>NC_041749.1:51447169-52807894 GCF_004115215.2 Ornithorhynchus anatinus
AGTTTTAGCCTGACCCTTTGGATGATACTGAGCCACTGAAGGAAGTTTGGCGGGGGTGGGAGTGGGAGGGGGATGGCGGGTGCCATGTGGACTACTTTGGTTTCAGGGTGAGCTAGCTTGAAAAGGAGAGGATGTATAAACTCCTCGAAGGCCAGAGTCATGTCTACCAACTCTGTTCACTACTGTTTCAAGCACTTAACACAGTACTCTGCACAGAGTCAGCATGGCCTAGTGGATAGAGCACGGGCCTGGGAAGTCAGAAGGATCTGGGTTCTAATCCTGACTCCACCACTCGTCTGCTCTGGGCAAGTCACTTTACTTTTCTGGGCCTCGGCTACCTCATCTGTAAAATGGAGATGAAGACTGTGAGCCCTATGTGGGACATGGACTGTGTCCAATCTGATTACCTCGTATCTACCCCAGTGCTTAGAAAAGTGCCTGGCATGTAATAAGCGCTTAACAAATACCATTAAAAAAATAAATACCATGGTTTGATTGATGTAATGTGGGCAGAAAGGCAAGATTTGGCAGTGGAGTGATGTCGTGCATGAAATCTAAATTTCTGATGTTACCCTAGAACTGAAGGCCAGGAGAGGGCATTGCCTCAGTTCCACAGAAGCCAAAGAGCTAGAACTTGTGCACTGAGGACAGATAATGATTTTTCAGTGTAACATAGAGGTCACGGACGGTCCGTGTAGAGAAGAGGTCTTTGAAATCAAGCCCAAGTAGGTCATTTGAGGCTTTTTCTATGAGATTAGTTTCAGTGGAATGCTGAGGATGAAAACTGGACTGGTGCAGATCCAGGAGCATAGGAGCCGGAAGCAGTGGAAGTAAACAGCTGATTGAAGGAGTTTGAAAATTAATGGAAGGAGAAAGGCAGGCACCATGGCAGTTGGTAGTCTTTTGGAGGGTGGGGTGATGTGGGAATGTTTGAAGACTGCAAGAAGGAGCCAGGTGGTAAAGCTAGCTCTTGGGTGACTGGGGGAGTGTAGTCAGGAATTGCAGTGGGCAGGTACAGATCAATTCCTTGGTGCAGGTGGAAGAATTAATTTGGCTAGTAGTTGTACCCTATTATTCATTATGCTTTTCCCTTTAAGTTCTATTAAACAGTAAAAGTGGCTTTAAATGTAAATGTGAAAGTGGAAAACAACGTGATGCTTGCAGACGGGTGGTTTTTTTGGGTGGTTTTTTAAGTGAAGTTTTTCCAAATTGTTACTTCCTCTTCTTCAGGATGATCCTTCAGGAGATGGAGACTTACCATTTCAACTCGGTTCTCAGTCTTCCACATCCCATTCTCATCTTACTGTTGATTTGCCAGTACATATTCTTCAGGTATGCGTCCTTAAAAGGTGAACACAACCAGCTCTATTCTGTTGGTTGTGTAAGTTATGCAGAGCTCACAGTCGATCGAGTCTCTGCGCCACGTGATACACACATGGGATATCAGTCACAAACACAAATCCCAGACCAGGATTCACACCTATGCACAGTGCATGAAGTGGATTGGGGCCCAAGTATGTATGCTAATTGTTGGGTGAAAACATGTTGATGCTTCATCCTCTGCAACCCAAATCCTAGTTGGCCAAAAATGATACACAGCAAGACGTGGGCTTTGAATTGTAGGCACTGAGACACAGCAGGGACTACCTGTCACCCAGTGCCCCCCCTTCACTTCCCTGGGGGAGGTAATGAGGAAAGAGAACGACATTCACATGAGCAGATATGGGATTCCCAGTCTCTTTGTCTGAGTGGGCAGGGAAGTATAACGGAACATGTAAAATACCTTTACTGAATCAGATCACTGGCCATCCAGCCCATTTTCTGTCTCCAATGCTGGCTATAGAGAATACTAAGAACCATATCATGGTTGCTCTCACTGCCATCTCTTCTAATGCTCTGAGTGGTACTAGCTAATACTCCCTGACTTCCTTTTTTTTTATTTTATGGTATTTGCTAAGCGTTTACAGTGTGTCCGGCAACGTTCTAAACACTGGGGTAGATACAAGCTAATCAGGTTGGACACAGTCCATGTCCCACAGTCTCATGTCTCACGGTCTCAGTCTGCATTTTACAGATGAGGTAACAGGCACAGAGAAGTGAAGTGACTTGCCCAAGGTCACACAGCAGACAAGTGGCGGGAGGCAGGATTAGACTCTGAATCCTTCTGACTCCCAGGCCTGTGCTCTTTCCACTAGCCCATGCTGCAAAAAGCATGGGGTAGTGGAGAGAGCACGGGCCTGGGAGTCAGAAGGTCACGGGCTCTAATCCCGACTCCCGCCACTTATCTGCTGTGTGACCTTGGGCAAGCCACTTCACTTCTCTGTGCCTCGGGTCCCTCATCTGTAAAATGGGGGATTGAGACTCTGAGCCCCACGTGGGACAGGGACTGTGTCCAACCCGATTTGCTTGTATCCAACCCAGTGCTTAGAACAGTACCTGGCAACATAGTAAGTGCTTAAATACCATAATGACAATACTAATAATAAAAAAATGTGGCTATGTAGAGAGGATAGGGCTCACTTGTGTGAGGCAAATAAAGTGAATTTTAAAGCGTCGTACGTTTTCTTTGTAAACTGCAGTGCAGCTGCTTCTCCATTTAATATTTGCAATCCCACTGAGAGGTAATGAGAAATCAGTGTCACTCTGTTTACACTTCTCTGAAATTCTGATCTTCGTTTCTCTGATTGCTTTTTCAGGAGCCGCACACTTCAGCTGAGGATGATGCTGGTTCTGACAAATCACAATTCACAGGAAGCACAATAAATTTACAGGACCTAGAATAGTATCAGTACAGCTTCTTAAAAGAGGAAATAGTGCAATCTTGCTCTGTCACATGAAAAAGGACATTGTTTAGAGCATAGTATATTTTAGAAAGCATGAAAACGTGGAGCTAATGTGCATTTTTATGGCTTGAAGTGGATGGTTTAATTGCACTGGAGAGGAAAATAAGCAAATTCCACACCCAGTGTAATTTTGTAGGTCTAGCCTAATAATTTTCAAATTGCTCATGGAAGATGCTTTTCTTCCATTTTGTCGTGTCAGCAGAAGGTGTCAAGGGCAAACTACTTGAAAAACTGCCTTGTTAAAGACGATATTCACGATGATTGCCTTCAGAGAAAAGCAAATGCTTTTACCTAAGTACTCAATCACCTTTCACATAAGGCCATCTTTCCCTTCTCCAGCTTAAATCATCCAGCATTTGCCTCAATGGACAATATCCTCTACTAGAAATGCAAAGAAAAAATTCCAGCTCACCAGAGTGAAGATACTTTCAAACTCAAACTAAAGGTAGGGGATGGAATAGTTTGCTTCTTTGACTGGGGTTCCCTTTCCTTTTGAGATTTTTCACTGCCTTTATTTGGCTAATTTCTGTCAAAATTTGAAGGAAAAAAACTGAAGTCCAACTGCCCAACAAACAATAGAAGTATTTGTTTGAAATGGTATTAGGGAAATGTCCAACTTTTCTGTAAACTTTCCCGTTTTGAGGGCCTGGGTGATTGGTGTCAATTCCAAATTCAAGGATTATGTTCAACAGCCACACAATGCACAGAAATAATAAAGCAAATATTTAATCTTTGCAAGCATCTGATGAAGCTTACGCTCCCACCATCATGAAAGCATTACCTAAATATGAGTGAAAGAAAAATGTAATGATTGAAACATGGAGGTTGTAAATGCTGCAAGTTTAAATCGAAATGTGGCCCATCCTCTACCTAGACATTTCATAGCCCAAGTAAGCATGGGTGATAAATGTTCCTTTTAGAGAATCAACAAAAGCAAAAAACGGATCCTGCATTTATGTAAGAATATTTGTTGGCAGATGTCTTTTTATTCTAAGTGGTGTACTGAATGCCTACAAAATAATGTGTGGGACTTTAATCATGGGATGTGTATCTCTGTTTTTATAATTGTGAGTTTCAAGGCATGTACATATATATAAATATATATTTTTACAAAGTAAGGTATGTCATGCAAAGGTCTTGATTTTATTATCTTGCACATATTTATTCTTTACAGATCTGGAATTCATACAGGGTCATTCAGAAATGCTTTTTAAATTTTTTTTTTCCTCCCCTCCCCTGTGCCTTTTGAAGTAATTGCTTGTGTCCAGACATTGCTTCTTGGACTTGAAAGAAGAACTTCAAGTATTTTCCACTCTCCATTTCACTCATTTGAGTGATTTAAGCATAGTCCTATCTGTGATACTTGTTCATTCCACTCAGCTGCATGTACAGTCTGTTCCCAGGGCACTTAAGCCACACAAGACCACAACTCTCAGCTCCGTTTAGGTGGGAAAATTTCACTCACATATGATTTCTTCGTTTCTTTCCCCAAAGATTTGTTACACATCACTGGCCAGGTTCAAGGGGGCAGAAATGGCTGACAGGCCAATAGCACCACATCTACCCAGGGTTGTTAGACCTGTTCTCTTCCAGCAGGCGGGGTCCAAGAGTGGGTTTTGTAGATGCCTAAACTTCCCTTGAATGGTGTGAACCGTGGAACTGCTTGAGAGAATACGTTGGATCACCTGTTCTTACTAGAAAGGAACGAGCAGAGATATGCTCTCCCTTGACCTGCAGCGGAATCTACTTTTACACGTGTACCTTACTGAATGTAAGTCATGATCTGTTTTGCTCTCCCATTTTCCTTGGTTTATAAAGTTCGTTGCTGGCAATGGACACAGATGCTTGTGCAGAAGAATAAAGCTTTTTTTTTTTATGGTCATCTTGCACTGTTTTGATTTAGCACATGTAGAGGGAATGTTACGGAATTAAGGTTCTGAATCTGTAACAGATTTTTGTGGATGAAAATGTTGCATTCAAATTCTGGAAAGTGCTGTCTTTAAAACAAGTCAGTTCGTCCTCGGTGGGATTTTGCTTACCATTTTCACCAGTTTATTGAATAACTTTTTGCTAACTAGGCTCAAATAGATAATCATAAGTATTAGAAGAAATGGCTATTGAATTCTCATCTTTTTTGTCTCTCTACAAATGAGCATTATTTGAGGGTCGTATAATTTTTCACTTTGATTTTATCGCTCTAGCTTTAGACATGCAATTCCTCATATCTTGCCTCCAGGACACTGCCACTCAGATGTCCTGCCAGCACCTCAGACTCAGTGTGTCTAAAGCGGAACTGCTCATGTCTCCTTAAACCCACTCTCCTCCCCTTAACTTTCCCATTTCAGTTGACAAAACCATCATACTTCCCATCCCCAAAGCCCACAGTCTTGATGTCATCCTCAACTCTTTGCTGTCATTCAACTCTCACGTTGTCTACTGCTAAACCTTTCTGGTTCTTCCTGCACGTCTCCCAGATCCAGTCCTACATTTTCACACCAAAGCTCTGCTCTTGCCCTGGTTAGGCCACCTCATCAGCCTCCTTGTTGGTCTGCCGGCCTCCACCCTGACCCCTCCAATCTATACTCCAAGCTGCTGCACAGATCATCTTCCCGATGCAACACTTGGCCCACATCTCACCTCTCCTCATAACCACCCACTGGCCCCATGTCTCTCTCTCTCAAACAAGACTCACAATTGGCTTCCAGGCTCTCCATTACCTGGCCCCACCTTACCTGTCTGTTTTCTTCACCCGCCATCCCCCAACTCGCCATCTTTGTTCCTTCCAAGTCAATTTTGTAGATGTGCCTCACTCTCAATTCTCTTGTCTTTGTCTCCTCGCTCATGCTGTTACCCTGGCAAGGAGATCTCTCCCTCCCTCCATCAGACAGATTGTAATGCTCCCTGCATTCAAATCCCTCCTAAATTCCCAGGTCCTCAAACAAGCTATCCTTGATTAATTTCCAAGCACTGAGCCAAATGTCAAGTCAGCTCTAGCACTTACAAATTTATTTACACCCTCCTTTGCACTAATGTATGTAGGGCTGTTCAATTTATTCATTTGGGGCACTAGAGTTGTAAATATTTGTAGGTTTGTCTCCCCTGTTAGGATATAAACTTGTGGGCAGGGAATATCACTTATTATTGTGTTCCTCCCAAGCACTTAAGTATAGTGTGCCTCCCCATGCTACTTGAACTAGTAAGAACAGAAGGAAGACTTTTTTAGGCAGTAAAACACTCGTTTTATTAGAGTAAAGCTAGACTGGCTACTTGGCCAACTCTCATTTGCGTGTGGAGGTTTAAGAAAAGTAAAATATTTGTTCTTCCTTCTCCTTATCCCTGAAGCTGTGATTTGATTGTGGTTTCCGTTTGAGTGTATGGGGCTCTGAGCGATAGGTAAGTCGTCTGCCAGTCTGAAAAGAATGAAATAAGCAGAAAAAAACAATTACATAATCAGAACATGCTGGGATCAGGGGCACCACACAATTAAAGTGGCATTTCAGGCAGGGGCTGCTAGCTGATTGGAAAACTTTTTTGTGGTCAAACTGGGCATGGGCTCTTTCAACTTCCAATCAAACAGCCCCTAGTAGGTTTTCTAGACCTGGAGTATGGAACTTCTTACATGAGAAACTGCCCCATGTTTTTGCCAGGAGCCAAATGTCTTTTGTAGACTGTAGGTTCCTTTTTAAGTGCATTAATCATTGGTAGAATGATATCTGGATACTCTTCCCCCCAACCCCCCCAAGAAGGTGCTTAACCAGTTCAACACATCAGGATGTTTGGCTTGGTGGGATGCAGCATGGCTTAGCGGAAAGAACACGGGCTTGGGAGTCAAGAGGTTCATGGGTTCTAATCCCGGATCCGCCACTTGTCAGCTGTGTGACCTTGGGCAAATCACTTAAATTCTCTGTGCCTCAGTTACCTCATCTGTAAAATGGGGATTAAGACTGTGAGCCCCATGTGGGACTACCTGATTACTCTGCCACTAAACCATGCTGCCTCTCTGCTTCAACTGTAAAGAGTAGAAGGGCTTTTGAACTCAAAAGGCAGTTCCACCGAGCACCAAGGGTTTGGATTCAGTGAGGGAACCTGCCCAAATCAGGGTGGTGCTGGTTAGGGTTAGTCCTTTTGGTGGCAGGCCTGGGGAACCTAGACTGACCCAAGCAAGTCTTAATCCCCAAAACACTTGGGGTAAAACAGCCTCCAAATCGCCCTGATTGTTTGAGAATGGGGGTTGCCGGGTATTGGTCCAGATTCTCTGGGATAGCTAGGGAAGGGAGGGAGTTCCTGGGCTCACCACAGTCAGAGCCAGCCTGCGCCTGAACAAGTGGCTTTTAACCAGAATCAGATGAAAGATGTCAAATGACCTATTTGATTCAGGCCCAACAGCTGTTTCTGGCCTTGGAAATGCTGGTTTTATTTTGTGTGTGGGTGGTGGTGGGGAAAGGGAGGGAAGGTTGTAACCTTTGGTCAAGCAGAGAATAATGGATTATCAGGCTTAAGCAACAAAGTAAATAAATGATGGGCCAACAGCACTCTTAAAGACCCTTCAGGATAAAACAACAACAACTAGCTTTTGGTTAGGGGTCATTTGTCCTTTGGGTAGCCAGGGTTTAAATGATTAGCTCTCTGCTGCAACGCTCTTACTAGCAGCTTCAAAATAGGCAGCAGCATAGAAGTCGCTTGATTCTATTTGCTATTGTTTTAATGAGATGTTCATCCCCTTGATTCTATTTATTGCTATTGTTCTTGTCTGTCCGTCTCCCCCGATTAGACTGTAAGCCCATCAAAGGGCAGGGTCTGTCTCTATCTGTTATCGATTTGTACATTCCAAGTGCTTAGTACAGTGCTCTGCACATAGTAAGCGCTCAATAAACACTATTGAATGAATGAATGAAAGTCAGGAATTTGTTTTCAGCAGTCCGAAATGGATTTATTTTTGACGTCTCCCTGATTGGTGGTATTTCCACTGCCATGTATGTGCTGCCACTTTAAAAAGCGAGATAGATGAGTTGACCTGAAATGTGGGAGAGTCATCCTTTGGTTCAAAGATGACGCTGCTGATGATTCAGACTACATCCGAGAGCGTGAGTGTCTTTGAGAGAGAAACTCTTGCTCCCTTGCCTACTGGGTCCATGATGATACAGGAATTCAACCCTTCTGGCCCCTGGCCCAATTGGGTGAGCATTGCACAGACACCAATGGTCAAGAGAGGAAAGGGGAATGTCCTACCGCTAGCAGGGCCTGCACTTGAGTTGTTTTTGCAATAGTGATGATGGTTTGCACTGAGCTCTCCCCACTCTCTCAGCTGGCTCGCCTGTGCCCAGCTGCACGCCCTGCAAGGCAGCTGGCAGGGAGAAGTGGATGCAGCCTGTGGTCATAGAACAGAATATTCTTAGCTCTGACCTCAACAGCAGCAGGCACCACCGTGTGGAGTGTGGTGATTAGCTGTGGGTCACCACGATCAAGTCTGTGGTAGTGCTCAGGTACACAAACATAACCCAGTTTCCTTCAATGAAAGTTGGGGCCTGCAAGGAGGAATTCTAAGGAAAGAAGAGTTGGGACCAAAATATGTCAAACTGCAATAATCAGAGAGCGGTCTACCTTTTTAATAATAATAATAATAATGTTGGTATTTGTTAAGCGCTTACTATGTGCCGAGCACTGTTCTAAGCGCTGGGGTAGACATAGGGGAATCAGGTTGTCCCACGTGGGGCTCACAGTCTTAATCCCCATTTTACAGATGAGGGAACTGAGGCACCGAGAAGTTAAGTGACTTGCCCAAAGTCACACAGCTGGCAAGTGGCAGAGCCGGGGTTCGAACCCATGTTCGTACCTTTTTCTTTACGTCTGCCTGGGCTCTGGCCAGTGCTCGCTGCAGTCTCTCCTCCTGCAGTTGTCTCTGTATTCGGAGTTTATCCTCTCTCATCCTGTGCACAGTGGAGCCCCCAAAATGGTATTAAAAAGCCAGAATATCAAGACATTGTCTCTATCTAAGAAAACCCCTCACAGTTATGAAAGAAGCCCCTGGTGGAAACAGAAAGAAGAACCAGGATAGAGTAGGAAGTAGTGCAAGTAATAATGATGGTATTTATTAAGTGCTTACTATGTGCAAAGCAAGTGCATCCAGATGAGAGAGCTCAGTAAGTGACTGAATGTACAAACGAATATACTACATAAAAAGTGTTGAGGATAGGAATAAAATGCAGGCATGTTAAGGCTGGGTGTCTTGGGAATGAATTGAGGAAGACTTCCTGAAGGAGGTGGGTTTTTTTAGGAGGACTTTGAAGATGGGGAGAGCCATGTAATGGTGGACTGAGGATGGGAGGGAGTTCCTGGCTGGGGAAACAGTGTGAACAAGGGTTCAGAGCTAGGGGAGTGTCCAACAAGGGAGCTGGGGCAGAACAAAGAGTGTAAGCTGGGGAGTAGTGACTGAAGAGGGTGGAAATAGAAGATGGAGAGAGCTGGTCTAGGGCTGTGGGGTCAATGATCAGGGGTTTCTGCTTGAGGTGGAAGGAGACGGCTAGACATCGAAACTGTGGGAGAAATGGACAAATGTCTGACAGAGAAGCGACACTTCAAAAAGATGACTCCTTCACAGTGTGGAGGATGGAACTCTGCTCCTTTGCCGCTAACCTCCTCCTGGTGCCTCGTTCTCGCCTGTCCCGCCATCAACCCCTGGCCCACCTCTTACCACTGACCTAGAATACCCTCCCTCCTCACATCCGCCGAACTAACCCTCTTCCCCTCTTCAAAGCCCTACTGAGAGCTCACTTCCTACAGGAGGCCTTCCCAGACTGAGCCCTCCCTTTCTCTCTGCCCCTCTTCCCTTCTCCATTCCCCCTACTCCTCCCCTTTGCTCTACCCATTCCCCTTACTCCCTCCCCCTGCTCTACCCCTTTCCCCACCCCACAGCACTTGTGTATATTTGTATATATTATTTATTACTCTATTTTATTAATGATGCGTATATATCTATGATTCTATTTATCTATTTTGATGGTATTGATGCTTGACTACTTGTTTTGTTTGGCTGGCTGTCTCCCCCTTTTAGACTGTGACCCTGTTGTTGGGCAGGGATTGTCTCTATCTGTTGCCGAATTGTACATTCCAAGCTCTTAGTACAGTGCTCTGCACACAGTAAGCACTCAATAAATACGATTGAATGAATGAAAGGGTTGGAGAGAAGGCTCTTTTTAGTACAAGGGAAGCTTGAGCATATTTGAAGAAAGAGAGAAAAGAGGCATTTGAGAATGAGAAGTTGAAGACAACAATAAGGGAGGGAAGAGTGGGAGCAAATGTTTTTAAAAGGTGAGAGGGGATGGGGTCAGAATCACAGGAAGAGGGGAAGATTTAGAGAGCAGAAGGCATATCTCTCTTCACCCTCCCCCCCAGGCCGCCCCCCACCCTCCAACCCCCCGGCTCCCATACCACCAGGAAAAGGAATCCCTATGTAAGACCATCTTTGTTCCAGTACAACGTAAGCACCTCATCTTCTGAATACATTCTTGCAATGCCCCTCTGTAGGGGTTCATGTCGATCTGACTCTCATTTAGTATGGCACAAGTGGGATGTTTCTCAGATTCAAGCCCAGGCGAGGTGTTAGTTCATCTCTTTGCTCTCACCTTGTCCTTCGTTCCTTCTCCTTGACTTTTTCAGCCTGTTCGATCTTAGATTGGGGCACTTTCTCCAGGCATTCCAACAAGTCATCCAGTTGGTGTTCAATAACTGCAAGCATTTGTAGGGTACCCAGATTGGACTCATTTTCCCCAACACACTGGCGATACACCTCAGCCACCTTTTTGTTCAGACTGTCCAACATTCGATCCTAGAGAGGAGGAGGAGGAGAAACAATCAGAGAGAGGATTCACTCATAGGATAGTCTAGCTTTCTGTCTAGGCTTCTCAGTTCACCTTTTTAAGTGGTCTCGCCTCCCTATTGTCACTCTTCCCTACCTGTGTCCCAGGGCATTTCCCCTCTAAAAGCTAGTTGTAGGGGGAACAGACGGCAGTCCCTGCCAGATGACCATGACCTATTACCACCCTGATTTGTGGCAGCCTGAAGCCCACCAAAACTTTCTCACATGAAGGGAGTTCTGAAGAGCAGACAGTCGGCATGCAAGAATTGTGGGGGACTAGCCTAGTTGGCCCATGGCTACTCAAGGAGCAGAGCCTGAGGGCAGCCAGACAAGGGGTATCGTCATCCTCCTCACCTTAAGCCCCAGAGAAACTGGTCACTGGATCACTTGGGATTCTTCTAAGTGCCCGCTTCTGCCAGGCTGGGCTCTTATTCAGGCCTGCATCTATTTTGAGTATGAAGCTGCACCCAGTGGTATGAGTGAGCTCAGCTACGGCCAGGAAATCTGGGAGGAGGATGGCCTGCGAGGTCACCTTGTTCCACCCCACCCTGACTCTGGCCCATGAAAGGTGGGGGGAGAGGGGGAGAACTGGGTTCCTTGAAAATAGTCCCTGCTGTGAGACACAGTTTTCATACAAGCATTAGTTCCATACATTCTCTTTTAGACCCAACCAGGGGAGTTTAGTCCTACAGCTGAGTACCCTCTCCCACACACCAGAAAAAAAAAAAAATCACCTTCCCACTCCCAACCTGCCAGATTGAGACCTACCTGGTGCTCTGCTCTATACTCGCCAAAGGAAAAGACACGGGACTTCAGCTCCAGATCGGCTGCGATCTCTTCCTCTTTTAAGATGGATGTTTTCAGGGTGTTGGCCAGCTGCTTTAGCTGGTCTATCTCACGATCCCTGGCCCAGGAAAAAGGAAAGCTGGGTTCAAGAGAGCCCTCTGGAGACCCCTTTCTCAGCCAGCGGGCCATCCAAGGAGGTTGGTGGCAGGCAGGGAGAGTATATCAGAAGTCAAAATCAATCAGTGGTATTTATTGAGTGCTTACCATGTGCAGAGCACTGTACTAAGCACTTGAGAGAATGCAATATAGCAGAGTTGGTAGACATGTTCCCAAAATGTATGTTCCTCACTCTCAGGGAGCTTGCACTCCAGAGTAGCCGAGAGCCGGCATCCTCCCCTAGCTGCCAGGGACCTCCACTGTGCTCAGCAATGGAATCCAAATACTCTCCATCTTGGGGAGAGTGGGTGACATCCAGGAACTCTCAGCCCCAGATGTGAGTGAGAATGGCAATGAGGAAAACAGAATGAGAAAGTAAAAGGGTCAAAAATATTTTATCCAGATGCTCAGGAAGCTGCTCACAAAGCTGGTCACTAGCCCAGGGAAGGTAGAATTTTCCTGAACTGCTCAACAAATAGTGAGTCTGTATATTGATACAGATGGATAGATCTGAATCCCTGAAAAGGACATCAAAAGAAATATGCGAGTCATTGCTGTTGTTTCCAGATTGTCACTCAAGGACTCATCCTTGTACACCAGGAAAGAGAATTTAGCTCAAACAGTGGAAGTTCTGTTACCACGTCACCTCTCACTTTTCTGTGTGGAAGCAGCATGGCCTAGCGGATAGAGCACAGGCCTGGGCGTCAGAAGGACCTGGGTTCTAATCCTGGCTCCGTCTGCTCTACTCTGTGACCTTGGGCAAGTCACTTCACTTCCCTGGGCCTCAGTTACCTCCTCTATAAAATGGGGATTAAGACCATGAGCCCCATGTGGGAAATGGACTGTGTCCAATGACTTGGCTTGTATCTAACCTAGCGCTTAGTACAGTGCCTGGCGCATAGTAAGCATAGTAGGCATTTAAGAAATATCATGGGACAAAAAAAGAAAGTTATGTCACCTCTCTGTAGCTCCATTTGCCCAAGGGTAAAGAAGGAAAATAATCCTTGCCTAACACCAACCTCCCTGGAGTGTCCTGAGGATCAGTGAGATCCAGTTGCAATGAATCCTTGAGCTCTTTTCGCTTGTGTTTGAAAACATGCTTTCAGATGTTTTGAAACAAAAACTTCTCACTCTAGGCTTCAAGGCTCTCCATCACCTTGCCCCCTCCTACCTCTCCTCCCTTCTCTCTTTCTACTGCCCACCCCGCACGCTCCGCTCCTCTGCCGCTCACCTCCTCACCATCCCCCTTTCTCGCCTATCCTGCCGTTGACCCCTGGCCCACGTCCTCCCGCTGTCCTGGAATGCCCTCCCTCCTCACCTCCGCCAAACTAATTCTCTTCCCCTTTTCAAAGCCCTACTGAGAGCTCCCCTCCTCCAAGAGGCCTTCCCAGACTGAGCTTCCCCTTTTCCCTCTGCTCCCTCTACTGCCTCTCTGCCCCCCCGCCTTCACCTCCGCTCAGCTAAGCCCCCGTCCCCCGCTTTCCCTCTGCTCCTCCCCCTCTCTCTCCCCCTCCCCTCAGCACTGTGATCATTTGCTCATTTGTATATATTTTTATTACCCTATTTATTTTGTTAATGAGGTGTACATCCCCTTGATTCTATTTATTGCTATTGTTTTTGTCTGTCTCCCCCGATTAGACTGTAAACCCGTCCACGGGCAGGGATTGTCTCTATCTGTTGCTGAATTGTACATTCCAAGCGCTTAGTACAGTGCTCTGCACATAGTAAAGTTGTTCAATAAATACTATTGAATGAATATTGAATGAATAATTATATGCTGACCCTCCCGGACTTACATTTTGATCCGGGTGTTGACCAGGGTTTGCTGGATCTCATCTAGCGTTTCTTCTGTCTCCTGGGAATTCTGGATTAGGGATAGATTCTGCTCCTCTAGCTCTTTGAAGATGTTCAGCAGCTGCTGAGGGTCAGTGAAATACAACTCCAGAATCTGAGAACAAGCAGAGTTCATTCATTCAATAGTATTTATTGAGCGCTTACTATGTGCAGAGCACTGTACTAAGCACTTGGAATGTACAATTTGGCAGCAGATAAAAGACAATCCTTGCCCAATGATGGGCTCACAGTCTAATTGGAGGGAGACAGACAGCAGAGCAAAACAGAACAAAACAAAAACAAGACAACATTATCACGATAAATAGAATCAAGGAGATGTACACCTCATTAACAAAATTAATAGGGTAATAAATAATAAATACAAATGAGCATAGTGCTGAGGGGAGGGGAAGGGGGAAGGGAAAGGGGAGCAGAGGGAAAGGGGCCTCAGCTGAGAGGAGGGAAAGGGGGAAGGGGGAGGAGCAGAAGGGGGAGGGGGAGCAGAGGGAAAAGGGGGGCTCAGTCAGGGAAGGCCTCTTGGAGGAGATGAGCGCTCAGTAGGGCAGAGTTGCTTTCAGGGGTCTGAGTTCCCAGGAGCAAAGCTAGAGAGCAAGGGGAAAATGCTATTCTTGGATGGATGAAGCAGTGTGGCTTAGTGGAAAGAGCCTGGGCTTGGGAGTCAGAGATCGTGGGTTCGAATTTGGACTCTGCCACTTGTCAGCTGTGTGACTTTGAGCAAGTCACTTAACTTCTCTGGCCTCAGTTACCTCATCTGTAAAATGGGGACTAAGACTGTGAGCCCTACGTGGGGCAACCTGATTACCTCATATCTACCCCAGTGCTTAGAACAGTGCTTGGCACATAGTAAGTGCTTAACAAGTACCATTATTATTATTATAATGGCATCTCCCAAGGGAGGTGTTCAACAGACCAACAGTTCTCAAACTTTTCTCACTCCACTAGACTCATCACCCCTCATTCCCACCCCTTAAAAAGATGTGGTAAGATTGTTCTGCTGTCAGGAAGGGAAAACGACAGCATCAACTTTCCTTGTTTGACCCATTTGGGAAAGGGTCAGGTTCTTATGTGAGCAATGGTCTCCAAGAGTTGGGTATGAAAAGCACTGGGAAAAACTGGAAAGCAGCACCCGTAGGCCAAGGAGGCAGAGAGACAGACAAGGAGTGATGAAAGCAAGATAGTGAAGGGCTCCTGACCTCATCTTCACTTTCAGAATTGATTGATTCCTGGGTTTCAGGTTGATTCTTGACCAGAGTACTTCTATCAAAAAAGAATACGGGGTCAGGGAGGTAAAGCAGCAGTTAACTTTATGTACTAAGAATTCACTGTACTGGTTCAACTATGTCAACCCCGTCCATAAACCAAAGGTTTGGATCCCATTTCGAGGGGAAAATGCTCAGTGCAGCTTCTCTTTTCTGTTCACCGAGCTTCTTCAGTGATTCAAACGTTGTATCACAGCACCCCCAGACATTTTCTCTTGCCCATTCCCTTTCCCTCCCTCCCCTTCCCGGGGGATGAGGGGGCTGTGCTTTTTTATTCTTTGGCAACCTGTACCTTTAGAGAGATCTGTGTCAGCCCACCTCATTCCCTCCATAAACAGGCTTCTTCATGACTTGTCTACTCTCCACTTACTGTTTTCTGATAGACTGCGTGCGTATACTCTGTTTGGGTGGCACCCGGGCACCACGGAGAAATTCTTGATGCATCTGGTTGGTTGTTTTTTCAGTCAAGCTACTGCCAATGTGAGGCACAGCTGGCAAGCTGACTGTGTAAGGAGGCATCTTATTTGTTCTTTGCCTCTTCTGAATCTCCCGTTCTGGAAGAAACAAACATTTCTTCAGGAGAAGGTAGTGCTGGTGGTGGGGGTCGGGGGTACCCTTAGCTTTAGTGCCAGCAGGAGAGGTTTAAGATTGTGTTTTGTCTGGCTGGTAAACATTTCTCTTAAATGTCCAATATTTGAGGGGACTACTTCCGTGGGATCAGCCTGTTCAGTTGGGTTCTTAATCTGACATCCTGTGGGGACCTCCGCTGAACACCCCAGTGGAGGTTGGTTGAGGGACTCAAGCCCTGGACTGAAGAAGTCGCCATCTCTGTTCTCATCTCACTTTCTTCAAAGCAGACGTTCTCTTGTGAAGTCCCACCCTTGGAAGCCCTGGGCCTTGAACACTCTGCTCCTAGAAGCCCTGTCCCTTCCGGGTTTGCCCAGCCATTTCAAGGGGATCCTAAGGCTTGGATCCACTTGTTATTTGCCCTAGAACTTCTCCCTCCCATAGCCCCTTGGCCTCTGTCTCCATCTCCCACTTACCTTCCCCCTCTGCTTCCTTTTTAACTTTGTACACGCTAGGAAGAGGCTGCAGCTTTTGCTTTGGAAGTTCAAGCTTCTGTTTGGCTGCCTTGGCTGCCAAACGCTTCCTTTCATGATCGATTAACCATTCCCTGGGTGACAGCTTGTAGAGGAATTGTTGGTATGACCGGTACTCCTGCAAAGTTTCTTCTAATTTGGCAATTTCGCTGGAAGGTGAAGAGAAATCATGCCAGTTATCCTAAGCCTATAGATGGGTTTTTAAAAAAATGCCCCATGTGGGGGGATAGGGGGAGACACACATACAAACACATGCAGAGACACAGAGACAACTGTTCTCCACATTCACTGGAAGATGAGATTTAATTGGCCTGCAAAGCTGGTAAAGTTCCCAGAATGTGTAAAACAGATCCAAAGCCTGAGAGAAAGAAGTCAGAGTGTGGACAAAGATAAATTCAATACAGTAATGACAGGATTTTTACTCATATGGCCATCGGTGGCATCATTGCTCTGCACTTCCAAAGTGCTTTCACATGAATGAGCTCAATTTCTGCTCACCCCTTCCCGGTGAGATGGGGAAGAGACAGGTATTAACTAGCTCCATTTTGTGGATGAGGAAACTAAAATATGAGGAGGCTGTCCCTTGCCTGAGGTCATTGCAGCTGGCCAGTGGCAGAACTGAGATGAAAATCCAGGTCTCCTGACTCCCAGACTCATGCTCTTTCCATCAGGTCATTTACCTACTTCCCCGGCTGTTGCCTCCCCTTTGGCTTTGGCGACTTCGGCTACTCGGCAATGCCCAGGCCCACGGGCTTGGAATTTGCACAGCCCTCAAAATCTGCAGACCCAGAGCTCATGAGGAGGAGGCCACAATGGCTGGAGATCTGGATGCATGTGGCCAGAGCCGGCACTCTGGATCCACGTGCTAGGGACTTGCAGGGTGGCTGCCCCTCTCCATCATTCACCCCAGCCCCCTCCTTCCCAAACAGGGGGACCCCACTCAATGGGTGAGCTGTGAGCACTTCTCAGCAGACCACGTTTATCTCCCTTGAATAACCTAAAGGGAGAGGCAGGACAAACCCTGAAATTTCAAGACTTCTTGGCTACATTGGTACATTTGGTCATCAGACCACTGGGGCTCCATGGTCAGTTTTCAATTCTGAGTTGAGAGAGAGTGTCTGTGCTGGAGTGGGAACCCTACAGCCCAGAGATGTGGCTACAGTAGGGGAATTGGGGCTCCTGGGATCAGGGCTTCCAGGACAAATGCAGAGTTCGGTCCTGCTACCATAAAAGCCTCCAATGGGACCCACTGAGGGCCTGTTTTTGTTCTGGGGCGGGGAGGTTGGAGGGGGCTCGGCCATTGCAGCAGGTAAGTGGAGGGAAGGAGAAGCTGGGGACAACCTAAACTGACCTACTCTTCCTCCTCCTCTCCACTTCCCTCTCTCCCCTCCCTGTCCTCCTCTCCCTTTCCTGCCAAACTTTGCTACATACTCTTTTAATGTAGTTTTCTTGGCCCAGTTGTTTTTATAGCACTGGACCCCAAGGCAACTGTCCTTTTATTTTTTAAAGTGATCTTGGAGCTGATTATGTGCATACAGTCCAAGAAAACAAAAGGAAATATTAAATTGTTGAAGCTCACCTCTTCATGGCCATGACCTGTGCATTAAGCTCACGAGTTTCATTAATCTTCACCATTTTGGCTTTAGTCTCTTTTTCAGCCCTGGAAGGAATGAGTGCAGAAGAAAAAGAAAGAATAAGTGCAGTGGCAGGGGCTCTTGGATTTTGCCAATAAGAATTGAATTTTCTGAGCTGTAGGTGGTCCCAGGATTTTGGACCACCGCTCCAACTGATTATGAAAGTCTGCCCACAAATCTGACGGGTGGTGAGAGGACTTGATCAGCTGGCTGATCCACCTTTTGCTAGGAGCCAGGATGTAAAGATGACAGGGCAAGGAGGCATAGTGTTAGGGTTGTTTGGAAGTGTGAGGCCCACTCACCAACTTGGACATATGCTTGATCTCATCATCTCTAGCCACTGCACAATATTCATTCAATAGTATTTATTGAGCGCTTACTATGTGCAGAGCACTGTACTAAGTGCCTGGGATGAACAAGTCGGCAACAGATAGAGACAGTCCCTGCCATTTGACGGGCTTACAGTCTAATCGGGGGAGACGGACAGACGAGAACAATGGCAATAAACAGCGTCAAGGGGAAGAACATCTCGTAAAAACAATGGCAACTAAATAGAATCGAGGCGATGTACAATTCATTAACAAAATAAATAGGGTAACGAAAATATATACAGTTGAGCGGACGAGTACAGTGCTGTGGGGATGGGAAGGGAGAGGTGGAGGAGCAGAGGGAAAAGGGGAAAATGAGGGTTAAGCTGCGGAGAGGTAAAGGGGGGATGGCAGAGGGAGTAGAGGGGGAAGAGGAGCTCAATCTGGGAACGCCTCTTGGAGGAGGTGATTTTTAAGTAGGGTTTTGAAGAGGGAAAGAGAATCAGTTTGGCGGAGGTGAGGAGGGAGGGCGTTCCAGGACCGCGGGAGGACGTGACCCAGGGGTCGACGGCGGGATAGGCGAGACCGAGGGACGGTGAGGAGGTGGGCGGCAGAGGAGCGGAGCGTGTGGGGTGGGCGGTAGAAAGAGAGAAGGGAGGAGAGGTAGGAAGGGGCAAGGTGATGGAGAGCCTTGAATCCTAGAGTGAGGAGTTTTTGTTTGGAGCGGAGGTCGATAGGCAACCACTGGAGTTGTTTAAGAAGGGGAGTGACATGCCCAGATCGTTTCTGCAGGAAGATGAGCCGGGCAGCGGAGTGAAGAATAGACCGGAGCGGGGCGAGAGAGGAGGAAGGGAGGTCAGAGAGAAGGCTGACACAGTAGTCTAGCCGGGATATAACGAGAGCCCGTAATAGTAAGGTAGCCGTTTGGGTGGAGAGGAAAGGGCGGATCTTGGCGATATTGTAGAGGTGAAACCGGCAGGTCTTGGTAACGGATAGGATGTGTGGGGTGAACGAGAGGGACGAGTCAAGGATGACACCGAGATTGTGGGCCTGAGAGACGGGAAGGATGGTCGTGCCATCGACGGTGATAGAGAAGTCTGGGAGAGGACCGGGTTTGGGAGGGAAGATGAGGAGCTCAGTCTTGCTCATGTTGAGTTTTAGGTGGCGGGCCGACATCCAGGTGGAGACGTCCCGGAGGCAGGAGGAGATGCGAGCCCGAAGGGAGGGGGAGAGGACAGGGGCGGAGATGTAGATCTGCGTGTCATCTGCGTAGAGATGGTAGTCAAAGCCGTGAGAGCGGATGAGTTCACCGAGGGAGTGAGTGTAAATGGAGAACAGAAGAGGGCCAAGAACTGACCCTTGAGGAACTCCAACAGTTAAAGGATGGGAGGGGGAGGAGACTCCAGCGAAGGAGACCGAGAATGATCGGCCAGAGAGGTAAGAGGAGAACCAGGAGAGGACAGAGTCCGTGAAGCCAAGGTGAGATAAGGTATGGAGGAGGAGGGGATGGTCGACAGTGTCAAAGGCAGCAGAGAGGTCAAGGAGGATCAGAATGGAGTAGGAGCCATTGAATTTGGCAAGAAGGTCATGGGTGACCTTAGAGAGAGCAGTCTCGGTAGAGTGGAGGGGACGGAAGCCAGATTGGAGGGGGTCTAGGAGAGAATGGGAGTTAAGGAATTCTAGGCATCGATTGTAGACGACTCGTTCTAGGATTTTGGAAAGGTAGTAGGGAGATAGGACGATAACTGCTATCCTCACCAACTCTGAAATCCCTTTCTGACCATAACCTCTTCACCTGCCTTCTCTTCCACACACCTCCTTCCTGAAAATCTGTGCTGTTCCCCCATAGAGGCGTCCAATCTTTTGACCCCATCCAATTTTCTCAACTCATGTCCGATTTAGCCTCCATACCCAACCTACCTTCCCTTGATGACCAAATTGACGCTCTCAACACCACCCTCCCTAATGAACTCAACTCACTTGCTCTTCTATCACTTTGTCGATCTCGTACCACTAACCCACAGCCCTGGTTCGCCTCCACAGTCTGCTTCCTCCGCTCTTGTGCTCAAGTCGCAGAGTGCTGCTGATCCCTACTGAGAGCTCATCTCCTCCAGGAGGCCTTCCCAGACTGAGCCCCCCTTTCCCTCTGCTCCTCCTCCCCTCCCCTTCCCCCCTCTCCCACCCTCTGCTCTTCCCCCTTCCCCTCCCCTCAGCACTGTGCATATTTGTATATATTATTACCCTATTTATTTTGTTAATGAGGTGATTATCTCCATGATTCTATTTATATTGATGTTGCTGTTTTGTTTTGTTTTGTTCTGTTTTGCTTTGCTGTCTGTCTCCCGCGTTGAGACTGTGAGTCCATCATTGGGCAGGGAGAGAAGCAGTGTGGCTCGGTGGAAAGAGCACGGGCTTGGGAGTCAGAGATCATGGGTTCAAATCCCGGCTCAGCCGCTTGTCAGCTGTGTGACTTTGGGCAAGTCACTTAACTTCTCTGTGCCTCAGTTACCTCATCTGTAAAATGGGGATGAAAACTGTGAGCCCCATGTGGGACAACCTGATGACCTTGTATCCTCTCCAGTGCTTAGAACAGTGCATTGCACATAGTAAGGGCTTAACAAATGCCATCATTATTATTATTGTCTCTGTTGCCAAATTGTACATTCCAAGCACTTAGTGCAGTGCTCTGCACATAGTAAGCATTCAATAAATACTGTTGAAGGAGTGAATGAATGAATGGAAATCTTGATATCAGGCCAACCTCGACCACTTCAAGTTTACCCTTATGCGCTTTAATAGTAATAATAATAATAATGATAATAATGTTGGTTAAACATTTACTATGTGCAAAGCACTGTTCTAAGCACTGGGGTAGATACAAGGTAATCAGGTTGTCCCACGTAGGGCTTACAGTCTTCATCCCCATTTTACAGATGAGGTAACTGAGGCACAGAGAAGTTAAGTGACTTGCCCAAAGTCACACAGCTGGCAAACGGCTGAGCCGGGATTAGAACCCATGACCTCTGACTCCCAAGCGCTGGCTCTTGCCACTGAGCCACACTGCTTCTCTTCTCTGTAGACAGCACCACCAACTTTTGTGTCTCACAAGCCGTAACCTTGGCATTATCCTTGATTGCCCTCTCTTATTGAACCCACATATTCAATGTATCACTAAATCCTTTCGGTGCAACCTTCACAACATTTCTAAAATCTGCCTTTTCTTTTCCATCCAAACTGCCACCACGTTAATCCAGGCACCTAGCCTCTCCCACCTTGATTACTGTATCAGTCTCCTTACTGACCTCCCAGGCTTCTGTCTCTCCCCACTCCAGTCCATACTTCACTCTGCTGCCCTAATCATTTCTCTAACAAAAATGCTCAGGCCACATTTCCCCACTCCTCAAGAACCTCAAGCCCATCAACTTCCCCATCAAACAGAAACTCCTTACTATCTTCTTCAAAGCACTCGATCACCTTGCCCCCTCCTACCTCACCTACTCTACTACAACCTAGCCCGCATACTTCACTCCTCTAATACGAACCTACTCACTGAACCTCAAGCTTATCTATTCATTCATTCATTCATTCAATAGTATTTATTGAGCACTTACTATGTGCAGAGCACTGTACTAAGCGCTTGGGATGAACAAGTCGGCAACAGATAGAGACAGTCCCTGCCGTTTGACGGGCTTACAGTCTAATCGGGGGAGACGGACAGACAAGAACAATGGCACTAAACAGCGTCAAGGGGAAGAACATCTCGTAAAAACAATGGCAACTAAATAGAATCAAGGCGATGTACAATTCATTAACAAAATAAATAGGGTAACGAAAATATATACAGTTGAGCGGACGGGTACAGTGCTGTGGGGATGGGAAGGGAGAGGTGGAGGAGCAGAGGGAAAAGGGGAAAATGAGGCTTTAGCTGCGGAGAGGTAAAGGGGGGATGGCAGAGGGAGTAGAGGGGGAAGAGGAGCTCAGTCTGGGAAGGCCTCTTGGAGGAGGTGATTTTTAAGTAAGGTTTTGAAGAGGGAAAGAGAATCAGTTTGGCGGAGGTGAGGAGGGAGGGCGTTCCAGGACCGCGGGAGGACGTGACCCAGGGGTCGACGGCGGGATAGGCGAGACCGAGGGACGGCGAGGAGGTGGGCGGCAGAGGAGCGGAGCGTGCGGGGTGGGCGGTAGAAAGAGAGAAGGGAGGAGAGGTAGGAAGGGGCAAGGTGATGGAGAGCCTTGAAGCCTAGAGTGAGGAGTTTTTGTTTGGAGCGGAGGTCGATAGGCAACCACTGGAGTTGTTTAAGAAGGGGAGTGACATGCCCAGATCGTTTCTGCAGGAAGATGAGCCGGGCAGCGGAGTGAAGAATAGACCGGAGCGGGGCGAGAGAGGAGGAAGGGAGGTCAGAGAGAAGGCTGACACAGTAGTCTAGCCGGGATATAACGAGAGCCCGTAATAGTAAGGTAGCCGTTTGGGTGGAGAGGAAAGGGCGGATCTTGGCGATATTGTAGAGGTGAAACCGGCAGGTCTTGGTAACGGATAGGATGTGTGGGGTGAACGAGAGGGACGAGTCAAGGATGACACCGAGATTGCGGGCCTGCGGGACGGGAAGGATGGTCGTGCCATCCACGGTGATGGAGAAGTCTGGGAGCGGACCGGGCTTGGGAGGGAAGATGAGGAGCTCAGTCTTGCTCATGTTGAGTTTTAGGTGGCGGGCAGACATCCAGGTGGAGACGTCCCGGAGGCAGGAGGAGATGCGAGCCTGAAGGGAGGGGGAGAGGACAGGGGCGGAGATGTAGATCTGCGTGTCATCTGCGTAGAGATGGTAGTCAAAGCCGTGAGAGCGAATGAGTTCACCGAGGGAGTGAGTGTAAATGGAGAACAGAAGAGGGCCAAGAACTGACCCTTGAGGAACTCCAACAGTTAAAGGATGGGAGGGGGAGGAGGCTCCAGCGTAGGAGACCGAGAATGATCGGCCAGAGAGGTAAGAGGAGAACCAGGAGAGGACAGAGTCCGTGAAGCCAAGGTGAGATAAGGTACGGAGGAGGAGGGGATGGTCGACAGTGTCAAAGGCAGCAGAGAGGTCAAGGTTATCTATCTCACTGCCGACCTCTTGACGTCTTGCCTCTGACCTGAAATGTCCTCCCTCTTTGTATCTGAAAGACAATTACTCTTCCCCCCTCCAAAGTCTTATTGAACATCTCCTCCAAGAGGCCTTCCCTGATTAAGCCCTCTTTTCCTTTTCTTCCACTCCCTTTTGTGACATCCTGACTTGCTCCCTTTATTCATCTCCCCTCCCATCCCAGCCCCACAGTACCATGTACATATCTGTAATTTATTTATTGATATTAATGTCTGTCTCCCCCTCATTCATTCATTCAATAGTATTTATTGAGCACTTACTATGTGCAGAGCACTGTACTAAGCGCTTGGAATGTACAAATCGGTAACAGATAGAGACAGTCCCTGCCCTTTGACAGGCTTACAGTCTAATCGGGGGAGACAGACAGACAAGAACAATGGCAAAAAATAGAATCAAGGGGAAGAACATCTCATTCAAACAATAGCAAATAAATAGAATCAAGGTGATGTACATCTCATTAACAAAATAAATAGGGTAATGAAGATATATACAGTTGAGCGGATGAGTACAGTGCTGAGGGGATGGGAAGGGAGAAGGGGAGGAGCAGAGGGAAAGGGGGGAGAAGAGGGTTTAGTTGTGGAGAAGTGAAGGGGGGGTAGAGGGAGCAGAGGGAAAAGGGGAGCTCAGTCTGGGAAGGCCTCTTGGAGGAGGCGAGCTTTAAGTAGGGTTTTGAAGAGGGGAAGAGAATTAGTTTGGTGGAGCTGAGGAGGGAGGGCATTCCAGGACAGCGGGAGGATGTGGCCCAGGGGTCGAAGGCGGGATAGGCGAGAATGGGGGACAGTGAGGAGGTGGGCGGCAGAGGAGCCAAGCATGCGGGGTGAGCAGTAGAAAGGGAGAAGGGAGGAGAGGTAGGAAGGGGCAAGGTGATAGAGAACCTTGAAGCCTAGAGTGAGAAGTTTTTATTTTGTGTGAAGGTTGATAGGCAACCACTGGAAGTTTTTAAGAAGGGGAGTGACATGCCCAGAGGGTTTCTGCAGGAAGATGAGCCAGACAGCGGAGTGAAGAATAGACTGGAGTGGGGAGAGAGAGGAGGAAGGGAGATCAGCGAGCAGGCTGACACAGAAATCTAGCCGGGATATTACGAGAGCCCATAACAGTAAGATAGCCGTTTGGGTGGAGAGGAAAGGGTGGATCTTGGCGATATTATAAAGGTGAGACCGGCAGGTTTTGGTAACAGATTGGATGTGTGGGGTGAACGAGAGAGCCGAGTCAAAGATGACACCGAGGTTGCGGGCCTGAGAGACAGGAAGGATGGTCGTACCATCTACAGTGATAGGGAAGTCAGGGAGAGGACCAGGCTTGGGAGGGAAGATGAGGAGCTCAGTTTTGGTCATGTTGAGTTTTAGGTGGCGTGCAGACATCCAGAAAGAGATGTCCTGGAGGCAGGAGGAGATACGAGCCTGAAGGGACGGGGAGAGAACAGGAGCAGAGATGTAGATCTGTGTGTCATCTGCATAGAGATGATAGTTGAAACCTTGAGAGCGGATGAGTTCACCGAGGGAGTGAGTGTAGATGGAGAACAGAAGAGGGCCAAGAACTTACCCTTGAGGAGCTCCAACAGTTAAAGGATGGGAGGGGGAGGAGGCGCCAGCGAAGGAGACCGAGAATGACCGGCCAGAGAGATAGGAGGAGAACCTGGAGAGGACGGAGTCCGTGAAGCCAAGGTGAGATAAGGTATGGAGGAGGAGGGGATGGTCGACAGTGTCAAAGGCAGTTGAGAGGTCAAGGAGGATTAGAATAGAGTAGACGCCATTGGATTTGGCAAGAAGGAGGTCATGAGTGACCTTAGAGAGAGCAGTCTCGGTAGAGTGGAGGGGACGGAAGCCAGATTGGAGGGGGTCCAGGAGAGAATGGGAGTTAAGGAATTCTAAGCAGTGAGTGTAGACGACTTGTTCTAGGAGCTTGGAAAGGAAGGGTAGTAGGGAGATAGGGCGATAACTGGAAGGGGAAGTAGGGTCGAGAGAGGGTTTTTTTAGGATGGGGGAGACATGGGCATGTTTGAAGGCAGAGGGGAAGAAGCCATTGGAGAGTGAGTGGTTAAAGATAGAAGTTAAGGAGGAGAGGAGGGCAGGGGCGATGGTTTTTATAAGGTGAGCGGGAATGGGGTCCGAGGCACAGGTGGAGGGAGTGGCACTTGCGAGGAGGGAGGAGATCCCCTCTGAGGATACTGCAGGGAACGATGGGAAAGTAGGGGAGAGGGTTGGAGGGGGGAGGCAAGAGGGGGATGGGTGACTTTGGGGAGCTCAGACCTGATTGAGTTAATTTTTGTGATGAAGTAGGTGGCCAGATCACTGGGGGTGAGGGATGGGGGAGGGGGAGGAACAGGGGGCCTAAGGAGAGAGTTAAAGGTCTGGAACAATTGGCGGGGGTGACAGGCATGGGTGTCGATGAGGGAGGAGAAGAAGTTTTGCCTGGCGGAGGAGAGGGCAGAGTTAAGGCAGGAAAGGATAAATTTGAAATGTATGAGATCGTCTTGGTGCTTGGACTTTCGCCAGCAGCGTTCAGCAGCTCGAGCATAGGAGCGTAGGAGGCGGACAGAGGCAGTGACCCAGGGCTGTGGGTTAGTGGAGCAAGAGCGGCGGGGGGAAAAGGGGGTAAGAGAGTTGAGATGAGTAGAGAGGGTAGAGTTGAGAGCGGTGACCTGATCATCGAGAGTGGAAAGAGAGGACGGGGGGCAAGGTGGGGAGAGATGCTTTTGGAGAGATGGATGGGATCAAGAGAGCGGAGGTCTCTGTAGGGGAGTAGCAAAGATTTGCAGGGGGAGGGAGTGTGAGAGATGAGGCAGGTGAGAAGGTTATGGTCAGAGAGAGGGATTTCCCTTCCCATTCCCTCAGCACTGTACTCGTCCGCTCAACTGTATATATTTTCATTACCCTATTTATTTTGTTGATGAAATGTACATCGCCTTGATTCTATTTGGTTGCCATTGTTTTTACGAGATGTTCTTCCCCTTGACTCTATTTATTGCCATTGTTCTTGTCTGTCCGTCTCCCCCGTTTAGACTGTAAGCCCGTCAAACGGCAGGGACTGTCTCTATCTGTTGCCGACTTGTTCATTCCAAGCGCTTAGTACAGTGCTCTGCACATAGTAAGCGCTCAATAAATACTATTGAATGAATGAATGAATGAAGAGTTGGTGAAGGAGGAGGTAGTGCAGCGGTAGGAGATGACAAGATCGAGGGTGTGACCGAGCCGGTGAGTGGGCAAGGTATGGTGGAGCAGGAGGTTGGCAGAGTTGAGGAGGGATAGCAGGCGGGCAGCAGAGGAGTCACCGGGTACATCCATGTGGATGTTGAAGTCTCCGAGGATCAGAGTGGGAAGAGAGAAGGAGAGAAGGAAGGTGAAAAAGGGGTCTAGGTGGTTGAAGAAGTCGGAGGTGGGATCAGGACCCCTCTAGACTGTTCGCTCATTGTGGGCAGTGAATGTAACTGTTATATTTTATATTGTGCTCTCCCAAGTGCTTAGTACTGTGCTCTGCACATAGTAAGAACTTAATAAATATAACTTATTGATTGGTTGATTGATTAAGAGCAAGAGGCAGGGGACTGGCCGATATGACCTCTTGAGTTTCCTTTCAAACCTGTGACTCCTAAAATACTATTGATTGATTGAGGAGCAAATCTAAAGGCCCAAACAATCATCCAGTTAACCTCCCCCTTCCTTTCCCCTCCCCATCGTCCCAAGGTCCTGCCCTTCGATTTACGTTTTCAAGGCCATAACGGAGTTGCGGTCATTCTCTTTCAGGAACTCATCAAACATGGCTGCATCTTTCTCCAGGTACTTCTCTGTTCTATTGAACCTTTCTTCCTCTTTGGCCATCAGCAAGTCCAGCTTCTGGATCTCATCTCTCTTTACCTCCAGTATAAACTGAGAGCAATTATTATTTTTTAGTTTAATTTTTACAGATGTGTCAAGCACTGTTCTAAGTGTTGGGGTAGATACAAGTTAATCAGGTCAGACCCAGTCCCTGTCCCACAAGGGGCTCACAGTAGAGAAGCAGCATGGCTCAATGGAAAGAGCATGGGCTCGGGAGTCAGAGGCCATGGTTCAAATCCCAGCTCTGCCACTTGTTAGCTGTGTGACTGTGGGCAAGTCACTTAACTTCTCTGTGCCTCAGTTACCTCATCTGTAAAATGAGGATGAAGATTGTGAGCCCCATGTGGGACAACCTGATGACCCTGTATTCATTCATTCAATAGTATTTATTGAGCGCTTACTATGTGCAGAGCACTGTACTAAGTGCTTGGAATGTACAAATCAGTAACAGAGACAGTCCCTGCCTTTTGACGGGCTTACAGTCTAATCGGGGGAGACAGACAGACAAGAACAATGGCAATAAACAGAATCAAGTATCTACCTCAGTGCTTAGAACAGTGCTCTGCACATAGTAAGCACTTAAAAATACCAACATTATTATTATTATTATAAGTAGGAGAGAGGTCAGGTACTAAATCCCCATTTTACAGATGAGGAAGCCGAGGCACAGGAAGTGGACTTGCCCCAGGTCACACAACAGGCAACTAGTAGAGCCAGGATTTTAATATAGATCCCCTGATTCCCAGGCCATGCTCTTTCCCTTAGACCATGCTGCTTCACAATGAGGGCAAATGAGAACAAAGCAGAGATTCATCCAGCCTCCTTCCCTGGCTACCATTACTGACCTCTAAAAAGACCAGCCCCAGGGGACAGGAAAAGACTTCTTTAGAGTCTGGATTGCAGGGACAATTGGCCTTTAGAACGCAACTGGGATCATCACTCTGTCACTATTCCAAGCCCATATTTCCCACTTTACATCACTGCTTTCAATGAAGAGTTTGCATGTTGACATGTTCAAGTAGATCCAAAATACAAAAATAATAAGTTTGGACTAGACAACATGTGAAAAATGGTTACAAGTTCAAATACCTCGAGTAGAAACAGCTGGCGCTTCTGGTCTATGTAGTTGTGAATGTCCACTTTGTCGAGACAGCCTCCTGCCATGAAAAATACAAAAACAAAGAAACCCAAAACCCTCCTGAGGTGAGGTGGTGCAACAGAGACCAGTTAAGTCCTGACTGGGAGTCCACCCAAGACCACTCAAAAGGCTCATGGGAGGAGGAAAGTACAATTCAATCGTATTACTCTCGGAAAGATGTCCCCTCCTTTAGGTGGGAAGGTCACAGTTTGCAGAGTTCTATCCCAACCATCCAAATGACCTAAGGTGGAAATCATATAGTCTTGGTGGTGTGAGGGGACACCTCACCCACGGTACTGTCACAGCTTGATCAGGCTTTTCCAGTGCAGCTACCACCTCTATTTGGTCAACTCCCAGATCTTGAAGATCTCGATCTTCATCTTGAGAAGCAGCATGGCTTAGTGGAAAGAGCACGAGCTTAGGAGTCAGAAGTCATGAGTTCTAATCCTGGCTCTGCCACTTGTCAGATGTGTGACTTTGGGCAAGTCACTTAACTTCTCTGTGCCTCAGTCACCTCACCTTTAAAGTGGGGATTAAGACTGTGAGCCCCATGTGGGACAACCTGATTACCTTGTATCTACCCTAGCACTTAGAACAGTGCTTGGCACTTAGTAAGCGCTTAACAAATACCATCATCATCACAGTAAATGCTCAATAAATATAATTGGTTCATTGATTGATTGAGTTCCTGGGAAGACGGGGTAGGATCCAGTGGCATGACCGAGTTTTGCTCGACTGTGTAAAGTCCTCAGTTCCTTTACAGCCTGACCATTGCATCAGAATTTATAAGCCCTGGAGAGAGATAATTTCAATTTTGGGCCTTGATCCACTAAGGAAGGAGCCTCTATGATTGAGAACCTGCAAACAGCAAGGTGACGTAATCGTTTCCACTCAAAGCAATACCAATAATTACCACAACCTGATTGCCTTGTCTGTACCCCAGGGCTTAGAACAGTGCTTGGCACATAGTAAGCACTTAAAAAATACCATCATTATTATTATTTTTATTATTATTGAAACTCCAGCCTGTTCCTTTTGCCTCCTGCACATCACCATCTGGATGGCTCTCTGGCCCTTTCAAGTCAATATGGCCAGAGCTGAACTGAATGCCTCAGCTGCCCTTCAAGATGTTCTCTCCTTCTCCTAAATCTTTCCCATTTCAATAGACACCACCATTCTTCCTGTTCCACAACCTCAGACCCTGGGTGTCATCTTTGACTCCTCACTGTCATTCACCTCCCACGTTCAGTCTGCCTCTACATTTGGCCGGTTCTTCCTCCACAATATTTCCTGACCCACGCCTTCCTCTGTACTCTTACGGCCCCCACCCTGGAACACTCTCATATTATCTGGCTGGACTCCTGGAACAGCCTCCTTTAGAAGCCTCTCCACTTCTAGCCTCTCCTCTTATGCACATATCATCTTTTTTAAACAATGATCAGAGTACAAGGCTCCCCCTCCCCCTTCCTAAAAAACCTCCAACTCCCCCTTGTTTCTCACATGAAACAGAAACCCCTATCCAGGGGCTTCAAGGCTCTCTACTGGCAGGTTCCCTCTCTTGTTCCGATACACTGGGAGTGTTGCTGCCAGTACCTGGACAAAAGTGATGGCGGCTTTGGCTGCCCCTGTTAAATTAGCCCACCCTGGGGTAGTCTGCCAGGTGAATGTGCAAGTGAGTTCTCCCTCTTGCTCTTTTGATCTCTTTTCCTCCCTGGCCCCACCCACTCCCTCTTCACTGGATCTGTATGTTTATAAGCACCCCCCATCCCCCATACTTTTTTTTTAATGGTGTTTGTTATGCACTTACTATCTGTCTCCACTCCTCTAAACTGTAAGCTCATTGTGGGCAGTGAGAGAATCTGTCTGTTGTTGTTTTGTACTCTCCCACTTTCTTAGTACAGTGCTCTACACACAGTAAGCGCTCAGTAAATATGACTGAACGAATAAGCACTTTTCTCCTATTTCAGTTCATTAGGCCACATGGCTGTGATTATCTCTTTGACAAATATTTGCATATTGCCCCTCACAGCCTCATCAAGGGCTGCATTTAACCCCCAGGGCACTGGTTAGTAGTGGTACTCATTGAGTAGTTGCTTTGTGGTTAAGCACTGTAGTACCTGCTGGACCTTGGGAATCCCTGTCCTGGATGAATAGTTAATTTAAGGAGAGAATATAGCCTCTCCCTGATCTTGGAAAATGCAACAGTCGGGACAGGTTTTGTAGCACCCACACAGGGAACCACGAGGCCCTTGTGAAACGAACAGGCCAGAGCCTTGGAAAGGCAATAGGTTCACCACAGGGCCCACCTCTCTCCAGGACTTGAGACTGTTTGCCATATGGCTGGCTGCTCACAAAGGATGAGGAGTGTCCCAAGGGCCTGAGTTGGATCTTTGGAACTGCTGATTTGGTTCTACAGATGAATGCTCATACCCTGCTAACCCAGGCATCTCCAAATGGATGTAGCTTATTTATGAGGGAACAGATCCAGCACAAATTAATTAATTATATTCTTACAATCCTGGCATTCTGCACTAAATAAATATTGTTGACTGAGGGATAGTCTTCAAGCGTCTGAATGCTTAGGAGGACAGAGACCCCTGATTTTCATCCCCACTGAGGTCTGACAAAAGAAAATGGGTTTAAACTGCAGGAAGGGAATTTATTAAGATAAGCATCAGGAAGAAAGTCCTAAAGAATGTGGCCTAGGAGGTCTGGACAACCCGTGGTGGACAGGGGAAAAGGGACAGGGGACAGGAGACATGCCTACCGATGATTGGAACTGAAACTGAGGCTTTCGGGTTTTCTTCCCTGGATGTTTTCAAGCCCTGGATGGGCATGCATCTTCCTTACAGGGCAGAGATGTAGCTCTGCCTGAAAGCGGGGGGATTGACTAAATGATCGTTGAGGGACACTGACAGAAGGACAATCCTATTCAGTCACAGGCCAAGGATTTTCTTTCTGGGGCTGAAAAGCACCAAGGGAGCTGACAATAAGGCTTGCAGCCTGTCCCTCAGAAGTCTGGGTTCCACGGTCTGCTCCCTACTAGCTCAGTGGCTCCTCTACCTGTATATATAGGGATCCTCCAGCGGATTTTTTTATGGAGGTCATGGAGCCTTTGGCTGTTATCTTCAATCGCCTGCTCTTCTTCCTCTTCTTCACGTTGTATCGCTTTTTTGAAATCTGATTGTTTTGAGTTCATCCTGGAAGTGTGGGTCAACTTCTGATAGATTTTCAGTGGCTTCTTCTTTTCCTGGGGGAAACATGGGAGCCCATGGAGGAATGGTGCCATTTTTCCCATAGGAAAGGGAAAATGTATCCTGGAAGGAACCTCCTTCCCAGATGCCCCTCAGAGAGCATCTCACCTTTAAAAGGCTAAGTTAGATGAATCATCAACTAGCACCCTCCCCAGCAGGAAATTCAGGGAACGTCCCAGCCTAACCTTCCTAGTATAGGCCCCAAATATGGCACCTGAGGGCTCAGCCTGACTGGTGATGGAGTCCAGGATTTACTCCTGGGTGCAATTACTGCCCTAGTGGAGTGTTTGTGCATGAGTGTAGTTTTCCCATGGGGTGTGTTGAATGCACCACTTCTGCAGGCTTCCTGACCAACTGTGCATATGTGAAAAGCTGCCCAGGCATAGTAGTACCCTTTCTGCAGCCCCTCAGCCTGAAATCCCTGAGTCAGGAAATGGCATCATCATCATCATCATCAATGGTATTTATTGAGTGGTTACTATTCATTCATTCAATAGTATTTATTGAGCGCTTACTATGTGCAGAGCACTGTACTAAGTGCTTGGAATGAACAAGTCGGCAACAGATAAAGACAGTCCCTGCCGTTTGACGGGCTTACAGTCTAATCGGGGGAGACGGACAGACAAGAACAATGGCAAAAAATAGAGTCAATACTATGTGCGAAGCACTGTACTAAGCACTTGGGAGAGCTTGAGGGAAGCTGCAGGATTCGAGGGGACTGACCTAAGTGCCAGCTAGGGTGGTCCCTGATGGCCCTCCCGAATGCTGGAACAAGATATCACAGGGTGCCATTTTCTGGAAGCTTGTAGATTTCACGTGATCCTAGAGTGTTTTCCAGAGATACTGGGTCTCTGATGCTCCACCCCACATTCATCCCTTGCCCCATGGCTCGAAATGAAAAGTTGCTACCCCTGAAAGTCAGAATGTTTCTAGTGGCTGTGTGGAGCCTGCAGCCAAGCACACCCAGGCCTTCTATAACTGTGCTATTTGTTAAGCGACCTGAGGCTGGAGGTGAGGTAGCCTGGGGGAGAAAACCAGTGGGATTCCTTACCAGCAGAATCTTTTCTTTTGCCTTATCTCTGAGCAAAAAGAAGTCAATATTGCTGGGCAGCCTAAAAGGGTTGTTTGCAATTTGCTCCATCTCATCTGTTGGAAGAAGAAATGAGCATAGGTGTAAGGGGTAGTTGGATGATGAAGAAAGAAAAATGTGGAAAAAAGGAATAACACCTTTTCTGAGCTGAACTTGAGCAAACAGATCTTCACTCCACTCACCCTGGGGGAATAACTGATTGGTGGCAGCTAAGGAATACAGAATGCTTATGTTATTGATTCACCAATTTGCATATCTCTAGCTAGAAGGGAAAGTGGGGTCTGTAGACAATTTTGGTGGCCAATGCACTTAAAAAAAATTCTGTACATGTATGTGAAGAATAGATTTAACAGTTCCATTTGGGGTTGGTATTTGTTAAGGACTTGTTATGAGCCAGGCACTGTGCTAAGCACTGGGGTGGATATAAGATAATCAGGCTGGACAGGGTCCCTGTCCCACATGAGGCTCACAATATAAGGAGGGAGGGAGAAAAGGAATGGAATCCCTATCTTACAGATGAGTAAACTGAGGTACAGAGAAGTTAAGTATTTTGCCAGAGATCACACAGCGAGTAGGTGGCAGAGCCGGAGTTAGAACACAGTTCCCCCAATTCCCAGGCCTGTGCTCTTTCCACTAGACTGTGTTGTGTCTCATTTCACTGTTCAGTGATTGAGCTGGTCCCTGCTTTTAGGGTTCAAATCTTAGAAAACAGGCAGGCATATTGGGGTAATACTACTGATAGAGCAGGGAACTTGCCCACCAGGCATGGGGAAGGGAGAGAAGGTGGGAAGGAAAGAGGAAGAAGGGGAAAAAAATGAAAGGACCTTTCTAATAGGATCATTTACCCACAGTCACTAGGTTCTAGGAATCCAGGAAAATCCTTCTGGATTGAATTATATGGGAAGGAAATTGGATAGTTCCTTTCTAAGGAGTTTGAAGTCTGAAAGCTCCCCATGCAGTTACCTGAAGGTGTTTCAGTTGGTTCTTTCTGGACTGCACCTCCCAGCTTCCCAGCAGAAGCCTCTGCTGATGAGGAGGCTTTGCCTGAACCGACTTCTGTATCAACAAAAATCAACCATCAATCAGGCAAGGATCCCATCCTACAACCACTACCAAGCAACATCCCAAGGTAGATTGGACGGACCATGCCAATCAGTTAGACTTAAGCATCAGATCAGTTATCCAGGAACTCTTACTGTGTGTAGAGCACTGTATCAAGTGCTTGGAAGAGTACAACTGAGTAAGTAGACCCAATTCCTGCCACTCAAGGGGCTTACAGTCTAATAATGATAATAATAATAATAATAATAACAACAATAATAATGTTTGTTGTAGCACTTAGTATAGACCAAGCACTGTTCTAAGCACTGGAGTAGATACAAGATCATCGGGTCAGACACACTCCCTGTCCTGCTTGGAGCTCACTGTCTAAAGGAGAGGGGGAGGCAGAGCAGGCATTTTAATCCCCATTTTACAGATGAAGAGATCAAGGCACAGAAAAGTTAAGTAACTTGGCCAAGGCCACATGGCAGACAAGTGGTGGAGGTAGTTTTGGAATCCAGGTCCCCAGACTCACAGGCCTAGGCTCTTTTTACTATACAACAGGGCAGCCTCATTCACAAACTTGATCTGAGGGGATAATTTCTCCATAGGGCCTGTTATTTTGGCCTCATGTATCCATGAGGTAAGTCAAACACTCAGAAATAACTGAGAATGCTAGTTGTGCCAGCATCGTACCAGCATATGGCAGATTTTTTTTTGGGGGGGGGAGGCATGTCCCACAAGGCCCATCTCATAGCCTGCTCTAGAAACACTGGCAGTAGCATAGAAAATGGAGTTTCCATGCTCCTTCCCTCATCATCTCTGGCCATACACCACCAATAGCTAAAGGGAGGGAGAAAAAAGGGAGGTGATTTAACAACAATGTTGGTATTTGTTAAGCGCTTACTATGTGCAGAGCACTGTTCTAAGCTCTGGGGTAGATACGGTCATCAGGTTGTCCCACATGAGGCTCATAATCTAAATGCCCATTTTACAGATGAGGTAACTGAGGCACAGAGAAGTTAAGTGACTTGCCCACAGTCACACAGCTGACAAGTGGCAGAGCCGGGATTTAGTCCCTGAGGGCATGAGAGTTGTGACATTTGTCTCACTAGTCATATCTAGACAAGGCTGTGTCTTGAACAACTTCCCCCAGGACTCAGAGCTATCGCACACATGTATAATTTGCCTGAGTTTCCAGGAGAAAGGATTACATCCATCCAGTTTGGCTGAAATAACTAATTTCCAGTTTTAATCCGTAGATCTTTCGTACACTTACCCCACACACCAGGGGGCTCCTTTGAAATGTCTAGACCTTTCCCAGATGAGGAATTATTCCTTTAATTGGAGGGGGAGGACTGTTCCGTAATTTATCATTGGAAATACTATCAAAATTGGAAAAAAACTCTTACTTTTAGACTTGATTTTGTGGTGGCTGCTGCTGCTGCTGGAGCTCAAATCTGTAGACGGTGTTAGTGACATACTGGGGTTGTACAGACTGCTGGTCCTTTTCCAGTATTCAATACTCATCCAAGCAATAGTTGAAGAACCCAGACTGGAAGAAACACATAGTAAGAGAGTGCCACAAACCCGCGGGGGTCCTGTTTTTGATCTTTTTAATTTTTTTTTAAAACGTCCGTTGATCTTCCCTAGCACCCTCAATACAGCATACTGCGTCCGACACTCAAAATCGCTGTGCCGAAGCCACTCGAGTTACCTGAAAGTGCGGCTTTAGGAAACCAGGTCAGACTGACAATCTCCTGAAAAGTAACAGGCCCTGAAAGTTCCATAAATCAACCCCGGGGCCCTAGGAAATGAACAAAGTACACTGCTCGACACACAGTAAGCGCTCGATAAATACGATTGAATGAATGAATGAAACTCAGAAGCTGCAATCCCTCCCTCCCCGCCCCCTTTCAATCAATTAATCGATCGATCAGTGGTACTGCTCATTGTACTAAGGTTTTGGTAGACACGATGAAATCCCCAAAAGCCCAAGTTAACCCCCCCGAGCCCAAACAAACTTTTTGGTTTTTTGAGACAAAAGAATCCTCTCTCCGTTTCCTGCGATTCACCTACCAAGAGGCTAATGGTCAAGGCGGCAGGTCCACACCTCAGCCTGATGAGGAGCCGGGGATCTAGGCACCTGTCTCTAATGGCAAGGCCAGGCTCCCTGACTCTGTTTACGTTGCCAAGGCAACCTTGGCAAGGCAACCGAATGCAGTTTCGGATCGTTTTGAAGCACTGCCTCCTGCTTTGTTGCTCGCAGGTTCTGGTCTGTCAAAAAAAAAAAAAAAAGGCAGTGAAAGCAAGATTCGGGGGAAAATAGAGGCGTTTTTCTCCTTTGGGGGTTTGAAGGCATCTGCGGTTGAACTTTGAGTGTGCTCCCCAGATAATATTTCTTAGAGAGCTCATCTAGTCCAGTTTCCGGGCAAGCAAATGAGGAAATTCTCCAGTTCAGATGTGTAGCTCATTATTTTTCACGTTTTTGTGGTAAAGCAGGAGGCAGAGAATATTCCAGAGAGCCAAGCCCCGCTCTCCCAGAGACTGTGAGCCCCTTGTGGGCAGGGACTGTCTCTATTTGTTATTGAATTGTACTTCCCAGGCGCTTACTACAGTGCTCCGTGCACAGGAAACTCTCAATAAATACGATCGAATGAATGAATACATAAAGTATTAAAACTCATTACCTCATTGCAGACCCTTAAAAACGCGCTACTCTGGCTACAACTGCCTAAGACAAAGTTGGGGGGGCGGGGCAGGGGAATTGTTAATTTTCTGGTTAATTCATTCGTTCATCCAATCATATTTATTGAGCTCTTACTGTGTGCAGAGCACTCTACTAAGTGCTTGAAAAGTACAATTCAGCAACAAATAGAATCCCTGCCCACAATGGGTTCACAGTCTAGAAGGGGAGAGACAGTCATCGAAACAAAACCTTACTTTTAGACTTGATTTAGACAGGCGGGGATTATAGGAGTTGAAGATGTCTGGTACAGGGACAGGATGTACAGACCTGGCCCTGAAGAGACCCCCCCTCCCACCTTGGGGCAACTCTGGGCCCTGGTAAAAAAGTGGGTACTTCAAGGCATTTATTTATATACACATCATTAATATAAATAAATATAATTCTAAGTAGAGACCCTCCCACTTAAAATGAACCTTCAAACAGTTCTTCTGCCACCGAAGCAGGCCATTTCTGGGACTGTCCAACCAGCCACTTGGCCTCTTCTGGGCCCAAGGTACCTGGCCATGATAGAGCTGCAATCTCAGATTTGTTTGTCTATCATTTCAGTGCCCATTTACCTGCCTGACAAAACTCATCCTACAAGTGAGTCATGTCACTTCGTAAGGTTGTAAATATAATCAACAAGAATTTGGCTTAGACAATTCAACGGGATGATTCAGCTCCTATGCATCACACCGCCCATAATCTATTGTGATCACTGGAATTATCCTGATTGGATATCTACATTGGTGAAATCAACTAGCTTTAGGACAGGTCTTCACTAGCAACTTGTCCAGATAATTGAGACCAAAAATATACTTCCACTTGAACTATTTAGATTTCTCAGGACCAAATGTATTAGTGGTTGAAGAATCAAGATAATTTGCTGGCACAGTCCTGACTACCCAAGAGATGAAATAGCATGGACTTAAACAAAATAGAAAATCTGGTAAACTCCTTGATGGAAGGGATCATGTCTACTAACTCTATCGTACTCTCCCAAGTGCTAAGTATGGTGTTCTATGCAAAGTGCTTAATAAATAACATTGATTGAGTGGAATATTTCTAGAACAGTACATGTTTTCCCTTCTACTTAGACTGTGAGCCCCATGGGACAGGGACTATGCCTGACTGATTAGGTAGTAGAGTGCTTGGCAAATTACTACTATTATTATTATTAGCAAATTACTACTATTGTTATTAACAACAGTGCAGCCTTGGCTATTTATATTGAAGATAATCTATTTATCCTTTCCTCCCACTCACTGAGCTTGAGACCATTTCCCCTGCAACCATACTCTGGACAACTTCCTTCGTTCCTCCCACCTCAGTCTTGCAGCTCTCTAGAGCTGGGGTGCTCAGTTTTGATGCTGGGACATCTCTCCACTGCAAGAAAGGTGCAGATCAGCCTCTCCTTAAAGGGACTGCTCTGAGCTTCTTGGGCACAGTGCTTCTATTTTAAATTGGGGTGCTGGTGGGGTAAAATGAGAGTTTAGCAATGGGCTCAGGACATGGTGCCATTGAAGCCTTGCAGAAGCCTAGCTAAAATGGAAGTTCCACTATTCACCTGCTCAAAGTAAAGACCTTGGAGAATGACTTGAAGTACCCACTTTTTTACCAGGGCCCAGAGTTGCCCCAAGGTGGGAGGGGGGGGGGTCTCTTCAGGGCCAGGTCTGTACATCCTGTCCCTGTATCAGACATCTTCAACTCCTATAATCCCCTCCTTTTAAGCTCTCTCACCCCTAGACTCCTAGGAGAGGGAAGAGAGAGTAGCAATAGGTGTTTTGGCAGGAGGGGGCAGCGGAGGATAGATTATGAGAAATTCAACTAAGGGCAGAATCGCATTGCTTTGGCTTGTGGGGTGGTGCTGGAGGAGGGGGGAAGCCTCCACACTCTTCTGTCATTCAGACCGAGATCCATTATTTTTTTTAAAAAATTATTTATGGCATTTGTTAAGCATTTACTATGTGTCAAATACTGTTCTAAGCACTGGGGTAGATACAAGTGAATTAGGTTGGACACAGTCCCTATCTCACATGGAACTCACAGCCTAAGTAGGAGGGAGAACAGGAGAACTGAGGCACAAAGAAGTGAAGTGACTTGCCCAAGGTCCCACAGCAGGCATTTGGCAGAGCTGGGATTAGAACCCAGGTCCTTTTACTCCTGGGCCAGTGGTCTTTCCACTAGGCTATGCTGCTTCCCATTTCCCCTCTTGCTGCCCACAATTCCAACAACTCCATGATCAAGCAGGATTGACCGTTGTAGTTCCATAACAACCAAAGTGCCCACATCTGAGCTTGTGTTCGGTGGCTGAGTTTGTTTAAGGATATCTGAACATATAAGTGGAACTTTGCTCCTTTGATTATTCGCCCTAATGCAGCCAAAGAAAATGCCATTTATCTATGTTCCCTCCACTGGGCAACCAGTGAAGATGAACTTGATGTTGCTCTTCAGTGGGTGATGGCCTAAGGTGTTAAGAATGAATAATGATTTTTATGAATGTCAGTAACCCACCCCACCTATCCCTGTGGATGGGGGTGTTCTGTCCTTCTACTCCCTTCCCCACTGACATGCCCCCAATCACTGGGAAAACTCTCCAGCTGGGTCACTGAACACTACCATATCACTTTTTATTCTACCCTCTATCTCCCACAGCCCTATTCTCCTTTCTTACTGCCACTCCAAACCACCTACGCTCAACACTGCCTACTAACACTTCATCTCAAGTCATTGTATTACTATCTGCCCTCTCTACTTACCTCCATTCCCTTTTTTCCTTGTTTCTTCATTGCTCTGATCTCTAGATTATGCCCTTAGTCTGTTTCCTCTGCTTCTGTACTTGGAAAACTGAATGTTGTTGGCAGAAATCCACTTCAAACTGACCCTCTTGCTATAACTCCATCCTCTCTTCGGTTCAACAGTGTTGTTATACTATCCCTCTTTTGACACCCACAGCCCTCGTGGACTATCCTAGACCTAGAAGTCTTTCCCAAAGCACCCAGTGACCTAACTTCCACCTTCTGTAACCCCCGACAACCTCGCTGACAACTTGTTGGCAAGATTGAGGTTATCAGACATGAACTCCTCCAAGGGCCACCCTCACAGCGTGGCCTAGTGAAGAGAGCACAGGCCTGGGAGTCAAAAGGTCATGGCTTTTAGTCCCGACTCCATCACTTGTCTGCTGTTTGATCTTGGGCAAGTGACTTCACTTCTCTGGGCCTCAGTTCCCTCATCTGTAAAATGGGGATTAAGACTGAGAGCCCCATATGAGAGAGGGACTGTGTCCAACCTGATTATCTTGTATCTATCACAGTGCTTAGAACAGTGAATGCTTAGCAAATTCTGTTATTATTATTATTATTACTTCCCTACTCTCACTTTCATATTTTTGTCCTTTCCAGTTGTCTTTCAAGAAAAGCTCTCCTTCTTCTTCTTAAGCTCAAACACTTCTACATCTGTTGTGGATCTCATCCCCTCTCACAGTACTTGCTTCCACTCTCTCCTTCTCCCTATTTGCTATTTTCAACCTCCCACTCTCTGTTAGCAACTTCCCCTCGGCCTTCAAGCGTGCTCAAGTCTTTCCCAACCTGAGGATTTGGGGTATATCTGCTTATTCTATTTACTTCTTTATTTTTGCTTGTATTTTAATCACTTATATCTATGTTTATATGTTAGAATACAATTTGTGCCTGCCTTAGATTGAAGTCAGCAAACGTATTTTTATTCTATTGTATGCTCCAAAATGTCTTGTACAGTGCCCTGCTCACAACAAACACTACTGATGATATTAATAACGATAGTGAAGCTCCTCACTTCTACTTATGGGAGATTTACATTTAGATGCCCCCTAAATCATCTACCAGTCACCATCAGTGGTTAAGATTTCTGACTAAAGAGCCATCCAGTGCAGCTCATGTGCTAGAAAGGCTCAGCAAGAATCTTGAATATAATTGGCAAATGCTAAGGCTTCAGGGGTTATTGTGGTGGTTACCCTGACAATTGCCTCCTGGTTGTGGCACTACAGCATAGCATCAGCACTGTGCTGCAGTCTCTTTCACGCTGAATGACTGTGTGACCTTGGACAAGCCACGTAACTTCTCTGTGCCTGTTACCTAATCTGTAAAATGGGGATTAAGACTGTGAGCCCCAAGTGGGACAAACTGATTGCCTTGTATCTACCCCAGTGCTTAGATCAGTGCTTGGCACATAGTTAGTACTTAACATATACCATTATTATTATTATTATTATTGTAAACAAAATTATTGAATGCATTTTACCATGAGCTGCAACCCTCCCCACCTACTTGCTGTTTACTCATTCCTTCAATTCAGGGGGATACAGACATCAAAACAAGTCAACAGGGGTCGATAGCATCAATATAAATAAATAGAATTATAGATATATACACATCAAAACAAGTAAAGAGGCATTAATGAAATAAATAGAATTATACATATCTACATATGTACACAAGTGCTGGGGGGCGGGGAAGGGGACGTAGAGCAAAGGGAGTGAGTCGGGGAGATGGGAAGGGGATGGGGTGCTGAGGAAAATGGGGGGCTTAGTCTGGGAAGTCCTTCTGGAGGAAGTGAGCTTTCAGCAGGGCTTTGAAGGGGGGAAGTGTGATTGTTTGGAGGATTTGAGGAGGAAGGGAATTCCAGGCCAGAGGTAGGACATGGGCTAGGGGTGGACAGTGGGACAGGCGAGAACGAGGCTCAGTGAGAAGCACCAGAGGAGCGGATTGTGTGGGCTGGGATGTAGAAGGAGAAAGGGAGGTGAGGTAGGAGGGGGCAAGGTGATGGAGAGCTCTGAAGCCAATAGTGAGGAGTTTTTGCTTGATAGGGAGATTGATAGACAACCACTGGAAATCTTCAAGGAGGAGGGTGACATGCCCAGAGCGTTTCTGTAGAAAGATAATCTGGGCAGCAGAGTGAAGAAGTATAGACTCAAGTGGGGAGAGGACGGAGGTTGGGACATCAGAAAGGATGCTGATGCAGTAATCCAGTTGGGATAGGATGAGTGATTGTATTCAATCACTCATCAGAGTACAGAGCACTGTACAGAGTGCTTGTTGCACTCTGCCCTAGTGGGAATATGACTGGAAAGGAAGAGAGAGTCCAGTGTGCAAACCATTATCCCACCAATAAATTCCTTTGCATAAGTTCTTGATACCAAAGTCTTCATGACTAGACCAAGATCTGTCTGTTGTTTAATATTAACAATAATATAAGTGATAATAATAATTGCGATATTTGTTAAGCACTTACTACCTGTCAAGCACTGTTCTAAGAACTGGGGTAGATACAAGGTGATAGTGTTGAACACAGTCCCTACCTGACACGGGGCTCACAGTCTAAGTAGGAAAGAGAACAGGGATTGAATTCTCATTTTGCAGGTGATGAAACTGAAGCACAGAGAAGTTAAGTGACTTGCCCAAGGTCAAACAGTAGGCAAGTGGAAGAGTCCGGACTAGAATCCAGGTTCTCTGACACTCAAGCCAGTGCTTTTTCCACTAGGCTATACTGTTTCTCTGCTGTTTCTTAGAAATTAAACTAGTAGTTGTCTTCTGGACCTCTGAAATTACTGTGGATTGGATGGCAGTATGGCATTATGGAGAAAATGGGGTTTCAGGAGGCCTTTGAAGGAGGGTAGGTGGAGAAATGATTGGCTAGTTTGGAGGGGAAGGGCCTTCATGGTTTAGGGAAGGGAGGGTAGTGAGTAGGAAATCTGATATAAGGAAGAGCAAGAAAGGTGGCTTGAAAGGAATGAAAATGGCGAGCAAGAAAGTAAGAGAAGATGAAGAGGGTTAGGTAATCCAGGGTAGCTTGATGCAGAACCTGGAAGGTTTATTCAGCCTGAGGAAGAGAAGGCTGAGTATCAGGACATCTAGTGGCGGTGACAGAGATGTACCTGCTCCTTAGGCCAAGGGGTTGGGAGTCACAATTCTACAAGACCAGATATGTGACAATTTTTATTGTCTCTGAAGTGGAGTTAAGGAAAAGAGAGATCCGATTTCTTTTTTTTTCCTTTTTTGGCCTTTAACACCCTGTCGAGGCAGGGAGACTTTTAAAGTTGGGTGTTGCCATAGTCGCTAGGGGCAGGGCAAAGAGTAATGAGTCCAAACTACAACAAAGGACGTTTAGGTTAAACATTTGGAAATGTTTCTGTTTGACCACCAGGTCAGTGACAGTTTCCCTATGAAGTCATGGAATATTTCATATCAGAGCTGTTAAGAAGACATTAGCCAGCCACTGGAAGGAATCTGTTCTGGTAGATTGAGCCTTGTACTACAGCAGGATTTGGGGCTGGGATAAACTGACTGGAACTTTATCCAAGCCATATTTTCTTCTATTTCTGTGAGGAGTATATAGAGAAACATGCTGTCCCAGGATTATGCTCCTGCAGCCCTGAGGGGGAACTGAAAATTTGACAGAAGGAAAGGGAAAGGGAGTCACTCTATTGATCAAAAGTTTCATTCATAATCACACTCTCCTTGTTTAATATTATTCTTTCAACTTTCAAGGCTTCTTTCATCTTGCCAGAAAACATGTAGGGTTTAAGATCTGATTGCTGTTCCTTCCTGAACAATAACTATCAATCATTCAATCGTATTTATTAAGTGCTTACTGTGTGCAGAATATTGTACTAAGTGCTTGGGAGGGTACAATATAACAGAGTTGGTAGACATGTTCCCTGCCCACAATGAGCTAAGAGTTTAGAGGGGTTGACAGGCATTGAGATAAATAAATGAATAAATTATGATTATGTATGAATGTGCTGTGAGGCTGAGGGAAGGGTGAATGAAGGGGGAAAATTCAAGTGCAAGAGTGATGCAGAAGAGAGTGGGAGAAGAGAAAAGGAGGGTCTAGTAGGGAAAGGCCTCTTAGAAGAGATGTGCCTTCAGTAGGGCTTTGAAGGTGGACAGAGAGACAGCCTGCCCAATACAAAGTGGAAACATGTTTCAGGGCAGAGACAGGATGTAAACAAAAGGTCGGCAGCGAGATAGATGAGATCGAGGTACAGTGAGTAGGATAGCATTAGAGAAGCAAAGTGTTGGGGCTTAGTTATAGGAGAGTATTAGGGAGGTCAGGTAGGAGGGGGAAAGGTGATTGAGTGCTTTAAAGCCTATGGTAAGGAGTTTTTGTTTGATGCAGAGGTGGATGAGCAACCATTGGAGGTTCTTGAGGAGTGGGGAAACATGGTCTGAACATTTCTGTAGGAAAATGATCTGGGAGATAAAGTGACGTATGGACAGGAGTGGGGAGAGACAGGAGACAGGGAGGTCAGCAAGGAAGCTGATGGAATAATCAAGGTGGGATAGGATAAATGCTTGGATTAACATGGTACAAGTTTGTATGGAGAGGAAAGGGCGATTTTAATGACGCTGTGAATGTTGAACTGGTAGGATTTGGTGTTAGATTGAATATTTGGGTGTAATGAGAGGGATGAGTTGAGGATAATGCCAAGTTTATGGGCTTGTGAGACAGGGAGAAGGGTGGTGCTGTCTACAGTGAAGGGAAAGTCATGGGGAGCACAGGGTTTGAGTGGGAAGATAGGGAGGTCTGTTTTGGACATGTTTCGGTTATTGGCAGTGTCGGTGGGACATTCAAATGGAGATGTCCTGAAGGTAGGAGGAAATGCGAGACTGAAGGGAGGGAGAGAGATCAGGGTTGGAGATGTAGATTTGGAAATCATCTGCATAGAAATGGTAGTTGAAGCCATGGGAGCAAGTGAGTTCTCCAAGGGAGTGGGTGTAGATGGATAATAGAAAGAGAGCCAGAAATGAACCACAGTTAGGGGGTGGGAGGCAGAGGAGAAGTCCATGAAAGAGACCAAGAGATAGGAGGAGAACCAAGAGAGGACAGTGTCAGCAAAGCCAAGGTTGGGTAACACTTCCCAGAAAAATGAGTGGTCGACAGTGTTGAAGGCAGCCGAGAGGTCGAGGAGGATTAGGATGGAGTAGAGGCTGTTGGATTTGGGAAGCAGGAGATTATTTGTGACCTTTGAAAGAGCAATTTCTGTGGAGTGAAGGGGTTGGAAGCCAGATTGGAGGGTCAAGGAGAGAATTGGAGGAGTGGAATTTGAGACAGTGGGTGTAGACAACTCACTCAAGGAATCTGGAGAAGAATGATAGGAGGGAGATGGGGAGATAACTTGAAGGAGCCATAGGGTCAAAGGAGGGTAGGGGAAACAGGAGCATGTTTGAAAGCAGTGGGGAAGAAGCCACTGGAGAGGGAACAGTTGAAGATGGCAGTCAGGGAGGGAAGAAGAGAGGCGGCAAGTGCTTTGATAAAGTGTGAAGGAATGATAAAGGAGGTGCAGGAGGAGGGGCAGATTTTGAGAGAAGGCAGGAGATCTGCTCTTGAGATACTGCTGGGAAAGATGAGAGACTTGAAGAAGGGGACTGGGAGGGACTGGAAAGAAGCAGGGGAGATTTTAGGGAGATCACGTCTGTTGGTTTCATTTTTCTCAGTAAAGACTGTGGACAGGTCTTCAGCGACAAGAGGTGGGGGAGGCGGGGAACAGGAGATTTGAGGAGGGAGTTAAGCATCTGAAACAACTGGTGAGGGCAATGGGCAAGGGAGTCAGTAAGGATGGAGAAATAATGTTGCTGGGCAGAGGAGAGGGCAGAGTGAAAACAGGCAAGGATGAACAAGGTCAGCCTGATATCTGGATTTCCACCAATGGCACTCTGTGGCTTGTGCAAAGGAGTGAAGGAAGTCAACTGTGGAGGTGATTCAGGGCTGTGAATTATTATTATTACTACTACTACTAATAATGGTATTTGTTAAGCACTATGTGCCAGGCACTGTACTAAGCTCTGGGGTGGATACAAACAAATCGAGTTGCACGCAGTCCCTGTCCAATGTGGGGCTCACAGTCTCAATCCCCATTTTACAGATGAGGGAACAGAGGCCCAGAGAAGTGAAGTGACTTGCCCAAGGTCACATAGCAGAGCCCATGACTTTCTGACTCCCAAGCCTGTGTTCTATTCACTACACTCAGCCCAAGTCAATTATCCTGTAAAATATATCTATACTACAGATTTATCATTTTGAGTTTTGGGGCAGATATTTGGGCTGGAGGATTTTGGTAAGCATTTGAGAGTCACACACATAAAATAATTAGCGTTCATGATACCTGAAAGTGAACCTCTACGGTACTTAGCCACTGGATCAAGAACACTTCCATTCATTTCCAAACACGTTTGTAATCCCTATAAACTTGTTAGAGGAATGCTCATGTGCAGTGATGCTAGAAATTATTGCTGCTGGAATTAGAGGTGGGTCACAGAGAATCAATCGGTGGATGGAATGCAGCCCTCGGGTGGCACGTTGCCCACCTTTGGTACACACAAACCCGGCTTCATAGTTTGTGTAGGCATACCATATGGACTGCTCCATACTGAGCTGCTTTGTTTGACGCTTTAACCGGGCATCAATCGATCGATCAGTGCTATTTTTTTGAATGCCTACTGTGCACAGAGCACTGGACGATGCATATGGGAGAGAGTACATCATCAGAGAGTTGGTAGACACTTGATCCCTAATTACAATCTAGAGGGGACTACAGGCTTCACTGAGTACATTCAAGTACAGTGAATCATTCTGAAGATAACTGACAAAATTGGGTAAATACCATTCCTTAAAAAAATACCTGTTTATTCAAATCACATCAGTTCACAGTTGAACCTCCAAGGAGTTCTTAATTCACTAACAACCTCCCTCCGCACTTTCCTCGTTCTTTCCAGAAAGCTGAATCGCTCCACTGGCAGCGACTGTCAACACCAATCGACATTTATTGAGCGCTTACTTTGTGCAGAGCATTACACTGAGTGCTTGGGAGAGTTCAAAATAACAGAATCGGTATACCCATTCCCTGCCCACAGCGAGCTTACAGTCTGGAGGACCACTGCCGATTCCATCTCTCCCACGTGCCTCTCGGGGGCACTGAGCTATCAGAGGGAATTAGGAGGCAGTATGTTGGGAGCTGTGCTGGAATGGGTAGGAGCAGAAAAGTGTTCTCTGCAGGCTGACTGCGCTTCCAAAAAAGGATGGAGGTGGTAGAGGGAGGTTTTAAAACATTAACTCCCATGTCTTAGAGGCAATAACAACACTTATTGTTTAACTCTTGAACAGTGTAATATTTTATGTTCCTTAGATGAAAGAGGAAAGCATTACCAGGAGAGCCCCAATTTGATGGTTCTGTTGGCTGTATTTTTATAGTCTCCTCTATTTTTGCCCATTATGTTTCGTTTTAACCCCTGAGACATCCTTAAAGCTCTCTCCTTCATTCTTTTTTTTTTCAAAGAGGAATTAACGGTTTTTTACATGAACGGTCATGAGAGCCTCACACTCAGTGTGCATCATTTGCCACATGGCTAGACTCCTACCAAAAAAATAACACTCTCCAGACACTCCTTGGGTTTACGGCACAGATGGTTCCTGAAAACTGCATCTAAAGTCAAAACCAATTTGCTCATAGGCACAACGTGATAAACTGGAGATTGATTCCTGAGCCAAGGTTAGATACCCTATTTTTTTTTTAACAAAACTACCCAGAATTGTGTACTCAATTGTAATAATAATAATGTGGCATTTCTTAAGTGCTTATTATGCCTGGAGCACTGTACTAAGCGCTGGGGTAGATGCAAGATAATCAGGTTCCACAATCTAAGTAGGAGGGAGAACAGGTATTGAATCTCCATTTAGCAGATGAGGGAACTGAGGCATGGAGAAGTTCAGTGACTTGCCCAAGGTCACGCAGCTGACAAGTGGCAGAGGTGGAATTAGAACCCTTGACCTCTGACTCCCAAGCCCATGCTCCTTCCACTAAGCCATGCAGTGTGACCTTGGGCAAGTCATTTCACTTCCCTGTCCCTCAGTTTCCTGTTCTCCCTCCTACTTAGACTGTGAGCCCCATGAGGGACAGCGACTGTGTCCAATCTAATCCACTTGTACCTTCCCCAGCACTTAGAACAGTGTTTGATACATAGTAACAAATACCATTAAAAAAAGAAGAAAAAAAGAAGAGAGGAGAAAAGGAAAAGAAAAGAAGTAGGAGGTTAAGAGGGTCCTTGAGATCACATCCTGTACTTCTACTGTACTGTCCTAAGCACTAAGTTCAAGGGTCTGCACAAAGAAGGAACTCAATGGGTGCATGAACTTACTCCCACTGCCACGCAATCTCCTGCTTTTCCTCTGTTGCTCATCAGGCTGAGGACCAGACCAAGAGAAGAACTGTGAAAATGATTTCCCAAGTCTGCTCAAGAGGTTGCTTATGCACTCTCTCTACCCCCAGGGGCAAAGCCAAACCCTGGGAGTGATTGTCTTCCCCCACCCCAACTCATTGGAGCTGGGACCTGTAGATTCATATACAGTATCTGTCTGGCAAAGGTGAAATCAAAGATGGTCTGTGCAAATTGCATACATGATGAAGCAAACAGTTGATATCTGCTCCCTGCTGGCAGCTAATGCTAATGCAACCTAGCTTGATGTAGGGAATCAGATTCCAGAGTCAATCCCAAACATTATTATTATTATTGTTCATTGCATTGCATTTCTTAGGTGCTTATTTTGTGACAAGCACAAGCTGGGGAAGGGACTGGCCCAGTTATGAAGGAGGTTTAAAAAAAATTCAAAAAGCAGCACAAGGTGGGGGAAGGAGAGAGGTGGCTGTAGGATGGCAGAGGGGTGGGGAGGGTGGATTTGGGGTGTGGGAGATGGATGTGAAAGAAATATATGAGGAAATGGGGAGGACTATTTAAAAATCCTGGTAGGGTGGAACGGGAGAGGCCAGGAGATTAGGTGGCAGCAGGATTGTCTGATTGCCAGGCAGAGGCACCTTGCACTTTTGCTGAAGTGAAAGTTGCCTACCTTAAAGTGGGACCAAAATGACCTGTCTGAGTCCCCAAAGAAGCCAGTAGCTTATTTTTAAGGCTCCACTAGACACTGAAGTGAGTCCAGAAAGGGAGCTCAATCTTAGTTGCTGCCTGCTTTTACTATTTTTAACATAGATGTAAAGAAACTTAAATCTGGAGTCTGAGATAACATTCATCTGTTCCCCATTGGTAGGCAACTTCTTTTTTTGCAACACCATTGAGCTAAAAGGTGACCTTAGGATATGTTGGAATAGTAAGACATTCTGAAGCCCAAAGTTCAGGGGTATATAGAGCCAGGATGTTTACTGGCTGTCTGAAACAAAAAAGCTCATGCCAGTTAGCACTGCCAAGCAGAGGGGGCCACCCCCAGCCTGCAGTGCAGACTGTGGAGCTACTTCAGACCCTCCTAGAGTTGCCCATAGCCTTTGGATTTGGACCAGAGTGAACCTGGAGGCCAGCTTGAAATGTTTTGCTTTGGGCTTGGGCTTGGTTTCTAGTCTGGACACTCTTGGCGTGAGGGCTGGTTCCCAACCCTTCCCCCCATCTTCTCCCCTTCCAACCAACTCCCAGGGATTCCAGTTCACCATTGCAAGGGGATCCAGTGGATTCAGGACCCTGAGTGGATTAGAACCCCAGGGGCATAAAAGGGTTAAGGGAAGTGTCGAGGCCCTCAAGAGACAGGGTCTTTGACTAATTCTCCCTTATATTCCCTTTCCCAGTGTTTAGTACAGCGCTCTGCACATAGCAGTGCTTGGCACATTGTAAGTGCTTAACAAATACCAACATTATTAATAAATACTACTGCTACTAACAAAGGAAATTCACTCAGTAGCCTGGTCTGGAGAAGGAAGCACCAAGGTGGGAGCTAGGACAACTGGGTTCTATTGCCAGCTCCATCCTGACCTTGGTTGAGGGACTCCACCCCCTCAACCAAGCCAGCTTCTCTGGCTATAATATAATAGTGAGACTGCTGCTTCCCTCATCTAAAGAACTCAAAGGGCTTTCACATCTATTATCTCAGATGTCCTCAATGTGACCTAGTGGAAAGAGCACAGAAAGGGGAGTCAAGTACTAGTCCTCACTCTGCAGCTGCTCTGCAGTGTGACTTCTCTGGGCCTCAGTTTCTTTGTCTGTAAAATGGGGATTACATACCTACAACGACAATCCCTCTCTCTTAGTTTGGAAGCCCCATGTAAAACGGGGACTGTGTGCAATCTAATTATCTTGTACCCACCCAGTGGTTAGCACAGTGCCTGATAAAATATGTGCACTTCGATCTGTGACCTTTGGGCATTTGATTTGCACCCCACCCTCAACCGCACAATACTTATGCACGTATCTTTAAATTATATATTATAAAAGATTTATATCAAAGTCTTTCCCCCCTTTTGTCTGTAAGCTCGTCATGGGCAGGGAAAGATATCCACCAACTGGTTTCTGCCCCCTTCATTCCACAGAAACTGCCCTTTTAAAGGTCACAAATGATCTCCTTGTCAAATCCAACAACCTCTACTCCATCCTAATCCTCCTTGACCTCTCAGCCATGTTCACCACTCTCGACCACCCCCTTCTCCTGGAAACATTTTCCAGCCTTGGCTTCACAGACACTGTCCTCTTCTGGTTCTCCTCCTATCTCTCCAATCACTCCTTCTCAGTTTCTTTCACCAGCTCTTCCTCTTCCTCCAACTCCCTAACTGCAGGAATCCCTCAAGGCTCAGTTCTGGGTGACCTTCTATTCTCAATCTATACTCACTCCCTTGGAGAACTCATTCGCTCCCATGGCTTCAACTACCACCTCTATGCAGATGACTCCCAAATCTATGTCTCAAGCCCTGATTTCTCTCCTCTGCAGTCTTGCATTTCCTCCTGCTTTCAGGACATCTCTACCTAGCTGTCCCACCAACACCTCAAACTTTAAAACAGAACTCCTTATCTTCCCATCCAAACTCTGTCCTCCCCAACTTCCCTATCACTGTAGATGGCAGCACCATCCTCCCTGCCTCACAAGCCCGTAACATTGCTTTTCTCGACTCATCTCTCTCATTCAACTGACATATTTAATGTGTCACCAAATATTGTTGATTCAACTTTCACAGCATCACTAAAAGCCACCCCTTCGCCTCCATCCAAATTGCTACCACGTTAATTCAAGCCCTTAATCTATCCCACCTTGATTACTGCACCAGCCTCCTTGCTGACCTCCCTGCCTCCTGTCTCTCCCCAGTCCAGTCCACACTTCACTCTGCTGCCCAGATCATTTTCCTACAAAACCATTCAGTATATGTTTCCCTACTCCTCAAGAATGTCCAGTGGTTGCCCATCCACTCCATCCATTCAGAGAAGCAGCGTGGCTCAGTGGAAAGAGCACGGGCTTTGGAGTCAGGGCTCATGAGTTCGAATCCCAGCTCTGCCACTTGTCGGCTGTGTGACTGTGGGCAAGTCACTTAACTTCTCTGTGCCTCAGTTCCCTCATCTGTAAAATGGGGATTAAGACTGTGAGCCCCACGTGGGACAACCTGATTCCCCTATGTCTACCCCAGCGCTTAGAACAGTGCTTGGCACATAGTAAGCGCTTAACAAATACCAACATTATTATTATTATTATCCACCTCCAAATCAAACAGAAACTCCTTACCATAGTCTTTAAATCACTCAGTCACTTAGTCCCCTCTTACTTTACCTCCCTAATTTCCTACTACAACCCAGGCTGCACAACTTGCTCCTCTGATGCCAATCTATTCGCTGTATCTCAGTCTCATCAGTCTCACCACTGACTTATGGCCTACATCCTGCCTCTGGCATATAATGCCCTCCCTCTTTCTAGCCAACAGATGATCCCTCTCTCCACCTTCAAAGCCCTACTGAAGGTACATCTCCTCCAAAAGGCCTTCCCTGACTAGGCCTTCATTTCCTCTTCTCCCACTCCCTCGGTCACCCTTATAACTTGAATTTGCACGCTTTATTCACCTCCTTGAGTCCCACAGCACTTGTGTACATATTTGTAATTTATTTATGTATTTTAATATCTGTCTCCCCCTCTAGACTGTATGCTCATTGTGGGCAGGGGACTTGTCTACCAATTCTGTTTTATTGTACTCTTCTTAGCGTTTAGTGCGGTGCTCTGCACACAGCAAGCACTAACTTAATTGATACTCTCCCAAGTGTTTAGTACAATGCTGTCCACGTAGTAAGCATTCCATTGATGATGATGATGATGATGATGATGATAAGTGCTTAATAAATACCTTTGATGTTATTCTTAGCAGGTATTATCTTACAGATAGGGAAACTCATGTTCCAGGGGGTAAAGCAACTCCTCCAGGCCAGTGGTGGAGTCTGATTTAGAACCTGGAGCTCAATTTTCCTTTCCCAGATATCAGGAAGGTAAAGGAGGACATATAAGTAGAGCTCTCTCTGACTTCCTTGGGGAAAGTGGTTCTGTCAGTGTTAAAAACTGACTGCCTCCAGCACATTGGTAATTTTGTTCTTATAACCACTATTGTTAAGTATTTACTGTATGCACAGCACTGGGCTAAGCCCTGGAGAAAGGTACAAGGAAATTGATTCAGACACTGTCACTGGCTCATGGGGACTCAAGGTCCAAAAGGGGGAAATTGGCAACAGGCAACCAAGGAAAGAAACAGTTGTTCCAGCAGATGTGTTTTTACTGTGTGGCTTGTATTACCACTCCCAGGGAGGTGTAGCGTAGAGAACTCAAAGACCATAGCTTGCCGCAAGTCAGGCACCTTTAATTCCACTTCGCCGGTCCAGGCACAGAGCAGCCCATGGACTGAGTGGTCTATTTACCGAGTGGTCTATGTACTAAACACAGGCCGCTTACACGGGTGGGGTGTTAACACATTCTTTCCTTTGCATAAACCCACCCCTGGTAGCTCCCCTTGGGCCTCCCGAAGATGCTCCCACTGCAGCGAACCCTCATTAGTTCCGATGCTGTCAGGTTCCGCGGCTTCTCACTGGCGGTTGGGCACCAAGTTGGCAACCCTTGTTCTCCAGTGGTCTCCAGTCATCACTCTTGGTTCCTCCCCTGATGGTCTGTTGATCTCCGCCTCGTGGCCCCATCTGCCATCTTAGAGTCATGTGGCCCGTGGTGGGGAAGCACTCTCAAAACATCAAGGCACTGGGGAAACCCAGGGAGCCAGGGTGAATTCCAAGCTACAATAGGGCAGGGGTCTGAGATGTCCTGCAACGGCAGCAACTTCAAGAGCCACTGCCACAAGCACTGTGACACCTTTGGTGTTGGGTTGTGTGTGTGGCGGGCACCACAGGTGAGAGGGGATGGGGGAGGGAAGGAGAGGGGCAGTGTCAGCAGGTCAGAACCTCCTCTCTGTGCTGCGGGGTCACCTTGGATCATGGGAGCAACAACGCGGCTTGAATCTCCCTCCCACACCGCGACGGAGCTCAAATCCAGACCGCAGTTGGGAGCCAGGGAGGGGAAGGAACAAAGGGGAAAAACCGCCTTGCCAGCAAAGGGTCTTTGGAGGGGGCTCCATGTTAGAAGCAGCCTGAGGATGCCCCGAGACAGCAAAGGCTCTATGCACAGGGCTCTGTGTTAGAGACCATGAGGTCTCACCTCGCTAATCCAGAGCTCAAGCCTGAAGAGGGCGAGAGTAACAGTTTGGCTGGAATGCTGTTTGGGAATAATAATGATAATAATATTTGTAAAGCACTATTATGTGCCAAGCACTCTACTAAGCGCTGGGGGAAATTCAAGAAGATCAGGTTAAACATAGACCCTATTCCAAAGGGCGTTCACAGTCTAAGTAATGGGGAGAACAGGTATTAAATCCCCATTTTAAAGATGAGGAAACTGAGGCACAGAGAAGTCAAGTGACTTATCCATGGTCAGCCTGCAGGCAAGTGGCACAGCTGAGGTTAGAAGCTAGGTTCCCTAACTCTCAGGTCTGGGCTCTTTCTACTAGGCCACACTGCCTCTCTGACAGAATGCCACGGTGTTAGAAGACATTACGTGTTGTGAACCTGCATGTGATACTAGGCATGGACAACTACTTCAGCCAGGACCACATTAACCCCTCTGTGGGCTTTGAGGCTGTTTGGCTTTGTGGAGTGCCCGCAACATTATGCATGACATCATTTCACCACAATATGATGGCATCATTATGACGTGCTGCATATGGCATCATTGGATTGGGCCGCTCTTGCAATATGTTCCTGAGTCCCCGCAGGGTTGATACCCATTGCTGGAGCCCAGAGCCCTGCTGCTCGTGCAAGGCAGGACAGTGAGAATCCCAGCTCTGTCACTTGCCTGCAGGCTGACCAAGGATAAGTCACTTGATTCCTCTGTGCGTTAGTTTCCTCATCTGTAAAATGGGGATTTAATACCTGTTCTCCCCGCTACTTAGACTGTGAACCCCCTTTGGAACAGGGTCTATGTTTAACCTGATCTTCTTGAATTTCCCCCAGCACTTAGTAGAGTGCTTGGCACATAATAGTGTTTTACAACACCACGCTTACCCCTCTCCTTTGTCACTGACCAGCCCCCACAGCTGGTGGCCCCCTGGGGAGGTAGGAGGGGAGGGCAGGGGGAAAATCTGAAGGGAGGAAAATCTCTAGTCCCATAGATCCCAGATGCCCAGGTAACTATATGTTTTTAAAAGTACCTGTTCATAAATGTTTTTAATTTGGGGGAGGGTTGGGGGCACGAATATCTAGTACCCATAGGATACAGAGCCAAGTGCCTAGACATAGACAATTCAAAAGGGAGAGGGAGTAAGGGAAAAGAGTGCTCAATCAGGGAAAGCCTCTTGGAGATGAGATGACTTTAACAAGGCTTTGAAGGGGGTGAAAGTGGTTGTCCAATGAATATGGAGGGGGACATAGATCTAGGCCAGAGGGAAAATGAGGGAAAGCAATCAGGGAGGTCCTTGAGATCAGGATACCATAAACAAGCTGGCACTAGAGAAGAGAAGTGTGAGGGCTGGGCTGTAGTAGGAGATCCGAGAGATAAAGTAGGAGGGTGAGAGCTGATCGAGTGCTTTAAAGCCAATGGTAAGGAGTTTCTGTTTGATATTGAACTGGATGGGCAAGTTCTTGAGGAATGAGGAGACAGACTGAATGGATTTTTAGAAAAATGATCCAGGCAACCCGAATGAAGTATGAACTGGAGTGAGGAGAGGCAGGAGGTAGGGACGTCAGTAAGGAGAAGCAGTGTGGTTCAGTGGATAGAGTAGAAGGACCTAGGTTCTAATCCCGGCTCCACCACTTGTCTGCTGTGTGATCTCAGGCAAGTCACATAATTTTTTGGTGCCTCAGTTACCTCATCTGTAAAATGAAGATTAAACTTCATTTATGAAATGAAAATTAAATGAAGAGCCCCATGTGGGACATGGACTGTGTCCTACCTGATTAAGCTTGAATCTGCCCCAGATTTCAGTACAGTAGCATGGCTCAGTAGAAAGGGTGCTGGCTTGGGAGTCAGAGGACGTGGATTCTAATCCCAGCTCCACCACTTGTCTGCTGTGTGACCTTGGGCAAGTCACTTCACTTCTCTGTGTCTCAGTTACCTCATCTGTAAAATGGGGATTAAGACTCTGAGCCCCACGTGGGACAAGCTGATTACCTTGTATCTCCCCCAGTGCTTAGAACAGTGCTTGGCACATACTAAGAGCTTACAAATACTATCATTATTATTATTACAGTGCCTGGTACATAGAAAGGACTTAACAAATACCATAAAAAGAGGAGGCTGATGCAGTAATAAAGACGGGATAGGCTCCAGTGCTTAGAACAGTGCTTGGCACATAGTAAGCACTTAACAAATACCATCGTCATCCTCTACATGGTAGCAGTTTGGATGGAGGGGAAAGGGCAGATTTTAGCAATGTTGTGAAGGTAGAACTGACAGGATTTGGTGACAGATTGAATATTCATTCATTCATTCAATAGTATTTATTGAGCGCTTACTATGTGCAGAGCACTGTACTAAGCGCTTGGAATGAACAAGTCGGCAACAGATAGAGACAGTCCTGTGGGTTGTAGGAGAGAGATGAGTTAAGGATAATGCCAAGGTTACAGGGATTGTGAAACGAGGATAGTGGTATTGTCTACAGTGATGGGAAAGTCAGCTGGCAGATAGAGTTTGGGTGGGAGGGTGAGGAGTTCTGTTTTAGACATGTTTAGTTTGAGATGTCGGTAGGACATACAGGTAGAGATGTCCTGAAGGCAGTAGGAAATGCGAGACAGCAGACTGTAAGCTCGTCTACTAGACAGTAAACTCATTGTGGACAGGGAATGTGTCTGCTTAGTACAGTGCTCTGCACAAAGTAAATGCTCAATAAATAGCATTGATGAGAGTAGAGAAGGAGTGAAGTCAGGGCTGGAGAGGTAAATTTGGGAATCATATGTGTAAAGATGGCAGTTGAAGCCATGAGAGCAAATGAGTTCTCCAAGGCAGGGGTGTAGATGAAGAATAGACGGGGAACCAGAACTGAAGCATGAGGGACCCTCACTGACAGAGGGTGGGAGGCAGAGGAGGAGCCTGCAAAAGAAACTGAGGAATGGCCAGAGATATAGGAGAAGAAACAAGAGAGGACAATGTCAGTGAAGTCAAGGTTGGCTTATGTTTCAAGGAGAAGGGGGTGGCCCATAGTGTCCAAGGCAGCCGAGAGGTCTAGGATGCTTAGGATGGAGTAGAGACTGTCGGACCTTAGAGAGGGCTGTTTCCATGGAGTGAAAGGGGTGGAAACCAGAATTGAAAGGGAGGAACTGGAGACAATGTGGGTAGACAAATCTCTCAATTAGTTGGGGGAGGAATGGTAAAAGGGAGATAGGATGATAACTGAAGAGAGCCCTGGTATCAAGGAAGGTTTTCTTAGGATAGGATAATAATAATAATAATGGTATTTGTTAAGCACTTACTATGTGCCAAGCACTGTTCTAAGCGCTGGGGTAGATACAGGGTAATCAGGGTGTCCCACGTGGGGCTCACACTTTTAATCCCCATATTACAGAGGAGGTAACTGAGGCACAGGGAAGTTAAGTGACTTGCTCAGGGTCACACAGCAAACATGTGGTGGAGGGAGATTAGAACCCACGTCTTTTGACTCCCAAGCCCGTGCTCTTTCCACTAAGCCACGCTCCTTAAGCTTTTGTCTTTCCAGATGAAAGAATCCTAGTCATTTCGGTCTATTGTTATAGAGAAGCTTCTCCATCTGCTGATAATTATGGCCTGGGTTCTGTGACTATACCAGGATGCAGTCCTCAGTGGAAAGAGCCCATTTCCTCTAGAGCCCTCTAGACTGTTAGCTCGCTGTGGGCAGGGAATGTGTTTGCCAACTCTGTTATATTGTTATATTGTACTCTACCAAGCTCTTAGTACAGTGCTCTGGAAGCAGCGTGGCTTAGTGGAAAAAGCACGGGCTTGGGAGTCAGAGGTCGTGGGTTCTAATCTGCCTCTGCCACTTGTCAGCTGTATGACTTTGGGAAAGTCACTTAACTTCTCTGTTCCTCAGTCACCTCATCTGTAAAGTGGGGATTAAGACTGTGAGCCCCACGTGGGACAACCTGATTACCTTGTATCTACCCCAGCGCTTAGAACAGTGCTTGGCACTTATTAAGCGCTTAACAAATACCATCATCATCACAGTAAATGCTCAATAAATATGATTAGTTCATTGATTGATTGAGTTCCTTGGAAGATGGGGTAAGATCCAGTGGTATGACCGAGTTTAGCTCGACTGTGTAAAGTCCTCAGTTCCTTTACAGCCTGAAGCTTCCCATCAGAATTTATAAGCCCTGGAGAGGAATAATTTCAATTTCGGGCCTTGATGATTGAGAACCTGCAAACAGCAAGGTGTCGTGGTTTCCACTCGAAACAATACCAATAATTACCACCAGGTGTCACTAGGCACTTACAAAAAAAAGCTGCCGGCAGGAATTTATTACAGCGGCAATTCACGTGATTGTGCCAGCCTCTGTCTTTCATTTCCAGGGAGCATTTCAAATTGCAAATGACCTTCTTGTCCAAAGGAAGCTTACAAAAGAGAAAACCTTTTGTCCACTGGGTTGAGGTGGTGAAAGGTTTCTAGTGACGCAGGCTTGTAAACATGTTTCAAAGATGCTGTTAAGGGGACATGTCAAGGTTAGAAGGCACAAACACGGCTGTAATCTTACTGACCTTGGACCCAGCTGGAATTGCTCACTCAAGGTGGCTTATTTTTTCATTGCAGCTGGTCCAGACCTGACAAATCACACACAGAACTACGCTTATTTCAGGGTGAGGCTACATCAGGAGAGATGAGGCACTCTGTGTCGATCAATAAGAACAATTTAAACAAATCAGGCTGGACAGTATTCAATGTCCTTTTTGTGTAATGCAGTTCAGTCTACTAGGTGCTGAGCCCTGTTGTTTGGTCCAATGGAAAAAGCTGTACTCTGGAAGTCAGGAGACCAGGGTTCTAGCCCCGGCTCAGCCTGCTGGGACCGTGCCATCAGTTGGTGACTCTTTCTGGCCAGAGAAGCTCAGGGAGTTCTGAGAGGTGGGTAGTCCCATCAGGGATCCTGAAAAAGAATTGGCTGATATAGGCAGCGAAGCCTACAGCAGGGTCATGGCATTATGGCTCAGCATTGGCATTACACCACGGTCACTTCAGCAGTACATGGGTCCTGCACATAAAAAACAAAACCGTTGCAATGTGTTTCTCCCCTTCTTGCCTACTTACTCGCGGCACTCTCTGGGGCCCAACGGGAACGTGCTTGGAAGGGACGAGAGAGTGCATGGGCCACTGAGCAAACCCCTAGCACTAAAATCAGTTCCTCCACACGAGTTTTCTCAGTCCTGAAGCGAGGGTGATAGTGTTCTCTATGGGAGACTCCATCATTGTCGTCGCTTAGGTGCTGAGAGTAAATGTGACAGATGTCCCAATTTGAATGGGGTCGTCCCTCTTTTTAGGGTTCTGTCCCATCATCCGAAATATTGCAGTTTTGGCTGTGGGGGTAGGAGGGAGCCCAGTGGTTTTGATGTAGGGTAGCAGTAAGGAGATGCTGCCTGACCTCCTCCTCATTCTTTTCTATGGTGGTGGCAACCGCCACTGCTGTCATAGGTCAACTAGTCCTTCATGTATTGTTCCTCATAGTTTTTAGCCCAGCTAGAATGACATATTTCTGCCTGCCCTAGAAACCTCGGTGAATGGCCAAAAAGACTGGTTCAGTCAGAGTGCCTGCCCACTGCCATCAGCAACACTTCCACCTCCCTCAGCCTGGATGGTGGCAGTTAACTGTGGCAGAGGAAGAGGAAGTAGTGGTTGATGGTGGCTCAATGACTCCCTCTCTCTCTTCCCTTGCTTTCATCTTCTCTCTTCCTTTTCCTCTTTCAATTCATCAATCAATGGCATTTATTGAGTGCTTACTGTGTGCAAAGCACTATGCTAAGTGCTTGGGAGAGTAAAATACAACGGAGTTGGTATTTACGTTCCCCTGACCACAAGGAGCTTACAGTCTGGAGGGGGTGACAGACATTAATATAAAGAAATAAATTATGGATATGTACATATGTGCTGTGTGTCTGAGAGTGGGGTGAATAACAAGTGCTTAAAGGGTACAGATCCAAGTACATAGGCAATGCAGAAAGGGAGAGGAAGTTGGAAAAATGAGGGTTTAGTCGAGGAAGGCTTCTTGGAGGAAATGTGATTTTCATAAGACTTTGAAGACATCTTCTCTATCCCCCTTTCTTTCTCTCCATCTTTCTCTAACACCCTCTCTCTTTTCTGATTCCCTCCTCCTTTTGATTCCATCCCCATTCCTTTTAAGAAGTGATATAAAAGACAAAATCTATGTCCTTGAGACACTTGCAGTCTAATGGGGGAAAAAGCAACCATTTAATTTGAACTAACTTCTCATTTATTTACAGATAGGAACCAAAGTATTGAGGAGTTGGTAGATGGTACAACCATGGCAGACAGGAATGAATTAGGGTGGCTTTTGACAAGGATTTGAAAAAGAGAAATGATGTGGCTTGGCAAAGCTGAGGTGGGAGGGTTAGTGGGAGCAATGGCCCAGAAGCAAAATTCTCGAGTGTGAGGGATGGTGAGGAGATTATCCCTGTGTAAAGTCATGAGCAGAAGTTGGGGTGTTAATGAGAGAAGGAGTCGGCTAAGTTTGGAGACAGCGAGTTGGTGGCGAGTCTTGAACCCAATCGTTGGGACTTTTAAATCGGATGTGGATGACAATGGGGGTCTCTGAAGGCTTTGGAGGATGGGAGTGATGAACCATCTTAAGGTCACATTTCCTCCAAGAGGCCTTTCCTGATTAAGCCCTCTTTTCCCCAGCTCTGTCTCCCCTCTGTGTGGTCTGTGCACTTGAATCTGTCTTCCCCTCTAGACTGTAAATTAATTGTGGGCAAGGAATGTGTCTACCAACTGTTATGTTTTACTGTCCCCAGTGCTTAGTACAGTACTCTGCACACAGTAAGTGCTCAATACATGCTATTGATTGATTTTGGCATTTGGCATTCGCCCCCCCATTTCAGTTCCACAATTTACATAGCTATAAATTGTATATTATTTATATGAATGCCTGTCTCCCCCTCTAATCTGTATATTTGTGTGGGCAAGGAACTTGTCTACTAACTCTGTTGTATTGCACTCTCCCAAGCACTTAGGACAGTGCTCTGCACACAGTGAGCTCACATTAAATGCCATCAGTTGATTGACTGATTGATGAGATCTGCCTGATGTTTGCGAAAGATGATTAGGACTGCTATGTTTAGCATGGACATAGGGAGGGGAGAGGCTGGATGACAAGGAAGCTGTTTGAGTAGCCAAGCATTAGGTGATGAGATGATGACAATGAGAATAATAATGTTGGTATTTGTTAAGTGCTTACTATGTGCAGAGCACCGTTCTAAGCGCTGGGGTAGATACAGGGTAATCAGGTTGTCCCACGTGAGGCTCAAAGTTAGTCCCCATTTTACAGATGAGTTAACTGAGGCACAGAGAAGTTAAGTGACTTGCCCACAGTCACACAGCTGACAAGTGGCAGAGCCGGGAGTCGAACCCAAGGAATGGGTGGAACTGAAAGTATTAGAGATACAATCAGCATAACAGGGAACCAGGCTGCTTCTACCTGCTTCCCCAAAAGAATTCCAGTAGGAAAGTTCTGTCTAATTAAGGTTGAGGCCCCAGTGACCAGTTCTAATCTCCTATTAAACATAAGGGGGACTCTTTTCCTTTCCTCCTTCAGCCAAATCTGTAAGTGGGTTTAGCTCCTCTACTGTGGATGTGGGGAGGAGGGGTCAGGATGAAGGAAGGCACAGCCTCGAAATTGAAGCTGAGGTGATGTAGGCAGCATGCACTGTCCTGATTAGGTTGCCATGAACTAAAGTCCAGTGGGTCCCACCTTTTCTAGTCACAAATTTAACTTCAGGGTCCTCATGGGAAGTTGATCAATTTGATTTTACAGACGGAAAGATAGGGATGCAGGGTAGGGATGTGTCCTGGGTATTCTCACACAATAGAAGCAGAGTGGCCTAGTGGAAGCAGCCCAGTCTTGGGAGTCAGGGAACTGGGTTTGATTCCCAGCTCCACCACTTGTCTGCTGGGTGACCTTGAGCAAGTCACTTCATTGTCTGTGCCTCAGTTATGAGGATTAAGACTCTGAGCCCTATGTGGGACAGGGATTGTGTCCAACCTGATTATCTTGTATCTAGCCCAGCACTGAACACAGTGCTTGGCATATAGAAAGTGCTTAACAAATACCATTAAAAAAATAGAGCAACAGCCAAATTAAACATCACCACACCCTGTATTCCAGTTGAAATGGCTTTTATGAAGCTTCTAGCACTCCATTCTCTCTCTCTTTCCCACCTCTGAGTCTCCGTTCAGGTTGTCTCTTACACATAGAATAGCCTTCCAGTTCCTGCCTGCTAAACTAAATCCCTTCTCGCCTTTATTCATTCATTCATTCATTCAGTCAGTCAGTCAGTCAGTCAGTCATATTTATTGAGCGCTTACTGTGTTCAGAGCACTGTATTAGGTGCTTGGAAAGTACAATTTGGCAACAGATAGAGACAATCCCTACCCAACAATGGGCTCACAGTCTGGAGGGGGGAGACAGACAAAAAAACAAAACAAGTAGACAGGCATCAATAGCATCAAAATAGATAAGTAGAATTATAGATATATACACATTATTAATAAAATAAATAGAATAAAATATATGTACAAACACACACAAGTTCTGTGGGGTGGGGAAGGGGGTAGAGCAGAGGGAGGGAGTAGGGGAGATGGGGAGGGGAGGAGGAGCAGAGGAAAAGGGGGGCTCAGTCTGGGAAGGTCTCCTGGAGGAGGTGAGCTTTCAGTAGGGCTTTGAAGGGGGGAAGTGAGCTAGTTTGGCGGATGTGAGGAGGGAGAGCATTGCAGGCCAGAGGTAGGACATGGGCCAGGGGCCGATGGCAGGACAGGCGAGAATGAGGCACAGTGAGGTTAGTGGCAGAGGAGAGGAGTGTAGGGGCTGGGTTGTAGAAGGAGAGAAGGGAGGTGAGGTAGAAGGGGGCAAGGGGATGGAGAGTTTTGAAGCCAATAGTGAGAAGTTTTGCTTCATACAAAGGTTGATAGGCAACCACCGGAGATTTTTGAGGAGGGGGGTGACATGCCCAGAGCATTTCTGTAGAAAGATAATCCGAGCAGCAGAGTGAAGTATAGACTGAAGTGGGGAGAGATAGGAGTTTGGGAGATCAGAAAGGATGCTGATGCAGTAATCCAGTCGGGATAGGATGAGTGATTGTACTAACAAGGTAGCGGTTTGGATGGAAGAGGAAAGGGCAGATCTTGGTGATTTAGATTTAGATTGCAGTGGATAAAGCACAGGACTGGGAGTCAGGAGACCTGGGTTTTCATACTGGCTCTGTAACTTGCCGGCTGTGTGACCTTGGGCAAGTCACTTAACTTTGCTGTTCCTCCATTTCTTCATCTGCAAAATGAGGGCTACTTACCTGTTCTCCCTTCCCCTTAGACTGTGAGCCTTGGGTGGGACAGAGACAGTCTGATCTGATTATCCTGCATCTATCCCAGCCCTAAACACAGTGCTTGACACATAGTAAGTACTAACAAATACCATCACTAAGCTCCTCCATGAAACATTCCCCAATTAATCCTACTCATCTGTCAGCCCGTCAGCAAAATTTGTGATCTTATCTTCCCCATCAACACTTTCTTGTAATGGCTGTGTACATATCTGCCTGTGTCATTTATTAAACTATAAACGTCTTGAGGGCATGGACTGAATCTGATTCTTGGCATATGCTCCAAGGGCCTAGTGTAGACCTGTTCATTCTGTGGGCCCAGTAAATACTCACTGATTGAATAAATGGCCATGGTAACCTGGCAATACTGCTCCCTGGCTGCAAACATCCCTTCCAAGCTCACAGTGATGTGCTGAATTTCAGTCAAGTAGTGTCTTTGCTTGGCCACAGCTCAGCTGGAAGTGGGGCTGCGATGTGGCTGAGTGATTTTCTGGGAGTTGCTGGGGAAAAGTATTCAGAGAAATCAGGAGGCTTCAGTGATCAGGAGGGCTCTTCTCCTTGACGCTTTGGAGGGTATGGAACCTGATTCCTCCTGAGTTCAGGGGAGACAGGGTTTTTAGAATCATAGATATGGAAAGACCCCCAGAAGGTCTTCGAGTCCATCCTCCTCCCTCCATGTGGGCTTCATCCAAACAAATAGGCACCTATTTTATTCTGGTAATTTTACTGTCTTTCTTGGTAACTTGTTCCAGTGGTTAAAATTTCTAAATTTCTAAGAATTCTTTCTCGTCTCTAATTCCCTGCTGTCGCTGTTTGGGCCCATTTCTTCTTGTTCTGTTCTCTCAGAGGACATGGTTACCTGGATATTAGATCTGTCCCTCATAAACTTGAAGAGAGTTACTTGCAACTCTGAACCTTCTTTTCTCAAGGTAAATCATTCCAATTTCCTTAACCTTTCTTTGTGCCCGCCATTCCTCAGTCTTCCTCTTCCCAGCCTGGAGCTCCCTCCCCCTTCATATCTGACAGTCCACAGCTCTGCCCATCTCCAAAGTCCTTCTGAAATCACATCTCCTCCAGGATTAATCTTCCCTAAATAAATTTCTCCTCTCCCCAGTTTATATCTCCCCCTACTGCCACTTCAGCACTTCTGCGCCACCCAAGAACTTACATACTTTCAACTTATGTACCTATCTTTTACTCACTGATTACTTAAGGACTAACTCATGCAAATATCCTCTTTCCCTTCTTTCTCCTGTCTGTCATTTATTTTCACGTCTGTCTCCCCTGCTGGAGTGTAAGCTTTTTGAGGGCAAGGATTATTATGTCTACTAATTCTCCTGCACTCTCCCAAGTGCTTAATACAGTGTTCTGCCCACAGTAGGAGCTCAGTAGTCTATAGATTGAGTGATTTAGTAAGGTTTTATTTTCAGCCATTTAATCTTTGAGACCCCTTCTAAGTTCTTCACATGAGAGAATCACTTAATTAAATAATCATAGAGCTACAAGTGTTCTCTTAAGGTTATCTGGTCCATTCCTCCGACTCCAGGCAGGTGAATGACTAAGCTTCACAAGACAGGTTATCTGTTTTTCTCTCCAGGGATGGAGACTCGGTTGATTGTTCCAGTGTTTTAACATCATGGCAATCAAGACGTTCTTTATATTTAACTAAACTATCTTCTGCTGAAATTTAAACCCATTTCTTCTTGTTCAGTCATCTGTGGACAAGGAGAATGACTGATGAGTGCCTTCTTTATAACATAATCTTCATTTACTTGAAGACAGTTAATAAGTCACTCTTTGGTCTTCTCTTCACCAAGCTAAAGAACAATAGTTCCTTAACTATTCCAAATCAAGTCAGTTGTCCATCTCTTTAATCATTAATGTCACTCTTCTCTGGGCCTACTGCAGCTTCTTCACTTCATTTTCAAAATGGCCAAAACTAATGATAGTTTGACCAGTGGGTAGTATAAAAAAGGGTGGATAGAAGAAAGGTCTCTAAATCACAACAGTAACAGAAAACAGGAACCTGGCCTGGGCCTGAGCGGCACTTGGAGACATCAGAGTGGGGGCAGAGGCAGAGACGGTGCAGCTCAACACTGGACCGGGGGAGACAGCACAGCATGATGTCAGAGCGGGTGAGGGTGAAAGGTGACTTGGTGCAGGTTCAGAGGAGACCAGGGCAATAGAGAGAGCTGGGGTGGCCGTAGGTGCCCACTTCTTTGGTTAGCACCATGGGAGCGATGCCATTAGTTTCACTCCCACAGCTTTTTGGTCAGGGTAGGTAGAGGTGGGGTCAAGGTGGTTCCATTTCTTGCCCTCTGCCAGCAGGAGGAAGATGAGGATGAGGAAGCTACAGCCGTGTTTTTGGTCCTCATCAGTTGGTGGAATCTGCTTCACCTCCCTTCTTCTGAAAAATGGTACATTGCGTGCACAGTGTGACATAATGATCGAGTCAAAACTGACTCATGTGCCCGCTTCAGGAGTCTGAATGTCTGAAGCTGGCCCTGGCCATGCAGTGATCTAAGCCTGTTGCTTGCCTCATTTACCATCTGAAATTGGGTCTATGTGGAGTTATATCGACCTCGGCACTTATTTGTCTATGTACAGGCAAAGCCCCAGTTCCAAACGACCAGGATGCATAAAGTCTGTAGATAGGCCCTTACACTAATTGCTTATGTAACCCAGGATCCGAAAGCCCCACCCGATGTTACGTTCGACACGAGTGATTGCTATAGGGGAGACGGTTCCTTCTCCACTCCTTCCTCTCCTGGCCCACCTCTGCCGCACAACTTCCAATCAGTGACTTGCACGGAACAGGTTCTTGGCTTCGACAGGGGCCCGGGAGGGAGGGAGCACAGATGTGAGGAGAACGGAAGAGATGGACATCGCTTCTCTCCCATCCTGAATCTTTGCTGCCCTCGGCTGAAGCGAGAGAAACCCATTCAATCAATCAATGGTATTTATTGAACACATTCATTCATTCAATCATTTACTGATCGCTTACTGTGTGCAGAGCTCTGTACTAAGTGCTCAAGAGAATGCAATACAACAGAGTTGGTAGACATGTGCCCTGCCCAAAATGAAGTTACAGTTCAGCTCCCCCTCCCCCGACCCCCTTTCCATTTAGTAACTGCAGCATTCTCTCCTGGCCCAATTCTGGGCTGTTCTTTGATGTGATGGAGGGAGGATGGAGCTGGGGCTTGAAGGGGAATTTCTGTCTCTTATCACAGCTTTCTTTCAGCTCCTAAGCACCTGAAACCTGCTTTGGGCTGGTCTCCTGGTGGACAGGCAGCTTCTTAACTGCAGGGAGGAACTTGAAGCCAAGCTCACAAGGAACTGCAAGAGGGAATGTGGCCATGCCAAACTGAACTGGCTCACCACCATCTGGGACCAGGAGGCAGGGCCAGGTATCTGACCATCGGGATCTTGGCTGGAACCTCTGTAGTATTTTCTGTCCTCTGCCTGCTGGAAGCAGCCATGGAAAATGGCTAAGCAGAAACTACATGGTTTACCATTAAAAAAAACAACAACAAAAACTGGGTAGGGGGTAGTCTTGTAAACAGTACAGCGCTCGGCACAGAGTAAGTGCTCAATAAATTCTATTGACTGATTGATTGGTAAGGGGAAGGGGATGCAGGGAATGATTTCCAGTATACTTTTTAAATACCTGTAGGTTTCGGTCATCGTGTTGGAGCTAGTTCAGGAATGAGAACTTAGTAAATTACATTTAATTCTGGGGGAAAATGTTTCCCATAATGCAATGATTTTATAAAACACCCACATTTTCAAGGAGCATATTACATGAAAATCTGGGGTATGTCTGAATATTAATGATCTTATCAGCTATTTCATCCTGACATACTTGAGCTGGCCAATATATCCCTGTTATTTCTCCTACTCCCCCTCACTATACACGATTTAGGTCTGTCTCCCTTTTGAGAAGGCAAGCCCCTCAGGAAAAGGGTTGTGTCTTTTATTTAAATGGTACTCTCCCAAGCACTCAATACAGTGCTCTGTAACCAGTGGGTGCTCAGTACATACCAAGGATTGATTGATTGAAAAACTGTCTTGGAACAGTGACTTCAGGGAGACCACAACCCCAGAAGGAAGGAAAGAGAGCCAGGCCAGGTACTGGTGGGAGCAGAGGTAAGAGTACCGTAAAGGACACATGATGAGGAAGGGATCCTCAGTCACCCATCAGTCTGATCACACACACACACACACACACACACACACACACACACACTGATCTCACCATCTTCAAACCTGAAGGACAGCTTCATTTAGCATAAGGATTACATCTCAGCTCTTGCATGTCCCACTCTTGTTAACAGATCTCCATTTCATGATGGATTTTGCAATAACAACATTCCATTGCTGATTCACCTTCACTTTATGATTAATTATGACCTCCATGTCTTTTTCTTTTTTACTTATGCCTAGTCAATCTTTCCCCTTTCTGAGTTTGTGCTCATTCAATTATTCAACACACTCTTTTGTACTGGAACCTATTGAATTGCATGCTGTTTTATCAAGAGCAATCAAAATGTTATCCCTGCTTTTCAACTTCCTCTAACACCCACTAACTCTCTCACCCAATTAGAGTTATCTGCAAAACTGACAATTGGACACTCAATTCCTTGGTCCAGGTCATTGATAAAGATATAGAGAAGCAGCATGGTGTAATGGATAGAGCACGGACCTGGGAATCAGAAGGTCATGGCTTCTAATCTGGCTCTGTCACTTGTCTGCTGTGTGACCTTGGGTAAGTCACCTAACTTCTCTGTGCCTTTTACTTCATCTGCAAAATGGGGATTGAGACTTTGAGCCCCCTGTGGGACAAGGGACTGTGTCCCACCTGATTTGCTTGTATCCACCTCAGCGCTTAGTACCGTGCCTGGCACAGAGTAATCACTTAACAAACACCATAATTATTATCATTATTATATCAAATAGAACTCACCCCAAAACTGAACACTCTGATCGCCATACATCCCCAGATTGGCCCAAGATATTAATATCCACCCTTTTGGGGGTGAGCCTGGAATTAGTAAGTAATATAATAATGATGGCATTTGTTAAGCGCTTACTGTGGGCAAGCACAGAATTCTATATAGGACAAAATCAAAAGCCTTAGGGAACACTATACCAATTACATCTATTGCTTCCAACTCCTCCAGAACAATTTGCCCTTCATAAATTCATGTTGTTGCTTCCTACTATCTTACAAAGGTTCTCCTGAATGGTTATAGTCATTCCACCTCCAGGTACCCTTCTGCACTTGTGAACATCTCAGAACAGAATAGTGACTGCATGTGATTCTACCCTTGATGTTCTTTCATAAGCAGCTTGCAAGTCACTCCATTTCCATCATTTTTATTTTTCTTATCTGTATAAGAACACTAGCGGGACCATTACTGGGTCAAACCAATAGTCCACCCTCCCAGTATTTGGTCTGCAATAGTGGTGACCCGGTTTCTTGGAGGGATAATGTGGTGGTTCACATTCAGTTTTAGGAATATTCTCTCTCACATAATAATAATACTTGCTAAGTGCTTACTTTTTGCCCAGCTCTGGCGTAGATGAAAGATAATCAGGTCAGATATTGTCCCGGTCCCATATGGGGCTCAGAATCTCAATAGGAAGGAGAACAGGTATTGAATCCCCATTTTACACACCAGAAAACTGAGGCCCAGTGAAGTGAAGTGATTTGCCCAAGGTCACATAGCAGGCATGTGGCACAGCAGGAATTAGAACCCAGTTCCTCTGACTCCCAGGCCCAGTCTCTTTCCTCTAAGTCATGATGCTTCTCATACTTCAAGCTTCCATGGGTGCTCCCTCATTCTCAAGTTGTGGGAATTGTTCATCAATTGATGAATGAATCTGTGTTTACCTCATCCCTACCCTTCATGATTTTGTAACCTATTTTTGCGTCCCCATGTCAGCCTAGGTCTTCCCAGGCCAGAGGCCTCTCCTCAGAAAGAGCCTTTTCATTACCCTGATCATCTTTGTTGCCCTTCTCTGGCCCTTCTCCAGTCTTACTGGGCCCTTTCTAAGAAGCAGTGACAAGAACAGCATGCGGTAGTCCAGGTTTTATGTGGTGGCAAAATAGTGTCCTTTTCTTGCTCTCTAACCCCTTCCTAATGATGCATTTAGGCTGCTGCCACACATCAGAACAATGATTTCAAAGGGGAGTCACTGTTGACCCTAAAATCTCTTTCCTGAAGTGACTGAGAGCTCTGGGTCCATAATTACATAATTGTCATTTTGGATTATGATTTTCCTGATTTTCTTTTACCCCATCTTCTCTCTCAGAATCAAACAACCTGATTCCCCTATGTCTACCCCAGCGCTTAGAACAGTGCTCGGCACATAGTAAGCGCTTAACAAATACCAACATTATTAAGGGCCAGCCGGGCTGTGTCTTTTCTGAAACTCCCCACAGCACCTGGCGGCATGATCTGCACACAGTGAGTACTCAATACTACTGACAAGTGCTTCTTTTCTTTTCTTTCAAGTCACAGAATTATCACCTCCCAGGTCCAAACTGGATTGGGAATGGGAGGTAAAATGGAACTGGGGGACTGCTGAATAACAGCTTGGGATGGGAAGGGAAGAGAAGTAGATTTAAGTGGGGCTACTTATCTGTACACCTATCCTTGTCAGATCCATCTTGTTTGCAAAACTTATGACACCAGAATTCTACTGGTTTGAACTCTGAGATCAATATCTTCCCAAAATAAACTGCTGAACTAACCAAAACAGAAAATGAGTCACTTTTTCAGATCACTAGCTCATGTCACAAGAAAGAAAAATGAATTTCAAGTGACAATAATAATAACAATAATTTATAATTATGATACTTGTTAAGCGCTTACTATGTGCCAAACACTGTTCAAATCACTGAGGTAGATACAAGTTCATCAGGTTGGACACAGTCCCTGTCCCACATGGGGCTCACTCTCTGAAACCCCATTAGACAGATGAGGTAACTGAGTCCCAGAGAAGTGAAGTGACTTGGCCAAGGTCACACAGCATACATGTGGTAGAACCAGGATTAGAATCCAGGTCCTTCTGACTCCCACGCCCGTGCTCTACCCACTAAGCCAAGCTCCTTCAGACTTTTCTTTTTCTTTGTTCTTGGATTTATTCTTTGGCTACTTTCAGAGAATGTTTCATAACATTTCACCTGAAGATTGTAAACTCTTCTGCTAGATAATAAACTCCTTGAGGGCAGGAATTGGGCATACCAATTTTAAGCACCCTCTCCCAAGTGCTGGGCACCTACATACAGTACACCATAGCTGCTCAATAAATGCTTTTGATTGATTGTTTGATGGAAATCAAGAGGACTTGATGGAAAATGGAAGTCTACTTCACTGCCTAGGCTTATGTAAGAATGCCCTGAGAAAGATCTACACCTCCCTCTTTCTCACAGGACTTCACAACTCTTTCAACTGAGATCCCAGTTCCTCTTTTTCAAAAACTGTGGTCTCCTACAGGGAAATGGGAGCCTTGCTAAGCTGAAAAGTGATTTGGGGCCTGCCAACCTGTGGCATGAAACCCAAATAGGTTCTGTAGGAGGATCCATCTTCTGAGTAATGAATATTGCTCTTCCAGTCATGCAGTTCACAAGCACCCTATACTCTGACAATACAGAGATCTGTAGAGATCTTCTTTTGCCAGGCTGGCTGGATCCATCCTATGGGGTTAATTGTCTCATAAATTCTCTTTTATTGGAGAACTCGGAGGGCGGGGAGGACTATATTTCCTGGGTGAGGGGCCTTACTGATAGGCTGCTTTGCTCACCAAGGGTAATTCTACAGGGATTTAATCATCCTGCTTCCAGATGGATTTGGGGAATGGCTTTAACAATGCTTAAAAGAAGTTATTTATACAGGTGTGTGTGTGTTTGTTTAGTACCCTTGTGAGCTTTTACTGAGTTCAGGTTATTGGGAAGAAGAGCAAGAATTCTTTCTAAAAGTGAAAGAGTAACTTGGTTTATGATCCATTCTTCACCACCTACTCAGCAGTATTTATTGAGCACCACCTGGGTGTGGAGACTGACCTCTTGAAAAACTGCAAAGGAGAAGGCAAGACACCTCAAGGAAATTAGTCTCATGAGTCTTGGATCACTGTGTCAGGAAGAAATACCATACAGAAAGGTGCCAGCTGTCCATATAAGGTCAGGTCAATGTTACCAAGAAGAGCAGAGCAGGCCAGGCCAGGGGGTAGGTAAGTCGAAGGTGGGATCACCCTCTGGAAAGAAACCCTCCTCTGGAGGCCTATTCTCACTATCTTGTGGCACAAAGGATTTTCCTCAGAAGGGAATGCCCACATTGCTAGCAGATTATCTGGTCCCTGCTCTTCAGAGGGGCACTCTGAATGCAGGCAAAAGCTGGAGGTAGGAGCCCCAAATCCTTCCTAAGCTAAAATGCCTTCCAAGTGAGGGTAACATTAGTGGTAAGTCTAGCAACTAAGCACCCTGACCTATGGAGGGACATTTTAGAACTTTGTTTTTAGAATCTCTTAAAGCTAGACACAGAGAAATTCACCAGTATTCTAACAAGACCTTCTGGAAAAGGATATTCAAAGCCCCATACTGAAAACAACGGGACAGTTTTGGGGAGGGGTGGGTGGTGTGTTTGAGCGGATGATGACAATAAAATAGTGATAATGATAGTATTAGTAATAATAAAAATTATTATTCCAGCTGTTGTGTGTTTACTTTGTACTAAGCACTGGAGTAGATACAAGATCATCAGATCAAACACAGTACCTGTCCCACATGAGGCTTACAGTCTAATTGGAGGGAGAACAGGCATTTACTTTCCATTGTACAGATGAGGAAACTGAGACCAAAGGCCACTCAGCAGACAAGTTCATGCTGAAGTTCACATTGAAATCTAGGCTGATGAGACCCTATTAGCAATGCTTGACTTCAAAATCAGTCAGTCGATCAATTGTATTTATTGAGTGCTTAAAGGTGTACTAAGCGCTTGGGAGAGTACAATATAACAGAGTCAGTTGATGTGTTCCCTGCCCACAACAAGCTTACAGTCTAGGGGGGAGACAGACATTACTACAAACAAATAAATTATGGATATGGACATAATTGTTGTGGGGCTCAGGGAGGGGTGACTAAAGGGGTCAAATGGGTGACAGGGATTGTGTCCAACCTGATTAGCTTGGATAATAATAATAATGATAATGTTGGTATTTGTTAAGTGCTTACTCTGTGCCAAGCACTGTTCTAAGCACTGGGGTAGACAGAAGTTAATCAGTTTGTCCCACAGAGGGCTTACAGTCTTTGTCCCCATTTTACAGATGAGGTACTTGAGGGACAGAGAAGTTAAGTGACTTGCCCAAGGTCTCACAGCTGACAAGCAGCAGAGCCGGGATTAGAACCCATGACGTCTGGCTCCCAAGCCTGGGCTCTTTCCATTGAGCCAAGCTGCTTCTAGTACATTGCTTGGCACATAATAAATGCTTAACAAACATCCTAAAAAAAAGAGGGGGAAGTTGACCAAGCCTGCTCTCTGATTCAACTCTAAGTGTGAATATGGCAGAAATGGATTAAGTTCCTACTAAAACCCAGTCCTCACACTTCACTTCTCTAACACCAACCTACTCACTGTACCTCAATCTCGTCTATCTCACAGCGGACCCCTTGCTCCCGTCTTGTCTCTGGTCTGGAATGCCCTCCCTCTTCATATCCAACAGACAGTCACTCTTTCCACCTGCAAAGCTTTATTTTTATGAATGGTACTCTGTATTATTTCTATAGTACTGAATCCTGGGACCTCGGCCACATGTAACATTTGATATCAGCTGTTGCTAGTTTGGCCTCCTTTTATGCTTATTTGCTTCTGGAGCTCTGAGGTCTACTGGGACTTGTGAAGCATGCTGAATCGCTGCCCACCGGCTCCATGATGCATAGTTCACAACTTTTAGGATTTCTGGAAGCAGCAGTCATTCATTACCTGGAACCAGAAGTTGCAGTCACTTGGAACCAGGGACTAGAAGCTGGATGAATAATAATAATAATAATAATAATGTTGGTATTTGTTAAGCGCTTACTATGTGCCCAGCACTGTTCTAAGCGCTGGGGTAGACACAGGGGAATCAGGATGTCCCACGTGGGGCTCACAGTCTTAATCCCCATTTTACAGATGAGGCAACTGAGGCACAGAGAAGTTAAGTGACTTGCCCACAGTCACACAGCTGACAAGTGGCAAAGCTGGGATTTGAACTCATGACCTCTGACTCCAAAGCCCAGGCTCTTTCCACTGAGCCACGCTGCTTCTCTAGAGGATCTGGTACTTCAGCATGACCGCTCCCCACCTCAGCTCACCGTAGCCCTGTTCTCCTCTCCCACTACCTCCCCAAACCAACCATTTCCAGCAACTCAGATGGTCAGTTCCCGTCTATTCAACGTGTTCCCACTGCTCATGCCATCCCCTCTCTGGGACCTCACCCCACTTCCCCATCTAAAAGTGGCCAGTGGAACCCCTGCTCCTTCCTGGGAAGTTTCCTTCCATCCTTGACCGGTTCCTGACCCAGTCACTCCTCCTCACTGTCACTAAGATCTGGTTCTTCCCAGATAACACTCTCCTCCATCTGCCACTCTCCCCTGTGGGGACCTCATCTTCTTGAGAAGCAGTGTGGCCTAATGGAAAGATTCCAGCCCTGGGAGTCAGAGGATCTGGTTTCTAATCCCAACTCCATCATTTGCCTGCTGTGTGACCTTGGGCAAGTCACTTCATTTCTCTGTGTCTCAGTTTCCTTATCTGTAAAATGGGGATTAAATATCTGTTCTCCTTCCTACTTAGACCATGTGCCTCGTGTGGGACAGGGACTGGGACCTGTCCTGACTGTCTTGTACCTACCAACTTGGCATTATCTTCTCTCACTTCCCCTGAAAGGGGAAAGTGGGAGGAATTAGAATTGAAATTGGACCACTCTCCCAATCCCACTTACCCCATGCCCCCCACTCTACTCTTCACCTTTTCTTCCTTTGAAGTGAACATCATTTGCCTCTACCTCCCACTCCAATTAACTAGTTGCAGTCATCCACCTCCTTCTGGCCCTGCCTCCAATTTTCTGAGTCATTTTGACATATTTCTTCCCTTTCTTCCTTCATGTAATAATAATAATAATAATAGTATTTGTTCAGTGCTTACTATGTGCCAAGCATTATACTAGGAGCTCGGGGAGATACAAGATAATCGAGTCCCACATGGGGTTCACAGTTTAAGTAGGCGGGAGAACAGGTATGAATCCCCATTTTACAGTTGAGGTAACTGAGCACAAAAAAGTTAAGTGACTTACCCAAGGTCACTCAGCAGGTATGTGGCGGAGCTGGGATTTGAACCCAGCTTCTCTGACTCCTAGGCCTGTGCTCTTTCCACTAGGACACACTGCTTCTCATGGCCTTCTCCTCCCCTTGGCTGATTCTCAAGGACTTAATTATCCACATGGAGTTTCCCAGTGGTCCGTCGGGCACCAGCTTCTTCTCCCAACTCAACTCCACAGATTTCCTGCCCCAATCCACCTCACCCACATGTTAATTTGGACACACATTTAATATCATCATGATAACCTCACCAACCTCATTAACTCCAAAATACAACTTTCAGACCACAACCTCCTAACTTGTGATATCTCTCACATTCACTCCCTAACACTGAATATTCAAATCCATTTCCTTAACACTGCCCTCTCCACCAAACTCAAATCCCTCAGCCCCTGTCCTTTCGCTGATCTAGATCCACCAATCCCCAGGTTTGGATTACCTCCACTCATCTCTCCTCTCCTCAAAAACCTCCAAAAACCTATTCCTCTCCACATCAACCAGAAACTTCTAACTTTTGGGTCTCTCCCTCTCTTCTCCCTCTGCTCTCCAGTTTGCACTCTTTGTTCCTCTCAAGATAACCTATTGTACCTCATTCTCATCTCTCCTGTCTCTAACCTCCTGCTCACACCATTCCCCTGGCCTGGAAATCCCTCCCACTTAAAATCCACCAGACTACACAGACATTAATATAAATAGATAATTTATAATATATAATTTACAGATATGAACATAAGTGCTGTGGGGTTGAAAGTGGGGTGAACATGAAATGCCCAGAGTCACAGATTCAAGTGCAAATGTGGAAGACATGTGCCACAAGATGCTAGTGAAATTTTGTGAAATACAGATCACATGCAGGTATCAGAGTATATACCAGAGTATACAATTTTATAAGGCCAATTTTCTTAAAGCCCTAGGTAGATTTCCTGGTCTCAGATTCCAAACCCAACTTGATCCACTTGGTACTAGGAAGAGATTCAGCTCCCTATTCTTGGGTGACCCTACCATACATGCAAGCACAATGGCTGATTGAAGGACTTCTGAGAACCCCAGACGCCTGCTGGGAGTCCAGCCCAAATCTGAGCGGCACAGGAGCAACAAGGGGTATCTGAACTCCCCCAGATATGCCTGGATGAGGTCATGGAGAATAGGGGGCTAGCTGGGCTCAACATATCCAGGTTATCCCTATAGGGACCCCCTCTACAAACTCTGTTGTATTATGCTTTCCTAAGCATTTAGTACAATGCTCTGTACACAGTAAGAATTCAATAAATGCCATTAATTGATTGATTGATATTCCTTGCCCATGCAGGGTGCTCTTCAATGTCATCTAGCAACGACAGAGAAGCAGCATGGCTTAGTGGAAAGAGCACAGACTTGGGAGTCAGAGGATGTGTGTTCTAATCCCGGCTCTGCCGCTTGTCCGCTGTGTGATCTTGGGCAAACCACTTAACTTCTCTGTACCTCAGTTACCTCATCTGTAAAATGGGGATTAAGCCTGTGAGCCCCATGTGGGACAACCTGATTATCTTGTATCTACCTCAGTGCTTGGAATAGTGCTGGGCACATATTAAGCAATTAAAAAATGCCATCATTATCATTACTATTATTATTATCTAGCAGCAGCATGGCCTAGTGGCAAAAGCACAGGCCTGGGAGTCAGAGGACCTGGGTTCTAATCCCAACTCTGACAACTGCCTGCTCTGTGACCTCGGGCAAGTCGATTACCTTTTCTGGGCCTCAATTTCCTCATCTGTAAAATGGGAATTCAATGCCTGCTCTCCTTCCTACTTTAGATGGTGAGCCCCACCTGGCACAGTGACCTTATCTGACTTGATTAACTTGTTTCTACCCCAGCACTGAGAACAGTGTTTGACACATATTAAACATTTAACAAATACCATAATAATCATAATTATTATCATCTAGCAACTAACTCTAGCCCTGTTGCAACAGGGAGTCCTTTTCTCCCACTTAGGAGAATGGGTTGGCTGGTGACTGCCACCTCCAAACTGGCTCTAATTCCAGGTTTTCTATATGCTCCACATTAGCTGTGTACATTGTGTAACAACCAAGCAGCTGGACTGTCTCTTCATTTCAATAAAGATATTGTGGAATAATCTACGGGGGAATTATCCTGCAGGGGAACTAAGGTCCAGGCCTGCAGCTTTCCGAGCCCCTTGCCTCTGACAGCTTGAGCTAAAAGGCGCATAATTAATCGCCCACCAAATGGATCTGCCTGGCTCATGTTACCTAGGGATGGAAACAACATCTGAATATATGGCAAGGAAGCCACCCTGGCTGCTTTTATGGGGCCTCTCTAGGGGCCCTAGCTGAAAGGCACAGAAATAGCTGGCAGAACACTAGCCTCATCTGTGGACAATGAAGAGGTAGAGAGAAGGGCTTGGTCTGATTGTGGTAGTGACTGTTGTAAGAATCCCAAGGCATCAATCAAACCTAGCCCAGTGGAGGGAGAGAAGTGAGAGAGCAGGTATCCAAGCACCCCTAGAACCAGCTCTGTACTGTATTGTACTGAATTGTACTTTCCAAGGTTCTAATCCCAACTCTGCTAACTGCCTGCTCTGTGACGTCGGGCAAGTCTCTTACCTTTTCTGGGCCTCAATTTACTGTGTACAATGCTCTGTACACAGTAAGCGCTCAATAAATATGATTGAATGAACAAATGAAAACCAAGAAAATCCACATCAAGGAGCTCCTGCTTTGACTCTGTGAGCCCCACCTAGCTTTTGCCAAGCCAAGTGGACTGAGTCGTGACCCAAAAGGCTTGTTTTTAATCACCTTACATTTTGTGTTGAAAATGAAGCTAAGACCACAACAGTCCTAAGGAGTAGGTGGGGTGCACTTATACTTTTAGATATTATAATTGCTATACAGTTTGCTAGCTGTCAGCATAAACCAAATAGAATGGAGATTTGACAATGATTCGGTTAATTCGATCCATATAGCCATCCAATCTGGAAATGCTCAGACCCTAAAGTAATTTTTTTTTTTGGCCCATAATACATAGTTCTGTTGACTATTATTATTATTAAGGGCTGTGACTATTGGAATTATATAAACAGGATTATTGTCAAATCACCTCTTGTTTTTAACAGTAGTTGTTAAGCACTTACTATGTGTCAAGCCCTGTTCTAAGCACTGGGTAGATACTGCACACAGTAAGCATTCATAAAATGCCATCAATTGATTGATCGATTGAGCAGGAGCTTTGATCACCGTCTTCTTGCTGAGCTGATCACCAAATGATTAAAACATTCACTGGTTCAAAACAGTCAGTGCTTCCTTAGGTCTGCTCAGGGCCATAACCAAGATCAAGAAACTTCCAAACAATGGAAGGCATGACCACCCCACTGGAAAAACAGTGGAATTGCATGGAAACAATGTAGAAAATGAAGAGCATTGCATGTACAACCTTGATGAATCTTCTAGGTATACACATTTGCCTCCACCCTGGAATTTTCCAGGCATTTGTTTTTGGCTTGGAGGAATAAGATTCATTCATTCATTCATGCAATTGTATTTATTGAGAGCTTACTGTGCAGAGCACTGTACTAAGTGCTTGGAAAGTACAATTTGGCAACAAATAGAGACAATCCCTACCCAACAACAGGCTCACAGTCTAGAAGGGGAGAGACAGACAACAAAACAAAACAAAACAAGTAGACAGGCATCAATAGCATCAATATAAATAAATAGAATTATAGATCTATACACATCATTAATAAAATAAATAGAAGAATCAATATGTACAGATATACACAAGTGCTGTGGGGCAGGGAGGGGGATAGAGCAGAGGGAGGAGGTAGGAGCAATGGGGAGGGGAGGAGGAACAGAGGAAAAGGGGGACTCAGTCTGGGAAGGCCTCCTGGAGGAGTGAGCTTTCAGTAGGGCTATGAAGGAGGAAAGTGTGCTAGTTTGGCGGATTTGAGGAGGGAGGGCATTCCAGGCCAGAGGAAGATGTGAGCCAGGGGTGGACAGTGGGACAGGTGAGAATGAGGCACAGTGAGGAGGTCAGCAGCAGAGGAGCAGAGCGTGAAGGCTGGGCTGTAAAAGGAGAGAAGGGAGGTAAGGTAAGAGGAGCAGCATGGCTCAGTGGAAAGAGCCCGGGCTTGGGAGTCAGAGGTCATGGATTCTAATCCTGGCTCGCCACTTGCCAGTTGTGTGACTTTGGGCAAGTCACTTAACTTCTCTGTGCCTCAGTTACCTCATCTGTAAAATGGGGATTAACTGTGAGCCTCCCTTGGGACAACCTGATTACCCTGTATCTACCTCAGCGCTTAGAACAGTGCTTGGCACATAGTAAGTGCTTAATAAATACCAACATTATTATTATTCACTTCTCTGTGCCTCAGTTACCTCATCTGTAAAATGGGGATTAAAACTGGGAGCCCCACGTGGGACAACCTGATCACCTTGTATCCCCCCCCAGCGCTTAGAACAGTGCTTTGCACATATTAAGTGCTTAACAAATACCACCATTATTATTAAGAGGGGGCGAGTTGATGGAGAGCTTTGAAGTCAATAGTGAGGAGTTTTTGCTTGATACGAAGGTTGATAGGCAACCACTGGAGATTTTTGAGGAGGGGGGTTACATGCCCAGAGCATGTCATATCAGATGCTGAGACCAAGAATTTGGAAGTCAAATGGGATCTTGGGAAATGTTGGAAGGTGCTGAAGGAACAAGTGCTTTATTGATACGGAGTTAGCATTGCTCATTTCCAACTCAAAAACCTCAAAATTCCCTCTAAGTCAGTGGCATAGTTTGGCATAGGCTAGAGAGACAAAGATTGGAGAAAGGAATATAAAACAACCTTCATTAGGCTGATGATACCATCCTATTAGCAGAAAGTGAAGATTTGAAGGACTTATTAATAAAAGTTAAGGAGCAGAGCAAAAAGATGGGTCTGTATTTCAATGTCAAAAAAACAAAAATCATGACAACTGGAAGTTTTAACTCATTTATAGTGGATGGAGAGAAGATTGACAAAGTTGATGATTTTTCTCTACTGGGATCGATAATCAATGATAAAGGAATTAGTAGTCAAGAATTAATCTGAAGATTAATGTTAAAAAGATTTGCTATTGAAGAGCCCGGAAAAAATCATGAAACGTGCTGATTGCCACAAAAATACAGTGTGGTTTATTAGAAAGAGCACGGGTTTGGGAGTCAAGGAAATGGGTTCTAGTCCCGACTTCGCCACTTGCCTGCTGTGTGACCTCAGGCAAGCCACTTAACTTCTCTGCGCCTGTTACCTCATCTGTAAAATGGGGATTAAAACTGTGAGCCCACCGTGGAATAACCTGATTACCTTGTATCTACCCCAGCACTTAGAACAGTGTGCGGCACATAATAAGCACTTAAATATCATTATTATTATTATTATCATTACAAATTGTCAATTATATGGTGCTTCCAGTGACAATGTATGGATCCAAAATCTGGATAGTGAAAAAATGTGATAGAAAGAGCATAAATTCCTTTGAAATCTGGTTTGGAGAAGGCTTTGGCGAAAATCATGGACTGCCCGAAAAACAAACAAATGGGCTTTGGAGCAGATTAAGCCAACGTGGTTTTTGGAAGGCCAAGTGTCTCAAGTTAGATTAGCATATTTTGGACACATCATCAGGAGGACTAATTCTCTGGAGAAGACACTGATGCTAGGAAAAACATGGAAGAGGCAGACCAGTAACTAGATGGATGGAAACCAAAACAACATTCATTCATTCATTCATTCAATAGTATTTATTGAGTGCTTACTATGTGCAGAGCACTGTACTAAGCGCTTGGAATGTACAAATCGGCAACAGATAGAGACAGTCCCTGCCCACTGATGGGCTTACAGTCTAATCGGGGGAGACAGACAGACAAAAACAAAGCAATAAATAGAATAATAATAATAATAATGTTGGTATTTGTTAAGCGCTTACTATGTGCCAAGCACTGTTCTAAGCGCTGGGGTAGACATAGGGGAATCAGGTTGTCCCACATGGGGCTCACAGTCTTAATCCCCATTTTACAGATGAGGGAACTGAGGCACAGAGAAGTTAAGTGACTTGCCCACAGTCACACAGCCGACAAGTGGCAGAGCTGGGATCCGAACTCATGAGCCCTGACTCCAAAGCCCGTGCTCTTTCCACTGAGCCACGCTGCTTCTCTGAATAGAATCAAGGGGATGAACATCTCATTAAAACAATAGCAATAAATAGAATCAAGGTGATGTACATCTCATTAACAAAATAAATAGGGTAATGAAAATATATACAATTGAGTGGACGAGCACAGTGCTGAGGAGAGGGGAAGGGAGAGGGGGAGGAGCAGAGGGAAAGGGGGGAAAAGAGGGCTTAGCTGAGGGGAGGTGAAGAGGGGGGTAGAGGGGGAGCAGAGGGAGCAGAGGGAAAAGGGGAAGCTCAGTCTGGGAAGGCCTCTTAGAGGAGGTGAGTTCTAAGTAGGGTTTTGAAGAGGGGAAGAGAATTAGTTTGGCGGAGGTGAGGAGGGAGGGACAACAATAACGGAAGACCCGTTAGCAAGGTTATGGAATATGACAGAAGATAGGACGTTTTGAAGAAAATATATCCATAGAGTCTCTATGAATCAGAAATGACTTGATAGCATTTGATAATAAGAGAGACAAATTCCAGGGGCTATCCCTAACGGACCCAAGACTCACTCTGACACGCTTACCACATCCCAGACATCTGCAACCTGGCTAAAATGGGGAAAGCATGTCCAGAGAGGGGATGCCCCCTCTGCAGATCCCAGTCTCATCAGCACTCCACCTTGATGCTGAGCCAACTACTAGTCCAGATGAGCACTCGATCTGGTCCATTCTCTATCTAGCCAGCATGATCTGACTAGGTGCTGGTCTGGCTCTGAAATCCTCACTGGGAATTCCCAACACAAACCCTCAAGGGCTAGAAGAGGGGCTCGATGAGTGGGAGGTTCTATTTCTGCCCATCACCTTCCTAACTGGCTCCGAATAGCTCCTACAGTATGTAATGATCATCTTCTGTGTCTCCAGCATTGTACTGGGCCCTTGGGACCTTAGACCTGTAGGCCGTACGCTCCTCATGGGCAGGGATTGCAGCTCCCAACTTTATTGTATTGTTCTTTCCCAAGCGCTTAGTACAATGTTCTGCACACAGTAATTACTCAATAAATATGATGGATTGATTGATTGAATGGGAACCCGAAATAAAAGTAGATAGCCCAGTCCTTTCCTTCTAGGACCTTCCAATCTAAATCTCCTGACTGTCCCTAACTTTAGCCACCTTAGCCCTCTTAGGTATGTTGGTTTATTTCTTTCAATCAATCGATCGATCAATCAACCAGTGGATAATCAGTGGCAGAGCACCACACTCAGCCTTTGGGAGAGTATGAGAAGCAGTGTGGCTCAGTGGAAAGAGCACGGGCTTTGGAGTCAGAGGTCATGGGTTCGAATCCCGGCTCTGCCACTTGTCAGCTGTGTGACTGTGGGCAAGTCACAACTTCTCTGTGCCTCAGTTACCTCATCTGTAAAATGGGGATTATGACTATGAGCCCCACGTGGGACAACCTGATTCCCTTGTGTCTACCCCAGTGCTTAGAACAGTGCTCTGTACATAGTAAGCGCTTAACAAATACCAACATTATTATTATTATTACAATGCAACAGAATCGGTAGAAAAGATCTGTAGCCTCAAAGAGCTTACAATCTTTATTTCATTGCTTTTATTTTTAGCCTTTGTATCTCTGCCTTTACTCTTTTACCTATTGCCATTTGACAATTGTGTTTGCTTGTCTCCTCTAATAGACTGTGAGCTCCTCTAGTCAGGTAATGAGCCAAGGGAGGGCAGGGAAGGAGGCCTAGGAAGAGACAACCACCATCCTTCCCCTCCCCACCAACCTAGACCAGTCTTCCCAGTTATGGCAGTCGCAGGGGCTGCAAGCTGGGAATTGATCAGCCACCACGATGGTGCTAAAACTAGTTTAAAATTGCAAGGTCCTTGAGGACAGGGATCAGATCTATTCACTCCATTGTTCTGTACACTCCCAAGTGCTTAGTTTGGTGCTCTGCATACAGTAAGCACTCAATAAATACCATTGATTGATTGACTGATTGAAAACAATATATGAGGGATGCCAAGTTAGAGGGGAAGGGAGCTCTAGGAGCTAGGAGGAATAAATTGGAGAGAAGATTGTTGCATCAACTGACCTGGCGGGAACATGACTGACCGGGAGGAGAGAGTACAAGAAGTGCTGTGCAAACCACTATGCTCGATTCCTTCACCACACGGGTTTTCTGTCCTGAAGCCACTGTGACTGAACCAAGGTTCATCCATTGGTTATTTAACCCATTCTCATGCATCCCATGAGAACATCCATGGAATGTTCCCATGATGTCCTGGGAACATCATCGAAGGAAACACACCCCAAGTTTGGGCTCAGGGAGAGGACACACATTTTGTTCCAGCCTCACTTTCCCCCACCTTCCTCTCCATCATAAGCCTGGCTTCTCTTCAGGCTAGAGGGAGGAAATAATGTGTGCTAGGCCCTGCCAACTCCAGGCCTACCACCATGCCCTATCTTCGAGGCTCAGGGAAAGCCCCTGAGATGTGATTCTCCCATGGCTGCTTCTAATACATCCTGGCTTGTGATTCTCCCATGGCTGCTTCTAATACATCCTGGCTCTAGGCTAAGCTTTCTGCACAGCTGGTGGCATGTAGTATGGAGCAGGGCCAGATTTCACAGCACCTGAGGACCATCCCCTAAAGGCTTTTCTCAAACCCTGGGTATGGGGGCGTGAACCCCTAGGCTGCCCCTTTCTTTCTCCCTTCTGCTTCCATCAGAGGGGAAGTTGCAGAATCCAGAAGAAAAAGGAATCTTTCTTCACTCATTCCTTGCTTGCACAAGGAGGAAGTGCCCACCTGTTGACTCCCTCTTCTGCATAACCCCAATTCTGCCACCACACATTGGTATCTGTCTTCAAGATTGAAGCTCTCCAGAGAGAGAATAGTGGAGGAAGTAAAGAAGTTCAGAGCCCTAAAAGAGTCTTCTTGTCATTCAATGGGCAAGTCATTCTGTACCGCTATTTTGTTACTCCTGAAAACAAACAAGCCATGTGTGTTTCTAGTCCTCGAGATTGTAAGTTCATTGTGGGCAGGGAATGTGTCTGTTATATTGTTGTATTGTATTCTCCCAAGCACTTAGGACAGTGCTTTGCACACAGTGCAGTGCTCAATAAATATGATTGATTGATTGATCGATTCTTTCAGAAAGGTATGACAAAAACCTTTTCGGAAACCAATCATGAATGCCACAGCACACACCACCTTTGCTCTGATTTAGGAGCACATGGTTGTGCTCCCTCTGTAGACTTTTCTCAATAATCTCCAAAAGCTACTCTTTCACTGATTGAAAGGATCTCTTTAATTGGGAGGGAAAGAGGTCATGTAAGGTGAGGGAAGGAAGAGCTGGAGCAGAAAGGTGGGGAAAGAAGTAAAGAAAACTATTGAAGACAACTCAGGAAGCTTACATAACTTTAAGGTATGACCTCAGTGGAAGAGTGATCAGCAGTCCCAGCACTACTGGTGAGTGGTGAAAAGAGTAACTTGTCAGGGCAAATTGCACTTCAATCCCATGTTAATGATCTGTCCTACAGGAATTCCCCCATCAAATGCCAATCTCCTGAATATGCAAATAGAAATGAATGTTAGTGGAGGCTTTGGCTTTATGGAAACTGTGAAGAATCTTTAATAATAATAATAATGTTGGTATTTGTTAAGCGCTTACTATGTGCCGAGCACTGTTCTAAGCGCTGGGGTAGACATAGGGGAATCAGGTTGTCCCACGTGGGGCTCACAATCTTAATCCCCATTTTACAGATGAGGGAACTGAGGCACAGAGAAGTTAAGTGACTTGCCCACAGTCACACAGCCGACAAGTGGCAGAGCTGGGATTCGAACTCATGAGCCCTGACTCCAAAGCCCGTGCTCTTTCCACTGAGCCACGCTGCTTCTCCGTGCTCTTCTTTACAGGAGCATGGGTGTCAGTTTGCCACCCCCAGTTGTGAGGAGTCCCAGAAGGCAAAGGCATGGTGATTCTGAGACCTAAAAGGGTTCGAGTTCCATGTCTTATACTAGTAGGGGCCAGGTAGGCTCCATGACTCCATGGAAATATATGGTGCTGGTGGGACTTTGGCACTTTTGCTTCATGAGATGGAAACTGGGGCTGCTTAGCTGTATAATGCCCAAGCTAGAACCAAAATGAACCATCCTCTATTAGAGCTCTCCAAGGAAGACATGGGATTAGAAACTCCAGCCAGGCCTGTTGAATGTTTTGTGAAGGACCCAAGCGGCTAGGACAATAACAAAACAAACAAACAATCAGTACCATGAGTTGGAATGAAGAGCAAGAGAAAATCCCAAAACTGAGATTTATCAGATGAAATCTGAAGCTACTGGGGTTCAAAGTTGCAGCCTATCCTCATGAACTGATTCCGAGAAACCAGACACCCAGTGTTTCCCCACATGGCTGTCTGAAGGCTTGCTTGAGGAAATGGCTGGCAAAAGTGTTTAATCTGAGATAACCCCGACATTAACTCACCTTAGTTTCCTTTTTACCCAGGGAGAGTTTAAAGAAACATTTTACCAGAATCCTTACTGGCTCTCAACTAGAAACTGATCCCCAGGCACACAGTCAAGGAACACAGGAAGCTCCAACTGCCAGAGTTCTTCTCCACACTTGCCTACGGGAGAAACTTGGCTCCGCCTCCAGGAGGTGGAGCTTTCCTACTATTGGCAAAGAATTTGGGGTAAAAACAGCCCCTTTGTACTATGGGAATTGTAGACTGTGCTCCCTTTCCTACACCCTTTCTGGCAACCTTGTTTTGAAAGGATTCTAAAGCGCCCTGCTCTGGCTGTGGCCTTGTTCTCCACGAGTGTTATGCTCCTTTCCAGAGTATATTTTCTGATTGATAGAGGCAGAGCCACATAGACTATATGGCAGGTGATGATGATGATAGTATTTGTTAAGCGCTTACAATGTGTCAAGCACTCTACTATGCACTGGGGGAGAAGGTAATCAGGTTGGACACAATGTCTGTCCCACATGAGGCTCACAGTCTTCATTTTCATTTTACAGATGAGGTAACTGAGTCACAGAGAAGTGAAGCAACTTGCCCAAGAGCACACAGAAGATAAGTGGCGAATCAGGATTAGAACCCAGGTCCTTCTGACTCCCAGATGTGAAGCCATATGGGCTATGCTCCTTAGATGGGTGGGAGGAAGGAGGAATCCTGACAGCTGTCAGCACACCACCTCCTTGACGCTGAGCATGCTTCTGCTCATCTGGGTAATGGTGTGACAAACAGCTCAGTGCAGGGAGGATGCACAATCTGCAGACGCCAAAATGAATTGTTTAAATTTTAAGTTTTTTTAAAGCCCACTCTGGCCCATGTGGGGAGTTGAGTATTCAGTACCAGAGAAATGGGGACTGTGGAAGGCCAAGGGGGACTTACACCCTCCCTGGGCCAACTTCAGACATTTGGCCATCCTAAATCAGGGGAAAATTCCTCCCCGCCCCTAATCCCGTTTCACATAACATCATTACATTATTATGCCTATAACAAAAGTGCAGAAGTCCATCCAAGCCCCAAAGCCTAAAGCATTTCTCCAGGGGAGACCCTTAGCCCGCCCCCATTGCTCTGGAGTCATTGCGTTCTCCTCCCAGTTCCTGGTTCACACAGGTAGCTATTCCAACTTGGGCTGGGTGCTTTAACATTTTTAACCTCTGTCCCCGAGAGTGACCCCCTGGGCATGAGCCCTGAGGTGGCTGCCTTACTGATTTAATGTCTGAGGCCAACCTTACCCTCCTTACCTTAGTGCATCACCCACCCTCCCTGCCCCACCAGCCCCAACTCAAGCATACACCTCATCTCTCCTCCAGCAACACCACCCATATCTTCACTGCAGCTCTGGCTGGAAAAGAGTGGACGTAGGTAAGAGGGCTTAGTGACTTGGTGGGGGAGAGAGGATGAAGGCATAGGTAGGATGGAACTCCTTGTGCAATGTGCCCAGCTAGGTCAGGTGATAGAGCATGAGATTCTTAATCTCAGGATCGTGGGCTCATGCCCCACACTGGGTGCTTACTCTTCCTGAGAAGCAGTATGGCCTAGTGGAAAGAGCATGGGCCTGGGAGTCAGAAGGTCCTGGGTTCTAATCCCGACTCCATCACTTGTCTGCTGTGTGACCTTGGACAAGCCACTTCTCTGTGCCTCAGTTCTCTCATCTGTAAAATGGGGATTATGGCTGTGACCCCCAAGTGGGACATAGACTATGTCCAAAATGATTAAGCTTGTATCTATCCCAGTGCTTATTACAGTGCCTGGAACACAAATACCATTAAAATAGAAAAAAAACACTACCTGTTTCATCTAAGTGCCGTACCAACACTGTGTGGCAAAACAGGATCAAAAACAAGCAAGGGAATGTGTCTGTTATATCGTTCTACTGTAGTGTCCCAAGGGCTTAGTACAATGCTCTGCACACAGTAAGTGCTCAATAAATACTAATGACTGACTGACTGGAATAAAGTCAGTCCATTAACATCGAAGTTATGTTCCCTTCAGGGGCATGTGAGAATAATGGATGACAGTGGATTATCCAAAGAGCTGCTGTGTGGTGAGTTGGAAGAGGTGACCCGAAAAGAAGGAAGGCAGAGGAAAAATTTTAAGGATGCAGGAAAGCCAGGTCTCAGGCACTGTGACATTGTAGATCAATTCTGGGAGATAGCAGCAACAGACTAGCATGGCATGTTGCACTCAGGAGAGGAATGGTTCTTTTTGGGCAGAAAAGACAAAAGCAAAAAATAGCACCAGATACTACAAATATAACAACACAATACAGAACTCAATCTTTGCACGTGCATTGTGTGGTCCAGATTGTGGGTTCCACATTGTCCTTTTTGGTCATACACTTATCCATAGATGAATTTCACCACTAGTGTTATCAATTTCAAGTAAAAAGGACAAATGGTGTGCGTGCGTGTGTGTGTGTGTGTGTGTGTGTGTGTATGGATTATGGGTAGGTGGTTAAGGCATAATAAATAGATACAAATACAGGGGACGATAGAGAGATTGCCAGCAAAGTGAGCAATGGATTAAGTTCTGTTATTTTGGCACACGTTTGCAGAGCACAGCCTTACTGATACATAGCATTAAATAATATAATCCTTCCATTTCTGAGCCCAAGATGACTAACACCAGGCAATAAATAAAATAGCTTTTATTTAGCCAAAGCCTTTTTTCAAAGAGCTCAAAGTCAGAGACTTCATCTTATGAATTCTATTATCACCTCCGTGAGAGATGTTGGGACAGAACTCATTGGCCTTTTTCACTTTTACACGTGAGGAAATTGAGGTACAGAGACATGGAGTGACCATCCTTAAACCCCATTGTGAGCAAGAGTATTTAAGAATGGATGCTCAAAAGGGTGAATGCCAGTGTCTTCCAACGTTCTGCAGGACCTAAGGAGTTGGTTAGAGGTGGCATTGGGTCAGTAAGTTCAATATCATTTTTCTGGATGGAAAATCCACATGGAAGACACTATATTTCGAAAGAAATATTCTGTTCCACTTAATAAAGCTAGAATGTTGTTGAGACTTGTTTATAGCAACTGGAAGGGAATGAATTTCCAACTGGAATTTGACTCTACTGAATATATAATTTTTAATGACTGTCATGTTAGACACAGAATCGGATCCATCCTAACATTGTTCAAACCTAGTGAGGGAAGGAGTTTTAATTAGTTTAGAAAAGCGGGCCATTTCACTGGAGACCAGGCAAGGAAAGCTGAAAACCTTCATGCAACAGAATTGTACACAAATGGGTAGGACAAATTCCATCTACCAGAGAGTGATGGTGCAAGGCTTATTGCAGGCTAACCAGAGAATTGGGCCAGAATTATCTGCATTTGGTTTCGACACCTACTCCGGCTTTGGTGGAAAGGAGATCCATTTAACTTTCTCTCCTGCTATTTTCTTTTGGAAAAATTCTTGAAGCTACTCTTACTAGGGAATCCCTAGAAATAGGGTAGCCAGACAGATGGTTTGCAACTGGTCTGTCCCGTATCTGTTACCAATACGGTCTCATGGGCTTTCATGTCCAGTATATTTACTTTTAGTGCCCAGCCTTCTGCATCCAGGTCCCATGGCTTGGATGTGGTGTGAGAGTGCTGGGATGAGAACATAATGCCCCTGCAATAATTTCAGGGGTCAGTGTCTTTTGGACAAAGACCCTAGTTTTGCACCAAGTCTGGCCAAATTGTGTGGGCTCCCAGAAAAATGGCAGCCCTAAGATGTCATCATACCATGCTGCATATCAAGGTAGCATGAACCATCACATGAATCATGGGATCCACTGATGGCCACCCTTTCTAGAAAGGCTTTTGATAAGGTGGTAGAAAAGTAACATGATCTAGTGGAAGGAGCTATGGACTGGGAGTAAGGAGAGCTGGGATCTCATCCTGGATCCATTGCTCCTGCCTGCTGTGTGACCTTGGACCAGCCCCTTAACTTCTCTGAGCCTCAGTTTCCTCATCTGTAAAGTGGGGATAAAATACCCGTTCTCCCTCTCCCTACTACTTAGACATGTGAGACTCCTTAGTCTCATGTGGGATAAGGACAGTGTGGGATAAAATACCCGATCTCCCTCTCCCTACTCCTTAGACATGTGAGACTTCTTAGTCTTATGTGGGATAAGGACAGTGTCTGATCTGATTACAGTGTGACTACCCCAGAACTTTGCAGAATGCAAGCACATAGTAAGTGCTTAACAAAGATTAAAGTGATTGATGAAGATGATGATCAGGTGCCCAGAACTAATAAGGGTAATATGGCTCCATTTGGAGTCACAGTGCACCCACTTCGAGACTGTGAGTGAAGCAAGCAATTTCCTCAGGTCAGCATGTGGTAGGAGAAGCTGCACCAGGCCACTCAAAGGTGGTTGCATTCATTGTCCTTTTCCGAAGTAGTCCCTGCATAGCTACTATCTAAGATGACTATGTTCCTGCCCTTCAATGAATCAGTAAGTCAAAGCAGCGTGGCTCAGGGGAAAGAGCACAGGCTTTGGAGTCAGAGGTCATGGGTTCAAATCCTGGCTCGGCCATTTGTCAGCTGTGTGACTTTGGGCAAGTCACTTAACTTCTCGGTGCCTCAGTTACCTCATCTGTAAAATGGGGATTAAGACTGTGAGCCCCACGTGGGACAACCTGATTCCCTTGTGTCTACCCCAGCGCTTAGAACAGTGCTCGGCACATAGTAAGTGCTTAACAAATACCAACATTATTATTATTATTTATTGAGCGCTTACTGTGTGTCGCTGGGGAAGAATACAATAGAATAATAAACAGGCATATTCCCTGCCCACAACAAGCTTACAGGCTAGAGGGAAGAGACAGATATTAATATAAATAAATAAATTACAGATATGTACATAAATCCCGTGGGTCTGGGAGGGGAGATCAATAAAGGGAGCAAGTCAGGGTGATGCAGAAAGGAGTGGAACATGGACGGAGAACAGGTATTTCATCCCTGTTTTACAGATGAGGCAACTGAAACAGAGAAGTTCAGTGATTTGCCCAAGGTCATAGCAGAAAATCTGCAGAACCAGGATTAAAATCCAGGTCCAGTGACTGACACTCTTTCTATTAGTCCACACTGCTTCAAATGTTGCATGACAGTTTGAGCCCCACCCTAGCCCTTCTCCCAACTGAAACAACATTCAAAGTCAGAGGTAATAGGGCTCAGATGCATGGAGGCAGCCTCAAAGTCCTAAAATTCTTGGCTTTGCCCCCTTTTTTAAAATAGTACTTAAGTGCTTTACTATGTGCCAGAGACTATACTAAGTGCTGAAGTAGATACAAAATAATCAGGTTGGACACAGTCCTTGGCCCACATGGGGCTCATAAACTAAGTAGGAGGAAGGAAGATTTACTCCCCATTTTACAGATGGGGTAACTGAGGCACAGAAAAGTTGCTCAGTGGAAAGAGCCCGGACTTGGGAGTCAGAGGTCATGGATTCGAATCCTGGATCTGACACTTAGCTGTGTGGCTGTGGGCAAGTCACTTAATTTCTCTGGGCCTCAGTTCCCTCATCTGTAAATTGACTGTGAGCCTCAAGTGGGGCAATCTGATTACCCTGTATCTACCCCAGCGCTTCAAACAGTGCTCTGCACATAGTAAGCACTTGACAAATACCAACATTATTATTATTATTACTGACTTGTCCCAGGTCACACGGCAGAAATGTGGTAGAGCTGGGATTAGACTCCAGGTCCTCTGACTCCCAGGCCCAGGCTCTTTACACTAGGCCACACTGCTTCTGGGTTGGAAACTTTTCAAAGTCCCCAAATGATACTCTGAAAAATTCACCCCTCAATTCATTGTGACGCACTCACCCCGGCTTGGCTCTCCAGGTGAGGACCCCAAATGCCAAGGCCATAAGTGTGGAGTCCAGTTAGCCAGTCCTGCTTCAAGAGAGCTGGAAGCACAGAGAGGTTTTACAGCTTTCCTTTTCCTCTATTTCCAAGTAGTGTTTTCTCCAGACAGCCTGAGACTTGCATCCTCTCCGCTCAACTCAAGCACCAAGTTAGAACTTTGAATTGGTTTTAAATAGATAGTGAATTTTGTAAATAACATTTCTTAATCTAGGTAGCAGTTGTAAAATAAACCCAGGCCTAAATTTATACATTTACTAAGGGGTCAAGTCCCAACTACATTCCTACCTTTGGACTGGGCTACTTCCTTGGAAGACGCTCCCCCTGGGGTCTACCATGACCTGAAATGCCTCTTCCAATCCCAGCCTCCTCTTGAACTCCACCTCAGCCCCAGCCCCATGGCACCCTTGTCCAGGTCCTTATACTCTATTTCTCCTCCCTGTAATATTTTTTAATGTCTGTCTCCCCATGTAGACTGTGCTCTGCACACAGTAAGCGCTCAGTAAACACCATCGATGGATTGATTCCCAGACCACTCTCTGGCTCTTCCTACAGGATTTTTGGAGGGAGGCAGAACTTGCCGTGGGTCCAGTTTCTCTGAATACATGTCCTCCTCTGTCTTATAACATGGTTGATCTTCTCCTTTCTAGCTCACCCACTCACCTTTTCTTTAATCTCCTCTCTGATTGACCCTGTTCCAATTGAAGCCCACAGATAATCGTGGGCACCTTATGCAGATCAGTTTAGATCAGCTAATCCCTGTAGCAAATAGTTGGACACCCATGTTTATGAATTTTCTTTTGAAAGGAGCAGACCAGCAAATAAAATGCCTTCCTGAACCTTTATCTGTTCCTGGGGCTACCCAAAGATTGCAAGCCCAGTAAATGGATGGTTTCTTCTCTCTATTTTTTTTAATGTTAGAGCTCTTTTAGAAGGGTCCCAGGAACTTCAGCAGATAGGGGAAGACCTAGCTAGAATGACCTTCCCAGTGACATCCTTATGTTATGTTGTGTGTGTCCACAGTGCCTGGTGATGATGTCACTTGCAATGTAGGGAAGTGGCTGCTTTGGCCCTGCCTCAGGGCAGCTGAATGCTTGAAACCAGACCTGAATATAGTGCTCGTGCTCTTGCAAAACCTTGTGTTAAGGAAAACTTGCATTGCGGTACTTATTGGGTTCAGTGCACATGTGCATGCACTATTTTTTCCAACACTGGACCTTATGTTGTCAGGTAAGTGTTCCCTAATTCCCAAATAGTATTCTAACCCAAGTGGGTAGTGAAAATATCTGTTACGGCAAAATTGAGTGTGCCCATTTGATGCGGTTCAGGGAATCTGTCTCCAGGCTTCCCCCATAAGCACATACTTATGAATATGGCCTAGTGGATAGAGCATGGGCCTGGGGGTCAGAAGGACCTGGGTTCTAATCCTGACTCTGCCACAAGTCTGCTGTGTGACCTTGGGCAAGTCACTTCACTTCTCTGTACCTCCGTTACCCATTTGTAAAATGGGAATTAAAAGTGTGAGCCCCATTGGGGACAGGGACTTGTCCAACCCTATTACTTTGTATCTACTCCAGAGCTTAGAATAGTGCCTGGCACATAATGAGTGCTTAACAAATATCATAAAAAAAATCCTTGGGAACTCATTGCAAATTTATGAGTCCGCTAAGTGGGGTGCCTACAGAGAATTCATGCCTCTAATGTTATGCAGTGCCAATGTGTAGGCAGCAGAATCACTGCCAGTCACCCCTAGCCTGACCTCCAAATGGGGTACACTGCATACTGTTGGGGCATTCTGTTAACAGAGATGCTGGCTAAATAGCAGAGTTGGGAGGGAATTATCCTATAACCCTTGACCCTCCTCCTTTCCCTCCTTGTGGAGATCACATCTCTTACCATCTTCTCCAAGCCTCTGTTGGAGGACAGCCACACTAATTCTGACTGCCATACACCAACTATTCACTGCAGTCTCCTCCCAGCAGTCTATAGCTCTGCCATTTTGTCTGAGGTTGGGCTTCACAGTATCCTCAAAGGGTTTCTTTTCTCCTTGTGCCATCCTAGTCATTCAATCCTACTGAAATAGGAGTTCAGTGACAGGGAAGAGAGAGTGGGAGTGCTGCTGCACAAATCACTAGCACTAGAATCGGATTCCTTCAGGACCAGGACCAGGACCAGCAGCGTGAAGTTTCAGGACCGAGACTCATCTGACATTCCTGATGGGAGACTCCATCGTCATCCATCAATCAATCATTAGAATATATTAGGCACTTTCTTTGTGAGCACACTATACTAAGGGCTTGGGAGAGCACAATACAGTTGATAGTCACATCATCACTAAAGCAGTAGGATCCCAAGATGCTTTGGCATCTTCCTATCATCCATTCTCCTCATGTGTTCTGGTCAGTAAAGCTGGGTTCAATCAGATAATCCATCAATGCTATTTACTGAGTGCTTACTCCTTGCAAAGCACTGTACTAAGTGTATGGGAGAGCACCATAGAGTTAGTAGATAATATCCTGTCAGAAAAGAGGTTAAAGTCTTGCAGGGGAGAAAAAGAGCTTAAAGTCTTGCAGGGGAGACAGACACTAAAATAAATGACAGGTAGAGGAAATGAGAATCCAAAGATGTGTACATAAGTGCGGTGGGAAGAGAGGGTGAGTTGAGTTCCTAAATGCTTAAGGAATAATGAGCATTGCTTTGATGCCAGTAGACAAACTGCATTTCAAAGCTTTGTTATCTATAATCTGACCTGTCTTGCTATTGAATGCTGAGTATTTCATATAAACAGCTCTAAAGAAACCATTTTAAAAAGCTGAGTGGGAGATCTATGATAAATCCAACTTTCAGAGCCATGAAGAAGGTCGGGCACTACTATTACACATCAATCAATCCATCAATCAATAGTATTTATTGACCACTTACTTTTTTATTATATTTCTTAAGTGATCACTAGGTGCCAGGCTCTGTACTAAACTCTGGGGTAGATACAAGCTAATCAGGTTGGACATAGTCCATGCCCCATATGGGGCTCACAATTCATTCATTCAATAGTATTTATTGAGCGCTTACTATGTGCAGAGCACTGTACTAAGCACTTGAAATGAACAAGTCGGCAACAGATAGAGACAGTCCCTGCCATTTGACGGGCTTACAGTCTAATCGGGGGACAATCTTAATCCTCATTTTACAGATGAGGCAACTGAGGGACAAAGAAGTTAAGTGACTTGCCCAGGGTCAAGTACCTGACAAGTGGCAGAGCCAGGATTAGAACCCAGGTCCCTTTGACTCCCAGGTCAGTGTTTGATCCACTAGACTACACTCCTTCTCAATAGAGTTGGTAGACACATTCCCTGCCCTAAGCACATGGGAGAATACAATAAAATAATCAAATAATAATAATAATGAGTAATCAAAAAACTCCAGTGGTTGCCCATCCACCTCTGCATCAAACAAAAACTCCTCACCATTGGCTTTAAAGGACTCCACCACCTTGCCCCCTTCTACCTTGCCTCTCTTCTCCCCTTCTACAACCCAGCCCACACGCTTCGCTCCACTCGTGCTAACCTTCTCACTGTCCCTTGGTCTCGCCGTCGACCCCTAGCCCACGTCCTGCCTCTGGCCTGGAAGGTCCTCCCTCCTCAAATACCCCCTCCTCAAATACAACAGATAATGACTGTACCCCCCTTCAAAGCCTTATTGAAGACACATGTCCTCCAAAAGGCCTTCCCAGACTAAGCCCCACTTTTCCTCATCTCCCACTCCCTTCTGTGTTGCCTTGACTTGCTCTCTTGGCTCTTCCCCCCTCCCAGTCCCACAGCACTTATGTACATATCTGTCATTTTATTTATTTGTATTGATGTCTGTCTCCCCTCCCGCCCCCCACCCAGACTGTAAGTTTGCTGTGGGCAGGGAATGTCATTATTATTATTGTACTCTCCCACGACTTAGTACAGTGTTGTACACACAGTAAGCACTAAATAAATATGATTGAATGAATGAATGAATAATAATTGTGGTATTTGTTAAGCACTTTCTATGTGTCAAGCACTATACTAGGCACTGGGGTAGATACAAGATAATCAGGACCCAGATGGGGCTCACGGTTTAAGTCAGAGGGAGAACAGGTATTGAATCCCCATTTTGCAGATGAAGAAACTGAAGAACAGAGAAGGTAAGTGACTTGTCCAGGGTCACACAGCAGACAAGGGGCAGAGCTGGATTTAGTACCCAGGTCCTCTGATTCCCAGGCCCAAGCTCTTTCCATGAGATCACGCAGCTTCTCAGTAGAGTTGGTAGACATGATCCCTGCCCACAAGGAGCTTACAACCTCGGTGCCTTGTTGGTCCCTGAGCTGTTCAAACCCCCAAAGGGCAAACAATTATTAAAAAAGGAAGAAACTGTCCATAATCAGGGATTGCATGAATATACCACTATTTTATGGTGTTTTTTGTGCAGTCTTTTCTCTAGAGGAGGATGAGCAGGTGCTTGTAATAATAATAATAATAATAATGGTATTTGTTAAGCCACTTACTATGTGCCAAGCACTGTTCTAAGCGCTGGGGTAGATATATTGTAATCAGGTTATCCCAAGTGGGGCTCACAGTCTTTATCTCCATTTTACAAATTAAGTAACTGAGGCAAAGAGAAGTTAAGAGGCTTGCCCAAGGTCACACAGACAAGTGGCAGTGCCAGGATTAGAACCCACATCCTCTGACTCCCAGCCTGTGCTCTTTCCACTGAGCCACGCTGCTTCTCCATACCTCCGTGCTGCTTGTACCACAGAGCCTGAAGTTCCCATATCATTCTGACTCAACCAATCAATCAATCAATCAATAGTATTTGGAGAGTACTTACTCTGTGCAGAGCACTGTACTAAACACTTGGGAGAATACAATAGTTGTGAGAGACACAGTCTCTGGTCATAAGAAGCTTACAGTCTACTGAAGGAGACAGACACAGGATAACTTATAGATAGGAGGAAGTAGTGCTTAAATAGCAGAATATGTAAATTGATATGTTCAGAAATGCTAGAGGATATGGTGCATGCAAAAGCCCTGGGGGGGGGTGCAAAAGATCCGAGATGATGATTGGAAGGATGTAACCAGAGTAGAAGAAAAAGTAGTTGGGGAAACAGAAACAGAAACTCCTCACGATCGACTTTGACGCACGCAGTCACCTTGCCCTCTCCTTCCTTACCTCCCTGATTTCCTGCTATAATCCAGCTCACACACTTCAATCCTCTTATGCCAACTTACTCACTGTATCTCGATCTTGTCTATCTCGCCTCCAACACTTCACCCACGTCCTGCCTCTGGCCTGGAATGCCCTCCCTCTTCATATCTTACAAGCAATCACTCTTCCCATCTCCAAGAAGCCCACCACCACCATCTACATCTCCTCCAAGAGGCCCTCTCTGACTAGGCCCTCATTTCCTCTTCCACTCTCTTCTGCGTCAACCTTGCACTTGGATTAGCACCTTTTAATAATAATAATAATGCTGGTATTTGTTAAGCACTTATTATGTGCCAAGCACCGTTCTAAGCGCTGGGGTAGATACAAGGTAATCAAGTTGTCCCACATGGGGCTCACAGTCTTAATCCCCATTTTACAGATGAGATAACTGAGGCACAGAGAAGTTAAGTGACTTGCCCAAAGTCACACAGCTAACAAGGGGCGAAGGTAGGATTAGAACCTGCGACCTCTGACTTTCAAGCCCGTGCTTTTCTCCCCAAGCCACGCTGCTTCTCTGCTTCTCTTTATTCACCACTCCCTCTTCCCCACAGCACTTAGGTACATATCTGCAATTTATTTCTTTATATTAGTGTCTGTATCCCTCTTTAGACTGTAAGCTCTTTCTGGGCAGGGAACGTGCCTACCAACTCTGCTATGTTGTGCTCTCCCAAGCACTTAGTATAGTGCCCTGCACATGGTAAGGACTCAATAAATATAATTGATTGATTGAAAAACTTTTCTGGGGAGGTGGGATTTCAGAAGGGCTTTGAAGATGTAGGGAGCTGAGGTCTGGTGGATTTGAAGAGGAAGGAAATTCCAGGCAGGAGGAAGAGTGTAAATCAGGGGTTGGAGAAGGGAGAGTGGAGAAGGAGGCATAGTAAAAGGGTGAGCTTGGGAGGAACAGAGAGTGTGAACTGGGGAATAGTTGGACAAGAGAGTGGGTAGGCAGGAAGGAGTGGACTGATGGAGTGCCTTAAAACCAATGGGATTTCAGTTTGTTGTGGAGTGGAATGGGTAACCAATGAAGGTTTTTAAGTAGTGGAAAGATATGTGAGTATATAATCTATCTGATCTGATTATTCATTCATTCATTCACTCACTCAATTATATTTATTGAACGCTTACTTGTATGCAAAACACTGAGAAGCAGCATGGCTTAGTGGAAAGAGCATGGGCTTGGGAGTCAGAGGTCGTGGGTTCTGATCCCACCTCTGCCACTTGTCAGCTGTATGACTTTGGGCAAGTCACTTAACTTCTCTGTGCCTCAGGTACCTCATCTGTAAAATGGGGATTAAGACTGTGAGCCCCACATGGGACATCCTGATTACCTTGTATCTAACCTGGAGCTTAGAAAAGTGCTTGGCACACAGTAAGGGCTTAACAAGTGCCATCATTATTAATATTATTAAAATTAACAACAAACAGACACATTCCTGCCCAAAAGAAGCTCACAGTCTAGGGGGAACTCAAATCCTGTTCTTACCCCAGTGTTTAGACCTAATGAGGCTTAATAAAAAGCTCACATAGCTTTTCACTTTGTACCCCATCAGGCTTCGAACACCTTGATGAGGCAATCAGGAACAGGGAACATTTTCCCAATTTTATAATTCTGAGAATGGAGGTCCACGAAGGCAAGAATTCCAGCAAAGGGACACACAACAGTAGAACCCAGAACAGAGTCCAGGTCTCACACTGTCTGAGGCTCCTATGGCCTGTAAGAATTCAAAGAGGGTTTTCTAAGTCACAGTTCTGCTTCTTCGCCTTACTGTTCTGCTCCTTTCCTTTCCATTTCTCAGTGGGATTGTAGGCAATGTCACCGAGTCTTTCTTGCTGCTATTGCAGAAGACCAGGCTCCAGAGACTGTTCCAGGCTGGTTTTCATACTGAACCTTTAGGAGACATACTCTACCTCCTCCCATTGTTCTCCTTGAGGAGGAAATGAAGATGTACAGGTTGTACTAACCTAACCTTGGAATAGGGTTTTAGAGATTACTTTTTCTTTAAAAAGAAAAAGTACTTCATTTCTTCTTCCCTCTTGCCATAAAGGGCACATTTATCCATTCCCACTTGAAAAAAGCACCACATCTGAAATTCTGTGTGATCCATAGTGTAATTCCTGGGCAAGACTGCCACAACACCAAAGAGCTTTGCAATGGAAAGCAGATTTTCTGTACATCTGTTATCCTGATTAGCTAGCTCAAATAACTGGAAAAAAAATGGAACAAATATCTGTCTTAAAGAATCAAAAAAGTTCACAAAACTGAACAAAATTGATTTTGATTTTCTGGACTAGTTTCAGACTCAGATTTCTATAGTACCAAACCAATTTGCCAGTTCACACAAATGTTTTACTTTTCCCGAGCTCCAGGACATAGGCATTAAAAAGGTGGGAATTTAGCATTTGTTTTTGTTACTAGGCGATGGGTGAGTGGGTAGATGGGGAAGGGGCTATTTGCAAGAATAGGAGACTTTGAGAGCTTCTCCACAAGGCTGTCATCTGTCCAATGTCCAGAAAGAACACTACAAAGCCAGGAAATAGGTCAATGGCAGCTACTTAGCTCTGCCTTCAAAGTGCTGGGCTTGCAGGGGCCATTTAGGCCCACATGTAGTATAGATGGCAGCAGTTATTTTTGTCACTGTCACTACCATTACATGAATTGATGGAGTATCCCATTAGAACTAGAAGGAAATAAAAGGAAGAGGGTAGTGTAGTGGGGTAGCCTTAACACGCAGTGTGCCTTTGTAGAAAGAGTGCAGGCTTGGGAGTCAGACGTCGTGGATTCTAATCCCATCTCTGCCACTTGTCAGCTGTGTGACTTCGGGCAAGTCACTTAACTTCTCTGTGCCTCAGTTACCTCATCTGGAAAATGGGAATTAAGACTGTGAGCCCCATGTGGGACAACCTGATTACCTTGTATCTACACCAGTGTTAGAACAGTACTTGGCACATAATAAGTGCTTAACAAATATCATCACTGTTATTACCCCCATCTGACGGGAGTCAGGGTCCCAGAAAAGGGGAAGAGGCCATCTAGATGCTGTGATTTTTTTTCATTCAAGATCCAGAAGGTTTATTCCATGGACTAGACCTTCATCTTGATTGGGGAGGTGAGGAACCTGACACTATTTTCTCCCAACAAAGACATACTGCTAGTCTTGTTGTTTGTTGCGGCTTTTGTTGAACTGATCATGACTCTTGTACTGAGTCAGTTCTCCCCATTTCTAGATCATGAGCCCCCTCTGGGCCAGGGACCACATCATCTTTTTTTTTAATCTCTCCCAAGTTATGCCAGGTCATCATGGCTTGCCAGCCTTAGGGTCCATCCTCTGCTCTTGCTGTGATAAGATAAGCCTTCCAGGGGGGAAAAGAGGCCAGGGAGTGGCCATCGCTGCCCCCCGTAACCCATGATCTGCCCTAGTTTGGTTCCATCACAGAGGTTTTGAAGGTCCCAGGAGGCACAGGCTGTAAACCCCAGGGAGGACCACGTGTTAGAAGTGAGCCTGGTTATAGATGGATTTCAGGCTTAGTGAAAGGGAAGGGGCAGTAAGGGATGGAAGGAAGGGTGAATTCATGGGCACTTGGAGCAGGGGGCAAGCGTGGGAGCAGTGGAGAGCTGTGGAGAGGATTGGGGGTGGTGGTGGAGGGATGGACACCAGCATGGGAAATCACCAACACAACCTAGTATCACCAGGAAAGCATATGGTCCATACTGTTGTGAAGCCTTTTCTAGTCAGCACATTTCACCTTGTATGCACTTGTATGCTATTATTACTATTACTTACTACTAATGTTGGTATTTGTTAAGCGCTTACTATGTGCCGAGCACTGTTCTAAGCGCTGGGGTAGACATAGGGGAATCAGGTTGTCCCACGTGGGGCTCACAGTCTTGATCCCCATTTTACAGATGAGGGAACTGAGGCCCAGAGAAGTTAAGTGACTTGCCCACAGTCACACAGCCGACAAGTGGCAGAGCTGGGATTCGAACTCGTGAGCCCTGACTCCAAAGCCCATGCTCTTTCCACTGAGCCACGCTGCTTCTACTATTCCTGACTCCAGTCTCCAGTCTCAGACAATCTGGTAAATGTGGATGAAAGTGTCATGGAATTGGTCGGAATACTCAAAGAGCCTCATTTTCAGTCCCTCCTGGAAGCCCATGACATTGTGGCATCAAAATGTTATGATTCCCCTCCTTCCAGCCCAGAAATGAATAATTCTTCAGTGAACAACCAAATAGTTCTAGAAGATGCCATTCACATTCTTGGTATTCACAAAAAAGCGGGAGAGCCATTGAAAAGTCCTGTGCAGTCCTGTGCAGATTTGAATCGGTCTTGTAGAACCAAACCCCAAATGGCTTCATGAGTTGATGACCTGAGAAGCAGCATGGACTAGTGGAAAGAACACAGTCCTGGGAAGTCAGAGGACCTGAGTTCTAATCCCGATTCTGCCACTTGTCTGACGGGGGACCTTTGGACAAGTCACTTAACCTCTCTGTTCCTTGGGGCCCTCATCTACAAAATGGGGCTTCAGTACCTGTTCTCTCTCTTACTTGCATTGTGAGCCCCACGTGGGACCCGATTATCTTCTATCTACACTGGCACATTGTAAGCACTTACAAGACTGTAAGCCCTTGATTAGACTGTAAGCCCGTCATTGGGCAGGGATTGTCTCTGTTGCCGAATTGTACATTCCAAGCGCTTAGTACAGTGCTCTGCACATAGTAAGCACTCAATAAATACTATTGAATGAAATAAATACTATTGAATGAACCTCATCTGTGTTGTAGGCTTTCTGAAATTGGCCACCCAAACCCAAAAGCAAGGACAAGAAAATTAGTGTTAGCGTGACTGAATGAAGTAACCCATGAGTGAAATAACAGGGAAGGACGACATTGTTTTTTCTGTAATTCTGTCATTTTAAACCACCCAAGGTGCTGGATGTGTTACCTAAGAAGAAAGGTGAAAGACACCAACATCCTTTACTTTGGCTAGGTTCCTTCATCAGCAGTCTAATAAAGAAGGATTGCTGCATCTAAAAGCATGCCCAACCTTTTCAATCAGTTAAGCAGTAGTACTGGTATTTATCGAACTCCCACGAGGTGCAATACACTATAGCTCATTCATTCTATTTGGACATAATGTTGTCTGTCAGCTGTCTCAGAAATGAGAAAACACTTTCCAAGGATCCTCGATTTAATGAGACAGAAGATGAGATGTAAAATGGGGAGGCCGATTCCTCGTGATTCATTCAAGATTTTAAAGCCAGTGCATTCACTTCCAGTGTTTCAAATTGCCCTTTAATGGAGGTTTTCAAAACCCACTCCCTATTCTCCACATACCAAACTCTCTCTGCAGATCCTTTCAAGATTTCCATTCCTCAAAATATCCCCAAGGTATTTTTACTAGCCTCTGCTTCACATGATCTTTACTGCTATGCCTCAGAGAAAGAGTAAGCAGAGCCGAAGCCAAAAAACCTCCTCCCTCAGCCTTGCTGGCTTAGTTTCAGGACCGGAGAAAGTGGTGGGGTGGCGGGGGGGGGGGGGGGGGGGGGGGAGGAGGAGGAAGGGGGGAAGAGAAGGGAGAGAAAGAGCAGCAGGGAAGGGGGGCTGGGGGGGAAGCCGAGCGCAGAAGGGATAGGAAGCGAGACGCTTCCATTGACGACCAAGGCTTTAGTCCAGCCCTTCTCTGCCTCTTCGGCCAATGAATCCTCTAGCTTAGGCCGAGCCTCCTTCAAGCCTTCCCCTCGTTTTCCTGTGATAACCTCCTCGGCAGTCATGTGATTAGGATATAGTACTATAGTCGGGGAGCTAAAGGACACATCAGCAGCGCTGCTGCTGCTGCGACTCCACCGCTTCCTCGGACCAATTTCAAGGGCAACCCGACCGGGAAAAAGTTGTATTTTTTTTTTCCCTAGCGGCAGAGGAGATACGGCGGAGTGGGAGTCTGTATGCGTTTTAGTTCCTTTTGACTGTTTTGTAAAATTCTCCTCGGGCAAAGTTCAGGTAGGAAATCGGCTCCCTTAGATTTTTTTTCCTACACGGCCCTGGAAGAGAGGGGTGCGGGGAGGGGTGCTGGGAGGGGTAAGGGGGCGACATGTGGAAATGCTGAGAAAGACAAATTCCCAGGTTGGGTTCCATTGTGTGTGTGTGTGTGTGTGTTGGGGGGGGGGGTTGTGTGTACATGCGCACGCGTTTCCTCAGGTGGTTTGATCTGAGCGGAGGGGGTCGGTTCCGAAGGACACGGTCCTAATAGTTGGTTTGGTTTACTCGGCAGAACTGAGAAGTGGGTCCCCCCTTCCCCCCCCCCCCCCCCCGCCGCCCCCTCCGACGCTGCGGACCGTGCCCGATTTATTCTCTGGGAAAAGTGTCCATTTGTTTACAACCATATGTTCGCTTGGGAAAATGGCTTTCCCACTTCAGCCCAGAGAGCGGCGTCAGTGCCAACATGGCATATGCCCCTCCTTCCCCGGACCCACGCTCCCGACGGCCAGGGACTCCCCGGTGCAAAACCCAACGCAAGTCGATCCGCCCTCCGACCACCGAGACCCGTTTCCACGGGGGGCGGGGGAGAATGAGTCCGGGGACGTGGAGCTGGTCTGGAATGTTTGACAGATGGATGCGGGGACAAAACTCCAGCCCCTCGCTCCCTGGCAGAGCGCTGGGCGATAGGAAGGGGATGGGTGGGAAGCGGGGGATCCCCTGAAACCATATCCGAGACCCCACCCCTCCCCTCGGCCCCCCCAACTCCCCGGAAAGGTTGGTGTCTTGTATTTACGTGTCTAGAAGTATAATTCCAGAGAATGGCTCATTGGGAAAGCTCCTTCATTCCTTCGCGGAACTGGACGGAAATCCCGGTTCCCAAGGAAGGGCGGTAAATGGGGAGCAGCCTGGGTTTCCCAACAAACTTTGCCGATGGCCAGGTTTGGGGTTGTTGTGGAACGAGAGCGGGGAGGCTGGATGGGGAAGAGAACTTTAGGTGCTGCTGCATGTGCCTCTCTCCGCTGGTTGTTATGGTATTGTTGACAGGAGAAGCGGAGAGAGAGAGGGTTACTGTCGGTCATTTGGCACTCTGGGACCAAGGAAAACGCGGGCGGGGGGGGGGGGGGAAGGGGGAGGCCGGGGGGGGCGGTGGGCAAATAGGCAACAACAAAGATTTGATAATGCGCCATATAATCCGAACACTACAGTGCGTCTAATGCAAGGGCCAAAAAAGAAACAAGCTGTGTTCCACACATACCCATGGCATTTCGAGATATGTATTTAGGGAAAAAAAAACCCAACAGGTGCTTTTAAAACGTTTAAAAATAACTTGTGTCTTAATGGAAGGGGAACGCCCCCCCGCCCCCGACTTCTCCCCCTTCTAAGCCCTGAATCGCTGCTCTCTCTGTGCGGAGCCCATTCACTCGGCATAAATTAGCATAGAAATGCCTGGAACTGTTTGTGTGCCGGGCATGAATGCCAGTCTACTGTTCAGATCTATGCTAAGTGCAAAGTGGGAGAGATTTCTTCTGTCTCAATAGTGACGGGGGTCAATCATACGGACGAGAATGTCTCCACCAAATAGACGAGAGGTTGGAAGAAGTTCAAAGAGAGAGCCAGGAAAGAACCTCTCCAGCCTAAAGCCTTCCTGCTTTTTCTTTCCCAGGGAGGAAACCTAAGCATTTAAATGTCAATTCTGTCAGGCATGAACAATTTTGCATTTACATTATTTCCACCCAGTCACATCACAGTGTATTAAATGGATTGCCCAAATAATACACCTTCCCCAGAATTAGTATTGTCCAAGATGAGTCGATGTCCTGCACCTGCATTTTTATAAGGAAAAGGAATCTCCCAGTATTTTCGATCATCAGCTTTACTAGCATGTTGCCTGAATTCTTAAAAGGCGTAATAAAGTCTTCAAAGGTTCAGTCTGGGGAGGGTTCAATCAGAAGGACCCATGGGGACCATTTCACTTCTCTTAAGGAGTTGGAAATTCCTCAAGCATACGAAGTGTAAATGAAGTGTGATGCAGCAATTCCTAATTTTAGGCATCAGAGCAGGAAGTTGAAAAAGGCTTTGTTTTTCCCAAAAGAACAGGGCTTTTTCCAAGAAAAGGATTGTCAGGACGTCCCCAGCTTTTTAGCCAAGACCTAATAGGAAGATGTTGTCCTTGGCATGCCCTTGTTATCCATTCAGGTGGTAATGGATAGTCAGAGGCCTTTCATTGTGACTAAGAGGCTGAGCATTTTTTGTGACTGTGACTGTTCATTATGACTGAGAATGTTGGCAGTTTTTCTCCATCCTCATCCTAAGATATCTAGATGCACAAATGTTGACTTGAGCCAGGCTACTGGGGGCCCGGGGGAGGGAGTGGGGCATTAGAGATCAGGTACTTTGAGAAACTTGAATATCCCAATTAGTGATTATTCTGAGAAAGAGGTCTATTTGAACTCCGGGTCCCTTCCTCCTAAATGCTGAAGAGCTTCTGGCAGTGAGACTGGGGAGCCATCTTGCAGCGAAAGCCCAGAAGACTCCTTTCCCAACAGACCAGGCCTGTAGGAACTCCACTTCTTTGAAAGATTTGCACATAACAGTGGTTGTTTGGTGCCCATTAATGAATACCCTCAATGTTTCCACTAATCAATGCCACGTTTCAAGGGAATGCTACTCTGCAGGGCTGGGATGTTAAAAGATGAGACGATCTGTGGTGTCACCATTTCAGAAGAGCACAAGAATTCTCAGTACTCCTGAAAACTTTTTCTTTTTCCATCTCTTGTTTTTCTTGAGTGCCATGGATTTTGTAACTCAAATATCATGCCTTCTGCAAAGCGAGCGAGGCTAAATCTATCCTATATTCAGAGCCCCTAGGTATTGGATGATCCATAAAATCAGTCCAGATGGGACATCATCATAATAATAATGGTATTTGCTAAGCACTTACTATGTGCTAGGCACTTTTCTAAGCGCTGGGGTAGATGGAAAATAATCAGGTTGGACACAGTCCCTTGTCCCATGTAGGCTTCACAGTCTTAATCCCCATTTTACAGATGAGGGAACTGAGACACAGAGAAGTTAAGTTACTTGCCCAAGGTCACACAGCAGACAAGAGGCAGAGCCGGGACCCATGACCTTCTGACTCTCAGGCCCATGCTCTATCCACTAGGGCCACATACATGACACGTTTCCTCACTTTATCAGCCGATCAGTCTGAGCTTTGGAGCCCAGAAAGAAATAGGGAAGTTGTTGATTGAGGCCCTGTTACTTGATGGCGGGAGGCTGCATGCAGATTTATGCAGGGTGATCGGTGATTTCCTTATCATTCCACTGGGTGATGGAGTAAGTTAACACAAACTCTCCATTCACCTTGCTTGCATTCCCCTTGCTTGCATTTCCTTAAGTGGAATGCACCCAAGTATCGAGAAACTCTCCTGGTTGATTTCAGGGGAAGATTGCTTGACTAGGTTTCATCCGGTTGAAATTCTGGCTGCTCCTTCTACTCCTGTATTTTTGAAATATACTATTTGAATGGTTATGTTTTAAGAAGTGTATTTTTTTGCGGTCACTTTCCATGGGATGATACTAAACTCGTTGAGGAGGTCAGTGTCAAAGTTAGACGTTTTGGCTACAGGATGAAGTGCCTTGCCCCCAGTCCTCTCCTCCCTCTACCCCCACCCCAAATTGTATAAACAAGGCAGCTACAATGGTTTTGAAGGGATAACTTGTCCAAGACGTAACTACTCTGAATGGTCAGAATTAAGTCTTAATTAAGAATTAATTTTGTTTGTTTTTTTGACTGATCATGGCATATTATCCCAAGCCCATGCAGTATGCAGAAAAGGACAGTGGCGTTAAGTGGAACTGACATTCCCTTCATGCTCAGTTGCCTGCCAACTACAGATATCTTGCTCCCTGAATCTAACTCCCTCTCCTCCTCTCACCCTCTACCTTTTGGGAAGGTTAAACAGCTCTTCTTTTTCAGAGCTGATCTTTCCATCAAAAGGGGCTGGTGATTTGGAAACAGTGTTCTGTTTTCAACCAGCCACCCTGTCTTGAGCAAACAAACAATGGATGAACTGGGTTCCTTCAAAGCATGAAGATGGCCTTAAGTCACTTGTGATTTGCTCTCTATTCAAAGAAAAAATGGGGCGCTGGAGATGTAGAAAATCATGTTACCCATCTCTAGTGAGTTGAATGGGCAGGAAAGTTCCAGGTTGTGGATTTAGAAGGTGACAGCAGGGTTAGAATAGCCTAAGGAGGAACTTAATGTGAAGAGGCAACCTATTGGCTGATTAGGGTGGATCAATTAGCCTCAGGATGATGTCAGCTTTAGCAAGAGGGATGGGACCAGCAATGAGTTCGAAGACTGTCTCCTCTCAGTCTACTCAAAATGAACTCCAAGTCAGGAGGCAACAGAATTCAAATTTGCATTAATTACCTACTAAGCCATTTTGACTCTGACAAAGAAGATAAACTGATCACTCCATAACTGTGGAAATTACGAATTAGGTTTCCCAGGGATAGGGAAAAATTATTCAGTCCAGTTCTCCGCAGGCACCAGGTTTAAACGTAAGCTGGTTTAATGATCTTAGTGCCTTTGTTTCCTCTGCTTTTGGTCTCTAGGTGGCGGTGTCTGTGAAAGACCCAAGTGATTGCATTTAGTGCTTTTCTTTCTATGGAAATAGATCCCAAATGCATCGACTTCCGAGTTTCAGCCTGACGGGGGGGAGCAGGGTGGGGAGAAGAAGTGGGAAGATTCCTCCGTAACTTGGTCTTGGAGAATGGAGTTTAGGGGATCTGAATTGCTGGTTGGTGGCGGATGAAGTCTGGGGGATCTAAATGGCTGTTTGGTGGTGGCGGTCGGGGGCAGGGTGATTCTTAAACGTCTTCCTTTAACTCATCTTTCCCTAGCTTGGGTTTGCTGTCTTGCTGTTGACTTTTGACATGTATTGAGCGTCTATTGTGTTTTTTTCATCCTCAGCACTAACAGAGGTATGGGGAAGTTTCTACAGGAAACCAAAAAGCAAAACAAAAAAAGAAAAAAAAATCCTGGGTGGATTGCTTCTTTCCAGTAAAATTCTGGAAGGAAGAAGCTTGTTTTAAACCAAATGTTGTGAAATCATTTTGGAAAGTATTCTTTTGCCATTGGGTGGTGCAATCTTGGAAAATGCTTAGGCAGTCAGAATTCTCCTGCGATACAGCAATATCAAAGCATGTGGCAACTTGTGTACTCAGGGAGTCTGATTTGTCAGACTTTCACCTGAGTTGGGTGGCCAAATGGAATGAGTGGCTAGAAATGGGCAATTCAATCTGAGTTCTCATTGTCATTGTTTTTGTTCCCTCTACTTAGGAGTTCATTTGACCTTGCCCTGCCTTGGTATATGCTGGTGGGAGACCCATAAACAATCATCTAGGAATGGTGGATCACTTGCTTCCTGCTGATGAATCTTATTCGTCTACAAAGTTCCCTATTGGATACCTGGGGGACATGCCAGCCAGTAGGAGGTCATACCAGATGCTGCCCTCTCCCTTGTCGGAAGACGATAGTGACTCTTCCAGTTTCTGTTCGTGTTCCAGTCCTGACTCCCAGGTTCTCAGCTCCAGCTATGGGAGCACATCTAGTGCTGAGAGTCAAGATAGTATCTTAGATTACTTGCTGTCCCAGGCTACTCTGGGGAATGCCCCCACGACTTGGTGGGATAAGCCGAGGTTTCAGCCGGTGGTGAAAGAGGAGCATTTTCAATTCCCCGAGTTCTCAGTAGACCCAGAAGATGCAGGACCATTTCAACCCACTCTGGAAGAGATTGAAGAGTTCCTGGAAGAAAACATGGAATTGGAACTCAAGGAAGGGGCTAAAAACGAGACCAAGGACTTGAGGGTTGGCAGCCAAATTTCTTTGGGGCAGCATAAAGATCACATGCTCCCAGGGGGTAACTTTAAAGAGAGTAAAAGTGATCAGTCCAGCAGCTCAGCAGAAGGGGCCCCTGGTTCAAATGGAGCAACAGCCACGGAGAACGGAATCCCTGTCATTCTCCAAATTCAACCCCTCCAGATCAAACAAGAAACAAACACAGGGCCTAGTTCACCAGGGCAAGCCCAAGACAACATTAAAATTGCCCAACTCCTAGTCAATATCCAAGGGCAAACATTTGCACTGGTGCCTCAGATTGTCCAGTCCTCCAACTTGAACTTGCCCTCTAAGTTTGTCCGCATTGCCCCGGTCCCCATTGCTGCCAAGCCCATAGGACCGGGGGGCGTGATGCAGGGTCAGACAGGAATCATCGTGGGTCAGAAATTTCAAAAGAACCCTGCGGCCGAACTCATTAAAATGCACAAATGTACTTTCCCCGGATGTACCAAGATGTACACCAAAAGCAGCCACCTGAAGGCCCACCTGCGGAGACACACAGGAGAAAAGCCATTTGCTTGCACTTGGCCCGGTTGTGGCTGGAGGTCAGTATCCAAAAGCAGCACAACATCTCACCCCCAACCAGAATCTTGTGTAGCATTTCCCTTGGGCCAATCCAACAGGTTCCAACTCTTCCCAGGCAAACAATGGCTGGTCTCTAAAACCTGCTCAGCCGGGTTTTTGATGAAAACCATTTCTCCAAATGTTAGATAAACCAGCAGATTTGAAAGTTGAGTAGGCCAGTATCCTCGCTTGGCCCCGGCTGCTCAAATGTTTGTTGATTTGTCCCTCTGAATATTAAAGCAGGAAACCAACTGGTTTCCAGTTTCATAACGACCAGGTAAGGCTTGCTATGGCTTGCATAGTCCCCTCTGATGGTCCTGTTGCAACACACTGTTTGCACAATAGCTAATCGAGTTGGACATATTAGGAAACCAGGCCATGGGGATAGAATTACTCTAGTGTAAATATGATTTCTGGGATGCCTGTCTCTTAGTGACAGTGGGGCCCCAATTCATTATTCAGTCTCCCCGGTTTAGTAGACACCATACGTTCCACCAAGCCTCATCAGCCTTCTCTCTTTTTAAAGGAGGGAACTGAGCTGAAAGACCCAAACCCCAAATCACAGAGCATCAGATTAACTCGTTTAGATCACTAGGTTAGTCATTCCCAACTGCATACCCACTTGACTTTTGGAATCCCCATGGTGTGTTCCAAGGATTTGGGTGCCCCATCTTTGATTTCAGCACATGCCCGTAGGCTTGTTCTCCATCTTGGGAGGGTGGGTGATTGTGCATGTGCAGTATAATCCAAGATGGTGGTGACCCAAAGTAAGAACTCTGCCACTTGATTGAGCATCCTGTGTACTCCCCACCCTACTTCCATATGCTTCAGAACACCTGTCCTCTGAAGGGGCTGGCACCTATGTGAGAAGCAGGCTGGGTGACCATTTAGTGCAGCAGTACTTCATTGAATCAGCAGTTCTCAAGCTTTGGAGCCCCACTTCTGGTTAAAAATATTTTTTCAGGGCCCCCGTCTGTCTGTTCCCCCCGCCCCCCAACCAATCAAGGGTAAGAGCCATGTCCATGTTTGACTGGACTAAAAGGTTGCCTAGTGATTTGAATGAGTTAACGTACCTACTACCAATTAATCCATAGTATCTATTGAGTGCTTGCTATGTGCAGAGCACTGTGCTAAGTGCTTGGGAGAGTACAGTATAACCAGGGTTGGTAGACATAGTGCCTTCCCACAGTGAAATTTGGGCCTTGGGGAGGCTGGAACCCAGTGTGTAGTTTCACAGAGTCTCTCTCTGCCAGCTCTAAAGTTCTCTGGTAGTGATAGAGCCAAGATTGAAACTCATGATGTTAGCATTCCCCCAAACTGTGCCAGCTTTCAGGCAAGGTTGTACTTGTGGGCCCCACAAGTGTTAGTGAACAGACCTGATTGGTTCTGGTTTACAATGGAGGATGAGATTCCTGTTCCCTCAGTGAATTATACAGGAAACCAGTGGAGTGGTGAAGATCCGGTCTCTTGTCTACATACCATCACAGGTATTTACATATAGAGATAAAACACCTTAGGAGAGGCAAGAACGTTAATAGGCTTCCGTTCAATTAGTGAGTTGCCTTGTTCATCCCTCCTGCCCCACCACACCCCGAACAGACACGCAACAAGCCTGAATTAATTGAGTTTTGCCTGTCTCTTTATGCTAGCTTGACCAGTCATTCCAATCCCTTAAAAGATGCCTCCTACGGCTCCCCTCTTGACTAGGCCCTACCATGGATTTCCAGTTACCAAGAGCCAGCAAGTGGCAGGAGTGCAGGGCTCATCTGGAGAAGAAATCCCATTATTCAGTACTTCTGGGACCTATCATCTGAAGAGTCAAGGGTAGTTCTCAGATAGCAACACTTTTGCGTGTTGAAACTCAATTTGAGAGTTTAAGTGAGTTCTGTATTCTAATGAAAAGAACATTGACCTGGGAGTCGGGACACTTAGGTTCTAGTCTTGATGCCATATCTGATATGCTGTGTGACTGAGATCAAATCAGCTACCCTTTTGTGCCATCCGTTTCCCTCCTGTTCACAGCCCACTGTCGGGGGATGAATAAATAAGGTCATGTGTGAAAACCCATTCGATTTTAGGTACCACTGACCTTGATTCTCCCTTGTATGTGTGTATGTGTGTGGGTGCTTAGGGAGGGTGCAAGAAATTCCCTCACCTAGGTTTGGAAGGGACTGGAGAAAATCCTTTCTCTCCACCCCCTCTCCCCCTGCCTCCCCCCCCAGATTCTCTTCTTGAACCTGATTGGAAAGAAAAATAGCTTCCTCAGAGCCAGTGGCCCTGCATCTGCAAGGCTCCTGGGAGATCTACTCCCTTAGCTTCTTGAGCAGATGGTCTGGGGAGTACGACTGCTAGTTCTGCCCCAGTCCACCTCCAATAATGCCTCCAATGGCACTTTGCACCAGTATGCATTGCTTAGTGACCCTGAACTCGAGTATGGGAGACACCTTCTTTGCCTCCCCAGGTGAATGTGTGCTGATGAACCCTATTTCATGCTCCCCCACACTTCCTCTTCCTTCTACCAGGGATGGGGGGGGGCATGTCTGAGCCAATATTCTTAGGCACCCAGAAAACCTGTATACCTATCGGAATCATAAGGCTTTGTTGGTGTTTTTTTTCACAAATTTACTATTACATCCACATCTTTGTTCTTAGCACTGGGAAAGCAGAGTGGCTGTGGGATCAGAAGAGGAGAAGGCTTCTGTTAATAGAATGCAGGAATTCCAGTATTTTCCACACCTTCTTTTCACACATCAGATTTCTGTTGGTAGGGACAAGTTGTAGCCTAAAGCCAAATGAGATCTGAGCAACACAGAATACACTCAACAAGGAAGAATGTTTACCTTTTGCAGAAGTTCAGCACTGGCTTCAGGAACTCTTGTGTTTGCAGGATGCTGGAGCCTCTGTTCTTTCCCAACTTTAGATCATGCCAGTGGAATTTCCAGACTTTCAGGGCTGCTGCCTTTCCAGTTCCTTTGCCTTTCTTTCCTTATGAGCATGAGGTGAACAGCCTTTCTTTGAGAACAAAAACACTTGAGCTTGAAGTTCACCAAAATAGTAAAGTTTTTGGTGCCCCAAGTAGTTGCAACCAATATACTGAGCTTGGAGGTGGAGAAAACTGTCAAAAACAATGCTCCTTCTTCCCATATGGATAATGAGCCTCCAGTGTTTGTATTAAAGTAAGAACACTTACACCGAAATGAACACTCAATCCTCAACAGTCCCTTTCCAAGTAGGGAACTCAACTGGCTGGAAAGAGAGAATTTTCTAAGACAATCTATTTGATTTTAAATGATCTTTGTGAATGATTGCAGTCACCAGTGACTGTCTGTCACTTCACTTCATTCCACTAGTTTAGCTGAGACTGGGAATTGTTTTCTCCAAACCTCTCGGGCAGAATACAAGAGAGCCACAGAAAAATCTCCTTGCCTTAAACTCTGGTCAATGCTTTCCAGTGATACAGGACCTTTGCTTCGCTTTAATGCTGTAAACCAGATGGGACAATGTTTCTTCCTTCCTCCCAGCCTACCATTTTACAGTGAAAAGCAAGAGAGGATTGGAGCCCTACTCTGGTGTTTTTTTCGGATGGTCGTAAGGGTTTCTAACATTCACTCTTCTTTCAAGCATCTTTTCATTATAGGCCTGACTCTGCAAATGAGCAGTATGAGGTTTTGTGTGCAATTTTCAGGACAGTACTGGGAATGGGTATATCCACAGGACCACGTACCTCATGCTATCGTGAAGCTTCTGAGATGTTGACAGTATGCTGTATGACAGGAACCAGGGGCTGACTGAGTGGGGTTTCTGGGGAACCTGACCGAAACAGTCTTCCATGACCCTCCTGTGATGATTAGAAGATTCCCTGGAATGGGCTTGGAGTTGGCCTGTACAGAATGACCCAAGGAGAAGACATCCCCTGCTGTTTGCTCCCACTACAAACATTCACTGCCCCTGCCAAACTTGCACTTGGAAACACCTCCATGAAAGGTATAAACAAGGAAGCCAAATATCAGCATTCTTGATTGGAGATTTGGCTAATGAATCCCGCCCTCCCCCCTCACCCCCCGATATGAGTTCCCTGTACTAGTAGTAGGAGTTATAGTAATGACATTTATTGAGTGAAAGGCACTGTACTAAGCACTAGGAAAAGTACAACAGAAGCAAATTGCCGGGTTTCTTGCCCACAGGGAATTTACAATGTAATTGTGGGGGTAGGGCGGAGGAAGGTGTTTTAGTAAACTTGCTGCCAAAGTGTCCAACCAACATACCAACATTCGGGACCTTCCCTACAAAATCAGAGGCTTGATAAGATTCCCTTCAAAAACTTTCTACAGTAGCAAATTACACTAATTTCATAGGCTACCAAAAAGCTTTTCAGTTTTAGTAGGCATACTTTCTTCTCCTATCTTGGTCTGGTTCAAAGTCATCAGGCCCTAAACCATTTATTAGGTTATAGATGAAATTCAGCACAGAGAAATATCAGGTGATGCCCACTGGCGAGAAAGACCTGAGTGATTTTGTTCTGCTGAAGGAGTCTAAATTCATTGCAACCTTTCAGGAACGGTTCTGGGGAACATTATGTGCAGTCATCCACTTAGTGTGTAATAGCAGACATTAGACTACATGAGGAGAAGGGTGGAGAACCATGTACAAAATGCTGTTGTTTCAATTGACGGCACATCCCTTAAAACAACACATTCAGTTTTTGACAACTCATCCCAACAGGGAAAGCAAAGGTGAAGAGAAGGGTTAAGTGCTCAGAACAGCTCTTAGAAGAGTGCTTGGCATATAGTAAGTGCTTAACAAATACCATTATTATTTTTGAAGAGGAGGGTCTTCTATGGGAGCTAGGATTGTGACTTCTGGGTCTAAAATGGGAAGTTTTCCAGGAGATCTTGGAATCCTACAAAATAAGGACAGAGCCAGTCTAGGACTCTCTATTTCAACTTTTCCTTTAATTTCATTCCCCCCAAGGGCTATATGCTGGCCATTTCTAAACAAATGCAAAGAAATAAACAGTCAGTACAACATACCATACTAGGTAAGGGAGCTTAGTGATATTCAAAGGAAAGGATTAGCCAGTGTATGCATTAGGCCAGCTGTTTGCAGAAGTCCTTGCTGGGATATGGTAGCAGGAATAAATCTCATGCTTGAAGCCACGAACTCTATCAGAATGGCAGGAGCTGGAGGGTGGTGGTGGAGTTGGTTTGGGGTGGGAGAGTGGCAATGGAATTTCCTGCCTCTTGGGCCATTAAATACAGTGGAAGTGTTTATTAATCACAAGACGTCATTGGCTTGTGGCCTGATTGAGTGACCATCTTAACAACCATTTGTCCCTGATTACTGCTTGGAAACAGGAGCTGCTTATCAATCAGTTAGTCAAAATTTATTGAGCACTTACTGTCTGCAGAGCACTGTACCGAGTGCTTGGCAGAGTCCAGTATAACAGAGTTGGTAGACACAGTCCCTGCCCAAAATGAGCATTTGAAAGAGAAGACCCCTGGGCTACCTACAGGGCATGGGGACTGTGGATTATGTGATGCAAAATAGCCCTTAAATCCTACAGGCAGTAGGAATCACTGAGGGGGAAAAGAAACTCTGACCTATCCCTTACTGACCTGCAGATGCAAACATGACACAATAACAGCCCAATGCTTTGCTCAAGTGCACTGCTTTGTCATTGTATTCAGTGACCCTGGTGAACAATTTGGGTTCACATTGTTTCTTGATTTTATTCTTTTACATTTTCTGCTGGCTCTCGAATGGTTAAAGAACAAACCAATTATTCCGAGTTTCACTTTGTTCCTTCATAAATTCCAGATTAATACTTTCAGCCATCTTGTGTGGGCATCTATGGAATGGTGGGTTCGACAGGACTATTCAGAAAGCTAGGAGAAAGCTAGATGCCATTGGAGATGCCAGGGGAGCTTACTTGGGCAGTTTTCACTCAGGAAAAACACTTCTCTTGACCTTCTTCCCAATTTCTAACTTTTCAATTCCTTTGGCTTCCATGGGGGAGTGGAGAACAATCAAAAGAACTGTTTGACCTGGAGAAGGCCCCAGGGAAGCAGTGTAGTGTAGTGGAAAGAACACGGGCCTGGGAGTCTGAGGGCCTGGGTTCCAAAACCAGCTCCACCACCTGTATGCTGTGTGAAGCTGGGCAAGTCGTTTAACTTCTCTGTGCCTCAGTTACCTCATGCCCCATGTGGGACATGGACTCTGTCTAATCTGATTAGCTTGTATCTACCCCAGTGCTCAGTCCAGCAAATAGTAAGTACTTAAATACCATTAAAAAAATATGATTGGCTCAAATTGCACCATTGGGATAAATGTCATGAAAAGATTTGGCAGCAAATGAGCTCAAAAGTTACCTTCATATTTCAGCTTGCTCCCTGCGGGGAGGGAAAGCCAGGGCTACCAGGTTATTGACCAATTAATAGGATTTATTGAGCAGCTACTGTGGGCAGAACACTGCACTGAGCATTTAGGAGAGTACATTGGGATTAGAAGATGGTAGCCCTACCCTCAAGGAGCTTAAAATCAAGCTAGGTCAATATGACCTAGTAGGGTCATGCCTCCAAGAATTTCTGTGGTTTCTTAAATGTCCAAAAGGGCCTTAAAGAAGCAGCATGGCTTAGTGGTAGAGGATGGGCCTGGGAGTCATGGGTTCTAATCCCTGCTCTGCCACTTGTCTGCTGTGTGGCCTTGGGCAAGTCACTTAACTTCTCTGGGCCTCAGTTACCACACCTGTAAAATGGGGATTAAGACTGTGAGCTCCAGGCAGGACAGGGGCTGTGTTCAACCCTATTTGCTTGTATTCACCCCAGCACTCAGTGCCATGCCTGGTACATACTAAGTGCTTAACAAATACCACAATTATTATTATTACTACTGTAGATAATATGTAATTGTGTGAAGTCATAGAATTCTTTATTCTGGGCTGAGACTGTGGACACCATTGGGCAGGACTGAGCTGTATTTGCCTAAATAATTCCCCAAATCACCCCTAAAAACTTGAATTTAAGAGAGCCAAAACCTAGAAAACAGGAATCCTTAAATGGTGGGATGAGAGTAGAGAGAATTCTAGAAAGGTGGCATCTGAATTTGACTCTCATTCCTCTAGAGGCAAGAAAGGACAGCTGCACTTTTAAGGTCCGGTATTATTTCATGTTCTCTAACCTTCCTAACTGTTCCAGGTAAGGAGAAGAGTGTAAACAAGGGAGCAGTGCTTAATTTGTCTAGGAAGAGGTACCAGGGTGCTAAATATCCACATCTCTCCCAGTCTTGGACCTGCTGCAAGGCTCCAGAAAGAGGGAAGGAGAGGATGAGAAATAGAAATACTTGTATGTCTGGGACCGGGGACAAAGTGCTGCCATCTCTCAACTGGTGAGAACCTGAGTTTTCTGAAGAGCGATTAGTTCCTTTTGATGATTAGCTGAAAGGTTAACTTGCGATGACTTACCCTTTAGTGGCCCCAGAAAGCCATCACAGGCCTTGCCCTGACTGAAGGCAGGGGAGTGGGGTAATTGCGGGGTGGAGGTGGGGGGTGGGGAGGGCACCAGGAAGAGAAGATCCTCTGGGGAGAGATGAGGTGGAGACAGGCCAGGACAAGAGAAGAGAGTGTTTGAGGGAGGAAAGGGTGATACCTACTGCATTGCCTTGAAATAGCAGTGAGCTGGTGGGATTCCAAAATCAACACACTCTCCCTTGTCTTCTAAGCCAGGAGAAAATCAAGTTTAGTGTTGAACCCAGCAGCTACTTGGGCAAAGTGGCAGGAGAGTGAAGGACTTGGGCAAGGGGAATTGCAGCCAGCTGGCCAGGTATACAGGCAATCAGCATCTTGAGCTTTTGTCAGCTGGGTGACCTCCAGGCAAGACCTGTTGGAGTCCTCCTGTTGAATGCATAGGTTTAGAGAGAAATCAACCTTTAACCTGCCTGACCTTCTCTCCCATCCCATTTGATTCATAAAATGCATTTTGTCCTTTGATCGAGGAACTTAGTTGTTTCTGGTTCCTGATCTTTGTTTTAGGAATTGTCCTTTTGTAAACATACAGGGTGCCAGGAGTTTATTTTGGTGAACCCAGTAAGTTGATCTGGACAGGACACTGGGGAACAGTATTGCAAAATTCTCGCTCCTTAACTGTTATGAGACCCAGTATATTTTTAACATATTAACTCACATTAGCTTCCACAGCTCAAGTAACACATGCACCTCTGACATGTGACTCCCCTCCAGCCCCTTCTGGGAATCTTTCTAAATAGATGAACTGTACTTGTTTTGCACTGAGCTTGTTTCTCACTCACTCCTGCTACTACCAATCAATCAGTTGGTTAACCAGTGTCATTTATTAAGTGCTTGTTGTGCACAGAGCACTGTACTAAGTCTTGGGAGAGTACAGTATGACAAAATTGGGAGATAGACTTTTTTCAAGTTCTCCCTTGGCAGTCAGGTAGTATTAAATACCCAGAAGAGTTGGGAATCCTCTTCCTGATCATCTTGAGCACCCTGATTTCTGAAAATGGTTTCTGGCCCTTTAAGCACTTCAGTTCTTCAGTCCCTTGGAAAGGAACTTCCTTCTTTTCCTGCCAAACACACTGCTCTGTTGCTCAACATGCCCCCTTCTCGTGCCTAAAAAGCTTGTATGGAGCTTTGAGAAGTGTTAGGAAATGTGAACAATACTTTTTCGCCAAAGAGGACCATTCTCCCATCTGGAGGACGAGAGGCCAGGCCATTATGTTCCCTCAGTCCAGTGGGAGCTTTTCCCAGGACCTGAGGGCCAGATTAAGCCTTTGTAAGAATGGTGGCTGGGACATAGAGGGTTTGACTGCCCACTTCTTGACCAGTAGTGTGCAAGCTGTGCACTCTGGGCCTGGGGAGTCAAGAGCCTTTCTCTACTCTTCTCATCGATTCTCCATTACTGCAGTTCTTCCACCCAGCTTTACTGGAGAACGCTCAGGCTACCGACTGTCTTCAGACAGGGAGATAACCTGTGGTAGGGGAATTCCCTTTACTAAGTGTTTGGGAAAGTACAACAGAAGCATGTGACCCATTCCCTGGCCTCAAGGAGCTTACCTTTGAATGGGAGAGTAAGACACCAAAATATTTAGACAGAGCAGTTGTCTCTTTAAACTAGCCCATTTTCCTCCACAAAGCGGGGAGAGAAAGGCTCAGTAATACCCTCCCGTGGATCTTAAAGCACTGTAACAGATTCTTATTTTTAATCTTATGCAGCCTTGTGACATCTCTGTGAGCTGGGCAATGGACAGGCATAGTTTTAAACACAGAATCATAGACAGGGAAAAGGTAGATGATTTCCTCAAGGAGACCTGATATAGAGCCAGAAATGAAGCCCAAGTGTACCAACTCCCCAGTCAGGGTTTGATTCACCCTATCCCAGCGAAGAGGCCCGAGGGCCTCATCCTGGCACTTGAAGTCACCAGGAAGGCATTCCTACAGTCACGTTCTTTTTTCAGGTAATTGTCGAGTTAAAAATTTATTCCAGGGTGCTTGTTTCCTGATTTTTCTCTCCTCTGTACCTTTTTTCACTCACTCTTAATTGACCCACATCCCCCCACCCTCAATACTCAACTTCTGCTGAGGTTGACCCTGGCTCAGCGTGCGCACGCTTGGGCTTGAGAGTTCATAGACCCCAGCACCTCTGGGCTTTCCATTTTACATTCCATATCTGGAGCATTGTGCAGCTTCTCACCTGAGCCTTTGCACCTCTTTCATTACGAACTAGGCACTGAGAGAGCCAGAGTTAGAAGACACTAGGAGAAGGTAGTGAGGTCATCCAACATCTTCTCTGGGCCACTGGTACCCCCTAGACCAGGGTTGGAGACCACTGCACTAGACCTGCTGTCAGTGAGGAGGGTTTGATAATAGGGAGGGAGACTGAAAAAATACTAGAAAATATTTCCTAAAGGTCACATGGCTTCCTTCCTGCATGAAACCATTGTTCTCCCATGAAATACTTGGCCACTTGATCATTTGTATCTTTCCTCCCAGGCTGGCTTTTCTAGCCCACATGGATATTTATCTACTCCCTTTGATAAACAATTCATTTCCCAAGTCGGTAGAAGCCCATTCAATTCTCTGGCCCTCCACAGGAGAATGATTCAAGCTGGGCTGACACAGCTTGAAGTGAAGAGAGTTGGCAATTTTCTAGCTAATTTGATAATCATGGAGAGTCATTCTGGAAGATTTTGGCCCTCAGATAGATTTTTGGCTGGAATAATCTGATTTTGCTCTCCAAGTCTGCCAGCTCGCCTCTTCACTTTCTCCTGGATGTAGTCATCCATACAGTTCCCCCTAAAGTTTCCTAGGTTGTGAATCGGGACCATTATGATTTTGAGTAGTGTTTTTTGGTTCTCAAGCACATTTTCCCACCTATTTTGTCCCCATATTTCGAGAAACAGCCAAGAGGCAGCATGGCATAGTGGATAGAGCACAGGCCTGGGAGTCAGAAGGTTGTGGGTTCTAATCCCAGCTTCACCTCTTGTCTGCTGTGTGACCTTGGGCAAGTTACTTCACTTCTCTGTGCCTCAGTTACTTCATCTGTAAAATGGGGATTGAAACTATGAGTTCCACCTGGGACAGGGACTTTGTCCAACTTGATTTGCTTGTATCCACCCCAGCACTTAGAACAGTGCCTGGCATGTAGTAAGCAATTAACAAATACAATTATTATTATTATTATTATCTGAATAAACAAATGATAGGGCATCTTCTAGATGCCCTGTTCCTCTCTTTGTTGCTATTTGGAGCAGTCATCAGCCTGCTGAAGGGTAATCTTGTGGCTCCCATTCAGAGGAGAGTATGTTTCTCACAGCTTTAACCCTTGAAGTCTCAGCACTGATTTGCCTCAGCAATGTCCAGCCCCAGTGTCAAACTATCAGCTGGCCTCCCCAACTTTCACAAGGCCAGTAGAATTTATGAGGGCTCTAAGATGTTTCCTGGAGTATCTTGTGAGCGATTTCCAAAGTGCAACTAAGACTGTGGGATTTCACATTAGTAATTTGAGCCATGCCTAATCTTTTCTTCAAGAGAGGCTTGTACCTCAGTTCTATTCTAGCATTGCAAAATAAGGATAATATTTCTTACTGCACCTTTCTGACAAGGGAAGAGAAGCCCATCTCAGGGAAAAATGCTCATCTCAATGCCCAGATCATTTTTGTAAAGAGACACTTTGCATACTTGTCCCCTCTCCTCAGAAATCTCCAGCAGTTGCCCATCCCTCTCCACATCAGGCAGAAACTCCTGACCATTGCTTTTAAGGCAATCAGCTTTCACCGACCTAATTATCCACTCTCTTCTCCCATTACACACCAGCTCGCACTCTTCATTCCTCCCGAGCTAACTGTGGCTCGTTCTTATTTCTCCTGCCACTGGAACTCCCTCCCTCTTCATTTCTGACAGTCCACAGCTGTCCCCATCTTCAAAGCCCTTCTGAAGTCCTATCTCCTTCAGGAAGCCTCCCCAGATTAATTGCTCATCTCCCTACTTTAAATTACCCAATTTCCATGTCAGTATGTTTACACCACCTATGCACTTAAACAAAGTAGCACAACCATAGGACTTAGGTACATATTTTGTATACTCTTACTTCCTCCTCTCTGTAATTTACTTTGGTACCTTTCTTCCCCACTAGATTGTAAGCACCTTGAGGACAGGGATGGTGACTACCAATGCTACTGTACTCTCCCAAGCACTTAGTCCAGTGGCCCTTAATACAGTGCTCTTGATCGGCTAATCACTAATATGATACGAGTCAGGTAACTAAAGGCTAAGTGAGGGCTTCAGAGTATAAATGACTGCCATTTTCCTCTGATCTGGAATGCAAGACCTAAGTCAATTCTGTTTCTAGTTTTCTCAATGCCACGTGCTGGATGACACTAGTTGCTCCTCCTTGTTTCTCTGTGCCCCACTCTCTCAGTGAAACGTGGGAGGCAACATGTAACTCCCCCTTGGTTGAGGGTGAGAGGGGGTAGAATTAGTAAGTGCTTGTCTTTGCTGGACTTCTCCTGTGACAGGGACCAAAAAGAATTCAAAGCTTTATCCTGATTGGAGCTGTGGCCTGCCCAGAGCCTATGAAGTGCTCCTTTCTGGGTTTGATTAGGTGCCCCTCATTGTCTTAGAACCTTAAATGATGGTAGCATTACTTATTGAACACCCCCTGGGTGCAATGCACTACTAAACTCTTGGGAGAGTACAAGAGAAAAGAATGGCACAGTTCCTGCCCACAAAGAGCTTACCTTCTAATGGGGGAGACAGACATCAAAATATTTACAACTGAACAGACTAAATGACTGATTCTGCAATTGATAAAGGGGAGGGGATGGAATTGGAAGATACAAAAGCTCAAAGGTTGTTTCTTTTCTGCTGTGTGACAGGTTTTCCAGATCAGATGAACTCTCTCGACATAGACGATCCCATTCGGGAGTGAAGCCTTACCAGTGTCCTGTCTGTGAGAAGAAGTTTGCACGCAGCGATCACTTGTCCAAGCACATCAAGGTGCACCGGTTTCCCAGAAGCAATCGCTCAGTGCGTGTAGTGAACTGATCAGTCCCTGTCCACCCACTTTTCCATCCATCCATTGGTCTGAAAACAGCTGACAGCACTCTGTTCACTATTTTATAGTGATAATTTATTTGTCTCTGAAACAGTGATGCTGTTATCTGATGTCACCACATATGAATGTTTGGGTCTGAAAAATAGAATTTGAGAATGAAGCTTTTTGCAGTTATTTTGTTCCCCTCTGCCCCTCCCTTCTTTTCACTTTTTTGCTTCTCCTTCCCTTGGAAATTACAGTGTTTTATTTTAAGCTGTTTTCTGCCACACAAGGAAAATTTATGGGCTACTTGCAGCTAGTTAATTACAGTTCTGGCATTCCTGTGGGCTTTGCTCATATACAGAGCTATTCATTGTGAGTTTTTATTAAGCTGAGTCTATTTGTCCAGTTTGGATATGGCAAATTCCTTTTGGGAAATAAAAACAAGTCCTTTGTGTCTCTGTGGCCTCTCCCAGGGACTTGGAATGGATGGAGGAGGCTTTGGAACTCCCACTTGTGCTCCAATCCTCCTGATTTCACCCTCCATAGCACCTTTAGTTAGTTCTCTCTTCTTCCAGGAAAGGGAAAAAAAGAGATTTTAAATAATGGTAATTATGACATTTCTGAAACACTCACTATGGGCTAAGCACTGGGGGAGATACAAGGTTATCACATGGGGCTCATCAGCTATCTTAGTCCCATTTTACCCATGAGGAGACGGAGGCCCAGCGAGGTTAAGTGACCTGCCCAAGGTCACGCAGCAGGCCAGAGGCAGAATAGGGATTAGAACCCAGGTCTCCCGACTCCCAATCCCCCTCCCCCCTACCCCAGGCTTCCACTAGGTCCCACCCGCTGCCTGGGTCTGAGAGTACTTTCAAAGGCCATCCCAGCAGAGCGTGGTCCAGATTAGATCAGAGGTTTTCTACCACAGCTTGATGTAAATGATCATGTTTTAGGGGTCGCTTCTGTGTACTTACCATAAAACCATTTTACTGTATCTATGCTGTAGCCTGCAGGATGCCTGTGGGTGTTGAAAGTGGTAGGTGCTGTTTTGCTTCTAATTGGGATGATTCTATTCACTAAATATCATGCTGGCATTCTGTTGGTGAGTCAACAATAGCCAACAGAAACAAATCTCACTGATAAGGGGAAGTTCATCCTTGCCAGCTACTGAGCTAAGTGGTTGAGAAGAAAAAAAATGTAATGGAAGCAGTAAGCTATTGACTCCTGTTAATGAGTATTTCTTGTTCTGTGTCTGTGGGTGAGTGTGTGTAGGGGGTGTGTGTATACATCTGTGCTCTGCTTAGTGTAAGAAACAGTAGAATAAAATAGAAGTCAGTAACTAGAGAAGATCATATAAGAGGCTATTTTCTTATTAAAGATTTTGCCATTCAAAGATACTTGGTTTGCCTTCTTTCTATGTTGCCTGGGCAAATCAGAAATAAAACACTGCAATTCTAGCGTTAGTAAGTGGAAGTGGAGACCATGCTGTATGTGAGAATATTATATAGACTTAAACTACCTTATTTTAGCAATGCATTCCTTCTGTCCTAGAAATTAATATAAAATGAACTAGCTTGTACTGACTGGTTTATCTCACATCCTATGAATGTATGTAAATAAACTGTACATAGATGCATCTATATAAGATCTTTTAATAACATATCAAAATTGTGTAAATTTGAAAAAAATCTATAAAGCTTGTGTACATAAGTTACAATTCTGTATATTTTCTTTTGTTCTTCATAAAATATATTTACTTTGCCAATAAAAAGAAGGAGGAAATTTTAAATACCTTTTGAAATTATGTGTTTCCTTTGTATTTGTTCAGCTGTTAAGTTGGGAACAAAATATTGCCTTATTGGCTTTCATAAGGAGACCTGAAACTTGCAGAATCAAAGGCTGATTGCTTGTTAAATATTTATTGGGCAGCCAGGCGCTATATAGAACAAAGAGGGTTCCCAAGCTGGCCACCTTGCCAGCGTTTAACTTGAAAGTAGCCGGCTACATGGAGAAGAACCCTTCTCAATCAAGGATGGGTTTTTGTGAAAGCTTTTAACTCTCTCCAATTGGTAGCCTTTGCTCCACAGCCTACTCTCTGGAACTTCTCGCTGTCAAAGTCCTAGCAGGTTGGCAGGCACATAATAATATCTTGGGGGAGCAAAAACTGGAGGTCTGTATTGTGCTTATTTAAGTAAAATTTCCTCAAATGCAGCCTTTAAAAGATCTCTTGGATTCCTGGCTTAACGTGGTCAATATTGGTGGTTTGAGCATTTGCCCCACATCCATGGCTTCAAATTTTAGTCGGCATCAGAAAATTTCACAAGGGAAATATGGCCTCCTGGTTCCTGCTCCCACATTCCTTCTTATGAAGAATGCCCACCAAGATGATCATGTTTACCCTCTCAGGGTACGAGCCGAGCGGATCAGAATTCCAGTGTACTCAGTTGACAGTTTGTAATGTTGTAGCCACTGAGTAATTGATTACTGACAGCATGCCTGGGCTTAACCTTTCTTAATGACCAGTTGCTCGTCTTAATTTCTTCATCACCAAAAAGCTAAGCAAAAGCCAGAAATAAAATCAAGTTCAAGATTTGGCAGGGCCACTAGATTGAGTCTCAGTAAAGAGAGCAAGAGGTGCTGGCGCCAAGGAAAATTAAGAACAACATGAGCAGAGGCTTCACATTCCTGTAGGACTCCTAGGCTCTGCCCTCCAGCAGTTCCCGGGATTAGGGCCCTGGAACGTCAGCAGGACATGTTCCTCCTTTCTAATGTTTTGCTTTGTGGTTGAGCTAAACAAGCAGGTGATTCCAGAACAAAATGAACTGCCAAGGGCCCAAGCTTAATAATTACCACCACCAACCTTCACAGTTTTCAAAGCCTTGATACTCTGCTACCAAACTCTGTCAGATGCAATCTCGCAACCTCAGAAGTATTAACTGCCCCACCCCCTGCTGCCTTATGGGAAACTTTTGCATTTTCAAAGCAAAAGCTTCCCACAGTAATAATAGTGGCATTTATTAAATTTTTATTACGTGCCCACCACTGTACTAAGATAATCAGCTTTGTATTCATCCTCCAGATTGTGGGGATGAAAAACGTGGGGGGATTTTGAGCTCACCTCCACCCCCTGCAATGCCTCCAATTCTCTGCCCATATGTCTGGTTTCTCTGGCTCCAGCCTGCAAACCCACATAAGAACAAGTCTCTTTTCCCTTTAACCTGAAATCCTCAGTTCTTATTTCTGCTCTGGAGAATGGCATACCCCCTTCTCTGTGACTCCTCCGTGCCTCGAATCTCCAGACCCCACTAATGTTCACGACACAGGGGCTCTCACACTCCTAACTAGACTGTAAGCTCCTTGAGGGCATGGGTCGTGTTTACCAACTCTATAGTATCGAACTTTCTTATGTGCTTAGTACAGAGCCCTGTGCACAGTAAGTGCCCAGCAAAGTGATTGATCCGTGGTGTCCGTGGGGCATGCCGCATACCACCCCAAGCAATTCCTCCTACTTATTGATTGGTATGATGAGCTGGTTCAGGGTTGTCTTGTGGATTAAAGTTTGCACATAACTTCTTCCTCTTGTCTTCATTGAACTGTGACATTTTGGCATTTTTAAAAGGCCAGAGAAATGAACCGATGCAAACATCCTGATGATCCAGGATGGTGATTGCTGAGGCAAAAGGAACTGGGTTCTGCTCTGTGTACAGTCACTCAATCAGTCAATTATATTTATTAAGCGCTTTGTGCAAAGCACTGTACTAAGCACTTGGAGGAGTACAATATAACAACTGACACATTCCCCATCCACAACAAGCTTACAGTCTAGAGGAGGGAGACAGACATTAATATAATTAAAACTACTAATAGTATATATAATATTAAAACTAATAATTAAAATGCCAGGAAGTATTCATTCAATAGTATTTATTGAGCGCTTACTATGTGCAGAGCACTGTACTAAGCACTTGGAATGAACAAGTCAGCAACAGATAGAGACAGTCCCTGCCGTTAGACGGGCTTACAGTCTAATTGGGGGAGACATACAGACAAGAACAATGGCAATAAATAGAGTCAAGGGGAAGAGCATCTCGTAAAAACAATGGCAACTAAATAGAATCAAGGCGATGTACAATTCATTAACAAAATATATATATTTTGTATATGTATGTATATATATATTTACACTGTAGGAATGGGAGGGGGGATGAATAAAGGGAGCTAGTCGAGGTGGTGTAGAAAGGAGTGGGAGAAGAGGAAAGGAGGGCTTAGTCAAGGAAGGCCTCTTGGAGAAGATGTGCCTTTAATAAGGCTTTGAAGGTGAAGACAGTAATTGTCAGATATGAAGAGAGAGGGCATTCCAGGCCAGAGGCAGGATGTGGGCAAGAGGTCAGCGGTGAGATAGATGAGATTGAGGTACAGTGAGAAGGTTAGCACTAGAGGAGTGAAGTGTGTGGGCTGGGTTGTAGTAGGAAAGCAGCTAGGTGAGGTAGAAGGGGGCAAGGTGAGTGAGTGCTTTAAAGCCAGTGGTGGAGAGTTTTTGTTTGATGCAGCGATGGATGGGCGACCACTGGAGTTTCTTGAAGAGTGAGGAAACATGGCCTGAACATTTCTGTAGAAAAATGAGGTGAGCATCAGAGTGAAGTAGGGACTGGAGTGAAGAGAGACAGGAGGCAGGGAGGTCAGCAAGGAGGCTAATACAGTAATCAAGGTGGGATAGGATAAGTGGGATAGGATGGTAGCATGTTGGATGGAGAAGAAAGGGAGCATTTTAGCGATATTGTGAAGGTCGAACCAAGTTGATTTAGTCATGGGTTGAATATGTGGGTTGAATGAAAGAGAGGAGTCAAGGACAACACCAAGATAAAGCCCATAGGCTTGTGAGACAGGAAGGATGGTGGTGTTGTCTACAGTGATGGGAAAGTCAGGGAAAGAACAGGGTTTGGGTAGGAAGATAAGGAGTTCTGTTTTAGACATGTTAAGTTAGAGGTGGTGGTGGGACAACCAAGTAGAGATGTTTTGAAGGCAGGAGGAAATGGGAGACTGCAGAGAGGGGGAGAGATCAGAGCTGGAGATGTAGATTTGGGAATCATCTGCATAGAGGTGGTAATTGAAGCCATGTGAGTGAATGAGTTCTCCAAGGGAGTGGGTGTAGTTGGAGAATAGAAGGGGACCCAGAACTGAACCTAGAGAGACACACACAATTAGGGGGTGGGAGGCAGAGGAGGAGCCCGTGAAAGAGACTGAGAATAAGCACCCAAAGAGATAAAATGAGAACCAGGAGAGGACAATGTCAGTGAAGTCAAGATTGGGTAATGTTTTCAAGACCTGGATAATTGATAGTGTCAGAGGCAGCTGAGAGGTCAAGGAGGATTCGGATGGAGTAGAGGCCATTGGATTTGGCAAAAAGGAGATCAGCAACGACTTTTAAGAGGGCAGTTTCTGTGGAGAAAAGTGGATGGAGCCAGATTGGAGGGGAAAGAGAGAACTGGAAGAGAGGAACTAGAGAAAGTGGGTGTAGACAAGTTGCTCAAGGAGTTTGGAGAGGAATGGTAGTAGGGAGATGGGGCAATAACTGGAGAGACCTGTGGGGTCAAGGGAGGTTATTTTTTAGGATAGGGGAGACATGGTCTTGTTTGAAAGCAGTTAGGGAAGCCACTGGAGAGGGAACAGTTGAAGATGGTGGTTAGGGAGGGAGAGATGAAAGGAGGGAGCAAGAGTTTTGATAAAGTATGAAGTAATGAGGTTGGATATGCAGGTGAAGGGAGTGGATTTTGAGAGAAGGCAGGAGATCTCCAGATACTGCTGGGAAATATGGGAGAGTGAAGAAGAGGCAGGAAGGGGGAGGGACTGGGGAGGGACAGGGGAGATTTTAGGGAGATCACACCTGATGGTTTTAATTACCTCAATAAAGTAGGTGGTCAGATCATTGGGGGAAAGGGATGGGGGAGATGGGGAACAGGGGGTTTGAGGAGGAAGTTAAACATCAGGAATAACTGTTGAGGGCAATGGGTATAGATGTCAATAAGAATGGAAAAATAATTTTGCTGGACAGGGGAGAGGGCAGAGTTAAAGCATGCAAGGATAAACTTAATAATAATAATGTTGGTATTTGTTAAGCACTTACTACGTGCAGAGCACTGTTCTAAGTGCTGGGGTAGATATAGGGTAATCAGGTTTTCCCACGTGAGGCTCACAGTTAATCCCCATTTTACAGATGAAGAACTTGAAGAGTACAAGGTCATCCCGATACCTGGATTTCTGTCAGCAGCACTCTGTGGCTCATGCATGAGCTAAGGAGGCCGATGGTGGAGGAGATACATGGCTGTGGATTTGTGGTATGAGATCAACCGAGGGATAGGGGAATAAGTGAGTTGAGTTTGGTAGAGTGGGTGGTGGAGAAAGCATCAGTTTGGTCATCAAGGGAAGGCAGTATGGAGGCTAGATGGGGCATGATGACTTGAGAAAATTGGACGGGGTCAAAAGATCGGAGGCCTCTGTGGGGGTAGAGCACAAATTTGTGTGGAGGAGGTGTGAGGGAGAGAAGGCAGGTGAGGATGTTGTGGTCAGATAGAGGGATTTCAGAGTTGAAGGTAGAGATTGTGCAGTGGTTAGAGATGATGGGATCAAGTGTGCATCCAAGTTGGTGAGTGGGGGAGCTAGGATGGTGCAGAAGGTCAGTGGAGTTGAGTCAGTGGAGTATAGTTCCCAAATACCCCCTGGAATGTCAGAGTACACCTCTTTCTTCCATTTTTCCTTAACACTCCCTCCCACTCTCCTCCCCCCCAAACACACACACAGACACCTGCCTCCCATGCACCAGCGAGATTGTCCTCTGTGACAGCTGCTTTGGTGATGCTCCACCCCAGTGAATAACTCCAGAAGAGAGCATTCTGGGGGGTGGTTGGGCTGGAGAAAGGTGATCAGAATCCTGGTCAACTTGAAAAGTGGTGAACAGGGATGGGTCTAGAGGAGGTCAGGGCCAGAGGGAGAAAACGAGAGGGAAGAGGAAGAGATGGGGGGTGGGGGAGGGAAGATGGGGAAAGAGGAACAGGGAAAAGGGAGTGAGGGGGAAAGGAGACAGGAATAGGGAGAAAGGGAAAATGGAACAATACTCACCTTCCATGGCCATAGCCATCTTCTGCTGTCTTCCGACCCCTTCAGAACCACCTAAGCAGCAGTGGCTAAAGCAGCCTGGCCTAGAATAGGCCAGTTGAGTCAGGGTGGCTGCAAGGGCCACTGCTGTTTTCACTAGGGTGGCAACAGCAGAGGCGAAGAGGCAAGGCACCAGTTCAGTTGAGGGCTGCCGGAATCCTCCTCCTTTCTTCTTTCCTTCATGTTGGCCTCCCTCTTTAGGGAGGGTGAGATGTGTCAATACTCCCCAGGCCACGCCTCCTATCCATAGAGAGCCACACGTATCTCAGCTGACCATTTTTTCTTTCTATTTTTCAGAACATAGAGGAGTCCCAAAGAACCTAAAGCAAACCTTGGGGCAGTCCTCAAATTCTGGGGCCTGCCCTGCTAAAACTGGGCCATCCTGTCAATCCCCTAATACTGGAGATTATAATAATAATGTTGGTACTTGTTAAGTGCTACTATGTGCCAAGCACTGTTCTAAGCGCTGGGGTAGATACAAGGGAATTAGGTTGTCCCACGTGGGGCTCACAGTCTTCATCCCCATTTTATAGATGAGGTAACTGAGGCACAGAGAAGTTAAGTGACTTGCCCAAGGTCACACAGCTGACAAGTGGTGGAGCTGGGATTAGAACCCATGACCTCTGACTCCCAAGCCCGGGCTCTTTTCACTGAGCCATGCTGCTTCTCCAATAAATAATTATGGTAACTCTTAAGCACTTACTATGTGCCAGGCACTGTTCTAAGCGCTGGGGTAGATACCAGCAAATCGTGTTATATGCAGTCCCTGTCCCACGTGGGACTCAGTCTCAATCCCCATTTTACACATGAGGGAACTAGGTCTAGAGAAGTGACTTGCCCAAGTTCACCCAGGCAGAGCCAGGATTAGAATCCGTGACCAACTGACTCCCAGGCCCATGCTCTATCCACCACGCCATGTTGCTTCTCCAATTATATGTAAAGGCCATTTTATCTCTTAGTAGAACAGAAAAAGAAGGGTAGCCGTGGAGGCTATCCACTTCAGGAAGAGGTGGGCAAAGCATTTTCTCTCTTCTGGGCAAGGGAACAAGGCGAATCGGCCAAATGAAAACTCTCAGAAGAGACCGTGTCTAGTTTCAAAACTGAGAGCCCACAAGCCAAGAACAAGTCCAGAGAAAAAAAGGAATTTTAGAAATCATTCATTTTATTAATTCAACAGCATTTACTGAGGGTTCCCTATGTGCAGAGTAGAGCACTATCTTGGACTCTGTAAAGAATTCTCAAGTAGAAGCCATTCATAATTCTTCCCCTTAAGGAAACCAAGACACACAGAATTCAAGGAATACACAAGGCCATCCAACATGAGTGAGCTCTATCCCATGAACGGTAAGTAGCTGCAAGCAACAGAGGCATACTTTATTTATAGAGGTGAGCAGACACTTTAGGGATCTAGTGGGACTGGAGTGCTGTCAGGTGAGGCTAATGATTATGATGATGGTTGTGGAATTGATTAAGCACTTCTTATGTGCTTAGTACTGTGCTCAGCACTGGGGCAGAGATGAATAAACCTTCCAGACATAATCCCTTGCAATCTAGGTGGAGGAGGACAGAAACCTAGAAAAGGGAAATGTTATAAACAATGGGAGAAATTGAGAAGGAGACAATTAAAAATTTGAGGCCATCACATGGGAAAAGGGTTCCTTCAGTAGCTACACAGCTCCAGGCCCCAGTCCTTTGCTACAAATGGCTGTCTTCCTAACTTTCTAGGGGTTGGAAAAGCCAATTTAAGGCACTCAATCAGTTCTCTCCCTAATATCGATCAATCATATTTATTGAGCACTTATTGTGTGCAGATCACTGTACTAAGAGCTTGGGAGAGTACAATATAACAGAGTTGGTAGACATGTTTCCTGCCCATAACATGCTTACAGTCTAGAGGGGATTACAGACACTAATCATCTGGAATCAGATAACTATATTAATGTCAGCTGGAAAGTATGGAATGTATGCAGCACCCATCCCGAGTTGAATCAAGGTAGGAGGACAAGGCATTGGCAGCTAGTGGACTAGTTTGGCTAGTTTAAGCTTTTGTCTCATTTTCTGTAACCTACTGACCAATGGTAATAGTGTTGGAGTTTCCAGCTAAAAATAGCCCAGATGAGCCTCCATCTGGTCACTTCAGTCCTCAAGAAAGTTTGAGGAGGGAGAGAGCCTGAGCATGGAATTGATGAGTGTTGTTGATTTGAACAGCACCTACCACCTGCACTCTTTCTTTCCTGCCAGCTGTGTTCACCCTAGTTCAACAAGTACAACAAACGAGTAATGGCTAATAGTAATGGCTAATAGATAAAGACCTAGAGATTGGTGAGAGGTAAGAACAGGAGGAGAAGCAGAGAAGCAGTAGCCTGCCAAACATCATTAGGTGTGTGTCCTAGTGGAAAGAACAGAGGTCTGGGAGTCTAGATTCTAATCCCAGCTCCCTCATTTGCCTGCTGTGTGACCTTGGACAAGACACTTGATTTTCTGTGCCTGACACTTGATTTTCTGTGCCTCAGTTTTCTCATCTATAAAATAGGGATTAAATACCTGCTAAATACCATTCAGTCCATGTTTCCCCACTCCTCAAGAACCTCTGGTGGTTGCCCATACACTTCCACATCAAAGAGAAACCCTTTACAATTAGCCTTAAAGCATTTAATCACCTGGTCCCTTCTATCTTACCTCACTGAGTTCCTACTACAACCCAGCATGCTCACTTTGCTTCTCAAAAACCAACCCTGTACCTTGATCTCCTCTATCCTCTCACCCATCTCCTGCCTCTGGCTTGAAACTCCCTTCCCCTTCATATCTGACAGACTATCACTTTCCCCACCTTCAAAGCTTTATTAAAATCACATCTCCTTCAAGAAGCCTTCCCCAAATAAGCCCTCATTTCCCCTACTCCCTCTTCCTTCTGAGTCACCCTTGCACTTGGATTTGTACTCTAGGCTTCAAGGCTCTACATCACCTTGCCCCTTCCTACCTCTCCTCCCTTCTCTCTTTCTACCACCCACCCCGCACGCTCCGCTCCTCTGCCGCCCACCTCCTCACCGTCCCTCGGTCTCACCTATCCCGCCGTCGACCCCTGGGCCACGTCCTCCCGCGGTCCCGGAACGCCCTCCCTCCTCACCTCCGCCAAACTGATTCTCTTCCCCTCTTCAAAACCCTACTTAAAACTCACCTCCTCCAAGAGGCCTTCCCAGACTGAGCTCCTCTTCTCCCTCTACTCCCTCTGCCACCCCCCCTTTACCTCTCCGCAGCTAAACCCTCTTTTTCCCCTTTTCCCTCTGCTCCTCCACCTCTCCCTTCCCATCCCCACAGCACTGTACTCAACCGCTCAACTGTATATATTTTCATTACCCTATTTATTTTGTTAATGAATTGTACATCGCCTTGATTCTATTTAGTTGCCATTGTTTTTACGAGATGTTCTTCCCCTTGACTCTATTTATTGCCATTGTTCTCGTCTGTACGTCTCCCCCGATTAGACTGTAAGCCCGTCAAACGGCAGGAACTGTCTCTATCTGTTGCCGACTTGTTCATCCCAAGCGCTTAGTACAGTGCTCTGCACATAGTAAGCGCTCAATAAATACGAATGAATGAATGAATGAATGAATGAATGAATGAATACTCTTTATTCACCTCACCTTCAGTACCACAGCACTTATGTACAAATCCGTTATTGGTTATAATGTCTGTCTCCCCCTCTAGACTGTAGGCTACTTGTGGGCAGGGAACATGTCTACCAACTCTATTATAATGTACTGTCCCACAAGCTTAGTATAGTGTTCTGCACATAGTAAGCACTCAATAACTGTGAACCCCTCTAGGACAGGGTCTGTATTGGACCTGATTATCTTATATCTAACCCAACATTTTAGCGCAGTGCTTGGAACATAGTAAGCACTTAACACAGACCACAATTATCATTTTTATTATGGAATGAAGGGCAGACCAACCTACCCTCATGGATAGAGTCTAGTGTCCCTCATGCATAAATTTTCCTCTCAAGAGATCATTTTGAGGCTTGATCTCCAGTCTTGTCTGGGGAACATGGACAGACTTAGCTGAACCCAATTCCTGTTCCTGATTGCCTTTTCTTCCTATGAATCTAGTGGTTGGCAGAGGTTTCTGCCCTTTCATTTAGCTTTCTTTGCAGAACAAAACCAAATGATGCAGCTTTATCTCCAATCCACTGCACTCATCTCCTCTCATGTTGGCCACGGATCCCATCTCCCCATCTTTTGAGCCAAGACAAACACGTTCTCTACTGAAACCCACATAAGGGAAGGGGGAATTTACTGAGGAAAGCTGTCAAACATGAGTCTCTCTCAGTACCAGAAGAACATTTGAATCCTTTCAAGAAAACACAAATTAAAAAACAAGAGGGCATATGATGGCTGATGGGCTGGGCTGGGGTTGGGCTGTGGGGAGGAGAAGGGAGAAGCAGTGTGTCCTAGTGGAAAGAGCATGGGTCTGGAAGTAAGAGGATCTGGGTTCTAATCCCAGGTCTGCCACTTGCCTGCTTTGTGATTTCAGGCAAATCACTACACTTCTCTGTGCCTTGGTTTCTTCAAATGTAAAATGGGAATTCTCCCTCCTACTTAAGCTGTGAGCCCCATGTGGGACACGGAATGTGTCCAACCTGATTAAATTGCATCTATCCCGGTGCTTAGAACAGTACTTGAAACATAATAAGTGTTCAACATGTACTATAAAAAAGGGAGATCTTGTACTTTTGTTTTCTCTTTTCACAAAGAAAAAGGGATGGCATCAGGCTAATTTTCATTATGACAAATCTAAAGAGGACCTGGTCCATTACTGCTTCCCTGAAACTAGATTATAGACACTTTTCCAAGCATTGCCTTATTTCCATTCATTCATTCATTCATTCAATAGTACTTATTGAGCGCTTACTATGTGCAGAGCAGTGTACTAAGTGCTTGGAATGCACAATTCGGCAACAGATAGAGACAATCCCTGCCCAATGACGGGCTTACAGTCTAATCAGGGGAGACAGATGGGCAAAAACAAGACAACATAATCACAATAAATAGAATCAAGGGGATGTACATCTCATTAACAAAATAAATAGGGCAATAAAAATATATACAAATGAGCACAATGCTGAGGGGAGGGGAAGGGAGAGGGGAAGGAGCAAAGGGAAAGGGGGCTTAGCTGAGGGGAGGTGAAGGGGGGAAGAGGGAGGGAGCAGAGGGCGGAGGGGGAGCAGAGAGGGAGCAGAGGGAGCAGAGGGAAAAGGGGAAGCTCAGTCTGGGAAGGTCTCTTGGAGGAGGTGAGCTTTTTTTAGGGGAGTGAGTGAAAAGCAGGCCTCCTCTGAAGAGAGCAGCAGGGGACACCATGTTGTCTGGGGAGAGCCAAGATTCAGTGATGGCGAGGAGGAGCAGTGATTGGGTCTGAAACAGGTCAAGGATAAAGGGAAGCTTTCTCATGATGGAGCTGGAGTTCCACAGGCCACACTCAGTTGAGGCTGGCAGGGAGGGGACTGCTGGGGGAGGCATGAGGCGTGGGGATGGGAAATGAGCAGGGAGTCGACTCTCTTCTTGCTCCCCACTGCCGCTTCCATCTCCACCATCTCTTTATTTCCCATCAGTCGAAACCCATATCATCCACCTCTACCACCCACTCCAGTTACCATCATCTCCCAGGCCCCACTTCCAACTTTTTGAACCATTTTGATCCCTTTATCACATTCCTTCTCTCTTTTTCCATCCTTAAATTGATCCTTGGGGACTTCAATATCCACATAAATGTTCTTGACTACCCTTCCGCTGGCCACTTTCTATCACTCCTCAACTCCACTGACCACCTGCTTCACCCCAGCTCACCCACTCACCAACTTGGACACACTCAATCTCATCATTTCTAATCACTGTACAATCTCTACCTCCACCGACTCTGAGATGCCTCTGCCCACAACCTCCTCACCTGCTTTCTCTCCCACACACCTCCTCCTCACAAATCTATCCTGTTCCCCTAAGGAAACCTCAGATCTTTTGATCCCATCCAATTTTCTCATGTCATCATCCTCCATTTAGCTGCCATAATCAAACTATCTTCCCTTGGTGACCAATTTGATGCCCTCTACATGATCTTCTCTACAGAACTCAACTCTCTCCCTCTCCTATCCCTTCGTTGATCTCGTACCACTAACCCACAGCCCTGGATCACCTCAACAGTCTGCTTCATTCACTCCTGCACATGAACAGCAGAGTGCTGCTGACAGAAATCCAGATATCAGGCTGACCTTGTCCATCCTCAAGTTCATCCTTGCATACTTTAATACTGCCCTCTTCTCTGCCCTTCAAAATGATTTCTCCATTCTTATTGACACCCATACCCATTGCTCTTGCTAGTAGTACTAGGCATTTAATTCCCTCCTCAAAACACCTGTCCCCTTGCCTTCCCCACCTCTTGCCTCTAATGACCTGATTACCTACTTTACTGAGAAAATTGAAACTATCAGACATGATCTCCTGAGTTCGAATCTCAACTATGCCACTTGTCAGCTGTGTGACTGTGGGCAAGTCACTTAACTTCTCTGTGCCTCATTTACCTCATCTGTAAAATGGGGATTAACTGTGAGCCTCACATAGGACAACCTGATTACCCTGTATTTACCCCAGTGCTTAGAACAGTGCTCTGCACATAGTAAGCGCTTAACAAATACCAACATTGTTTTTATTATCTCCCTAAACTTTCCCCTGCTCCTCTCCAGTCCCTCACTCCTCCTGCCCCCATCTTCAACTCTTCCATCTTTCCCAGCAGTATTCTCAGAAGGAGATCTCCTGCCTTCTCTTAAAATCCACCCCCTCCATCTGTTTATCTGACCCCATCCCTTCACATCTTATCAAAGCATTTGCCCCCTCCTTTTTTCTCTCCCTAAACACCACCTTCAACTAACTGTTCTCTCTCCAAAGGTTTCTTGGAGAAAGCAGCAGCATGGCTCAGTGGACAGAGCACGGGCTTTGGAGTCAGAGGTCATGGGTTCGAATCCTGGCTCCGCCACTTGTCAGCTGTGTGACTGTGGGCAAGTCACTTCACTTCTCTGTGCCTCAGTTACCTCATCTGTAAAATGGGGATTAAGACTGTGAGCCCCACGTGGGACAATCTGATTCTCTTGTGTCTACCCCAGCGCTTAGAACAGTGCTCTGCACATAGTAAGCGCTTAACAAATACCAACATTATTATTATTATTATTCCCCACTGCTTTCAAACATACTAAAAAAAACCTCTCTTGACCCCAAGGTGCCCTCCAGGTATCATCCATCTCCCTCCTACCATTCCTCTCCAAACTCCTTGAGGGACTTCTCTACACCCATTGTCTCAAATTCCTCTCCTCCAATTCTCTCCTTGACCCTCTCCAATCTGGCTTTCATCCCCTTCACAACACAGAATCCACCCTCTCAAAGGTCAAAAGTGATCTCCTTCTTGCCAAATGAAGGGGTCTCTATTCCATTCTAATCCTCCTCAACCTCTCAATTGCCTCCGACACTGTCATCCACCCTCTTAATATTATCCAACCTTGGCTTCTCTGACACTGTCCTATCTCTCTGGCTGCTCATTATCAGTCTCTTTCACGGGCTCCTCCTCTGTCTCCCACCCCCAATTGTCAGTGTTTCTCAAGGTTCAGTTCTGGGTCCCCTTCTGTTCTCCAACTACAGCCACTCCCTTGGAGAACTCATTCACTCACATAGCTTCAATTATCACCTCTAAGTGGATGATTCCCAATTCTACATCTCCACCCGTGACCTCTCTCCCTCTCTGCAGTTTTGCATTTCCTCCTGCCTTCAAGACATCTCTACTTGGATATCCTGCCACCACCTCTAACTTAACATGTCTAAAACAAAACTCCTTATCTTCCCACCCAAACCCCATCCTTTCCCTGACTTTCCCATCACTGTAGGGAGCACCACCATCCTTCCTGTCTCGCAAGCCCATAATCCTGGCGTTATCTTTGACTCCTCTCTCTCATTCAACCCACATATTCAATCCATCAATAAATCATCTTGGTTCAACCTTCACAACATTGCTAAAATTGGCCTTTTCTTTTCCATCGAACATGCTATCATGTTAGTCCAAACACTTATCCTATCCTACCTTGATTACTGTATCAGCCTCCTTGCTGACCTCTCTGCCTCCTGTCTCTCTTCACTCCAGTCCATACTTCACTCTCATGCTCACCTCATTTTTCTACAAATGTGTTCAGGCCATGTTTCCCCACTCCTCAAGAAACTCCAGGGGTTTGCCTTCCACCTCTGCATCAAGCAGAAACTCATTACCATCAGCTTTAAAATACTCACTCACCTTGCCCCCTCCTAGCTCACCTTGCTACTCTGCCAGCCCCCACACTCTGCTCCTCTACTGCCAACCTACACACTGTACCTTGATCTCATCTATCTCTCCACCGACCTCTCGTCCATGTCCTGCCTCTTGCTTGGGATGCCCTCCCTCTTCATATCCAACAGACGATTAATCTACCCACCTTCAAAGCCTCATTGAAGGCACATAACCTCCAAGAGACCTTCCCTGACTAAACCCTTATTTCCTTTTCTCCCATTCCCTTCTGCATCACCCTGATTTGCTCCCTCTATTCACCGCCCCCTCTCAGCCCCACAACACTTAAGTACATACCCGTAATTTATTTATTTTTATTGTCTGCCTCCCCTTCTAGACTGTAAGCTCATTGTGGCAGGGAATTTGTATCTTATATTTTTTCTCCACCAAGCACTCAGTACAGTGCTCTGCATACGGCAAGTGCTCAATAAATATGATTGATTGATTGATTATTGATGTATTGTGGGTGTAGCCAGCAAAAGGATGCTTTAAGGACTCCTCTCTCCTCTTTTTCCATTCCTCTTCTCCATTCAGGGTCTCATTGTTGGCCAGTATGGTTGGAGGGGTTACGGTAATGAAGGTGGAGGCAAGCAAGAGAGTGGAAGATAAGGAAGTTGAAGAGGAGGAGATGGCTCCTGTCTTGCTTGAGATGATGCCCAGCATCAATGGCTACTGCTGCTAAAGAGCAGGAGAAAGAAAAGCCTGCTTGGTCTCCTCCTCATTCTCCTTTTCAGTGGAAACAGTCACTGAAGCTGTGGCCACCATGACCACCATAGCTATGGCCCATGCTGGGGTTGTGCTTGAGTAAGATTATGTTATTATGGCTGGGTTGGCAATGCCTCTTCATTCATGACCTCAACAAAGGCCAAGTGCAAGTAGGGCAGTCACTGGGGCCACTGTTCTTATTGCAGAGGGCATGGCAAGGGCAGTGTCAGACATCTGGGAAGCCAACCCTGATGAATGTGGTTATCTTGTATATACCTCAGTGGTCAGTGCCTGGCACATAGTGAGCACTTAATAAGCACCATTATTATTACTATTATTGTTATTGTTATCGCTAAGAGAAGCAGTGTGGCCCAAGCGGTTAGACCATGGGCCTGGGAGTAAGGAGGACCTGAGTTCTAATCCTGGCTCTGCCATTTGTCTGCTGTGTGATCTTGGCCAAGTCACTTCACTTCCCTGTGCCTCAGTTACCTCATCTGTAAAATGGGGATTATGACTGTGAGCTCCATGTGGGACACAGACTGTGTCCACCTGATTAGCTTGTATCTACCCCAGTGCTTAGTATAGTCCCTGCCACATAGCAAGTGCTTAACAAATGCCATTAAAAACAACAAAACCAAAAACCACCCAAAGCCCTTGGAAGATTGTATTATTGCCACCAGCGCTTCCATCTGATGTTACCAGTGGCATCCTGGCCTAGAGCAGACTAACTTACTTGAGACTGCCACCTGTGCCATCACCACCCAGGCAGAAATGGTGGCGGCAGACTTGGTGGTCTTTACTGAGTTAGCCCATCCTGCATAACTGCTGCTGCTGTTTGAGCTGATGGTGCATCTAAAGCAATTATAGTTCCCCGGGTGAATACAGAACGTTTGTAATCGAGGGCTTTTAAGGGGTTTCCCAACAAGGTTGGCATTTGAGAATGTGTGAGGGTCAAATGCTTGTGCTCCTTTCCCATCTTTAGTCATTAAACACATCTTACTTTACAAATGCCTTTTCGTTTAATGTGTCACCCATAATACATTTTACGTGCATGTAAATCCCCAGAGTTTGAAGTGATTCTGGGAATGAAGAGGTTGTGATTTACTGATGGGAATCCAAAACCCAGCTCATGTAAGGGGTATTGCCCTGCCAAAAGGTAGCATTCTAGAGAGAAACCATCTCCCAATAAGAAAGTTTCAATCCCCAATTCACAAGTTCCTTCTCCCATTAAGAAAGGAAGACGAACCAGGGGAATAGAGTAAGAATGAATGAGGGAAGAGATGGACTTCCCAGCAACTTCGGCCTTCCCTTTCCTGAGAGAACAGGAGCATCTTGCAGAACCCATTTTTCCCAGCCCAGGAACCCTACAAGACAATGTAATTGGGAATGGAGACAGAAAGAAAACATGGTAGCTCATCATTCATTTCCAGACCAAGACGTATGAAAAATATGTTTTTTCCCCTTGAAGAGAAGCCTGACATCTCAATGTCCTATCCCAACCTGTTGAGTGCTTTATTGTTCCTTTAAAGCTCTTTTTTTCTAGGAAGTTCAGGGGATAACTGAATGATTTGGGGTAAGTCTTTTACCTACTCAGTGTCTCAGTTTCTTCTTCTGTAAAATGGGGAGATATCTGCCCTCCCCAACTCTTAGACTGTGAGCCCCATGTGGGGCAGGTCTCTTGTCTGAAATATTTATCTGTTTTTAACCCCAGTGCTTAGCACAGTGCTTGGTACAGAGTAAACACTGAAGAAGCAGCGTGAAGCAGCGTGGTCTAGTGGAAAGAGCACAGGCCTAGCTGTCAGAGGACCTGGGTTCTAATCCTAGCTCTGCCACTTGTCTGCTGTGTGACTTTGGGTAAGTCACTTGACTTCTCTGGGCCTCAGTTACCTCATCTGTAAAATGGGGATTAAGAATGTGAGCCCTATGTGGGACAGGGACTGTGTCCAACCCGATTATCCCAGAACTTAGTACAGTGCCTGGTACATAGTAAGCACTTAACAAATACCATAAAAAGTAATAATAGCAAGTATTATTTTGCCATTAAGGAATTGATACAGAGTATATTGAGTTCATCAAGGAACAGTTTGTGGTGAGGTCCCTTGATTTCTAGGGTTAATGATAATCTTTTTTAGAAGGATATTTCCAAGAAGAAACTCCTCTCTTTATATTAGCTTCCCACTCCCCCTAATAATAATGATATTAATAATAATAATAGTACTTGTTAAGCACTCACTTGTTCTATTATTTTGCCATTAAGGAATTGATACAGAGTATATTGAGTTCATCAAGGAACTGTTTGTGGTGAGGTCCCTTGATTTCTAGGGTTAATGATAATCTTTTTTAGAAGGATATTTCCAAGAAGAAACTCCCCTCTTTATCTTGGCTTCCCATTCCCCCTAATAATAATAATATTAATAATAATAATAATAATAATAATAATAATGGTACTTAATAAGAACTCACTTGTTCTAATTGCTGGCGGTAGATACAAGTTAATCATGTTTGACATGGTCTCTGTCCCACATGGGGCTCACACTCTTAGTCCCCATTTTACAGATGAGGTAACTGAGGCCCAGAGAAGTTAAGAGACTTGCCCCAGGTCACACAGCAGACAGGTGGTAGAGCTAGGATTAGAACTCAGGTCCTTCTGATTCTCAGGCCCATGCTCTAGCCACTAAGCCACACTGCTTCCCGCTAACATTTTCCCTTCCCAGTATTCATTCTGCCCAAGGGAAAATCCTCCCTCCTGAATTTCTGAAAGGGAAACTCTTGACTCAAGACCAATTCTCCCAGACTTCTAGGGCCTGGTTTTCACTTTCCTACAACACAAATGTTCAGGCCAAGGAGACATGAAGACTGGATGGGGTCAACTCTTTAGATACACAAAGATTTCTCACTCTGAACTTGATAGATTTGGATCAAGGGAGATGTAGTCATTCACAAAAGGCATCAGAAACATGTGATCAAAAATAAATTTAGGAGTGGTGTCTCCAAAGGAAATATTTCAGGGTGAGGTATGGGGTTAAATGAAGAGCAGAGGAATGAAAATGAGTAAAGGGAACATTTGGCTCAACATCAAGGAAAGCTGTGCTTGCACTGGGAGGGAATCATCTCTGAAAAGTACTGGTGGGAACTTCATTAAGGATTCATAACAAGGCTGGACAAAGCCCAGGACAGGGGTAGTGAATCTGATTCTCCTCTCAGACACATGCAACATGTTTTCCCCTGGTTCCCCTCCCCATTCTGATCTTCTATTCCCTGAGAATCTGTTGGCCTCTACTGCAATTACATTATTATTGATCGATGGTTAATTGGGGGCTGAGAGGAGTTATTTTCCCTGTCTGAAAACCAGAAGGTAGAGCATAGGCTCACATAAAAGAATGTAATGACAACCAGTGACAAGTGACCCATCTGGCCTAGTATTCTGTCTCCACCAGCAGCAATAGGATCCTTGGAAGAACCAAATTCTGTCAGTTCTACTTTTATACCATCACTAAAATCCACTCTTTCCTCACCATTCAAACTACTACCAGGCTGATCCAAACACTCATCCTATTCCTCATTGACTACTTCGCAGCGTGGCTCAGTGGAAAGAGCATGGGCTTTGGAGTCAGAGGTCATGAGTTCAAATCCCAGCTCTGCCACTTGTCAGCTGTGTAACTGTGGGCAAGTCACTTAACTTCTCTGGGCCTCAGTTACCTCATCTGTAAAATGGGGATTAAGACTGTGAGCCCCATGTGGGACAACCTGATTCCCCTATGTCTACCCCAGTGCTTAGAACAGTGCTCTGCACATAGTAAGCGCTTAACAAATACCAACATTATTATTATTATTATTATTACTTCATCAGCCTCCTCACTGACTTCCATACCTCCGGTCTCTTCCCACTCCAGTATATATTTCACTCTGCTGCTCAGATCATTTTTCTAAAAAAACAGTCAGTCCATGTTTTCCCACTCCTCGAACACCTCCAGTGGTTGCTCATCCACCTCCTCATCAAATAGAAACTCCTTAACCATGGGCTTTAATAATAATGTTGGTATTTGTTAAGCGCTTACTATGTGCCGAGCACTGTTCTAAGTGCTGGGGTAGACACAGGGGAATCAGGATGTCCCACGTGGGGTTCACAGTCTTAATCCCCATTTTGCAGATGAGGGAACTGAGGCACCGAGAAGTTAAGTGACTTGCCCAAAGTCACACAGCTGACAAGTGGCCCAGCCGGGATTCGAACCCATGACCTCTGACTCCAAAGTCCGGGTTCTTGCCACTGAGCCACGCTGCTTCTCAAAGAGCTCAATCATCTCACCCTCTCCTATCTTACCTTGATGATATCCTACTACAACCCCAAATGGTCACTTTGCTCCTCTAACACCAACCTACTCACTGTACCTCAGTCCTATCTATCTCACCCTGATCTCTCTCCCACGACCTGCCTTTGGCCTGGAAAGCCCTCCCCCATCATAATAATAGTAATAATTATGGTATCCTGTCAGTTCTACCTTCACAACATTGCCAAAATCTTCCCCTTCCTCTCCATTAATGCAAGCACTTATCTTATCCTGCCTTGATTATCATATCAGCCTCCTTGCTAACCTCCCTACCTTCTGACTTATTCCACTCCAGTCCATACTCCATTCCGCTGCCTAAATCATTTTCCTTCAAAAACGTTCAGACAGTGTTTCCCCACTCCTGAAGAAACTCCAGTGGTTGCCCCTCCACCTCTGCATCAAGCAAAAACTCCTGACCATTGACTTTAAAGCACTTAATCACCTTGCCCCCTCCTACCTCACCTCGCTGTTCTCCTCCTATAACCCATCCAGCACACTTTGTTCCTCTGGTGCTAATCTTCTCACTCTACCTCGATTTCACCACCGACCTCACCACCGACCTCCCGCCCACATCCTACCTCTGTTCTGGAACGCCTTCCCTCCTCATATCAGAAAGATAACTGCTCTCCCCTACTTCAAAGCCTTATTGAAGGCACATCTCCTCCAAGAAATCTTCCCTGACTGAGCCTTCTTCTCCTCTTCTCCCACTCCCTTCTGCGCCACTCATACTTGCTCCTTCATTTATCCTCCCTCCTTTCCCCACAGCACATATGTCTATATCTGTATATATCTGTTATTTATTTATTTATCTATTTATTTATATTAATGTCTGTCTCCCCCTCTAGACTATGAGCTCACTGTGGGCAGAGAATGTGTCTGTTGTTATAGTGTACTCTCCCAAGAGCTTAATACGGTAATTTGCACACAGTAAGTGCTCAGTAAATATAATTATGATTGTTATTATTATTATTAATAATAATGGTATTTGTTAAGTGCTTACTATGTGCAAGGCACTGTAATAAGCACTGGGGTGGATACAAGCAAATCGGGTTGGACAGAGTCCCTGCCCCACGTGGAACTCACAGTCTCAATCCCCATTCTCACCGTCCCTCGGTCTCTCCTATCCCGCCGTCGACCTCTGGGCCACGTCCTCCCGCGGTCCTGGAATGCCCTCCCTCCTCACCTCCGTCAATCTAATTCTCTTCCCCTCTTCAAATCCCTACTTAAAGCTCACCTCCTCCAAGAGGCCTTCCCAGACTGAGCTCCCCCTTTTTCCCTCTGCTCCCTCTACCTCCCCTTCACCTCTCCGCAGCTAAACCCTCTTCTCCCCCCTTTCCCTCTCCTCCTCCCCCTCTCCCAACCCACCCCCTCAGCACTGTACTCATCCGCTCAACTGTATATATCTTCATCACCCTATTCATTTTGTTTATTTTGTTTAATGAGATGTACATCACCCTGATTCTATTTATTTGCGATTGTTTTTATGAGATGTTCTTCCCCTTACTCTATTTATTGCCATTGTTCTTGTCTGCCTGTCTCCCCCGATTAGACTGTAAGCCCAAAGGGCAGGGACTGTATCTGTTGCCGACTTGTACATTCCAAGCGCTTAGTACAGTGGTCTGCACATAGTAAGCGCTCAATAAATACTATTGAATGAATGAATTTTACAGATGAGGCATAGAAAAATGAAATGACTTGCCTGAGGTCATACAGCATACAGATGGCAGAAATGGGATTAGAACCCCTGACCTTCTGACTCTAAGGCCCATGATCTATCCTCTATGTCATCTCCCCACCTTCAAAGCCTTATTGAAATCTCATTTCCTCCGAGAGGCCTTATCCAACGAAGCCTCTCATTTCCCCTACTCTCTCTCCCTTCTGAGTCACCCTTGCACTTGGATTTGAAAATTTTATTCACACTACTCTTATTCCCCCAGCACTTATGTACAGATCCATAATTGATTTTAATGTCTGTCTCCCCCTCTACAATGTAAGCTTCTTGTGGGCAGGGAACATGTCTACCAACTTTGTTATTTTGTACTCTCCTAAGAGTTTAGTAGAGTGCTCTGCCCACAATAAGCACTCAATAAATACCAATGTGACCAATTGATTGATTTACTGATTGAACTGTGGATCATTTCCCTCCTGGCATCCAGATATTCTGGCTCATTTCTTTACCCTTTCCCTGGTGCCCAAAATGCCTCTTAACAGGACAGGGTATCAGGAGGAATGTATACAGACTGAGGCTGAGCTTAATGCCACATCTTATGGACACTGAGATGAGAACATTCCTCGTTGCATTTTTTTATAGTATTGGTTAAGTGCTTATTATGCATCAAACACTGTTCTAAGCGCTAGGGTAGATACAAGTTAATTAGGTTGGTCACTATTCCTGTCCCGCATGGGGCTCACTGTCTAAGTAGGAGGGCGAACAAGAGAACTGAGGTACAGAGAAATTAAGTGACTTGCCCACCATCACACAGCAAGCAGTTGGAAAAGCTGTGATTAGAACCAAGGTGATTAGAACCAAGGTCATCTGGCTCCCACTCCAGTGTTCTTTCCACTAGGGTATGCTGCATCAAACAGAAACTCCTGACCATTGGCTTCAAGGCACCCAGTCAACTCTCTGCCCACCTTTAATCTTGCACCTCTCTCACTACACCCCAGCTCACATGCGTGCCTCCTCTCAAGCCAACCTGCTCACTGTGGTTTAATTTCATCTCTCTCACTGCCTTACGTAACGGCTACCTTACTGTTACAGGCTCTCGTTATATCCCGGCTAGACTACTGTGTCAGCCTTCTCTCTGACCTCCCTTCCTCCTCTCTCGCCCCGCTCCAGTCTATTCTTCACTCCGCTGCCCGGCTCATCTTCCTGCAGAAACGATCTGGGCATGTCACTCCCCTTCTTAAACAACTCCAGTGGTTGCCTATCGACCTCCGCTCCAAACAAAAACTCCTCACTCTAGGCTTCAAGGCTCTCCATCACCTTGCCCCTTCCTACCTCTCCTCCCTTCTCTCTTTCTACCACCCACCCCGCACGCTCCGCTCCTCCACCGCCCACCTCCTCACTGTCCCTCGATCTCGCCTATCCCGCCGTCGACCCCTGGGTCACGTCCTCCCGCGGTCCTGGAACGCCCTCCCTCCTCACCTCCGCCAAACTGATTCTCTTTCCCTCTTCAAAACCCTACTTAAAACTCACCTCCTCCAAGAGGCGTTCCCAGACTGAGCTCCTCTTCTCCCTCTACTCCCTCTGCCATCCCCCCTTTACCTCTCCGCAGCTAAACCCTCATTTTCCCCTTTTCCCTCTGCTCCTCCACCTCTCCCTTCCCATCCCCACAGCACTGTACTCGTCCGCTCAACTGTATATATTTTCGTTACCCTATTAATTTTGTTAATGAATTGTTCATCGCCTTGATTCTATTTAGTTGCCATTGTTTTTACGAGATGTTCTTCCCCTTGACTCTGTTTATTGCCATTGTTCTTGTCTGTCCGTCTCCCCCGATTAGACTGTAAGCCCGTCAAACGGCAGGGACTGTCTCTATCTGTTGCCGACTTGTTCATCCCAAGCGCTTAGTACAGTGCTCTGCACATAGTAAGCGCTCAATAAATACTATTGAATGAATGAATGAATGAATGAACTGCCAACTTCTTTTCTTGCCCTCCCTCCAGTATGAACTCCCTCTCCCTTCATATCCAGCAGACCACTGCCCCCCAATTTCAAAGTATTTCTGAAATCACAACACCTCTGGGAGGGCTTCTCTAATTAATCTCTCATCTCCCTCCAACTACTGCCACTTCAGCACATCCAGAATACCCAAACACTTGAGTACTCCCTCTCCCTCTCCACCCCAACCCCCCAGAGCCTTTATTACAGCTCTTTAAACTCTGTTGCTTCCCCCTACTTGTAATGTATTTTAGTGCTTCTCCGTCCAACTGAATCGTAAGGTTCTGGAAGGCTGGGATCTTGTTTACTAATGCTACTGTCCTCTCCCAAGCACTTAGAACAATGCTCTTCCCAAAGTAAACATTCATCACTCTTGATTTATTGATTGAGGTGAGCTAATCTCTGCTGAAAAATCTAGAGGGATGTGTCCTATGACACTGTCTGGACTTTCTAATTCATCTGATGACATGCCCCCTTGGAAGGGTGACTCTCCGAGTCTTTCCATGGTTGCTAGAGCTACATACATAGAAGCAGACCCTGCCTCTTCCAGGAAACAAATCCCTTTGTCCCACATAAATGTCTCCTGCTATGCTATTCCCAATAGAGTATTGAACTCAATAGTAAACAGACTTAGTCATGTACATAAGAGCCTGTTTGTTCAGTTGAGCCTGTGTAGGTCCCTGATAAGCCTTGTTTTGATGTCTGTCTCCCTCCCCTCTCCCCCTGCCCCGCCCCACCCCCTGCCCCATCTAGATTGTTAGCCCATTGTGGGCAGAGATTCTCTCTCTTTATTGCTGTATTGTACTTTCCAAGCACTTAGTACAGTCCTCTGCACATAGTAAGCACTCAATAAATACAAATGAATGAATGAATGACTGAATGAATGAATGAATGAAGCTTTGGGAGTCTTGGGGGCTGCCTTCTTGAGGACTTTCCAGCTCATGTACAGTGCTCTCATGTGACTATTGATGCTTCTCTGTTTGCTCCACTGCTCTTTATCACTATATGGCAAGGACAGGGCTGGGGTGCTAAACCAACTGAGAAGTGCCAACAGGAGGCATGTCCCACACTGGAAAAGGTTGAGTAGCACTGTTCTCATTTTTTTAATACCTTCATCTTTACTGGCTCTTTTACTTACTGTCTTTGCTCAGGTCAAGTTAACTCGCCCTTTGACACGTTGGTTCATTCCTCCCATATGTCTCCTTCTAGGCTGTCCCATCCACCTGATACACATTCTTCCTCCCTATGTACCAAACCCCCTCCCTTCATTCCTCCAAAATTTTTTTGTAATCTCAACTCCTCTGGGAAGCTCATTCAGATGATGAGAGAGGGTGAAGGGAGCATCATTCCCTGTTTGTCAATATCAATAGGCTAGAAGAAACTGTACTACACTGAGTGAGATTCATCTCCTTCTAATAGCAGATGAGAAGAGAAAGGACAAGCACAAATAGAGACCCTCTGTGCTCAGTCACCCTACCAATGGTCTTTCTGGTTGGAGTAGCTCAGACAGAGAAGAGGCAGAGAGGGATGGATGTGAGTTGTAGGCAGCCTCAAAAAGTCTACTTAAGTACTCATCAGTCAATCAATCTATCAGTCAAACAAATTTATTGGGTGCTTATTGTGTGCCGAGTACTGTGTGAAATACCAAATCATAGCACTCTACAGCTTCTCTTTGCCTCTTCAGAAGCTGGATTTCTGTATGTGATGATGGTTGAGCAATTCTGAGGGGCTCACCTCCATGTGGGGCTATAAAGAGGGGTTTTTCTTCTCTGTCCTCAGAAGCAGGTGTGGAATAAACCTCTCGTAGGCTACATTAGATCTCTCTACTCTCATGTCATTTCACCAAAGGTAGTTACTTATAGACCCCACCCCCCACCCCCTTCCTTCACTCCCCAGATATTCCTGTATCCCAGGGATGGGGCACACAAACAGTTCATGCTTTGAGCCCTGACTCCAGAAATATGAGCTCACTCAGAGACACACAGGACCTGATTCTGAATGGTCAGGGCCCATCTTCAATCTTGCAAAAGGACCTTCAAAGAATTGTAAATAGGACTCCTGGCATAAAGGATACCTCCCCAAGCCAATAGTGTAAAACACTTAATATTCCACCTGTGTCTTAATAGCACTAATATCTACCTCATTTTCAAGTTGACAAGAAGGACTTGCTAGATAGTGACTTTTGTTGAGTCTTAGTTTGTAAAGCTGGAACATTCTAGGTGATGCCCTTAGAGACAAGTCATGCGTGCTGAGGGATTGCTTCCTAGGGGTGCTTCCTGATTAATTTGGGATTCCATTAAACTGACAGTGGTTGTGAGCTCTGCTCCCCTCCCCTCCCCTGGCCACCAGCCTGCAGGATTCTGGGAACCGTTCTGAGGCCATCTGAGAGAGGTCAGGGGGCAGGGGAGAAGGGGAGAGTGCCAGAAATGCAAGATACTGTCTCTAGCAATCAGGCAGACATATTTTCATCAGCATTCCTAGAGTGGGCTTTTGAGTTGGAACTAAAAGTGAGAGACTCCCTTATGTTAATAATTGTGGTATTTTTGAAGAGGGCTTACAATGTCCCAAACCCTGTGCTAACTTCTAGGGTAGATCCAATCAGATCAGACATAGTCCCTGTCTCAGTTGTTTTGTCTGCATGGCCCAGTTGCAAATAATATCATGCTAATTCAGGCATATTCAATTCAGACCATTCAATATAATGTCACTCTTAATGGCAATTTAGGGCAAATACAATGTTTTCTTTGGGAAAACGTTTCTACAAGAAACATGTTTGCATTTCTGCAAACCCATCCTTTGAGATAATTGTGGCATGCTTTTAAAATGTCACTAAACTTAGCATAGGTACATGGGCCTAGGAAGCCAAAGAAATTAGATTATGTCCTAAAATAAAGTATCAGCCCAATTATTCTTTCCAGCTGTTCTGCAAGTTACTCCTCTGGCTGTTCCCTGGACTGTGGCTTTAGGAAGCTAAGCTTTATGCCCAGGTCCAAGCACAGCAGACAGCAAACTGTGCAAGGGTGCAGGGGAACAGGTGGGTGTCCCCAATAATCCAGGAAAGTATGCTTGCTGCATTCTCTATTGGCCTTTCTTGATCATGATCCCTTATGGAATTCTGAGACCAGGGCTATTGAGAAGCAGCCCTAAAATGGAAAAATAAATCAATTAATCAATCATATTTATTGAGTGCTTACTGTGTGCAGAGCACTCTACTAAGCACTTGGGAGAGTATGAAGCAATAGAGTTAGTAGAGAAGTTCCCTGATCACAAGGAGCTTAAAGTCTAGAGGGAAGAAGAAGAAAAGGCTTTCTGAAAGCCATTTTGTCCTGTCCCCTCCCTTCGATGAGCAGCAGAAGGAGCATGTCCTAGTGGAAAGACCATAAGCCTGCGAATCAGAGGACCTGACCTAATTCTGGTTCCACCACTTGTCTGCTGTGTGACCTTAGGCAAGTCACTTCACTTCTCAGTTACCTCATCTATAAAATGGGGATTAAGACTGTGAGCCTCATGTAGGACATGGACTATTTCCAATCTGATTAGCTTGTATCTACCTCAGCATTCAGTCCAGTTCCTGGCACACAGTAAACACTTAACTGATGTTTCCACTTTCAATATGGAAATTCCAACTCCCAAAATCAGCACTGCACTTTTGCTGGGCTCCAGTTCACCTGGATCTAATAAGCTACCCTCAATGCATTGGTAAGAATGTGTTTTGCAAGCCGGTACAATTTTGGGAAGCTCTCTGGCAGGCCTGGGTAAATAACTTAAGGGAGAGAGATTTCCTGGTATTTGGCATATCAAGAGGATGAATGTGTTAACCTGCCCTCTGATTGGGCTAATTTGCCTGTTTATTTTTAGGTCCACTTGACAGATGACATGAATTAGTGCTGTTGGGACAGCTACTTAAGCCCATCCAGGCAACATACAATGCATATGACAGTGACCCCATGCTTCATAAGGACACTGCAGAGCACTCTGCCCTGTCCCAAGTTCCCCCCTCTCCCACCCCTCCACCCCCACCCCCCTCACCCATTCCCTCCCCCCCCCCCCCCACAATTCTGGCTGTCATAAAGTCTCCATTAGGCAGTGGAGCTTGTAAACATGGAAATGTGATAACCAGAGGTAGTTAGAGCAGAGATAATTACTTTATTAGGTTTGCATTTCAGTTTCCTTCCCTTATATAAGCCTGGAAAGTGTTATTCCATGCCCAGAGTGAAAGTTACAGCAACAGTTACCTTTGAGGAAATGGTTATTTAAAGGACAACTCAAGCTGTTTTACTGCTGCCTGTTTCAACAGGGCTCTGTTTCTCATGATCTGCTTTTACCCTTTGGATAGTGGAAAAATAACTAGATCTTTGTAACAGGAACTGTGAAACTGTCCGCCCAATTACTCAGACCACTCTGATCTTACAGATGAGGAACAGCACTTCATTATCACAACAGCAAGTGGTCTTTAAAAATAGAGGAGAAAGCAACATAAAGTTCACTCCTGATTATCTCTGGGGAATTCACGCCTGCTCCCAGGACCCTTTCCACAGATGCCTACTTTTTTACTGGATGGTTGCCCCTGCCACCCAGGCCTGGAGCTCATTAGCACAATGAGGATAAATCTCACCCCCTTACCTTCCTCCTAGGGCTATTGTGGAGACTCGTCTAAAAGTCAAAATGGCTGCCGTCTGTGTGAGAGATGAGACAAGCAGACAAATGGGCCACAGGAAATGCCCAGGGAAGAAAAGTTGTGAGTGAATAGAGCATAATCAAGGGATGGGGAATAGGGGAGAAAGAGAGAGAGAGAGAGTGTGTGTGTGTGTGTATGTATTGTCTGTGGGTATGGAATAGTGAACACATGAGCCTTGGATTTGACAGAGGAGCCTGAAGTTTGAAATTGAGAACTTTTATTTTTTAAAAATATTGTCACATTTGTTACTTCATTTTGTCCTCACACCATCTCTGTGACTTAGGGGTTATTATCCCCATTTCATAGGTGAGAAAACTGAAGAAGAGAGAGGTTAGCTCACTTGGCCAGCCACATAGCAGTCCAGAAGCAGAGCCATTAGAGTTTGACCGACCACTGCAAACCAGTTGGCCTAAGGCTACCAAGCATGTGGCTGGTTGGCCCTTCTTCAAGATTTTCTGGCAATGTCTTGGACACGCTAAATTGCCAGGTCTCTGGTAAAGCATTGCTCAACAGTGTTGCAAGGAGTTATCAAAAATCATTAGTTCTGAAAATTTTCCATTTGGAACCAATTCTTCCTGCAAGTCACTGTAACTGCTCTGGAGGTTGATTCTTCTAGCCACCCAACTGGCCAGAATCTGGGTGGAATGGGTTGTTTGTAAAAGTAGAGAGAATTCTCAGGATACCTTTATTCTCCCTGTTTAGCAATGGCTGGCACATAACCAACAAGTATGTCCAACAGCATTTCTGTTAAAAACACATGCTTTGCTCCTCCAGAGTAGTAATTATAGTCATAGTAGTAGTAGTAGTAATATTATTTATTAAATGCCTACTGAGAAAGAATCCTGTTGCTCCCACCTTCACAACATCACTAAATCCCTCCTTTCCTCTTCATCCAAACTGCTACCACATTAATCCAATCACTCATCCTATCCTGCCTGGATTACTTTATCAGCCTCCGTGCTGACCTCCCAGCCTCCTGTCTCTCCCCACTCCAGTCCATATTTCACTCTGCTGCCCAGATCATTTTTCTACAACAACGTTGAGGACATGTCACCCCGCTCCTCAAAAAACTCCAGTGATTGTCCATCCACCTCCGCATCAAACAAAAACTCCTCACCATTGGCTTTAGAGCACTCAATCACCTTGCCCCCTCCTACCTCACCTCTCTATTCTCCTACTACAACCCAGCCTGCAGACTTCACTTCTCTGATTCTAACCTTCTCACTGTGCCTGGATCTCGCCTATTTCGCTGCCGACCCCTAACCCACATCCTGCCTCTGGCCTAGAACACCCTCCCTCCTCAAATCTGACAGACAATTAATCTCCCCACTTCAAAGCCTCACTGAAGGCATAACTCCTCCAAAAGGCCTTCCCTGACTAAGCCCCCCTTTCCTCTTCTCCCACTCCCTTCTGCATTGTCTTGAATTGTTCCCTTTGTTCTTCCTCCCTCCCAGCCCCACAGCATTTATGTATGTATCTGTAATTTATTTATTTATATTAATGTCTGTCTCCCCCTTCTAGACTGTAAGCTCACTGTGGGTAGGGAATGTGTCTGTTTATTGTTGTATTGTACCCTTCAAAGTGCTTAGTACAGTGTTCTACACACAGTAAGTGCTCAATAAATATGACCGAATGAATGAAAGTAGTTGGGTGAGATATAAACATGGCCCCTGGCCCCTTGTTGTTGTCTTATGCTGTCAAGTTGTGTCCAACCCATAGACACGCTATGTACACATTGCTCACAGAACGCCCCACTTCCATCTGCAATCATTCCGGTAGTGTATCCATGGAGTTTTTGGTTTACCATTGCCTCCTGCCGTGCAGTAAACCTGAGTCTCCACCTTCGATTCTCTCCCATGCCGCTGCTGCCCAGCACAGGTGAGTCCTGGCCCCTTAGGGGCTCATAATGTAAGAATAAGGAGAGGAGGGGGATTGGCAACAGACACGTGAGGAAAAATGGAACAAAAATATAATTATAACAGGAGCAGCAGCATTTCAGGGTCCTCCTGGAACAGACCAACAGTCACAGTGCCTATCCATAGCTGCCATCAGCAACCCTGGGATGGCCTGTTCACCCATCCCCTTTTGGCCTGGCATGTTGGCCACTGAAAATAAGTTGCTGATGCCTAGGTTAGATTGAATACAACTGTCCTTCATTTTCAAAGTTGCCACTAGTGATAGGCATAGGATAGGATAGGCATAGGATAGGATAGGCATAGGATAGGATAGATCCATGTTGTGTTAATGGGTTTGTACTTTACAGGGCCTGTCCCTGTTTTCTCTTAATATCCTGGGCATTATGAAACCTTTGCTCAAGTAGAGTAACCTCTTGCTCGATTGCTGCCTTCCAAAGATGGTCTGTCTGCTAGAATGGTTTCCTGACAGTCCACACTACCCTGTCACATTGCTCAAGACCATGGTTCATCATGTTTTTAAATAGTTTATTGTGTCATCCTGGCTTGCACGTGTCCCCTTTAAGTTCACCATACAGCAGCTGCTAGAGTATCCTGTTGTCATCCATTCTCCTAGATGTCCTGCCCAGCAGAGGCTAGTTTGTGCAAGAGAAAGGACATAATTTGAGGACTGAGATTTGCACAAGCACCTCAGGTGCTTCCTGAATACTAGTATTTTGGCTTCTGTCTCTGATCAGTTGGGAATTTCTCTCTCTCTCAGAAAACCTCCCTCCATAATACGAATCCTTCCACTTGTGGCTTAGAGTTACGGTTCCTTTTAACTCTGAGTTATTTATTCTTTCTGACTGATTTCTGCTTAGCAGGATTACAAATCTGGTTTTGACATTTCTTTAAATTCCTGTGGGTCAATAGGTGTGTGAGATTTTGTGAGTTTTTGTCTGTCTGCTTACCTGGACCATTGAAGGTGAAATCAGCATCATCATGACTCAGTAGTATCTGAGAGGTAAGACATTTCTTTAGGAAGAGAAAGTAAATGCAAAGTGTACCAGGGAGGGATAAAACAGCTCAGGAAACATGAAAACAACTGGATTCTTTCCAACAATGGACAGCAATCCTGAGCTTAAATCCAGAGGCTTTATGCTAAATATATCTGGGTTGCCCCTTTCAGGGTCACCCCTGGAGAGTTTCAATCTATCAATCTATCAATTCTATCAGTCTCGACTACGGGGAGGGGGAGAGTCAAGCAGAGGAATACTCACTCCATTCCTAGCTTGTGCAGTTGCTACAGAGTGGAAGGCAATCTGCTACAAGTCAAAACTCACCTGTGCTGGGCAGCAGCAGCTTGGGAGAGGGTCGAGGGCAGAGTCTCAAGTTTACTGCACAGAAGGAGACAATGGTAAACCACTTCTGTATTTTTACCAAGAAAACTCTGTGGATACACTTCCAGAATGATTGCAGATGGAGGTGGGGCATTCTGAAGGAGATGTGTCCATGGCGTCGCTATGGGGCAGACATGGCTCGATGGTATAAGACAGCAGCAACAATATCTGGGTTGATTGCCCTTGTTAAATTTTCACATTTGGACACCTTTCTCCATTTTACACTCCCGACTGATTTCAGGGAGATTAAAACTTCACCAGTAGGCTGTTCTTCCAGAGCAAAAAGAAATCATAAGTTTTCTATAACTTTCAGATGCTACAAGAATCAGAGTCAACAGGTGTTAAGCTAATGGAATTTATTTCCGAAAGGATATTGTGCAGGTAGAAAATATCAATAGGTTCAAGAAGGGTTTGGATGGGTTAATTAATGATAAATCCATGATAGGTTATTAGAGGGAAGAGGGAGGGATATTGGAAGGTACATTCCTAATTGTGAGGACGGATGACAAGGAGAGTAAATATCCTGTCAATCAGTCAATAAAAGTTATTCACTGAGCATTGACTCTGTGGAAGCACTCTATTTAGCACTTGGGAGAGAACAATAGAGTTAGTAGATATGAACCCTGTCCTTAAGAAGTTTATAGTCCATCAGAAGCAGAGCACTGTACCAAGCACAGGGGAGTGTCATAGACAAGATTCCTGCCCTTTAGGAGCTTACAGTCTAGTGGTCCCTCCAAGCATCATTTGAGGCTAGTGTCAGAGCAGAACCCTGGGCTGGATAATAGCTCTTAATGAGTATGACACTTTTTATGGTTTTTATGATATTATATTTTGGTCAGAATTAGGGAGAATCACCCAGAGGAGACATACAAATGAATAATCTAGTTTATCTTTGAAAATTCCACAGGGTATTATCTTTCCTATGAACAAAGGGACGGCTGACTCTAGACAACATGCGTGTACAAGGAGATAATATAGATAATATATTATCTGCACTCAGAGTGTGACTGGCTTGTGAGGTTGAAATGAAATTTACACTCAGTTCTCTTATAAGTCAGGGGTTCTACTTTTTTCACACCTAGCTTTAAGGAAAATTTTGTTAAAAAAATATGCACAACTGTTTCTTCCAGTAATGTTTCACATTCTATTCAGATAGATGAACACTGGCAGAGAAATATTTCCTTATTCCATAACAGTGCAGAGCTGTCTTGTAGTATGAGGAATAGTCTGGGATCCAGGAGGCCTAGGTTCAAATCTGAGCTCTGTCACTGGCCTGCTTCGTAACCTTGAGCAAGTCACTTAACTTCTCTGGACTTCAGTTTCCTACTCAGTAAAATGGGGATAAGATTCCTGCTCTGTGACACAGGGACTATTTCTGACCTGGTTATCTTTCTTCTACCCCAGAGTTAAGCATCTAGGAAGTGTTTAATAAATTTTATGATTATTTCATTACCCAAGCATGTGGTGAAAACCCACATTATGAAAGAAATGAGTATATATTTGGATCATTTCTAATCAGTAGAAAGTTCCCATACTATCAATCAATCAATCAATTGTATTTATTGAGTGCTTACTGTGTGCAGAGCACTATACTAAGCATTTGAGAGGGTACAATATAACAGAATTGGTAGATATATTCCCTGCTCACAACATGTTTACCATTTAAAGAGGGATACAGACATTGATATAAATAAATAAATTACAGATATTTACGTAAGTGCTAAGGGGCTAAGGGTGGGGTGAACTACTACTACCTAACTGCTATCTAAAAATACTCGGGTTGGAAAGGACCACAGTTAATCCAGTTCCACTATCTTCTGGTAGGATATTATAGGACAACAGATGATAAGCCCAGCAACCTGCGGTCAGAATCTCATCATGTCTCAATGGAACTAGCTCACTAAAGCTGTCTATAATGTGGACAAAGGAACAGCATGACCTACGGGAAAGAGCACAGGCCTGGGAATCAGAGGAGCTGGGTTCTAATTCCACCTCCGCCGCTTTTCTGTTTGTGTGACCTTGAGCAAGTCACTCAACTTCTCTGTGCCTCAGTTACCTCATCTGTAAAATGGGGATTAAGACTTCTTCAGGTGGGACAGGGTCTATTTCCAACCTCATTATCTTGTATCTACCCAGTCCTTAGTATAGTACCTGACACAAAGTAGGTGCTTATCCAAAGCCATTTTAAAACAAGGGATTGAAATGAAAATGAAATACTTTAACAGTTCAGTATTTACCCTAACTGGGTAAATGCTAGGAGTCCCAGCAGAGAATTGTGCAGTAAGAATGTAGTCAAATCAAAACCTAATAATTATAGCATTTATTCTCTTTGCAATGACAGATTTGACCATGACATTCATGTTCCTTATACAACTGGATCTGGTCACTGCCGGCCACTAGGCCCCAATAAGATGATCATATTTTGGGGAGCTCAAAATAGGCTGCTGTGTTGAAGGAGATGGGAAACTAAGTCAAAAAGGCAGGAAATACAGAAAAATAGAGTATCATAGAGGGAAATAGAAAATTAAGGAAAAAGATGGGGAGAGAAATGGGGCACGGAGGGGGACACAGAGAAAGAAGAGGACAAGAAGGAAATGGAGGGCAAAGAGAGAGACAAAACAGAGGGGACATACACCCCTGATCCCTTTAGGCAGGACTAAAATGGGATTAAAAGGGAGCAGGACCAAAAAAAAGGGGATGGGATCCTAGATAGAAGGCAAAAGGGAGATGGGAAAAAGGGGGAGAGGAGGACTGGGAAGGGGGTAGGAAAGGGGCTGAGTTGGAAGAGGGGAGATGGAAAGAGGGGCTGAAGGAAGTGGACTGTGGAGGTGATCCAGAGCTGTGGGAGTGATACGAGATTGATGAAGGGATAGGGAGGGAGTGAGATGAGTTCAGTAGAGAGAGTGGTGTTGAGGGTGTCGATTTGTTCATCAGGGGAAGATAGTTGGGGTATGGAAACTAAATGGGGCATGTTGACTTGAGAAAATCAGATGGGGTCAAAAGATTGGAGGTGTCTGTTGGAAGTGGGTATGTGGTATGTGGGCAAGAAGGCAGGTGAGGAGGTTGTGATCGGATAGCAGGATTTCAGAGTTGGTTATGGCAGAGATTGTACAGTGACTAGAGATGATGAGCTTGAGTGTGTGTCCAAGTTGGTGAGTGGGTGAGCTGGGGTGGAGCAGGAGGTCATGGAGTTGAGGAGTGATAGAAAGCCAGCAGTGGAAGCATTGTCAGGACCATCCACATGGATAATGACATGTCCAGGGATCAATGTAGGGATGGAGAAAGAGACAAGGAACGTGAGAAAGATATCGAAGTGGTTCAAAAAGTCGGGGGCAGTAGATGATTGTGGCTAGTATCCGGAGTGGGTGGTTAGAGGTGGATGAAATGGGCTTCAAAGCAAGAGAAAGAGAGGGATGGTGGAGGTAGATAATGCAAAACCAGCACTGGGGAGTGAGAAGGAAGCTGACTCCTCCACCTTTCCCAGTGAGTCTGGGCGAATGGGAGAAGATGAGGCCCCCTCTTAGGAAAAGCATCAGGGAAACAGTGTTATCTTGGGGAAAACCAGGTTTCACTGATGCTGAGGAGTAGCAGCAACTAAGTCAGGAATAGATCAATGATGAATGGAAGCTTTCCCATGATGGATTGAGGATTCCACAGGCCACACTTGGATGAGACTGGAGAGGGGGTATTAGGGAGAGGTGATGGCACCTGGGGTAGGGAGGGATTGGCTAGGAGTGAGCTGATGGGGCCGGGGGAGGGGGATGAGGGGTGGTACTAGAAGGGGATGAGGGGTGGTACTAGAACAGGATAGCAAGGATGGGTTGGGGGAGAAAGGTGGGAGGTGGCTCAAGGGGTGGGGAGGGGTTAGGTGGAGGGAGACGGGGGTGGGTGCTGGGAAAGGAGGACAAGGATGGGCTGATTGGAGGGAGGGAATTAAGGATACATGGTGGGGTCAGAGAAGCGGAAGGGTTATAGGTGAGGATGTCGACAGCAATAACTACTTAAGCAAATACCAGATATCCAAAGGGTACAGATCCAAATACATAGATAATGCAGAAGAAAGAAGGAGTCAGGGAAAGAGGGCTTAACTGGGAAAGGCCTCTTAGAGGAGATGTGACCTTAATACTAAGTATGATATTAAGGTTGCAGGCTTCACTCACAGGGAGGATAGTGCTGTTGTCAAGAGAGATGGGGAAGTCGGTTGGAGAAGAGGGTTTAGGAGAGAAGATGAGATGTTCAGTTTTAGACATGTTGAGTTTGAGATGCTACGGGTAAGGTGGAGAAGTCATTCATATGAAAATATCCTGGAGGCAAGAGGAAATACGAGATTGGATAGGGAGGAGAAGTCAGAGCTAGTGAGGTAGATTTGTGAATCATCCATTTAGAGAAGGTAATTGAGTTCACTGGAAAGGATAAGTTCCCCAAGCATGAGTGTAGAGGGAGAAGAGCAGGGGACCCAGAACAGCGTCTTGTAGAACTCCCACAGTTAGGGGGTGAGAGGTGGGAGAGGAGCCAGCAAAGGAGACAGAGAAGGAACAGTTGTACCTTGTCCATCTAAAATTCCTTCTTATCTACTCATTTCAACAATACTTTTCATTCCTTATTGACTTCCAATACCTATTGGCTCCACCAGCTGTCCCAGACATTTAACCCCCTCCTCAAACTTCCTAACCCCTGCTCTGCATCTATTTCCCCTAATGACCTAGCCACTTACTCTATTATCAAAATTGAAACTATCAGGCATGATTTCCCTAAAAATCTCCCCTGCTCCTCTCCAGTCCCCCCTTCCTCCTCCTTGCTCTTCTGCTCTCCCAGTATTCTCAGCAGAATTTCAAGAAGATATCTCTCACCTCCTCTCAAAATCCACACCCTCCACCTGCGCTTCTGACCCCATCCCTTCATACCTTAGTAAAACACTTGCACCTTCCCGTCTTCACTCCTTGACTGCCAAGGAGGAGCCTGTCTCCTTCACAGGCTCCTCCTCCCCCTCCCATCCTCTAACTGTTGGGCTTCCTCAAGGGTCAGTTCTTGGCCCTCTTCTGTTCTCCATATACACTCACTCCCTCGGTGAACTCATTCACCCTCATGGCTTCAACTATCGTCTCTATGCAGATGACACACAGATCTACATCTCTGCCCCGTCCTCTCCCCCTCCCTTCAGACTTGTATCTCCTGCTTCCAAACATCTCTACCTGGATCTCTGCCCGCCACCTAAAACTCAACATGGCCAAAACTGAGCTCCTCATCTTCCCTCCCAAGCCCTGTCCTCTTCCTGACTTCCCTATCACTGTGGATGGTACAACCATCCTTCTCGTCTCTCAGGCCTGCAACCTCGGTGTCATCTTTGACTCGGCTCTCTCATTCACCCCACACATCCAGTCCGTCACCAAAATCTGGCAGTCTCACCTTTATAATATTGCCAAGATCCGCCCTTTCCTCTCCACCCAAAGGGCTATCTTACTTTTAGGGGCTCTCGTAATATCCTGGCTAGATTATTGTGTCAGCCTTCTCTCTGATCTCCCTTCCTCCTCTCTCTCCCTGCTCCAGTCTATTCTTCATTCTGCTGCCGGGCTCATCTTCCTGCAGAAACGCTCGGGGCATGTCACTCCCCTTCTTAAAAACCTCCAGTGGTTGCCTATCAACCTCCACACGAAACAAAAACTTCTCACTCTAGGCTTCAAGGCTCTCCATCACCTTGCCCCCTCCTACTTCTCCTCCTTTCTCTCCTTCTACTGCCCACCCCGCATGCTCCGCTCCTCTGCCGCCCACCTCCTCACCATCCCCCCTTCTTGCCTATCCCGCTGTCGACCCCTGGGCCACGTCCTCCCGCGGTCCTGGAATGCCCTCTCTCCTCACCTCCGCCAAACTAATTCTCTTCCCCTCTTCAAAACCCTACTTAGAGCTCACCTCCTCCAAGAGGCCTTCCCAGACTGAGCTCCCCTGTTTCCCTCTGCTTCCTCTGCTCCCCCTCTACCCCCCCTTTCACCTCCCCTCAGCTAAGCCCTCTTTTCCCCCCGTTCCCTCTGCTCCTCCCCCTCTCCCTTCCCCTCCCCTCAGCACTGTACTCGTCCGCTCAACTGTATATATTTTCATTACCCTATTTATTTTGTTAATGAGATGTACATCACCTTGATTCTATTTATTTGCTATTCTTTTAATGAGATGTCCATCCCCTTGATTCTATTTATTGCTATTGTTATTGTCTGTCTGTCTCCCCGATTAGACTGTAAGCCCGTCAAAGGGCAGGGACTGTCTCTATCTGTTGCCGACTTGTTCATTCCAAGCGCTTAGTACAGTGCTCTGCACATAGTAAGCGCTCAATAATACTATTGAATGAATGAATGAATGAATGCCAACCTCAACCATTCACTTTCAAATGGGTCCCCCCACAGTTGCTTTTTAACCTGCTCACATACCCCCTGCTGTGGGCTGAAGGTGTTGCTATTATTTCTGCTGCTCCAGCTACCATTGCTTTCCAGGGTTCCAGGGGCTGTTCTTTTAGGGGTGGTGCCCTCTTACTGGAAACCAGAAAGAGTAGCAGCAGCTGTATTGGCGGTAACCTCTCCATTCATTCATTCAGTTGTATTTATTGAGCGCTTGCCATGTGCAGAGCACTGTACTAAGTGCTTGGGAGAGTACAATACAACAATAAACAGACAAATTCCCTGCCCTCAACGAGCTTACAGTCTAGGAGGAAGGGGAGACAGCCATTAATATAAATAAATAAATTACAGATATGTACGGAAGTGCTATGGGGCTGGGAGGAAGGAGGAACAAAGGGAGCAAACAAGCCAGCTCAAAGTACCATGGCCTAGAGGGAAAAGCACATGCCTGGAAGCCAGGAAATCTGAGTTCTAACCCTGGCTTTACTACTTGCCTGCTGGTGGGTGACCTTGAGCAAGTCACTTAGCTTCTCTACGTCTCAGTTTTCTCATCTCTAAAATGGAGGTTAAATTCCTGTTCTTCCTCCTCCTTAGGCTGTGAACCCTATGCAGGACAGGGGTTCATTCATTCAGTTGTATTTATTGAGTGCTAACTGTGAAGAGCACTGTACTAAGCGCTTAGGAAAGTACAGTACAGCAATAGAGACAATCCCCGCTCACAATGAACTCACAGTCTAAAATGTGGGCAGGGGGGAACAGATATCAATAAAAATAGACATCAATATAAATAAATAAAATTTCAAATATATACATAAGTGCTGTGGGATGGGAGGGGGGGAAGAGAAAAGGGAGAGAGTCGGGGAGACGTAGAGGGAGTGGGAGAAAGAGACAAAAAGAGAAAGAGAAAGAGTGGGAGATGAGGAAAAGTAGGATTAGTCTGGGAAGGCGTCTTGGAGGAGATGTGCCATCAGCAAGTCTTTGAAGGGGGAACAGCCATTGTCTGGCAGATTTGAGGAGGGAAGGCATTCCAAACCAGAGGTAGGATGTGAGCAAGGGTTCAGTGGTGAGACAGGCAAGATAGAGGCACATAGCATCAGAGGAGCAAAATGTGTGGGCTGGATTGGAGGAGAGAAGCGAGGTAAGGTAGGAGGGGGCAAGGTGATGGAGTACTTTAAAGCCAATGGCAAGGAGTTTTTGTTTGATACACAGGTGGATAGGCAACTCTGGAGATTTTTGAGAAGGGGGGGTGACAGGTCCTAAACGTTTCTGTAGAAACGTTCAGGCAATGGAGTGAAGTATGGACTGGAGTGGGAAGAGGCAGGAAGTTGGGCTGATGCAATAATCTAGGCGAAATAGGACGAGTGATTGTATTAACATAGTAGCAGTTTAGATGGAGAGGAAAGAGTGGATTTTAGCGATGTAGTGAAGGTGAGACTGACAGGATTTGGTGATGGATTGAATATGTATGTTGAGTGAGAAAGCGAAGTCAAGGATAACACCAAGGTTACGGGCTTGTGAGATGGGAAGGATGGTGGTGCCATCTACAGTGATGGGAAAGTCCAGAAGAGGACAGGGTTTGGGTGGAGCTCTGTTTTGGACATGTTAAGTTTGAAGTGACGGGAGGACATGCAAGTAGAAATGTCTTGAAAGGAGGAGAAGGTGCAAGCCCGGAGAGAGGGAGAGCAATCAGGGGAGGAGATGTAGATTTTGTCTAACATGATCACCTTGTCTCTATCCCAGTGCTTGGCATATAGTAAAGGTTTAACAAATGCCATTATCATTAATCAGTGGTATTTACTGAGCACTTACTGTGTGCAGAGCACTGAACTGGAGCTTGGGAGAGTACAATATAAGAGAGTTGGTAGACACATTCCCAGCCCTCAGTGAGCTTGCGGTGTATTATCATTATTATCGTTATTCTGTTAGACTTCTAGGGAAGGTGTGTCATCCATTGCGCAGGGATAGCTTCAAGGGTAGGTACGATAAGAGTGAGAGATCAGAGTCAGAAAGGCTGAGCCGTGAAAGTTTTATTCTGCATGGCCAATTGAACTTCCCTTTTGGAAGGAATACACTAAAGTAGTTACTCTCACGTGGCAAAGCACCTAGCTCCCTCCCCCTGAACATTTCCCACTCAGGAGGAATACACTTATGCACCAGCACAGTCCCCAGCTTCTAACAGCTGTGGAACTGGGAAGGAGACACCAGTTATTTCCAGATGCTACCTTTCAAATCACCCTGGGGCTACTTTTCAAATCATCTGGGGATACTCAAGGGGATGCTCATTTCTCCTTGCTCCAAGCAAGGAGGTCCAATCGGTCACTCAGCACCTCACAGGGTCCGACAGAGTGAAACTCAACATGAGCAAGACTGAGCTCCTCATCTTCCCTCCCAAACCCGGTCCTCTCCCAGACTTCTCTATCACCGTCGATGGCACGACCATCCTTCCCGTCTCTCAGGCCCGCAATCTCGGTGTCATCCTTGACTCGTCCCTCTCGTTCACCCCACACATCCTATCCGTTACCGAGACCTGCCGGTTTCACCTCTACAATATCGCCAAGATCCGCCCTTTCCTCTCCACCCAAACGGCTACCTTACTATTACGGGCTCTCGTTATATCCCGGCTAGACTACTGTGTCAGCCTTCTCTCTGACCTCCCTTCCTCCTCTCTCGCCCCGCTCCGGTCTATTCTTCACTCCGCTGCCCGGCTCATCTTCCTGCAGAAACGATCTGGGCATGTCACTCCCCTTCTTAAACAACTCCAGTGGTTGCCTATCGACCTCCGCTCCAAACAAAAACTCCTCACTCTAGGCTTCAAGGCTCTCCATCACCTTGCCCCTTCCTACCTCTCCTCCCTTCTCTCTTTCTACCGCCCACCCCGCACGCTCCGCTCCTCTGCCGCCCACCTCCTCACCGTCCCTCGGTCTCGCCTATCCCGCCGTCGACCCCTGGGTCACGTCCTCCCGCGGTCCTGGAACGCCCTCCCTCCTCACCTCCGCCAAACTGATTATCTTTCCCTCTTCAAAACCCTACTTAAAACTCACCTCCTCCAAGAGGCGTTCCCAGACTGAGCTCCTCTTCTCCCTCTACTCCCTCTGCCATCCCCCCTTTACCTCTCCGCAGCTTAACCCTCTTTTTCCCCTTTTCCCTCTGCTCCTCCACCTCTCCCTTCCCATCCCCACAGCACTGTACTCATCTGCTCAACTGTATATATTTTCGTTACCCTATTTATTTTGTTAATGAATTGTACATCGCCTCGATTCTATTTAGTTGCCATTGTTTTTACGAGATGTTCTTCCCCTTGACGCTGTTTATTGCCATTGTTCTCGTCTGTCCGTCTCCCCCGATTAGACTGTAAGCCCGTCAAACGGCAGGGACTGTCTCTATCTGTTGCCGACTTGTTCATCCCAAGCGCTTAGTACAGTGCTCTGCACATAGTAAGCGCTCAATAAATACTATTGAATGAATGAATGAATGAAAGGCCCTGACTCTGGGTAGGGGTGACTTGCCATGTCAGTGCGACAGAGTTCCAACCTACTACCAAGGGTTCTTGGATATGCTCCCCCACCCCCCCGATATAAAACAAGCGACTTCTTAATCCTCTTCCCTTTCATTGGCCATATTTGGAAGGGGAAAGGATCGTGTGACAAGACCTATCGGAATTTACTCATTCCGGTCTAATTGTTTGACCTTATCGGGAGGTATGGGGTGCATTTGTTTAGCCAACTGCTTTCTTTCTCTCCCAACCAGCCCCTCCAGTGTTAGTGAGCATAAGCTTGTTACCTTGGCCAAGGCCTGACCAGTCACATGGTGAGGGGATCTCTACAATATCTCTCTCATAGAAGAAACCTATCTGAGTGTATGTCTGTTTATATGTATGACAGAGACTATGAAGGATGTCTGTGTCTTCCTGTCTATGTCTCTGCGTACCATTGTTTGTCTCTCGCTTTGTATTTCTCTATTTTTTTCCGGCAGTGCCTTTTTCCCTCTGTCATTCAATCAATCAATCGATCTTTCTGTAAGTCTTACTTTGTCTTTGACTGTCTCCCTCTACCTATCCTGCTTTTTTCCCCCCAATAATCTTGCCCCTGTGTTCCTACCTTGTGAAAGTCCACCAATTGAGGCTATATCTGCAAGGAAATAATGAACTGTTTTGTAACCAACTCTATGCAACTGCTTAATTTTCTTTTGTTCTATGTAATTATAATGAATTAAATTTTAATAATGCTATAAAGACTCTATTGGCAATTTTCAGCATTATTCATTCATTCAATCAAATTTATTGAGTGCTGACTATGTGCAGAGCACTGTACTAAGCACTTGGAAAGTACAATTCAGAAATAGGCAATCCTTACCCAACAATGGGCTCACAGTCTAGAAGGGGGGAGACAGGCAACAAAACAAAAGAAAACAGAACAAGTAAACAGGCATCAATAGCATCAATATAAATAGAATTATATATATATACCGTTATTAAAATAAATAGAATAATAAATATGTATATATATATACACACACACAAGTGCTGTGGGGCGGGGGGTAGAGAAGAGGGGTGGAGTCAGAGCAATGGGGAGGGGACGAGGAGCAGAGGAAAAGGGGGGCCCGGTCTGGGAAGGCCTCCTGGAGGAGGTGAGCTTTCAGTAGGGCGTTGAAGAGGGGAAGTGTGCTAGTTTGGCAGATGTGAAGGGAGAAGGCATTCCAGGCCAGAGGTAGGACGTGAGCCAAGGGTTGACAGCGGGACAGGCAAGAACGAGGTACAGTGAGGAGGTTAGCAGCAGAAGAGTGGAGTGTGCAGGCCATGTGTGCCAAGGTGGACCTGGGCACCGGCTACCCCAAGGTCAAAATGCCACCGGTGACGTAACCTCTCTGGCCAGAGGGGGCGGGGCGGGAAGATAGGTGCTCCCACCTCCGTGCTGACCCAATAAGGTATGGAAGGGGACGGAGCGGAAGGGGTGGAGATTGAACAGGATGGAAGGTGGGACCACCCAAACTACAGGTAATAAATACCTGTCGCCTCTGTTGCTCTGGTCTCTTGGAGGATCACAGTGGTAGCAACAGCCACCCACTTGTCTTTCCCTGCCCAGAGCGCCAGACACCCATTCTGCCACTAGGAACAATGCACAGAGACAGGGGTCGCGGGACGGGTGAGTGTAACCTATAAATGGGTTCGGTGCATAAGTGGGTAACGTATAAATGAGTGTAATGCATAAGTGGGTTCGGTGCATAAGTGGGTAACATATAAGTGAGTGTAATGCATATGTGAGTTTAGTGCAAAAGTGGGTAATGTATAAGTGAATATAATGCACTTGTGAGTTTAGTGCATAAGTGGGTAGCGTATAAGCGAGTGTAACACACAAGTGACTTTAACCCATACGTGAGTGTAACACATAAGTAAGTCTAAGGCATAAGTGGATTCAGCGCATAAGTAGATTGAACGTCTAAGTGGATTCCTTCCTAGTGGGTGCGCACATGGTGAGAGCTAGCCGCCTCACCACGTGCAAGTAGCGCATACGTGAATTTAACGCATAAGTGAGTTTTAACGTACAAGTGGATCTAACGTATAAGTAGGTTTTAACGTGCAAGTGGGTTTAACGCCTAAGTGGGTTCCTCCTGAGTGGGTGCGCACATGGTGGGAACTAGCCGCCTCCCCACGTTGTGAGTTAACCATAAACGAGCTCTGCCTGGGTGGGCCCTGGTGTCCGCCCACATGCGAGTAACATATCAGTGTATTCTTCCCGTTAAGGAAGCTCTAACACCATATTCCTTCCAAAGGGGAAGCTTTAACACCTTATTTCTCCCAAAAGGGAAGGCCGATTGTTGCGCCTAAATAATTAATTAATTCAATTCGCCCCATGGAATAAATTCTATACAAAACTCAGGTTTTCCATCCCCGACCTCTCTCTCTCTCTCTCTCTCTCTCTCTCTCTCTCTCTCTCTCGCCGTGCCGATTCTCACCGGTGACACCGTGCTATAGTAGGAGAGAAGGGAGGTGAGGTAGGAGGGGGCAAGGTGATGGAGAGCTTTGAAACCAATAGTGAGGAGTTTTGCTTGATAAGTATTAGTAAAGTATTAGTAATTAGTATTAGCATTAGTAAAGTGTGACCCTTACAAATATATCACTACTATTGCATTCCATGCACAGGGATATGTTTGAACTGCCCGGTCTAGTACATCGTGAGTAACTGTGTTTATAAAAGCCATGTGAAATGGAAAACTTGCCTGTAAATTTGGTCAGTGTAGGCAACCCATCTGGATAAAAAAAAAATCAGTAACATATTTGGGACCCGGTGTTGACAAGTGAGTTCTAAGAAAGCCTTGGCTGAACACTGCTTTTTCCCATATTTGCCTCTCAAGCACTGCAAGCAGATGGGCCACTTTCCTGTCCTTTCCCTATTATTCTCCCCTCAATCTAAAATCACACCCTGGGCCAGTGCTAGGAGTTAGGTGGCCCTGGGTAAACAGGGATTCTGTGGCTGAATATTGAGCTTGAATATTGAATATTCTGGCTGAAGCAGGGTGGAGTGAAAGGTTTAAGTAGCGAACCTACCTGCCCCTCCAGTAGCTCCACTTCTTAAACTGCCCCTCTCACCACTCAAACCAGGGAAGCATTGATTCCTAGGTCCAATGCTGGTCTGAGTTCAGCCTGGAAAGAGGTAAATTTAGCTGGTCTGAGTTCAGCCTGGAAAGAGGTAAATTTAGCTGGAGCAGCCACTTAAGTGGCAGGGAATTCTGTTTTTCAAGCTCCCCCTACCTTTTCAGCCCCAGAGCTATAGATACTGTTTTTGCCTGGGGACAATGACACCCATTTCTTCTGGGTTGGGGAGAAAGACAGGGCTCTCTTCCACTGGCTGAGAGGAATGAGTCCCAGAAACAGTAAGTAACCTCTTTGAATTGGTGGCCTTGGGCAACCACCTGATAAATCCATCTCTAAAGCCCACTCTGAATATATCTGGTAGGAAGGGAGAATGTTCCAGTCAAGAATGAACAAGCAGTGTAATCAATCAATCAACCATATTTATTCAGCACTTACTGTAAGCCGAGTGCTGTACTAAGCACTTGGGAGAATACAATACAAAGGAGTTGATAGGCACGTTCCCTACCCACAATGAACTTACATTCTAGAGGAAAGAGGATGGGCCTGAGAGGCAGAGGTGCTGAGTTCTAATCTCCACTGCACCGTTTACCTGTTGCATGACCTTAGGCAAATCACTTAAATTCTCTGTCTCAGTTTCCTAATTGGTAAAATAGGAATGAAATACTTGTTCTCCCTCCTACCTAGACTGTGAGCCTCATGTAGGACAGATAATGTGCCTGACCTGATTATCTTGTACCTATAGTGCTTGGTACATAGTAAGCACTTAACAAATATTCTGATTATGATGATGATGATGATGTTGATGATGGTAATGATTTGTACAGGGAGGTAGCATGTACAAGGCAGCATACCTGGCAGGGTCAGGGAAAAGTTCTGCTTATTTCGTCTGGGTCATGGCTTTGACCCAGTGTGGGGATGTCCGTGCTTAGGGACAGGATTGTTGGAAGGGGATTTCCAGGGGTTCAGACAAACCTGGTCCTGAACTCATGAAAGGACTCTGGCCCCAATTGTTGTGCTAGGAGGAGGCCCCACACCAACAGATACAGAAAGTAAGGAAGGAGGAGCCAGTGAAGCAAGGCCCGGCCACCTTGGGCATATCCCCTTTCTCTGAGGCTAGGGTTTCCTTACATCCGCTTTCTCTTCCTCCTATGCCCCCTTCCCTCCCTTTTCCCCTCCACCCCAACTCCCTCCTCTATCAAGTCATCATGGAGTTAGAAAGGGATCCAATTATGTGCCATCTATCTCTCCTCTCATCACCTCTCAGGATGGTACCTGGAGAGTTTCCAGTACTCTACCAGTCTCGGCTATGGGAGGGAGAATCAAGCTGAGGCCTACCCATTCCGTTTCTACCTTGGGCAGTGGCTAGAGAGTGGAAGGCAATCTGCTACAAGTCAAAACTCACCCATGCTGGGCAGCAGGGGCATGGGAGAGAGTTGAGAGCAGAGACTTGAGTTTACTGTGCGGAAGGAGGCGATGGTAAACCCCTTCTGTACTTTTACCAAGAAAACTCTATACATACACTACCAGAACGATTGCAGATGGAGAGCGGGGCATTCTGGGAGAGATGTGTTCGTGGTGTCGCTATGGGTCGGAAATGACTCAATGGCATAAGACAAGACAAGATATTTTAAGCATTACTATGTGTCAGGCACTCTACTAAGTGCTGGGGTAGGTACAAGATAATCAGGTTGGACGCGGTCCATGTCCCACATGGGGCTCACAGTCTTAATCCCCATTTTACAGATGAGGTAACTGAGGCACAGAGAAGTTAAATGATTTTCAAGTAAATAATCTGTGATTAAATTGGAAAATATGGTGTATTTAAATTCCCTTGCAAAAATACCACTGGCTCCAAAAATCCCTCTCAGAGCCATATTTATCAAAACTCCAATTCTCATCAATAATGTTGAGTTTAGTTGGGATTCTAAAAATCCTTGTTTGCTATACTTTAACCATATTGTTCAGATCTCACATTATTAACTTGGCCTGGGCCTACCAGACCAGTGGACCACTCGACCACATCAGTTCAGTGACAGAGGAAAGGTCAGACAAGTTTCCTTCAACTTTAACATGACCAGCCCATCGGCTATGGAGTAGCCAAAGAATCTTGGAGGGTATCTCAGAACATCTGAATTTACTTAGTAATTTACAGAGCCCTGATCTCTTGATGATGTCAAATTCTTTTGTAAGGTTAATGAAGACAGTTTAGAACTCATATTGGTGCCTTCTGAATATTTCTTATAACGTTTCTTCTTTAAAAGTCACATATTATATTTTGATCTGCAGTCATAGAGAGATATAGAGGTCACAGATGAGGTCAAATGTGTTTGGGACTTAATAATGTTGGTATTTGTTAAGCACTTACTATGTGCCGAGCACTGTTCTAAGCGCTGGGGTAGACATAGGGGAATCAGGTTGTCCCACGTGGGGCTCACAGTCTTAATCCCCATTTTACAGATGAGGGAACTGAGGCACAGAGAAGTTAAGTGACTTGCCCACAGTCACACAGCCGACAAGTGGCAGAGCTGGGATTCGAACTCATGAGCCCTGACTCCAAAGCCCGTGCTCTTTCCACTGAGCCACGCTGCTTCTCCATAGAAGGACTTGAATGTATGGTGGGGCGGGGAAGGGAGAAACCTTCCTGAATGTTTTTCTCTGGCCTTGGTCTTGAGAAGCAGCATGGCCTAGTGGATAGATCATGGGCCTGGGAGTCAGAAGGACCTGGATTTTAATGCCAGCTCAGCCAGTTGTCTTCTGTGTGACCTCGGGCAAATCACTTCACTTCTTTAGGTCTCAGTTCTCTCATCTGTAAAATGGAGATTATGACTATGAGCCCCACATGGGACAGGGACTGTGGTCTAACCCTATTATTTTGTAAATACCTCAGCCCTTAGTACAGTCATTGGCACATAGTAAGTACTTAACAAATGCCATGATTATTATTATCTTGTCCAAGTTCATGCCACTCTGTGGAAGAGAAGTAGGGGAAGAGGAATTGTGAAAGATATTCTCCCCCACTTCAAAGCCTAATTGAAAACACATCTCCTCCAAGAGGCTATCCCTGACTAAGCCCTCCTTTCCTTTTTCAGCTCCCTTCTCCATTACCCCGACTTGCTCCCTTTATTCATCCCCCATCCCAGCCCCACAGCACTTTAGTATATATCTGTAATTTATTTATTTATTGTCTTCCCCTTTAGACTGTAAGTTCACTGTGGGCAGGGGACGTGTTTGTTATATTGTTCTACATACTCTCCCAAGTGCTTAGTACAGTGGTCTGCACATAGTAAGTGCTCAATAAATACAATTGACTGACTGAGTGGCACCAAGTGGTACCAGGTTCCACAAAACATTGTGATGGTCCTGCCAGGGGACACCATTGTTTCTGCTGCATCATCTACGGTTTCTTTCCAGTATGGACCCCATCTGCCCTATTTACACCCCCTATCTGACTGCATGAGTTGGTAAGAAAACAGAGAGTCACACAATCATCTCACGCCCCATGTAGTCTGTGCAGTTATACGTTAGACATATTTGAGTATCCTTTCATCACCCTATCACTTCCATACCCACAGTTGATAGCACTTATCCTGCCACTTCTATTCTAACCATAGCCTTGTGGCTTGATTATGGGACTGGGAATCAGAAGACCTGGGTTTGAGTTTTGTCAGTAGCCTACTGTGTAATCTTGCACAAGTTACTTAACTTCTTTGGGCTTCAATTTCCACATCTGTCAAATGGGCTAAATTGATAATGTGCTCCATGTGTGGCAGAGACTTTGTGCAATCTCATAACCTTGTATCAACCCCAGTGCTTAGTACATAGTAAGCGCTTAATAAATTGCATAATGAATCATTTACAAGACATCGAACTTAAATCTTGGGAAAGCAGATCTACGTGCCTACCTCTCTAGATTTCTATTTCTAATTAAGCCTGTCACTTATGCCTTTAGGCGTTTATACCTTGGAACCAGTTATTTCTTAAAGGACTCTGTCTTGCTAATTGGGAGCAGGACTCTATATGGATATTTTAAGACAAATAAAAGATTTAAGGTTAATATTAACTTTTGAGCATTTCAACTTGGGTTGCTTTGGCCTTCATGTTGAACATTTAATGTGTTCCTTCCTGCTGCTATAGCAACCATAGTGATGGAAGACCTTGATGTTCTGTCAGCAAAATAAAAAAGCAAGGAATAAAAAGGGAAAACAAGGAGGAAAGAAAGAAAAAGGGAAAGAGGTAGGAAAGGAGAAATAAATAAATAAAGATAGGAAGAAAGAGAGAGAAATAAAAAGAGAGGGGAGGAAAGTAGAAGGAAGGATAGAAGGAAGGGAGGGAGGAAGGAAGGATGGAAGAAAGGAAGGAAGGAAGAAAGGAAGGAAAGGAGGAAAGACAGAGTGGATGGTTCCAACAATCAAGCCCTGATCTTATTTGAAATCTTCTAAATGTTTAATGCACTCATATCCTAATCTTTCCAAGTGGATTCTTAAAGCCAGGAAAAATGAAAGGAATCTATTCCTATAGACTGATGATTTCTTAAGTATATTCAGTGCCACACTACAAATGTTCACTGAATGGTAGCAGTGTGGCCTAGTAGAAAAACCACAAGACGGTGAGTCAGGAGACCCATGTTGAAGTCCCAGCTCTGCAACTGGCCTACTGAGCAACCTTGAGTAAGTCACTTAACCTCTCTGGACCTCAGTTTACTCATATGTAAAATGGTAATAATGTAGCTTGAGGGCCTCATCTGTGGCAGGGACCATTCATTCATTCAATTGTGTGTATTTAGTGCTTACTGTATGCAGAGCACTGTACTAATTGCTTGGAAGAGTACAATACAACACTAAAAAAAAAAAAAAAAAGTTGGTATTTGTTAAGCGCTTACTATGTGCCGAGCACTGTTCTAAGCGCTGGGGTAGACACAAGGGAATCAGGTTGTCCCACGTGGGGCTCACAGTCTTAATCCCCATTTTACAGATGAGGTAACTGAGGCACTGAGAAGTTAAGTGACTTGCCCAAAGTCACACAGCTGACAAGTGGTAGAGCCGGGGTTCGAACCCATGACCTCTGACTCCAAAGCCCGTGCTCTTTCCAGTGAGCCACACTAATCAGTCACATTCCCTGCCCACAATGAATTTATAGTCCAGAGGATGGGGGACAGATATTAATATAAATAAATAAATTACAGATATGTACATGAGTGCTGTGGGGCTGGTATGAGGGAAGAAAATGAGAGCAAGTCAGTGTGACACAGAAGGGAGTGAGAGAAGAGGAAAGGGGAGGCTTAGTCAGGGAAGCCGTCTTGGAGGAGATGTGCCTTCAATGAGGCCTTGAAGCAAGGGAGAGTAATTGTCAGATTTGAGGAGGGAGGGCGTTCCAGGCCAGAGGCGGGATGTGAGTGAAGGGTTGGCAAGAACGAGTCACAGTGAGAAGATTAGCAATAAAGCAGTGAAATGTGTGGGCTGGGTTGTAGTAGGAGAGTAGTGAGGTGAGGTAGGAAGGGAAAAGGTGGTTGAGTACTTTAAAGCCAATGGTGAGGAGTTTTCATTTGATGTGGAGGTGGATGAGCAACCACTGGAGTTTTTTGAGGAGTGGGAAGACATATACTGAATGTTTTTGTAGAAAAATGATTCGGGCAGGAGAGTGAATTGTGGACTGGAGTGGGGAGAAGCAGAAGGCTGGGAGGTTAGCAAGGAGGCTGATGCAGTAATCCAGACAGGATAGGATAAGTGATTGTATTAACGTGGGTAGCAGTTTGGATGGAGAGGAAAGGGCAGATGTCAGATCTTATAGCCTCATGTGAGATCTCATGTCCGATCTCACCCAGTAGGAAGCAGTGTGGCCTAGTGGATAGAACACAGCTTTGGGAGTCAGAAGATCATGGATTCTAATTCTGCCTCCTCATGTCTGCTGTGTGACCTTGGGCAAGTCACTTCACTTCTCTGGGCCTCAGTTACCTCATCTGTAAAATGGGAATAAGAATGTGAGTCCTATTTGTGGAACTGTGTCCAACCTGACTACCTTCTATCTATCCTAGCGCTTAAACAGTGTTTGGCACAGAATAAGCGCTTAAGTACCATTATTGTTATTATTATTACATACTTGCATCTACCCTAGGGTTTAGCACATAGTAAGCTCTTCATAAATGCCATATTTTTTAAAAATTGTTCTTCCTAGAAACTCAAAGCACTTCCATGATATTATCTCACAAATCCTTACATTATGTCTCTTGTAGTGGATAGAGCATGGGCCTGGGAGTCAGAAGGTCATGGGTTTTAATCCCAGGTCCACCATTTGTCTTCTGCGTGACCTTGGGCAAGTCACTTCACTTCTCTGTGCCTCAGTTACCTCATCTGTGAAATGGGGATTGATGCTGTGAGCCCCACATGGGACAGAGACTGTGTCCAAGTCACTTTGCTTATCCACCCCAGTGCTTAGCACCTAACAAATACCACAATTATTATTATTAGGAAATAGCTGTATTCCACTCTCCACTCTCCCATTTCCGACCCTTCACTCACACTGGCCCCCTAGCTTGGACCTCCCTCTCTTCTCAAAATAGACAAGCCCTATTCAAATCCCTTCTAAAATACCACCTCTTCCAACTAGGTTTCTCCAATTAATTTTCCAGTACTCTGTGCCATATCATTTTTTCAGGCACCTCTAGCACTTAGGAATTTGATTACACCTGTCTTAGCACTCATGTATATATGCATGCTTAATTTATTTATTTTGAACATAGAAGTTGTAAATAAATTTAGGTCTGTCTCCCCCATTAGAGTGCAATCTTCTTGTGGGGCAGGGAACATTTCGCTTGGTTCTTCTGTACTTCCCAGGACCCTAGAATAGTGCATCCCACCAAGTGGGTGCTCAATAAGTGCTGCTGCTGCTACTTCTACTACCATTACTATTATTCATTCATTCATTCATTCATTCAATCATATTTATTAAGCACCTACTATGTGCAGAACACTCTACTAAGCACTTGGAAAAGTACAATATAGCAATAAAGAGAAACAATCCCTGCCCACGAGCCCACAGTCTAGAGGCGGGGAGAAAGACATCAATACAAATGAACAGACATCAATATAAATAAATAAAATTATATATAGGTAAGTGCTGTGGGATGGGGAAGGGGGAAGAGCAAACGGAGCAAGTCAGGGTGATGCAGAAGGGAGTGGGAGATGAGGAAAAGTGGGACTTAGTCTGGGAAGGCCTCATGGAGGAGATGTGCCTTCAGTAAGGCTTTGAAGATGGGGAGAATCATTGTCTGGCAGATTTGAGGAGGGAGGGCATTCCAGAACAGATGTGGGCGAGGGTTCAGTGGCCAGACAGGAGAGAGGAGGCACAGTGAGAAAGTTAGCACCAGAGGAGCAAATTGTGTGGCCTGGGCTGTAGAAGGAGAGAAGTGAGGTAAGGTAGGAGTGGACAAGGTGATGAAGTACTTTAAAGCCAATGGTGAGGAGTTTTTGTTTGATACACAGGTGGATAGGGAACCAATGGAGATTTTTGAGGCTGGGGGGTGACATGTCCTGAACGTTTCTGTAGAAAGATGATCCAGACAGCGGAGTAAAGCATGGACTAGAGTGGGGAGAGGCAGGAGGTTGGGAGGTCAGCAAGGAGGCTGATGCAATAATCTAGGCAAGATAGGATGAGTGATTGTATTAACATGGTAGCAGTTTGTATGGAGAGGAAAAAGTGGATTTTAGTGATGTTATGAAGGTGAGACCGACAGGATTTGGTGACGGATTGAATATGTGTGTTGAATGAGAAAGCGGAGTCAAAGACAATGCCAAGGTTAGGGGCTTGTGAGATGGGAAGGATAGGGGTGCCATCTATAGTGATAGGAAAGTCTGGGAGAGGGCAGGGTTTGGGTGGGAAGATAAGGAGCTCTATTTTGGACATGTTAATTTTGAGGTGATGGGAGGACATGCAAGTTGTAATGTCTTGAAGGGAGGAGGAGATGTGAGCCTGGAGAGAGGGAGAGCGATCAGGGGAGGAGATGTAGATTTGGGTATCATGTGCATAGAGAACTAACTGCCCATCCCTAAAGTTCTCCATCTACATCCTTAACTTTCCTTCTAGTAACACGTTATGAACTTACCAGTAATGATAATAATAATTATGGTACTTGTTAATCACTTACTAAATGCCAAGCACTGTTCTAAGAGCTGGGGTAGATACAAGTTAATCAAGTTGGACACAGTCCCTGTCCCACATGGGGCTCAGATTCTTAATCCCCATTTTACAGATGAGGTAACTGAGGCCCAGAGAAGTTAAGTGACTTGTCCAAGGTCACACAGCAGACATGTGGCAGAGCCAGGATTAGAACTCAGGTCCTTCTGGCTCCCAGGTGTGTGTTCCACGCTGCTCCATAGGATTTAATTTCCAGAGTGGAACTGTATTCCAGTGTTTCCTATCAATCAATCAATCATATTTATTTGGAACTTGCTGTATGCACAACACTGTACTAAGCACTTGGGAGATTTATAACAATAATGTAAATAGAGACAATCCCTGCTCTTAAAGATCTTATAATCTGGCAGGGGAGATTGACATTAAAATAAACTAGAGGTATAGGGAAGCAACCAAATTTTAAAATATGTACATAAGTGATGTTGGAGAAGAGGGTGGAGTGAGTGCTGTAGGGCTTACGGGTGAGGATTAAAGGATATAGGTGATGCAGTTTGGGAGGAAATGTGGTGGGGAAATGCAAGGTTAGTCAAGGACAGCTTCTTGGAAGAAATGTGATTTTTGTAGAGCTTTGAAGATGGGAAGAGTGCTGGTCTGTCTGATATGGAAGAGGAGGGAGTTCCAGGCAGGAAGAAGAAGAAGGGTGTGAGCAAGGGGTTGAAAAGGAGAGAGACAAGATCAAGGCACATTAAGTAGGTTGGTGTGAGAAGAGTAAATTATGTGGGCAAGGTTTTAGTAGGAAAACAGGGATGTAAGGTAGGAGGGAGAGAGCAAGCTGATTGAGTGCTTCAGAGTTGATGGGAAGGAGTTTCTGTTTGATACAGAGGTGGATGAGTAACCAGTGGAGGTTTTTGAGTTGTGGGGAGATATACATAGGGTGATGTTTTAGAAACATCCTACTTTTTTTCACTCTGCAGAATGCCCAACTTAGATACGGTCTGTGTGAAAATCTCTCTATCCCTTGCCTCCTTTTTTCACCCCACTTCAGTCACGGGAGAGTCTACCTCCTTCTCCACACTGATTCCCCTACGTAAAGCTATACTATGTTTTTTATGGTATTTGTTAAGCCCCTACTATGTGCCAGACTCATTAAGTGCTAGGAAAGATTCAAGATAATCAAGTTGGACACAGTTCTTGTCCCACATGGGGATCACAGTATTAATCCCCATTTTAATTAATTAATTGTGGTATTTGTTAAGTACTTATTATGTGCCAAGCTCTGTACTAAGTGCAGGGGTGGATACAAGCAAATTGGGGTGGACACAGTCCCTGTCCCACGTGGGCTCCGAGTCTCAATCCCCATTTTACAGATGAGGTAACTGAGGCACAGAGAAGTAAAGTGACTTGCCCAAGGTCACATAGCAGATATGTGGCAGAGCCAGGATCAGAGCCCATGACTTGCAGGCCCACGCTCTATCCACTATGCCATGCTGCTCCTCTCCTGTTCATGACAGAGAGAGTTTATGAGATATGAGGGAGAGAATGGAAGATCAGTGGGGGAGAGTCAGGCTCATTAATCACTGAAATTTGGCTAATTTTTCTTTTATTTCTTTCATTACTTTCCTAGACAGGGTCATGCTTTTCCAATTGGGACCCTAAAGACAAGTGGCCACTAATACCTCTTGCTTTTCCATTTCCTTGTCCCATCCTCCACACACACCTGACTCCACAACATCTTTTCCTTCTTTGTCCCAGAGGGGTAGCCTTTCCTTATTGCTCCTTCCTAGCTATGTGGCAGCAGAGTTGCAGAGGCCATTGATTGGAGGAGTGACTTGTGCTCTTGCTGTTGTGACCCCCACGACCCTCTCTCACAGGGTCAGTCTCAACCCCTAGCTCTCAGCTAAGCAAAGGCAGTGAAGTGGACAGAGTGGGGAGTTGTTGAAGGTACCTTCATATCTTCACTTCCTGTGGAGGATTGGAGTAGTGAGGCTGTGCTTCCCGAGTGTCAACCAAGGCAATGGCTACACTGGCAGTGCCTTCAGAGTGCACAGGTCTTGAAACACTATAGCTGAATAATAAAGGGCCTAAAGTTGCTCATCAGTAAGACTTTGCCACTCCGACAGAAGTTACTTCCGCTGGCCACCCTGATGCAGAAAGTGGGTTACCAATCAATTAGGCGATCAATCGATTGTATCTACCGAGTGCTTAGGAGCTTGGGAGAGTACAATACAGTAAGTAGATATGGTTTTTATCCTCTACTAGTTTTCAAGCTACCAGGGGAAACAGATGCTAAAATAACTTACAGATAGGAGAAAGTAATAGAATATAAAGATATGTATCTAAGGGCTAAGGGAGCTAGCTGGGGGGAGGCTCCATTGTGCTTTTCCAGGCATTTCATGCCATACTCTGCATTCAGTGGTTGCCCAATAAGTGCCATTGCTTATTTCAAGAAACTATTAGAAACCCCTGCAAGTAACTATTCACATAAGTATACATATCTTTATATTCTACTATTTCCCCTACCTTCAATTTATTGTAATATCTAGCTCTCCCTGTAGACTGTAAGTTCACTGTGGGCAGGGACCGTGTCTACCAACACTACTATCTTATACTTTCCCAAGTACTTAGTATGGTGCTCTGCATACATTAAGCACTCATTAAATACCACTGATGGTTGATTAATTGATTGATTGATGGGGCAGGGGGTGAGTGATTCAGAAGTGCTGAAGGAGCAGTTGGAGGTAACCATGCCCTGTGAAGCACTTAGTTCTGTGCTTTGCACAGTATGCGCTCAATAAATACGACTGACTGAATGAATGAATATGAACATCTGGATAACTTTGAGGTACCTTGAGGATTTTGGTAGGGCTAAGGACGGTCCTGAGAGATTGCCACAGGGCTACAGCATCCCAAAGGAAGGAGTTTCTCTACTGGTTAGGTTGCTCCTTCCTGTATTAGAGTTGTCTGGAGTTCTGATGACTCTCAAGAGTCTTGATGAGCTTGGGAAGAGTTTGAGAAGGGCCAGGCTAAATTGTAAACTCTACCCTAGACACCCACCCACATGAGTTCACTGGAGCTCCCCAGAATGTGCTTCAAAGGAATCTGGGGAAGATCAATGAGGCCCTTTGGGGATGATAAACTGAGGTGTTGGCTATTTGACTGCTACTGGAATTTATTTGGAAAGTACAGGCCGCTGACTTACAGTGTTATTTGCATTTTTTTTCTTTGCAATACACCTCATAATATCTAAGTCCAGATGACACTTCTACATGTCTCAGGAAAGAATGACGTTACGTGATATGAGACTCAGAACAAGCTTGAGAGGCAATAACTGTGTGAGGTATTTCTAATGGAAAATTTAAATTTTATGTCCCCAAATCTAGCTTTAGCAATTGTGAAATGGAGGCTATTAAATCAGCAAATATAAAACCATTGCTTTTAATGAAGTCTATCTCTGATTTCGTTCATTTGACAAATTATGAGCCTAGTTCTTCCAATCAAAGGGAGAGAATGGTCTAACATAAACAAATGGAATAAAGTGGGGAGAGATGGAGGGATGGAAACCACTAAGGAGGCTTTTGGAGAGGCGAAAAAGGGGTGGATGAGGGAAGTATTTTGAATAAGAAATGGAAGGTCAGATGAAGTGGCTTCCATATGAAGATAGACTAGGAAGAAGATTAGGAATTTTCAGTCTAGAAAGACAAGATTGAGAGCGGACAGCACTGAAGCAGACACAATTCTGGTGAATGTGGAAAGAATGATTTGGGAATTGTTTACTAATTCCCACAACAGCAGGATGAGGGACATCCACTGAAGCATGAAGACAGCAGGTTCAAAACAAAGGAAAAAGCTTTTTCTACACTGAGTGGTAGACATATGGAATTGGTTACTAAAGGAAGTTGTGCAGACAAAAAATATCAATAGATTCAAATCTGGGTCAATTCATGGAGGAGAGGTCCATAATAGAGCATTTAAAAGTAAAGTTGGGATATTAGTGGAAAATATTTGGGATGTTAGAAACCGCAGTTATCATATGGGAAATTGGGATATTCAAGAGCATAGCCATAACCATTATAATGGATATTAAGGAGGGCAACCATTACATGGTCTTTGATATCACTGTTGGAGATATAATCCTGTGCTGGTTGGGTCATTGGTCTAATCTAGTAATGGTATTTCTTATGTGCTTAGGTTTTATTGAGAAGCAGCATGGCTCAGTGGAAAGAGCCTGGGCTTAGGAGTCAGAGGTCATAGGTTCTAATCCCAGCTCCGCTGTGTGACTTTGGGCAAGTCACGTAACTTCTCGGTGCCTCAGTTACCTCATCTGTAAAATGGGGATTCAGACTGTGAGCCTCACGTGGGACAACCTGATTACCTGGTATCTACCCCAGTGCTTAGAACAGTGCTCTGCACATAGTAAGTGCTTAGCAAATACCAACATTATTATTATTATTTTATGACTTTCTGACAGAGTGGGTAGATGGATAAGTGGAGTGGAGTGGGAGAGAAGAGGCTGTGGGAGAATGAGTGAGAGAGGAGTCAAAGATGACTCTAAGGTTATGAACCCTGGAGGTCAGGGAGGCTAGTGGAGCTGTTGACATTGATGGGTGGGTTAGGAGATGAAGGTTTAGGAGGAAAGATGAGGAGCTCCATTTTTGACATGTTGTGTTTAAAGTGGCAATGGAAAATTCAGTTGGAGATGACCTGGAGAAAGAAAGAAATTCAAAACTGGAACAAGAGTGAGAAATCAGGGCTCAAGATATACATTTGAGAGTCATCTATATAACAAACTTGACCTTATCATCTAATCATCTCCTCGAACTCCAGTTTTTGGTTTGGACTAATTAGAAAGAAGGGAGTGGGTGGGGGGGTGGCTGGGGGGAATTTAACATTTTAGGAACATTTTGGCCATCAACATAAAGGAAGATATAGAGAAAAGAAGGAAAATGAGAGTAGAAAGACAGGAGAATGAAAAGGAAAGAGGAGTAAGATACAGTAAGTAGATAATAATAATGATGATAATAATAATGGTATTTGTTAAGTGCTTACTATGTGCCAGGCAGTGTATTAAGCTCTGGGGTGGATGTAAGCAAATCGGGTTGGACACAGTCCCTGTCCCACGTGAGGCTCACAGGGCTACAGCATCCCAAAGGAAGGAGCTTCTGTACTGGTTAGGTTGCTCCTTCCTGTATTAGAGTTGTCTGGAGTTCTGATGACTCTCAAGGTCTTGATGAGTATCAAGAATCAATCCCCATTTTACAGATGAGATAACTTGGGGCACAGAGAAGTGAAGTGACTTCCTCAAGGTTACACAGCAGACAAGTGGTGGATCCAGAGTTAGAACCCATGACCTACTTTCCACCAAACTTCCTATGGTGCTTTTAGAAACAGAAGAAAACATTTCTTCACCCAAGGGATGGTAAACATTAGTTGGCAGAGTGTTGTGCAGACAGAATATATCAGTAGGCTTAAGAGAGATTTGGATGAATTCATGAACAAATGCTCCATAGCTGGTTACTCAAAAAGAGGAGAAGAGCTAGGTATTTTAGCTGGTCCATGTCTAAACATTAGGATGGATGTACAGATGGGTAGTCCTCACATGGAAACCTCCCTACATCATGTTACAGTGTTGGAGACAGAATACTGGGCTGGATGGATCATTGTTCTGACCCAGGAATAGCATTGTTTCTGTTCTTATGTTCTTACAGAGGACTCACTTGTATTATGTTGTATGCTCTTATAGAGGACTCAGTTCCTCCTACAGAGCTCAGAAGCTCAGCTATCTATTTTCCAACTAAATGTTTTGCATCTTCCGGTACATCTTGTTTCTGTTTCTTCCAATTTGAACGAAACTCAGTGCCCTCCCCCTCTTCCCCTTTTCTCCTATCCCCTTGAAATTTATGTGTATTCCCTTAAATGTTTTTTGGCCCTTAGAGGACTGTCAAGGGGGGAAGAAAGAGGATCTGAATGCCTTTGAAGAGATAGATGGGAATAATTGAGAACAGATAAACATTCACTTTAATCAAGCGGAGGAAACCCTGCAACCCCTTCAGTACCACTCCCACCTCCCATCACTATACGTATATCTTTCTTAGAAGAATGTGGGATAAGACCTACCTCTGGTTAGTCCTTTGAGAAATTTTCTTTTGCCTGAAATGCATTAAATATTTGAGGAGCATGAAACTTTTTGCTTCTAGGCTCTAATCCCCCCTAGTGCATCATCATCATCAGTATTAATTGAAAGCCTGTTAGGTGAAGAGTGCTGTACGAAGTGCTTGGAAGCACAGGAAATCCGTGACTTAAGACTCTTGCAATTATAATGAATGGCACTTGCAACATTTCTAAATCTTCATCCTGTTTTAGCTTTGCAATGCATTGATTCATGGCTTATGACTTCACAATGCGAGCTTTCTTTATGGTGCTTGCTCCAGAGGCCCAGGGTGGTAGGAGGTGGTGTACAACAACCCAGGGGAAATGGGAAAAGTCACATGGGGGGAGAAAAAGGGAGGAAAGTTTAAAAAGGGCAGAGCCAAGGGGGCCAGGGGAAGGTTTACCTGAACTCCAGAAAGAGTCAACAGGGAGGGTCAACCTTATCTATTAATTTCTCATAAAGTAAAAGTTGGCTACTCTACGTGTTACCTCTTCGACTCAAGATACTTCTGAGTACACAATTCTGGGTAATTTGGGGAAAAACAGGGTCTCCAACCTTGGTTTTGATTATGCCTCTCCCTCATTTATAACTGTTACTAGAGGAAAACTGGTCCTGACATGTTCGGACTTTAGATCCAATATTCAGGAATGAACTATGATCATGATCCCTCTCTTCGAGGAATTTACAGTCTAATGGGACCTAGTGCCAATGGGGATCGGAGACTGGCTCCAAGGGCACATCGCATATCCCACTCTGCTCCCTTTTCCTCTCATCCACAGGCATGGAGATGTGGTATGTGTGGCAGCCTGGTTAAGGGACATCTATGGGCTGGAGTTTCGAAGGGGCAAGGGAAAGTAAAGATAACCCAGCCTAACTGCAATAATTCTACATCCAGCAGCTGAAACAATGAAGGGAAAGCAGACCCTCATTTCTAGGCATGCATAGACTTCTTCCCCTACCACAACTGTAGTGCTGGAAAAGCATCACAGTCTGACAGGAGGGTAGAATGTGGCAATGGTAATAATAATCCTGGTATTTGTTAAGCACTTACTCTGTGCCAAGCATTGTTCTAAGCTCTGAGTAGATACAAGGTAAATCAGGTTGGACACAGTCCCTTTCCCACGTAGGGCTCACACTCATCCTTATTTTACAGTTGAGGTAATAGAGGTACAGAGAAGTGAAGTGACACACCCTAGGTCACACAGCAAAGTGGCAGAGCCAGGATTAGACCCCACAACCTCTGACTCCTAGGCCCGTGCTCTTGCCACTAGGCCAGTGGGGAGGGCACAGGGTGGACTGTCTCCCTTTCCACCATGCAAAGGAGGAACAGAGCCAGCTCCTTTCATAGTGAGGTGGTGGAGTGGGCTGAAGAGCTACAGGATTCTCTTCCTATTTATGTCTTTCGGCATATCCCTCCTAGGATTAAAGAAAGGATCACTTAGGAGTCTTTTCAAAGTGAGATTGGCAGCCTCTCAATAGGCCATTAGATACAGAAATCAAACAAACTGTAATAATAGAAATGAGTGAATGCAGAGCAACCAAATATTTCTCTTCACCCTCCACCCCTTTCCCACATGCACACATGCATACGCACCTAGAAACGCACACACTCAAACACAGAAAAGTGACAGAAAGAGTTCAAAAGGAGGGAGGATCTGGCTATTACTCAAGGATTGAAGTGACCCAGTTCTCTTGAGAAGAAAGGAATAGAAGACAGTTTCCCACATGAGGCACAACAAAAATAGCAAGTGCTGAAAGGAGTCGTTTCAAGTCTTCAGAAGATGAATTCATTTATCTGCTGAATTAGAACAATGCACACTGTTGTTGGTAATCCAGCCACCCCCCACCACTGCATGGGTTAGATTAGAAAGTGACTGGAACTATTTTCAGTTGCTCGTTTGTTTGGCAAAAAGAAGAAAGGAATCCCACAAACCTGTTGCTCACTGATGCAGAAATCAAAGGGCTTCCATGGGACATTGATCTTTAGTGATAATAATAGTCATGGTATTTGTTAAGTGCTTACTATGTGTAAAGCACTGTTCTAAGTGCTGGGGTAGATAGAAGTTAATCATGTTGGACACAATCTCTGTCTCACATGGGGCTCACAGTCTTAAATCCCATTTTACAGATGAGGTAACTGAGGCACAGAGAAGTGACTTGCCTATGGTCACACAGCAAACAAGTGGCAGAGGCAGGATTAGAACCCAAGTACTTCTGACTCCTGGGCCCGTGCTCTATCCACTAGGCCATGTTGCTTATCTAATAATATCATTTGAGTCTGCCCCCAAGAACCGAGTTTCATGTCAAGAGGTAGGAATGATCAGCTCACGGGTCCCGTCCCTTCAGTTGCCAGGCCAGACTAGATAGATCCTTTTGAACCCCCTTTGTTGGGGGCAAGCATGGGGAGACTTGAATCCAAAAGTCCAAGAGGTTCAGGTTCATGGTTCATAGTCTTCATGGTCTGGGTAAACTTGGAGCCCATGAAGATGAAGGGGTCCCCAGCCAATCTGGTCTCCCCAGAGTCCTTGTCCATGACAGTGGGAACCAGTTCAGACTCAGTGAGCACAGACTACCCAGTGGAGACTGAGCCCCCTTTCCCTCTGTTCCTCCTCCCCTCTCCATTCCCCCTTCTCCCACCCTCTGCTCTCCCCCTTCTCCTCCCCACAGCACTGTGCATATTTGCATATGTTATTTATTACTCTATTTTGTTAATGATGTGTATATATCTATGATTCTATTTATCTTGATGATATTTACACCAGATTATTTGTTTTGTTTTTCTGTTTTGTTTTGCTGTCTGTCTCCCCTGTTTAGACCGTGAACCCATTATTGGGCAGGGATTGTCTCTATCTATGGCTGAATTGTACATGCCAAGTGCTTAGTACAGTGCTCCGCACATAGTAAAAGCTCAATAAATACGATTGAATGAATGAATGAATGAATGAATGAATGAATGAATGAACCTTGGACTGGACTGGTCCCTTCCCAAAAGACAAGGAGAACAGGACAACAGTGGCCAAGAGACCTTCATCTCACTCTTTCTGGCTTCCTTTAGGGCAATATTTTTCCCAGAGCTGGTGGAAGGGAATCCTTAAATTTTCTGTTTATCCACTTAATTGATGAAGTCTGGGCAGTGACTATGCCAGTTCCCCCTCACTAACCTCTGACCACCTCTGTAAATGAGAGAGTACTTGGCTCCTAATACCCTTTTCAATCTTCGTTCTTTGGCTGTCTCAGTAAGACAGACCCATTCTCCAGGAACAGAGATGTAGCTACCAGCCTGCTAACATTATCTCTACTGGAGTCTGGTTTTCAGGTGACATAGGATCCAGAGGCCTGATTCTCACATGTTCTTTTTCTGTCCAGGACCTGGAGCAGTAGAAGATTTAGCTTTTCCATGTTCTATCACTAGCAAGCCCCTAAAGCAGCTAAACAACTTATCACTTCAGTAGAAATAACCTACTTGGTTTGTCAATAACACCACCTGGACTCTACCTAATCTAGTCTATTAGCAAGTCCATGCATGATTCTGAGCCATTGTTTTACTTCATGACACCTTCATAGAAACAGCAGGAAGATACCCACCTGACAATATAACCTCCCCCCCTTTCCCCTCTTTCACTGGCTACACCCAGGACATTTTGCATTACAGATTGGATTGCGGATCCCCACTATTGCTGACTGAAGACATTTTGGATTGCTAAGTGATGGGACACTGGCCATTACAGCATTCTGCAGAGGGTTGAGAAACCATAGCGAGTCCAAGCCAGACACAAGCACAAGCACAAGTACAAGCTCAAACACTTTTTCCCCAGTTTCTGACCATATTTAGGAGATTTATGGTAAGGACTAACATTTAGGCCCAGCCCAAACCATAGAAGGATGGTCTATGCTTTGAGCTTTGAGGGATATTGCTTTATTTGCGGTCATTTCATAAAACACAGCTTGTGCTGTACAAAATAATAGTGCTTAACACATAAGTAAGCATTTAATAAATACCATTCATTCATTAATTCAATCATATTTATTGAGCATTTACTGTGTGCAAAGCACTGTACTAAGCATTTAGGAGGGTACAACAACAGACACATTCCCTGCCCACAATAAGCTCACAATCTAGAGACCATAATAAATATGTTAATACAACATGTAATGGACAACCTTAGCAGCTTCATGTACGGTTGAGATGAGACATAGCGATAGACTCCAGTTAGACATTTCCGTCAAACTGTTTTACTGGTTCCCCCTACCTCTTAGATTTGAGCCCTGTGTGCAATAGGGATTGTATCTGATTTGATTATCTTGTAGCTTTACCCCAGTACTTGGCACAGAATAAGCACTTAATAAATGTTATTATTACTATCATAACCTTCCAGCTGTATTTCATTTTTGACTGTCCCAGCTCTGTCCCCTCACTCACACTGTTTCCCCTGCCTGGAACTCCCTCCTTCCACTAAGCTGACAGACCACAGCTCTCTTCATGTTCAAAGTCCTCCTGAAATCCTCTGACAAACCTTCCCTGATTAACTACCCACACCCCGAGTCACATCAACCCATCAGCCACCTCTAGTCTTTACATATTTTTTATAATGCCCCTCAGCACTCATATAAATATGTATAATTGATTGCAAGGTCAATCAGAAGATCCCTTCTGATTACCTTATTTGTAAATATTTTTCTGTCTGTCTCCCTCATTAAAGTATAAGCACATTGTGGGCAGGGAATGTGTTGCCTGCATCTGTTGTGCTTTCCCAAGGATTTAGTACAGTGTATGAGACTCAGTGGGGGCTCAATAAATTCCATTAATACTACTGTTACGCAGTGTGGCTCAGTGGCTAGAGCACGGGCTTGGGAGTCAGAGGTCATGGGTTCTAATTCCGGCTCTGCCACTTGTCTGCTGTGTGATCTTGGGCACGTCACTTCAGCATGGCTCAGTGGAAAGAGCACGGGCTTTGGAGTCAGAGGTCATGGGTTCGAATACTGGCTCTGCCACTTGTCAGCTGTGTGACTTGGGGCAAGTCACTTAACTTCTCGGTATCTCAGTTACCTCATCTGTAAAATGGTGATTAAGACTGTGAGCCCCAAGTGGGACAACATGATTCCCCGGGTCTACCCCAGTGCTTAGAACAGTGCTCGGCATACAGTAAGCGCTTAACAAATACCAACATTATTATTATTATTATTACTTCACTTCTCTGTGCCTCAGTTATCTCATCTGTAAATTGCGGATTAAGACTGTGAGCTTTATGTGGGACAACCTGATTACCCTGTACTTAGAACCAGTGCTTAGCACAGTGCTTGGCACATAGTAAGCGCTAACAAATGACATTATTATTGTTGTTATTATTATTACTTTTATTTCTTTCATATCTTCCAAATGGTAGTCACAGCCACTAACCAGAAGAGACCTTATACATATCCCAGTGTAAAAGGGACTTTCCACATTGGTTGCCTATTGATCTTTCCATCTATTGTGTGCTTATCATATAGATTGCAGCTTCTGTGAATACAAGGGACAGATCTATATCTCTACCCTCTATCTTTATGTATATTTTATGGAAAAATAATATTGAAATGTTTGTTCAGGAACCACAAAGACATTGTATATTTAGTACATCTATTACAGGAAGTAATTTAGCAGGCTAAAGGTCTTGGCATGTTTTGGGGAAACCATTCAGTAGAAAGTAGTAGCTTTAGCCACAGTGGTAATAGCATTTATTGAGCTCCCACTTAGTGCGAGACACTGTTCAAGGCACTTGGGAAGTACAGAAAAACAGAGTGACAGATTCCCTGTTTCCAAGGAGTTTATACAAACCTAAATCTAATTATAATCCGAAGGGGTCAAAATAAATGAATTGAACAGTCATATTTACAGGAGTGCTGAAGAGGGTGTAAATAAGTTCATAAGTACTAGAGCTGGTTGAAGGGATGATACCGTTCAAAGTGTTGGGAAATTTTTCAGGGAAATCTTGATTGGAGGAGGTGAGATTTTAGGTGGGATTTGAATGTGAGGAGAGCTGTGGACTGGCTAATGTTGGGAGTGAGGGAGTTCCAAGTCAGGGGAACAGTGAGAGCAGGGAGACAGAGGCAGGAGAGTTGAGAATGAGGTACAACTGTAGGTTGGCTTGGGAGGAATGAAGACACAGAGTTGGGAATAGTGGAAAAGACATAGGGAGCCAGTGGAGGGTCTGGAAGAGAGGAGAGATGTGGGCCGAAGGACGCTTCAGGAAGAAGATCTGTGCAACGGTGTGAAGTATAAATTGGGGTAAGAAAAATAAAGCTGCTCATAAATGTATTATAGAACTACTTTATCTGATATTCACATTTAAACAAGGGCTCCTAAACCTACACAAAACTTTTTGCTCTATGGTACAAAATCAGGCAGATTGGCATCTGTGCAAGCAATAACATCTTGAACTGATTCTCTCTTTTTAGAAATTTTGGTAGTTTAGTTCAGGAGTACAGATAATAATAATAATAATAATAGTATTTGTTAAGCGCTTACTATGTGCCAAGCACTGTTCTAAGTGTTGGGGGTATACAAGGTAATCAGGTTGTCCCACGTGGGGCTCACAGTCTTAATCCCCATTTTACAGATGAGGGAACTGAGGCACAGAGAAGTTAAGTGATTTACCCGAAGTCACACAGCTGACAAGTGGCAGAGCCGGGATTAGAATCCATGACCTCTCACTCCCAAGCCCATGCTCTTTCCACTGAGCCACGCTGCTTCTTGGACACAGACATAGGGGCCTACCTGAGGTCACACACACACACACACACACGCAAAACCACACCCCCATTCCAACAATAGCTGAAGGAATCATTTTCCTTCATTGGAACTGAAAGACAACATCACTCTTATTCATCATTTTCCTTATCTCTGAGGGAATTGCCAATCTTGCCCTTTGCCTTCACTTTCCTTGTCATTTCACAATTTTGCTGAGAGCACATTTCAGAAAAGTTTGGTAATTGATGAAATGCCATGCAGAAATGACAGACCACATTTCATCCCTTCTTCCTGCCCTGTATTTTGGAGAGCAAGTTAATGTCAAGGCTAGTGATCAAAATTAGGACATTGCAGCTTGTTCCTGACAAACCTGAAATGAGCAGGCCAGCTGTTCTGTGCCTTCCCTTAATCCAGGGACTCCAATATGAATGAAACCACCAGGCCTTCATCAAAGCTGTTTTCTTGGACTATGGGTTTGTACCAGATCACCAGCATTGCCTAGAGAATGTGCCTGATCTTCAGTCCAAGCAGGATTGACTTCCAATCCTAGCCCTGCCAGTGATGCACAGAAAGGATTTTAGTTGTCCCTTAGTGTTCTAGGACTCATTTTATCCAGCTGTACAATAGAGGCATTACTAGCAGTAGTGGGTTTAATAGTGACAACAAAACAAAATTAAAAAAAAAACAAAGATTCTTAGAGCTTTCAACTTCTCGGACCTAACTTTGCTGGGAGACTAGGAAGTTAGGAAGGAGAGAGAAATATACTTCAGTAATGTCTGTCCCGGAGTAGTTTATCTAGTGATTTGGGAGGCTCTGAACAGCTTTTGGTGGTATTCGAGGCAAGGTAACTTAAATAAAACTTTTTTCCCCACTTGTTTTTCCTGACCAAGAAAGATGCAAGTACTCCACCCTTGACTTTTTAATATGGAAAGATAATATTGATGGAGAACAAGGATTATGTCTTTTCACTGAACTGCCTAGAGTCTACCATAACATACAAACTTCAAACTTGAAATAAAAATGTTCAGTTTGATCCTCTCCTTATGTCCAGGAATACACAACCTCCAAGGCATGGAGGGCAGAAAACCTTCTTTCTGCGCTCCCCTGCATGCTTCCCTGATTAGAAGTCAGAGTCACTCTTTCCAAGCCAGTGGTTTCTAGGACACTAACCACATAGCTTCCTTGCTCTGTTTGGAAGTAGCCCAGGGAGAGTGAAGGGACTAGGTTGATCACTGAAGGCCCATACAAATATTAATATTGAGGCACATGTGACAGGCCCACAGTATATTGCCATATATTTCTCCAGGTTAGGTATGGGAGGGTGTCTCATGACATAAAGGTGTCTGATCAATCAATCAACTCAAATGTATTTTAGGACGCCTACTGGGTGCAGAGCATTGTACTAAGCATTTGGGAGAGTACACTCTAACAGAGTTGGTAGACATGTTCCCTACCCACAGTCTACAGTCTACAGTTTAGAAGATTACAGATTAATCTTCAGATTACAGATTACAGATGTCTACAGATTACATTCTAGAAGGAGACACAGACATTAATATAATTAAATAAATTATGGCTATGTACATAAGTGCTGTGGGGCCGAGGGAGGGGTGAATAAAGGGGGCAAGTCAAAGTGCAAGGGTGACGCAGAAGAGAGTGGGGGAAGAGGAAAAGAGGGCCTAGTTGAGGAAGGCCTTTTGGAGGAGATGTGCCTTAAATAAGACTTTGAAGATGGTGAGAGTGATCATCTGTCAGATATGAAAAGGGAGGGCATTCCAGACCAGAGGCAGGACATGGGGGAGAGGTTGTCCGTCTAATGCCATAGCTGTACTGGACAAAGGACAGACCAGCTGGAAACTAGATGCTCCTGTGTAGAACCAAATGAATGGCCATTCTAGGAGGGAAAAACCCTACCCAACTGGCAGAATTGCCAGTCACATGGCACTGCCCCCTAAATCAACAACTGACAAAACTTCTCTGAGCCCACAACATGCATCCAACTGGCATCTAACACATTTAGAGCATAGACACAGTCCATGTCTTCAAAGAGATTACTGATTCATGGAGGAGATCAAACAAACAACCATGCAGTCAACATAGACATGTACAGCTCTATTAAGGACAGACCAAAGAGGAGAGATCTTTGAAATGGGGAGACCAGAAAGGAAGCTGTTGTAGTAATCTGGCTGAAAAGGTGGAGAGGCAGAGGTGAATTTATGAAATACTGGAAGGGAAAGATTGAATTTTGAGACTGACTGAGTATGGGAAGTCAATGAAAAGAGAAGGATGACAGCAAGGTTGCTTCTGGGACAGCTAGGATGGTGGTATTATTAACAGTGATAAGGAAGTTTGAAGAGGAGAAGGTTTAAGGAAGATGTTCGTTAAATACTGAATTGAAGGTGCCAGTGGGCCATCCAGATGAAGTTATCTCAAAAGCAGAAGGAAATGTGAGATTGTAAAGCAGGTGAGAGGACATAGATTTGGCAAGAGACATAGATTTGGGAGTTATCCACGTAAAGCTGCTAGAAGAAACCATTTGAATTGCTCAATCAGTAGTACTTAGAGAAGCAGCGTGGCTCAGTGGAAAGAGCCCAGGCTCGGGAGTCAGAAGTTGTGGGTTTGAATCCCAGCTCTGCCACTTGTCAGCTGTGTGACTGTGGGCAAGTCACTTAACTTCTCTGTGCCTCAGTTACCTCATCTGTAAAATGGGGATGAAGACTGTGAGCATCACATGGGACAACCTGATTACCCTGTATCCACTCCAGCTCTTAGAACAGTGCTCTGCACATAGTAAGCACTGAACAAATACCAGCATTATTATTATTATTACTTGTTGAGCCCCCACTATATCAGAGCACTCTCCTAGAAGAAGGTAAGCTCCTTGTGGGCAGGGAACATATCTACCAAATCTGTTATATTGTACTTTCTCAAGCACTTAGTACAGTGCCCTGCACACAGTAAGCATTCAATAAATAGGAATGATTGATTGAGCTTAGAAAAATGCAGTGGAAAGAAAAGCAGTTCCTCCCTTCAAGAAGCTTACAATCTAACACAGGGGAAAGGAAAATTCAGAATCATTTACAGTTAGTAGGAACAACAGAGAAACAAAGGGTTATAACCAAAGAAGGGAAAGATGAATAAGTGCATAAATATGTAACTAGCATAATTGCTACACGTGGCTGTGAATACAAAAGTGCTGATGTGGGTGTAGGGATGAAATGACCTGAAGGGAAGGTGATCAATTAGGAAATGTCCCTTGGAAGAGGTAAAATTTCTAGAGGGCTTTGAAGCTGGTAAGGTTGTGTGGTCTGACATTTGAAGAGCTAGGGAGTTCTGTGCAAGGGGAATAATGGTACAAATAAAGGACAGAGGTAGGGGAGGTAAGAGTGAGATCAGTGAGAAAATGTGCTTGGGAACAGTATCAGCTGTGAACCATGGAGTAGCTGGTGAAGAGAGTGGATATGTAAGAAGGACAGAGCTGGTGGAGAGCCTGGAAACCAATGGTTGGAAGTTTCTGCTAGTTGTGGAGGGAAATGAGCAGCCATTTGCAGGTTTTGAAGAATGGAGAGACTTGGGCTGTACAGCATTTTTAGAAAGATGATTTGGTTGCGGAGCATAGTATAGGCTGAAGGGGACTTGGGTGGGAAGAAAGAGATGGCTTTGAGAAATGTTGTTGAGAAAGAACTGGAAAGATTTAGCAATTTAGCAAGTATTTAGAAGGCAACATGGCCTATTGGATAGAGCACAGGCCTGGGAGTCAGAGGAAGCTGGGTTCTAATCCAGGCTCTGCTACTTGCCTGCTGTGTGACCTTGGGCAAGTCACTCAATTTCTCTGTGCCCCAGTTATCTCATATGTAAAATGGGGATTAAGACTTTGAGTCCTGAGTGGGACATGGACTCTGTCCAACCTGATTGGCTTGTACCTACCCCAATGCCTGGCACATAGTAAGTGCTTCACAAATAATATATATATTTATTATATATATATAGAAAGCAATGAAATAAATGTGAGAGTTAAAAGGAGTTAAAGATGACACTTAGGTTGAGAGCCTTAGTGGAAGAGAGGGTGGTGGAATTGTCAACTATGATAGGCAAGTTAGGAGGATTTGGTTTAGGAGGGAAGAGAAGGAGTTAAGTTTTAGACATGTTGAGTTTCAGATGCAGGGGAGACATCGGAATGGAGATGCCCTGGAGGCAAGGGGAGATTTGAGATTGTAGAATAGGTGGGTGGTCAGGACTAGTGGCAAAGACTAAGGAGTAGGTCACAGAGAGGTGTTAGCTGAAACCCTATGAGTCAGTGAATTCCCCGAGAGAGTGAATGCAAAGTGAGAAAAGTAGGGGACCAAAAATAGAGCCTTGTGGGACACTCACAGTTAGAGGATGAGAGGTGGAAGAACAGCCAGGAAAGGTGACAGAAGTAGTACAGTTAGGAGGCACAGATAAGCACCATTTCCAAGAAACTGAGGTCAGATAGCACTTCTCGACTTCTGTCAGAAGGAGTCGAGAAGGCAAGAAGGATTAGAAGCAAGCACAGCCGAAAAGATTTGGCTAGGAGGTCATTCGTGGATTAGACTCCCCGTCAGTAGCATCATCTTCAAATTCAAAGAACAGCAATCTATAGCCCCCAAGTGTAAAATGGAAGTAATAAAACCTGGCTCTCTCTACCTCCCAGGTAGGGCATAAGGACAAAAAATGCTTTAGGAAAAGAAAAGTGCCCTACAAGGTACTCTTGGAAAGTGTTTTTCCAGTTCTCCCATTTAGCCTGGCCTAGCCTGGTTTCCCACTTATTCAAAGTGAATCACTGAAGGGTCATTCCTATAAATCTGCAAGATCTCCAGTTGGTATGAGTGAAGGACTGAGTTATGGGCATTTCATGTCAACATTATAGCCCACAGTTAAGTGTAATTGCTTTTTATTTGCCTGATTTTCAATCTCAGAGTCTAAAATGATCTGTTTGGGGCAAACCTTTGACAATTTGTAACATCATTTCTTTCTTTTGGAGATAATAATGTCCCCCTGACCTTGGCCCTGATTCTCTCTCCCCTTCTTCCCTCCCTCCCTCCTCCCCACACCTCTTTCCTCCCAACTTGCCTGCACCCTAGAGACACAGAATAAACCCAGCTGCTTACTCAGAGTAAGGTGGATGGCTTAATGCTGGGGAAGGGTGTGAGAGAGTCAGAAATAGGGAGGGAGTCCAGAATAGGTACCCAACAGCTTTGGGCATTTCAATTGAAAGGCATGTTTTCAACATCTTTGCAAACTTCCTGCATAATTTGCATCAGACTGAGAAGTCTTCTTTTAAAAGGGCTTTCCATTTGTCTCAGGGGACAAGTCCCACCCCATCCTTCCACAGCTAATGAATGGCTCTTCATCCAGCTGTCCTCCCCCTACAACCTCCTTCAGGCAAGGTTCATGAAATATGGTTAACAAAAATATTCTTTAGAAAATGTTTCCCCCAACCTCCATACCTCCTCTCAGTTGTGAGCTAAAGAGCAAAGAGGAACTGAAGAGCTGCAGAAAAGGAACTTTCCATCTAAACGGTGGAGAGGGCATTCAATTTTATTCTCTTTTCACTATTTTGCTTTTTTATCTTTTATTATTCATTCTCTCATTATAGTGATAAATTTTCTTATGTTGATATTTTGCAAGGGGCTTATAATAAGCTGAGAACTAAAAACTGCTTTGCAATTTGAAGTCACTGCCACATAGTTTCTCAGAGTTGTCTCCATATCACTGCAATTTTTGATGTGCGACAAAAGAAATACAGAAAAAAGAATGATGTTGATTTTAGGTTCTGTTAGAAATCAAGAGACATAAATCAAAGATTACCCACCAACATGACTGAAGACAAAGAGTACCAGAGACAGAAGCGTTATTTTCAAACTATTAAGACCATTGCAGAATTTCCACCCCTCTCCCACAACTAACCACCTCTCTCCCTTTTCCCTCACTTTCACTTCTGGGAGAGAGAGAAAAGATTGCTTTAGGGCAGGGTTTAGGAATTTACAGCTCGCTAGCTACATATGGCTCTTCTTAGAATCAAATGTGGTTCTTGAGCATAGGTTCCCACCCACTGAGTCAGCACAGTGAGGATGGCACCATTAGCCACCACAGTAAAGAGCTATGTGAGAAACGGGGCAGGAAGTAGCTGGGTAGCCCCACCTCTTCTAGTTAGAAATATGGCAGCTCCATGCCTCACCGGACAGCAGGGTGAGTTTAGGATGCTCATATTCATCCCTCCTCCAAGTGGCAGTGGCACCAAGGTGAGCCAGCTCACCTGGAGAGGGAAGAAGACCGCTTACCCACCATCTAGGCAGGAATCAAGAGCAGCTCCTGTGCCTGGCCTCGGGCCCACCACCTACTGTTAGCAGCAGGCAGCAAAGGGCCAGGGCAAGGATGCCCTACTGGTCTAGGTGCCAGGAACACTAATCACAGACCCCTATGACTGCTAGGTTCAGGAGCAGCCGCTATAGCAGAGAAGGATGAGTTTGTTCTTTCTTTCCCTTTCTCTTTCTCCCTATTCCGTTGTTTCCCACCATTGTTATACAGATATGACAAACCCTGGTCCAACCAAATCCCTTTGCTCCCTCTAGTCCAGCAGGAGCTGGCAAGAAAGCTGGCAGAGGGCTTCCTCTAAATTGGTCCGAAGAGCCAGGTAGGAGCAGGAGGAGGGGGGAGGAGAGGTGGGAGCAGGGGCTTGGGCGAGAACACGGCCTCTGCCTGCCTCCTGCCTTCCCTGGTCAGCACGCTGGAGAAGCAGCGTGGCTCAAGTGGAAAGAGCATGGGCTTTGGAGTCAGGACTCATGAGTTCGAATCCCAGCTCTGCCACTTGTTGGCTGTGTGACTGTGGGCAAGTTACTTAACTTCTCTGTGCCTCAGTTCCCTCATCTGTAAAATGGGGATTAAGACTGTGAGCCCCACGTGGGACAACCTGATTCCCCTGTGTCTACCCCAGCGCTTAGAACAGTGCTCGGCACATAGTAAGCGCTTAACAAATACCAACATTATTACCTTTTCCTGTGGTAAGGGGGACATCAGGAGACTTGGAGCAGCAGGGGGAGGAGGGGCCTAGAATAAGAGTTGACCACAAAACTGCCTGAGCAAATGGGAGCATGTAGGGTGTTCAAATATTTCATTTGGTTTGGCTCTTCCACCAAACAAGGTTATCGATCCTTGCTTTTGGCATATGGACTCATACTAACCCTGACTCTCCACCCTCCATTCCTTCCTCCCCAACCCTGACTGCAGGACAATTTTTACTTTATGATTCCTCCCCTGTCCCAACCTCACCCACCCCACCTCATTCCCTGTTAAATAGCAGAGCTGATTACATTAAGACCTTCATTAAAGATAAAATCTCTTTGATCAAAGCACTGGGAAGGGGTTAACGTGTATATTTGTCTTCTTCACAGGTTGTTTAAACAAAAGTCAGCTCTATTTTCATGGAACCTTCAGTATTTATGCAGGTTATTGGCAATCGGAGTAACTCTCCCTGTGAACTAGGTGTCATGTGGGCTGGGGGGTGGTGGTGGCTGAGAGAAGGTTTTACCTAGGCATGGAGGTCACAGAATTACTGCATCATTTGTTCTTAGATAGTGGATAAGCAGTTATCTGTCTGTATCTATTTCTCTGTGTTTGAAGTATTGTTGCCTTTGGAAAACAGAGCTTTTCCCAGTTGATGGTTGAAGGATCATGCGATAACTGCTTTTGCTGTCCAGAACTTCATGTGTTAAAAATTTTGCAACAAGTGCAGATCTGGTGCTTTCCAGTTAATATATGCTTTAATTGCTTCTGTCTCTTCAGTTCTGATAGTCTAATGAATAATGATTAATTCCATGATTCCACCTGCCCAAGTTTTCTCTTCTTACAACCACATTGTTTCAGCATTATGAAATTTTGGGACTTCCCAAATTCCAAAATCTCTTCAATTGGCAGTCTATCCTTACAATAATTAGCTCTTTGCACTTCTTCCACTCCCCAAGACTCATCTGGGAAAGGGGAAGGAGTTGGTTTTCTTCTTGCCCCTGCAATGCCACTTTTGCACCATCCCACTCCCTCTACACCTCTCTTTTTCCTCCTTTAAAGCCCACATTGACCACCTCTACCATCTAATTTCTCATTGTCATCATCTACTCCTCCCCTACTCCAACCCAAGGACTCACCACAAACATTCTGAATGTTTTTATGCCTTTCTCATGTTCCTTCTCTCCTCCGTCCCTACACTGATCCTCTGAGTCGTTACCTTGGATGTTCCTGACAACCTCCCAGTGCTCCTCTTCCTCCCACTCTTCAACCCCGCTGACCTCCTGCTCCACATCAACTCACCTACCCACCAATGTAGCCACGCGCTTAACCTAATCATCTCTAGTCACTGAACAATCTCTAACATCATCAGCACTGAAATCCCACTCTCCCACCATCTGTCTTCTCTCCCCCACACACCCTCCCTGCAAAACTGTCCAGTTCCCCCACAGAGACCTCTGATCTCTGAGCTCCCTCCAATTTTCCAACATCATCAAGTCCCCTTTAACATCAATCAACCAATCAATCAATGGCATTTATTGAGTGCTTACTGTATTGCAGTAAGTGCATGGGAGAGTACAATACAAAAGAGTAGGTATAGACAATTCCTGCCCCCAAGGAGCTAAAAGATAAAGGAGAAGACAGACATTAAAATAAATTACAGATGGATATGTACAAAAGTGCTGTGGGGCTGGGGAAGGGGTGACCCAAGAGCATAGGCAACAGGGAAGTGAGAGCTTAGTCAGGGAAGGTCTCTTACAGCAGATGTAATATTAGTAGGGCTTTGAAGATGGAGAGAGTGGTGGTCTGTTGGATACGAAGGGAAAGAGAGCTCCAAGCCAGAGGGAAGACATGGGCATAGGGTTAGCGGAGAGAAAGACAAGGCTGAGGTACAGCGTGAAGGTTGGTGTTAGAGAGAAGTGTGCTGGTTAGGTTGTAGTAGGATATAAGAGAGGTTATATAGGAATGGAGAGACAGGTTCTTTAAAGATGATGGTAAGGAGCTTCTGTTTCACGTTTTGCACACAGTAAGTGCTCAATAAATACTATTTAATGAATGAACATCTCCTCCAAGAGGTTTTCCCTGACTAAGCCCTCATTTCTTCTCCCACTCCCTTATGCATCAACCTTTCACTTGGATTTGCACCTTTTATTTACAACCTCCCTAAGCCCCACAGCACTTGTGTACATATCAGTAATTTATTTATTCATATAAATGTTAATTTATTTATTCATGTAAATGTCTATCTCCCACTCTAGACTGTAAGCTCGCTGTGGGCAGGGTATGTGTCTTCCAACTACATTATATTGTACTCTCTCCAAACACTTAGTACAGTGCTCTGCAAGCAGTAATCACTCAATAAATACGATTGATTGATTGATTGACCGATCTCTTGGTTTCATATCACCAACGCACAGCTCTGGATCACCTCAGAAGTACGTTTCCTCTGCTCATGTGCTCATCTGTTGCCAAATTGTAATTCCCAAGTGCTTAGTACAGTGCTCTGCACACAGAAAGCACTCAATAAATACGATTGAATGAATGAATGTGCTCATAGCATGGCCTAGTGGCAGGAGCACAGGCTTGAGAGTCAGAGATCATGGGTTCTAATCCCAGTTTTGCCACTTGTCTGCTGTTGTGACCTTAGGCAAGTCACTTAACTTCTCTGTGCCTCACTTACCTCATCTGCAAAATGGGGATTGAGATTGTGAGCCCCACATGGGATAATCTGATTACCTTGTATTTACCTCAGCACTTAGAACAGTGCTTGACACATTGTAAGCACTTAACAAATACATATTGTTATTATTGTTATTATAGTTGCTGCTGATAGAAACCCAGAAATCAGACCAACCTTGTCTATCTCTAACTCATCCTCACTTGCTATAACTCTGCCCACTCCTCTTCCCAGAAACAATATTTCTCCACTGTTATCGACTTCCATGCCCATTGTTTGTTCGTTTGTTTCATGGTGCTTGGTAAGTACTGTTCTAAACACTGAGGTGTAGATACAAGTTAATTAGATCAGACACAGTCCCTGACCTGCATGGGGGCTCACAGTCTCAAGTAGGAGGTATTGAACCCCCATTTTACAGTTGAGGAAACTGAGGCACAGAGAACTTAAGTGACTTGTCCAACGTTACACAGCAAGCAATTGGCAGAGCAATTGGCAGAGTTGGGATAAGAATCCAGATCTTCTGACTCCCAGGCCAATGTTCTTTCCACTAGGCCAATCTGTTTCTTTCAAGGAAGTTGCTTCAGATGTTTAACTCCGTCCTCAAACCCCTTGTCCCTGCCTAATGACCTTGCCACCTATTACCCTGATAAAATTGAAATCATCAGGTACAATCAGAAACCATTTCTTCTGCATCTCTCTAGACCTATCCTCCTCTTGCCTCCTCATCAACTCTCCCATCTTTCCCAGCACTATCTCAAGAGAAGATCTCCCACCTCATCTACCTCCTCCTCTGGAACCTTCGACCCCATCCCTTTGCACCTTATCAATACATCTGCCCTCCCACTTATTTCCTCTGACCATCATCCATCTTCAACCCCTCACTCTCCAGTGGCTCCTTCCCTGCAACTTTCAAACATGATTCTCCATCTCCAGCCTAAAAAAACTCTCCCTTGACCCCATGGAACCATCTAGTGAAAGACCCATCACCCTCTTTCCATTCCTCTCTCGATTCCTTGAGCGAGTTGTCTATACCTACTGCCTCCATTTCCTCTCCTCCAATTCTCCCCCTGAACCTCTGCAGTCTGGCTTCCACCCCCTGTACTCTATTGGAACTGCCCTTTCTAAGCTCACCAATGATGGCCTTCTTGTCAGATCCTACAGACACTACTTCATCTTAATCCTTCTTGACCTCTCAGCTGCCTTCAATACTGTGGACCACCCCCTTCTGAAAATATTGTCTAACCTTGGCTTCACTGACACTGTCCTCTCCTGGTTCTCCTCCTATCTCTCTAGCTGCTCCTTCTTAATCTCTTTTGCTGCCTCCTCTTATTCTTCCCTTCCCCTAACTATTGGAGTTACTCAAGCCTCAGTACTGAGTCCCCTTCTATTCTCCATCTATATCCAATGTCCTAGGAAAACTCATTTGCTCCCATGGCTACAACTACCATCTCTATGTGGATGATTCCCAAATCTACCTCTCCAACTCTGATGTCTTTCTTTCTTTGCAGCCTTGCATTTTCTCCTGCTTTCAGGACTCTGCTACCTGGATGTCCTGATGACACCTCAAACTTAACATGTCCAAAACACAACTCATCTTCCCACCTAGACCTTGTCCTCTTCTAGACTTTCCCATCATTGTAGATGAAACCACCATCCTCCCTGTCTCACAAGTCATTATTCTTGACTCATCTCTCTCACTCAACCCACATACCCAGTTAGTCACTAAATCATGTCAGTTCTACTTTCACAACATCTTTAAAATCTGCCCTTTCCTCTTCATCCAAACGTCTACCATTCTGGGCCAACCACTTTGATTCATTCAGTCATACTCATTGAGTGCTAACTGTGTGCAGAGCACTGTACTAAGCATTTAGGAGAGTATAATGCAACAATAAACAGACACATTCCCTACCCACAACGAGTTTACAGTCTGGAGGGTATGGGGGTGGGGGAGATAGACATTAATACAAATTAATTACAGATATGTAAGTAAGTGCTGTGGGGCTGGGAGGGGGCAAGAAAAAAGGGAGCAAGTCAGGGTGATGCAGAAGGGAGTGGGGGACTAAGAAAGGGATGGGGGGATTAGTCTGAGAAGGCCTCTTGGAGGAGATGGGCCTTCACTAAGGCTTCGAAGTCGGGGAGAGTGCCTCTCAGATTTGGGGAGGGAAGGCATTCCAGGTCAGAGGCAGGATGTGGATTGCAGTGAGCTAGGTGAGACTGAGGCACAGTGAGAAGGTGAACATTAGAGGACTGAAATGTAGGGTCTGGGTTGTAGAAAGAGAGTAGAGAGGTGAGGTAGGAGGGGGCAAGGTGATTGTTTCAAAGCCAATGGTGAGGAGTTTTTGTTGGATGCAAAACTGGATGGGTAACCTCTGAAGTTTTTTGAGGAGTGGGGCAACATGTCCTGAACATTTTTGAAGAAAAATGATTTGGGCAGCAGAATGAAGTATGGACAGGAGTGGGGAGAAGCAAGGGGCTGGGAGGTCAGCAAGGAGGCTGATGCAGTAATCCAGGTAGGATAGGATAAATGATTGTATTAACTGGTAGCTGTTTGGATGGAGAGGAAAGGGAAGATTTTAGTGATGTTGTGAAGGTGGAATTGACAGGATTTAGTGATGGATTGAATATGTGGGTTGAATGAGAGAGAGGAGTCAAGGTAACACCAAGGTTATGGGCTTGTGAGACAAGATGAATGGTGGTGCCATCAACAGTGATGGAGAAGTCAGGGGTAGGATAGGATTTGGGTGGGAAGATAAGGAGTTCAGTTTTGGACATTTTAAGCTTGAAGTGCTGGGAGAACATTCAAGTAGAGCTGTCTTGAAGACAAGAGGAAATGCGAGACTGCAGAGAGGGAGAGAGATCGGGGCTAGAAATGTAGATTTGTCATACCCCACTCAACTATTGCATCAGCCTCCTCTTTGACCTCCTTGCTTCCAGCCTCTCCCCTGTCTAGTCCTCACTTCACTCTGCTGCTCCACTCATTTCCTAAAATATTGTTCTGAGAATCTCTCTCCACTCCTCAAATACCTTCAATGATTGTTCATCAGTCTCTGCATCAAACAAATGCCTTAACATTGGTTTTAAGGCACTCAATCAGCTCCCCCATCCTACCTAACCTAACATCATTCATTCATTCAATAGTATTTATTGAGTGCTTACTATGTGCAGAGCACTGTACTAAGCGCTTGGAATGTACAATTCGGCAACAGATAGAGACAATCCCTGCCGACTGATGGGCTTACAGACTAATCGGGGGAGACAGACAAAAACAATAGCAATAAATAGAATCAAGGGGATGTACATCTCATTAACAAAATAAATAGGGTAATAAAAATATATACAAATGAGCAAATGAGCACAGTGCTGAGGGGAGGGGAAGGGAGAGGGGGAGGAGCAGAGGGAAAAGGGGGGAAAGGGGGCTTAGCTGAGGGAAGGTGAAGTGGGGGGCAGAGAGGCAGCAGAGGGAGCCTAGGGAAAGGGGGAAGCTCAGTCTGGGAAGGCCTCTTGGAGGAGGTGAGCTCTAAGTAGAGCTTCAAGGAGGGGAAGAGAGTTAGTTTGGCAGAGGTGAGGAGAGAGGGCATTCCAGGACAGCGGGAGGACGTGGCCCAGGGGTCGATGGCGGGATAGGCAAGAACAGGGGACGGTGAGGAGGTGGGCGGCAGAGGAGCGGAGCGTGTGGGATGGGCAATAGAAAGAGAGAAGGGAGGAGAGGTAGGAGGGGGCAAGGTGATGGCAAGCCTTGAAGCCTAGAGTGAGAAGTTTTTGTTTCATGCGGAGGCTGATAGGCAACCACTGGAGGTTTTTAAGAAGGGGAGTGACATGCCCAGAGCGTTTCTGCAGGAAGATGAGCCGGGCAGCGGAATGAAGAATAGACTGGAGCGGGGAGAGACAATAATAAGGGCGATCAGAGAGAAGGCTGAAATCCAGCCGGGATATTATGAGAGCCTGTACCAGTAAGATAGCCATTTGGGTGGAGAGGAAAGGGTGGATCTTGGCGATATTATAAAGGTGAAACTGGCAGGCCTTGGTGACAGATTGAATGTGTGGGGTGAATGAGAGAGCTTAGTCAAAGATGACACTGAGGTTGTGGGCTTGAGAGACGGGAAGGATGGTCGTACCACTCACAGTGATAGGGAAGTCAGGAAGAGGACAGGGCTTTGGAGGGAAGATAAGGAGCTCAGTTTTGGACATGTTGAGTTTTAGGTGTCGGGCAGACATCCAGGTAGAGACTTCCTGGAGGCAGGAGGAGATACGAGCCTGAAGGGAGGGGGAGAGGACGGGGCAGAGATGTAGATTTGTGTGTCTTCAGCATAGAGATGATAGTTGAAGCCGTGAGAGTGAATGAGTTCACCAAGGGAGTGAGTGTAGATGGAGAACAGAAGAGGGCCAAGAACTGACCCTTGAGGAACCCCAACAGTTAGAGGATGGGAGGGGGAGGAGAAGCCTGCGAAGGAGACGGAGAATGAATGGCCAGAAAGATATGAGGATAACTAGTAGATGACAGAGTCCGTGAAGCCAAGGTGAGATAAGGCGTGGAGGAGAAGGGGATGGTCTACAGAGTCAAAGGCAGCTGAGCGGTCAAGGAGGATTAGGATAGAGTAGGAGCCATTGGATTTGGCAAGAAGGAGATCATGGGTGACCTTTGAGAGAGCATTCTCAGTAGAGTGGAGGGGACGGAAGCCAGATTGGAGGGGGTCCAGGAGAGAAATGGAGTTAAGGAATTCTAGGCAGTGAGTGTAGATGACTCGTTCTAGGAGCTTGGAAAGGAAGGGTAGGAGGGAGATAACTGGAAGGGGAAGTGGGATCGAGAGAGGGTTTTTTTTAGGATGGGGGAGACATGGGCATGTTTAAAGGCAGAGGGGAAGAAGCCATTGGAGAGTGAGTGGGTAAAGATAGAAGTTAAGGAGAGGAGGAGGGAAGAGGCAATGGTTTTTATAAGGTGAGCAGGAATGGAGTCTGAAGCGCAGGTGGAGGGGGTGGCACTTGTGAGGAGGGAGGAGATCTCCTCTGAGGATACTGCAGGGAAGGATGGGAAAGTAGGGGAGAGGGTTGCCGGGTGGGAGGCAGAAGGGGGAGGGGTGACTTTGGGGAGCTCAGACCTGATTATGTTAATATCTCCCACTACAACCCAGCCCACATACTTCACTCCTCTACACCAACCTACTTACTGTGTTTCAGTCTCGCCTCTCTCACCATTGACCCCTTGCTCACATCCTCCTTTCTTCCTGGAGGTCCCATAACCATCATATCTGACAGTCCAACACTCTCCATCTTCAAAGACTTACTAAAATTATTCTCCTCCAAGTAGCCTTCCATGACTATTCTCTCATCTCCCCACTCTATTCAAACTCCCAGGTACTTGGATACATACCCACCAAGCTCTTTGATACTCACCCCATTCCTACAGCACTTTTTTCTGTATGAGTATGATGATACTCTGATGCTTCTCCCATCTGTAGTTTATTTTAATGTCTGTCCCTCCCACTAGAATGTAAGTCTCTGAAAGTCAGGGATCATGTCCACCAACTCTGTAGTATTGTACTCTCCCAAGTGCTTACTTCAGTGCTCAGCGCACGGTAAGTGGTCAATAAATATCCTGGATTGATTGATTGATTGATTGATTGATTGATTGATAGTGGAAATTATTTTAGCTTCATTTACTGTAGGCCTTGTTGTTGGTCCAGGGGAAAGAACACACCACTGGGAATCAGGAGACCTGTTTTTTTGCCCCAGCTCCACAAGTAGATGAACTCCTGTTGGGGCTTTGCCATCAGTGGAGAAGGTTTTTCAACTGAAGAACTGTGTAGGGCATCTTGTATTTTGTTCAAGCCCAACAGGAATCATAAAAGATAGCTGGCTAACCTAGGTGGTGAAGATCACATTGCTACCAGGTCAACCACCTGTTTTGCTGCACAGCATTTGTACTAGGCTACAGTTGCTTTGGCTGCAAATGGGGTCTACATTTTTAAAAATGCCTTTGCGTGTACTTTGCAATGTATTGAACCCCCACCTGCCTACTCATGCATTGCATTACATGGTCCAGTGGGAACCTGACTGGCAGGGTCCATATAGTGAATTATTATTATCAAGTGCCGTCGAGTCATTTCCGATTCATAGCGACTCTATGGATACATTTTCTCCAGAATGTCTTGTTTTATGCCATAATCCATAATTTTTCTAACTGTTGCTCCATTATCGTTGCTATGGTCTCTATCCATCTAGCTCCTGGTCTGCCTCTTCCATGTTTTCCCTGGACCTTTCCTAGCATTAGTGTCTTCTCCAGAGAATTAGTCCTCCTGATTGTGTGTCCAAAATATGCTAATCTTAAATCGAGTCATTTGGCCTTCCAAAGACCACTTTGGCTTAATTTGCTCCAAAATATATTTGTTTTTCAAGCAGTCCATGGTATTCACAAAAGCCTTCTCCAGAACCACATTTCAAAAGAATTGATGCTCTTTCTATCCTGCCTTTTCCCTCTCCAACTTTCAGATCCATACATTGTCACTGGAAACACCACAGAATTGATCATTTGTATTTCTGTGGCAATTGTAGCCCTGCACAGATCATTAGCACTAGAATCAACTCCTTCACACAGGTTCTTGGTCCCAGAGTCTCAAGAATGAGACTTGTCCATCATCAGCTGTGCAAATGGATAATCAAAGAGTCACTCATTTCAGTCAGAGAAGAAAAGTGGCTTCCCAAAGCTGGGGACTTCCTATGCTATGAGTTCATGAGTTGACAATGACTCAAGCACCAGCAAAAAGCAACCCCAACCAGGAATGGATTTAGTTCTTCTCCTGGGGAAATCCATATGACTTTCAGCAGGATCCTGAGTTATTCTATAAGCAGTACAAACAAGCTCACGGAGTCACAAAACTGCCTTTTGCCTTGGGAAGAAATGAATTTGAAGGGGTGATTATGTGTGTGCAATATATGTGGGTGTGTAAAAGAGAGAGTGCGATAGAAAGAGAGAAAGTGTGACAGTGAAAGTGTGAGCGGATGTCTAGAAGTCAGGAATGTGGTGGTGGTCTATCATTGAGGGGCAAACAGTTTTGGAATCAGTAGCACATCAACTGCAATACCTAGGAGGGAGGAAAAGATTCATGGAAAATCCACAATGTTGTTAATCTGTCTGCCTAACATTAGGTGTTTATGGAATATTGACAGTTTTTTCAAATAAATGTTTAATTTTGGCTTTCATGTATCAGTTATTTCTTTCAACCTCACTTGACTCAATTCATAACATAAAGTATGGTTAATTAGGAATTTTATTGTTTAGTCTGCTTGATCCATTATTTCATGTTGACTAAGCCTGCCTAGATTTTTTCTGAGTTGTCCAGTTTCCAATTCCAGTGTTCTTTGTTATTCAGGCTAAATTTTACACTGTTCATTACTTCGTGGCAGAATTGTTTGAAGACCAAATACGAGTGATTCCCCTGACTGAATCCTGGAGAATGCAGGTGATATGCTATCCTTGATCCCTAAGGAAGAAGTCCCTAAGTCATTTCACTCCTGTCATCTTCTTTGTGTCTGGAAGCTTCTGTAGCCATCAGAAACAGAGCTCTTACTTGTGTTGCTGGGAAGCAGCTGGGAAAGAGCAAGCATAAGTGCTCACTCCAACAGCTGCAGGCTGACCCAGGGATCCACTGGAGCAACTGTGTGATTGAAGCTTCTTCTTTGCAAGGCCTCTCCACTTATGTATCTGGAGGAGGGAATTCTCCTTGATGTAAATATCAACTGGTTATGCTAACTCAGGATTATGCAAGCCTGATTTCCCCAATTCTTATGGTAGAGAATTTGGAGTATTTTTCCCGCTTGATGCAACAGTATCACCCGAACAATATATATTGTAAATATTCCAAAGTAATTGTTTATTGTAAATAAACCAAAGTGGTCTTTGGAAGGCCAAATGACTCGATTTAAGATTAACATATTTTGGACACATAATCAGGAGGACTAATTCTCTGGAGAAAACACTAACACTAGGAAAAGTCCTGGAGAAGGTGGAAGAGGCAAACCAGCAGAGACCATAGAGACAATAACAACGATAACAGAAGAACCATTAGAAAGGTTGAGGATTATGGCAGAGGGCAGGGCATTCTGGAGAAAATATATCCATGGAGTCACTATGAATCGGAAATGACTTGACGGCACTTAATAATAATAATAATAATAATAATAAATATTCCAGATCCTGACATATCTTTCTAGATGCTAGGGTAATACCTGATTATTTGAGTGTTATAAAATCAAACTCATCATTTTGGAGCTTGGTGTCTTCAGGCTTATATAATAATTGTGGTCAAGTACTGTTCTAAGCACTGGGGTAGATACAAAGTAATCAATTTGGACACAGTCCTGTCTCATGTGGGGCTCACATTCCAAGTGGGAGGGAGAACAGGAGTAGGATGGAGAACCTTGGATGCCACCCTTCAAAGTGGACCTTATCAAAACACTTACCCCCTCCCTTCTTCCCTCCCAAACTGCCATCTTCAACTATTCACTGTCTAATGGCTTCTTCCCCACTGCTTTCAAACATGTCCATGTCTCCCTTGATGCCACGGCTCCCTCCAGTTATTGCTCCATTTCCCTCCTACCTTTCCTCCCCAAATTCCATAAGGAAATTGTCTACACCTGCTATCTCAAGTTCCTCTCCTTGACCTTTATAATCTAGCTTCTGTCTCTTTCACACCAAAGAAACTGCCCTCTCAAAGGTCACGAATGATCTCCTTCTTGCCAAATCCATCCTATTCCTCCTCGACCTCTCAGCTGCCTTCAACACGGTTGACCATCCCCTTCTCCTGGAAATGCTGTCCAAACTCGCCTTCACTGACACTGCCAGTGAAGCAGTGTTGCTTAGTGGAAAGAACACGGGCTTGGGAGTCAAAGGTCGTGGGTTCTAATCCCGGCTCTGCCACCGATCAGCTGTGTGACTTTGGGCGAGTCACTTGACTTCTTTGTGCCTCAGTTACCTGATCTGTAAAATGAGGATTAAGACTGTGAGCCCCACGTGGGACAACCTGATGACCTTGTATTTACCCCAGCGTTTAGAAAAGTGCTTGGCACATAGTAAGAGCTTAACAAATGCCATCATCATTATTATTATTATTACTGTGCTCTCCTGGTTTTCTTCCTATATCTCTGGCCTCTCATTCTCAGTCTTGTTCATGGGCTCCTCCTCTGCCTCCCAACCCCTAAGTGTGGGTGTCCCTCAAGGTTCAGTTCTGGGTCCCCTTCTATTCTCCATCTACGCCCACTCCCTTGGAGAACTCATTCACTCCTATGGCTTCAACTATCACCTGTAACACTATCTTCACTATCATCTCTCCCTATCAGTAGTCTTGCATTTCCTCCTTCCTTCAAGACAACTCTACTTGGATATCTTCCCCTCACCTCAAATTTAACATGTCTAAAATGAAACTCAACTTCCCACCTAAACTGTGTCCTTCCCCTGACTTTCCTATCACAGCTGAGAAGGAGCATGGCATAGTGGATAGAGCACGGGCCTAGGAGTCAAGTGGTCATAGGTTCTAGCCATGGCTCTGCTACTTGTCTGATATATGACCTAGGGCAAGTCACTTCTCTATGCCTCAGTTACCTCATCTGGGGATTGAAACTATGAGCCCCACGTGGGCCAGTGACCATGACTAACCTTATTTGCTTGTATCCACCCCAGTATTTAATACTGTGCCTGGCACATACTAAGCATTTCATAAATACCATAATTGTTATTATTATTACTATTATTATAGATGGCACCACCATCCTTCCTATCTCACAAGCCCATAACCTTGGCATTATCCTTGACTCCTTTTTTTTTCCAATCACATTTATTGAGCACTGACTGTGTTCAGAGCACTGTACTAAGCACTTGGGAGAGTACAATATAACAATATAATAGACACATTCCCTGCCCACAATGAGGTTACAGCCTAGAGGGTGAGACAGACATTAATATAAATAAATAAAATACAGGTATGTACATAAGTGCTGTGGGGCTGGGTGGTGGGAATAAAGGGAGCAGGTCAGGATAACACAGAAGGGAGTAGGAGAAAAAAAAGGAGGGCTTAATCAGGGAAGACCTCTTGGAAGAGATGTGCCTTCAATAAGGCTTTGAAGGAGGGGACAGTAATTGCCTATCAGATTTGAGGAGGGAGGGTGTTCCAGGCCAGAGGTGGGATGCGGTAAGGGGTCAGTGGCGAGATAGATGAGATCAAGGTACAGTGAGAAGGTTAGCATTAGAGGAGCTAAGTGTGTGGGCTGGGTTGTAGTAGGAGAGTAACGAGGTGAAGTAGAATGGGACAAGGTGATTGAGTGTTTTAAAGCTTGTGGAGGTGTATGGGCAACCACTGCAGTTTTTTGAGGAGTGGGGAAACATGGACTGATCTTTTTTCTAGAAAAATGATGTGGGCAGCAGATTGAAGCATGGACTGGGTTGGGGAGACACAGGAGGTCGGGAGGTCAGCAAGGAGGCTGATAAGTAATCAAGGCAGGATAAGATGAGTGATTGGATTAATGTGGTAGCAGTTTGGCTGGAGAGGAAGGAGTGGATTTTGACAGTGTTGGAACTGGCAATATTTAGTGATGGATTGAATATGTGGTTGAATGAGAGAGAGGAGTCAAGGATGACACCAAAGTTATGAGCTTGTGTGGTGCCATCCACAGTGACGGGAAAAGCAGGAAGAGGACATGGTTTGGGTGGGATGGTAAGGAGTTCTGTTTTAGACATATTAAGCTTGAGATGAGGGAAGTTCATCCAAGTAAAGATGTCTCGAAGGCAGGAGGAAATGCGAGACTGCTTAGAGTGAGAGAGATCAGGGCTGGAGATGTAGATTTGGGTATCAACTGCATAGAGTTACCCTGTATCTACCCCAGTGCTTAGAACAGTGCTCTGCATGTAGTAAGCGCTTAACAAATACCATAATTATTATTACTATTAATTATTAGAGGTGATAGTTGAAACCATGTGAGCGAATGACTCATCTCGCTCTCACACATTCAACCCACATTTTCAATCCATCACTAAATCTTGTTGGTTCGACCTTCACGACATCGCTAAGATCCACCCTTTCCTCTCCATCCAGACTGCTACCATGTTAATCCAATCACCTATCCTATCCCGACTTGATTACTGTATCAGCTTCCTTGCTGATATCTCAGCCTCCTGTCTCTCGCCAATGTAGTCCATACATCGCTCTGCTGCCTGGATCATTCTTTTACAAAAATATTCCGGACATGACAATAATAATAATAATGATGATAATTCTGGTATTACTTAAGCACTTACTATGTGCCAGGCACTGTACTAAATGCTGAGATGGATACAAGCAAATTGGGTTGGACACAGTCCTTGTTTCATGTGGGGCTCACAGTCTCAATCCTCATTTTACAGATGAGGTAACTGAGGCACAGAGAAGTGAAGTGACTTGCCCAAGGTCACACAGCAAACGCGTAGCAGATCCGGGATTAGAATTCATGACCTTCTGACTCTCAGGGCTATGCTCTATCCACTATGCCACGCATGTTTCCCCTCTCCTCAAGAACCTCCGGTAGTTGCTCATCCACCTTCCATCAAACAGAAACTCCTCACCCTTGACTTTAAAGCACTCAATCACTTTGCCCCCTCCTACCTTACCTCACTACTCTCCTTCTACAACCCAGCCCACACGCTTCACTCCTCTAATGCTAACCTTCTCACTGTACCTCAATCTCATCTATCTCTCCGCCGACCTCTTGCCCATGTCTTGTCTCTGGCCTGGAATGCCCTCCCTCTTCATATCTGACAGACAATTACTCTTCCACTCTTCAAAGCCTTATTGAAGGCACATCTTCTCCATGAGGCCTTCCCTGACTAAGCCCTCTTTTCCTGTTCTCCCACTCCCTTCTACAGTGCCCTGACTTGCACCCTTTATTCATCCTCCAACCCCAGTCCCACAGCACTTTTGCACATATCTGTAATGTATTTATTTATCTTAATGTCGGTCTCCCCCCTAGACTGTAAGCTCACTGTGGTCAAAGAATGTGGCTGTTTATTGTCCTTTTGTACTCTCCCAAGCACTTAGTACAGTGTTCTAGTGCTCTGTACAGTTTTTATTTACCCAAGGTACCTCTCCATCTTCTGATTCATTATCATCAAGATTCTCTTTACCTGCTTCTATGGATTCCTAACTATTCTGAAACTTCAAGATTTTTTTTTAAGTTTCAGGAAGCAGGCTTGTTTTTAATCAGTCATAATCATTGAGCTCTTACTGTGTGCAGAGCAGTGTACTAAGTATTTGATGATATTATGTTTCCAACTTGGAATCTTTTGTTTAGGTAGTCATTTTAGGATACCTGATTGTAGAATGCTAATATATTGCTGGTTTATACAACGTCATCTCAGTTTCTAAATAAAGTTACCTCATCTGTAAAATAGGGATAAACCTACCCGTTCTCCCTCCCTCTTAGAGTGTGAGCCTTGTGTGGGACAGGGACTGTGTCTAATCGTATTATCTGGTATCTACCCTAGTGCTTAGCATAGTGCTTGGCATATAGACAGTGCCTATTAAATTATAAACTCCTCAAGGGCAGGGACCATGCCTTCTACCTTTATTGTATGCTCCCAAACACTTAGTTCAGTGTTCTGCTCACAGCAGGCACTCAATAAATCCTAAGGGTGATAATGCTGCCATTCTGCATTTTCTGTGTATTCTCTCCCAGTGCAGTACTCTGCATGCAGGAAGCACTTAGTAAACACTATTGCTATTACTATTACAACTCCATTTCCGGTGTTCTTTTAGCATGCTGTCTAGTCAGTTCTAGGAGACTGATTTTCTTCAATCACAACAATTTCACAAACTGTTTATGTTTCTTCTGGTTTCAGACCACGGTGAACGCCACTTACTCCAATTTTAAAAGTGGAGGTGAGCCTTGGTGAAAAGCATAATCAGACTCCACTAATGCTTCCCCTTTGGGAAGTAGCATGGCCTATTGGGAAGATCACAAGCCTGGGAACTGGAGGACCAGAGTTCTAATTCCGAGTCCACCATTTGCCTGCCCATTCTCCCTCCTACTTAGACTGTGAGCCCCATGTGGGACAGGGACTGTGTCCAACCTGATTAACTTGTTTTGTCCACAGTGCTTGACACATAGTCAGCACTTAATGAATACCATAATCATAATCATCCTTTTTCTTCTTAATGTAGCAACTGAAATGCCATAATAATGATGGTGGCATTTGTAAAGCACTATGTGTCAAGCACTGTTCTAAGCGCTGGGGAAGATACAAGGTAATCAGGTTGTCCAAAGTGGGGCTCACAGTCTTAATACCCATTTTAGAGATGAGGTAACTGAGGCACAGGGAAGTTAAATGACTTGCCCAAAGTCACACAGCAGACAAGTGGCAGAGTCAGGACGAGAACCCCTGACCTCTGACTCCCAAGTCCATGTTCTATCCACCCTGCCATACTGCTTCTGCAACTTTCATGGGCTATCACAGGTCAGTTAGTGGCCTGCCTTTGCCTTTCCTCCATCTCTAGCTGTTCTTCCATTTTGAATCTGCAGCTGTGGATGATGAAATCCCATCCTGGTGTGAATGAGAGGCTGCGAAGACCAATGCAACAAGCTGTTGGCCACACTGTCTGTACATTCCACTCCCTCTCAATGTGTCTTTGTAAGCTTCACTGAGAAATTAGGGAAGCAGCATGGCTCAGTGGAAAGAGCCTGGGCTTCGGAGTCAGAGGTCATGGGTTCGACTCCCGGCTCTGCCACTTGTCAGCTGTGTGACTGTGGGCAAGTCACTTAACTTCTCTATGCCTCAGTTACCTCATCTGTAAAATGGAGATTAACTGTGAGCCTCATGTGGGACGACCTGATTACCCTGTATCTCCCCCAGCACTTAGAACAGTTCTCTGCACATAGTAAGCGCTTAACAAATATGAATATTATTAAGTTACTGGAGAGGAGCAGCAGCCCCTACGCTGACAACAGATTCTCTGACAGTGATCAGAGTCTGCTAGGAACTCCACTTCTAGCCAATCCCCTTGGCTTGCCCCCAAAATGGCTCCAAGGGGTAGGGTCAGAGCAAGGACTTTTTGGAACATCCTTTGCATGTTCAGGAAGATATGCCAACCTCTTCATCATCATCAAGATCAATGGTATTTTCTGAGCACTTACTATGTGCAGAGCACTGTACTAACTAAACACTTGAGGGAGTACAGTACAACAGAGTCAGCAGGCACATTATCGCCCACAACAAGCTTACATTCTAGAGGGTGAGACAGACGTTAATATAAATAAATAACTCATAATTTATCACTTACATATAGGTACATAAGTGCTGTGGTGCTGGGGGTGGGGAGAATATCAAATTCCCAAAGGTCACAGATTCATTCAATAGTATTTATTGAGTGCTTACTATGTGCAAAGCACAGTACTAAGTGCTTGGAATGTACAATTCGGCAACAGATAGAGACAATCCCTGCCCAATGACGGGCTCACAGTGTAAACGATCCAAGTGCTTAGATGACTCAGAAGGAAGAGGGAGCCAGGGAAAAGAGAGCTTAATCAGAGAAGGCCTCTTGGAGGAGATGACTTCTCCCTGCTCCCTTCCACCCACCTCCTTAAGTAAAAGGACTTATGTAAGCCAGTTTTCTCCTTATGGAGGCGGGAAGAATTGAATCCAACACTGTTGGTCTGATTGGTGAGTGAACTATTCAGTGAGAGTATGAGTTTATTTATCTTCTCAAATTGGACAATTCAGTCCCTAAAACTAGCTTGAAGACCCAAAAATGAATACCAATTCAAGCCCAAATTTTTAATAGTTTAATATTTACATGTAATCATCAGCTCCACTTTCCCTGCTTCAAAGCCTTATTGAAGGCACATCTCCTCCATGAGGCCTTCCCTGTCTAAGCCCCCCTTTCCTCTTCTCCTACTCCCTTCCGCATCACCCTGACTTGCTTCCTTTGTTCATCCCAGACCCACAACACTTATGTACATATCTATAATTAATTTATATTAATGTCTGTGTTTCCTTCTAGACTATAAACTTGTTATGGGCAGGGAATGTGACTGTTTATTGTTGTGTTGTACTCTCCCAAGCACTTAATAGTGTTCTGCACACAATAAGCACTCAATAATATGAATGAATGAATGAATGAATGAATGAATGAGAACGTGGGCAGACTGCTCTATGAGCTGGGTTGTCCAGTGCAGTGACTCTCTTACTAGGAAGAAATTACTTGCCTCTCAGATCTGACAGCTGTGCAGTCCTAAGAAGTTGAGCTGAACAGGAGGCAGGAGGAGCTTCAGTGCTCTTGCCTGCTCCTCTTGAGTTGGGTGTTTTACACATCTTTCCCCTAGAATCTTCTCTTCTCTTTCCAGTTGTTTGAGGTTTGTTTGTTTTTTAATGGTACTTGTTACTATGAACCAGGTACTGTACTAAGCACTGGGTAGATACAAGATAATCAGGTTGGACACAGTCCATATTCCGCTTAGAGCTCACAGTCTTAATTCCCGTTTTACAGATGAGGCACAGAGAAGTTAAATGACTTACCCAGGTCACACCACAAACAAGTGTGTGACTTTTCCCAGCTCCCTCTCCCATCTGTATCATTTGTGCACTTGGATCTGTGACCTTTGGGCATTTGATATTTGCCCCATCCTCAACCCCACATCACTTATGTACATATCTTTAAATTATATATTATAAATTATTTATATTAGTGTTTGTCTCTTCCTCTAGACTTGTTGTAAGCAAGGAGTAAGCTTGTTGTAAGCAGGGAGTGTGTCTGCAAACTCAGTTATTCTGTGTTCTCCCAAGTGCTTAATACAGCGCTCCGCACATAGGAAGCACTCAAAAAATAACATCTATTGATTGACTGATGTGGCAGATTTGGGATTAGAACCCAGGTCCTCTGACTCCCAGGCCCATGCTCTTTCTAACTCATACTGGATAAGATGGAATGTGAAATCAGAAGAGTTTACTGAAGGTGGCAGTGGGCTTCACCTGAGGCAGATTAACTGAAATATACTTTCTCCACTCAAGCAATATTACTCTCCCAACTTCAGTCACATTCTCCCATTCCCCTACCTGAACTTGAGGTTTACTTTCTTCCTATTTTTGCAGAAGATCTTCAATTTTGTTTCACTAGTGTGGACTATTGGAATGACAAAGTGTTTCTTGATCTTCTTCCCCACCTAATCAGGCTCAGTCAACAAACGTGGCTTTAACAGAGAAGAAAAGGAAGACAGGAAAGGAGGCATAGGGAGAAAGGATTGTTGGGTCGAAGCAGTGATAGGGTCTCCAGCCAAAACAAATTTAAAACTGTCACACTGGGGAATCATTTCCATTACTTCGAAGCTCCATTTCCATGGGTGTAAATCTCCTCCACCCACCTCATTATTATGTTTGACTCCTTAGTTACTCCTTTTCTTTCTCTGTACTTGATTCAAAGTGCTGCCAAGAAAGCAGGAGCAACCAATCAACCCTTCTTTCCTGGGGGCTTGTCCAAGGATGCTAACCCTTTGCACCTCAGGGACTGACATCCCCCTGATGTATTATGAGAGATGGAAATTTGTTGGGGATCTAGTAGATTGCCCCCAGATCTTGTGAGTGGCATCTCTAAAGCCTCAAGGAACTCTGAGACCACCCTAAAGGTCTGGAAGTCTGCTCTATGTCACACTGAGTCCTGGTTGGGGAGAATTCCAACAGGAAGGCTCATTCCAGAGCAGGCCCAAGGGATTCATTTGGGTCTAGAGTCCAGCTGGTTTGGGATTTCTCCATGTCTTCTGAAGTTCCTAGAGTACCACTGGAATCACCTGGGCCCCCTGAACTGGGATGAGCTAATCTAACCCCCAGGGAATTTGTGGCTGGAGGGAGTACCACAGTCCAGCACCAAACTTTTAGGACTGAAATAGGGGTCTTGAAAACCACCTTGGATTGTAGGATATGTGGACCAGAATGCCTAGGACCCATTTTATGCCTAGGAGCAGCAGCAGGGCCTCGTGAAAAGGGCACAGACCTGGGAGTCAGAGGACATGTGTTCTAATTCCAGCTCTGCCACTTCTCTGCTGTGTGCCTTGGGCAAGTCACTTCACTTCTCTGTGCCTCAGTTATCTCATCTATAAAATTGGGATTAAGGCTATGACCCCATGTGGGACAGGGATTGTGTTCAACCCAATTATCTTGTATAATAATAATGGTACTTTTTAAGCACTTACTATGTGCCAAGTACTGTTCTAAGTCCTGGGGCAGATACAAGTTAATCAGGTTGGACATAGTCCCTGTCCCCCATGGGACTCACACTCTTAATCTCCATGTTTTGGATGAGGTATCTGGGGCCCAGAGAAGTTAAGTGACTTGCCCAAGGTCACACAGCAGACATGTGGCAAAGTCAGATTAGAACGTAGGTCCTTCTGACTCCCAGGCCCTAGCTCTATCTATTAATCTACCCCAGTGCTCAGTACAATGCCTGGCACACAGTAAGTACTTAACAAATACCACAATTATTTCATTCATTTCATTATTTCATTTTATTATTATCAGCTAGCCAAATGCAACCAGGAACTTCTATCATAAATACTAGCCAAAGCACACTCCACTAAGCCTGTCTCTGCTCCAAATCCAGGAATCTCATGTTTAGAATATCAACTGGACTGATAGAAACTACCTCAGTTCTTTCCTACATTCATCCCTATCCCCCACCCTACTCCCAGACCTGATAACTTTATGACAGTCCCCAGGGTGTGGGCAGGGTGAGGGTGAGAGGAAAGAGGGGACTATAGACACTCCTGGACAGCAATTGTCAATCAGTTGACCTCCCCGGGGCTGTCAGGATCACACAGGGAAATACTCACAAGAGGCCTGCCTGCCTTGACTCCATGAGCCTAACTTAAAGTTTTCAGGGCAATTAGGGATAAATTGTGCTATAACATCAGTTTCCAATTATCCTTTCATTGAGCTGTAAACGATTTGTAGTGATAAGTCCATTAAGCAGCAGCTGGAATCTGCTAAAATGCTTTTGATTTTTTTCAAACTGCCACACAACTGTAGGCAAAATGTGTACTACTCTTGCCATTCCTCCATTCTTCTGATAAGAACGCCCATGTGTTGTGCACAAAGAGAAGAATTCCAAATTACCTGGATTTCCATGGGTTATGAAATGCTTTCATTCTCCCAAAATGTGCATACTATGCTGGAGTGTCTGGCTGAATGAGCTTCTTCCTAATAGCACTATATTTATTGATTGGAGAAATGTACTTTTTTTTGGAGAAAATTGTCCCCAGATGTCTCTGGATCTTGTGGTTTCACCCTGAGGGTCTCAGCCAGGAGGACAGGGAGACAGTTGAGATCCTTAGGTGGCTGCAGCTTATAACATGGTGGCATGAAGAATGGAGGTCAGTTAGGTTAAGCCTTCTAACCTCTGGGAGCCATAGTATAAATGGGGGTGGGAGAGGAGGAAAAAAGGAGGAGGAGAAAGAGCATAGCCAAGGGCTCACCAATAAAGTCTAGAATCAAAAGGCTGCTATCATTCTGCTGGACTTTGGAGGGAACATGATGCTACCTGAAGGGCTCCTTTCCCAAGCAAGGACACTCAAGCTCTTAAAATACAGACTCCCAAGAGTCCATTGTTCAGAGAAGACTCATTAGGCAAATGCTTCTCATCCTGTGTCTCTATCTGATGCTGTTACTGTACTTAAAGTCCAGCCACTCAGTTCTGAATCCACCTTCCTCTAGGAAATAGGCCGACATCAGATACTGTAGGATTTGGCCTTGTACCCAAGTTCTATGATCCAAAAATGATTTGGTAATGAAAGCCAAATTGGCAGAAAGATAATAAATATCTTGACTGTGGAGTTTGAAACCGAGAAGGTTATAAAAGAGCAACCTCTCTCAGTCCCCCTGATCTGTGTTGAGGGCAGGTAATAGAACAATGACATCAAATGTCACCCCTTGATCGGAGGAGATGTGCCTTCAGTAAGGCTTGGAGGGAGGGGAGAATGATTGTCAGATTTGAGGAGGGGTGTTCCAGGCCAGGGACAGACTCTGGGCGAGGGGTCAGCAGCGAGACAGAAGAGATGGAGGTACAGTGAGAAGGTTAGCATTAGAGGAGCAAAACATGCAGGTTGGTGCTTAAGGGGTACAGACCCAAGTGCATAGGGTATGCTGAAGAGAGGGCGAATCAGCTGGGGAAAAGAGAGGTTAGTCAGGGAAAGCTTCTTAGAGTAGGAATGATTTTAGTGGAGCTTTGAGTAGTGGTCTGTTGGCTATGGAGGTGGGGGCGGGGGGAGTTCTGAGATAGAAGGAGGCCGTGAGCAAGGGGTCGGTGGCGAGAGAGGTGAGATGGAGGCACAGTGATTAGGCTGGTGCTAGAAGACTGAAGCATGCGAGATGGGTTATGGTAGGAGGTTAAACAAGGTCTGGTAGGAAGGGAAGAGCTGATTGAGTGCCTTCAAGCAGAGGTGAAGGAGTGTTTTGCATGCCCTTGACTCCTCTCTCTCCTTCAACCCACATATTCAGTCAGTCTCCAAATCCTGTCGGCTGGTTCTACTTTCACATCATCTCCAGAATCCGCCCCTTCCTCTCCATCCAAACTGCTACTGCTCTGGTCCAGGCACTTGTCACATCCTGTCTTAACTTCTGCATCACCCTTCTCGCTCATCCCACTCCTTCTGGCCTCTCCCCTCTCCAGTCTATGTTTCACTCTGCTGCCTGGATCATTTCTCTAAAATATGGTTTTATGTGAACAATAGGTGAACAACATCTCCTCACTCCTCAGAATCCATCTCCGCCTCAGACAGGAGCTCCTTACCATCATCTTAAGGCATTCAGTTGGCTCTCCCCCTTCTGAACCCCAAAGTGTATACATAGAGAAGCAGCATGGCCTAGTGGAAAGAACATGGGCCTGGGAAGTAGAGGACCTAGATTCTAATCTCAACTTCCACATGCTTGCTATGTGACCTTGGGCAAGTCACTAAACTTCTCTGTGCCTCACTTCTCCTATTCTCCCTCCTACATACACTGTGAACCCCGTGTGGGACAGGGCTTGTGTCCAGCCTATTTCACTTGCAACTATCCCAGTGCTTAGCACAGTGTTTGACACAGTAAGCACGTACCAAATGCCATATAAAAAAATACCGTAAGGGACCAGAACACCTGTCAGAATCTTCTTTGCTTATGGCAGCATCAGCCAATGTAAATTATGATGATGATGGTGACGGTGTTTGGTTTTTTCCTGATGGTGTTTGTTAAGCACTTACTAAGTGTCAAACACGGTACTGATGGAGTCTCTCACTGAGAATGGCAGAGGCCCCCAGTCCTGAGATTTTAGGAATGATAATTTTCATAGAAGAATTATAGTGATAGTAACTTTCCCACTGCCGATCACACTCCCTTATCCCTGGTAGCCATTTTTCTGCTGGAGTATGGAGATCAATGATAATTGTAAGACACCGTGCAATTAGTGAGCATTAATCCTATAGATCGTGTCTGTCCGGATTCAGTCAATCATATTTATTGAACTCTTACGGTGTTCAGAGTGCAGTACTCTGCCACTGGTCAGCTGTGTGACTGTGGGCAAGTCACTTAACTTCTCTGTGCCTCAGTTACCTCATCTGGAAAATGGGGATTAAGTCTGTGAACCCCACGTGGGACTATCTGATTACCCTGTATCTACCCCAGAGTTTAGAACAGCGTTCTGCACATAGTAAGCGCTTAACAAATACCAACATTATTATTCCTAAACTGGAAGTATGCTTGTCCCTTGGACTTGAAAAATCTGAAGGTCATAGTCTTCCAGTTTGCCAGATTCTGTATCTAACAAAGAACCTATTGAACTGACATTACACATATGCAAAGCACTCCCTAGGAAACCGAACTTCCCAGTCCAAGCTGGAAAAAAATACAATCAAGGCTTCAGACTGAAATGAAAGGTAATTTGAAATTACCAGAATCCAAACTCTGTACTACTCTCCTGGTCTTCAATCTCTGGCTGTTGGAGGGTTACTCAGTAGCAAGCTTTTTCACCTTCACCTTTCACCTCAGGACTGAGAAAAAGATAGACAAGCTGACTAGTGGAAAATGAAGAAGGACACATTGGATGTGTAAGCAGAACTGGAAATTTACTGACAGCTGTGAGTGCTACAAATTAGGATACACTCAGTGTATCATACAGCTAGAAAGTGGGAGAGGTGGGATTGAAATTTCCTAGGGAAAGAAATGTCCAGGAAGTTTCAGTCCTGCATCTTCTCTCACTCTCAGGCTGTGTGACTTCGGAGGAAATTCCATTCTATCTCTGTGCTCCAATTCTACTATCTGTAAAACGGTGTAACAATGATCACTCATTTCATAGAAATGTAATTCATTCATTCATTCAATAGTATTTATTGAGCGCTTACTATGTGCAGAGCACTGTACTAAGCGCTTGGAATGAACAAGTCGGCAACAGATAGAGACAGTCCCTGCCGTTTGACGGGCTTACAGTCTAATCAGGGGAGACGGACAGACAAGAACAATGGCAATAAATGAGGAGTAATGAGGATTCCTGAATAACAGTGATTGCAGTAAACACCTAAGGGCCCAAGAAGTATCATAACTGCTTGAGAAGCAGCATGATCTAGTGAAAGAGGGTGGGCCTGGGAGTCAGAGGATCCTAGGTTCTAATCCTGGCTACATTACTTGTCTGCTTTGTGACCTCAGGCAAGTCACTTAACTTCTCTGTGCCTCAGTTACCTCATCTGTAAAATGGGGATTAAGATTCTGAACCCTATGTGGAACAGGGGCTGCGTCTGACCTGATTAACTTGTATCTAACCCAGTACTTCACAGAGTGCCTGGCACATAGTAAGCACTTAACAAATATCATAAAAAGTACCAAACTGAGTTAGACCTCTAGACTCTAAGCTCCTTGTGGGCAGGGAATGTGTATACCAAACTCTATGATATTGTACTTGTACTCTCCCAAATGCTTAGTACACACAGTAAGTGCTTAATAAATACAATTGATTGATTGATTGACCAATGATCCCCCCCAGCCCAGCATATCATATTTGATGGTGGCAACAAGATACTTGCAGTCACTGAGTGATTGTTGCTCCATTTCTGCATGGTCACATGTCTCAAAGTTTCTAACAGCATAGCCCTTCAGTTTTTGCCAAACACTGAAACTCTTGCTTGCCTCAAAGTAACAATTAATACTTGATGAGTCTTTCTTCCAGAAACTCTTCTCTGAAGCAGCAAAACTGTTCTCATACACTATACTGGGACTCGCCCTGTCTGAAGCTATGGGTCTTGTTTTGTTTTGTTGTCTGTCTCCCCCTTCTAGACTGTGAGCCCGTTGTTAGGTAGGGATTGTCTGTATCTGTTGCTGAATTGTACTTTCCAAGCGCTTAGTAAGCACTCAATAAATACGATCGAATGAATGAATCATTTATGAATATAGTGTTCAAAGATGTACCATCTACACCTAACCTTTCCTTCTACACCCCAAAATTTTTTCCAGTAACCCAATATGGACTTCTCACTCATGAATTATCCAATTCACCCACTGCATGAAAATGTTTCCCTACTTCTAACATCTTCCTCAGTGAAGTCCCCACTAAAGAATTCACTGAGCCTCTTGGCCTTTTCATCCCTGGGTTCACCTTTTACTTCCTGATTGTCAAGTGGCCCCTGCTGGCTTCCAGCATTTGCTATATATATTTGAAGCTGAATCTTTTGTTATTTGCTTTGGCATCCTCTGCAAAGTGCTCTTCAAACTCCTTTTTGGCTCAACTAATTTACTGTTTGGCACATGCCACTCTCAGTCTTCTCAGGTGAGATTTTAATTTATTCAAGTATGACTTTTTCCCTTTGATAAGCTTTCACCTTGACAATCATGCAAAGTTTCAGTTTCATCACCTGTTTTTCTTTCTTTAATTCTGGGACAAATATTTTATCTGGGCTCTAAAATGATAGTTTGGAACAGCCTACAGATGTCTTGTGAACTCCTTCTCCCCCTCACAATCTGACAGACCATCACTCCCAATTATCCCCACTCTCCACGTTATAAAAATCAAATCTCCAGGAAGTCTTCCCTGGCTAACCTCTTATTTCCTCATCCTTTTCTCCCTCCCTACTGCCTTATCTATGCACTTACCTATGTATCCCTTAAGAACTTGGGTACTCACCCCCACTTTCTTTCTTCTTTATGGTATTTAAGTTCCTACTTTGTGCCAGGCACTAAGCACTTAATTAAGCTCTGGGGTAAATACAAGAACATCAGGTTAGACATATGTTCCAAATGGGATTCACACTGTTAATCTCCATTTTACAGATGAGGTAACTGAGGCACAGAGAAATTAAATGACTAGCCCAAGATCACACAGAAGACACCTGGCAGGTCCTTCTGACTCCCAGGCCAATGCTCTATCCACTAGGCCATGCTGCTTCCCATAACCTGCGCCCGCACAGCACTTACTCATATATCCTTATCCTTGGTTGCTTCTCTTACCTGTAATTTCCTTTAATGGCAGTCTCCCCTGATAGACTGTAAGCTCCTTGAGGGAGGGATCATGTCTAATAACTTTATTTTCTTCTCCCAAGCACACAATAAGTGCTCAATGAATGCCATTGATTGAGTCATAGTTAACTTTTTCATAGTTTCATAATAAACTTTTTCATTGTTAATTTTTTAAAAGTTAAATATCTTGGTGTGGGGGGTAGGAGTGGCATTCACCCCCCACCACCCACCCACACGTGAACTTGGCATGATAGAACTGCTAGCTCCACCTCTTGCCCCATGCCAGAAGAACATGGCCCCCAGCTCCTACAGTCTTCCATTCTTCCTCATCAGATAATTCTTATCCTCAGCCCCTGAACACATGAGAACAATTTGTACAAGGCCACTGTAGAGAGTGTTTAAGCCACACAGTCTCCTGACCATTATGGTTGCAGGGTGAGCAGCAGCGGTTCTTATTTAGCTGCCTCATCCCAAACTGGCTTTGGAGATGCTGCTGATGGTGACAGCATGGTCTGGGACAGGAAAAACACCAGGCCTGGAAGTGGTCTTTCCTCATCCCACTTCTCTCTTTCTGCAACCCAGCCTGCATCCTTTGCTCTTCTGGTGCTAACCTTCTCACTGTGCCTTCATCTCACCTGTCTCACCACCAACCCCTGGCCCACATCCAGCCTCTGTTCTGGAATGGCCTCCCTCCTCAAATCCACGAGACAATTTCTCTCCCCACTTCAAAGCCTTATTGAAGGAACATCTCTTCCAAGAGGACTTCCCAGACTAAGATCCAATTTTCCTCAGCTCCCACTCCTTTCTGCATCACCCTGACTTGCTTCCCCTTTGCTCTTCCCTCCTTACAGCCCCACACCACTTATGTATATATCTGTAATTTTATTTATTTGTATTGATGTCCGTCTCCCCGCTTCTAGACTGTGAGCTCGTTGTGGGCGGGGATTCATTCAGTCATTCATTCAATCGTATTTATTGAGCACTTACTCTGTGCAGAGCACTGTACTAAGCACTTGGAAAGTAATAATAATAATGTTAGTATTTTTAAAGCACTTACTATGTTTTGAGCACTCTTCTAAGTGCTGGGATAGATACAGGGTAATCAGATTGTCCCACATGAGGCTCACAGTCTTTGGCAACAGATACAGACAATCCCTACACAACAACGGGCTCACAGTCTAGAAGAGGAAGACACACAACAAAACAAAACAAGTAGACAGGCATCAATAGCATCAAAATAGATAAGTAGACTTATAGATATATTCACATCATTAATACAATAAACAGACTAATAAAAAAGTACATATATACACAGGTGCTGTGGGGCGGGGAAGGGGGTAGAGCAGAGGGAGGGAGCAGGGGCGATGGGGAGGGGAGGAGGAGCAGAGGAAAAAGGGGGCTAAGTCTGGGAAGGCCTCCTGAAGGAGATGGGCTCTCAGCAGGGCTTTGAAGCAGGGAAGAGAGCTAGTTTGGCGGATGAGAAGAGGGAAGGCATTCCAGGCTAGAGGTAGGACGTGGGCCAGGGGTCGATGGTGGGTCAGGCGAGAACGAGGCACAGTGAGAGGCTAGCGACAGAGGAGCGGAGTGTGTGGGGTGGGCTGTAGAAGGAGAGACGGGAGGTGAGGTAGGAGGGGCCAAGGTGATGGAGAGCTCTCAAGCCAATAGTGAAGAGGTTTTGCTTCATGCGAAGGTTGATAGGCAACCACTGGAGATTTTTGAGGAGGGGAGTGACATGCCCAGAGCATTTCTGTAGAAAGATAATCCGAGCAACAGAGTGAGGTATAGACTGAAGTGGGGAGAGACAGGAGGTTGGGAGATCAGAAAGGAGGGTGATGCAGTAATCCAGTCAGTATATGATGAAAGACTGTACTAACAAGGTAGCGGTTTGGATAGAGAGGAAAAGACAGATCCTGGCAATGTTGTGAAGGTGAGACCGGCAGGTTTTGGTGACAGATGGGATGTGTGGGGAGAATGAGAGAGTGGAGTCAAGGATGTGGGCTTGTGAGACAGTAAGGATGGTAGTGCTGTCCACAGTGATGGGAAAGTCAGGGAGAGGACAGGGTTTGGGAGGGAAGATAAGAAGCTCAGTCTTGGACATGTTGAGTTTTAGGTGGCGAGCAGACATCCAGGTAGAGATGTCCTGAAGGCAGGAGAAGATATGATCCTGGAGGAAGGGAGAGAGAACACAGGAGGAGATGTAGATTTGGGTGTCATCTGCATAGAGATGATAGTTGAAGCTGTGGGAGCAAATGAGTTCACCAAGGGAGTGACTATAGATGGAGAACAGAAGGGGTCCAAGAACTGACCCTTGAGGAACCCCTACAGTTAGGGGATGGGAGGGGGAGGAGGAGCACATGAAGGAGACCGAGAATGAAAAGCCAGAGGGATAAGAGGAGAACCAGGAGAGGACGGAGTCTGTAAAGCCAAGGTTGGATAATGTGTTGAGGAGAAGGGGATGGTCGACAGTGTCAGAGGCAGCTGAGAGGTCAAGGAGGATTAGGATAGAGTAGGAGCCACTGGACTTGGCAAGAAGGAGGTCATTGGGGACCTTGGAGAGGGCAGTTTCAGTGGGGTGGAGGGGGTCCAAGAGAGAGTTGGAGTTGAGGAATTCGAGGCAGCGAGTGTAGACGACTTTCTCTAGGAGTTTGGAAAGGAAGGGTAGGAGGGAGATAAGGCAATAACTGGAGGGGGCAGTGGGGTCAAGAGAGGGATTTTTTAGGATAGCGGAGACATAAGCATGTTTGAAGGCAGAGGGGAAGAAACTGTTAGAGAGTGAGCGGTTGAAGGTAGAAGTTAAGGAGGAGAGGAGGGAAGAGGTGAGAGCTTTTATAAGGTGAGAGGGAATGGGCTCTGAAGCACAGGTAGAGGGGGTGGCACTTGAAAGGAAGGATAAAATCTCCTCTGAAGATACTGCTGGGAAGGATGGGAAAGTAGGGGAGAGGGTTGAAAGCACAGGGATGGAGAAGGGGGAGGAGTGACTTTGGGGAGCTCAGACCTGATGGTGTTAATTTTCTTAATGAAGTAGGTGGCCAGATCGTTATGGGTGAGGGATTGAGGAGAGGGAGGAACAGGGGGCCTGAGGAGGGAGTTAAATGTCCAGAACAGCTGACGGGTGTGATGGGCATGAGTGTCAATCAGGGAAGAAAAGTAGTTTCGCCTGGCAGAGGAGAGGGCAGAGTTAAGGCAGGAATGGATACATTTAAAGTGAACTAGGTTGGCCTGGTCTTTAGACTTTTGTCAGCAGCGTTCAGCAGCTCGAGCATAAGAGCGAAGGAGGCGGACAGTGACAATGATTCAGGGCTGTGAGTTAGTGGTGCGAGAGCGATGAAGGGATAGGGGATTGAGTGAGTTGAGAAGAGTAAAGAGGGTGGAGTTGAGAGCATCAATCTGGTTATCAAGAGTGGGTAAAGTGGATAGGGAGGCAAAGTGGGGTATGATGCTTTGGGAGAGATGGATGGGGTCGAGAGAGCGGAGGTCTCTGTGGGGGAGTAATACAGATTTATGGGGGGACGAATGTGAGAGAGGAGGCAGGTGAGAAGGTTATGGTCAGAAAGAGGGATTTAGAGTTGGTAAGGGTGGAGACAGTGCAGTGGTAAGACATGATGAGATCGAGGGTGTGACCAAGTTGGTGAGTGGGCGAGGTGGAGTGGAGCAGGAGGTTGGCAGAGTCAAGGAGTGATAGAAGGCGGGCGGCAGAGGAGTCACTGGGTACATCCATGTGGATGTTGAAGTCTCTGAGGATCAGAGTGAGCATGGAAAAAGAGAAGGAAGGTGAGACAGGGGTCAAAATGGTTAAAGAAGTTGGAGGTGTGACCGGGGGCAGTAGATGATGGCTACAAGAATCTGGAGAGGGTGGTAGAGGTGGATAATATGGGCTTCAGAGGAGGGGAAGGAAAGGGAAGGGGGAGGAGAGATGGTGTGAAAGTGGCACTGGGGTGTGAGAAGGAAGCCAACACCGCCTCCTTTCCCAGTGAGTCTGGGGGAGCGGGAGAAGAAGAGGCCTCCTCTGGAGAGAGCAGCAGAAGAGACCATCTTATCCGGGTTGAGCCAGATCTCAGTGAGGGCGAGGAGGAGGAGAGAGTGGGAAAGGAACAGGTCAAGGATGAAAGGGAGTTTACCTATAATGGAGCTGTGGTTCCATAGGCCACACTTGGCAGCAGCTGCGGAGGGAGGGGAGAGAGGGGGAAGGGTGCGGGGGGTGGGGAGGGTTTGGATGGGAATGAGTTGGCAGGGACCTGGGCAGGGAGAGGGGAATGAGGGGTGGCAATGAGACAGGAAAACAGGGAGGGGACGGGGGTGGAGGGGAGGAGAGGGAAGGGGTTGGAAGGGAGGGGTTTGATGAGGGTTGGCACTGGTACAGAGGGATTCTAGGGAGGGGGCGGGGAGGAAGGGTGGGGGATTAGCAAAGGGAGGGAAAGAGCTGGGTGGGAGAGGGGAAAGGGAAGGTGAAGACTGGGAAGGGCAGATGGAAGCAGGGGAATTGAAAGGTCACGGTGAGGTCAGCGAGGTAAATGACTGCATTGAGAGCAGTTAACGATTAACATGCAACAGCAACAATAACATAAGCAGGTGATGCCCAGAGTAGAAGGTTGAATTGTCCATGGGTCAATCAAATCAAAAAGGCTAATGGCAAGGAAAGTCCAGGGGCTCTTGGCTGAATTGTCCCTGAGGCAGTGGAGGAGGGAGTCCTGTGGATGGCAGTTCTGGAGAAGGCTGATACTTTTATAGGGGACATAGGAGAGGAATTGCTTGGGGAGAGTTAATCACCAAATAACATGGGTGGGCTGAGTAGGTGCGAATGCAGGTAGTTGCTAAAAGTAACACAGTGAGAACAAGGGCATTGTTACCCCGGAAGGGGGGCTGGGGGAGTCAGTCACATCTGGCCCAAACAAGGGAAAGAGGAAGTGGGGGCTCCCCAAAGAAGGTCGCTTTTGTGGGGAGAGGGAGCTGGAGAACACAATGTCCCACGGTCCTAGTTGGCTACCTGGACGGACTAGAGGTCTCTTCGAGGGGTGATTCTAGTGATCATGGGAGGGGTCCCAGTCCAGGGGAGTTGGATGGTCGGCAGAGAGATCAACTCTCGAAGGTCATCTGGGAGATACACGAGCTGACCGGCCGTGGGGGAAGGATCCTATCGGGAACAGGAGGGCTCGAGGTCTGATGGCTGGTTCCTCAGGAAAGGAGATCTCAGCACCCTCGTGGCAGCATCCGGAGGGGAAAGATCCTTCCGGGAACAGGGGAATTGGGGTTCCGATGGCGGGTTCCTCTGGAAGGGATTGTCACTGTTTATTGTTGTACTTTCCCAAGCAATTAGTACAGAGCTCTGCACACAGTAAGCACTTAATAAATATGAATGAATGAATGAATGAATGAATGAATGAATGATGCACAGACTGTGTTGCCCTTGGGGCTTCAACAGCCTTCTTAGCAGCTCTAGGTAGCTATATTGGATCTTAAGGAGACTATATTTTCCAAAGCTCAAAGCAGGAAAGTGCAGGCCAGATTTCTGGGAAGCAGGATTGAAAAAGAGAGTAGTATGCAATTGGGCCCTAAAAAAGTTAGAAAAGGCAGTTAGAGGGAGGAAAAAAGGAGGTCATAGGGGAAATGGGCATAAACAGAGAGAAGGGCAGAGTCAGAGAAGGAGAAAAGTCAGAGAAAGAGAGAGAGAGATTGATGGGAAATGGGTGGGGGGGAGGGAAGATGGAGGGAGAAAGGGAGGGAGTGAGAGAATAGTAGTAGTAATGGTATTTATTAAGTGCTTACTCTGCACAGAGCACTATACTAAGTGCTGGGAGAGAATATGCAGGTGGGGATTACATGTGGTCTCCATTCCTCGGGGGGCTCAAAATCTAAGAAGACAAGAAAGGGAGACCAGGAGAGGAGGAGAAAGGAACAAAGGTACAGTTGACAGGGGTGAAAAGGCAAGAACTTATCTTCTCACCCAAATTCTGTCCTCCCGTGACTTTCTTGTCTCTGCAGACAGCACCACCATCCTTCCTGTCTCAAGAGCTCATAACCTTAGTGTTATCCTCGACTCATCTCTCTCATTACACCTAAAATACAATCTGTCACTAAATCCTGTCAGTTCAACCTTCACAGCACCACTAAAATCCTCCCTTTCCTCTCTATCCAAACTACCACGTTAATCCAAACACTTATCCTATTCTGCCTTGATTACTGTATCAGCCTCCTTGCTGATCTCCCTGCTTCCTGTCTCTCCCCAATACAGTCCATACTTCATTTTGCTGCCTGGATCATCCTTCTACAAAAATATTCAGTCCATGTTTCCCCACTCCTCAATAACCTCCAGTGGTGGCCCATCTACCTCTCCATCAAACAGAAATTCCTTACCATAGGCTTTAAAGTACTCAATCACTTTGCCCCTTCCTACCTTACCTTGCTGTTCTGTTGCTACAATCCTCTCCACACACTTTGCTCCTCTAATGCCAACCTACTCAACTACATTGATCTCATCTCATCTCACCTCTAACCTTTCACCCACCCCGCTTCTGTCCTGGATTGCCCTCCCTCTTCATAACCCACAGATGATCACTCTCCCCAACTTCAAAGCCTTACTGAAGATACATCTCCTCCAGTATGCCTTTCCTAAGTCCTCATTTCCTTTTCTCCCACTCCCTTCTGTGTCACCCTTGCACTTGGATTTGCTCCCATTATTCACCCCTCCCTCTGCCCCAAAGCACATATGTACTCTCCATCACCTTGCCCCCTCCTACCTCACCTCCCGTCTCTCTTTCTACTGCCCACCCTGTACACTCAGCTCCTCTGCCACTCCCCTCCTTACTGCCCCCTGTTCACGCCTATCCCGCCGTCAACCCCTGGCCCACGTCCTACCACTGTCCTGGAATGCCCTCCCTCCTCACGTCCACCAAACTAACTCTCTTCCCCTCTTCAAAGCCCTACTGAGAGCTCACTTCCTTCAAGAGGCCTTCCCAGACTGAGGCCCCCTTTCCCTCTGCTCCCCCTCCCACCTCCTCCCCACACTGTGCTCCTCCCCCTTCCCCCTTCCCCTCTCCTCAGCACTATGCTTATTTGTATATATTATTTATTACCCTATTTATTTTGTTAATGAGGTGTACATCCCCTTGATTCTATTTATCTTGATAATGTTGTCTTGTTTTTGTTTTGTTCTGTTTTGCTCTGCTGTCTGTCTCCCTGATTTAGACTGTGAGCCCGTCATTGGGCAGGGATTGTCTCTATCTGTTGACGAATTGTACTTTCCAAGTGTTCAGTACAGTGCTTTGCACATAGTAAGCGCTCAATAAATACTATTGAATGAATGAATATGTACATATCTATAAATTATTCATTTATATTAGTGTTGATCTCTTCTAGCTCATATGGGCAAGGAACGTGTCTACCAACTCTATTGTATTGTACTCTCCTAAGTGCTTAGTATAATAGCTTGCACAGAGTCAGCACTCAATAAATACGATTGAATGATTGATTGAGCAACATTCATATAAACACACCAGGGAAATTCCTTGGAACAAGCAAGAGAGCAGCCAATCTGTTCCTTCCCTGAAGTGTTTCTAGGTCGTGGTTGAGCTTAAGCAGATACTGCTGCTGCCGTTGTTGTTGTCACTACTGCTACCAGGGTGTTGGATTTTGGTGTTGGAAAACAAATCCCTGAAGCAGTAGGAGCAGGAACAGCTCCTCCTGGAGCAGAAACTGGACTTGTGTAGAACTACCAGGACAGCAGAAAAACACTGTAGAGGAAGGCAGTTTGTTCCCTCTGACCCGGCTTCCAACCCCTATCACTCCACGGAACATGGTGGAGCAGCATCAGTCTCTGCCACTGGCAGATGGACTCAGAAAGGACCCTCAACAGGACCTGGATGGTGATGGGCAGTGGTCTGCAATGGTGGACGGACACCAGTGGTGATCGCTGCAGCTGCCCGATTGCCCCGACTGGTTGTTCACTAGCTGGGTGATGATTTTTCAGCCATGCCAGGAACTCCCGCCTTTAGCCCATCAAAGCCAGTTGAGGTATAGTGACAGCAGCAGGGGCAATGACTGTTCTTACTGTCGCTGAAGAAGAGGTTGAGTTTGGTGCTGCTACAGTCATCACTTCCATGGTTAAAGTGTTCTGTCTTTTGAGATGTAGAACAGAAACCCAAAACTGGAATGGTTCCACCCAAATCATGACTTCTGGTCATCTTATTCTATAGTTCCTAGTGGAAGTCTGCTGATTCTTCCCTTTGCCTGGGCATGACCCCAGGAGAAAGAGTGAACCAGCTCATGCTCTCTTCTCCTACCCAGTTAACCATGGTAATTGTTCCTGGCTCTTAACTATCACATCTCTGACCCATCACTCATGCTCCAGCTTGAAATTCTCTCCCATTTCAAATCCACCAGACCACAGCTTTTCTCATCATCAAGGCCCTCCTCAATTAATCAACAGGCTTGATTGAGCACTTATTTATTTATTTAATGAGCACTTACTATGTGCAGAGCACTATACTAAGCACTTGGGAATGAAAAGTCATTTCCTCCAGGAGCCATTCTCCAGCTAATCAATGCCCATTTCCTCATATCATGTCATACCATTAACCACCCTAAACATCAATGTCTACATTTATTTATTGATTCCATTTTTTAATTCACTATTTTTTAAAAATTTTTTGCTGTCACTCCATTGTAGGTATACATTTTGTATCTGTCTGTCTCCCTCATTGGACTGTAAGCTCCTTGAGAGCAGGGAGAGCTTCAGTGAGAACTTGCCTGCTGTGTGACCTTGGGAAAGTCACTAAACTTCTCTTTGTCTCAGCTTCCTCATCTGTAAAATGGGGAGTCTATAGCAGGTCTCCCTCCCTTTTAGACTGTGAGCCCCATGTAGGATAGGGACTGTGTCCATTCTGATTGACTTGTATCACCCCTAGTGCTTATCACAGTGTTTGAACACACAGTAAGCAATTAACAAATACCATAATTATTATTATCATTAGGAAGGGAAAGTCATCTCCTCCAGGAGTCATTCCTCAACGAATCCTCACCTCCCAATATCGTGTCACACCATTAACCACTCCAAGCACCTATGTCTACATTTATTTATTCATTCTATTTTTAATTCACTAATTTAATTCACCATCTTGCTATAATAATTATTATAATATAAATGTTATTATTAATGCTCAAAAATCTATGCTGTCACTGCTATCTCAGGAAATGGCTGACCTGCCTAATGACACAAGCCAGGCACTGTATCTCTGACTCTTCTGTTTGTTTTTTTTTCATTTCCTTCCCCCACCTACAGATCACACTGCCTTTTCATTCAGGAGAAAGATCTTCTAAGAAAGTCTCATCTGAGTGAAGGATGCTTCCATTTGGCAAAATGCTTTCATGTAAAAAAAAAAACAAACTTCAGTAAGCAAATCCTCTAAACATATTAGTGATTGAAACTATTTTCATGTGTAACCAAAATAAAGGCTGTAGTATCTCCCCAACACATCACTCATCAATCAATTATATTTACTGAGTGCTTACTGTGTGCAGGGCACACAGTACTAAGAGCTTGGGAGAGTACAAGACAACAATATAACAGACACATTCCCTGCCCACACATTTCATGTAACATTTGCAACTGGAACAGGAACCTCTTGGGAGAAAGATTTCCCAAGCTAAAAACTTATATTAAGCTCCAACTCTGACAGAAGCCATTTGGAAACATCGGTTTCAAAAGCTGCTGAGCTACCTTTTGCAAAGGCTGGGGGCTTTCTGACTTCACTTGAGCAGCCTGTGAACAATATGTCCCTGATCCAAACTACCTGGCTGAGCAAGGCATAAGGAGAACCAGCACAAAAAAAACATGAATGTCTTTAGCAAAGCAGCATTACCACTGCCAGGTTCCAAATAGGCTAATCTCAGTTTAAATGGGGTTTTGATGAGAGAGGATTAAATGCTGATCTGGAGAGCGTCTCCCAGCTTTAGAAGTCACATTAGAGACTTGAGGGATTTAAAACAGCCCAAGCGTAGTGTGATATCCTGTGCTACATTCACTGGATGAGGGGCACATGCATTCTTGAGCACTATTCACCAATAGAGTAATTTACTAGGGATCATAACTCCTCCCATGGGGCTGTATAGCTTTCATAGTCTATGGTTTTAAGGGATTAGAGGAACTTCAGATGAAGAATGTATTGCTACCTGGGAACAAGACCACTGATCTAAAATGATCTTGTGACACCTTAATAAATAAAATGGCCACCACCCTGGTACCGAAATCAAAATCATAACCATAATAAATTGTAACAATAGTGTTATTTGTTCAAGTGCTTACTATGTGCTGAACACTGTACTAAGCACTGGTGTAGATTCAAAATAATTGGCTTGGACCCAGTCTTTGGCCCATATGGGGCTCCCACTCTCTCTTCACTTCCTTACTAGGCTACAGTATCAGCCTCCTCCCTGGTTTCCCTGTCCCCAACCTCTCCCCTCACCAGTCTGTAATTTACTCAGCTGTCCAGATCATTTTTCTAAAATGTTGATACAACCCAGGCCTCTCAAGTCCTCAAAACCTTCCAATGGCTACCCATTTCTCTCCATAATGAGCAGACACTCCTGACCATTAACTTCCAGTCTCTTCACTAACTCTGTCCTTACTCTGTCCTGACTCTTTTCTCCAGCCATTCCGAGCTCCTTCCAATTCTTAACTCTCTTGCCTTTGGTTCCTCCCTTTCTCCCTACTGGATCCCCTACCAAAATGATGTCATATGGAACTGTGGAAAAAGGGGTGATAAATTTTCTCCCATCTCTATAGCAATCTTGAGTCCTTACTCATACACACTGGATGAATCGCCCTTCTGTGTAAAAACCTTCTGTAAAAACCTTTACCTTCTGTAAAAACCTTCGCTGCTGTAGGTTTTTACTTTTGCATGAGGATGGAAGGAGAGGCAGCCCTCCAGCCTGCCGCCAGCCCCACCCCCTCATGATGTCATCACTAATTTCCAGAAGTGTCACCCCTCACTGCTGGAAGCTCTACCCAGTGCTCTGGTATCCCAGAAATGCGCTTGACCTGCTAGTTGGGATAACCTAACCCTGCTAAGAGAAGACACAGACAGACACAGACAAGAGCCGACAGCAACAGCTACTGTAGGCTAGCTGGGGTGTTAGAGTTCCGAGAGTTCAGAGAAGCAGCATGGCCTAGTGGAAAAAGTATGGGCTTGGGAGTCAGAGGACGTGGGTTCTAATTCCTGCTCTGCCACTGTGCGATCTTGGGCTAGGCACTTAACTTCTCTGGGCCTAGCATCAAGATCATGAACGCTACATGGGACAGGGACTGTGTCCAACTTGAGTATCTTGTATCTAACCCAGCATTTAGTACAGTGCCTAGTACATAGTAATAATAATAATAATTCTGGTATTTGTTAACTGCTTACTATGTGCCAGACACTGTACTAAGTGCTAGGCTGGATATAAGCAAATTGGGTTGGACGGAGCCCCTGTCCCAAATGGGGCTTATGGTCTCAATCCCCATTTTACAGATGAGGTAACTGAGGCACAGAGAAGTTAAGTGACTTGCCCAAGGTCACAGCAGACAAGTGGTGGAGCCAGGATTAAAACCCATGACTTTCTGACTCCCAGGCCTGATCTAACCACTGCACCATGGAGCACTTAACAAATGCCTTGAAAAAACTCTGAAAACAAAACAACAGCAATAACAACAACAAAAAAACTAGCCATTGAAGTGGGAGGAATGATCAGGCAAAATACCTCATGGTCCTTCTGGGCTTGCAAATCCCCCCCCCACCTTGTAGAAAAGCAGTCTTTGTTTAAAAACACTTTGCTACCCTAATGCCAACCTATTGACAGTACCTCGATCTCGCCTATCTCACCGCTGACCTCTTGCCCATTTACCTCTCGCCTCTGGCCTAGCCTGCTCTTCTTCATAACCAATAGACGATCACTCTCCAAAGTACATCTCCAAGAGGTCTTCCCTGACTAAGCCCTCATTTCCTCTTCTCCCACTCCCTTCTGTGCCACCTTTGCACTTGGATTTGCACCCTCTTTATTCACACCTCCTCAGCCCTACAGCATATATATATATACATATATATATACAAACACACACACACATACATATATACATATATATAGCCATTATGTATTTATTTATATATATTTATATTTAATAATGTCTGTCTCCCCTCTAGACTTTTAGATTGTTGCGGGCAGGGAACATGTCTACCAACTCTGTTATATTGTACTCTCCCAAATGCTTTGTACAATGCTCTGTACATAGTAAGTGCTCAATAAATATGATTGATTTATTGATTAAAAATAAACCAAGTTGCATTACTTTCAAAGCAAATGTTAATCACTCCTCTAGCCTACAGAACTTGGTTATTTCCTCTTTCTGGGTGTTAAATAGGTCACTGCTGGGTGGATGCTGGATATGACTTCAGAGCCTTTCTTATCACTGTCAATTCTCACCATTTGTGAGTTGATCCTTGCTAATCTCGAGTACTTACAGTTGGCATCTCTTGCCCAGTTCAGAACTGGGAAGTGACCGGTCCAATGAAATACACTGGCCATGTCTGAATGATGTTTCCGAATAAAAGAAAATTACATTTTCCATCTTCAAATGCTAAGAGTAAAGTTAACTTTAAGCCAAATCAATATTAGTAGGATTACCTCAAGCAGATGAGACCAGGGTTCTGAAGTAAGGATCGGCCCCAAGAAGCAGGATGTCAGCACATCTTTCTGATTGGTGGAAAGCACATCAAGGTTTCTAGTCCCCTCACCCTGCTGCCACCCTTAGTGGACCTGAGTCTAGTTAGGTTGGCTGAGGGATGCACAGAGCAGCACTAGTTCGCTTGTGCAACAATTGCCAGTTAGGTGTATTTTTTAATGGTATTTGTTAAGTGCTTACTATGTGCCAGGCACTGTACAAGCCCTGGGGTAGATACAAGCTAATCAGGTTGGACAGAGTCCATGTCCCACATGGGGCTCACAGTCTTAATCTCCACTCTATAGATAAGGTAACGGAGGCATAGAAAAGTGAAGTGACTTGTCCAAGGTCACACAGCAGACAAGCTGGTGCCAGGATTAGAACCCAGATCCTTCTAACTCTCAGGTCCAAACATTTCCATTAGGCCATGAGGCCACACTGCTTTATAGCAATCTGAAGCAGAGAATCATAGGCGAGAAGCAGCGTGGCTCAGTGGAAAGAGCACAGGCTTGAGAGTCAGAGGTCATGGGTTCAAATCCCATGTCAGCCGCTTGTCAGCTGTGTGACTTTGGGCAAGTCACTTAACTTTTCAATGCCTCAGTTACCTCATCTGTAAAATGGGCATTAAGACTGTGAGCCCCACATGGGACAACCTGACCACCTTGTATCCTCTCCAGTGTTTAGAACAGTGCTTTGCACATAGTAAGCGCTTAAGAAATGCCATCATTAATTAATCTGATTTATGTGGTAATCAAGAGTCGGGTCCAAGGACGCTAATTTACAGATTAAAAGTCTTATCTGTAGGACTTTTATGTGTCTACTGCAACCTGCTACAAAAAATACTAGCAAATCTCCCTACAAGCAGTCACTGGATTTATATATCACATTTGATTCTTGAATACAGTGTAGTGTCCCAACCAATTTCCTCATAGGAAAATCTTATTATTGGGTGGCCTAGGGGTAAGAGCATGAGCTTGGGAGTCAGAGGAACTGGGTTCTAATCTCGGCTCCACCACTTGTCTTTTGTGTGACCTTGAGCTAGTCATTTTACATCTCCATAATCTCAGTTTCCTCAACTGCAAAATGGAGATTCACTGCCTGTTCTCCTTCCCCCTTAGACAGTGAGCCCCACATGGGCCAGGAACCATGTCTCATCTAACTGAATCTCTCCCACTACTTGGCACATAGTAAGCACTTAACAAATGCCATTATTATAATCATTATTATTAGTATTGTTGGAATTGGTTCCTGAACCAAGGTCAGATACCCTGTGTTTATCAAAAATTGCCCAGAATTGTGAGAAGCAGGGTGGCTTGAGATGCAGTATGGTTTACTGGAAAGAGCACAGGCTTGGGAGCCAGAGGTTGTGGGTTCTAATCTCAGCTCTGCCACTTGTCTGCTGTGTGACCTTGAGCAAGCCACTTAACTTCTCTGTGCCTCAGCTACCTCAACTGTAAAATGGGGATTAAGACTGTGAGCCCCACGTGGGACAACGTGATTACCTTGTATCTACCTCAATGCTTAGAGCAATGCTTGGCACTTAACAAATACCATAACTATTACTATTATTACTCAGTCAATTATAGATGAGTAACTTAGCTACATTTATGTACTGATATTGAACTTGAAACGTTCCAGGAAAGGGTAGCAATCGGAAGTAAAATGGATGTGCGAACACTCCTTGGTAATTCTACCTGGCGACCAACCCCCACGCCACTCCAAAAAACACTTTGCCAGCCCTATAGCCTCTCCAGCTCCTCCCTTGCATCCCTTTTAAACTCTCACCACCCTGTCATGGCTTTTACAAGGCAGAGTCACTGGAGAGGGTAGATGCACCCATGTTTTTCCAGTACATCATGGTATCTATGACAGAGGTTGGAATAGAACCAGGAATTTAAACTAATCATTTACACACTTTAGCAGTGATCCCCAAGTCTTTTTCTGCCATGCACATCAGAGCATCTAATTACTGGTGAAGGCAAAGCTGAATTTGGCTAATCCCCTTTCCCTTTTTCTATGGAGAGATTTCCTCTATCAGGCCCTCAGTCAGTGAATGGGGGGCTGAGTTGAGGTAAATGTGGTATGACCTTTGTGTTCCAATATGGTTCTGACAATCCTGAAAATTTGTGACTTGAAGGTATCCTCTCCAGCTTATTCCCCCAAACCAACTTTCTAGTTCTACCATACTCTCAACTCTCCCACCTCCATCCCCACACTGCCACTGTTCCCCCATCTTAGAAATCCCATCCACATCAGACAGACCACAACCCCTCCTAAAATCCCACCTAGTCCGATAAACCATCCCAGATTAGCTCCCAAAGTTCAAGTCACAGCAATCCATCAGCCACCTCTAGCACTTACGTATTTATGAATTCCCTCTTCAGTGCTTATGTATTTGTGTATGATTGATTGTTCAGTTCACTTATTTTTTCTTCCCCATTGGTAAATATTTTTACGTTTGTCTCCCTGTTAAAGTGTGAGCTCCAAGTGGGCAGGATCATGTCTCATGCCTCAGTCCTATTTTCCCAAGCATTCCAGTGGGCAGTCAATAAGTATTTTTAACATTACCATTAATGCTGCTGCAGCTTCTAATCTACTACCACTACAACTTTTCAGTGACAAAGGAGGCTATTGCCTAATGGAATTGGCACTAACAGGGCAGAACTACTCTTAGCTTCAACCTCTCAGCTTTTTGGATAAAGTGGGCAGCTGCCTAGTAATAGTAGCAACATAGCTCATTTGGCCCATCCTAGTGTGGAGCCATTACTGCTTCTGAAGCAGTAGCTAGTAGCTCTGAGCCAGAAAGCAGCAGAGACTGTCCAACTCTTCAGGGTTCAAACATCCACTGCAATAATTCTGCAGCACCAAATTTAATTTCATCCCTGGAAGACCCTCTATCTGGCTTCCTGGGAGGACCAGAGGTGAAGCAGGAGGCTGGCTAAAGTGCTTGGGATTCCAGGACTGAAGACAAATAGAGCCCATTGAAAGGAGCACAGCTGTAGCAACTGAGGAGATGGCGACTGCAATCATGATTTATTAGGGAGGTTGAGAACCTTCATTGACCTCTCCCCCACTTTCTTCTTTCTGTCTCCTTTTCTCTCTTTTTCCTCCTTCCTCCCTCCCCAACCCACCCAAAACTTCACCCCACAATGTTCCTCCCCTTCAATACTCTACCTTCCAATGTCCCACCCCAAGACTGCCCCCATATGCAACATGAAAAGTTGACACACCTGTATGGGAGGAGGTAAAGATTTGGGAGGGAAGATGATAAGCTCAGTTTTCCACGTTTCTCCTGGAGGCAGGTGGCTATTCAGGACTGGAGAAAAGGTCAGAATTGGTACCACAGATTGAAGAGTCATCTATACAGTGGTGATAATTGAAAATTTAATGATCAAATAAAATAAAAAGAGTAGAGGGCCTAAGATGGACTCTTGGGTGGTGTCCACAGTTAAAGGGCAGTATAGGAAGAGATTACTTTTTTATATTAATGTCTGTCTCCTCTTCTAGACCATAAACTCGTTGTGGGCAGGGCTTGTCTACCAATTCTATTGAATTGCACTCTCCCAAGCACTTAGTTCAGTGGTCTGCACAATAAATACCACTGATGATGATGACGATGATGATGCCAGCAAAGGAGACAAAAAATATAGTCAGAGGAGAACTGTGGGAATAGAGTGAATCTAAGATCAGAGAAAGTTTCAGTAGTCAGTGTCAAAGAGGAAGAAATAAACGTCCAGAAGGATTTAAATCAAGTAGGAACTATTGGATTAATCCAGGAAGAGGTGACTGGTGATGTGTGACTGTACTTTCAGTGGTGTAGAGAACAAAATACAGATGGAATGGAATTAAGACTAATGTTAAGAGTGAGCCTGCAAAACATATTCAAGGTGTTCAAACCTGAATGGGAAAAGGGAGGTGGAATGGTACCTAGGATAATTCAGTGAAGATTTAATTTCCAGAATGGGGGAGGTTTCCACCTGTTTAAAGGCCAAGAGGAGGAAAGTAAAGAAAAAAGTTGATGATAACAGGGAAGGGAGGCTAGAAGGGTGAGTGCAAGATATTTTTTGAGGTTAGAGAGGATTGGGTTGAAGCTCATTTAGCGATTTTAGGAATATATTCATTCATTCATTCCTTCAATAGTATTTATTGAGCACTTACTGTGTGCAAAGCACTGTACAAAGGGCCTGGGAGAGTGCAGTATAACAACAGACACATTTCTGCTCACAACAAGCTCACAGTCTAGAGGGGGAGACAGACATTAATATAAATAAATAGATTACAGATATATTCAGGTATATACGAATGTATACGTATGTGACATATATATGTGTGTGTACATATATACATATATAGGAGAAAGAAGATCTTTTTGGAGAGATCTAAGAAGGAAGAGAGAATGAAGGGTGGTGGAGAAGATTGTTGAGCTAGGGAAGATGTCCTTGGGAGCATCTATTTTCTCAGTGAAGTAGATTTTGATACCATTTGCTGTATCATCTGTGTCTACCCGTCTCCCCCATTATATTATTGTCAGCATCTGCAGGGACTAGACCATGTCTTATACACTGCTCAGTGCACAGTAGGTGTACAATAAATCCTGATGGTCATGATGGTTTAGGACTTTCAACTTTCAGCTTTTAGACTCAGCCAAGATGGGTCCATAAAAGACTCAGGATGAAAAGTGCATTTGTTCTGTCATGTTTGGGGACAAATGGAGAAGCAGCCAGGAATGCAACACCACAGGCTAAGACCTGATGTCTCTCCAGCCATCCCTTTTTGAATTCTAAGACCTCCTGAGAAACTGTTGCCTAGACAATTCCCAACTTGCAGAGCCCACCCACATGAGATTGATGGACCAAGAAAATCCTCACTAGCTATCTGTAAAGACTGGTACCACTAGGGGAGAGGCTTTAATGCCCTAAGACACATCTCTGTGTGGTTAAAAACTTCTGAATTTGAATGGGGGCCCAGGAGGAAATGGGGGGGGAAAGGCTCTTAGAAAGCTTTGAGGAAACAGTGCAACTGAATGTCCAACTGTTTAATGTCAAGGAATGCCTTATTCAAAAGGTAATTATAGCTCCATGATAGAAACCATTTGTGCCTGCCTGGTGCACAAATTTCATGATTTGCACCATGATGCACCATGGTGCACCTCGTAGGGGTGAATGTAGAGTAGAGCCACGTGCCAACAATTACTGAGAAGTGCTGGCTTAGTGAAATTTTCCTTGCAGTAGCTCGGTGGTTTTTTTTCCATTTTTTACTCTTAGAAGACATGTCGCCTTTACACTGAAAGTTGACTCATTTTATTACACTGGAATTCTTATACTCCTGGGTATTTTTTTTTGAAGCCATAATGCAATTTCACAGTTTATAAGGAGGCTAGAAATAGAAACTGCTGGTCTCCACTTTAATCACATAAATATGCCAGGCTCCACTGTTTTCGCAACTTTTTTTTTATTTCAGGGCTTAAGGTTTGTTTTTTTTTCACTGTGCTTAACTCTCCACAGCAGCAGCTGTAAATCTCAGCTTTTGTTAGTTTCCAGGAAGTAGGTAGCCATTCTTTGCTCAGGAAACTATCAACTATCAAGCACTCATCTCTCTCAGCTCTACCCACCTTACGAAATTTCTCATGGTGGATGTCAATTCAGCAAGGCGGGTCTTCTCTGGGTATTAGTCCATGTTTGATTTTCTTGGAGTAATAGTTCATAAGAACTAATGGTTAAACATCTTTAAAGGCAGTTTTTAAGGTTTCTTGGCTTTAGTATGGCATCACTGAAAAGCACGGATGGAGCCACCCTCATCACAAATTGAGGAAATTTGTCACAAACACTACAGTGATCTTCTGAACAGACTTTCCACCATTGAGGAGGATCCCCTTCAACATATAGAAAAAAACAAGCCAAATTATGAAAGCACTGACTTAACTCTGACTTTTGTCACCACCACAGTCAAACCAAGAAAAATGCTAAAACACCTAGAAGTGATGATATCTTGGTCTATATTCTCAAGCCAGATGAACCCCATTCCAGCCCTGGAGCCTTTGGGAGTGAGAACCTGTGTGAAGGAAAGGATTACAGTGGGACCAGTAGTAGTCATGCTATTTATTCAATGCCTACCCTATGCAGTACACTATAATAAGAGCTTGGAAACTATAATAGAAAAATGAGACCGATACCAAGGCCCCAAAGTAGTAGTAATAGCAGCAATAGCATTTGTTGAATGGCACTGGATGCAAAGCAGTATATTAAGTGGTTGGGAAGCACAAAACATGCAAGTGACACATTACACACTCCAGTAGGGGAGCCAGACATGAAAGTATTCATAAGCAGGGTGAGGAAAATAACTTGATTAAATGCACTTCAGGATAAATGTACATGCATATATGCTGAGGATTATTATTATTATGATGGTGACATTTATTAAGCACTGTGTTAAGCACTCTCTTGGAGGAGATGTGCCTTCAATAAGGCTTTGAAAGGAGGGAGAGTAATTGTTTGTCTGATATGAGGAGGGAGGACATTCCAGGTCAGAGGCAGGACGTGGGCGAGGGGTCAGCGGCTAGATAGAGGAGAGTGAGGAGCAGTGAGAAGGTTAGCATTAGAGGAGTGAAGTGTGTGGACTGGGTTGTAGTAGGAAAGTAGCAAGATGAGGTAGGAGGGGGGCAAGGTAATAGAGTGCTTTAAAGTCAGTGGAAAAGAGTGTTTATTTGATACTGAGGTTGTTGGGCAACCACCAGAGTTTCTTGAGGAGTTAGGAAACATGTCCTGAGCCTTTTTGTGGAAAACATTTATTGTAGAAACTGGGCAGCAGAGTGAAATGTGGACTGGAGTGGGGAGAGGGAGGAGGCCTTCCAGCAAGGAGCAAGGATCTAGGAGCAGCAAGGAGGGTGATGCAGTATTCATTCATTAAATCATATTTATTGAGCACTTACTGTGTGCAGAGCACTGTACTAAGCACTTGGGAAAGTACAATACAAAAGTAAACAGTGGCATTCCCTGCCCACAAAGAGCTTACACTCTAAAGGTGGGAAGACAGACATCAATACAAATTAATTAAGTTACAGATATGTACATAAGTGCCATAGGGCTGGGAGGGGAGAAGAGAAAAGGGAGCAAGTCAGGGCACTGTTGACCATCCCCTTCTCCTCCACACCTTATCTCACCTTGGCTTCACGGACTCTGTCCTCTCCTGGTTTTCCTCATATCTTTCTGGCCATTCTTTCTCAGTCTCCTTCACAGGCTCCTCCTCCCCCTCCCATCCTCTAACTGTTGGGGTTCCTCAAGGGTCAGTTCTTGGCCCTCTTCTGTTCTCCATCTACACTCACTCCCTTGGTGAACTCATTCACTCTCACGGCTTCAACTATCATCTCTATGCTGATGACACACAAATCTACATCTCTGCCCCTGTCCTGTCCCCCTCCCTTCAGGCTCGTATCTCCTCCTGCCTCCAGGACGTCTCTACCTGGATGTCTGCGCACCACCTAAAACTCAACATGTCCAAAACTGAGCTCCTTATCTTCCCTCCCAAGCCCTGTCCTCTTCCTTACTTCCCTATCACTGTGGGTGGTACGACCATCCTTCCCGTCTCTCAAGCCCACGACCTTGGTGTCATTTTTGACTAGGCTCTCTCATTCACCCCACATATCCAATCCGTCACCAAGGCAGGCCGGTCTCACCTTTATAATATCACCAAGATCTGCCCTTTCCTCTCCACCCAAATGGCTATCTTACCGGTACAGACTCTCATAATATCCCGGCTGGATTTCAGCCTTCTCTCTGATCTCCCTTCCTCCTGTCTCTCCCCACTCCAGTCTATTCTTCATTCTGCTGCCCAGCTCATCTTCCTGCAGAAACGCTCTGGGCATGTCACTCCCCTTCTTAAAAGTCTCCAATGGTTGCCTATCAACCTCCGCATGAAACAAAAACTTCTCACTCTAGGCTTCAAGGCTCTCCATCACCTTGCCCCCTCCTACCTCACCTCCCTTCTCTCTTTCTACTACCCACCCCCCACGCTCCGCTCCTCTGCCGCCCACCTCCTCACTGTCCCCCGTTCTCGCCTATCCCGCTGTCGACCCCTGGGCCACGTCCTCCCGCTGTCCTGGAATGCCCTCCCTCCTCACTTCCGCCAAACTAATTCTCTTCCCCTCTTCAAAGCCCTACTGAGAGCTCACCTCCTCCAAGAGGCCTTCCCAGACTGAACTTCCCTTTTTCCCTCTGCTGCCTCTCTACCAGCCCCTTCACCTCCCCTCAGCTAAGCCCCCTTCCCCCCCACTTTCCCTCTGCTCCTCCCCCCTCTCCTTTCCCCTCCCCTCAGCACTGTGCTGGTCCACTCATTTGTATATATTTTTATTACCCTATTTATTTTGTTAATGAGATGTACATCACCTTGATTCTATTTATTGTTATTGTTTTAATGAGATGTACATCCCCCTGATTCTATTTATTGTTCATTCATTCATTCATTCAATAGTATTTATTGAGTGCTTACTGTGTGCAGAGCACTGTACTAAGAGCTTGGAATGTATAAATCAGCAACATATAGAGACAGTCCCTGCCCATTGATGGGCTTACAGTCTAATCGGGGGAGACATACAAAAACAATAGCAATAAATAGAATCAAGGTGATGTACATCTCATTAACAAAATAAATAGGGTAATAAAAAATATATAAAATTGAGCGGGCGAGCACAGTGCTGAGGTGAGGGGAAGGGAGGGGGGAGGAGCAGAGGGAAAGCAGAGGAAAGGGGCTTAGCTGAGGGGAGGTGAAGGATTGTTTTTGTCTGTCTGACTCCCCCGATTAGACTGTAAGCCCATCAATGGGCAGGGACTGTCTCTATCCGTTGCCGATTTGTACATTCCAAGTGCTTAGTACAGTGATCTGCACATAGTAAGCGCTCAATAAATACTATTGAATGAATGAATGAATGAAAAGTGAAGCTTAGTCTGGAAAGGCCTCATGGAGAGATGTGCCTGCAGTAATCCAGGTGGGATAGGATGAGTGATTGTATTAATGTGGTAGCAGTTTGGATGAAGAGAAAAAAGTGGATTTTAGCGATGTTGTGAAGGTGGGACCAACAGGATTTAGTGATGGATTGAAAATGTGGGTTGAATGAGAGAGAGGAGTCAAGGTTAGCACCAAGATCATGGGCTTCTGAGATAGGAAGGATGGTGGTACTGTCTACAGTGAGGAGGAGGCCAGGGTTTGCGCGGGAAGATAAGGAGTTCTTTTTTGGACATGTTAAGCTTGAGGTGATGGGAGGACATCCAAGTTGAAGTGTCTTGAAGGCAGGAGGAAATGTGAGCCCGCAGAGAGGGAGAGAGATCAGGGCTGGAGTTGTAGTTTTGGGAATCATCTGCATAGAGGTGGTAGTTGAAGTCATGTGAGCAAATTCCTTCCTTCCTTCCTTCCTTCCTTCCTTCCTTCCTTCCTTCCTTCCTTCCTTCCTTCCTTCCTTCCTCCTTCCTTCCTTCCTTCCTTCCTTCCTTCCTCCTTCCTTCCTCCCTCCCTTCCTCCCTTCCTCCCTTCCTCCCTTCCTCCCTTCCTCCCTTCCTCCCTTCCTCCCTTCCTCCCTCCCTCCCTCCCTTCCTCCCTGCCTTCCTTCCTCCCTTCCTTCCTTCCTTCCTTCCTTCCTTCCTTCCTTCCTTCCTTCCTTCCTTCCTTCCATCATATTTATTGAGCGCTTACTTGTGCAGAGCACTGTACTAAGCACTTGGAAAATACAATTCAGCAAACAAATAGAGACAATCCCTACCCAACATTGGGCTTACAATCTAGAAGGGGGAAGAAAGACATCCAAACAAGTAAACAGGCATCAATAGCATCAATATAAATAAATAGAATTATAGATATATCCACATCATTAATAAAATAAAAAAAATTATAAATATGTACATATATACACAAGTGCTGTGGGCGGGAGCGGGTAGAGAAGAGGGAGGGAGTAGGGGTGATGGGGAGGGGAGGAGGAGCAGAGGAAAAGGGGGGCTCAGTCTGGGAAAGCCTCCTGGAGGAGGTGAGCTTTCAGTAGGGTTTGTAGTGGGGAAGTGAGCTAGTTTGGCGGATGTGAGGAGGGAGGGCATTCCAGGCCAGAGGTAGGACGTGGGCCAGTGGTCGACAGCAGGACAGGTGAGAACGAGGTACAGTGAGGAGGTTAACACCAGAGGAGCAGAGTATGCCAGCTGGGCTGTAGAGGAGAGAAGGGAGGTGAGGTAGGAGGGGGCAAAGTGATGGAGAGCTTTGAAGCCAATAGTGAGGAGTTTTTGCTTAATATGGAGATTCATAGGCAACCACTGTAGATTTTTGAGGAGGGGGGGTAATATGCCCAAAGGGTTTCTGTAGTAAATTAATCCAGGCAGCAGAGTGAAGTATAGACTGAAGTGGGAAAAGACAGGAGATTGGGGGATCAGAAAGGATGCTGATGCAGTAATCCAATTGGGATATGATGAGTGATTGTACTAACAAGGTAATGGTTTGGATGGAGAGGAAAGGGTGGATGTTGGTGATGTAGTGAAGGTGAGACTGGCAGATTTTGGTGACCAATTGGATATGTGGGGTGAATGAGAGAGCAGAGTCAAGGATGACACCGAGGTTGCTGGCTTGTGAGACAGAAAAGATGGAAGTGCTGTCCACAGTGATAGGAGAGTCAGAGAGAGGACAGGGTTTTGAAGGCAAGATAAGAAGCTCAGTCTTGGACATGTTAAGTTTTAGGTGATGGGAGGACATCCAGGTGGAGATGTCCTGAAGGCAGGAGGAGATGTGAGCCTGGAGGGAGGGAGAGAGAACAGGGGAGGAGATGTAGATTTGGGTGTCATCTGCATAGAGATGATAGTTGAAGCTGTGGGAGCAAATGAGTTCACCAAGGGAGTGACTATAGATGGAGAACAGAAGGGGTCCAAGAACTGACCCTTGAGGAACCCCTACAGTTAGGGTGATGGGAGGAGGAGGAGGAGCCCACGAAGGAGACCGAGAATGAATGGCCAGAGAGATAAGAGGAGAACCAGGAGAGGACAGAGTCCGTGAAGCCAAGGTTGGATAATATGTTGAGGAGAAGGGGTTGGTAAACAGTATCAAAGGCAGCTGAGAGGTCAAGGAGGATTAGGATAGAGTAGGAGCCATTGGATTTGGTAAGAAGGAGGTCATTCATTACCTTTGAGAGGGCGGTTTTAGTGGAGTGGAGGTGTTCTCCAAGGGAGTTTGTGTAAATGGTGAATAGGAGACCCAGAACTGCACCTTGAGGGACACCCACAATTAGGGAGTGGGAGGCAGAGGAGGACCCCGCAAAAGGGACTGAGAATGAGCAGCCAAAGAGATAGAGGAGAATCAATAGTCGACAGTGTCAGTGAAAACGAGGTTGGATAATGTTTCCAGGAGAGAGAGATGGTCGAGAGTGTTGAAGGCAGCTGGAATGTTGAAGATGGAGTAGAGGACATTGGATTTGGCAAGAAGATCATTGGTGACCATTTAAAGGGCAGTTTCTGTGGAGTGAAAGGGATGGAAGCCAGATTGAAGGGTGTCAAGGAGAGAATTGGAGGAGAGGAATTTGAGACAGTGGGTGTAGAGAACTAGCTCAAGGAGTTTGGAGAGGAATGGTAGGAGGGAAATGGGGTGATAACTGGAGGGAGCCTTGGGGTCAAGGAAAGGTTTTTTGAGGATAAGGAAGACATGGGCATGTTTGAAAACAGTGGGGAAGAAACAATTGGAGAGGGAACAGTTGAAAAGGGTGGTTAGGGAGGAAAACACTCATTCACCTTGCCCCCTCCTATGTCACCTTGTTACTCTCCTACTACAACCCAGCCCACACATTTTCTTCCTCTAACATTAACCTTCTCACTCTATCTCACCACCAACCCTCGCCCACATCCTGCTTCTAGCCTGAAACGCCTTCCTCATATCAGACAGATAATTGCTCTCCCCGACTTCAAAGCCTTATTAAAGGCACATCTCCTCCAAGAAGCCTTCCCTGACTAAGCCCTCAACTCCTCTTCTCCTACATCCTTCTGCATCACCCCGAGTTGCTCTCTTCATTCATTATTCCTCCTAGCCTCACAGCACTTTTGTATATATCTGTAATTTATTTATTTGTGTATATTAATGTCTGCCTCTCCCTTTAGATTATGAGCTCTTTGTGGGCAGTGAATATGTCTGTTGTTATATTGTACTCTCCCAAGCACTTAGCTTTGCATACAGTAAGTGCTCAATAAATATGATTGAATTGAATTGAACTAAAGAAAGGAGGGGGCAAGTGTTCTGATAAGGTGCAAGGGGGTAGGATTGGAATGCCAAATGAAGGGGGTGGACTTCGAGAGAAGGCAGGAGATCTCTTCTTAAGATACTGCTGGGAAAGATGAGAAAATGTAAGAAGGGGCAGGAATGGGGAGGGATTGGGGAAGGACAGGGGAGATTTTTGGGAGATTGTGCCTGAAGTTTCAATTTTCTCAATAAAGTAGGTGGCCAGGTCATTAGGGGCAATGAATGAGGGAGACGGGGGGCAGGGAGTTTGAGGAGGGAGTTAAACATCTGAACAAAGGCAATGGTAAGGACAATGGGCATGGGTGTCCATAAGGATGGAGAAATAATTTTTCCAGGCAGAGAAGAGGGCAGAGTTAAAGCACGCAAAGATAAATTTGAAGTGGATGAGATTGGCCTGATATCTATATTTCCATCAGCACTTTGCAGCTCGTGCACAAGAGTGAAGGAGACAGACTGTGGAGCTGATCCAGAATGGTGGGTTAGTGGTACAAGATCAACAAATAATAATAATAATGTTGGTATTTGTTAAGTGCTATGTGCAGAGGACTGTTCTAAGCACTGGGGTAGATACAGGGTAATCAGGTTGTCCCACTTGAAGCTCACAGTCTTAATCCCCATATTACAGATGAGGTAACTGAGGCACAGAAAAGTTAAGTGACTTGCCCACAGTCACAGCTGACAAGTGGCAGAGTCAGGATTCGAACCCATGACCTCTGACTCCCAAGCCTGTGCTCTTTCCACTGTGCCATGCTGCTTCAAAGGGAAAGGGATAGGGGAGTGAGTGAGTTGAGTTCAAAAGAGAGAGTGGTGTAAAGAGCATCAATTTGATCATCAAGGGACGGTATTTTGGGTCTGGAGGCAAAATAGGGCTAGATGAGTTAAGAAAATTGGATGGGGTCAAAAGAACAGAGGTCTCTGTGGGGGAACCATACAGATATGTGGGGAGGAAATGTGTAGGAGAAAAGGAGGAAATGTGTAGGAGAGAAGGTTGTAGTTAGATGGAAGGATTTCAGAACTGGTGATGGTAGAGATTGTGCAGTGCAGTGCACAATTGTGCAGTGGCTAGAGATGGTGATATTGAGTGTGTGTCCAAGTTGGTGAGTGGGTGAGCTGGGGTCACTGAAGTTGAGGAATGATATTAAGCAGGCAGCGGATAGATCGTTGGGAACATTATGTTGATATTGAAGTCCCCAAGGATCAATGTAGGGATGAAGCAAAAAAGAATTTGAGAAAGGGATCAAAATGGTTCACAAAGTTGGAGGTGAGGCCTGGGGGGTGGTAGATGACTGTTACTATAATGTGGAATGGGTGGTAGGGGGGATGATATGGGCTTCGAAGGAAGGGAAAGAAATGGATGGGGGAGGTGGAATGGTGTGAAAGTAGCATTGGAGAATGAGAAGGAAGCCAACACCTCCCCCTTTCCCAGTGCGTCTGGGAGAGTGGGTGAATTTGAGGCTCCCTCTAGAGAGAGCAGCAGAGGAGAATGTATCTTCTGGGGAGAACTGGGTTTCAGTCATGATGTGAAGAAGATTGGATCAGGAACAGGTCAAGGATGAAGGGAAACTTCCCCATGATGGAGCAGGGAATCCACAGGTCACACTTGGCTGAGGCTTTTGCAAGGGTGGGGGTGGGGAGGTGCGGGAGAGGGCAGAGAGAGTGAGAGAGAAGCAGTACGGCCTAGTGGATAGAGTCCTGGCCTGGGAATCAGAGTACCTGGGTTCTAATCCTGGCTGTGCCCCTTGCCTGCTGGGTGATAATTGGCAAATCACTTGACTTCTTGCCTCAGTTCCCTCATCTGTAAAATAAGAATTAAGATTGTGAGCTCCATGTGGGACAGAGCTCCATGTGGGATGGGGACTGTGTCCAATCTAATTTGCTTGTATCCGCTCCAGCGCTTAGTACAGTGCCTGGCACATGGTAACTGTTTAACAAATACCACAATTATTAATTAGTATTATTCTGGGGGAGGGTACAGCGCAAGAAGTGGGGAAGGATTGGATGCAAGTGAGTCGACAGGGGTCAGCGCAAGGGGAGGGGGATGAGGGGTGGCACTGGGACAGGATGACGGGGAGGAGGTGGAGGAGAGAGATGGGGTTGGTACAAGGGGTGGGGTTAGATGGAGGAGGGGACGATTGGGTTGGGCTGAATGGAGGGCTTGAGGGGTGGTAATCGATAGCAATAACTACTTTAATCCAGTGATTTCCTTGAGAATGAAGAGACAATGTTTAGGAGAAAACAGGGGCTTGGTTGGTGTGAAGGCTGGCAGGGGTTGATGTGTAAAAATGCAAAAATCTGGGTCGTTGTCACCTGGGGGTTAGGCAGCCACACCCTGATCAGTATTCTCCACTGTGGAATCAGGGCTGACTGCAGGGAAAGGGGGAAGATGAAGAAATTGTCACTTCTTGGCCGCAGCAAGATCAGGAACAAAATGTCAGAGTGCTGACTGGCAGGTGGATGATGTCTGATGGCCTGGTCTGGCTGAAGCTGCTCCGCAGATAGATCTTGGTGTCCTCAGGCAGGTCTCTTTCCCGGGCGATGGTCCACGCTGGTTTGTGGTCTCTCGGCGGAGAGATCTCAGTGTCCCTAGGCAGGTGTCTGTCCAGAATTATGTTTGAAGGTCCTTGTGATCTATACCAAGAACCTCCTCTCCGTTTGTGTAAGTGTGATCTATGCTGAGGAGCCTCTCTTCGTGTGTGTGATTATCTTGATTCCACTCCAGTACTTAGTATAGAGGTTGGCACATAGTAAGTGCTTAACAAATGCTACAATCATTATTATCAATAATAATAATAAACATTTTGAAATTTGAACAGTCTGGCATCCTTCATTTTACAATTTTAGAAATAGCTAAAACCCTTGATCTTCCCATTCCAACTCTTTTCCCCTTCTATATTCTAATTCTTCCTTCCTGCTCCAATCCTTGCTGAACTTCAAAAGCCTCCAAGACTTACAACCCAATTAGTCAGTCAATCACTCACTCAATCAAGTTTTTATTGAGTGTCTATTGGGTGCAGAGTACTGTACTGAGTGCTAGGGAGAGTACAACATTGTTAGAAGACATGATCCAGTGGGATGACAGACTCCTAATAGTTTTTAGATAGAAGAAGAGGGATAAAAAAGATATGAAGATGAGTTTGTGCTTAAATAAGTAGGGAATGTAAGTTGATATATACAGAAGTGCTATGGGTGGATGTGAAAGCATTAGTGCATATATGGTGCAGAAGTACTAAGGTGGGAGTTCGGGGAATATTCATTCCTCCTGGAGGAGTTGTGGTTTCAGAAGGACTTTGAAGATGGGGAGAGCTGTGTTCTGGAAGATTTGAAGACAGAGGGAGTTCCAGGCAGGAGCAAGGGCATGAACAGAGGGTCAGAGGCAGAGTGAGTAAATTAACTTCAGAAGAACAAAAGATGGGAGCTGGAATTTGAGGGAGAGAGCTGGTGAAGTGCCTTGACTCCATGGTCAGGAGTTTCTGCTTAATGTGGAGAGGAATGTGTAGCCAACAGAGGTTTTTGAGGAATGGGGAGATGTGAGCAGAATGGAGTCTTAGAAAAAAAGTGATTCTGGTAGCAGAGTGAAGTATGGACTGGAGAGGGAAGAGATTGGGGGCAGGGAAACTAGTGGAAACTGATACAAGTCAGGCTGTGATATGACAAATACTTGGATCAGCAAGTTGGAAATTTGGATGAAGAGGAAGGAGAAGGAGTGAATCTTAGAAATGTTAGTGAGGAAAAAGAGACAGGATTTGATGGCAGCCTGAATCTGGGGTTTGAAAGAGAAAAAGATTAGTCATCAATCAATCAATAAATCAGTCATATTTATTGAGTGCTAACTTCAATCGTATTTATTGAGTAGTTATTATGTGCAGAGCACTGAACTAAGCACTTGGGAAAGTGCAATAATAAACAGTGACATTCCCTACCCACAGTGAGCTTACACTCTAGAGGCAGAGAGACAGCCATCAATATAAATAAATAAAATTACGGATATACACATAAGTGTTGTGGGGCTGTGATGTGGGAAGAGCAAAGGGAGCAAGTCACGGTGATGCAGAAGGGAGTGGGAGATGAGGAAAAGTGGGGTTTAGTCTGGGAAGGCCTCGAAGGGGAGGAGAGTAATTATCTGTCAGATATGAGGAGGGAGTGCGTACCAGCACAGAGGCAGGATGTGGGCTAGGAGTAGGTGGCGAGATAGGTGAGATCAAGGCACAGTGAAAAGGTTAGCACTAGAGGAGTGAAGTGGGCAGGCTGGATTGTAAAAGGAGAGAAGCGAGATGAGGTAGAAGGGGGCAAGGTGATGGAGTGCAGACCACTCCACTAAGTGCATGGGAGAGTAAGATATAACAGAAAGGGTAGACATGTTGCCTGCCCACAGTGAGCTTTCAGCCTAGAGGGGATACAGACATTAATATAAATAGTGCTTGGCATATAGTAAGCACTTAACAAATACCATCATTATTATTATAAAATAAATAAATTATGGGCATGTACATATGTGCCATGGGGCTGATGGAGGGGTAAATAAAGTGTGTGAATTCAAGTACAAAGGTGATGCAGAAGGGAGTGGGAGAAGAGGAAATGAGGGCTTAGTCAGCCTCTGACCCATTGTTCATGACTTTTCTCCTGCCTGGAACTCCCTCTCCCTTGAAATCTTCCAGAGCACAGCTCTCCCCATCTAGGAGAAACAGTGTGGCCTAGTGGAAAGAGCACAGACCTTGGAGTCAGAGGACTTGGGTTCTAATCCCAGCTCTTCCAATTGCTTGCTGTTTGGCCTTGGGCAAATCACTTGATTTCTCTGTGCCTCAGTTTCTTCAACTGTGTAATGGGGATTCAGTACCTGTTCTCCCTCCCCTGTGAGCCCCATGTGAGACAGGGACTGTGTCCAACCTAAATGACCTATATCTACCCCAGCACTTAGAGCAGTCTTTGAAACCCAATAAGGGCTTAACAAATACCAAAATAATAAATAATAGTAAATAATAACAAAATAATAAAATAACACAAAAGAGGAAATGAGGGTTTAGTTGGGAAAGGCCTCTTGGAGGGGATGTGTGTTTAATAAGGTTTTGAAGGTAGGGAGAGTGATTGTCTACCAGATATGAAGAGGGAAGGTGTTCTAGGACAGGCAGGATGTGGGCAGATAGACAAGCTCGAAGTACAGTGAGTAAATTGGCATTAGATGAGCGAAGTGTGAGTAGGAAATCAGGGAGGTACGATAGGAGGGGGCAAGGTGATTGAGTGCTTTAAAGCCAATGGTAAGGAGTTTCTGTTCAATATGGAGGTGGATGAGCAATCACTGGAGGTTCTTGAGGAGTGGGGAAACATGGCCTGAACGTTTTTGTAGAAAACGTTTTTGGAGAATCTGGGCAGCAGGGAGAAGTATAGACTGGAGTAGTCAAGACAGAAGGCAGGGAGGTTGTTGCAGTAATCAGGGTGGGATAGGATAAGTGCTTAGATTAACATGGTAGCAGTTTGGATGGAGAGGAAAGGGTGGATTTTTGCAGTGTTGTGAAGGTTGAACTGACGGGATTTGGCGACAGATTGAATATGTGGGTCTAATGAGAGAGATGAGTCAGAGATATGCCAGGGATACGGGCTTGTGAGACATGGAGGATGGAGGGGCTCTGTACAGTGATGGCAAAGTCAGGGGGAGGACAGGGTTTTGGTGGGAAGATACGGAGTTCTGTTTTGGACATGTTAAGTTTGAGGTGATTATAATAATAATAATGATGATGGTATTTGTTAAGCATTTACTGTGTGCCAAGCACTGCTCTACATGCTGGAGTAGACACAAGTTTATCAGGTTGTCCCGCATGGGGCTCACAGTCTTTTTTTAACCTAATTTTACAGATGAGGTAACTGAGGCACAGAGAAGTTAAGTGGCTTGCCCAATGTCACACAGCAGACAAGTGGCGGAGCCAGGATTAGAACCCACATCCTCTGACTCCCTAGTTCGTACTCTTTCACTAAGGCATGCTGTCAGTGGGACATCAAAGTAGAGATGTCCTTAAGTCAGGAAGAAATGTGAGTGCAGAGGAGAGAGAGATCAGGACTGAAGATGTAGATTTGGGAATCATCCGCATAGAAATGGTAGTTGAAACCATGAGAGCAAATGAGTTCTCCAAGGGCGTGGATGGAGATGGAGACTAGAAGGATATAACAGGAAGCAGTTCAAAGGCATAAGGATGAATATTCTGAATAGATAATTGAATATGCAAATAATAATTCAAATTTAAATAAATATAGGTATCTAAGTGCTGAAGATAGGAATGAAATATATACCTGGTAGGGTTGGCTACTGGGCTGATGTTATTGAGGTGTTGTGAATTAATCAGAAAAGCCTTTCCATAGGAGGTATGATTTTAGCAGAACTTTGCGACTGGGGAAAGCTGTGGACTAGCAGATTTTGTGGGGAAGGAATTTCAGTTTGGGAAGAAAAACAGCAAGTGTAAGAGCTTAGAAGCAGGAAAGCCAAGAGTAAAGTATATTTAGAAGAGGAGCTTGGGAGGAACAAAGAGCTGCTAGCTGATGAAGAGAGTAGATGCGTAAGGACAGAGCTGGGGGAAAGGCTTGAAGCCAGTGGTAAGGACTTCCGCTTGGGTGGTCAATGGAGATGCTTGAGAAGTGAAGAGCTGAGCTGCCGAGTGACACTCTAGGAAAATGATTCACGCTGCAGTATGTAATTATACAATAGCCTAGAGGCAGAGACTATTACAATATTCTTATCATGATATGACAAGATCTTGGGCTACTGTTTGGCTGGAAAGCAAAGTGGGGAGCTGGTAAATGGTGTGGAGGTTGAGTAGACAGGATTAGCCCATTACCATTTTGTGGGTTACCCAGGACTCGCTTCTAGTCCTGCTAATTCCTTTCTTTAGGGATATTTTAATCCATTTTAGCATCTCTTCCAAAAAAATGGTTGGGCAGGGGCAAAGAAAAAGGAGGTGAAAATCAACCAGTCAATTTGTATAACTTGCATCAGACCAGGTTAAAGGCTTGGTGAGACTAGATGGCTAAACATGAGAGTGCTTAATTATCCATGGATGTCAATAATCCTTTTCCCCCTCTCTCTCTCTCTTCCTCTGTATCCTTGGAGTATTAGATTTCCTTGTTTACAGTCAGCTCAATCTGGAACTGAAGTTCCTACAAGAGCAGAACAATATCATGGGACCAGTTAGAGATTCAGTTTCTAGAAAAAGAGGACGAGGTCATGGGGGTTGAGAGGGGTGGGGTGGGGATGCTGGGAAAGGGGGATGGAAATGGAAAGACCGAGGAAAACTGATTTGGGGTTAAAGACTTTTCTAAAACATCCCTGAGACAGTTTTTGCGGTGCCCAATATAAATTTGTAGGAATGCATGATTTGTTTCAGGCTGCATCTATTTTCTCTAGTTCCAATTTCTTGTTCTCTGCTTTGGGTACAACTGGTAGTGACATTTTGGGTGGAAACCAGATCTGTGTTGCCTAAGAGTTCCGTTGCTCCTGCTGTTTATTCCTCACCTAAAGTCATCTCCCTCTATTTGTTACATGCAGCTAGTTGCTGTGGAAATGAATGTGACTTCAAGAACAGATGAGCCCTTAAGGAACAAAGACCCTATTTTCTTGCAAAAGTCCCTTAAAAGTAGAAATGAGGAAAGAGAACTTCCCACACCCAAGAAAATGCAATTTAAAGAGAAAATTGCTTCCAGAGTTTTCTGAGACCCCTGTTGCTCTTTAAAGTACGAGAGACCTTCATTTAAGAAATAATGCCTGCTAATTTCACTAATTGAAACTTTCTGGAGTTCACCAATTGGTACAAATATTAAAAACCAGTAATAATACAATATCCCTCTTTTGGCCTCAGAGTGGCTCCCGTCTGGCTTTCGGCATATTTGTAGTGAATGGTAATTACCAAGCTTTATTTCTGGTTTAAAAGAGATTTATTTTACCTTCTAAATCATCTGTCTGGCACTGGTAACTTCTGATCAATGTCTGTAGAGAAGCCAGCATCTACAGCTGATTTTGCATTGTGAACATTCCCAAAGGTCCAGGAAGGGTCTTCAGTGCTTGGGTGGTAGTGAGCACTGTTTTCAGATGGGTTAATATCAGCAACTCATGAACAAGGTACAGACACAACTGCACATGCTTGAAGGACAAGTACACACATACACATGCGCGCACACACACACACACACGAACACATACAGCATGGCCTAGTGGCAAGATCATGGGCTTGGGAGTCAGAGAATGTAGGTTCTAATCCTGGTGCTGCCACTAGTCATTCATTCATTCATTCATTCATTCACTTGTATTTATTGAGCACTTACTGTGTGCAGAGCACTGTACTAAGAGCTTGGGAAGTACAATTTAGCAACAGAGACAATGCCTACCCAACAACGGGCTCACAGTCTAGAAGGGGGGAGACGGACATCAAAACAAGTAAACAAGCATAAGTAGCATCATTATAAATAAATATAATTATAGATATATACACTCCATTAATAAAAATAAATAGAATTATAATTATAAATATGTTCATATATACACAAGTGCTTTGGGTGGGGGAGGGGGGTAAAACAAAGGGAGTGAATCAGGGTGATAGGGAGGGGAGGTGGAGCAGAGTAAAAGGGGGGCTCGATCTGGAAAGGCCTCTTGGAGGAGGTGAGCTTTCATTAGGGCTTTGAGGAGGGAAGTGTGCTTTCAGTAGGGTTTTGAAGGGGGGAAGTGTGTTAGTTTGGCAGATTTGAGGAGGGAGGGTATTCCAGGCCAGAGGTAGGATATGGGCTGGGGTCGACGGCAGGACAGGCGAAAATGAGGCACAGTGAGAAGGTTAGTACCAGAGGAGCGGAGTGTGCAGACTGGGCTGTAGATGGAGAGAAGGGAGGTGAGGTAAGAAGGGGCAGGGTGATGGAGAGTTTTGAAGCCAATAGTGAGGAGTTTTTGCTTGATACAGAGGTTGATAGGCAACCACTGGAGGTTTTTGAGGAGGGGGGTGACACGAGAAGCAGCGTAGCTCAGTGGAAAGAGCAAGGGCTTAGGAGTTAAAGGTCATGGGTTCGAATCCCGACTCTGCCACTTGTCAGCTGTGTGACTGTGAGCAAGTCACTTAACTTCTATATGCCTCAGTTACCTCATCTGTAAAATGGGGATTAAGACTGTGAGCCTCACATGGGACAACCTGATTACCCTGTATCTACCCCAGTGCTTAGAATAGTGCTCTGCACATAGTAAGCGCTTAACAAATACCAACATTATTATTATTATGCTCAGAATGTTTCTGTAGAAAGATAATCTGGGCATGAGTGATGTATAGACTGAAGTGGGGAAAGACAGAAGGTTGGGAGATCAGAAAGGATGCTGATGTAGTAATCTGCTCTGTGACCTTGGGCAAGTCACTTAACTTCTCTGTGCCTCAGTTACCTCATCTGTAAAATGGGGATTAAGACTGTCAGCCTCATGTAGGAGAGGGACTGTGTCCAAGATTACCTTATAGCTACCCCAGCCCTTAGAACGGTTCTTGGCACATTTAAGCACTTTTCAAATACCATAATTTTATAAAGTATATAAAGCAATCTTGCTTCACTGATGGATTTGATTCATACATCTCCTGACTTTTGCCTGTGACCCATTATTTGTGACTGGTTCACTATGTCTACAAGTAATTTACCCTCTTGCTTCCTCTCAGTTTACCATATAGCAGCTTTTTGGGTATACTGCTCTGATCCATTCTCCTTAAAAAATCCTTCTCTGGAACCCGAACAATCAATCAGTAATATTTGTTGAAAGTTTACTTTGTATAGACCATTGTACTAAGCACTTGGGAGTACAATAGACTTAGTAGACATGACCCCTTGCCCTCAAGGATTCCACCAAATCTTTCTGCTTCCATTCCTGTCTGAACTTTTGGAACAGGGTGTTTACACCCACTGCCTCCAATTTATCTCCTCTAACTCCATTCATGGTCCTCTGCAATCTGCTTTCTGACACCTTCTCTCATTCATCAATCAGTCAATCAATTGTATTCATTGAGCACTTATTGTGTCTACTAAGCACTTGGAAGAGTACAATATAACAGAGTTAGTCGATACTTTCCCTGCCCACAGTGAATTTACAGACTAGAGGGGGAGAAAGACATTAATATAAATAAATTCTAGATGCATACATTAGTGTTGTGGGGCTGAGAGAATGGTGAATAAAGGGAACAAATCCAAGTGGAAGAAAGATGCAGAAGGGAGTGGGAGAAGAGGAAATGAGGGCTTAGTCAGGGAAGGCCTCCCAGAGGAGATGTGCATTTAATAAGGCTTTGAATGTGGGGAGAATGATGGTCTGTCAGACATGAAGAAGGGGGTGTTCTAGGCCAGAAGCAGGATGTAGTCAAGGGGTCAGCAGCAAGATAGATGAGATTGAGATACAGTGACGTGGTTGGCATTAGAGGAGGGAAGTGTGTGGGTTGAGACTCCACTCTCTAAGGTTGACAATCCTACTTGCCTGCTCAGCGGCTTTTCACACTGTGGAGGACCATTCCCTTTTTCTGGTAATGTTATCTAATCTTGGCTTTACTGACACAGTTCAAATCTGGTTTTCCTCCTACCTCTCTGACTGCTCTTTCTCCAACTCTTTCACCAACTCCTCTTCTGCCTCCACCCCTAACTGTGAGTGCCCTCAAGACTCTGTTCTGGATCCCCTATTCTTCTCACTTTATATTCAAACTCTCCAGTAGCTCATTTTACACTTCTATGTGGATGATTCCCAAATCTATCTGATAAATCCTTGCCATACCTACAAGAGAATGTCCCTCTAGCACCTCAAGATCAATATGTTGAAAGCTGAACTCTTCATCTTTCCTCCCAAATGCTCTCCTCCACCTAACTTTCTCATTACAACACCATCATCTTCTTTGCTTCCAAAGACCACAACTTTGACATCATCGTTGGATCTTCACTCGTTTTCAACTCACATAATCAGTCTATTGCTAAATCCTGTTGGGTTTTCCTAATAACATTTTACAGATCTGCCCTTTTCTCTTCATCCAAATGGCAACCACCCTGATCCAGGCTCTCCTCATATTCTGGCTTGACTACCATATCTGCCTCCTCACTGGTTTCCCTAGCTCTAACTTCTCTCCTCTTCAGGTTATACTTCACTCTGCTGCTCTGATTATCTTTCTAAAGTGTTGTTTTGCCCATGTCCCTCCACTCCCCAAAATTTCCAATGCTTACCTCTTCATGTTCACATCAAACAGAAACCCTTAATCATTGGCATTCCATTCCATCAGTTCTCTCTCTCTCTCTCTCTCTCTCTCTCTCTCTCTCTCGCCACCTCCCCACCCCCGCCCCCTCTACCAAACCTATCCACTCTCTTCTCCTACTATACCCTAACTTATACTCACTGTTCCTCCAAAGTTCACCTACTCCTTGCTCCTTGTTCTTAATTATCCAGCATATGACTCCTGACTCAACCTTCCTCCTCCCGTTTCCCTTCAGGGAACATCCCCTTACCACATATCTCCTTCACCTTCAAACTCTTCTGAAATTCCTCTTTCTCCAGGAGGCTTTCTCAGATAATTTTTTCTTCTCTCCAGGTCATAGCCCCCCTACTGTCATCTCAGCACTTTTGCACTTTCATTACGTTTTTGTACATATCCTTTTACATACTATACTATTGGAGCACCTCTTCCTCTGCTTTGTAAATTATTTAATGCCCCACCTTCCTCTAGATGTCCCACTAGATTGTAAGATCTTTGGATACAGGGATTGCTTCTTCTTCTTCTATTGTAGAGTGCAATGCTCTACACACAGTAGGTGTTTATTGAAGATTACTGATTGATCTTCACATGTCCTGTCCAGCAAAACTGTGTTTTTGGACATTGCTAGTGAGCTGACTGCATTCTGGGGCTCATTGTGTCCTGCCATTTTATATTGAGTCTAGTTCAAAGGTGATGCTGGTGATGCTGCACCGGAAGCTAGACATAATGCCTGTGCTGGACTGGGATGTCACAGTGGGAAAAGTTGCATTGGCCACACATTGGTATTCTCAGCCATCTTTGCATGATTAAGTTCTTACCATCATCACTGAACCCTCCGAGGCTTGGAACTCCCTCCTCCTCCCTAAAATCTGCTTTCTGCTTGACCACAGTTCTATCCATCTTTGAAGCACTCCTAAAATCCCACCTCCTCCAGGAAGCCTTCCCCAGTGCATTCACAATAACCCAAGTCACATGCCCCTTGTCAGTTGTGTGACTGTGGGCAAGTCACTTAACTTCTCTGTGCCTCAGTTCCCTCATCTGTAAAATGGGGATGAAGACTCACGTGGGACAACCTGATTATGCTGTATCTCCCCTCAGTGCTTAGAACAGTGCTCGGCACATAGTAAGCGCTTAACAAATACCAACATCATTATTATTATTATTGTCAACACAACAACCACCTTTAAATATGTTGTGCTCATCTTCAGCACTTATGAAATGGGTCTATTCAGTTGTATAGCAATTATTTATGCAGCTATTTTGACCTGACATACTCATAATAGCACTACCTGCTCTTGCTCTTTCTTCTGCCACACTATTTGTAAAAAAAAAAAAAGTCTGTCAATTCACCCAATTTATTCATTCATTCATTCAATTGTATTTATTGAGTGCTTACTGTGTACAAAGTACTGTGCACTAAGCACTTAGGAGAGTACAGTATAACAACAAACAGATACATTCCTGGCCATGACGAGCTCACAGTCTAGAGGAGGAGACAGACAATTAATATAAATAAATGGATAGATAAATCAATAAATCACAGATATATAGAGATATATACATATATGCCATGGGGATGGGAGGGAGGATGAATGAAGGAACAAAGAATGAAGATGAGCAAATGAAGAGCAGCAAAGAAAGGAATGGGAGGAGAGGAGAGGAGGGTTTAGGGAAGGCTTCTTGGAGGAGGTGGGCCATCAATAAGGTTTTGAAGGAAGGGAGAGCAATTACCAGTTTGATAGGAGGAGGGAGGGCATTCCAGGCAAGAAGTAAGGTGTAGGAAAGAGGTTGGTGGTGATGTGTGTGTGTGTGTGTATGTTTGAGTGTGCAAGAGAGATTGTAAATGTCAATGTGGGCCCCACTCAGGAAATGCTCAATGAATAACATTGATTGATTCTTTAATTTAAAAATGATAATAAGAAAAATAATGATGGTATTTGTTAAGCACTTACTATGTGCCAAGTACTGTTCTAAGTGCTGGGGGAGATACAAGGTAATCAGGTTGTCCCACATAGGGCTCACAGTCTTAATCCCCATTTTACAGATGAGGTAACTGAGGTACAGAGAAGTCAAGTGATGCCCAAAGTCACGCAGCTGACAAGTGGCAGAGCCGGGATTAGAACTCACAACCTCTGACTCCCAAGCCCATGCTCTTTCCACTAAGCCACGCTGATTCTCCATCTATCAATCTATTTTTAGGTGCCTCTCAGTCTGAAGATTACCTTAATCATTATTATTGTTATAGTATTTGTTATGTACTTACTATATGTCAAGCACTGTTCTAAGCATAGGGTAGATACCAGTAAATCAGATTGGACATAATCACCATCCCACTTGGGGCTCATAGTCTAATCAGACAGAATCCTGGAAACTTGCCCTAAATTATGGAGATGTAGTCCAAAATTTGGAGAAGTAGTTATCCTAGGCCCACTCCCTTCTTATCCTAGGCCCACTCCCTTCCAAAGAAGGCTGTGGGTCTGGGTTTGTGCTTGGGAGTAATGCTGGGTAGTAGCATCACTGTGCCCAGACCCAGGGAGAGCCATTCTCTCTTACATAAGTCCAAGGAGAGCTTGCTCCTGCCCTGGGGAGGCTTAAGTTCAGAAAACCTTCCCTTACGACACAGTCAATGTTTTATGTCCTGTCTATGCGTGCAACTTTCAATTTTCCACATAAGACATTTTCCCTATTAAGACATTTTAGTATATAGTCCTTTGTCCCATGTTCTGATTTGACTTGTTTGGATTTGATTCCTTTTTGCAGTTCATGTGCTTGTTTCAGCACTGCTCTGGGAATCGGGTGACGTGGAGTCTAGTCTCAATTCTGCCTGTAGCTGACTAATGTGAACAAAGACTGCACATGCAATTAACAGTGCCTTACATTTGTAAAACTTCTTTGACATTTTCCAATGTGCTGCCATGTGAATTATCTCATTTTATTCTCACATCATCCTGAGAGGTATACTGAGGCAGGTATTTTCATTCCCATTTTACAGATGAGGAAACTGAGACCCAAAAAGGTAAAGTGTTTTCCCTGAGGACACACAATAGGTCAAGTGGCAGAGCAGGATTAGAATGCAGACTTCCTGACTCTCAGACCCATGCATGCTCTCTCCATTGTAGCACCCTGCCTCAAGCCTACCACAACTGAAATTTTTTCTAAAATATCAGATCGAGCCTAGATTTGGAAATCCCATCATTCAGAAAGCAGATGCCTGGAGAATGACTTTTCTCTGGACCTATTTTTTTATGAGTATTTTATTATTTCCTCATTTGCACTATTCTTGAAAAAGTCCAGTCTTTAAAGACAAATACATTCAGTATTTCAGCCACTTGAAGATTGCTGCCACTATATTCAAAACATCCTGAGATTGCCCTGGTCTCTTTCTCTCCAGGGACAATCACAGTTTTGTTTCTTCCACCCCTAGAGTGACCTTGAAGCTTCACTCAAATATCTTGCTTTCTTCAGTCTTGCTGGTAATTCAGATTTCTCACAGTATGGGGTGTGCTTACCCCTGGGGAGCCTACTTTGATAGACATGCTCTTTCATTCCATTATCAATATGTCTGAGCAGTGCTCTGTTGAGGTGTGTGGCTAGTATAGCCACAGCCATAAATTGAATGGGGGTTTGGGTAGGAGCCCAAGGTCTGGGGGCTTTTAAAAAGTGTCCAAGGATTTATTCTGAGTCCTTAATTGCTCAATTGAAAGCATTTAAAAATGCATTCAGCTCCAGGGAAACTAAGTACTGGAGGAGGTTGGGGAAGGGAAGACACTACATACTAGTTCTTCTGACTCCAGTCCAAACCTGAGAAGAAATAAGCAAACTACAGTTAAGGGAAGAGAAGCAGCATGGCCTAGTAGAAAGCACACAGGATTGGGAGCCAGGAGACCTAGGTCACAATTCTAGCTCGGCCACTTGCCTGCTGTGAGACCTCAGGTAAATCACTCAACTTCTCTCTGTCTCAGTTTCCTAATTTGTAAAATGGGGATTAAATTTCTGTTCTCCCTCCAACTGAAACTGTGAGCCCTGAGTGGGCACAGAGATTGTGTCCGATCTGATTGCATGACAACTATACAACGATGTATGGCACGTTGTCAGACCTCTGTTATTATTATCTCCAGGAGTCTACTCAAGATGAGTTTGCGACAAAGCCAGTTAAAGGCTCTGGTGAATCCTGTGTAGTGAAATCCAAGGGGACCCCCAGGACAAGATTTGTCCCAGCCTAGGGTTTCCAGTGATTGCACTCAAAAATACCAGGCATCAAGATGCATGTGACACTGTGTACATAATGCCAGGCACACTGTGTACTATCAAGACATCATATAGAACACTTTGGGGAAATCTGCCTAAATCTAAAGGGTTGGTCCAGGACGATCCTTGACACTCTTCCCCCACTCCACCTCCCCTCCCCACGACCACACACACACACACACATACACACACGCTTCAGACCCACTGCGTTCCTTTCCCAGGTCTGTGTGAACACAGGTGCCACTTTCAAGCTGTGCCACTTCGCCCTCATGGCTTTGACTACCATCTCTACACAGATGACACGCAGATCTACATCTCCGCCCCTGTCCTCTCCCCCTCCCTTCAGGCTCGCATCTCTTCCTGCCTCCAGGATGTCTCCACCTGGATGTCGGCCCACCACCTAAAACTCAATATGAGCAAGACTGAGCTCCTCATCTTCCCTCCCAAACCCGGTCCTCTCCCAGACTTCCCTATCACCGTGGATGGCACAACCATCCTTCCCGTCTCTCAGGCCCGCAATCTCGGTGTCATCCTTAACTCGTCTCTCTCGTTCACCCCACACATCCTATCCGTTACCAAGACCTGCCGGTTTCACCTTTACAATATCGCCAAGATCCGCCCTTTCCTCTCCACCCAAACGGCTACCTTATTGCTACGGGCTCTCGTTATATCCCGGCTAGACTACTGTGTCAGCCTTCTCTCTGATCTCCCCTCCTCCTCTCTTGCCCCGCTCCAGTCTATTCTTCACTCCGCTGCCTGGCTCATCTTCCTGCAGAAACGATCTGGGCATGTCACTCCCCTTCTTAAACACCTCCAGTGGTTGCCTATCAACCTCCGCTCCAAACAAAAACTCCTCACTCTAGGCTTCAAGGCTCTACGTCACCTTGCCCCTTCCTACCTCTCCTCCCTTCTCTCTTTCTACCGCCCACCCCGCACGCTCCGCTCCTCTGCCGCCCACCTCCTCACTGTCCCTCGGTCTCGCCTATCCCGCCGTCAACCCCTGGGCCACGTCCTCCCGCGGTCCTGGAACGCCCTCCCTCCTCACCTCCGCCAAACTAATTCTCTTCCCCTCTTCAAAACCCTACTTAAAACTCACCTCCTCCAAGAGGCCTTCCCAGATTGAGCCCCCCTTCTCCCTCTACTCCCTCTACCGCCCCCCTTCACCTCTCCGCAGCTTAACCCTCTTTTCCCCCAATTTCCCTCTGCTCCTCCCCCTCTCCCTTCCCATCCCCTCAGCACTGTACTCGTCTGCTCAACTGTATATATTTTCATTACCTTATTTATTTTGTTAATGAAATGTACATCGCCTTGATTCTATTTAGTTGCCATTGTTTTTACGAGATGTTCTTCCCCTTGACTCTATTTATTGCCATTGTTCTTGTCTGTCCGTCTCCCCCGATTAGACCGTAAGCCCGTCAAACGGCAGGGACTGTCTCTATCTGTTGCCGACTTGTGCATTCCAAGCGCTTAGTACAGTGCTCTGCACATAGTAAGCACTCAATAAATACTATTGAATGAATGAATGAAAGCTGTGGAACTCAAATTACAGGATCTGGAGTAGAGGGAGCGAATAGTTTAAAATCACAATACCAGACAGAAAGGCATCCAGTGCCCTATCTAAACCAGCTGAAAACCAGACTGTCAAGTATAAAAACAGATGAATGGCCACCCTTTCCCTACCCTGCACTGTGGCTGTATGGACCCATAGCACTGTGAGAGCCCTTATCTCCTAGCATTTCCAGGGCTTGGCCTAGTGGAAGTGGCCTTTGAGTCAAAGGGTCTGAGTTCTAATCCCTGCTCTGCCAGTTGCTTGCTATGTGACTTTGGACTTGACTTCTCTGTGCTTCAGAGATTTTACCTCATCTATAAAATGAATATTCAAAGCCTGTTCTCCCTTCCCCTTAGACTGTGAGCTCTGAATGGGACAGAGACCATGTCTAATCTGACTATGTTGTATTTACCTCAGCACTTAATATAGTTCTTGGCACATAGTAAGTACTTTACAAATAAAAGTATTAGTATTATTATTATTGTTATTTTCAGACAGGGCAGGTGTGTTGGAGGTAAAATCAGGGAAAGGGATGTGGATACTGGTAGGCCTTCCTGGGAAAAGGCCCATTGAAAAAGCAAATCTAGTTTGTAAATTTGGATTTTCACTTAATGTGAGCAGAGATAACTTAAGGGACTGAAAAATACCAGAAAGACTCAAACTCTTCCTTCTTAAAGCTAAGTCTACACCAAAGACAAATAATGTCAGTGCTTGGTCCAGGGACTTGGAAGGAATCTGTGCTTGATTAAGCATAACGTTTTTACAATATGCTGTTCTGGACCAAAACCTGCTGGTCTCACCTTCACAACATCACCAAGTTCTGCCCTTTCTTCTCCATCCAAACTGCTACCTTGTTGGTACAATCTCTTATCATTCATTTATACATTCATTCAATAGTATTTATTGAGCACTTACTATGTGCAGAGCACTGTACTAAGCACTTGGAATGTACAAATCAGTAACAGAAGAGATAGTCTCTGCCCTTTGACAGGCTTGCAGTCTAATCAGGGGAGACAGACAAGAACAATAGCAATAAGTAGAATCAAGGGGATGAACATCTCATTAAAATAATAGCAAATAAATAAAATCAAGGTGATGTACATCTCATTAACAAAATAAATAGGGTAATGAAAATATATACAGTTGAGCAGACGAGTACAGTGCTGAGGGGATGGGAAGGGAGGGGGGAGGAGCAGAGGGAAAGGTGGGGAAAGAGGGCTTAGCTTCCGGAGAGGTGAGGCGGGGATAGAGGGAGCAGAGGGAAAAGGGGAGCTCAGTCTGGGAAGGCCTCTTGGAGGAGGTGAGCTTTAAGTAGGGTTTCGAAGAGGGGAAGAGAATTAGTTTGGCGGAGGTGAGGAGGGAGGACATTCCAGGACCACGGGAGGACTTGGCCCAGGGGTCGACGGCGGGATAGACGAGAACGGAGGACGGTGAGGAGGTGGGTGGCAGAGGAGCAGAGCATGCAGGGTGGGCAGTGGAAAGAGATAAGGGAGGAGAGGTAGGAGGGGGCAAGGTGATGGAGAGCCTTGAAGCCTAGAGTGAGAAGTTTTTGTTTCGTGCGGAGGTTGATAGGCAACCACTGGAGGTTTTTAAGAAGGGGAGTGACATGCCCCGAGCGTTTCTGCAGGAAGATGAGCTGGGCGAGGAGTGAAGAATAGACTGGAGCGGGGAGAGAGAGGAGGAAGGGAGATCAGAGAGCAGGCTGACACAGTAATCTAGCCGGGATATTACAAGAGCCTGTAACAGTAAGATAGGCCTTTGGGTGGAGAGGAAAAGGCGGATCTTGGCAATATTATAAAGGTGAGACTGGCAGGTTTTGGTGACGGATTGGATGTGTGGGGTGAACGAGAGAGCCGAGTCAAAGATGAGTCCAAGGTTGCGGGCCTGAGAGACGGGAAGGATAGTCGTACCATTCACGGTGATAAGGAAGTCTGGGAGAGGACCGGGCTTGGGAGAGAAGATGTGGAGCTCAGTTTTGATCATTTTGAGTTTTAGGTGGCGCGCAGACATCCAGGTAGAGACATCTTGGAGGCAGGAGGAGATACGAGCCTGAATGGAGGGGGAGAGGACAGGGGCAGAGATGTAGATCTGTGTGTCATCTGCATAGAGATGATAGTTGAAGCCGTGGGAGCGAATGAGTTCACCAAGGGAGTGAGTGTAGATGGAGAACAGAAGAGGGCCAAGAACTGACCCTTGAAGAACCCCACCAGTTAGAGGATGGGAGGGGGAGGAGGAGCCTGCAAAGGAGACCGAGAATGACCGTCCAGAGAGATAGGAGGAGAACCAGGAGAAGACGGAGTCCGTGAAGCCAAGGTGAGATAAGGTGTGGAGGGGAAGGGGATGGTCAACAGTGTCAAAGGCAGCCGAGAGGTCAAGGAGGATTAGAATAGAGTAGGAGCCATTGGATTTGGCAAGAAGGAGGTCATGAGTGACCTTAGAGAGAGCAGTCTCGGTAGAGCGGAGGGGACGGAAGCCAGATTGGAGCGGGTCCAGGAGAGAATGGGAGTTAAGGAATTCTAAGCAGTGAGTGTAGACGACTCGTTCTAGGATCTTGGAAAGGAAGAGTAGTAGGGAGATAGGGCGATAACTGTAAGGGGAAGTGGGGTCGAGACAGGGTTTCTGTAGGATGGGGGAAACATGGTCATGTTTGAAGGCAGAGGGGAAGAAGCCATTGGAGAGTGAGTGGTTAAAGATAGAAGTTAAGGAGGGGAGGAGGGCAGGGGGGATGGTTTTTATAAGGTGAGCGGGAATGGGGTCCGAGGCACAGGTGGAGGGGGTGGCACTTGCGAGGAGGGAGGAGATATCCTCTGAGGATACTGCATCATATCCCAACTGGATTACTTCTTCAGCACCCTTTCTAGTATCCCAACCTCCTGTCTCTCTCTGCTTCAGTCTAATGCCCAGATTATCTTTCTAGAGAAATGCTCTGGGCACATCACCCTCCCTCCTCAAAAATCAACCTCCGTAACAAGAAAAAACTCCCTTTTGGCTTCAAAGCTCTCCATCACCTTGCCCCTTCTTACCTTGCCTCCCTTCTCCCCTTCTACAGCCCAGTCCACACACTCCGCTCCTCTGTTAATAACCTTCTCACGGTGCCTCTTTTTCGCCTGTTCTGCCATCAACCCCTGGCCCATGTCCTACCTCTGGCCTGGAATACCCTCCCTCCTCAAATCCGCCAAACTAGCACACTTCCCCCTAATGAAAGCTCACCTCCTCCAGGAGGCCTTCCCAGACTAAACCCCTGTTTTCCTCTGCTCCCCTTTCCCTCCCCATCGCCCTGACTTGCTGCCTTTGCTTTACCTCCCTCCCCAACCCACAGCACTTGTGTATATACGTACATATTTATAATTATAATTCTATTCATTTTTATTAATGGTGTGTATATATTTATAATTCTCTTTATTTATAATGATGCTACTGATGCCTGTTTGCTTGTTTTGATGTCTTTCTCTCCCCTTCTAGACTGTGATCCCTTGTGGGCAGGGATTGTCTCTGTTGCTGAACTGTACTTCCCAAGTGCTTAGTACAGTGCTCTGGACACAGTAAGCACTCAGTAAATACAACTGAACGAATGAATAAATGAATGGCCTATCAGTGTGTTCAGCCATTTTAAGGTGGTGGCCGTAGCCCATCCACACCAAGTGGTTTACCTTATTCTTTACTTCTTTTGTCCTTCCCCTCGAATTAACCTTATCAATGGGCTTTTAGTTTTGGGAATTTGACCAAACCACATGTAGGTCAACCCTGTCTGTACTGGGTCAGTTTAGTGTTATGATGAAAGCATTTTACAGGACCTATATTTATTTTAAATGGTCCCATTTGATTCTGACTTGTTAGCCTAACACAAGTAGGATTTCAATAGCAACTCGTTTTCTCATAATTTGGTATGAAAGGACCAATAAGTATTTCATTGAAGTCAGGAAGATGGGGTTTTTATTATAAGATTATGTTTTTTTACCTGCCCAGGAATTAACGGTGGTGGTGTTGGATGTTGGAACCCTTGCTTTCCAAGCTTGATCTTTGGAGGAGAAGACTGGGAACATCAGGTAATTCCACTCCTTAATCTCCTTAAGCCCTTCAAGACTGGGCCAGGCTTTATGTGGCCACTGAAATATTGGTCTCATACAAACTTTGGGGCAAGATTTTCTCCACCCCCAACGAAATGTCTGGCAATGCAGACACAGATTGGAAAGGAATTTCTGTTTGTTGACAAGTCATCACACCTATCTTAAGGTGTTGGGCAAGGACTTTGAACTTTAAAGCTTCCAAACTGGGACATTATCCATAGGGACCTGGACAAGAATTTTGAATGGAAGATTTGGAGCAAACACTCTGTTTCTTTTTTATGTTTATGCCTTCTGTTTTGGAATAAAACCTATCCCTCATACAATACTAACACATGGACTCTAGGGCCAGATTAGCTTCCCCACTTGCTCCTCCCACCGAACACTGTGGGAAACAAACTTCACCCATCTACAGGAACATAAGGAGTGGAAACTAGGAACCATGTAGCTAGAGTCTCTAAACCTCCCCAGGGGTATCAAGGGGAGTTGTAATGCTTTCAAAGGCATGGAACATGTGGTCTACATACAGTATTGCCTAGATGCTGGACTCATTGGTGAGCTACTATAATTGTGTATTATTGGTCAACACTCTTCAGGGAATATCAGGGCTTACTAGATGTCTTGCATGAACTGCTAAACATTTTGAGCTGACAATCCGTGTAAAAAAAATCAGTCATGCATCAACTGAAGTCCATTAACCACAGCTCTTACCCCGGTGGCATCATCCATTGATAATGTGCAGCTTAAAGACTATGATATTCTGCTACTTGGGCAGATTGCTACTATTGATGATGATATTTCAAGACATATCGGCATTACCAGTTCAGGTCTTGAAAAGCTGGATCATCGGCTCCAGAAGGAAAAGGGAGTCAGCCTAAAGACAAAGATCAACACCTTCTGTACTGTTGTCATTGTTAATGGCTTTAAGGCCTGGACACCATTTCCACAGCAGATATAACAACTTGACCAGGTCCATCTGCACTGACCAAGGCAGTTTTGTCAGCCTAAAATGGCCAGATTTCTGAAAAACAGTGGGATTGCAGGCACTGAGGTGATGATGATCAGAGCTCAGCTGCAATGGTGTGGTCACCTAATCTAATGAAAGGATTTCCAAGGTGATTTTTTCTGGAGAACTTGGAAGTAGAGCTTGGTCCAGTGGTGGTCAGAGGAACAGATGCAAGGACATTCCAAAGGCCATCCTCAGGGTGCAGTCCCTAAACCCCAGTGCTTGGGAGCTCACATACCACGACAGGTCCTCTTAATAATAAAGATAATAATAATGATGGTATTTGTTAAGTGCTTGCTATGTGTCAAACACTGTTCTAAGCACTGGGTGGGGGGCATACAAGGTAATCAGCTTGTCCCACGTGGGGCTTACAGTCTTAATCCTCATTTCTACAGATGAGATAACTGAGGCACAGAGAAGTGAAGTGACTTGCCCAAAGTCACACAGCTGACAAGTGGTGGAGCAGGGAATAGAACCCATGACCTCTGACTCCCAAGCCCATGTTTTTTCCACTGAGCCATGCAGATCTGCCATTTGGCTATACAGTCTTTTAGGGGTAAACACATTGCTGTAGTGGAGGAGAGAGACACACTAGGCTACAGCATTGCTGCAAAACAATCAGTGCTGACCTTCATATGCACAATCTGAAGTTAGTCTCCATGCACACCTCAGAATATCCTAGAATTGAGAGGACTAAAGCTCACCCATTGTTCTCCATGGGAGACTCCATTCATCATTATCTTATATTTACCCCATCACCCAGTACAGTGCCTTGGACATAATAAATGCTTGATAAATGCTACTCTGAATTCTGTTCCTATACTTAACCATAACCCTAAACTCTACCCTATCCCTCACTCAATCCATAATTCTAACCTAAGCCTTTTGAACCTGGTAGCTCCCCATTTCTAATTTTTGATGACTTAGATTTCTCCAGATGCTGATTTTCATTTGGTTGGCCCCAGGTTGTCCATTTTGATTGGTCTGTGGGACAAAGCGAATTATTTCAATTTCATCCTAGGCCAAGATTAAACAATCTGGGTTTAGGTTCAACATTTGAAGTTTTGAACTACTGGCTTTAAGGTACTCCATCAGATATCTCCTTCAGCTATTGCCCTCATAGAGAATCACTCACTTCTCACACAATACACCAAGCTTTCACTCCCTATTCCTCCCAAGGTCACCTTCTTATTGTGCCTCAAAACTGACTCTTCTGTCTTCAACCCCTGGATCATGCCCTTCCTCCTGCCTGAAATTCATGCTCCCTTCAAATCCATCAAACCATAGTTCTCACTATCTTCAAAAACCTCCTAAAATTCCACCCCCTCTAAGAGGCTTTGTTCAAATAAGTTCAATGTTTCCAGGTCTCATTCATCTGACAGTCGTCCTCCTCACTTGTGCATATTCTCAAACTCTAATAACCTACAATTATTTGTTTCTCTATTTTTCCTTCCATGTTTCTGCTACCAACAGCTGCAACGTTTCCTTCTCCTCCAAATATTTGTGAATGTCTGGTGCCTGTAAGCTCCTTGAGGGCAGAAACTGTGTCTTTTACCCAGTTGTACTTTCCGAAGCGGGCCTGCCTGTTGGTCCACTGGAAAGAGCACAGTTCTCAAAATGAGGAGGCCTGGGTTCTAGTTCTAGCTCCGTAAGGAAGGAAATGTCTCTTCCTCCCATCTAGACTGTAAGCTCCTTGTGAGCAGGGAACTAGTTTATCAACTCTGTGTAGCTTGGCCTAGTGAAAAGGAGCATGGGTCTTTAAGTCAGAGGTCATGGGCAAGAGGTCAGTGGTGAGGTAGATGAGATCGAGGTACAGTGGCATTAGAGGAACAGAGTGTGCAGGTTGGGTTGTAGTAGGAAATCAGGGAGGTAAGGTAGACGGGGACAAGGGGATTGAGTGCTTTAAAGCCTATGGTAAGGAGTTTCTGTTTGATGCAGAGGTGGATGGGCAACCACTGGAGGCTCTTGAGGAGTGGGGAAACATGGACTGAACAGTTTTTGTAGAAGAATGATCCAGGAAGCAGAGTGAAGTATAGACTGGAATGGGGACAGACAGGAGACAGGGAGGTCAGCAAGGAGGTTGATGCAGTAATCATGGTGGGATAGGTTAAGTGCTTGGATTAATGTGGTAGCCATTTGGATGGAGAGTAAAGATTGGATTTTAGCAATGTTGTATAGGTTGAACAGACAGGATTTGGTGACAGATTGAATACTTTGGTTGAATGAGAGAGATGAGTAAGAATAACAGCAAGGTTACATTCATGTGAGACAAGGAAGATGGTGGTGCTGTCCTCAGTGATGGGAAAGTCATGGGGAGGACAGAGTCTGAGTGGGAAGATAAAGAGTTCTGTTTTAGACTTGTTATATTTGAGGTGTCAGCGGGACATCCAAGAAGAGATGCACTGAATGCAGGAAAAAGTGTGAAATTGCAGAGGAGAGAGATCATGACTGGAGATATAGATCTGGGGATAATTCACATGGAGATGGTAGTTGAAGCCACTTCTCCAAGGTAATGGGTGTAGATTGAGAATGGAAGGGGACCCAGAATGGAGCCTTGAGGGACACCAACAGTTAGGGGGTGGGAGGTAGATGAGGAGCCCATGAAAGAGACTGAGAATGAGTGTCCAGATAGATAGAAGGGGAACCAGGAGAGGACAGTGTCAGGGAAGCCAAGGTTGGATGTTTCCAGGAGACGAGGGTGGTCGACAGTGTTGAAGGCAGTCAAGTGGTAGAGGAAGTTTGGGAAGGAATAGAGGCCGTTGGATTTGGCAAGAAGGAGAGCATTAGTGACCTTTGAGAGGGCAGTTTATGTGGAATGAAGGGGACATAAGCCAGATAGGAGGGGGTCATGAAGAGAACTGGAGGACGGGAAGTGGAGACAGGGTGTTGACAACTCTCTCAAGGAGTTTGATAAGGAATGGTAGGAGGTAGATGGGGTGATAACTGGAGGGAGTCCTAGGGTCAACGGAGGGTTTTTTTTAGGATAGAGGAGACATAAACATGTTTGAAAGCAGTGGGGGGAAAGCAGTGGGGGAAAAGCAATTGGAAAGTGAACAGTTGAAAATGGCAGTCTGGGAGGAAAGAAGAGAGTGGGCAAGTATTTTACTAAGGTGTGTAAAGGAATGGAGTCAGAGGGGCAGGTATGGGGGTGGATTTTGAGAGGAGGCAGGAGTCCCGTCTTGAGATAATCCCGGAAAGATGGGAGAGTTGAAGCAGGGGCAGGAGGAGGGAGGGGCTGGAGAGGAGCAGGAGAGATTTTAGGGAGATCACACCTAATGGTTTCAATTTTCTCAATAAACTATGTGGCCAGGTCATTAGGGGCAAGAGATGGAGGAGACTGGGGGGCACCAGGGTTTGAGGAGGGAGTTAAATATCTGGAACAATAATGTGTGAGAGCAATGGATATTGGAATCAGTAAGGATGGACAAATAATGTTGCCATGTAGAGGAGAGGGCGGAGTTTAAGCAGGCGAGAATGAACTTCAGATGGATGAGGTCAGCTTGATATCTGGATTTCCAGCAGCCGCTTTCTGCAGCGCATGCACAGGAACAAAGGAAGCAGACTATGGATGTGATCCAGGGCTGTGGGTGACTGGTATGAGACTGGCAGAGGGATAGGGGAGAGAGTGAGTTGAATTCAGTGGAGAGGGTGCTGTTGAGGGTGTCAATTTGGTTGGCAACTGAAGGTATTAGTTTGGGTATGTAATTAAATATTAAATAAGTAACTAAATTTTAAAAAGTTTGTGTAACTGGGCCAAATCTGAAATGTCTCTGTCCCAGATAGGCAATTCCAATTTTGTTCAGTTACCCAGGCTTTTAATAATCAGAACTAGGCCCTGTCCTAGTTAGTTTGAATCAGTGGTTTCTAACTGCCTTTTGTTTTGTGAAGAGCTTCTGTAATACACTGGGGTCCTGTTCCATGACGACAGCAAATGGCATTTCAAGGGCTATTTTTTCAGATACACATCCCAAACTTGGAGTTTGATTAGTAGGCAATGGTTGTGAAATTATTTGTTTTAAAACATCATATGTGTTGCAAAAACCAGTGGAACCAACTGGGAAACCAGAATTCTCTAAGTTCATTAACACCAAATCCTCGGATTCACTTTAACTAGGAAGCATAGAGAGCTGTTTCAAAATCCACCAGCCAAGCGAGTGACACGGGGTGGGAACAAAGAAGCTCAGCATACATAGTTCCGAATGGGAAAGTTTGGGCTTGGAAGCTTGAGATCCATCCTTGGCTGATTAATAGCCCAAATACTGTGACTGTCAAGAGAGTGGACCCTGGATGTGAATGGAACAACTATAAAAATGCTGCAAAATGAAAAACAAGCAGCGAGATCCAACTGGAAGTAGAATGCCTGCTTAATGATCAACATTACATTGAGTATTCGTGCTGTGAAACTGCTCAAAAGCTGCACTTGTGCTTCAAAGCATTCTTTCCACGCTACTCAGGGAGCCATGGGTATTAGCTGCTTTGCACCACCTATTAATGAAAGAATCACTTCCCTTGGCTTCAGTGCTTGAATTTGCAGGCTGGTGTTTGTCTGTGTGTGGTGGGGGAGGGGGCAGGCAGAGGGAAGGAAGGGGTTGTCTGTACATAAGATGATCAGATTTTGCATTAATCAGGACCTTGTTCTGAGTGGCCACCTTCTTCCTGTCAACCCACTTCACTTCTCTGGAGCAAAGACTGCAGGGACTGGATGGGGTTGCCCTTGCTATTAAGAAAGGAGCAAACAGAAGCAGCTGACAGGAGGAAGACCTGGTGAAAAATCCTCATAAATTATTCCAAGGACTTATTTCCCCTTAGAAACAAACCTGGGCTTTGCTCTCTCAGCTTGTAACAAAGCATCACTTCAAGCATCCACCCCCAAATCTGCCCCCATGCTCAAAATGAAGTCAGGCCCTTTGATATCGATTTACAAACTTATTACTGAACAGTTTCCTATTTGAGCACTTATTCATTCAATCATTCATTTAATCATATTTATTGAGCACTTACTATGTGCAGACGTCCGTACCAAGCACTTGGGAAAGTACAATACAACAATAAACAGTGATATTCCAGGCCCACAATGAGCTCACGTCTATTCCACCTACTTGGAAATCATTATGTATCTGTCTCCCCTGCTACACTGTAAAGCTCTTTGGGGGCCAGAATCCTGTCTCTGACATCTACTGTATTTTCTTCAGCACTTAGAACAGTGCTTGGCACATAGTAAGCGCTTAGCAAATACCACAATTAATTATTATTACTAAGGAGAGTCCTGTGCACACACTAGGAACACAATAAATATGATTGATTGAATGACTGATATCAATCAACCCTTTCTAATGCATAACACTTTTCTTTAGTAATAACAATAATTATCATTATGGTATTTGTTATGCACTTACCAGGCACTTTACTAAGTGCTGGGGTGAATACAAACAAATTGGGTTGGACACAATACCTATACCATGTGAGGCTCACAGTTTTAATCACCATTTTACAGAAGAACCTGTAAAATGATCTGATCAGGGTTCTCTGTGGGCAGAGCTTCCTCCAAGATCCAGTCACTGTTGACTGCTTAACCTTAGTCCTTGTCAGGAGAGAGCAGAAACTGATTTAGGTACTTCTAATACTCGGCTAGAACAAGGGAATGCTAGGGAATACAAGCTCGGTTAAGGCATCAAACAATTATGGATTGTGGGTTCTGTTGAGGAATGGTTGTAACCTGGAATGCACCTGTAATTTGAGTTCTTGTGCACTCACCTAATGGTAGACTAGCATGATCTGTCATATTTTCCAAAGTCCTTGAAAAGTATGTCCTGTGGGGTCAAATCCAAAGATTTACTGGTGTCACAGGAGATTAGATTAGACTGATAGGTTTTATGCTTTCCAAAGGAGGATATGTTATTGTCTGTTCATTTCTTTCCAGACATACATTTTCAGATTTGTAATTTCTATAGTCTTTTATATAGAGAATCACTGGTAGCATGGCTCAAGAACCCAAGGGCCTGCAGAGGTTTATTGTTATTATTATTATTATTCTGAACATTTATTAAGCACAAACAGTGTGTTAAGCTCTAGACTGTGTTGGAGTAGATTCTACAAAAATTAATTTAAGACATGGTCTCTAGTCTACAAGGAACTCACAATCTAAGTTGGGGGGGAAACAGACACACATTCATTCAATCGTATTTATTGAGTGCTTACTGTGTGCAGAGCATTGTACTAAGTGCCTGGAAAGTACAATTCGGCAACAGAGACAATCCCTACCCAACAACGGGCACATGACAAAAGAACATGAGACGGACACTCAAAAAAATATGGCTCTGCTGTTTTTCCTGTGGAAAGAGAACAGCTCTGGGAATCAGGAGATCCAGGCCCTAGTCCTGGCTCTAGAGTACGGGAATGCCCACTAGGGTTATCGTCTTCAGTGGTGAAGGTTTCTGACTGAAGAACCACTTAGGATATTCTATGAGGTATTCTATGCCAGACCCAGCAGAAATCCCCCCAAATAACTGGCTAAAGTGTGTGGCTTATGGCAGTAATAGACATAGTAATAGTAATGACAGGACAGTAATACATGGTATTTGTTAAATGTTTACTAATGTTTACTAATGTTTACTAATTAGTACTTAGTACTAATACTGTACTAAGAACTGAGAAGTACAACAGAAGAATATAACACATTTCCTGCCCACAGGGAGCATGCATTTTAATGTGAAAGGCAACCAAAAGTACAGTTACAAGCAGTGGAATCAGAATAAATACAACTGGATGTTCAGTAGAAGACTCATATATATGTAGCCTGGGGAGGGACATGAATGAATAAGTGCATAAGTGCAAGAGGAAGTTGAAGGAGAAATAGGTACTGGGTACTGACTAGTAGGGGAAGGCTTGTTAGAGAAAGTAGGATGTTAAGGGAGCATTGAATGATGGGAGAGTTGAGGTTTAGTAGATTTCAGGGGAAAGGGAATTCCAGGCTTTGGAGACATTTTGAGAGAGAGGATGGAGATGGGCAAGAAGAGAGCAAGGTACAGCCAGGAGGTGGGCAGGGGAGGAGCGAAGAGCATGAGCAGGGGAATATGAGGGGAGGAGTGCCAAGAAGTAAGGTGGAGAGAGCTGGTGGAGAGCCTGGAAGCCATTGGTAGGGAGACTGCTTGATGCAGAGGGTAATGGACACCATATAAAATTTTAGGAGAGAGGAGACATGTTCTGAGTGACATTCAGGAAGACAATCCAGGCAGCAGTATGGAGTATGAAGTGAAGTGGAGAGAGGCTGGAAGCAGGGAGACTAAAGAGAAGGGTGATACAATACTCTAATTGGGATATGATGAGTGTTTGAAACAGAGTGCTAGCTGTGTGGATGGGGAAGAAGGAGAAGATGCTTTTGAGGAAAAATGGAAAGGTTTTAGGAATAGATTAGATGTATGGGCAGAATGACAGGGAGGGGTAGAGGCTGATGTCAAGGGCTCAGGCTTAGTCACTGGGAGGATGGTGCTGTTAATGGAAATGGGGAAGTTGGGGGGAGAATTGGGTTTAGGAGAGAAGATGAGAAGTTCAATTTGCACAGGTTGATACAACATAGCTCCAAGGCACAACATCTGCATCATATTGCTATAACTTTGTCCACAAATGGATTCTGCATGTCTAAAATCTGCACCCCTGTCCTCCTATTTGCTCATTTTTCCCTTATGGGAACATGACTGGCAGGAATAAGAGACTACTAGTGGGGTTCCACAAAGCACTCATGCAATAATTGATTCCCCTGCATGAGCTTTTGCTCCTGAAGTCTCAGGACCAAGACTCAGCCATCATTTCGGAAGGGAGACTTCATCATCATTTAGAAAGGGTAGGCTTTAGCTACCTCCTAGCTCAAGAGAAATAGTTCATGGTTATAACCTGACATAACCTTCCCAAGGTTCTAAAAGTTTGGAAAGCAGGGGCTGGGAGGCTCATCTGGCAATGAGTTACTCTCTGGGGCACCTGGAATTCCAGTGAATGACCTCCTGCTCCACCCTACCTCAACCACAGTAGATCTTCTCATCTCTAGTCACTGTACACTCTCCATCCTAAACAACTCTGAAATCCCTTTATCTGACCATAGCTGCCTTACCTGCCTTCTCTCCTATACACCTCCTCCTAGCAAATCTGTCCCTGTTACCCCACCAAGACCTCCAATTTTTTGAACTGCACCAATATTCTCAAGTCATCATGCTCCATTTAATAATAATAACAATAATAATAACAATAATGATTATGGTATTTGTTAAGCTCTTACTATGTGCCAATCACCGTTCTAAGATCTGGGGTAGATACAAGGCAATCAAGTTGTCCCACGTGGGGCTTATAGTCTTAATCCCCATTTTACAGATAAGGTAACTGAGGCACAGAGAAGTTAAGTGATTTGCCCAAGGTCACACAGCAGACAAGTGGTGGAGCTGGGATTGGAACCCATGTCCTCTGACTCCCAAGCCCATGCTCCTTCCACTAAACCATGCTGCTTCTCCATTTAGTCTCCATAGACATACTACCTTCTCTTAATGCACAAATTGACACCCTCAACAGAACCCTCTCTACTGAACCCAACTCATTCTCTCCCCTATCTCTTTGCCAGTCTTGTACCATTAACCCACAGCCCTGGATCACCTCCACTGTATGCTTCCTTGGCTCCTGTGCACGAGCTGCAGAGATGCTGGTGGAAATCCAGATATCAGGCCCACTTTTTCCATCTAACTTCATCTTCACCTGCTTTAACTCTGCCCTGTCCTCCACTTGACAGCGTTATTTCTCCATCCTTATTGACTCCCGTCCCCATTGCCTTTGTCAGTTATTTCAGGCATTAACTCCCTCTTGAAACCCCCTGTTACCTTGTCCCCATCAACTCATGCCCCATATAACCTGGCCAGATAATTTATTGATGAAATTGAAACCACCTTGTGAGATCTCCCTAAATGCTCCCCAGCTCCTCTCTTATTTTTTTCAATGGAATTTGTCAAATGCTCTCTATGTGCCAGGCACTATACTAAGCCTTGGGGTAGATACAATCTGATCAGGTTGGACACAGTCCATGTCCCACATTAGACTCACAGTCTTAACCTCCTTATTACAGATGAGGTGACTGAAGGATGGAGATGTTTAAGTGGCTTGCCCAAGGTCACACAGCAGACAAGTGGCAGAGATAGGATGAGAACCCAGGTCCTTCTGACTCCCAGGCCCGTACTCTATCCACTAGGCCACATTGTTTCTCAAGTCTCTGCAGTCCTTCCCTCCTTCTGACTCTTCTTCAACTCTCCCATCTTTCCCAGCAGTGTCTCAAGAGGAGTTATCCATCCTCCTCTCAAAATCTACCCCCTTCATGTGAGCCTCCAACCCCATCCCTATGCACCTTACCAAAACACTTGTCCCCTCACATCTTCCCTCCCTGACAGCCACCTTAAAATCTTCACTCACGAATGGCTTCTTCCCCACTGCTTTCAAACATGCCTTCCCTTGACCCCATACTTCCCTAAAGTTATTTCCCCATCTCCCTTTTACCATTGCTCACCAAACTCCTTGAGCAAGCTGTCTTACCCGCTGCCCCACTTCCTCTCCCCTGCCTCCAATTCTCTCCTTGAGCTACTCCAATAGGGTTTCCGCCCCCTTCACTCCACAAAAAACTACCCTCTAAATGGTCACTAATGAGCTCCTTCTTCCCATATCCAACAGCCGCTATTCCATCTTCATCATCCTCCATCTCTCAGCTCCCTTCGATACTGTGATCCACTCTCTTTTCCTGGAAAGAGTATTTAATCTTGGCTTCACTGACACTGTCCTCCCCGAGTTCTCCTCCTATGTCTCTGGCCTCCCCCTCTCAGTCTCTTTTGTGGGCTCCTCCTTTACAGTGGGAGTTCATCATGGCTCAGTTCTGGGTACCCTACCATTCTCAATCTGCACCCACTCCCTTTAAGAACTAATTCACTCACATGTCTTCAACTACCATCTCTATGCAGATGATTCCTTAGTCTTCAAGTCCAGCCCTGCTCTTTTTCCCTCTCTGCAGTCTCATATTTCTTCCTGCCTTCAGGACATCTCTACTTATGTCCCACCAACACCTCAAACTTAATGTGTCCAAAACAGAACTCCTCATCTTCCTACCCAAACCCTCTAACACCAACCTACTTACTGTGCCTTCATAGCATCTACCTTCTAACTTCACAACATTGCTGACATCCATCCATTCCTGTCCATCCAAATCGTTACTATGCTGATCCAAGTACTTATCCTATTGTATACTGTACTCTCCCAAGTACTTAGTACAGTGCTCTGCACACAGTAAGCACTCAGTGAATACAATCGATTGACTGATGGATTTTCCTGTCTGTTCTACCTTCACAACATTGCTAAAATCTTCTCTTTCGTCTCCATCTAAACTTCTACCATGCTGATACAAGCGGTTATCTTATGCCACCTTGAAAATTTCATATGGCCCCGTGCAGATCTCTATGCCTCTTATTTTTCCCCACTCCAGTCCATACTTCACTCTCTGCTGCCCAGATAATTTTTCTAAAAAAAATTCAGTCCATGTCTCCCCATTCCTCAAGACCCTCTAGTGGTTTCCCATCCACCTCTGCATCAGAAACTCCCCACTGTTGGTTTTGCAATACTCAATCAACTCTTCCCCTCCTAGCTCACCTAACTGATCTCCTACTATGGCCTAGCTAGCCCTCATACTTCACTCCTCTAGCCCCATCTTATTTATTGTGACCCCATCTCATCTACCTCGCCGCCAACTCCTTTCCCACTCCCTCCCTCTGGACTGTGAGCCTGTCACTGGGCAGGGATTGTCTCTATCTGTTGCCAAATTGTACATTTCAAGCACTTAGTACAGTGCTCTGCATATAGTAAGTGCTCAATAAATACTATTGAATGAATGAATGAATGAATGAGTGGAGCTCACTCCTCAACCCGATATGCCAGACCACCACTCTCCCCACATTCAAAGCCTTAAGGTCACATTTTCTTCAAGAGAACTTCCCTTATTAAGCCCTCTCTTCCCTGATTCTCTCTCCCTATTGTATCATCTATGCACTTAGATCTGTAATCATTGGGCATTTGATATTTGCCTCACCTTTAACCCCACAGCATTTAAGTACATATCTATAAATTATATAATATAAATTATTAATGTTTGTCACCCCCTTTTAGTCCGTAAACTCACTGTGGGCAAGGAAACGGTCTACCAACTCTGATTGATTGTCCTTTCCCAAGCAGTACAGTGCTCTGCATTTAGTAAACACTCAATAAATGCCACTGATGATGATGATGATGATAATGATGATAATGTCTATCTGTCCCTCTAGACTGTAAGCTCCTTATGGGGAGAGAATGTATTTACTAACTGCTATTCTGTACTCTCCCAAGAACTTAGTCCAGTACTCTGTATGCATTAAATGCTCAATAAATACACTTAATTGATTGATTGATTGGAGCAACAGCCTTTACAGAGAAAGATGCTGGATTCTCACCCCCACATAATTTTTTGTAGAAGACAGATCAAAAAAACTAATTCAGATTGTAGCGGATGTTTTAGACCAAATCAGTCAAGTAGATATAAACAAATCACTGTGACCAGATGACATCCACCAGGGAGTTCTGAAGGAACTTGGAGGGGAAATTGCGGAATTCCTCACACAAATGTATAACTCATCACTGCAAATGGACACTGTACCAGACAAATGGCCAACTGCCAGTGCAAGTCGTCCCCTGTTCTCGCCTATCCCGCCGTCGACCCCTGGGCCACATCCTCCTGTGGTCCTGGAATGCCCTCCCTCCTCACTTCCGCCAAACTAATTCTCTTCCCCTCTTCAAAACCCTACTTAAAACTCACCTCCTCCAAGAGGCCTTCCCAGACTGAGCTCCCCTTTTCCCTCTGCTCCTCCCCCTCTCCCGTCCCATCCCCTCAGCACTGTACTCGTCCGCTCAACTGTATATATCTTCATTACCCTATTTATTTTGTTAATGAGATGTACATCACCTTGATTCGATTTATTTGCTATTGTTTTAATATGTTCTTCCCCTTGATTCTATTTATTGCCATTGTTCTTGTCTGTCTGTCTCCCCCAATTAGACTGTAAGCTCGTCAAAGGGCAGGGACTGTCTCTGTTACCGATTTGTACATTCCAAGCGCTTACTACAGTGCTCTGCACATAGTAAGCGCTCAATAAATACTACTGAATGAAATAAATAAATACTATTGAATGAATCTGCAAAAACTATTCCAGAGATGACCTGATTATTATAGACCTATGAATAGCTCTGCTCTACCTGGCAAGTTAGTAGAATCTACAATTAAGTTAGGATTAATGTACACTTAGAAAGACAGAGCCTGTTGAAGGAAAGACAACATTATTGCTATAAAGGAGAAGTTTCGCTCACTAATGTGCTGGAGTTCATTGAAGGATCAGTAAGTATGAGGCTAGATGATAGAGGATATAGGAACCTGTGGACAAAATATACTTAAATGTTTTACAGGCCTTGGACAATAATGAGATTGCACCATGAAGGCAAGATAAGCATTTTTCCTCCTCCCATCCCACTCCAACAATCTTGTTATCAGCACTTCTTTCTAATAATAATAATAACAATAATGGTATTTGTTTAGTGCTTATTAAGTGCCAACCACTGTTCTAAGTGCTGGAGTAGATACAAGGTAAGCAGGTTGTCCCACGTGGGGCTCACAGTCTTAATCCCCATTTTATAGATGAGGGAACTGAGGCACAGAGAAGTGAAGTGACTTACCCAAGGTCACAGCAGACAAGTGGCGGAGCCAGGATTAGGACCCACTTCCTCTGACTCCTGGGCCCATGCTTTTTCTCTAAGCCACGCTGCTTCTCATTGATCTGTTTCATGTTTTGGCTGTGACTAGCCCACTGACTCCCCAACCTGGTTCAGGACTGGGTGGTCTCCCAGCAATTTTGGGCATCCACATTGACAAACTGTCAGGAATCAGCTCTTGATCAGACAGATTCCACAAAGGTGGCAGGCTTGTGAGTTAGGGAGGGTGGGGTGTTGTTCACAGTGATGCGAAAGACCAGGGGAGGACAAGGTTTGTGAGGGAAGAAGAGGAGTTCTGTTTTGGACATATTGAATTTGAGGTGCCAGTGGGACATCCATTTAGAGATGTTCTGGAAGAAGGTGGAAATGCAAGATTGCAGAGAAGGAGAGATATCAAGACTAGTGAGGTAGATTTAAGAGTCATTTGTGTAAAAGTGGTAATTGAAGCCTGAGAGAAGATGAATTCCCCAGAGACTGAGTGTAGATTGAGAATAGAAGGGTATCCAAAATGGAGCCTATTTTCAATTTTTAATATTTTTAATGCCATTAAGATACAACCCAATTCTATGAAATTTTTTCTGGTTATCCTTGCCCCAGGCAGGCATGACCTATCTCTGGTAGGAAAATGGCTGCCTACTGTCACTATTTCCCCACCTCACCATCAGTCTCCTCTATTCGCTTCACTCTAGCAGGGTGAGATTGAAGTGATAGTGCAAAAGCTATCCTTCCCAGAAGACATCCTGGAGCCACCATTCCCCACTCCACTATGGCAGGGTGAGAAAAGGCTCAACTTTAGGTCTTCCAAACTTTTAGACCACTGGGCTGGGGTGACTGTTACTGTGGCTATCAACAGCGTAGTAGATAGAGTACAGCCCTGGGAGTCAGAAGGTCATGGGTGCTAATCCTGACTCCACCACTTGTCTGCTGTGTGACTTTGGCAAGTCATTTTACTTCTCTGTGCCTCAGTTACCTCATCTGTAAAATAGGGATTGAGACTGTGAGCCCCACATGGGACAGAGACTGTGTCCAACCTGATTCGCTTGTATCCACCTCAGCATTTAGTACAGTGTCTGGCACATAGTAAGCATTTAACAAATACCATAATTATTATTATTATCCCTGCCTGACAGTGAAGAGCATGAAACTGTAACTCCTATGCTATTTATTAACATCCTTGGCTTTTTATGTTGCTTTTCTGTTTATTGTTTCAGCTTTCCTTATGTGTCTGTTGTCAGCCTCTGTCCCCCTGCCATCCCTCCCCACTTTTTCTTAGATTGAAAATTTTAGAAAAATGTACAGATATGTTAGAATTAAAACTGCCTTTGCTAACTGGGTCACCCTATCTCACTTTCCCTTCCCACCTTCCTGTCGAAATGATTTCTGTTTGGGTTTTCATGGTAATGGATTTCATGGTAATTAAGTAAACTCCCTCTCCTCTTTCCCCTTCCCCACTATCTCCTTCCTACATGGTTCCTGGCTTGAGGCTTTCCTGCTCCTACTCCCTGCAGTCCAAAATCACCTGTCTCCCTGTATTTACTTTCCGTGCTCCTTTTCAATTCTTTAAACTTTCTATTTCTTAAACAACTGCAGTCACCACCGCTGCTTCCACAGCCACCATCACTGCTAACAGCAGCCTCCTCCCTGGCTTAAAATTCCCACCATTCAGGGTTACAAGCCCAGAACTATGGGCTGTACAGTGGCAGGAAAAGCTGGAAGAGGCCAGTGGTGGCAGTTCCCTCTCAGGCCTTCCCCCAACTCTGCTGCCACCTGCAGACCTTCTTCTTCTGCTAGGACCTCTGTCTGCCCCCACCACGTATCACCACACCCCGTCCTTCCCACCCCCAGATTCAGAGCTCCAGAAGGGAAAGGTTACAAGCTGGGGAAGGGGTCACTCGTTGCTGTGGTGATAATGGCAGTGTAAGCAGCAGTGTTTAAAGAATAAAAGTTCACAGAATAGAAAATTCATAGGGCCTAGAGCATGAGCAACCAGAGAGACTGTGGCTTTCCTGGGAACTGGGGAGGGCAGGGCAAGGAAGGGAGAGGGCATGGAGTGGGTGGGGCTGGGATTATGTCTCTGAACTGTAACAGGAAAGAGGTCAGGTACTACCTGCTTTACCCAAGTCACCACACTGTTGGGTAACTCTTAGTTAAAAGCTGCTTCTCACAGACATGCAGAGGAAAGAATTCCAAAGCAAAGAATGCTGGAGCCACAGTAGCTCAAAGCTGATTCATTTACATGTGAATATCCAGAATGCCTTTCAGTTCATAGGAGTTTCATAGTAGTGACTGTGAATAAAACATGGCATTTAGCTGGCTCTTCCTCTTTTTGTGAGTTAAAGTCTGTCCTCCCTTTGCCCATCGCTGCCTTTTAGAAAGGGAGGATAATTAAAACTCTTTCTCTCTGAAGCTAGCTTGCCGAAGCCACCTGCCATTAAAATGTCAACACATTTCAGAGTAGTGATGGGCTAGAAAGTGATGTTGACTGAGATTTTGTGGACTCCCTAGTAAAGCCTTGTTCTATGGTCTACTTCACCCTTCATCTTCTTGGGGGTTGGGATTTAGGGCCATTGCTCACATGACATTAGCACTGAGCAGACAACACTGAGCAGATGCTCTCCCCTCCCCATCAGACAGCTCCAGGGACAAGGTAGGTGTCCAGGCTTTAGAGTCACTGCGGCAGATGTATAAATCCCACAGGGATGGTTTACCCAGCCAGGGCACAGTGAGCAAGCTGACTCTAGAGGAGTAAAGTGTGTTGGCTGGTAAGATAGAAGAGGGCGAGTTGATTGAGTGCTTTAAAGCCGATAGTAAGGAGTTTCTGTTTGATGCAGAAGTGGATGGGCAACCACTAGAGGTTCTTGAGGAGTGGGGCGTCATGGATTGAAATCTTTTTTGCTTAATCTCTGTTTATATAGGGAGAAGGTGGGGAGGGATTTGCCAACTCTGTTATGTTTTACTCTCCCAAACACCTAATATAGTGCTCTGCACATAGTAAGCACTCAAATAAGATTGATTTACTTATCTGTATCACTTAGCCAGAATATAATAATAATAATTGTGGTATTTGTAAAGCACTTACTATGTGCCAAGCACTGAACTAAGAGCTGGGGTAGATACAGCATAATTGGGTTGGGCACAGTCTTGTCCCACATGGAGCTCACAGTCTTAATCCCCATTTTACAGATGAGGAAACTGAAGCAAGGAGAAGCAAAATGACTTACCCAAAGTCATACTGCAGACAAGTGGCAGAGCCAGGGTTAGAACCTAGGTCCTCTGACTCCCAGACCCATGCTTTATCCACTAGGCCATGCTGCTTCTCATCCACTTTAACCCCTTATCTGTCTGGGCCCAACATCAGCACAGATTGGGCTGAAAACAAAAATACCGGCAGTATCCCCAGCATGGCATAGTGGATAGAGTCTGGGCCTGGGAGTTAGGAAGTCATGGGTTCTAATTCTGGCTCTGCCTCTTGTCTGCTGTGTGATCTTGGGCAAGTCACTTCACTTCCCTGTGCCTCAGTTACCTCATCTGTAAAAGGGGGATTAAGACTGTGAGCCCCACTGTGTCCAACCTGATTTGCTTGTATCCATCCCAGCGCTTAGTACAGTGCCTGGCACATAGTAAGCGCTTAACAAATGCCATTATTATTATTATTATATGGACTATGGGATGGTTGTAACATGGTGCATACCTGTATTTTTAGTGTAAGTTCCCCTTGCACCAATATGGTACTGTCATTCAGTCATTCAATTGTATTTATTGAGCACTTATTATGTGCAGAACACTGTACTAAGTGCTTGGAATGTACAGTTTGGCAACAGATAGAGACAATCCCTGCCCAATAATGGGCTCACAGTCTAAACGGGGGAGACAAACAGCAAAGCAAAACAGAAGAAAACAAAACAAGTAGTCTGGCATAGATATTATTAAGATGAATAGAATCATAGCTATATACACATCATTAACAAAATTGAGTAATAAATAATATATACAAATATGCACAGTGCTGTGGGGAGGGGAAGGGGGAAGAGCAGAGGGCGGGAGAAGGGGGAATGGGAGGGGAGGAGGAGCAGAGGGAAAGGGGGGGCTCAGTTTGGGAAGGCCTCCTGGAGGAAGAAAGCATAGTAGACAGTCAAATTCTGATGATGATGATTGTGAATGATGATGATAAGATGATGATTGGCTTCAACTATGGAGAATTATGGCCAAAATTATAGATTTTACTGAAAATTTTCCCCAAAATGCACTTACCTAGTGTTGACACAAATATATAGCTATCCAACCCAGTTAAGTTAATAGGCAAAAGTCTCCTGATTGGCTGTAAGTAGGTGAGGTTCTCTCTTTATCTTTAACAGTCTCTTGAGCTCAGAATAGACAAATAATAGAGAGAAAAAAAATTGGGGGCCAAACAATGCGGAGTAATTCTGAACATTTGTGAAGACTCAACTAAGGAGAGTTCAGTGTCTTTAGTGTTCATTCCAAATATCAACTTTCAAATGACTTTTATATGTTTTTATATAACTCTCAAAATTGTATTGTTGGCTGATAAGACTGAAGATTGGTATGTATGAGTGCCTGGCAGAAGCCAACTCTTCTTTGTTTAGAAGTGACAAAGGTGATAGTGGTTAACACCTTTGCTAGCTTAAGACCTTGTATCTCAGCAAGTGTTCTCAGACAGTCCTTGTTAACAAATGGGCTCCCAAATTCCAAGTGGGCCAGTTCGAAATTCTGAAGGACAAGTACCTGGCTTCCTTGTTTCATGATGATCCTTATGAAACTTCTGTCTGGCATAACGCACATGATGTCATGCAAGTTTAACTGTCTGATATCCATGAGGGTCATCAGTGGCCACTCTAATCAGGACAGTCAGGCAGTAAAACAGCCTGCTTTACAAGCAGAAGTCAGGATTGGCCCCAGGCAAGTAGGAATTAGCAGATAGGCTAGACCCAGAGGCAAAAACATAGAACTGGGTTCTAATGAAGTTTTCTATTGTGTTAGGTAAATTTAACAATTTCTCCTGACTGGCTGCTAAATTCCAATCCTTCTTTAACTTCTTAGCCTGGTCTACAATTTTTTACTCATAGCTTGATCCATCACACCTACTCAACCATGCTAGCATTTTGCAATTCATCTTTGTGCCTTGTCTTCCACTTTTTTTTGTTTGCTCTCTCATACTTGTACTGCAGGGTGTCATTGCTTAAACTTCTTTCTGTCTCTGACAACCAAAAGGTTTAATTACATCATTCACTCCTTCTAAAACTGATCTTTTTCTCTTGATTTACTCTCTCTGAGAGTTTTCATTCAGTATATGGGGGAGAATATTACATGTTTCATCTGTTATCAGTATGTAGCTATGTCTTCAGTCTCTCTTCCTGAAGTAAAATCACTAACATCAGAGTCTTTACTATATTCCAATCTTATATTACAGAAAAAAACTTGATTTTCTGTAGAATGACAAAGCCAAGTATATATTTCATTTTTATGATGACATGCAGATTTCCTATTCAAAGGCAAATCCTTCCTTTCAAAAGGCAGAATCAGGCTGTGCTGAAAAAAGAATTCCAGCTGGTTAAATGGAAGATGTTGAAAAAAAGTCTAATCCAAGAATATTCTCTGGCTTTGGGCCTGTAGCATTTTGTGAATTGGTTCAATTTTCATTCACTTTGAACTCTTCCCTCTCACTGGGCCCAATTCAATTCACCAACATGCCCCTCTCCCTTTCCCAGAGCAGGGAGTAAACAAGCAGTCAGAAAGCTGCAGAGATCCCCTTTGCATTCCTCCAGAGATTATTTAGGGAGCAGAGGGGATATGTCTTCCCATTTTTGCCCGAGAGATGTGGGGCTGAGCGGCCTCACCACACCCAGTACCTTGCCCCTAATAGCGTGGGTGGGATCAGCCACTGTGCACAAGGAATGAAGCTGCCAAGAGGCCAAAGGAAGCTGCCTCTCCACTTCTCTGCAGAAGCACCATGATCCAACACAGCATTCTGTGACTTGATGGCAGGTAGGGAGCAAATCTCTCCTTGAGCCAAGCATAAGCCAAGCTGATAGAGTGAATGCAGGAGAGTAAAGGAAGGGCTTTCTTCTTGCTGCAACAGTTCATACCCTATTGGGTCAGATGAGGAGAAATGGACAGAGTATTTGGTTCCTCTGAGAAAGCCAAGCAAGTGGCCCAAGTTACAGTGAGTTTAGTGCTATGCACTGGGTGCCGTGATGATACGTCTTACTGGTACCACTTCCTATTAGATGGCAAATTTTCCAGAGAGAAATTGGACAAGAAATGTCAATATTTTCCTATCCTATTTTTTCTCATCCTGCATCAACCCAGTCAGATTTTCCCCTCTCCTTTGTAGTCCCACTTTGGAGATTTTTGTGGGAGCTGTAAGTCTGGGCCTGCCCAGTACAATCAGGAGCATAGGTCCTGCAGGGCCCACAGGCTTTCTAAGCCCTTGTAGGGTTCTACTATCCCTAAGATGACCACATTTTCAGGAGTTCAAAGAGGAAGAGGGAATGGGGCCCCCAGGGCTGAGGCCAAAAAGTCAGAAGTGAAGATAGAAGCAGAAACCGAGAGAAGGGCAGAGATAGAGTGAGAAGCAGAGAAAGAAAGAGAGTCAGATATTTCTTTCCATTGCAGCTGCAGGCAACATCCCAACAGCAACAGAAATCATGGTAAATAGAAGCTGCAAAAGTAGGGAGCCTTGTGGCAGTAACAGCAGCTGCAGCAGCAAGAAGCAGAGGAAGGAAGGTCTGCACTGGATCAGACATTGTTTTCCCTTCCTCACTGCTGCTCCATGTTACCACTCCTCCTTGTTCTGGAATGGTCCCTGCCACTGCCAACACTACTGCCCAGGCAAAAGTAGGACTTTTAGGTGTCCTGCCAATCTCCTTTTGAATGCTGTGATGCCAGTCAAAAAATGGAGATTTCTGGTCACTACTTTTTCTTTTTCTTCTATGGTATTCATTAAGCACTTACTACGTGCCAGGCACTGTACTAAGTGCAGGGATAGATATAATCAGGTTGGACACAGTCCATGTCCCTCATAAGGCTCAAGATCTTAATCCCCATTTTACAGATGAGAGACTTGAGGCACAGAGAAGTTAAGTGACTTGCCCAAGGTCACAGAGAGGACAAATTGTGGATCTGGGACTAGAACCCAGGTCCTTCTGACTTTTAGGCCTGTGATCCATCTAGTAGGTCACTGCTCTACCCTCTATCATCTTATCTATTTTTCTGAAAAGAAGTCTATTTGTGGTAGTCTAGGATTTTAAAGGTCTTTGAAAAGAAAAAAAGAGGGTTCCAGATTCCAGAGTGCTAATCCTGAGAGTTGTGGTTAGTTGTGGTGGTTCATCCTTTCATGACTCAGGTTGTATGAATCCCATTCTGTTCTTTACAGGTTTGAGTGTTAGAAGTCAAAGTCTGGTTTATCTGCTTCCAAGCACCCAATGCCATCCATTCCACTTACTCAAAAACATGTTGATGTTCTAAAGAGTCAATAGAAGAGATATAAAAATCGTGGCTTTCTGATTAATAAGGTAAATCACAAGGGGATATGCAAGGGCAAGGTGATTGTATGCTTTGAAGCCAATGGTGAGGACTTTTTGTTTGATGCAGAGGTGGATGGGCAACTACTGGAGTTTCTGGAAGAGTGGGGAAACATGTCCTGAACAATTTAGTAGAAAAATGATCCAGGCAGCAGAGTGAAGTTTGGACTGGAGTGAGGAGAGACAGGAGGCTGGGACGTCAGCAAGGAGGCTGATACAGTAATCAAGGTGGGGTAGGATGAGTGATTGTATTAACTTGGTAAGCAGTTTGGATGGAGAGGAAAGGGCAGATGTCTGATCTCATAGCCTCATGTTGAGATCTCATGCCCGATCTCACACAGCAGGAAGCAGTGAGGCCTAGTGGATAGAGCACAGGCCTGGGAGTCAGATTTTAGCTACGTCATGAAAGTGGGACTGACAGGATTTAGTGATGGATTGAATATGTGGGTTGAATGACAGAGAGGAGACAAGAACAACGGCAAGGTTACAGACTTGTGAGACAGGAAGGATGGTGGTGCCATATAGAGTGTTAGGAAGTCAGGTGGAGGCCAGGGCTTGGGTGGGGAGATAAGGAGTTCTGTTTTGGACATGTTAAGCTTGAGGTGACAAGAAGACATTCAAGTTGAGGTGTCTAGAAGGTAAGAGGAAATGTGAGACTCTAGAGAGGGAGAGAGATCAAGGCTGGAGATGTAGATTTGAATATCATTTGCATAGAGGTGGTAGTTGAAGCCATGGGAGCAAATCAGTTCTGCAGGAAAGTGGGTGTGCACGGAGAACTGAACTTTGAGGAGCACCCCCATTTAGGGAGTAGGAAACAGGAGGAGCCCATGAAAAAGACTGAGAATGAGTGGGCAGAGAGATAAGAGGAGAACCGGTAGAGGACAGTGTCAGTGAGACTGAGGATGGATAATGTTTCCAGGAGAAGAAGGAGTTCCTCAGTGTCAAAGACAGTTGAGAGGTCAAGGAAGATTAAGATGGAGTAGAGACCAATGGATTTGGCAAGAAGGAAATCACTATTGTCCTTTGAGAGGGCAGTTTCTGTGGAGTGAAGTGGATAGATTGGACAGGGTAAAGGAGAGAACTGGAGGGGAGTGATTTGAGACAGTGGGTGTAGACAACTCGCTCAAGGAATTTGGAGAGAAATAGTAGGTGGAAGATGGAGCGATAACTGGAGGGTACTGTGGGGTCAAGGAAGATTTTTTTTTTTTAAGATAGGAGAGAAATGGGCATGTTTCAAAGCAGTGGGGAACAAAGAGTTGAAGATGGCTGTTAGGAAGGGAAAAAAGGAGAGGGCAAGTGCTTTTATAAGGTGCAAAGGAAAGGGGTTGGATGCACAGGTGAAGGGATGGATTTTGAGAGAAGGCAGGAGATCTCCTCTAGAGATACTGCTGGGAAAGAATGGGAGAGTTAAACAAGGGGCAGGAGGGGGGAGGGACTGGAGAGGGGCAGAAGAGATTTTAGGGAGATCACACCTGATAGTGTCATTTTCTTAATAAAGTAGGTGGCCAGATCTTTGGAGGCAAAGGATGGAGGAGGTGGGGGAACAGAGGGTTTGAAGAGGGGTTAAATGTCTGGATAAACTGGCAATGGCAATGGGCATGGGTGTCCAAAAGGGTGGAGAAATAATTTTGCCAGTCAGAGGAGAGGAAAGAATTAAAACATGCAAGAATAAATTTGAATTGGACAAAGTCGGCCCCGTCCTACCTCACCTCACTACTCTCCTACTACAACCCTGCCAACACACTTAACTCCTCTAATGCTAACCTTCTCACTGTACCTTGATCTCATCTATCTTGCCACCGACTCCTTGCCCATATGCTGCCTCTGGCCTGAAATGCCCTCCCTCCTCATACCTGATAAATAATTACTCTCCTTGCTTTCAAAGTCTTATTGAAGGCACATCTCCTCCAAGAGGCCTTCCCTGACTAAGCTCTCATTTCCTTTTCTCCCACTCCCTTCTGTGTCACCCTGACTTGCTCCCTTTATTCATCACCCCCTCCCAGCCCCACAGGACTTATGTACCTATCTGTAATTCATTTACTTATATTAATGTCTTTCTCCCCTTCTAGACTGTAAGCTCGTTATGGGCAGGGAATGGGTCTGTTATATTGTTATATTTTCCTCTCCCAAGTGCTTAGTGCAGTATTCTGCACACAATGAGTGCTCAATAAATACGATTGAATGGAAGAGGAAAAAAATTAGCAAGCATCAATCCAGCAATCAATCAATGGCATTTATTGAATGCTTACTGCATGCAGAGCACTGTAATATGCACTTGGGAGAGTCCAGCAAAACAGAGTTGGGGGACATGCTTCCTGCCCACAAAGAGTTTAATAATAATAACAATAATAATAATAATGATGGTATTTGTTAAGCACTTACTATGTGCCAAGCACAGTTCTAATAGCTGGGGGAGATACAAGTAATCAGTTTGTCCCATGTGGGGCTCACCATCTTAATCCCCATTTTACAGATGAGGTAACTGAGGCACAGAGAAGGTAAGTGACTTGCCCAAAGTCACACAGCTGACAAGTGGTGGAGCCGGGATTAGAACCCACAACCTCTGTCTCCCTAGCTCGTGTTCCTTCCCCTGAGCCACACTGCTTCTCTAACAGTTTAGAGGCAGAGACAGACATTAAAATAAATTACAGATGTGGGCATAAGTCCTCTAGGGTTGAGAGTGGGATGAATAGTGAGTGCTTAAAGGATACAAATCTAAGTGCAAGTGTGACTCAGAAAGGAGAGGGAGTAAGGAAAATGAGGGCTTAGCTGGGGAAGACTTCGTGGAGGAGATATGATTTTAATAAGGTTTTGGAGGTGAGAAGAGTGGTGGTCTGTCATATATGAAGGGGGAGGGAATTCCAGGCCAGAGGGAGGAGGTGGGCAAGGAGTTGGTGGTGATATAGATGAGATTGGGTACAATGAGAAGGTTGGTGTTGGAGGAGAGGAGTGATTGGGCTGGGGGCGTTGTAGGAAATCAGTGAGGTAAGATATGAAGGGGCATGCTGGTTTAGTGCTTTAAAGCTAATGGTAAGGAACTTCTGTTTGATGCTGGAGGTTCTTGAGGAGTGGGGAAACATAAACTGAACAGTTTTTTTAGAAAAATGATCCTGGCAACAGAGTGAAATATGAACTGGAGTGTGGAGAGACAGGAAGCAGGGAGGTCAGTAGTCAAAGTGGGATTTGACTATCCCGCCTATCTCGCCTATCCCGCCGTCGACCCCTGGGCCACGTCCTCCCACGGTCCTGGAATGCCCTCCCTCCTCACCTCCGCCAAAGTGATTCTCTTCCCCTCTTCAAAACCCTACTTAAAACTCACCTCCTCCAAGAGGCCTTCCCAGACTGAGCTCCTCTTCTCCCTCTACTCCCTCTGCCACCCCCCTTTACCTCTCCGCAGCTAAACCCCCTTTTTCCCCTTTTCCCTCTGCTCCTCCACCTCTCCCTTCCCATCCCCACAGCACTGTACTCGTCTGCTCAACTGTATATATTTTCATTACCCTATTTATTTTGTTAATGAATTGTACATCGCCTTGATTCTATTTAGTTGCCATTGTTTTTACGAGATGTTCTTCCCCTCGACTCTATTTATTGCCATTGTTCTTGTCTGTCCATCTCCCCCGATTAGACTGTAAGCCCATCAAATGGCAGGGACTGTCTCTATCTGTTGCCGACTTGTTCATCCCAAGCACTTAGTACAGTGCTCTGCACATAGTAAGTGCTCAATAAATACTATTGAATGAATGAATTTGATAACTGCTTGGATCAGCATAGTAGCAGTTTGGAAGGAGAGGAAAGGACAAATTTTAGTGAAGCTGTGTGGGTAGGGCTGACAGGATTTGATGACAGATTGATTATGAAAGAGAGAGAGGTTGAAAGAGAGATGAGTTGAGGATAATGCTAAGGTTACAGACTTGTAAGACAGGAAGGACAAGAGTGGTATCTATAGTGATGGGAAAGATAGGGCAAGAACTGAGTTTGGGTGGGAAGATGAGGAATTCTGTTTTGGACATGTTAAGTTTGAAGTGTCAGCAGACCATCCAAAGAGAGGTGTTCTGAAGGCAAGAGGAAATACGAGATTGCAGTGGAGGATAGAGGTCAGGGCTGGTGATGTAGATTTGGGAATCATCCGTGTAGAGACAGTAGTTAAAGCTGTGGAAGCAAATGAGTTCTCTGAGGGAGTGGGTGTAGATGGAGAATAGATGGGGAACCAGAACTGAGCCTTGAGGGACTCCCACAGGTAGAGGGTGGGAGGCAGAGGAGGAGCCGTGGAAGAGGCTGAGAATAGGTGGGAAGGGAGACAGCAGGAGAATCAGGAGAAGACAGTGTCAGTGAAGCCAAGGTTAGATAATGTTTCCAAGAGAAAGGGTTGGCCCACTCTGTTGAAGGCAGTTGAGAGGTCAAGAAGGATTTAGATGGAGTAAAGGCCATTAGATTTGGCAAGAAGTTGTGTCATTGGTGACCTTTGAAAGAGCAGTTTCTGCAGAGTGAAGAGGATGGAAACCAGATTGGAGGGGCTCAAGAAGAGAATTGGAGAAGAGGAAATGAGGCCAGTGGGTGTAGACAAGCCCCAGTCAGGAGGAATTCACCTATGTGTTACTCGCATGTGGCGAAGTACCTTGCTTCCACCCACAAAACACTTCCCACTCCATTTATGTATTAAACGCACATGGGGAAGCACCCTAGCTTCCAGCCCCACAAGTGTTCAGCGGGACATGTAGAGTTTGAGGTGTCAGTGGGACATCTAAGTAGAGATGTCCTGAAGGCAGGAGGAAATGTAAGATTGAAATGAAGGAGAGAGGTCAGAGCTGGAGAGGTAGATTTGGGAGCCATTCACGTGGAGATGATAGCTGAAGCCATGAGAGCAGCTGAGCTCACCAAAAGAGTGGGTGTAGCTTGGTTAGTGGCGGGAAGCAGAGGAGTAAGCAAAAGAGACTAAGAATGAGTGGCCAGAGAGATGAGGAGAAAAAGGAAAGGACAGTGTCAGTGAAACCAAGGTTAGATAATTTTCCAGGAGAGGGGAGTGATCCAATTTTGAAGGCTTCTGAGGGGTTTCTAGAAGGATTAGGTTGAAGTAGTCCATTAGATCTCGAAAAGGAGCAAGTCATTGGTGACTTTGGAGAGAGCAGTTTCAGTGGTGCAAAATGGGTGAAACCTGGATTTCAGGGGGCCATGGAGTTTGGAAAGGGATGGTAGGATGGAGATGGAGTGATAACTGGAAGGTGCAGTGGAGTTGAAGGAGGATTTTTCTGAGGATAGTTTATATGCCAAGGAAAGTGCTTTGAGAAGTGTCGGATCATAATGTGGGAAAAACAACATGATACCTGATCCAAATTATTTTCAAATCAAAGGATTTGAAATTGACTTGAAAATCACTTTTAGGGAGACAGTGAATGTTGCAACACATGTTGTTCTAGTTCTCCTGACTTTATAAAGTGGAAAAGCTGCTGACCCATCACTCATTTCTGCTCCATGGAAGGAACCTGGGAATTTAATTATGGGTGCCAACTCACTGAGAGGGCTGGCTACCACAGGTTTCCAGGTATGGGAATAAAGCCAGGATTTCCTTCCTAGCCTCACTCATCCCAACTTTACATCTTTACAACTTTACAACTTTCCTTCCTTGCCTCACTCATCCCAACTTTACATCTTTACAACTTTACAACTTTACAAAATTACATCAATGAGAGCTTTCAAGCAAGGATGAAAAGAGATCTTCCAGGGGGGTGGGAAAGAACTCCTAATTGGGTTTCTGATCCATGATTTCTTCAAAGCCTGCCAGTCATTACCAAGGCCCAACCCACTGGTTCCCTCCCTCCACCCTACCCTCAAAAAAGGCACTACTAGTTCAGGTTTAAGCAAATTCCAAAGTTTTTCAAAAACTCCTTAGTGATGTTATCTGCTAATGTTTTCATGCTGACTCTAAATGGTATAGTGATAAGCAAGTGACTTTAGGGGGACAAAAGTTAGTCATGGTAGAGTCCTACTCTTACCCAAAGTTCTTGGCCTGGCTCAGCCCCACTCAGCCAGGCCCAGCCCCAGCCACAGCATGACCCTAGTCTAAAATGACCAGGTATCCTGATTTAGATGGGGCAATCATGAAATTTTAGGGTGTGAATCTTCTCTCAATCTGTGGACTGGAGGCCCCCTGCTCCAGGCACACACATTTTAGGATACAATAGCTACAGACAACCTGTAGATCCAGGACTGGGCAAACTCCTTCATGAGCCTAGAGTTTGCCAGGCAGTCCCAGGCACCAAAGCCACCCTGTTGGTCCAGACAAAGTATATATCAGTTCATATGGGGCCAGTCATGTCATCTTGGCAAGCCAGGTGAAAGTGGCAGTTATGATCCAAACGAACTGGTCCATTTGGGGCTGGGTTTGTCAGACAAAAGTGGTGGAAGAGGCACAGGCAGAAGACATAGGTAAGTACTGCCTCTCTTCCCCTTTGTTTTTCATCCCTTCTTTCCCCTGTCTATCTCAATCCTTTGCCCCCTCTTATTTTTTTTCTCTTCTTTTTTATTTTTTTCCCTCTCTTCTTATTTTTTCTTTTCCCTCTGCCTCTCTTGTCTTCTTCTCTTCCTCTCCCTCCTTCTGGGTCCACTGATTTTGGTCTCACCTTCATCCCACCTAAAATGACCAGGTTTCTCATCACTTTACCCCCAACCAAAGGTACAACTTTGGTATGAGGTGTAAGATGCACCTTACATCAATCCCAGACTGAAGGGCCCCAGCCTGGCCTGAATTCCCAACACAACCTTACTGCACTTCTAGTGTACACGTGGTGCATTTGCTCACATAATAACAATAATAATAATAATTGTGATGTTTGTTAAATCCTTACTACATGCCAAGCACTTTAATAAGTACTGGTAGTTACAAGATAGTCTAGGTAGGAGGGAGAACAGCTATTGAATCTCCATTTTGCAGATGATGGAATTGAGGGCCAGAAAAATTAAATGACTTGCCCAAAGTCACACAGCAGTTAAGAGGCAGGGCTGGTATTAGAACCCAGGTCCTCTGACTGCCAGACCCATGCTCTTTCCTCTAGGCCATGCTACTTCACTTGCAAGGGATTTTCAGGTCCACAGGAGCAACTGCACATATGTTAACACATCTCACATGTTTGGAAGTGTGGTGGCACCACAGCTGTCATTCCATGGCCTTCTGGCCTGAACTGGCAGATGGTTAGGGAATAGGAGATCAAGCCACATTACTCCAGTCCAAGCCCACCACAGCCTATTCAGCAAACCAGCCCAACCCAAGATTTACAGACCAACCTGAGACATGCAGTGCTCTAAGCCTTCAGCCTAGTGTAGGTCCCATTTTAAAAGAAACCATCATTTGTTTTCAACATTCCATTATGCAGTTCCACCATTCTAAACCTCAACCTGCCTAAACTGGTAATAATAATAATTGTAGTACTTGTTAAGCTCTTAATATGTGCTGAGCACTGTATTAAGCACTGGGGTAGATGCAATACAATCAAGACTGTGTTCAGCAAGGGCTAATATACACCATTTATCATTACCCTTTACAATGGTTATCCTCTAGGAATCTGAAAACAATTCGCATAACTGTGGAATCTTGTCCATTATTATTTCTAATCTGTATGAAGCAAATAGGTGCAGCTTCCTTGGTGCAACTAGATCCTTTAAAATGGAATTAGAAGACAGGGTGAGACCATAAAGCAAAATTGAGAGGGCCCTTTGGTAGGCATTGTTGTCACCAGTATCTTGAAGAGATTTAATAGGAAGAGTCAACTATGGAAAAATCCATCAGACATGATGAAATTCAGGGAAAGGTATTGGCAGTTACTACCAAGGAACATGTTGCTTCACAGGCAGCCAGAAGCACTGTTTGGTTATTTTTCTCTCTCTCACCTCAATAAACTGTCTGGACTCACACACACCTCTTCTGATTCAGAATCTGACTGTTCTGAGGCTTCCTGTGTGGTTGTGTGTCCACCATCAGCAGCCTCAGGGGGTCTGGACTTGTATTCAACCCTGAGTAGAAATCACATCTTCTCCAGGAGGCCTTTCCTGGGACATAGTCTCCTCCACTCACAACTATCACCTCAGCACTTCTGGTCAGCTACATACTTGTGTACTCACAACTCCCTGGAGAACTTCTGTATGTATTGTCTTACATACTCTATTACTGAAGCACTCACTCACCTACATATTCACTTTTCCATCTTCCTCTTTCCTTTAAATTGCTTTAGTGTTTGTCTTCCCTGGTAGTTTGTAATAATAATAATAATAATGATTATGGTACTTGTTAAGTGCTTACTATGTGCCAAACACTGTTCTAAGCTCTGGGGTAGATACAAAATACAGTAGATATGGTCCCTGTCCCACATGGGGCTCACAGTCTTAATCCCCATTTTACAGATGAGGTAGCTGAAGCCAAATTATTTGGCTTCATTTATTTATTTATCAAGTGCTTACTATGCCAGGGTCTGTACTAAGCTCTGGGGTAGATATGATACATTTTACAGAGGGGTAACTGAGGCACAGAGAAATTAAATGACTTATCCAAGGTCACACAGCAGACATGTGGCAGAGCTGGGATTAGAACCCGGGTACTCTGACTCCCAGGCCCGTGCTGTTTCCACTAGGTCATAATGCTTCTCATTGTCTATTTATATGTGAAGTAGTAGGACAGAGAGGCTATCAGGAGGCATTGGTAAATGTTAACAGAACCAGTGAAAATTTGGCAGGGGGTGCATATTTTCATGTGAGTCAAACAAGGCAAGACCCTGCCCAGAAGGTGGAAGTTCAGGAAAAGAGAAGTCCACAGAACTTTATATTAGGAAGGAAAGGAAGTCACATTATGTGAAATGGGACAGGCTAACGTGGGCCCCACACTGGAAGGAGCAAGGCCAGGTCAGAGTTTGGGTGAGGCTCCCCTGGCTGAACTTTCTGAACACACTTGTAATAGGAATGAGATCCTACCATAAATGACTCCAGCAGAAAAGGCAACATTCAGCCCAGCTAGAAAGCCATCCTTCCTCCATGACTGGCTTAGATACCCAGGCTATAGTGCTGCTCAGAGGGAGGTTTCTCATAGCCTGGACTCAGTACCAGTTGGAGATGGGATTTTGCTCCAGTCTACCACTCAAACAATAGCCCTGAAGAGTAATCAGGATTATGTTATCTTGAGATATTGCCTTAGTGGATGGTTGCCCAAGTGGTACTACTTGGCACCTTATTATAACTGTCCTTATAATAATAATAATGTTGGTATTTGTTAAGTGCTTACTATGTGCCAAGCACTGTTCTAAGCGCTTGGGTAGATACAGGGTAATCAGGTTGTCCCACGTGAGGCTCACAGTTAATCCCCATTTTACAGATGAGGTAACTGAGGTACAGAGAAGTTAAGTGACTTGCCCACAGTCACAGCTGACGAGTGGCAGAGCTGGGATTCCAACTCATGACCTCTGACTCCCAAACCCATGCTCTTTCCACTGAGCCATGCTGCTTCTCTTATGTTTGCAAATGGGGCTGTCCATGGGAAGTCCCAACAATCATCAGTGTTCCAAGGTTCTGGGAAAAGGCTCAAACTAAGCAAAAAGCAGAACTCTTAGGATAATGGACCTAGCCCTTTCTGCCAAAGAGGAAGTTGTCAGCAAGTCATATATGAAAGAAGGCAATGGTAGGGAACACCGAGAATTAATCATGAACCACTAGAGAGCCTCTTACTTCTCTCTTAATAGTAGGTATCACTGGGGGCATAACAGTCGAAGAGAAGAGGGAATCGAATTGGAAAGAAGGTGAAGAAGCCAACAGGTTGAGAAAAGCTCTGAGTGAGATTTCCTGAGTCAGTTCATGAGTGAGATGAAGGGCGAGTTTGAGATTAATGGCCAAGGAGAGGTTTACGCCTGGATGACTATGTCCTCTCCTCTCAACAAAACAGAAAAAGAAATAGTTGCAGCAGAACTGACCCTAAAGAAAAACAAAAGTATTTCTAACAAAGATGATTATATTTACATTAGAAGGATGTCTGCCACTTAATCGAGCTGGCAGAGACAGCTCCCAAAAGGCAATTTAAGCCCAGGTTGCATAAGGTTTTGGCTCAGAGTTTGTAGAAATACAGACTATCTGTAGAATATCTGAATGCTGGCCACAGCTGTTAAGGATTTTGAAGGAATTGTGTGTATTTCTGTAAAACATCTGCTTAATAAGCAAATTAAGTTAAAAAAAGGACTTGTTAATGCACTCAGATGCCTTTCGGCAGGGCTGAAATAGACACTGATTAAAACTCAGGCATATGCCAAGGACATGAAAAATTCAGATTTCCCATGAATGACTCTGATTGACCAGTAGCTGGTCACTTCTGGATCCTGGATTTGTCAGGGCTTGGTTATGGAAAATAAGGGATAGGAAGTCTACAGATTAAGTGAACTGTCCTGGAAAAAGTTTGTAAAAATGGTAATTACATCAAGTTGGTAAGAACACACTGTTTATGTTTTTCTCCTTCTCCAAGAACAATGATTTTTTTTTCCTTTTCCTTCTCTCTGTATGTCTGAGAAGGATTTCCAAGAGAAGAATAGATTTACAACTTTGGAATTGTTCCACATGAGAATTCTGGTAAGGAGTGAACCTTGAAAGCTTCAGGCCAAATAAACTTTGAAAACTTGAGATCATCACTAACACATTTTAACATTTCCTTTCTCATTGCTTAATCTCCTCTCTCATCATCTTTCCTGTCCCAAAGCAGCGCCATCTTTCTAGAACTCAACTTTCATCGGAATAAAGCCCCAAACTCACTCTCTTCAATCCCAAAAATATTAACTGTAGAAATATCATTTCCACATGTTTGGGAGCTATTCCATGTCTACATCCTTGATCCCAGAAAAAAACCCTCAGGTCTCTGCGCCAGGGTGGGGGGGTGAGGGGGTGTCATTCAAAGATGTCGCCAGTTTTGGTAGCTTAAAAAGGTGTCCTAGCTGCATATTTGGGGGGAAATGTTATCAAGGCCTCGAGAGGAAGCTCTGGCTATACAGGTGTATACATATATTCATACGTATATATAGGCATATCCCAAAATACAGCCAAAATGTATTCCTCAAGAACATGGCTGTAACATAAGGGGACATTTTTCCATAGACACACAATTTATGAATTGAGATCTGTTCTTAAACAGTCTGGAAAAATATGAAATTCAAAGCATATCACGACATGAAGAAACCTAGTATAATTGTGAATCTTTTTCGGAGCCTGCAAAATTAGAACCTTGTTCTGCTGACTGTGGTAGTGATTTTTCAATCAATAGTATTTATAAAGTATTACATGCAGAATATTGTACTAAACACTTGAGTGAGCAAAATTAAGGTATTAGGCATGGTACCTCTCTTAATGAGCATACAATTTAACAGAGGAGACATTTACTAAAATAATTATTACTGACCTGATTCTCTTGTATCTACCTCAGTGCTTATTACAGTACTTGACACATAATGCTTAATAAATACCACAGTTGTTATTATTAAGCACTTAGTTCAGTGCTCTGCACACAATAAGTGCTTAATAAATACCACTATTATTTCCAACCCATGCTGGCCTAGATGGACACTGACTCACTGGGCTTTCCTGGTAATATTGAGGGAGCAAGGGGTAGAACTAATCCTTTTGGCTCTCTTGGTTCCTTCTGCAATGCTTACCTTTCCTGATGTGGGGAGGGAAGGGAAAAGGAAGAGAAGGGAGGGATGTGAAATGCCCCTGAAAGGTCAGCTGTTCTCTTAAAGGAGCTGACAAATCAGATCTAGGTGCACATTTCTCTCCTCGCTCCAGGCCATAGTCCACTCTGCTGCCCAGATCATTTTACTGAAAAAACAAAAAAAAAACCCAAAACATTGAGTCCACATATCCCCACTCCTCAAAAACCTCCAGTGGTTGCCCATCCCTCTTTGCATCAAACAGAAACTCCTTACCATTAACTTTAATCAATCAGTCAATCAATAGTATTTATTGAGTGCTTACTCTGTGCAAGAGCATTCATTCAATTGTATTTATTGAGCACTTACTGTGTGCAAAACACTGTACTGAGCACTTGGAAGAGTTCCTTATCTTCACTCCCAAACCCTGTCCTCTCCCTGGACAGGGATGCCAGTTCCCATCACTGTGGATGGCACTACCATCCTTCCCGTCCCATAAGCCCGCAACTTTGGTGTCATCGTTGCCTTGGCTCTCTCATTCACCCCACATAGCCAATCCATTGACAAAACCTGCTGGTCTCACCTTCACAACATCACCAAGATCTGCCCTTTTCTCTCCATTCAAAGCACTACCACATTAGTACAATCACTCATCCTATCCCGACTGGATTACTGCATCAGCTTCCTTTCTGACCTCCCATCCTACTGTCTCTCCCCACTTCAATCTGTACTTCACTCTGCTGTCCAAATGATCTTTCTACAGAAACCCCCCTCCTCAAAAATCTCCAGTAATATTCTATTAATCTCTGTTTCAAGCAAAAACTCTTCACTATTGGTTTCAAAGCTCTCCATCACCTTGCCCCCTCCTACCTCACCTCCCTTCTCTCCTTCTACAACCCAGGCCACACACTCTGCTCCTCTGGTGCTAACCTTCTCACTGTGCCTCGTTCTCACCTGTCCTGCCTTCGACCCCTGGCCCATGTCCTACCTCTGGCCTGGAATGCCCTCCCTCCTCAAATCCACCAATCACACTTCCCCCCTTCAAAGCCCTATTGAAGGCTCACCTCCAAGAGGCCTTCCTAGACTAAGTCCCCCTTTACCTCAGTTCCCCCCTCACCATCACCCGCCTCAGTCCCTTTGCTCTACCCCCCCCTCCCAGCCCCACAGCACTTGGGTATATATGTACATATCTATAATTCTATTTATTTACATTAATGCCTGTTTACTTGTTTTGATGTGTATATATCTATAAGTCTATTTATTTATATCAATTCTACTGATGCCTGTGTATTTGTTTTGGTGACTGTCTTCCCCCTTCTAGACTGTAAACCCACTGTGGGCAGGGAGTGCCTCTCTTTATTGCTGAATTGTACTTCCTGATCAGTGCAGTGCAGTGCTCTGCACACAGTGAACACTCAGTAAATACAATTGAATGAATTACAATGTAACAGAGTTGGTAGACATGTTACCTGCCCACAACGAGCTTATTCATTCATTCATTCACTAGTATTTATTGAGTGCTTACTATGTGCAGAGCACTGTACTAAGTGCTTGGAATGTACAGATCGGTAACAGATAGAGACAGTCCCTGCCCTTTGACGGGCTTACAGTCTAATTGGGGGAGACTGACAGACAAGAACAATAGTAATAAAATAACTTACAGTCTAGAAGGGGAGATAGTATTGAACCAAGTCACTGTAGCCAGGAAGAGGGGCCATGCATGCTTTAACCACCCATTCTGTTGCAGTGGGATTGGGAGAGCCTCTGGAATTCGGAAAGGGTCTCTAGGATCTATGGGAGCTGAGGAATGAGGGTGGGGAAAGTGGAAGTGCCACTCAAGAGTTAGCCAACACATTTGAGGACTCAAAAGGAATGTGAGCACAGTCTCTACCCCATAGGCTAAGCAGATTTTCATCTCCCTAAGCCAATGGGTGCAATTCAGACATTGTCCCTGTTCCACAGGGGGCTCCCAATCTAGGTGGGAGAGTTCAGAAATTTAGAAAAGAGAAATAAATTATAAACAAGGCACTATTTGATACCCTGATCTCTCTCCCTCTCTGCAATCTCATATTTCCTCCTGCCTTCAAGACATCTCTGCTTGGATGTCCTCCCATCACCTCAAAATTAATATGTCTAAAACTGAACTCCTTAACTTCCCACACAAACGCTATCCTCCCCCTAATGTTCCCCATTGTTGTAGATGGCACCACCATCCTTCCTGTCTCACATGCCTGTAACCTTGGCTTTATCCTTGACTCCTCTCTTTCATTCAGTCCACATATTCAATTCATAACTAAATCCTCTCTATTTTACCATCACAACATGCTAAAATCCACCCTTTCCTTTCCATCCAAACTGTTACCACATTAACCAATCACTTATGCTACCCTGCCTTGATTACTGTATCAACATCCTTGCTGATCTTCCTGCCTCCTGTCTCTCCCCACTCCAGTCCATACTTCACTCTGCTGCACAGATCATTTTTCTACAAAAACATTCAGGACATATTTCCCCACTCCTCAAGAAACTCCAGTGGTTGCCCATCCATCTCCCTATCAAACAAAAACTTCTCAGCATCGGCTTTAAAACACTCAATAACCTTGCCCCCTCCTACTTCACCTCACTACTCTCCTACTACCACCCAGCCCACACACTTCACTCCTCTAATGCTAATCTTCTCACCAAACCTCGATCTCGTCTATCACACCATTGACCTCTCACCCATGTCCTACCTCTGGCCTGGAACACTCTCTCCTCGTATCTGCCAGATTATTACTCTCTCCATCTTCAAAGCCTTATTGAAAGCACGTCTCCTCCAAGAAGGCTTCCCTGACTAAGTCCTCCTTTCCTTTTTTCCCTCTCCCTTCTGCGAAGCCCTGACTTGCTCTCTTTATTCATTCTCCCTCCCAGCCCCACAGCACTTATGTCCATATCTGTCATTTAGTTATTTATATTAATGTCTGTCTCCGCTGCTGTAGGCTGTAAACTCATTGTGAGCAGGGAATGTGTCTGTTTATTGTTGTATTGTACTCTCCCAGCACTTAATACAGTGCTCTGTACAAAGTAAGTGCTCAATAAATATGATTGAATGAATGAAGGAAGGAAATCATGATGTTTCTTCCAGGTTCAGGCACAGTCTGAGTAACAACATCATGAGATTGCATCTACCTGTCATACTCAGTCCCAGAAGGAGAAACCTATGCTCCATATGTATTTATATTTACATATACAGGGCACTGCTTTTCAGTGCTCCTCTTAAGTGCCAGGGTAGCTGGAATGAATAGCACAATCAAGAGAAAGAAGACTTGGATACAAGGATTAGACCCACCATTTGGATAATTCATTCATTCATTCATTCATTCAATTATATTTATTGAGCACTTACTGTGTACAGAGCACTGTATTAAGCACTTGAGAAAGTACAGCACAACAAAAAACAGTGACATTCCTTGCCTATAATGAGCTTACAGTTTCGAGGGGGATGATATACATCAATACAAATAAATAAAATTACAGATATGTACATAAGGGTTGTGGGGCTGGCAAGGAGAAAGAGCAAAAGGAGCAAGACACAGTGACGCAGAAGGGAGTGGGAGATGAGGAAAAGTGGGGCTTAGTCTGGGAAGTCCTCTTGGAAGAGATTGCCTGAGGAGACTGAATTGAACTTTCCAAGTGCTTAGTACAGTGCTCTGAACACAGTTAGCACTCAATAAATACAATTGAATGAATTGAATGAATTGCCTTCAACAAGGCTTTGAAGAGGGGGAGAGTAATTGGGACACAACATGGCCTAGTGGAAAGTGCACAGAACTGGGAGTCAGAGGGCCTGGGTCCTAAACCCAGCTCTGCTGTTTGTCTGCACTGTGACCTTGAGCAAGACACTTAACTTCTCTGGGCCTCAGTTTCTGTAAAATGGGGCTTAAATACTTGTTCTCCCTCCTATTTAGGCTGTAAACCCCATATGGGACAGGGGCTTTTTCTGACCTGCTTATCCTGTTTCTACCTCAGTGCTTAGTACCGTGCTTGGCTTAACAAATAGCCCAATTATTATTAATTGGAGTAACTGCCCCATGTTGTTCTTGGTGTAGGGGAGGTTGGTCCATAGTCCTTTGAGGTTCATGTCCTCCAAAGGACAACAAGTAGTTCATTTTTAACAAAGATTATGCCTGGTTTGGCTCCAAAATAACCAGACCTGCAGTACAGGGGTTTAGAGTATACCCACTGGGCATTTAAATAGGTTTCTATTGGAATGTTGTGTTCCCAGGACTACAAGTCCTAAAGATACCTGAGGTTTTAAGCACTCTTATTCCTCCCTGACCCATTCTCCTTTTGGCAGCTGGCAGGAAAGGAAGGAACTGGACCCGACGTTACCCCAGGATCCACAGGGAACCTCCTCATCCACTGTGTATGATTCTGCTTTTTCTCTACTTGATAGGAATGGGCATCTGGTTCTTGTAGTTCAGTATTTCTCATATTGAAGGGTGATGGGAGATTTCTAAATAGATCATGGAATCCAGAGCTGCAGAGATCAGAACATCTGTTAGGGGATGGAATCATTGAAGTTGTTAGACAAGAACCTCCTCCCCGAAATAAGAGGAGTGCTTAGTACATTCATTCATTCATTCAACTATATTTATTGAGCACTTACTGTGTGCAGAGGATTGTACTAAGTGCTTGGAAAGTACAATTTAGCAACAGAGACATCCCTACCTAACAATGGGCTCAGAGTCTAGTACAGTGCTCTGCACACACAGTAAACACTTAAACAATACTATTACTACTAATAATTGGGCATAGTCCTCATTACTGCTTCCCCTTTCCCCCATTGCATATCACCATTACCACTATCATGTCTTCATTCCCTGTACACCCTTACCACTTTAATTTTCCTTTTTGAGCTCTGGGGAAAACAAAATAAAAATGGTTCTGTGGCTCTTCCTTTTCAAGAGCATAGAAATCCTGACATGTTGTTGGTTGTTTTGTTTTTGTGTAGGTGGTGGGGGGCATGGAAAATTTACAAGTCACCTAAGGAGAGACATGGAATAACAAACTGAAGAACTACTGGTCTAATTCCAGTCTTTAGCTTTAAAGATAACCATGATCCAGCTTTAGCTGATCCCAGAGTTTCACCAGGAGAGGTGCTGAAGGAGGGATATGGAGAAGTATTGGGCTGCATTTGTGCTAATTGTATATGTGAGGAGAACATGGGCGAGGGATAAGTGAGGAAAGAGAAAAGAGGAAACTGAACTTGCTTACAGAACAATCAGAGCATGTCTCAGCCTAACATTGCCAATTCAGGACAAACATTTTATTCAGTTTGAATTAATTTTTCAAAAAGCATGATCATCTCTTCCTTGACCATCAGGGTTGAGAAATTCAGATGCCGGGTTTTTTTGTTGTTTTTTTTAAAGGCAACATTTACCAATGACAGAGTGCTTGAATGAATCAAGAAGTTACTACATGAAAATCATTGAGAGCAAAATCTCTCTGTCTTCCCAATTTGGTGGTGATTCCTTCAACCTCTAAACTTCATACTACTTTTTTAGCATTTTATAAAATCAAATAAAAAGTTTAGCTCATTGTTGATAATTCAACATTTCACTTTATCTCAAGTAAACAATTAAGATTGCTAAATCAAGGTTTGGTGCCCAAGGGTAACTCCAGTTCATGAGAGTCGAGTCAATCAGTAGTTTTAATTTGATTTTCTCTGCCATTTAAAAATATAGCCACATGGTGTGATGCAAATGTGGCTTAATGAAGATGCCCAGTTACATTATGTCTACCTTAAGAAAGTCTATTAGAATAAATGCCCCATCAAAGTAACAGTATATCCTGCATGTGAGAATTTTAGCTTCTGTTTAGGATCACCTTGAAACCACCCTGGTGATCAAACACAGCTTTCCTAAGAGCTGAAACTTTTTTGTTTTAACAAAACATCAATCAATGTCCTTGCCCTTTCTTTCCCTGTGTCTTTTTCTCAACAGTGGAAAAGTTGAGAAACACAATTTGATTTTTGTCCTTTGGCTTCATCCCTGGGACACTGGAGTTGCCAGGGGAATTCTGGGCCCAAGTTCTTTAATTATTTCATTCACTTTTTTATGGCATTTTTTAAGCACTTACTATATGCGAGGCACTGTACTAAGCACTGGGGAAGATACAAGATAATTTTGTTGTATACAGTCCCTGTCTCACATAGGGCTCCCAGTGTAAATTGGAGGGAGGGGAATTTAATCCCCATTTGACAGATGAGAACTGAGGCACAGAGAAGTTAAATGACTTGCCCAAGGTCATACATCAGTCAAGTGGCTGAACTAGGATTAGAAATCAGGTCCTCCTACTCCCAATCCCAAGGTCTTTCCATTAAGCCACACTGCTTCTTCCAAAAAAGTGAACTGATGGAGAAAGAAACTGAATACTGGCTTTGATGGATTTAAAACATGGGAAAACATGATCTCTGGGGTCAGCATGACCTAGTGGTTAGAGCATGGGCCTGGGAGTCAGAAGAACCTGGGTTCTAATCCTGGTTCCACCCCTTGTCTGTTGTGTGACCTGTGGCAAATCTCTTTGTTTCTCTGGGCCTCAGTTACCTTATCTGTAAAATAGGGATTAAGACTACAAGCCCCATGTGGGACATGAAATGTGTTGAACCTGATTAATTTATATATAGCTCAACATTTAGTACAGTGCTTGGCACATAGTAAGTGCTTAACAAATCCCACTAAAAAACAGTTTGAGGTCTATGTTCTCCTAACAAAGGTTCCTGTTAAATTCTATTTAGCCAAATTTAACCTGAAATATAAGGCCTTCTTTTTCACAGAGCCAGCAAATCCTTCTATGATCAGGATTGCTGTCCTTTTGAGGTGTCATCGATGTAAGCTTAACTCTGAGATGTCATGTGAAAAGTTGAGTTGGAAATAATAACATAGAGCATAAGCAATGCCATTCCTAGATCCTAGCAATCCAGGACAGTATTCTGTCTCCAACACAGGTGACAGGTGCTTGGAGAAATCCTGTGATAGTTGCTCTGCTTGACCTCCATGCTATTGTTTAGGCATATAACCGCTAACTCCCCTAGCTTCTCCCCTCTAACCGTCTATTTTAGACACCCAGCTTTCCTACAATTCAGATGTTGCATTTTTGCTAAACACTTTGTGTAAGGAAATTCCATAGTAGGTTCCCCTCTCAGGATCGCACCTGTAGAATTTCCAGGACTCTACCAGTCTTGACTACGGGAGGGAGAGTCAAGCAGAGGCGTACCCATTCCATTCTTAACATGGGCAGTGGCTAGTGAGTGGAAGGCAATCTGCTGCAAGTCAAAACTCACCTGTGCTGGACAACAGTGACATGGGAGAGAGTAGAGGGTGGAGACTCAAGTTTGCTGCGTGGAAGGAGGCAATGGTAAAACACTTCTGTATTTTTACTAAGAAAACTCTATAGATACACCTACCAGAACAATTGTAGATAGGGGTGGGGCATTCCGGGAGAGATGTGTCCATGGAGTCACTATGGGTCAGAGGCAATTTGATGGCATAAGACAGGACTCACTATGTTTGACACCACACACGTGCACATGCATATGGATGAAACCATTTCTTCCAACACCATCTCATGCTCTACCCAAACAGGCTCACCTTGTTGGAAGAATGTTTCCATAATCTAGCCAAAATGTGTAGTGGAAACACCTTTTCTGGCAAAACTGAGTGTGCATAATCTTCCATGTCTATATTTGTTTTTTTTTAGCATCCCTAATGTTTCCCTATGACATTACCTCTGTTTATTTATAGACCACTTGCCCATGAACCTATCTAAACCATCCTCAAACTTACTGATATTTCTCTTCTTTCTGAGTTTTATGAGACCAGTGCTGATACTTTATAAAGATGATTTATCAGTTACTCATCAAGGCTGAAACCTAACTGGGTGATATAGGACAATATGCTTACCTGTGATTAATTTGTTTTAACACTTGACATTTTTTCTAACGGGAAAGTTAGAATTCTATCAAATGGAACTAGAGCTTATGTCTTATGGCTGACTGGTTGGTAGTTACTTAGACAATTTAGTTGACATTAATTGCATTTGCTGCTTTACATGTCTCACATTTTTAATCACTGACTAGATGAAATTAGTTTATTTGGGAATTGAAAGAAGGTGAAAAATAGTATCAGCAGTATTTATTAAACACTAACTGTGTGCAGAGCACTGAACTGAGCACTTGTGGAACATATAAGAGACACAAAAGACACAGTCCTGCCCTTGAGGAATTTACAGTCTAAAATTGACTAATGTGGAATAGTTAAGTGTGGAATAGGCATAAGTGAATAAATAATAACAAGTAACAAACAGATAAATAAAGATTCCAGTACTGGCCTTCTAACAGGCCAGGAAACCTGCTTTTTGTGGTCCCCAGGTTAGAGAGGAGGGGGACAGAGGCTTAAGGGGTGGAACAACTGGCTGCCCAGTATTTCCACTCCTTGAACCACCCATTCCCAGACTGAGCCCATAAGGCATTGATTCCAAGATCCAGTCCCATCCCCACCCCTATCTTGGTCAAGATAGGAAGAAATTCAAGGGGCAGAACTATTACAGTGGTCAGGAGCTCCATTCTTTATAGCTTACCCAGCATGGTGCCATGAATTGTTCACTTATCCTGAGCTACTCTGTTAGTATTTGGCAATTAGTTGATAATAATTCCTCACTTTCTCTAGTTTTAGGAGTGGGTCCCAGAAAGCCCATCCCTAAAATCAGATCGGAGTGGGCAAATGTTAGTATGACAGATGGCCATTTCTTTTTCTTTAGGTTTGTTGAGCCATCAACACCTCTTGAAAAGACCTATGGAGGGCAGCAGGACAAGACCAGACCAGTGAGAGTTTACCGGGTGCAAATAGGAAGATCAACCTGTTTGTTGTCAATCTCTGAATCACTAATACTGACATTGGCCTGATTCTCCTCTTCACATCCTTCAGGGATGTGGTAATATACACAATGGGTGCTGATAGGAGGACAACCCAACACCCCCCTGATTTTTTAAATTTGTTCATTCATTCATGTGGAGGAATTACAAAAGGAGAAAAAGTAGTAAAAAGTACACTTTTTACTCTAGTGGAAAGAGTATGGGTCTGGGAGTCAGAGGAAATGAATTCTAATCCTGATTCTGCTACTTCTCTGCTGTATGGCAAGTCACTCAACTTCTCTATGTCTCAAGTACCTCATCTGTAAAATGGGGATTGAGACTGTGAGCCCCTTGTGGGACATGAACTGTGTCCCATCTGATTAGGTTGTAGCTTCCCCAGAGCTTAGTACGGTGCCTGACACATATTAAGCACTTAACAAATACTATAAAAAGAAGAAAAGAAAAAAAGAAAAAACAATGGCCCCTACTCACAGAAAGTTTATCACTTAAAGGGAGAGAGAGGATTAACCTAAATATTCTTGTCTTGTCTTATGCTGTTGAGTCTTCTCCTACCGATAGCGATGTCATGGACACATCCCTCCCAGAATGCCCAACCTCCATCTGCAATCGTTCTGGTAGTGTATCCATAGAGTTTTCTTGGTAAAAATACAGAAATGGTTTACCATTGCCACCTTCCACATAGTAAACTTGAGTCTCCGCCCTCCACTCTCTTCCATGCCGCTACTGCCCAGCACAGGTGAGTTTTGACTTGTAGCAGATTGCCTTCCACTCACTGCTCAAGCTAGGAATGGAATGGATATGAGGAATGGAATGGATATGCCTCTGCTTGACTCTTCCTCCTGTAGTTGATACTGGTGGAGTACTGGAAACTCTCCAGATGTGACCCTGAGGGGGGAGCCCAAATACACCATATACAAATAGATAAGATTTTACTGGACTTTTCCCATCTAATGGTGGCCCAAACTCCAGCTGGAAGAGGAACTTGAAAGCACCCACAGCTAAACTCCTGCTGAGACATACAGGCAAGCCAGAGAGCACACCAAGAGGATGTGCCTTATCACTACTCCTTCTTCTGTCCTCAGCTATAAGGCTTATTCTCTTTTAGCAGTACAGTGCCAGGCAGAACACTAGCAACAGCCTCAGGCTCTTGCGTACAAAGTGTGTGTGTGTGTGTCTAAGTGTATGGAGGGTGGAGGACTGGAGGACAGAAGGACAGTTGAGAGGGGAATAGAGAAGCATCTTTCCTTTCCATTCCAGAAGAGGAAAATGAATCAGTCAGATTCACTTCATTTTGTGTCAGTTTCACTTGCTGACTTCCAGTTTTCAAGTGCAGGAAAATATGTTTTTAACATTCATGTACCTTCACCTCCTAAATTTAAATTTATTAAAATATAGATGTTCAGATGAAGCTTAATCAAGCCCTTTTAACCCATAGAAACTGAAAGGACTAGATTATTTGACAGCTTCTGTTTTATCTAGGGTTTTTTGGGCCAGGGGAAATAGATGTCCATAACTATTCAAAGACAAATGGCCATGTCAGTGTTCCACAAACCTTTCATTTGTTCTCTTTTATTTGTGTTTTTTATTGAAATAGATCTGTGAAATCCATTAGGAGGAGGAGTTCATTTGCAATCAAGGAAAACTCATGGGTTGTTTTGCAGTCTGTTGATTTCTATTGACCTTTGGCATGACAGTGAGATCATTAGTATCCCAGCCTAGCCAAAATGTATATATATGTATGTTGGAAAAGTCAATCCTCTATCTCTTATGAGTGAACACTCACTAATTGTCTGGAATCTAAAAATAGAGGTAATCTTCTCCAGTTCTCATTGCCAAAAGCCCAGTGGTCAAAAGCTTTCCATAACCCAATTTTTCAGGTTTTCCACTCCCAGAGCCTAGCCCAATGAGAAACAGATTTGAAGCACATAAGTAATTTTCTGGATAAAGGTGGCATGCCAGCTATTCCAGAATTTCCCTCCATTCTGGGAGAAGCCTTTTTTGTCTTCTGCACCAGCCCAGACCCCGTTTTCCACTTCCAAGGCCCTCACTTTAACTGCTCTGCCCTGCACAGTTTCCTACTTACCTGTCCTCCTGACACACAGGCTCTTCCTTACGTTTGGGCCAATCTTCATCTTTTTTCTGCAAACCCATCTTCCAAGTTTGCTTTTCTTTTCAAGGCCTTCTTCAAAACCCACTTCATCTATACCTAAAAGGTTTCCCTCCAATGTGAGTGAAATCCAAAGCGTTTTCCAATGTAAAGCATTGAAGTGTTTTCCAAAGAAAAGCATGCAGAGCTCTGAGTCAAGAGGCCTGGATTCTAAATCCAGCTTTGACACTGACCTGTCATTTCACTCTTCTGCACCTCCCTGTAAAGGGAGGATGAAACTACTTGCTCCTTTCTAACCCACTGAGATATTGATCGGACAAGTGAGATCACTGCTGAGGGATTCATTAGAAAATGAAAAGCAATCAAGGGTATTTATAAACCATATAAACACAAATAAAATATAGCCCAACTCTTTTCTCTTGTAATCTCTGGATTGATATTGAGTGGCAAAAAATAGATTAAATCATGATTGAGTTTGGTCACCTTCTAAAGAAAGTTTGTTTATATAGGTCCTCTTCTAGGCCTACATCTTTGGCGCTCTAAGCTAGAGCTGGTTTCACACATCACTTGAATATACCTGGGCATCTTCATCATCATATCAACATCATCATAAAAATAATGTTGGTATTTGTTAAGTGCTTACTATGTGCAGAGCCTTTCTCCAGTCCATACATCACTTTCCTGCCCAAATCATCTTTTTTTAAAATATCAGAAGTAGCTTGGCTTAGTGGAAAGAGAATGGGCTTGGAAGTCAGAGGTCATGGGTTCTAATTCCGGCTCTGCCACTTGCCAGCTGTGTGACTTTGGGCAAGCCACTTAACTTCTCTGTGCCTCAATTACCTCATGTGTAAAATGGGGATTAAGACTGTGGACCCCACATGGGCCATCCTGATTACCCTGTATCTACCCCAGCGCTTAGAACAGTGCTTGGCACATAGTAAGTGCTTAACAAATACCATCATTATTATGTCTCCTCACTCCTCAAAACCCCCTAGTGGTTGCCCATTCCTCTCTCTCTACATCAAGCCCAAACTCTGACGAGTGTCTTTAAATTATTCAATCAGTTCTCTCCCTTCTACTTATCCACTCTCTTCTCCCTCTACACCCCAGCTTTCACTCTGAATTTCTTTCAAGCTAACATACTCATTGGGCCTTGTACTTGTTTCTTCCACCACCAATTTCTTGCTCACAACCTCTTCCCTTCACAACCCCTTTATATCTGAGAGATGCTAGTTCTCTCCATCATCAAAGCCCTTCTGAAATGAATCTACAGGAGGACTTCACCAAACAATCTCTAATCTCTCCACTTTACAGACTCCAACTGCTCCTATGACCCTTCTATGCCACCTAAACACTTAAGTTGTCACAAATGACTTGCCTCTCATGCTAGACTGTAAGTTCCTTGAGTGCAGGGATCATGTCTTCCAACTCTTGTGCATTCTTCCAAGGGTTTAGTACAGTGCCCTACACATGGTAGGCACTCAATAAATACTATTGATTGAGTTCTGCTGTAAAAGTGTGCTGGTCATGCCAGGGAGTAAATGAGCCCCTTTTCTTCTGCAGTAGGAAGAATCAACAGGCACTGAAACATAAAATGTAATCAGCAAAACTTACATACAGTCATAATTGCAGAGCTTGATTCTTCCCTCTGCATCCAAGAAGGCACTGGTAAATGGCCCATAATGGAGGACAGTCAGTCTCTGCTTGCCTTCTCTTTTCCCTTTTAGTCAGGCTAATGCAAGGCTGAAGGGAGATTGTTTCCATCCATTAGCAGCCTGACCCAGCTGCTGGCAGAAGAACTTCAAGATTATGAGCTGTAAGACCCAGCCAAGCACCTGAGGCTCCGAAGGTGAGTTATTTTTATTCAACACAGACTCAAAATGATTTGGCCTTGCATTCCAGTTTATAAGCCATCAGTAATGTGACCTCACCAAGAGATGCTCCTTTCAGAGTGATAACTGCAGGATTGTTCAATTTTGCCAAATAATCACTGGTGACTGATGGAAAACAAGGAAGAAAAACGATGAGAGACCTTAGTGGATGGATAGGGCCAAATTCTGACTTTGGATTCACAAGCTGCTCTTTTTTGAGATGAATGGATGTCCAGAGGGTTTACTTGGCTCCTACCACGATGATGAGCCAACTTCTCCCCATGTTTAGGAGAGCAGACTCTTGTCCATACCATGTGGCCTGACACACAGGACCTCAACACATGGACTAGTCCCATCCATGGCAGAAAGGATGAGCACTTGCCTGAACAGCTCAGGTGAAAAGGAGCTGGGGAGAGGGCACAGAGCATGTTCTTTTCCTCTTTGATTCTGGGATATACACCTTTCCCCTAGGGGGAGAATTGCTCCCTATCAGTCTAGTTGATTCAGCTCCCAATCCTCTTTTACCCAGACTGACATGAAGCAGAAGAAGATATTTTAGCTTAAAAGGAAAAAACGGAAATGCATTTTCTGAGTGCTCTGAATGTTTCAAATTCAAATACAATTTAGCTTCAAATAATGGTGGACATTAAGCCTATTTTGAACTAGTCAGAAAGGCCAAGCAGAGAGTCTTGTTTTCTCTTAATGTCGATGTTTTTTAGCTTTAATTGCAAAGACAGTTTGTGCCATTTCTTTATTCTGTTCCACTCAAATTGATTGTCAACCTGCAGATCCATTCTTTAAGAGAGGTGATGAAAGGGAAAAAAGTTCGCTGAACAACGTGTTCTTCGGTTTACAGCAGCTGACAAGTCGATGTTCAACAAGATGAGTTTGGATCTCTCCTTTGGTTCAAGGAATATGTATTCCCCAGGGTGGGGAGCAACACAGTGCTGAAAATGAAAGCACTTAGCATCCAGCCATTGAAAAATTCCTATCACTGGTGTTTCCAAGAATCAAAATCAACCTATCAGCAAACTACGATAGTCAAGCCACCCCCTCAATCTGTTTCTAGTGGGGGCAATGATTACATTTCACCCAGCTGGCTAGAAAGAGATGGGGCTGGCAAGTGATATCTGTACTATTATTTTAAGCCTCTCATACAAGTGTGTGGTTAAACATCATTAGAGTACCTATGTCTTAGGGATCTGACTCTACTAGGTTTGGTAGCATGTGTCCTGTCCCCAAGAAATCTAATTCAACCCAGGACTTCTCTGAAAGTTTCCTGTGACTGCTTTAAGGAAAAATATCTTGAGATAATTACCCTGCTTTCTCCATCTGTCTCAAGAAGTTAAAATTGTGATTTTTCAGGGGAAATTTGCTTCGGAATCTTGGACTATTAAACTGGGAAATGAGGCTCTGGGGTTCTTCTCTGATCCACCAGAACAGAAGGGAAATGGTGACTGTGTTTAATGGGGATGGGAGAGATACACTTTGCACCAAGTGGAGCCAAACTATTAGCCCAGGCTTTCAGGGCCCAGCGGCTGAGCCCATTGCTCTGCAGAGCCAGGCTGTGAGTGCCCTGCCTAACACTCCATGCCGGGGAGCTAGGTCTGAGCTGCTGAGGCAGGAGCATAGCCCTGAGTCTCAGTTTCAGAAGCTATGAATGATGGAAGAGTGCTTTGGGTGCAGCCTCCCTACCCACCTCCCTCAAATGTGGGTATCCACTCCCGGAGCTCTTCCAGTCTTTACTAGACAACTGCTCACAAGGAGACACAAGTGGTGGTCTGAAATAGAAAGCAGAAGTTAGACACATTAGCTGCATCCTTTCAGAAGGAAGGCCTTGCAGGGCAGAATCAATGACTCAGTCATAAAGGAGAGTTAAGGAAAGGAAAATCAAGTTACCAAATATGCTTTTGTATCCACCTGACATTGCACCAGGAACTCCTTCATTATGTATATGAGTAGATTCCTCTGGAATTAATTAAATTTCAGCAGCTCTGGCATTCAATTTTTTGCCAGTGGCAAGCCTGAAAGAGTTACCAGTCATTACAGTGAGTTACTCTGCACTGGAACCATTGATTTCCACCAGACTAGCATGCAGCCCATGTAAGTAGCCCAGTCAAGCAGGATTTTCAATATAATCAGTTTGCTTCAGAAGCTCTTGGCTCTTTCCTTCTGCTACTTAACACTTTCTTCTAGCATCTTAGTAGGTAGGAATGGTCACTGTAGTCAGATACCCAGTTAATGGCTGCCTTTCTACCTCCACATCTAACCTTCAGCACTGAATCAGCTCTCCCCTGCCTACCTTACCTCACTGATCTCCTACCTAGTCTGTCCACTTCGCTCCTCTAGCAACCTACTTACTGTGCCTCAAGCACTTCTGTCTTGCCTCTGTCCCCTTGTCCACATCCTGCCTCTGACCTGAAACTTCCTCCCCCTTCATATTCGACAAACCACCACTCTCCCTACTTTCAAAGCTCTCCTAAAATCATATCTCCTCCAAGAGGCCCTCATTTCCCCTATTTGCCTTCCCTTCTGCATTGCTTATGCACTTAGATCTGTACCTTTTAAGCACTTGGTATTCATTTCACTCAGCCCCCACAGTATTTATGCACATATCCTTATACACTCCTGTTTCCCCTATCTGTAATTTATTTTAATGTCTGTCTCCCCCTCTAAACTGTAAGCTTCTTGTGGGCAGGGATCGTGTCTACTGACTGTTGAATCATACCAAGTTCTTAGTACAGTACTGGACACACAGTAAGTGTTCAATAAATACCATTCATTGATTGATTGTATCCAACCCAACTCTTCATGCAGTTCTTGATACAGAGCAAGTGCTAAACAAATACCACATTTATTATTATTGTTCTTCCAGGGTTCTGATCAGCCTCTACTTTGGCAGGGAGCAGAGCTGCTCTCCTGCAATGTCAGTTGGTAGGGGATAGGCTGTCCTGGGAATAGGGCAGACTGTTGCAGACTCCAGAAAGTACAGTGGTGAGGGAACTTCAGCCACATGGATCCCAGCATCTGATTTTCCTCTACTCCTGTGGTGAGGGCAGGGGGCAGGACTGCTCTCCCACAGTGTTGGATGGGATGGGGAGAGGAGTGGGGAATGACTTGAGATGTGTGACTTGAGAAAAGTCTGTAAAGCAGAAAGCTCCTTGAGGACAGGTACTATATCTACCAGTTGTATTGCACTCTCCCAAGTGCTTAGTACAGTGTCTGCACAAAAGTAAGCTCTCCATAAATACAATTGATTGATTGATTGATATGCTGTACTTAATTGTTTCATGGTATACTTCTACTAGCATCATGCCTTGCCTAGTGAAGTGGTGTTGTTATAGCATCAGTTCATTACCGGTAGATTCGCTCCCTCATTAGTAAACTTTTCTGTCACTTGATGTGTCATATAGACCAGCTGAAACTGCTCAAGAAGCCTGATGTTATGCCTATTAGGTCCAAATCTCACAGTTCTAGAGAAGACTGAATCCTACACCATTCTGAGACCTTCATTGAAACCAACCTGTCTGTCCATCTTTGAGAAAAACTTCCAGCCTATTTCATGGATAATCTTCTTTGCTTATCCAAACATCAGAGATATTATTATTACGGGTATATTATGGGTGTAGCAGAATTTGGTGCAATCTGCAAAAATCCTTCTTGACTTGAACTAAAGATACTTTTGGGATCATGATAGATCACTACCAGGGGAGCAGCAACCTGTACTTCATCTTTCCTGGCTAAGAACAAACTCTGGAGACAGGGAGGAAGGAGGTGAGTTCCTGCAGCATTTTGTAAATTTGCAATAAATCCTTAGGGAGTTTTCCTGGTGGGGAGGTTTGTCTGGGTGTGAGCAACTCTTTCCTCCAAATTTTGCCACCTCCTCAGGTTATGACCTACACTTACCTAGTAGAGATGTTTCCGGGCTCAGCTAATATATGCTTGGAATTTGCTGCAGGATCCAGAGAAATGACACTGAATCTCAAAAATTATTATTTATTATTCGCTAGGTAGCTTGATTATATGGGGCAGAAATAGGCCTCTCAGAACTTAGTTGTTCATAACACTGCAAAATCCTCTGAAATGACTCTACTCTGAAATTAGGTCTAAGCCCATGGTTTCCCATTATCTGTGAAATACAAATGAGAGGATTAGTAAGAATTGTATGTCAGATTAATGGATATAAGGTTGAAAAGAAAACTGCCATACACTGGGGGCCAGAGAGAGAAAAGTATCCTAAAAAACTCAATTTGCTTGTATCCACCCCAGTGCTTAGTACACCTTCTTAAAACCATCGCCCCTGCCCTCCTCCCTTCCTTAACTTCTATTTTTAACCACTCAATCTCCAAGGGCTCCTTCCTCTCTGCCTTCAAACATGCCCACGTCTCCCCCATCCTAAAAAAACCCACTCTTGACCCCACTTCCCCCTCCAGTTATCGTCCTATCTCCCTACTACCCTTCCTTTCCAAAATCCTAGAACGAGTCGTCTACAATCGATGCCTAGAATTCCTTAACTCCCATTCTCTCCTAGACCCCCTCCAATCTGGCTTCCGTCCCCTCCACTCTACCGAGACTGCTCTCTCTAAGGTCACCCATGACCTCCTTCTTGCCAAATCCAATGGCTCCTACTCCATTCTGATCCTCCTTGACCTCTCTGCTGCCTTTGACACTGTCGACCATCCCCTCCTCCTCCATACCTTATCTCACCTTGGCTTCACGGACTCTGTCCTCTCCTGGTTCTCCTCTTACCTCTCTGGCCGATCATTCTCGGTCTCCTACGCTGGAGCCTCCTCCCCCTCCCATCCTTTAACTATTGGAGTTCCTCAAGGGTCAGTTCTTGGCCCTCTTCTGTTCTCCATTTACACTCACTCCCTCGGTGAACTCATCCGCTCTCACGGCTTTGACTACCATCTCTACGCAGATGACACGCAGATCTACATCTCCGCCCCTGTCCTCTCCCCCTCCCTTCAGGCTCGCATCTCCTCCTGCCTCCGGGACGTCTCCACCTGGATGTCGGCCCGCCACCTAAAACTCAACATGAGCAAGACTGAGCTCCTCATCTTCCCTCCCAAACCCGGTCCGCTCCCAGACTTCTCTATCACCGTGGATGGCACGACCATCCTTCCCGTCCCGCAGGCCCGCAATCTCGGTGTCATCCTTGACTCGTCCCTCTCGTTCACCCCACACATCCTATCCGTTACCAAGACCTGCCGGTTTCACCTCTACAATATCGCCAAGATCCGCCCTTTCCTCTCCACCCAAACGGCTACCTTACTATTCCGGGCTCTCGTTATATCCCGGCTAGACTACTGTGTCAGCCTTCTCTCTGACCTCCCTTCCTCCTCTCTCGCCCCGCTCCGGTCTATTCTTCACTCCGCTGCCCGGCTCATCTTCCTGCAGAAACGATCTGGGCATGTCACTCCCCTTCTTAAACAACTCCAGTGGTTGCCTATCGACCTCCGCTCCAAACAAAAACTCCTCACTCTAGGCTTCAAGGCTCTCCATCACCTTGCCCCTTCCTACCTCTCCTCCCTTCTCTCTTTCTACCGCCCACCCCGCACGCTCCGCTCCTCTGCCGCCCACCTCCTCGCCGTCCCTCGGTCTCGCCTATCCCGCCGTCGACCCCTGGGTCACGTCCTCCCACGGTCCTGGAACGCCCTCCCTCCTCACCTCCGCCAAACTGATTCTCTTTCCCTCTTCAAAGCCTTACTTAAAAATCACCTCCTCCAAGAGGCGTTCCTAGACTGAGCTCCTCTTCCCCCTCTACTCCCTCTGCCATCCCCCCTTTACCTCTCCGCAGCTAAAGCCTCATTTTCCCCTTTTCCCTCTGCTCCTCCACCTCTCCCTTCCCATCCCCACAGCACTGTACTCGTCCGCTCAACTGTATATATTTTCGTTACCCTATTTATTTTGTTAATGAATTGTACATCGCCTTGATTCTATTTAGTTGCCATTGTTTTTACGAGATGTTCTTCCTCTTGACGCTGTTTAGTGCCATTGTTCTCGTCTGTCCGTCTCCCCCGATTAGACTGTAAGCCCGTCAAACGGCAGGGACTGTCTCTATCTGTTGCCGACTTGTTCATCCCAAGCGCTTAGTACAGTGCTCTGCACATAGTAAGCGCTCAATAAATACTATTGAATGAATGAATGAATACAGTGTCTGGCACACAGTAAGTGCTTAACAAATGGCACAATTATTATTAAAGAGTCAGCAGGTTGCTTTGGTACCAGAGTCTGGGGCTATCTTTGAAAGAGTTGTGAAATACTGGCTTTTCATGCCAAATACAAGAAGGTGAAGTTCTTATTTCTAGACTGTTCTCCTGAGAAGAGACTGCCAGGAAATGAACATGAAGAGGTATAGAATCTGACTCCCTTTGCTTTTCCCTCCTCTCAGCTCCACAACACTTATGTACATATCTGTAATTTTATTTATTTGTATTAATGTCTGTCTCCCCTCCTCTAGACTGTAAGCTCATTGTGGGCAGGGAATGTGTCTGTTTATTGCTGTATTGTACTCTCCCAAACACTTAGTACAGAGCTCTGCATACAGTAAGTGCTCAATAAATACAAATTGAATGAATGAATGAAAATCAATGCAGAGTTGCATGTAAGGTTTCTGTTTATCAGCAACAAGCCACCTCCACCCACCTCCAAAAAGGAAGTGGAAAGTATTCATTACCCTCGTAAAGCCTCCCTGGTTAGGGTTTCTGTGAGAAAATTCCATGTCTTTTTCATCTTACTCCCTCAGAGGATACACAAAGCCATTTGATCAAGCTTTCTTCTTTCCCCTTCTGCAATCAGCTCAGGGCAAGGGGTCAGCAGCAAGATAGATGAGATTGAGGTACAGTGAGTAGCCCCTCTTAAGATCGTACCTAGAGAGTTTCCAATACTCTACCAGTCTTGGCTATGGGAGGAAAAGTCAAGCAGAGGCAAACGTATTCCATTCCTAGCTTGGGCAGTGGCTAACAAGTGGAAGGCAATCTGCTACAGGTCAAAGTCACCTGCACTGGGCAGCAGCGGCATGTGAGAAAGTTGAGGGTGGAGATTCAAGTTTACTGGGCCAAAGAAGGCAGTGGTAAACACTTTCACATTTTTCCCAAGAAAATTCTATGGATATACTACCAATGCAATTGTAGATGGAGGTGGGGTGCTCTGGAGTTGCTATGGAGTTGCCATTTGTTAAGCACTTACTGTGTGCCAGACACTGTACTAAGCACTGGAGTGGGTATAAGCAAATTGGGTTTTTCAGGATACTTTTCTATATCTGGCCCCCAGTATATGGCAACTCCAGTGTATGGAGTTGGAGTTTCAAGGAGTTGCTATGGGTCAGAAACAACTTGACAGCATAAGACAAGACAAAACAATGAGTAGGTTGTCTACAGTGATGGGAAATATAGGGAGGACAGAGCAAAATCGATCAGGGACAAATGTAAAGTATTACATGTAGACACACACAAACACACAGAGACACACACACACACACACACAAACATCACATATACAGGTTGGGGAATGACTGGCTAGAAAGAAAGCCAGCTGAAAAAATATGGAGCTCATGGAGAACCACAAAGTGAATATGAATGTCAGATAGTGCTTCTTAAAGAAGCCAGAATCACATTTAGATGTATCGAAAAGAGTGTGACACTCAAGAGTCAAGAATTAATTCATCTGTAACACTTGGCATGGGTGAGATCCTTTTTATATTACTGTGTTCAGTTTTGGTTGTCACACTTTAATAAATATAGTTGTCCTTTGTATTCAAGAAAGATGCCTCTGACAGTGAAATTCACCTCTGAGTGCATGGATGAGCCAAAAGGCCAATACAGGGCCTTCAGTTCCACAACCCCAGCTATATGGTGTACCCCCAAATTCAGTACCTAGTGATATTATTATGCTTGATGTTGGCAGCACCTAATATTCTTGTTTTTGCCTTCTTGATTCTTATGAAGCTTTTGGTCAAAATCGCTTTTCTTGTTTGCAGTGTGCCATGCTGGTCCATCTGTGGCAATTGGTTCCCAGATTTCATCTGGGATGCAGCTCCAACTGAGGATTCATTTTACCAGGTTCTTAAAATGTTTCTTCTACCCTCCTTGCTTTCAGTTTCTCTATTTCAGCTTACTATACAGCAGTTGTTTGGTATCCTGTCATCGCTCACTGTGGGCAGTAAATGTGTCTGTTTATTGCTATATTGTACTCTCCCAAGCACTTAGTACAGTGCTTTGCACACAGTAAGCACTCATAATAATGTTGGTATTTGTTAAGTGCTTACTATGTGCAGAGCACTGTTCTAAGCGCTGGGGTAGACACAGGGGAATCAGGTTGTCCCACGTGGGGCTCACAGTCTTAATCCCCATTTTACAGATGAGGTAACTGAGGCACAGAGAAGTTAAGTGACTTGCCCAGAGTCACACAGCTGACAAGTGGCAGAGTCGGAATTCGAACCCATGACCTCTGACTCCAAAGCCCGGGCTCTTTCCACTGAGCCACGCTGCTTCTCTTCTCACTCATTAAATGGGACTGCATTAATTAATTAATTAATTCTCCTCATGTGTTCCACTCAGTTTCAATGCTAGGAGACCAACTATATTACAAAACTTAATTTTTCATGATTTTGTCTTTCCATTTATGTAGCCTGAAAGTAATATTACTGCAATGACATCCCACAGTACTTGGGACAGTGTCATGTCTTTGCATATTGGAAGGTTTGTACGTTCTGGAGACGTGCTGGGGAGAATAATAAGCTGTTCTTGTCATCACATCAGGCTTCCCTCCTTGTCTGTGATGAGACAGGAGCCAGCTTCAGAGGTATCTCGGTGGCATGTATACGGAAATATAACTCCTTCAAGGAAGGGTAGCTGTTCTTGGTTTTGTGGCAATCTGAATAGCTCTGGATCTCTTCTGCTTCAGTCAGTATCCTACCAACCGTCCCAGCTGTGCCTTAACTTGATTTGTGTGTCATGATGGAGGCTTCTGAAAACCTGACTACTGTCTGAATTCTTGAGTGCCATAAGATTCTGTTGGTGCAGTTCATGTTTTATCTCTGAATCATTTCCAGTGAACCAATCACAGTGATTTCTCTTGGCTTGACAGCTGCCAAGTATCATGGAAAAGTTTTCCATTTGTTGTGTACATTGGGGTTTTTTATTTGAGTAGACTGTTCCAATAGGGAAGTTGTGATGTCTCTTTGGGGATGCCTTCATTCTCCAGGAAATTGAGGTTCAAATGTTCTGGTGGTTTGCAGTCACACTTTGAGGCAATTTCTGTAGAGTCAGTGTGAGCTTGGAGCCTTCTAGTTGATTGTTCGTCCGCTATTCTGCTCCATGCATGGCTGAGTTTATCCATACATCCTTGGGGTCCTTTTACCACACTATGTTATAGTTAACAGGATACCACTTTTTGAATTTTAGCTACATCTAGGATATTTTTCTTATGTTTGGCAGTTGAAAAATGGTGTTTATAAACATAAAATTGTGTTTGGCACTGTCACTCAGTGAAAGGAGGCCATTGCTTTAGATTTTGCTAATCCAGTGTGGCTCAATGACTTTCTTCCGTGTGGGGCATCATTGTTGGCACTCCTGTGAGGAGCTTGTCTAAATTCTGGTAGAAATGCTCTTCTTATTTGTTATAGTTTGTCACTGTGAGGGCATAAGCATCGTAGCAAAGCACTTTTGTTTCAGGTTCAGGCAAAGAGTCATCAGATAGTCACTTATACCTCTGGGCAGATTTGGAAGGCAAGACATTAGTGACTGATTGCCAATCAAACCCTTTAGAGCTGTAGTTCTGAAGAGGGCAGGTCTCAAAGCTGTTTGTGGTGCCTCCCTCTGGGAGCTGTCCCCCATCCAGTAGTCTAACCCCACTTAGTGTTGTGATATCAACTCCAAACCTGGGCAGTTGATGCACTACCCTTCCTATAAGCCAATGGCTGATTTCATAGTCACATAGTGTCTACAGATACTCTGTGAGGACCATAGGCCCATGGTTTTGGCATTATGAGGACAATGCCATTAGTTTCAACCCCACAGTTGTTCAGGCAGGGAGGGTAGAACAGCTAGTCTTACCCACCCTGGGCAGATGGGGTTCCAGTAATCATGGGTGCTGCAAGGGTTGGGTGCAGGCTGGAGTCTTTGCAGCATGAATGTGGGATGGGGTTCTGGAATCATGACAGCATTGCAGCTGTTGTGGTGATGGAGCTGGTGAGGTCATATGGGATGCAAAATTGGGCAGGAGTCAATGGCTCCAGAGCAGAGGCCATTGGAACCATTCTCATCCTGCCCCAGAGTCCAGTAAGAACTAGAGGCCAGGGGGTGGAGAAGAAAGAGACACTCCTCCTTTTGTATCTTTTACTTCCTCCTCTTTCCTATCTTTCTCTCTCCTGCCCTCTTTTCCTCCCTTGTCCATCTTCTCCCCCTTCTTCTCCCTCCCTTCACCTCCACTTCTACCTCCCCTGTCCCATCAAAGCTCCACCTCTGAGTGTGTCCTCACCCTCAAAATGAAAAATTGGTGCCCCGATAGCATCCTGTGATTCCTTAAGGTGATAATTATTTTCTTAGTGGATGTCTTGTTTTGTCTTAATAGAAATCTCACCAAAAGTGTACAGCTCATCACCAGTTGGAACCTAAGGGTAAGCAGTGTTAGCTGAGATCCTGGCTGGGCCCCTAGCTGTGGCACACTGGGTTCCTAATCTTGCCTCCTTCTCCTCTTGGGATGGGGAGAGTTGGATTGGCCAGTCATATCATCTTGAAGCCATTCTCAGGCAAAGTGCCTTTCTTCCTGCCCCCAGTTCAATTATCTAAGAAAGTCTTTATACATGAGCCTGAGTAAAAACCTGTTGGTCTACCCTCCTGAGATCAGTTTGAGTTTAATAACTGCTCATACCTGCTTTCGAAGCCAGGGTCCCAGGGTCTGATTTGCCTCAACCAGAACTGGCCTTTAAGCCCTGAAGAGATTCACTAGTTACAAGCCAAGTTTATTTTGGATTTTAGGGACACCTTTTCTAGTCCTCTTCTCTGAGTGAGTGAATAGTACACTCCTATAGCAAAGTGCACTAAACCTTTGTGGGGCTCACAATCTTAATACCCATTTTTCAGATGAGGTAACTGAGGCACAGAGAAGTGAAGTGATTTGCACAAGGTCACACAGCAGACACGGGGCAGAGCCAGGATCAGAACCCAGGTCCTTCTGACTCACAGGCTTGTGCTCTATCCACTAGGCCACACTACTTCACGCTGTCCCCTTCTTGAGAGCAGGGAACATATCAAGCAAATCTGCTATATTGTACTCTCCCAAACACTTTGTACAGTGCTCTGCACACAGTGAGCACTCAATAAATTTAATTGATTGATGGATTAATTGACTGTCAGATCCTCAATGTATATCCCCAACCAGGTTCCACCCTATAGAGCTCCAGCATTGGTGGCCCATATCTCCCAGTCAGCCCTCTGCAGAGGAAGAGTGGGAGGTGCAAACCACTGAGACTTAGTGAAAGATCCTGGCAATGAATGTAATTTGGACTGCCCATGTAGGTCAGAGGTAACATCTTCCCCAGTCATCTTGAGGAGCAAGTTATTTAAAAAGCCTGCACACAATAAGTGCTCAATAAATGCGATTGAATGAAAAAGCCCACATATGCAGGAAGTGGAAGGCAGTTTCTCCCATTATCTATGGCTTTCAAACTCCCTTTGTTTCAGCTTCAAGTAGAAACAAAAGACTTTCAATGTGAGACCCTCTCTCACGTTGGAAAGTCCCAAATGATTTGTACCAACTCACCCAAGTTCTTGTGAATAGATTTAAAACCCCTTTTTCTTCTTCTTCCTCCTCCTCCTCCTCTCACCATTCCCCTCTTCCAGGCAGTATCCAGCAAATCCCCAACTTATGAGAAGTGAAAAAAACAAAGACTTCTTAGCAGGAACAATTCCAGTATTCAATGGGTGTCTTACATTTAAGCCAATATTATGGTTTTGTTTAGATAGAAAAAAATGATGAGGAAGATGAACTCATGCTGACCAAGCATTATTTTTCAATAGACACCACCAATCTTTTTGTAGATACTGGTTTTGGGAGAGAGGCTGGTCATGGGATTTCCAAACTCTGTGAATTGGGCAGGGAATGGATGTTGGAAATGTATTAGATTATCCTATCATTTTGTATTCCTTTGTTTTACAAATTATGCTATTGAATATTCAGCTATTAGGCCTCAGGGCACACTTAAATCATTTCAAGTAACATGTCAGTGGAAAAAAATAATCATTCAATCAATGGAATTTATTGAGTGTGTGCTGTGTGCAAAGCTACTTGGGAGAATACAATATGACAGATTTGGTAGACTCATTCCTTGCCCCACAAGGAGCTTACAGTTTAGAGAGGGAGAGAGGCATTAAAATGATATTCATCCCATCATCAGCCCTACAGCACTTATATACAGATCAAGTACTAAAGGCCAGGGTGATGCAGAAGAGGGTGAGCACAGAGGAAATTAAGGCTTAGTTGGGGGAGCAAAGTGAGCATGCCTGGTTGCAGTAGGAAATCAGCAAGGTAAGATAGGAGGGGGCAGCTGATTGAGTGATTTAAAGCTAATAGGTATTTCTGCTAGATGAGGAGGTGGCTGGGCAACCCCTGGAGGTTCTTGAGGAGCGGAGAAACATGGATGTTCAGCTGATCTGGGCTGCAGAATGAAGTATGGACTGAAGTCGGGATAGATAGAAGGCAGGGAGGTCAGCAACGAGGCTAATGCAGTAGTCAAGGCGGGGTAGGGTAAGTCCTTGCATCAGCAGAGTAGCAATTTGGATGGAGAGGAAAGGTCAGATTTTAGCAATGTTGTGAAGGTTGAACCCACAGGATTTTGTAACAGATTGAATATGTGGATTGAATGAGAAAGATGAGTCGAAGATAATGCTTATGAGACAGGGAGGATGGTGGTGTTGCCTACAGTTATGGGAAAGTTAGGGGGAGGATAGAACTTGTGTGGGAAGATGAAGAGTTCTGTTGTGGACATGTTAAGTTTGACGTGTCAGTGGAACATTCACGTATCAGTGTCCTGTAGGCAGGAGGAATTGCAAAACTGCAGAGAAGGAGAGAGGTTAGGGCTAGAGAGGGAGATTGGGGAATTATCCCTGTAGAGCTAGTAGTTGAAACTGAGGGAACCAATGAGTTCTTCATGGAAGTGGGTGTAGATGAAGACTAGATAGGAACCCAGAACTGAGCCTAGAGGGACACCCACAATTACAGGGTAGGAGACATTGGAGGAGCCTGTGAAAGAGCTGGAGAAGGAGGGGCCAGAAAGATAGGAGGAGAAACAGGAGAGGACAGTGTCAGAGAATGATGACAATGGATGATGTTACCAGGAAAGGGTGTGGTCAACAGTGTCAAAGGCATCTGAGGGGTTGTGGAGGATTTAGGTGGTGTACAGGCTGTCGGATTTGGCATGGAGGAGGAGTTTTCATGGTGTGAAAGGGGCGGAGGTCAGATTGGACATCAAGAGGAGAATTGGAAGAAAGGAAATGGAGCCAGTGAATATAGACAACTAGCTTGAGGAGTTTGGAGAGGAATGATAGGAGGGATATGAGGGGAAGCTGTGGAGTCAAGGTTGTCTTTTTGTGAGGATAGGGGATTCATGAGCATGTTTGAAAACAGTGGGGAAGAAGCCATTGGAAAATGAGCCTCCAGACTTGCAATAAATCAAGCTGCTCTCCTGCATCCCCTTGCCCTGTCGGTGGCTGGTATTTGGGAGAAGACTGCTGTTAATTCCTAAACTTCCCTGCCTCAACCCACTTCCTTTACATTTTCCCTCAGAGGTTTATTCCCCTTCCATGGCAGATGGCCTAGCTAGACCCACAATTGCAGCTGTTGCCTGGTTGTGTTCAAGGTTGGATTATCCCTTTGGGAATTCAAGCATTGGTCTGTGGCAATTGGAGTTGAGCAGCATCTTTTAAAATTTTTGTCCAAGCTCCTAGGTGAAGGCATGGGTGGATTGCCCTCCCTCTCTCCATATTCCCCCCCGCCCCCCGACACACACATATACATCTGCATCCTTGGGCAGGGGGGCTAGAGCTGATCCAAACAAGTGAAGGCACATACAACTGAATTAGAACTCAAATCTCAGACCTTGAAAAAGAGCCAATACAGCCACATTTGTCCGTGTTCCCCAACAATCCAGGCCTCCTCCCAGCTCAGAATCATTTTACCAGGGTTGGTAGGGGAGGCAGAGTGGATCCCCCCAGTCAAACTTCACTTGCTCATTGTGGGCAAAGAATGAGTCTACCAACTCTGTTATATAGTACTCTCCCAAGAACTTATTACAGTGCTGTGCACATAGTAAGCACTCAAGAAATACAATTGATTGACTGATTAACTTGCTGTCTCTGGAACCTGTAGACTCTTCTTTGGGCTGACCATCTCCTGTGTGCCAGGGCTGAGTCACTTCGAAGAGCAAGCCATGCTGGGACTTGGGCAGACTAGGCTGCTCTGCATAGGTGGCCCTGTTCCTGAGGCTGTGATTGGCTGGAAGGATGCAAGAGGGTGGTGGCAATGGCAATGTCCAGGACAAGCCAAGGAGTGACTGGAAGCTGGAGCTGAGCACTGAGCATGCAGGCCCATATGATTACCTCCCCCATCTTTCCCCCAACCCTCTATCAGCTGCCTTCTCCTTTACAAAGAGGAGAAATTTACAATGTACAGTGTCAGAGGGAGCAGGAGGTGGTCAGGTGGCAGGGTCTTCAGCTGAACTCCAACTGCTCCTCTGACATTGTACAAGCATGGTGGCCATCATGGGTTGGTCAATTTTGATGTCCCAGATGGCAGCCATGTTGGTGAACTCAGAAATTCACCTTTGCTATCGGAAGGAGCAATGGCTCCCATTATACATATCTGAGGAACAGCTGTTGCCCCCCTCCTCCCCACCCCCAACACACTCATGCACATTTTAGGCCAGGGCCCTAGACTGAAGCACCTAAAGCCAAGCATTAATTCCACTTAGATGGAGCACTTAGAACTGTGGCTGGCACATAGTAAGCGCTTAACAAATACCATAGAAAAAAAAAGGTAGGCCAACCCTGCTTTCACATCTTCATTTCTCCCTAACCAAAAAATGGTTCCCTGGCCAGGGAGGAATGCATCTAGCTCTCAGGCTTTCAACAAGCACACAGAAATTCTGCAGTTGCTGCCCAATCTTGACTCGAAGGGAAAATTTCTGGGAGATATAGATTACCAAAATATCCCTTTCTCACACCCAGCAGGGGAATCACTTGCCTTAAAAAAAAAGTTTCAAAATTTTTTGATATTTTAAGAGCTATAAATGAAGGTGCATGCTTAATGTGAGCATATCTAATTTTACTATCACCAAATCAGATACCAAATCAACATTATAGTTTTCATTCATTCATTCAATCATATTTATTGAGCGCTTACTGTGAGCAAAGCACTATACTAAGAGCTTGGAAAGTAACAGTACAGCAAATAAAGAGAGACAACCCTGCCGGGCCACAATCTAGAGGGGTAGTTTTAGCTCACAGTCTAGAGTTTTGAATATAGTATGCCTCATTTGTGATTGCATTTCATATATATGTTTTCCTCTTGAAGTCATATTGCCGTAATCAATTACTGGAGTATTTGTTGAATCTATCCACTAACAGTGTCCAGCTATCAACATCTCAAAAAGTATCATTGTCATAGTCCAAGGGTGCCCAAACCATCTGAACTGAAGAGCTTTAAACCAAAACCATAATATGGGCAAGAATTGTGGTTGGAAAAAAATGCCTTTAGCCAGAATTGTGATCAGGTGCTTCTGGGAAGGAGGGAAAATGGGGAAGCAGTGGTGGCAAGCAAAAGACAGTCCAGAGAGGAGCAGTGGGTGTGGTGGGGGACAGGCATTGCATCCCTTCCCTGGCCCATACCCATGGTCACCATCCACCATCCACCAGCCACCATCATCATTGACAGGGTTGGAGCAGTGACACCCTGTAATAATAACTAATAATAATCATGTTTGCATTAAGTGCTTACTGTGTACCAAGCACTGTACTAAACACTATTGTAGATGCAAGATAATCAGGTCAGAATCAGTCATAGTCCCACACGAGGTTCACAGTCTAAACAGGAGAGACAATGGGTAATTACTCCCCATTTTACAGATGAGGAATTTGAGGCCCAGAGAAGTGACTTGACCAAGGTCACAGAGCAGGCAGGTAGTGGAGCTGAGATTAGGAGCCAGTCTCTTCTAAATCCCAGGCCCATGCACTTTCTGCTAGGCAATGCTGGAGTCTACTACCATCACCACAAATTATAATTAAGCACATGTGCGGGGGCCACACAGCTTGTCGAGAAGAGCCACATGTGGCTCGCGAGCCGCCCTTTGGCCCCCCCCATCACAGGCACTCTTCAGCAGCCTGGTTGGCAATCCCAGCAGAGAGCCTATTTTTTCTCTCTTGCATAAAGCCATGCTCTCCAGCTCTGCTTAGAGGCACTTAAGAAAACGCATGCATTTCTGAATCAATCTCCAAGCTAAATATTATTCTGTCCAGGAAGCTTCTTTTACGTCAGTAGGTATTTTGGTCAAGAATTACAGAATGTACTTCTAGATGAGCTGAAAACACCCTTTAAAAAAAACAGTTTCTTTCTGAAAAAATTATGTTCTTTTTCTAACATTTACACATGAAGGAAAATGTGCGGTCATGGAGTTGGCTCTTTCCCAACCTGTGGATTTGGTAAATGTTTGATAGCACTGTCCTTTGCTTGTTGTTGTTTTTTGAACAAGGTTGGAGAGCCATTTCATAACTAGCCCCAAGAACACCAAGCTTTTATCTACTTATACAGTATACAACTCTCTTACCATGAAATATCAGTCATTTACTTCTCTGTGAAACACAGTGAGTTTAAACACCGGGTGGAGCTAATGAATTCTGAGGCTTTTTACTGTACCTGGAATCTGATGCTGCTGGGTGAAATCACTGTATGTTAATGCTGGGCTAGGCAAGATGAAAAAAATACCTAACCTAGCAGGGTAAACAGAAAGCCTAAGGAATGTCAGTCTGGTTGAACACAGGAATGGGCTTCTCTCTAAACTAGAACAGGGGCTGGTTTCTTCATTCCTCCCAAGCCCACTTCCTTAGCTGTACCCAATTCTGGTCTTGCCCCCTTCAGACTCCTTGCTCATATTTTCCCCAGGGTCTGGAATTTCCTTCCCCCACAAATATTACTGGCTTCACCCTCCTAATCGATCGATCAATGATATTTACTGAGTGCTTACTATGTGCAGAGCACTGTATTAAGTGCTTGGGACAGTACAATACAACAGAATTAATAATAATAATAACTGTGGTATTTAAGTGCTTACTGTGTGCCAGGCACTGTACTAAGCGCCAGTGTGGATATAAGCAAATAGGGATGGACACAGTCCCTGTCCCACATAGGGCTCACAATCTTAAACCCGATTTTACAGATGAGATAACGGAGGCCCAGAGAAGTGAAGTGACTTGCCCAAGGTCTCACTGCAGGCACATTCCCTGCCCCATAATGAGCAGCTGACCTAGAAGATAGAGCATGGGCCTGGGAGTCAGAGGACCTGAGTTGTAATCCCAACTCTGCCAATTTCTTGCTGTGTGACCTTGGAAAAGTCACTCGACTTCTCTGTGCCTCAGTTTCCTCAACTGTAAAATGGGGATTAAATACCTGTTATCCCTCCTACTTAGGCTGTAAGCTCCATGTGGAACAGGCACTGTGTCCAGCCTAATTAACTTGTACCTACCCCAGTGCTTAGAACAGTGTTTGAAACATATTGTAAGAGCTTAACAAATACCATTAAAAAAAATGAGTTTACAGTCTATCCCACAACCTCCAAAGCCTTTCTAATAATAATGATGATGATGACGATAATGGCAATAGTAATAATACTAATGGTGGCATTTGTTAAGTGCTTATTACATGCCAAGCTCTGCACTAAGCCAATTTTGCTGAATCAAATCAATCGATCAGTGGTATTTATTGAGCACTTTATTCTGCACTGCACTAAGCATTTGGAAGAGTGCAGTACAACAGAGTTGGTAGACACAGTCTCTGCTCATAATAAGCTTACACGACCGCCTCTCCTGGGGAGCTGCACATTGGACCGCCCGGCCTCACGCCTAGCTGAACCTTTCACAACCCGGACCTCTGGACCTCTGCACCCCCGCTCAAGGACTCCGACACTAAGGATCTCCCTTCCGGCCCCTGCTCCCGCAGACCCCCCTGCCACCAGCTCCCATTCTGCTCCTCCGCTCGGGCCTGGGGACATTGTGCTCCGCAACCGCCCTCCCCCCAGTCTGCCTGGAAGCGGCCATTTTGGGAAGCCCTCACTCCCTCTTCCCCCGTGAGGTGATTCATCTCCCCCGCCCCGGGCAACGATGTCCTTGTTCTCACTCTGTTACCTGACCTTAGCCGCCATCTACGACCGCAACCCACCCCGGACATCCTCAGGGCTCCCGCCGCCGCCTCAGAGACATTGGACATGAGCCCCGGGACTCTCCTTGCCGCTGGCCTATTGACTTTGATTTTGATCAGGTCGACCCTTAGTCAAGTCAACCCCCGACCCTGGTCATTACCCGCTTATTAATACTATTTTATTGTATCATGTTACTAGATGACCGCTTTCACATGTTATGGTTAATTGTCAGTGCTGCCACCTACCGCTCTGGCCTCACCATGTCCCCCCACCACCTCCATCTGCCCCTCCCAATCCGCTCCTTCCCCTTCCCTTCTATCGCCCAGCTCTTTCCCGCTCTCTCCTCTGCCTCCTTCCCCCATCCTTTCTCCTGCCCTAGAACCCCACTTTACCAGTGCCACCCCTCTTGCCCCTCCCCCTACGCTCCTCCCCACCAAACTCCCTCCTCCCGCCCTCCCCCCTTCCCTCTTCCCCACCCACACCCCATCCCAGTCCTCCTGTCCCACTGCCACCCCTCCTCCCCATCTCCCCGTCCAGGTGCCCCGCCATCTCCTTCCCATCCAAACCCTCCCCTCCCCCCGCTCTCTCCCCTCTCCCCCCCTTGCACCCACAGCTACTTTCAAGTGTGGCCTCTGGAACCCCCGCTCCATTACAGATAAACTACCTTTCATCCATGACCTTTTCCTTTTCTGCTCTCTCCTCCTCCTCGCCCTTACGGAAACCTGGCTTATTCTTGAAGACACGGTCTCCTCCGCTGCTCTCTCCAGTGGAGGCCTATCCTTCTCCCACTCCCTCAGACTCACCAGAAGGGGAGGAGGCGTCGGCTTCCTCCTTTCACCCCGATGCCACTTCCGCACTATCCTTCCTCCCCCTTCCCTCTCCTTCCCCTCCTTTGAAGCCCATATCATTCGCCTCTACCACCCCCTCCAGATACTTGTAGCTGTTATCTACTGCCCTCCTGGCCCCACCTCTGACTTCTTCAACCACCTAGACCCCTTTCTCACCTTCCTTATCTCCTTCTCTCTGCCCACTCTGATCCTCGGAGGCTTCAACATCCACATGGATGTACCCGGTGACTCCTCTGCCGCCCACCTGCTATCGCTCCTCGACTCTGCCGACCTCCTGCTCCACCATACCTCGCCCACTCACTGACTCGGTCACACCCTCGATCTCGTCATCTCCTACCGCTGCACTAGCTCCTCCTTCACCAACTCTGAAATCCCTCTCTCAGACCATACCTTCTCATCTGCCTCATCTCTCACACTCCCTCCCCCTGCAAATCTATACTACTCCCCCACAGAGACCTCTGCTCTCTTGATCCCATCTGTCTCTCCAAAAGCTTCTCTCCCCACCTTGGCCCCCTGTCCTCTCTTCCCACTCTCGATGATCAGGTCACTGCTTTCAACTCCATCCTCTCTACTCATCTCAACTCTCTCGCCCCCCTTTCCCTCCGCTGCTCTCGCTCCACTAACCCACAGGCCTGGGTCACTGCCTCTGTCCGCCTCCTACGCTCCTATGCTCGAGCTGCCAAGCGCTGCTGGTGAAGGTCCAAGCACCAAGCCAACCTTATCCATTTCAAATTTATCCTTTTCGGCCTTAACTCTGCCCTCTCCTCCTCCAGGCAAAACTTCTTTTCTTTCCTCACTGACACCCATGCCCATCACCCCCGCCAATTGTTCCGGACCTTTAACTCTCTCTTTAGGCCCCCTGTTCCTCCCCCTCCCCCATCCCTTACCCCCAGTGATCTGGCCACCTACTTCATCACAAAAATTAACACAATCAGGTCTGAGCTCCCCAAAGTCACCCCTCCTCCTCGTCCCTCCTCGCAAGTGCCACTCCCTCCACCTGTGCCTCGGACCCCATTCCCGCTCACCTTATAAAAACCATCGCCCCTGGCCTCCTCCCCTCCTTAACTTCTATCTTTAACCACTCACTCTCCAATGGCTTCTTCCCCTCTGCCTTCAAACTTGCCCATGTCTCCCCCATCCTGAAAAAACCCTCTCTCGACCCCACTTCCCCTTCCAGTTATCTCCCTATCTCCCTACTACCCTTCCTTTCCAAGCTCCTAGAACGAGTCGTCTACACTCGCTGCTTAGAATTCCTTAACTCCCATTCTCTCCTGGACCCCCTTCAATCTGGCTTCCATCCCCTCCACTCTACCGAGACTGCTCTCTCTAAGGTCACCCATGACCTCCTTCTTGCCAAATCCAATGGCTCCTACTCTATCCTAATCCTCCTTGACCTCGCAGGTGCCTTTGACACTGTTGACCATCCCCTTCTCCTCCATACTTTATCTCACCTTGGCTTCACCAACTCCGTCCTCTCCTGGTTCTCCTCTTATCTCTCTGGCCGGTCATTCTCGGTCTCCTTCGCAGGCTCCTCCTCCTCCTCCCAACTTCTAACTGTTGGGGTTCCTCAAGGGTCAGTTCTTGGCCCTCTTCTGTTCTCCATATACTCTCACTCCCTTGGTGAACTCATTCACTCTCACGGCTTCAACTATCATCTCTATGAAGATGACAGAGATCTACATCTCTGCCCCGTCCTCTCCCCCTCTCTTCAGGCTTTTATGTCCTCCTGCCTCCAAGACGTCTCTACCTGGATGTCTGCCCGCCACCTAAAACTCAACATGGCCAAAACTGAGCTCCTCATCTTCCCTCCCAAGCCCAGTCCTCTCCCTGACTTCCCTATCACTGTGGATGGTATGACCATCCTTCCCGTCTCTCAGGCCCGCAACCTCGGTGTCATCTTTGACTCGGCTCTCTCGTTCACCCCACACATCCAATCCGTCACCAAAACCTGCCGGTCTCACCTTTATAATATCGCCAAGATCCGCCCTTTCCTCTCCACCCAAAGGGCTATCTTACTGTTACAGGCTCTCGTAATATCCCGGCTAGATTACTGTGTCAGCCTTCTCCCTGATCTCCCTTTCTCCTCTCTCTCCCCGCTCCATCTATTCTTCACTCCGCTGCCCGGCTCATCTTCCTACAGAAATGCTCTGGGAATGTCACTCCCCTTCTTAAAAACCTCCAGTGGTTGCCTATCAACCTCCACACGAAACAAAAACTTCTCACTCTAGGCTTCAAGGCTCTCCATCACCTTTCCCCCTCCTATCTCTCCACCCTTTTCTCTTTCTACTAACCACTCTGCACGCTCCGCTCCTCTGCCGCCCGCCTCCTCACCGTCTCCCATTCTCGCCTATCTTGCCGTCGACCCCTGAGCCAAGTCCTCCTGCGGTCCTGGAATGCCCTCCCTCCTCACCTCCGCCAAACTAATTCTCTTCCCCTCTTCAAAACCCTACTGAGAGCTCACCTTCTCCAAGACTCCTTCCCAGACTGAGCTCCCCCTTTTCCCTCTGCTCCCTCTGCTCCCCCTCTACCCCCCCTTCACCTCCCCTCAGCTAAGACCTCTTTTCCCCCCTTTCCCTCTGCTCCTCCCCCTCTCCCTCCCCCTCCCCTCAGCACTGTACTTATCCGCTCAACTGTATATATTTTCATTACCCTATTTATTTTGTTAATGAGATGTACATCACCTTGATTCTATTTATTTGCTATGGTTTTAATGAGATGTTCATCCCCTTGATTGTATTTATTGCTATTGTCATTGTCTGTCTGTCTCCCCTGATTAGACTGTAAGCCCGTCAAAGGGCAGGGACTGTCTCTATCTGTTACCAATTTGTACATTCCAAGTACTTAGTACAGTGCTGTGCACATAGTAAGCGCTCAATAAATACTATTGAATGAATGAATGAATGAATGGAGAACTGTAAGAGGAAGAGGAGCTATAACAGTCAGAGGAAGAAGAATCCTGGCAGTAGCAGTGGCCTCCATGCTGGGGTAACAAGAATAGAAATTCCAAGGGTGCCAGCCCAACCACCCCCACAGCCACCACTGCCACCCTGTTGCTGTTTTGGCAGTAGCAGTAGTTGTATTTACTTTTGGCAGTAGCAGTAGTTGTATTTACTGAGGGCCTACTTGGTGCAATGCACTGTTACTAAGCACTGTAAAGTAAAAAAGAAGCAAGGGGTACATTCCCTCCCCACAAGGAGCTTAGACTCTAATAGGGAAAACATACAAAAAAGTTTATATGTAGATGACCCTGTTTTTAAAATTTGAATATATTAATTTAATATTTATAAAAAGGTTTGACTATGGGTGTAAATAAGTTAAAAAGTGCTAGAGATGACTGATGAGTTTTTATGATTTTATATGAGTTTATATGAGAAACAGCATGCCATAATGGATAAATCACAGCCCTGGGAGTCAGAAGGTCATGGGTTCTAATCCCAGGTCCAGCACTTCTCCGCTGTGTGACTTTGGGCAAGTCACTTCACTTCTCTGTGCCTAGGTTGTCTCATCTGTAAAATAGGGATTGAGACTGTGAGCCTCTCATGGGACAGAGAATGTGTCCATTCCAATTTTCTTGTCCCCACCCCAGCACTTAGTACAGTTCCTGGCATATAGTAAGCATTTAACAAATACAATTATTATTATGACGATTATGATGATAATAATAATTTGGACTTGGGATGTTGAGAATTAAGCAGGGTTCCAGAGCAGGGGAACAATGTGAGAGAGGTGATGGAAGTGGGAAAGTCAAGACTGTGGCTTAGTGGGCCTGGGAGTCAGAAGGACCTAATCCCAGCTCTACCACATGTCTTCTGTGTGACCCTGGGAAAGTCACTAAACTTCTCTGGGCCTCAGTTACCACATCTGTAAAATCTTCAATGTCTGCTCTCCAAGGGCTTCGAGTCAAGACTGTGGCTTAGTGGAAAGAGAGAGCATGGGCCTGGGAGTCAGAAGGACTTGGGTTCTAATCCCAGCTCTAACACGTGTCTGCTGTGTGACCTTAGGCAAGTCACTTAACTTCTCTGGGTCTCAGTTACCTCATCTGTAAAATCTTCTACTGTCTGCTCTCCAAGTGCTTCTTGCCCACTGCTTTCAAACATGGCCATATCTTCCCATCCTAAATAAACCCACCTTTGACCCCACAGCTCCCTCCAGTTATCACCCCATCTCCCTCCTACTATTCCTCTCCAAACCCCTTGGGTGAGTTGTGTACACCCACTGTCTCAAATTCCTCTCCTTCAATTCTCTCCTCGACCCCCTCCAATCTGACTGTCGTCCCCTTCACTCCACAGAAACTGCCCTTTCAAAGGTCAACAATGATCTCTTTCTTGCCAAATCCAGTGGCCTCTACTAAATCCTAATCCTCTTCAACCTCTCAGATGCCTTTGACACTGTAGACCACTCCCTTCTCCTAGAAATATTATCCAACCTCAGCTTCACTGACACTGTCCTCTCCTGGTTCTCCTCCTATCTCTCTGGCCACTCATTCTCAGTACCTTTCGCAGGCTCCTCCTTTGCTTCCTAACCCCTGACTGTTGGAGTTCCTCCAGGTTCAAGTCCCCTTCTATTCTCCAACTATACCCACTCCCTTGGTGAACTCATTCACTCCCATGGCTTCAACTACCACCTCTATGCAGATGATACCCAAATCCACATCTACAACTCTGATCTCTCCTTCTCTGCAGACTCACGTTTCTTCTTGCCTTCAAGGCATCTCAACTTAGATATCCTCCCTTCACCTCAATCTTAACATGTCCAAAACAGAACTCCTTATCTTCCCACCCAAACCCTGGCCTCCCATCACTCTAGATGGCACCACCATCCTTTCTGTGCCACAAGCCTGTAATCTTGGTATTATCCTTGAGTCCTTTCTCTCATTCAACCCACATATTCAATCCATCACTAAATCCTGTTGTTCCTACTGTCACAACATCACTAAAATCCACCCTTTCCTCTCCATCCAAACTGCTACCAAGTTAATACAATCATTCATCCTATCCAGCCTTCTTGCTGACCTCCCAGCCTCCTGCTTCTCCCCACTCCAGTCCATACTTCAATCTGCTGCCTGGATCATTTTCCTATAGAAACATTCAGGACATCTCACCCTACTCCTTAAAAAACTCCAGTGGTTGCCCATCCACCTCCACATCAAACAGAAACTCCTCACCACTGGCTTTAAAGCATTCCATCATCTTGCCTGCTCCTACCTCACCTTGCTATTCTCCTACTACAACCCAGCCCGCATACTTCTCTCCTCTAATTCTAACTTTCTCACTGTCCCTTGATCTCACCTATCTAGCCTCCGACCCCTCGCCCATGTCCTGCCTCTGGCCTGAAACGCCCTCTCTCCTCAAATCTGACAATTACTCTCTCCACCTTCAAAGCCTTATTGAAAGCACATCTCCCCCAGGAGGCCTTCCCTGACTAAGCCCCACACCCCCTTTTCCTCTTCTCCAACTCCCTTCTGTGTCACCCTGACTTGCTCCTTTTATTCTCCCCCACCCAAGCCCCACGGCATTTATGTACATATGTGTAATTGATTTATTTATATTAATGTCTGTCTTCCCCATCCAGACTGTTAGCTTATTGTGGGCAGGGAATGTGTCTGTTTATGCTGTATTGTATTCTCCCAAACACTTAGTGCAATCCTGTGCACACAGTAAGCACTCAATAAATATGATTGAAGGAAGGAATTAATGAATGACTGTGAGCACTACATGGGACAGGGATTGTGTCCAACCTGATTAACTTGTATCTACCCCAGCACTTAAAAAAGTGCTTTGAAAATAGTAAGCACTTAACAAGTACCATTATTATTATTACTAAGACCGAGGTACAACTAAAAAGTTGGTGTGGGAGCAACAAAGACAGCCAGTTGGGAAGTAGAGGGTGAAGAAGGAAGATAAATAAGGTGAGATCAGTTGGGTCTCAATGTACCACTCCGAGTTTATCATTGGCATAGAACCCCTTCTCTAGGTCCAAGCATCAAGTCAAGGACTTTAATAGCAGAGAACTGCACTGTGAATGTCTTTGCTGCTGAGGTCTGATGTTTCTTGATTTGTGAGTGATAACAATTAACTCATGTGTGAACCTTTATGATAATATACAATCTAAATTCCTTCAGCAGTATAATGTTTTGCTGAGTTCCATTAAAAAGAGCATCTGATTTTCTTTGGGCTCATCTGTTCACATTCTTGGGCCTGCCATGTACAGATACTGAAATATCTGAATATATTTGTGTTATACTGAATGTTGGATTTCTAATAGTCATTGCCTTCCATAGCTAATGTGTTATGACATCATGATCCTGTTTAATGAGCATTTCAACCCAACTCTTGTTTTCTGACTCACTGTGTTTGCTGACTGACCCAGTTTGATACTTGATGCTCACATCCATTCACCTGCTCTTGGATGACAACAGTGCTCATGTGAACAGCAGGGTTGCCATCTATACCTTACATGCTCATAAATATTCTCTGGAATAACCTCTTCCTCAATAAGAAATTAATCACAGAGTTACCTCCCCCTCCGTCAGGAAGATGGCTGGTGGTGGGAGAGTGCCAACTTTGCCCTGCAAATGCCCTCAGAATCAACCCCAACTCCCGCCAAAATAGAAGTCTAAATGGAGCTGGACTTGGTCCATGGATCTCTTTTTGTCATGACCTATGGGGCAAGCTCTGGCCCATGTTCCAGTGGCAGGTAGTCTAGTTGGACTTTCTCGGGCATCCTAGAGGAGAAGAGGCTACTCCCTCCAGCAAACACAACACAATTGTCATCTCTTCTGCTTTTTGGCCTGCTTAACAAGGGAATAAAGTTGGTACTGGCCGTGTTTAGGACAGTTAACACTGGGGCTGAGTTGAACACCACCCTGTTCATACTTCAAAACCCCCAAATTTTCTCTATGTCCTAGCTATGGCACATAACTCATTGGGCACAACTGGGATATTCTGTGTTGGTTGCCTATGTGAATAGGCTAGGGAGGTCAAAATATCTGGATGGGGTACAAGATTATGAGCTCCTTAAGATCAGGGACTGGGTCTTTTAGTTTACTGTACTCCCCCACTTGGTTAGTACAGTACTCTATACACAGTAGGTACTCAGTAAATACCATTGTTTGATTGAGTGACTGATGGAGCTTCAACTATCAATTAATGGTATTCATTGTGCACTTCCTGTGTGCAGAGCACTGGGAAAGTGCAATACAACAGAGTTGGTAGGCACATTCCCTGCCCACATAGAGCTTGCAACTAGAGGAGTTTCAGCACCATAAATCTTGGGGCCAAGTATGGATTAGGTGATGTAGTAATGGAGCAGCTCTGAAGCAGGAACAAATCCCACCCTGCGTAATTGTGCCTGTAGAGAGGTAATTATAATCATTACGATATCTGTTAAGTCCTTACTTCATGTCAAGCACTGAGCTAAATACAAAACAATCATGCTGGACACACGAAATTCACAAACAAAGAGATGGACTGTAGTGGGAAGAGAGAATCATGGTCATTTTGAGTGGAAAACTAGTTTGCCCTTATGTATTGGCTTACTATGTCCCAAGGTTGCTCCTTTTGTTTTGGTTTGGTTTTTTGCTGAGGAATAAATACAGCTGTAGTATAGAAGGTGCAGCTGTTCAAGATGGATTAAAGGGCCTCAGTGGGTTCAGACATGCACAGTGGTGCTTGACCAACTTTTAAGAGGGATCAGTGTTTATCCATATAGCTCTCCTTAAGGTTCAAAGATGACACTATGGTTGGTGAGATTTTTCTCAGGATGTGTGACTGGCAATCCCTTCTGCCTTATGTGCATATAAAGGTTACCCCATGCTGCACTGTTGCATTTGTTACCCACTGTGCCTGGTGAGGTTTTCTTTCTTTCTCTTGGCATTGTGATCTTCTCAAAGTCTCTGCTCTAATACAGTTGTCTCCTTTCTTATGTGCTGCATTCCAGGCTGACCAGTTCCATGCAGCTGTCGCTCAGCTGCTATATCCAGTGCTGTACCACATCATTTAGGGTTTTGCTTCACTGGGTTTTTGAAACATTTTTGCTGTTAATTCTTTCTATGGTTTCCCCATTTCAGTTCACCATAGAGCAGCTGCCTGGGAATCCAGCTGTTGTCCATTCTCCTCACATGTCTCCCAGGGAAAGGGTGGTATGATGAGCAGGACTCTGATGTTAATTATCTCTTCGGCCTCCTAGGACCTCACTGTTCATGCTCCCTCCCGTCTTGCCCTATGAGGTAGTTATTAGACTAAGATGGCTTTAGGGGAACTGCTTTAGAAGTTGAATGTGGCAAATGTAGTAGGCTCAGGTTTCCCACCCATAAGGAAATTAGAATGCTATAACTGCCTTGTTCACCTTCAGTTTGCTCTGAATCTTGATGCTGTGTTGGTGCCACATTGTCTTTGAACCTCCTAAAATTTGCAGTTGATTTAGTTTTCTGCTTCCTTATCTAATCCTTGCATCACTGGACAGTGTGCTACCCAGATAAAGTTCAAAGACTGAAACATAAATATTTTTCACCAGCAGTTAGAAATGATGTGCTCCGGACAGTGGTAAAACAAGGCAAGGGTGAGTGAAGCAGCTGCTTTAGGCATGCTCGCTTCAGCTCCTTCCCTGCTCCCCTCTCATACCCTAACACCTCCATGGTTGGCCCCAATCTGTGCCCTTCCTTCTCCCCTCCCCCCCATCCCACACACACTCCTCTCCAAAGGCTGCTGTGGAAGTTGAGGGGTGGATAGGAGAGGCTGGTCCCAAAGCCTTCTGGATTTGGGAAAGGTGACTCTGGGTTAATTGGAGGACTGAGGGCCAGGCCGTCCCAGCATGGTCTTCCTCCTGGGCCACTACTCCTCTGGGCAACTGAGTTTAGGTGCTCCTAAACTAGGATTCGAAGGTGGATTGTCCTAGATTAGGTTATCCTAATTAGATATTATCTATTAGATTAGATAGTATATATAGATATTAGTTATATTAGAAAGATATTAGATATTAGATTATTAGATATTCGATTATATACCTACATTCCCCCTAACATCCTGATGAAAAGTGACTAGGCGTACTGAAATCGATGGGGTGGCCAAAATTTGGGAGTTCTGTCCTGCCATCCTAAAAGCCTAAGGAAGGATCCACTAAGGGGGACCTGGGACTTACCCCCTTAATTGTGTTAGTGAGGTAGTGACAGTCAAAAGGTGGCAACAACAGCTATTTTGCTGCCAAAGCTGAGGTTGTTGAACTGACTCTTTTAGGTTATGGATAAGAATTTTTGGCATGGCGAGAATTGCATCATCCTTCAGTGGCCCCTGGCTTCCCACAGTTCTTCAATGTCTATCACAACCACCCACAAGAGAGAGAAAGAGCATTTGGGATGATGGGACCCAGACTACACATGTTGCTCCTCTAATGCCAACCTATTCACTGCCCCTCAATCTGAGACCCAGAGAAGTAAAGTGACGTGCCCAATGTCACATAGAAGACATGTGGTGAAGAAGGGATTAGAACCCATGACCTTCTGACTCCCAGGTCCATGCTATATCCCTACTTTATTTTAATGCCTGTCTCCCTCTCTAGACCATACGCTTCTTGTGGGTAGGGTATGTGCTACCAACTCTGTTGCATTGTCCTCTCCCAGTGCTTAGTTCAGTGCTTTTTACACAGTAAGCACTCAATAAATACCTTTGATTGATTGATCTATTTGGACCATGGAAGGAGCTTGAGCCATGGAAGGAGCTTGGCTGTTCCTTCCCAGCACTAATTAGTTTAAGGGGAAGAAACTCTTCACTCAGAAATAAGTATTGTCCATTCATTGCAGTTCCCAGCTCTGCCACTTGCTGGCTGTATGACTTTGGGTAAGTCACTTAACTTTGCTGTGCCTCAGTTTCCTCATCTGTAAAATTGGGACTAAATAACCATTCTCCCTCCCCCTTAGACTGTGAGCCCTATGTGGGGCAGAGAATGTGGCCAACCTGGTTATCTTATATCAACCCCAGGACTTAGTGCAGTGCTTGACACATAGTAAGGGTTTAAATATTATTATTATTATTATTGTCATTATCAGGAGAAAATTGGATTCAGTGGCACTTAGACAAACTGGCATGCCATTATAGTTGCATATATGATGGAGCCTCTCACTGAGAACAATGGACAAATCTCAGCCCTGAGACTTCAGGACTAAGAATCTGTACAGAGGAATCGATTCTTTATGGGCAGGGAACATGTCTGCTAATTCTGTTGTATTGTACAGTGCTCTGTAAATAGTAAGAGCTCAATAAATGCAATGGATTGATTGATTGATTGATTGATAGTGGTTTGCGTGATGCCACTTGCTCTCACACTCCCCTGCAAATCAAATTCAGTGGGGCAAAGAGTGCAGTGAACAAGTAGGTGGGCAGGAGTGCAGCACACTGTAAAGTGCATGCAAAGGTTTTTTTGTGGAAAGGCCCTGTTTGCGGACAGAATAGAGATCTCTTTACAACTCTCTCACGGCTTCCCTGGAGGACCTGACTTCTATCTGGGGAAATATTAGCTTTGGGGATGAAGATAGGAAAGGTAAGAAGAGGGAGAGAGAGAGTTAAGTAGAAGATAAAATGAGGTTGGGGAGTCAAAATAAAGGGAATGGTTGAGGGAGAAGGGAGAAAGGAGAGGATCAAGGTAACAAAGGGGTGAGAAGAAGAAGAAGGAAAAGAAAAATAGATGCTTGACCCATTAGGGCATCATTCAAATATCCCCCATACCTAAATTCTTACCACCAGTTCCTCTCTGAGCCCCAGGAGTTAAGCCTCGCAACCCAGGGTGGAGAGGCAAGTCATGAAAAATCATCAAACATTCCTTTCCTTTCCTAGAAAATGGAAGGAAGGGGATTACATCTCCAGGATAGGGAAGACAAGCTTGACAATGTTTTCGAAGTTTCTAAAGGGGGTTCCATGGAACTCTCATTAACTTCTTTTGCAGGAGCCACTGTCAAACATAATGGTTCCCAATACAGTCTCTAATTATAGGATTTGCCAGAGTGAACTCAATAGGAATGTTTTCCCTGCCTTTACATTAATCTGTTTTCATCTCTTTGCTTGTGATTAATTTTATCTTATAATTAACCTACCTAAACTGCCCCTGATCTAGTCAGCATAAAGTTTAACCCACAAATCATGCATGAATACAGTTGTTCTCCATGCCAGGAAGCAGGTAACCACAGTTTAGAATATCCCTTTTTTCTAGAAGACATATGTAAATGAGTACTAAGACAGAAGTCATTGCCTAGTTCTCTGGATCATTCTTCTTGTGAGATTTAGATTCTGTATTCTGTATTGCACCTGCTCCCAAGTTAGGATGAGTGGCACAGTGTTCGGCCTTTGGTCAAACTGATTTGTGTTGGGATGGGATTAAGAAAGATTCTTGAACTGCCAGGTGCTTGAAGGAAATTGAAGATGGAACTACACTTATTTGGAAGCAATTATATATTTCCTTTAGGTTCAGTGGCCCTTCCGCCTCAATCGTGCAGGTCCATATGAAATAGAGTGCTCTGCAAAAGGGGGATGGACTATCTCAGACCACAGAGAAGGTGCATTTCTGTGTCTTTGTTGTGGACAGTCACTGTTATCTGGCCTGGCCCAAAGCTGTCGGGGGCTCAGATATGAGGAGCCAGGAGCACTTCTTTGTCTTCCCCGGATCTCTGTGGAAAAGACATTATCTCCTGGCCACTAAGAGGCCTCTGTCAAGGGCATGATAATGGAGGAGCCAGGACAGCAGGATTCTACTCAGTCACTGTCATGCCAATTGCTACAATACTGTTGAGCAGAGCTTGAAACGAGGGCTAGAGCCAGTGTTCGGCCTGATAAATAACTGTACTCAAATGCTCAATGACCAAAGGTTGACAAAGACTGAAAATCCACAATTCAAAAAATCAGAGGTGAATCACCAAGAAGGTCATCCAAGCAATTTAACATGCATGTTTCATGATTCATGTAGTCTTTACATGTTTTCTTTGCTAAATATACAGGCAAACAAAACATTGCTATTTAAAGACCTCTCCATTTGGACAGATACCTACCTCTAATGGGGTCCTTTGGAGTCGTTTCAAAGGCTAGCTTTCTGACCCTGAGTGTCCCTGGACTGACTGCCAACCTGATGTTGGAGGAGCAGGAAGTTTAAATTTAGCCCACCTCTGACAAGCAGGTGAGCTCTGACAATGGGGCAGCAGCCAACCTGGGCCATTGATTGATATTTGACACTTTTATAGAAGCACTGGAGAAGCAACATGGCCTAATGAGAAGAGCACAGTCCTGGAAGTTGGGGGACCTGGGTTCTAATCCCAGCTCAGCTGCTTGACCTTAGTCAAGTCACTGAGCTCCTTATCTTCCCTCCCAAGCCCTGTCCTCTTCCTGACTACCCTATCACTGTGGATGGTACAACCATCCTTCCCATCTCTCAAGCCCGGAACCTTGGTGTCATCTTTGACTCAGCTCTCTCATTCTCCCCACACTTCCAATCCATCAACAAGACCTGCCGGTCTCACCTTTATAATATCGCCAAGATCCACCCTTTCCTCTCCACCCTAACGGCTATCTTATTGGTACAGGCTCTCATAATATTCCGACTGGATTATTGTGACAGCCTTCTCTCTGATCTCCTTCCTCCTGTCTCTCCCTGCTCCAGTCTATTCTTCATTCCGCTGCCCGGCTCATCTTCCTGCAGAAACGCTCTGGGCATGTCACTCCCCTTCTTAAAAAACTCCAGTGGTTGCCTATCAACCTCCACATGAAGCAAAAACTTCTCACTCTAGGCTTCAAGGCTCTCCATCACCTTGCCCCTCCTACCTCTCCTCTCTTCTCTCTTTCTACTGCCCACCCCGCACACTCTGCTCCTCTGCCACCCACCTCCTCACTGTCCCCATTCTCGCCTATCCCGCCATCGACCCCTGGCCCACGTCCTCCCGCTCTCCTGGAATGCCCTCCCTCCTCACCTCCGCCAAACTAACTCTCTTCCCCTCTTCAAAGCCCTGCTGAGAGTTCACCTCCTCCAAGAGGTCTTTCCAGACTGAGCTTCCCCTTTTCCCTCTGCTCCTTCTGCTGCCTCTCTGCCCCCCCCACCTCCCCTCAGCTAAGCCCCCTTTCCCCCTTTCCCTCTGCTATTCCCCCTCTCCCTTCCCCTCCCCTCAGCACTGTGCTCATCTGCTCATTTGTATGTATTTTTATTACCCTATTTTTTTTGTTAATGAGATGTACATCCCCTTGATTCTATTTATTGCTACTGTTTTGTCTGTCTGTTTCCCCTGATTAGACCGTAAGCCCATCAATGGGCAGGGATTGTCTCTATCTGTTGCCAAATTGTACATTCCAAGCACTTAGTACAGTGCTCTGCACATAGTAAGCGCTCAATAAATACTATTGAATGAACTTCACTACTCGCCCTTGGTTGCCTGATCTGTCAAATAGGGATTCACTATCTGATCTCCCTCCTACTTATGTTGTGAGCCCCATATGGGACAGGAACTTTGCCCGACCTGATTATCTGACTGGCCAGAACCTGGCACAGAGGTTAGCACAGTGCTCAGCACATAGTAAGCACTTTAAAATACTACAAATACTATTTCTATCTCTGATCGATAGTACTGTGGTAATTAGCATGACAACAGTTTCATTTCTGATCCCAATACATATTGGTCCTGGAGCATTCAATTTCTGAACTGTGACAACTGGTCATGACTGCTAGCTAGAACACTAAAGGAAACATATCAACTTGGTCAAAATCTCTTGGCTTTGCCATGAGCTAAGCTCTCCCAGGATGACAGTGGTTCATGAATGCATCACATTTTCCTCTATTTCTTAAAGGCTCTGGGTCACAGCCAGTTCTGCCTTGAGCACCAACTTCGTGTTCCAAATGGCTGGAAAAACCTTGCCTGGCCTGGAGCATTAGGAACACGGGAAGAGATTACAGAACAGTACACCATGAGCCTCAGTCTCTACTCTGGATGGTGTAAAAGGCTGTGGGAGGTGTATGGAAGGGAAAGCAGGTTGTTTGAGACTCATAGAGGGGTTCATTTCCTTTACAGATTCCTTCAGGGAAGGAGAGTAGCTCTCCCTACCCCCCTGCCAAGCCTGTTCCTGGGACTCCTACTAGCCAGGTACAACCCCAGGCTCAGCACTTGAGAAAGGGGCTTGCCCAGGGGTAGACATGGAAGGGCAACTGCTGCCACTTCATCAACCAATCACTCATAATTATTGAGCACTTACTTTATGCAAAGCACTCTACTAAGCACTTGGGAGAGTATAGCAGAGTTGGTAGACACATTCCCTGCCCATAACAGCAACATGGCCTAGTGGAAAGAGCATGGGTCTGGGAGTCAGAGGACCTGGGTTCTAATCCAGCTCCACCACTTGTATGCTGAATGAACTTAGGCAAGTCACTTAACTTCTTTATGCCTCAGTTACCCCAACTCTGAAATGGGGATTAAAACTGTGAGCCCATATGGGACAGGGACTGTGTCCAACCTGATTTATCTTGTATCTACCTCAGCGCTTATACAGTGCCTGGCACTTAGTAAGTGCTTAACAAATACCATAAAAAAGCTTATATTCATTCAATCGTATTTACTGAGCACTTACTGTGTGCAGAGCACTGTACTAAGCGCTTGGAATGTACAATTCAGCAACGTAGAGACAATCCCTGCCCAACAATGGGCTCACAGTCTAAAAGAAGGCTCACAAGTCTAGAGAGGGAGACAGATGTTAATATAAATAGATTATGGATGATCAATATGTACATAATCAATCAGGGTATTTATTGAATCCTTGGTATGTGCAGAGAACTGTACTAAGCACTAGGGAGAGTACAGTATAACAGAGTTGGTAGACATGTTCCCCACCCATAATGAGCTTACAGTCTAGAGGAGGAAACAGACATTAATATCAATGAATCATTTATAATGTATAATTTAATGATACATACTTAAGTGCTGTGGGGTTGAGGGTGAGGTGAATAAAGGATGCAAATCCAAGTGCATAGATAACACAGAAGGGAGTGGGAGAAGAGGAAATGAGGGCTTAGTTGAGGAAGGCCTCTTGGTGGAGATATGCTTTTGATAAGGCTTTGAAGGTGGGGCCTTCCCTGACTAAGAGACTTCATTTCCTTTTCTCCCTCTCCCTTCTGTGTCTCAGTGACTTGCTCCCTTTATTCACCTCCTTCTGCAACCCGTGAGCCCCAAAACACTTAGGTACATATCCGTAATTTATTTATATTAATGTCTGTCTCCCCTTCTAGACTGTAAGTTCACTGAGGTCAGGGAATGTGTCTGTTATACTGTCATTGTACTCTCCCAAGGGCTTAGTACAGTGCTCTGCCCACAATAAGTGCTCAATAAATATGATTGATTGATTGAGAGAGTGATCATCTGTCTAATATGAAGGGGGAGGTAGTTCCAAGCCAGAGGCAGAATATGGTTGAGGGGTCAGTGGCCAAATAGATGAGATTGAGGTACAATGAGTAGGTTGGCATTAGAGGAGCCAAATGTGTGGACTGTGTTGCAGTAATAGGGGGCAAGATGATTGACTGTTTTAAAGCCAATGGAATGGAGTTTCTGTTTGATGTGAAGGTGGATGGGAATCCACTGGAGGTTCTTGAGGAATGGGGAAGCATGGATTAAATGGTTCTGTGGAAAAATGATCCAGGCATCAGAGTGAAGTATGGACTGAAGTGGGGAGAGTCAGGAGGCAGGGAGGTCAGCAGTTGTCTCCCTTTATTGCTGTATTGTATTTTCCAAGCACTTAGTACAATGCTCTGCACACAGTAAGTGCTCAATAAATATGATTGAATGAATGAAGCTGATGCAGTAATCAAGGTGGGATAGGATAAGTATTGTTTGTTGTTTGTTAAGACTGTGGTAGAAGCAGTTTGAATGGAGAGAAAAGGATGCATAAAAACCAGGTTCTTGCCCGTTCATAAGATAATTTGGAAAAGGTCAATGGCTTTGACCATGGGGTTACAAGCTCCAGGGGATAATCTAGAAGGGGGGAGTAATAACTCCTTTTTCATCTGGCACCCAGGAAATGTTTTCTCCCTGAGGCAGAAAGAAAAGTGGAGTGTCTTACCCTCTTGACAACTGAAGGGACACTGAGTAAGTACATGTGTGCATCTGTGTGTGTGAGTGCATGAGTGTGTCTATGTTTGTGCATATGTATGTTTCTCTATGTGGACACATAACATCATTTCTGTAAGAATTTATGTTTCCATTCTGTGATTTGAATGGAATATGATTGAGGAATTAGGGAGCATTCTTCCCACAAGGTATGTCAGTCTGGATATAATGAGGTGCAATTTCAGAAGGAACAGTTAAGAATATGTGGCTGGAGTTGGTCAAGGAGTGAGTACTGTAACATGAAGGCTCTTTAGGAAATTGATTCCCATGCTATAGGGGAACTAACTGTATACTTACATAGATATCATAGGTATGCAACTACACTCACATTTAGAGCGAGTCAGCCCATTTCACTCCTCTAATGCTAACCTTCTCACTGTGCCTCGATCTTGCCCATCTCACCGCCAACCCCTTGCCCATGTCCTGCCTCCAGTCTGGCATGCCCTCCCTCCTCAAATGCAACAGACAGTTACTCTTCCCCCTTTCAAAGCCTTAATGAAGGAACATCTCCTTCAGGAGACCTTCCCTCACTAAGCCCCCTCCTCCCCCCTTCCTCTTCTCCCACTCCCTTCTGTATCACCCTGAGTTGGTCTCTCTGTTCTTCCCCTCTCCTAGCCCCACAGCACTTGCATACATATTTGTAATTTTTTTTATATTAATGTCTGTCTCCCCACCTCTAGACTGTAAGATCTTTGTGGGCAGGGAATGTGTATGTTTATTGCTGTATTGCACTCTCCCAAGTGCTTAGTACAGTGCTCTGCACACAGTAAGCACTCAATAAATATGATTGAATGAATGAATTAGCTACTGTATATAATGTAGATAGATTGTATATAGACATGTACATGCAAAGGAAACCGGGGAAGGAAAGAAAAATGAACTAGAGAAAATACTGGGGCAGGAAAACATTACAGACTGAAAGAAGAAAGATAAGAACGAGTTAAGGGAAGAAAAGACAAAGACTATGGGTGCTTGTGCTTTTGAGGGAGGCAGAGCATGAGGAAGGGAGAGAGTGGATCCTGGTTGGAACCAAGGGAACAATGGCTCGATGGGTGGTCAAACACACAACCCTTAGTTGCAAGAATTCCTTAAAGTGATAGGACAGTCTGTCTTTCTGGTCTATTGAGGTTACTTAAAGGGATTGAGTGATAGTTTAGCCAGGACAATTTTGGTACATAGTCAAATTCACTGACTGGTTATAATGAGTAATTTTAGAACACAGATGGTTCTCCTTCTGTGAAGTAGTTTCCTTTTTTCACAGAATTGCTTGTTTCAATTTCCATTATCTAAAGTCAAAAGAAAAGATCTATAAACATACTCATCTGCAGAGATCTGTGTACTGCTCATTTTTAAAGAACAAAAGGGACTTGTGGAATCCAAGCAAAGCAGATCTATCTTTCACCTGGAGAGGTTTGACAGGAAACAGATCTCCATGTTTGGATTTCCAAGATTAGTTCTCTATGGCTACTATTGTTTTAGGAATACAGTATTATCGTGTAACTAATGGCCACATTGTACACTTGCAGGGTTGGTAGGCATTGTTACAGTACAATACAATGTATTTCAGTAGAGTAAATCCAAAACAGTCTTTGAACTTGATGTTTCACATGTGACAGTGACCAAAATAATTCTTAAGCAAGTTCAAGTTAGGAGACTTCTCTGAGGTTATATGCTCTATAGAAAATTGTAAATGGAAGCATTTGTCAAATGGAAGCATAGTAAAATGACCATATTTTCTAGTGCTTAAAGTGAAATTAGAGACAGGGCCTCTGGTAGGAGTGGGACCAGTGGTCCAAGATTAAGGGTCAAAGAAAGGTCAGAAAGGGAAACAGAGAAAAAAAGCCAGAGAGGTACAAACAAGAGACACACAGAGAAATATGCAGAGCAGTTGTTAGTACCCCCAGAGAAGTGTAGCATAAAAGATACAAAGCCAACAGCTGGCTCCAAGTCAGGCACCTTTAATCCTACTCCCTCTCTGGAGGGCTCATCATATGGCCACTTAGAAGGATGGGGTTTTTAACACACCCACAGTCAGCTCTTCTTAGCCCTCTTAAAGATGCTCCATGAGAGCGAACCCTCATAAGTCCCCAGGCTGTCAGTTGGGTTCCATGGCTTCTTGTTGGTAGTTGAGCAGGAAGATGGCATCCCTCAGTCTCTAATGGTCCCCATTCATCACTCTTTGTCCCACCTCCAGTGGTCCATTGAGCTTCATCTGGTGGCTCAATCCACCATCTTGGAGTCATGCAGCCACATAGAGCACCCCCAAAATACAAAGACATTGGGGAAACACAGGGAGCTAGGGTCAATCCCAAGCTGTGATGGGACATGAGGTTAGGGATGTCCTGTGGCAACAGCGGCTCTAGGAGCCACTGCAGGCTGCACTCCAGGGCAAGGGCTGGGGGATGTGCTATGGCCTGTCATGTCAAGATGTGTGTGTGGGGGGTAGGGGGGCACTGGTTCTGGACTGCTGGAGCGGTTCCGACAGTGGAGCCAGGGCCCAGGACTAAGGGGAGGAAAGGGGGGTACTGCATGTGGGCACGGAGGCACATGCTGAAAACCGTGGAGGCACTTCGAAGTGGTGGTCGCCTAGTCCCTCAGGGTGGGCCACAGATGAGAGAGGACAGGGAAAGGGAAGGGACAAAATCAGCTCGACAGCGGTGGTAGCTCGGATCCCCCTCTCCATGTTGTGGGCCACCCTGGACCACAGGGTTGAGAACACAGCTCGGATTTCCCTCCCCACACCAAGGAGCTCGATACAGACTGTATTTGGGGGCAGGGCAAAATCCTCTGTGGCAGCCTGGAGCTGTCCCATGGCAGAAAAGGCTTCACCTCCAGGGCTCCATGATGAAAGCACCCTGGGGCTCACCTCTCTTCCGTGGAGCCCAAGCTTGAGGATGGCAAGGGTAATGGCAGTCACTTAGATGATATCTTCTTCTTGGTACAGCTAGCTGGCAGCAACAAGAAGAGAGAGAGACATACAGACAGAGATAGACAGAGAGCCCCAAATCTCCCTCTCATTGCCGCTGCCTTCTCCTCTATGCTTGGCAGCCTGGCTTCTGAGCAGAAATGCTGCCACTGCAACTTCTTTCTCTTCTCCCCTAAACTCCCACTTTCATTCATTCATTCAGTCATATTAATTCATCGCTTACTGTGTGCAAAGCACTGTACTAAGCATTTGGGAGAGTGCAGTACAATAACAGACACAATCCCTGCCCACAATGAGCTCACAGTCTAGAGGGGGAGACAGACATTAATATACATACATACATACATGCATAAATAAATACATAAATAAATAAACCAAACTTATTACTTGTGTATTTTATTCCTATCCCCAGCACTGATACACATAAGTGCATATTTTTATTTGTTCATATAATTTATTCATATATATTTCAGTACATTCAATTATTTGTTCAGCTGTTTCATCCTGACATGTTGATGTTGCTTCCTGCTCTGACCTTGTACTTCCTCCATCTTTCACTCTCTGTAAATAACTTTTGCCTGTCTTCCCCCATTAAACTGTAGGATCCTTGATAGCAGGGAAAGTGTGCATTGCTATTGCTGTACTCTTCTAAGTGCTTAGTACAGTGCCATGAACTGAATAGATGCTCAGTAAATACCACTAATTGATGGATTCTCCTCTCTTATCAGTCTTCTGCCCATACTAATTCCCTTGACCCATCTTCCTGTCTATTAATTCATCAATCAATAGTATTTATTGAGTTCCTTCCGTGTGCAGAGCACTGTAGAAAGTGCTTTAGAGAGTACAGTATAAACTCCCTTCCCACAAAGAACTCACAGCCTAGCTGGGGAGCCAGGCATAAAATAGTTTACAGATAGAAGAAAAGAAAAGAAAAACAGATAAGTAGACAAGTGCAAGTAGGATCAATTGATATGTACAGAAGTGCTTTGGGTGGGTCTTAATGTATATGTGCATAGTTGTTGCAGTAGTGCTGAGGTGATGGTTGGGGGTGGAAAAGAAAAATGAATTGGGGAAGGCCTACTGGAGATGTGATACCATAATGCCTCTGAAGATGGGGAGAGCTGTGGTCCGGGAAATTTGAAAGAGAAGGGAGTTTTAGGCAGGAGAAATGTCTTGAGTAAGGAGTGGGTGAGACCAGAATAAGGCACAGGAAGCATGTTAGCTTCAGAAAAACAGATTGAGCTGGGTGTAGTAGGAAAAGAGAAATGGAGAGAGCGGATGGAGTGCCTTGAAGCTTATGGTTGGGAGGTTCTGTTTGATGCAGAGAGGAATATGTAAACACTGCAGGTTTTTGAGTAGTTGGGAGATGTAAGCGCTCAATAAATACTATTGAATGAATTGAATGAACATAGGGAAAACAACATTTTAGAAAAATAATTCAGGGAGCAGATTGAAATTTGATCAGCAGAGAGGAGAGACTGGAGTCAGGGAGATCAGTGAGGTGGGCGTATACTCTTTGCTATTGGATGGGCCTGCTTAATCCTTGACAGTTGCTCAACTTTTCCTGAACTGTGACTTGCCTGGGAAATATATTGCCCTCCAGAAGGAAAGACCCTGCTGATTATTATTTGTGTCTCTGCTGTTTCCAACTGATGTCAAAGAAGCGATCTTTTCCATGGTGAATACAGGAACAATCTGGCCTTTGAATAACTTCTCTATATGCTGCTGAGTCTATTATTTTTAATCTCAAGGTCATTGTAACAGTTTCAATTACATTGAACATATGAGTGGCTTTTGTACTTCAGTGTGGCTGCTTAATTGATTTTTTCACATTTGTGCAAAATACTAATTTCTTCCATTTACATAGCATTCTGATTTTCCAAAACAGTCCCTATCAATGATCTTATTTGTCCTTAAAACATTGATGTGAAGTAAGGAGGGGAATGAAATATTGTCCTCATTTTATAGATGAGGGAGAAGCAGTGTGGCCTAATGGAAAAAGCACAGGCCTGGGTGTCAGAGTCTCTGGGTTCTAATCCCAGCTCTGCCACTTACCTACTGTGTGACCTTGGGAAGTCACTTCACTTTTCTTTGCCTCAGTTACCACGACTGTAAAATGGAGATTAAGACTGTGAGCCCCATGTGGGACATGGACTGTCTACTAGCCCAGTGCTTAGTACAATGCCTGGCATATAGTAAGTGCTTAACAAATACCATTTTTTAAAAAAAAGATGAGGAAACTGAAGTTTAGGGCAATTAGTCAGAAGCAGCATTATTTATCGAGAGCTTACTTGTGTACAACGATGTGTATTAGGCATTTGGGCACTTACATTAGAAGAAAATGACAGTTCCTGTTCTCGATGTGTTTATAAATGATATTTGGCAGATCACATAGCAACTGAAGGGAGGGCAGAGCCATTGCAACTTATAATAATAATTATTATTTTATTTGTTATTATTTAATATTTGTTAAGAGCTTACTATGTGCCATGTACTGTTCTAAGCACTGGGGTAGTTACAAGGTAATCAGGTTGTCCCACATGAGGCTCACAGTCTTAATCCCCATTTTACAGATGAGGGAACTGAGGCACAGAGAAGTTGTGACATGCCCGAAGTCACACAGCTGACACAGCTCTGATCCGGAGCCGGGATTAGAACCCACGACCTCTGATTCCCAAGCCGGTGCTCTTTCCACTAAGCCATGCCACTTCTGTAAAGGAACTGATGTTCCTTTGACTCCCAACTCCAGAACTTTCCACTCCACCATGCTGATTTTCATCCTCTGAGCTCAAGAGGGTGAAATTCATGAGAAGCAGCAGGGCCTAGTGGATAGAGCACAGGCCTGGGGGTCAGAAGGACCCAGGTTCTAATTCCAGCTCTGTCACTTGTCTGCTATGTGACCTTGAGTAAGTCATTTCACTTCTCTAGCCTCAGTTACCTCACCTGTAAAATAGAGATTAAGATGTGAGCATCATATGTGACAGGGACTGTGTCCAACCTGAAAATCTTGTATCTACCCCAGATCTTAGTATAGGGCCTAGCATATAGTAAACCCTTAACAAATACCATTTTAAAAAAAAGAAAAAAGAGGACATAGTTTCTGCAATCTCCTTGATACGGAGGGAAGAGGAAATACAAGTCCCTACCTGCCTGAAGTTGAGTGTGTCATATCCTGGTAGCTGAAGAAACCTATACATAGGCTGCCCAGCGACCAAAAGAAAGACTAGGCCTCACCCTCTGTTCATGAGGTAGTGTGGTGACAGGTGACCAATTGTTGCCACTCCCAGTCCTTCCTAAACTTATTAGACTGTAAACTCCTTGAGGGCAGGGATCATGTCTACCAACTCTATTGTATTGTACTCTCCCAAGAACTTAGCATGGTGCTCTTCACAGAGTGAATACTATTATTAATTTATTGATTGATATATCTTGAGGCTTACTTCTTTCAAAGGTTCTGGGAACACAACTCCACAACTTCCCATACGAGAGTAGAGAGCTAGCAACTATCTTCCCCAATTTAAGAGTCTAGTCGTGGCGGGGGTTCAAGTCTCATGAGCTGCAAATCAAAAACCTAATATGGTCGAAATCCACAAATCAAAAGCATCAGAGAGCAGGCGTTCCCAGGGGTGGGGGGAGATGGTTGTTCACATGGGATTCTCTGGCTGGACTCATGACAAACTCCACATCTGGCAGGGGGCAGAGGCAAGGAGCTTGGCTTAGACTAGGGTAGGGGGCTGGGGGAGGTGGAACTCTACTTCTCATTGGGTCCGACTCTGTCCTCTCTCCTGGTTCTCCTCTTACCTCTCTGGCCGGTCATTCTCGGTCTCCTTCGCTGGCGCCTCCTCCCCCTCCCATCCTTTAACTGTTGGAGTTCCTCAAGGGTCAGTTCTTGGCCCTCTTCTGTTCTCCATTTACACTCACTCCCTCGGTGAACTCATTCGCTCTCACGGCTTTGACTACCATCTCTACGCAGATGACACGCAGATCTACATCTCCGCCCCTGTCCTCTCCCCCTCCCTTCGGGCTCGCATCTCCTCCTGCCTCCAGGACGTCTCCACCTGGATGTCGGCCCGCCACCTAAAACTCAACATGAGCAAGACTGAGCTCCTCATCTTCCCTCCCAAACCCGGTCCTCTCCCAGACTTCTCTATCACCGTGGATGGCACGACCATCCTTCCCGTCTCTCAGGCCCGCAATCTCGGTGTCATCCTTGACTCGTCTCTCTCGTTCACCCCACACATCCTATCCGTTACCGAGACCTGCCGGTTTCACCTCTACAATATCGCCAAGATCCGCCCTTTCCTCTCCACCCAAACGGCTACCTTACTGTTACGGGCTCTCGTTATATCCCGGCTAGACTACTGTGTCAGCCTTCTCTCTGACCTCCCTTCCTCCTCTCTCGCCCCGCTCCGGTCCATTCTTCACTCCGCTGCCCGGCTCATCTTCCTGCAGAAACGATCTGGGCATGTCACTCCCCTTCTTAAACAACTCCAGTGGTTGCCTATCAACCTCCGCTCCAAACAAAAACTCCTCACTCTAGGCTTCAAGGCTCTCCATCACCTTGCCCCTTCCTACCTCTCCTCCCTTCTCTCTTTCTACCACCCACCCCGCATGCTCCGCTCCTCCGCCGCCCACCTCCTCACTGTCCCTCGGTCTCGCCTATCCCACCGTCGACCCCTGGGTCACGTCCTCCCGCGGTCCTGGAACGCCCTCCCTCCTCACCTCCGCCAAACTGATTCTCTTTCCCTCTTCAAAACCCTACTTAAAACTCACCTCCTCCAAGAGGCGTTCCCAGACTGAGCTCCTCTTCCCCCTCTACTCCCTCTGCCATCCCCCCTTTACCTCTCCGCAGCTTAACCCTCTTTTTCCCCTTTTCCCTCTGCTCCTCCACCTCTCCCTTCCCATCCCCACAGCACTGTACTCGTCCGCTCAACTGTATATATTTTTGTTACCCTATTTATTTTGTTAATGAATTGTACATCGCCTTGATTCTATTTAGTTGCCATTGTTTTTACGAGATGTTCTTCCCCTTGACTCTATTTATTGCCATTGTTCTCGTCTGTCCGTCTCCCCCGATTAGACTGTAAGCCCGTCAAACGGCAGGGACTGTCTCTATCTGTTGCCGACTTGTTCATCCCAAGCGCTTAGTACAGTGCTCTGCACATAGTAAGCGCTCAATAAATACTATTGAATGAATGAATGAATGAATTCCTCCTCCTCCTCCTTCCCCTCCCCACTTTCCTCAGTTCAGTGGCCCAGATGAAGGCAGCTCCTCCTCCCAGGGCTCAGGCTGTTGTTGTGAGGTTTGGGGTTGGTAGCAGGGGGAAGGGGGACATAGACCTAGGGTGATTGCTCCCTCTTGGCCAGAGGTGAAGTTCCCTTGGAACAAAACGTAACAGCAGCAGACAAAGATGAGGCTGTGCTTTTTTTTCCTTAAAGAAATGAGTTATTGTTCCCTCTGTAAGAGAGAACAAAGTGCTAATGCTATCAAAGGTATTGCTAATAATGATAATGAGGATAAGTTCAGGAAGAGCTTATTGAATCTAACTTCCTTTGTAGTACAAGATTTAAAAAAACTTGACTTTTGAGGAATTGCATAAATCAAAAGGAACCCATTTATGCAGAAACTTGCTTAGATTTTGAGGAGTTTTAGCAGTGTGTTTTAGGAGCATTTTCTGGGATTGAATGATTCTGATTACTAGTTGGTAGTTATTACAAGGGTTCACGTAAAAATAATGCCTCTTCTTCTTTACCTCCTTTACCACTTTGCAAGATCACAATGAAAAGTATACATCACCTATCCATTATAAAGTGAGCATTATGGTTGTCAAGGGACTACACCATGCAAAATGACTGCCAAACTAGACATGTTTTTGAAGCAAAGCCCCCCACATTAGCCCTGCAGGCTCCCTGGAGATGGATGTTTTCCCCCTAGGAACCTCTGCATTGGACCCAGGCTCCTTCTGGGAAATCCTTGGGGGGTATCCCCCTAAGTTACTGTTTCCCTTGCTCCAAATGTAACTCACTCTACCATCAAGCCAATGGGGAAAGGGAATTAAGTGCTTGGAGCCAAAAATTCAGTAAAGTTGGAAAACTCTGGTGGTGTGTCGATGAGATGTGAGTGGCCTCTGGAAAAACAGAGACTAAGAGGAGGAGCCATTCATCAACACAGACATCCTCTTCTGACAGGGTACTGCCTGTCCTATCTCCCCGTCACCCAGTCACTCATTACATGCAGGCGCTGGTGTGAAGAAGTTAACTTTAGGGACAGAATATTATGAATGGCAGTTCTCTAGTCTGTTTCTGCTCACCACCTCCTGTGTAATGACATCTAAGGCAATCTCCCTCTGCAACAAACATTTCACCTCATGATAATTTGGGCAAACCTCAAAGGAGATTTTAAAATGGATTTAGGAAGGCAGGAATTCTTTGCCACACAGGTACTAATTTAGGTGTTGTAAACTCAGAATTTGTGGGGTGGAAGAAATCTTGAGAGGTCATCTAATCCATCCCACTGCCTTTGGGCTGGCCATTATTATGTAAGCTCCTTGTGGCCAAGGAACATGTTTGTCAACTTTGTTATATGGTACTCTCCCAAGCATTTAGTACAGTACTGCCCACAGTAAGCTCTCAACATTTACAATTGATTGATTGATTATTGTCATCATCAGTATTTATTCAGCACGTGACATATCTGTCACTCTTTGACAGTGGACACCCAGTTTCTAGCACCAGAGTCCATAGTTTCTTAGGTCATTTACAATCGGGGAAGAGGCTCTCTTGGAGCTCCACACTACTATACCCCAAGGTTGCACCAGTAGTTTGCTCCCACTATCTTGAAGCAACATGGAATAGTGGATAGAGCACGAGCCTGAGAGTCAGAAGGTCATGGGTCCTAATCCCACCTCTGCCACTTGTCTGTTGTTTGACCTTGGGCAAACCACTTCACCTCTCTATGCCTCAGTTATCTCACCTGTAAAATGGAGATTGAGACTGTGAACCCCATGTGGGACAGAGACTATTTCCATCCTAATTTGCTTGTATCCACCCCAGCGCTTAGTACAGTGCCTGGCACATAGTAAGCACTTAACAAATACCCTTATTATTATTATTATTACTCTTAGACTTGTTATTCCTGAAAGACATGGGAACCAACTAGGGTTCAGTTAACCAGTCCTACCCATTATGGGCTGGCAGCTGAGGCTTGGATGAATGTTAAATGACCCACTCCCTCCTTCTGATGGTGATTTTCCAGATTTGTAGGTTACACACACACACACACACACACACTTATGCATACGCACAGACACACACACAGATTGTTCAGGCATATTTCTTGGTTATGAACAGAGACTCAGGATTTACTTCATTAATGGCTTTAACAGCAACTGTAGTTATATAAAAGTCTTGCATATAACCAGTCAGTCAATCAATCAATGGCATTTATTGAGAACTTATTATATGCCAAGGACTGTACTAAGTGCTTGGGAGAGTACAATTCAAAAGAGTTAGCAAATATGTTCCCTACCCACAACAAGCTTACAGTCTAGAGGAGGAGACAAACATTAATAGAAGTAATTCAGTATATATAATTCAAAAATATGTCTACAAGTGCTGTATGGTTGAGGGTGAGGTGATTATCAAATGTCCAAAGGTCACGGATCCAAGTGCATAGGTGACACGGAAGGGAGAGGGAGCTGGGGAAAAGAGGGCTTAACTGGGGAAGGACTCTTGGAGGAGGTGCAACCTTTATAATGCTTTGAAGGTTGAGGATCGTGGTCAGGTGTATATGGAGGGGGAGGGAGTTAAGGAGGTTGGCAGTGAGATGAATGAGATTGGGGCACAGTGAGTAAGCTGACAGTAGGGAAGTGAAGTGTGCAGGCTGCCTTGTAGTAGATCGGAGAAGCAGCGTGGCTCAGTGGAAAGAGCACGGGCTTTGGAGTCAGGGCTCATGAGTTCGAATCCCAGCTCTGCCACTTGTCGGCTGTGTGACTGTGGGCAAGTCACTTAACTTCTCCGTGCCTCAGTTCCCTCATCTGTAAAATGGGGATTAAGACTGTGAGCCCCATGTGGGACAACCTGATTCCCCTATGTCTACCCCAGCGCTTAGAACAGTGCTCGGCACATAGTAAGCGCTTAACAAATACCAACATTATTAGATCAGTGAGTTGAGCTAAGGTGGGGTGAGGTGATTGAGTGCTTTCAGCCTATGGTGAAGAGTTTCTGTTTGAGGTGGAGGTGGATGGGCAACCACTGGAGGTTCTTGAAGTGTGGGGAAACATGAACAGAATGATTTTTAAGAAAAATGATCCATGCATGCAGCAGAGTGAAGTGTGGACTGGAGTGGAGAGAAACAGGAGGCAGAGAGGACAGCAAAGTGGCTGATGCAGTAATCAAGGGGAGATAGAAGTGCTTGGATCAGCATGATAGCAGTTAGGGTAGAAAAGAAAGGAGAGATTTTAGCGATGTTGTGAAGGTAGAATGAATATGACACTGAATATGTATGTGTAATGAGAGATGAGTTGAGGACAATGCCAAGCTTACAGACTCATTCATTCATTCAATCGTATTTACTGAGCACTTACTGTGTGCAGATCACTGTACTAAGTGCTTGGAAAGTACAATTCAGCAACAGATAGAGACAATCCTTACCCAACAACGGGCTCACAGTCTAGAAGGGGGAGACAGACAACAAAACAAAACAAAACAAGTAGGCAGGCATCAATACCATCAAAATAGAGAAAGAGAATCAAATATATATACACATCATTAATAAAATAGAGTAATAAATATGTACAAATATACACAAGTGCTGTGGGGAGAAGAAGGGGATAGAGCAGAGGGAGGGAGTAGGGGCAATGGGGAGGGGAGGAGGAGCAGGGAAAAGGGAGGGCCCAGTCTGGGAAGGCCTCCTGGAGGAGGTGAGCTCACTAGGGCTTTGAAGAGGGAAAGAGAGTTAGTTTGGCGGATGTGAGGAGGGAGGGCATTCCGGGGCAGAGGCAGGACATGGGCCAGGGGTCGACTGCGGGACAGGCAAGAACAAGGCACAATGACGAGGTTAGCTGCAGCGGAGCGGAGTGTGCGGGGTGAGCTGTAGAAGGAGAGAAGGGAAGTGAGGTAGGAGGGGGCTTGTGACATTGGGAGGATTCTAGTATTATCTACAGTGATGGGAAAGACAAAGGGAGGATAGAGTTTGGGTAAGAAGATAAGGAGTTCAGTTTTGGATATGTTTAGTTTGAGGTGTATGTGGGACTTCCAGATGGAGATATCCTGAAGGCAGAAGGAAATGCAAGATTGCAGAGAAGGTGAGACGTCAGAGCTGGAGAGGTAGGTCCCTAATCTGGTACTTCTTTCTAACTAAAACCTAAGAGTAACTGATTCCCTGGATCCACTGCTATATTTACCTTAGCAGTTCTTCTGTTGACCTGCCTTCTACAGGTATTTTCCTGGTAGTTCATCCTGCTGACTCATCCTTTCTGCTTTTATGTTCCATGCCAAATCCCTTCAGACGTCACCATGAACTACTCTTCTTTTTCCGCCCCTTTTCCAAGTGCCCCCTTCTTTCCCCAAATCTTCCCCTGCAATTGCTTGTGATCCTGCTGGTGTCTCCAGTTGAATGATTGGCAACCCCTGCAAAATTGTTGTTCCTCTGAGAAGGGTTCAGAAGAGTGAATTGTTTCTCCATTCTAGAAACTCCTGAGGCTTTCTTCCTTTCTATGTGGAGGCTAGCCTGCTGAATTGTAACTTCGTATCGACTCTGTGAAGAGCATTGCACTATGCACATGGAGAGTACAATAAAAGTAAAAGGTGTGGTCCTTGCCCTCAAGGAGATTACAATTTAATGAGGGAGAGAGACCCAGATTGTATTTATTCTATGGGAACGAGAGTAAAAACATGGATACAATTGACAAAAACAAAAGAAAAATGAATGAAAATAGAAATTTAAAAAATATACAAGTTCTAAAAAGGTAGGGTCTCAAGGAAGAAGATGAACTTTTCACCCATGTCAGATGGATGAGAACTATTCCTGAATCTAAAGAGCTCCAGAGAAGGTGTCTCAAGCTTCTCTCTTGTTGTTTGGCATCTTTCCTAATGGAATTTTTTAGTTGAAAGCTCAGTTTTCTCCATAATTCCATGTAGGCCAAGAGGTCAAATCTGATGCTTAGCACCTAGTGAGCACTTCTGAAGGTTGGGCTGCAAAGATCCAACAATCTGTTAGTGAGGCATGCATCCCTGTTCCGAGGTCTAAGCCTCTCCCAGGGGCCAATGGCAGAGAACATCACAGGCACTTTCACCTCCATCCATGTCTGTCCCTTAATCTTGCTGTTGTGCTAGATGGTCTCAGAACAGTCCCTCAAGTCCAATTTGGCTAACAGTAGAGTAGGAGAGAAAGGGAGAGGAAGAAAGGAAGCAAGGCATTAGTTGTCAAGTGTACACACTCTGGGATACTCAGAAAGCACATTCAAAGGAACTAATCATAAACAAGGCTGGATTACTGCAGGGGCTCATGCGACTGGAAACCAGAGGCCCTTGGTTTACAGCTCCTTCCCTAAACATCCCACAGTAAGGGCCCTATCTGAGTGAACTGTTGCCAACCCCTGCCAAAATCTGCTCTCAAGCACAGCCAGGCAGATCATGCTTTTCGCCTCAACCTCTCCCCCTCTCATGGCAGAACTCCCTCCCTTCTCTGCAGCTGTGGCCTATTGCTAGGGACAATCCTACCATGTAATTGGCAGACAGAAAAGCCCACACTCAGGCAGGAGGATGCGTGTGTGTGGGGGGGGGGGGGTATTGAGAAGGAATAATAATAATGATAATAATAATAATTGTGGCATTTTTAAGTGCTTCTTTATGTGTCAAATACTGTAATGAGCACTAGGGGTAGATACAAGATAATCAGGTCCCACATGGGAGAACAAGTAGGAGGGAGAAGTTTTGAACTCTCAATTTGCAGATAAGGGAACTGAGGCAGAGAGAAGTTAAGTGACTTGCCCAAGGTCACATAGCAGACAAGTGGCAGAGCCAGAACTAGAAACCAGATCCTCTGACTCCCAGGCCCATGCTCTTTCCCTCAGGCCACACTGCCTCTCCAATGGGAATGGGATGGAGTGATGGAAAGATGAGGGAATAGGCAGGTTAGGGTGGTGGGAATGGAAGAGAACAGAATCTTTGAGAAAGAGACCACAAGTTGGCTGCTCCCAACTAACCTCAAGGGCAGGGACAAGCAGCAGTATCCAGTTGGGCTATGATTTCATTCATTCATCCAATAGTATTTATTGAGTGCTTACTATGTGCAGAGCACTGTACTAAGAGCTTGGAATGTACAAGTCGGCAACAGATAGAGACAGTCCCTGCCCTTTGACGGGCTTACAGTCTAATCGGGGGAGACAGGCAGACAATAACAATGGCAATAAATAGAGTCAAGGGGAAGAACATCTCATAAAAACAATGGCAACTAAATAGAATCAGGGTGATGTACATCTCATTAAACCAAATAAACAAAATAAATAGGATGATAAAGATATATACAGTTGAGCAGACGAGTACAGTGCTGAGGGGATGAGACAGGAGAGGGAAAGGGGGGAGAAGAGGGTTTAGCTGTGGAGAGGTGAAGGGGGGGTAGAGGGTGCAGAGGGAAAAAGGGGGTGCTCAGTCTGGGAAGGCCTCTTGGAGGAGGTGAGATTTAAGTAGGGATTTGAAGAGGGGAAGAGAATTAGATTGTCGGAGGTGAGGAGGGAGGGCATTCCAGGACCGCGGGAGGACGTGGCCCAGGGGTCAACAGCGGGATAGGCGAGACCGAGGGACGGTGAGGAGGTGGGCGGCAGAGGAGCGGAGCGTGCGGGGTGGGCGGTAGAAAGAGAGAAGGGAGGAGAGGTAGGAAGGGGCAAGGTGATGGAGAGCCTTGAAGCCTAGAGTGAGGAGTTTTTGTTTGGAGCGGAGGTCGATAGGCAACCACTGGAGTTGTTTAAGAAGGGGAGTGACATGCCCAGATCGTTTCTGCAGGAAGATGAGCCGGGCAGCGGAGTGAAGAATGGACCGGAGCGGGGCGAGAGAGGAGGAAGGGAGGTCAGAGAGAAGGCTGACACAGTAGTCTAGCCAGGATATAACAAGAGCCTGTAGCAGTAAGGTAGCCGTTTGGGTGGAGAAGAAAGGGCAGATCTTGGCGATATTGTAAAGGTGAGACTGGCAGGTCTTGGTAACAGATCGGATGTGTGGGGTGAACGAGAGAGACGAGTCAAAGATGACACCGAGGTTGCGGGCCTGAGAGAAGGGAAGGATGGTCATACCATCCATGGTGATAGGGAAGTCTGAGAGAGGACCGGGCTTGGGAGGGAAGATGAGGAGCTCAGTCTTGCTCATGGTGAGTTTTAGGTGGCAGGCAGACATCCAGGTGGAGACATCCTGGAGGCAGGAGGAGATGCGAGCCTGAAGGGAGGGGGAGAGGACAGGGGCAGAGATGTAGACCTGCATGCCATCTGCGTAGAGATGGTAGTCAAAGCCGTGAGAGCGAATGAGTTCACCAAGGGAGTGAGTGTAGATGATCCCCCTGCCGTCTGGTAACACCCGCTTCTACTCTTTCTCAGCTGCTGCTTCACAGGGAGTATCTTCAAATTCCTGACTCAGGAACAAGAGTGAGTTGGGAAAGAAACTGTTCAACTTTTCCTGTGAGAAGACCTTGACTGGGTTCTGATTTTTAAAGGGGCCAATAGCTGGCTTAATGATCCTCCACTTTCATTGCCTGCAAGCAGGCAACTGCCCTCCCCTTCAGCTCCTGGGCTGCATGAACAGGATCTGCCTTACTCAGAGCTCCTGGACAGTTACTCAGTTTACTTGTTGGCATCCCCACCAATCCTCCCTAAGGCCTAGAGATACAGAGGAGGACACTGCAGGTGGGTGAGTGACCCACTAGAGGGACCTGGATGGCCTTGGGGATCAAGTATGCCTCCTCTCTGTGGGTCCTGATGTAATATGTCTGTAGGGATCGGGGAAGAGGTCTTGGTGACTCTGGGGAAGGTTTCTCTCTACTTACTCTCTACTTACTCTCTCTCTCTTTCTCTCTCCCTGTTGTCACCACCAAATGACATCATACTCCTCATGATGTGGTAAAACCATTATAGATTAGCCTCAGCCCATGAACCTCCTGTCTAGTCTTCCAGAGCCTAACATGGGATTATTAAGGTAAACTATGATGAATCATGTCCCAGTTCTAGTGATGAATCCCCCACTTCCCTAGGATCAAAAATGAGGTTGGTACTTTGTGACTGCAATGGTTGTTGTATACAGGCAAGGTTTAAGTCACCCAATCCAGTGCTTAACAACCATCACTGCCAGCAATTTCTTTCTAAAAATTTAAATTAAATTCTTCAATCTGTAGAGAAGTCTTTGGTTCTGCTCCCATAGAAGATAAAGAATAGAAGGATGCTTAAGCTTGAAGACTCAGTCACACGTCAGTCTTTCCCTCTCTGATAAAACCCCCCCCTGTTGTTTTAGCCTTTTCTTATTTTTAAGGCCTTATTTTTCCATTATCTTAGGACCCTTCCTTTGATTTCTTTCCATCCCTCTTAGGTTATGGAGTCTAGAATTGGACACAGTAGCCCTGTTTCAACCAACAGTGAGTATGAAAGTTTAATGAGATGTACATCACCCTGATTCTATTTAGTTGCCATTGTTTTTATGAGATGTTCTTCCCCTTGTCTCTATTTATTGCCATTGTTCTTGTCTGCCTGTCTCCCCCGATTAGACTGTAAGCCCGTCAAACGGCAGGGACTGTCTCTATCTGTTGTCGACTTGTACATTCCAAGCGCTTAGTACAGTGCTCTGCACATAGTAAGCGCTCAATAAATACTATTGAATGAAAGATTTCTCTATGTAGAAATTATTTTTCTGCTTTCCAGCACTGATTCCTCTTCCTGAACAATAATCATATACAGCAGGGCCCTGTGATCACTAGGTCTTTTTGGCAAAGCTCATTTTTAACCAGTTGTTTCACTTGCATTTCTGCAAAGTGTTTTCTTTCACAGGGGTACTACCCTGGACTTGTTCCTATTGTCCTACTCTGTTCTGGCTTCTGACCAGTTCTGTAACTTCTCAAGGTCATTTTGAATTTCAATACTAGCCTTCAAGGGGTTGGCTGCTCCACTTGCCCAGCTTGGTGTCATCAGCACATTCATTAAGCACTCCAGCAGTCAAGTCAGAAATAAGATATGCCATGTTTGGAACACCATGGACATGATAAAAGATTGTGAAAAACATATTATGGATGATACTGAGCTCAACTGCTTCCCCTGTACTGTAGGGGGAGTTAAATTCAGCTCTGTGGGACTGAAAGTAGAAAAGGTGCTGCAAATCCATCTATGTTATAGTTTATGATATTTTTGCTCCACAGAGTTCCATGTCCCTGCTCTCTACCTCTTCAGAATGCTTTGAAGAATGGATTCAAAATAACAAAGAGCACCTTCTTAGGTTCAAGTTACAGTCTCCTTTGCCTTTCAGGACTAATACTTCTGTGTCTGAGCAAGTGTCTCTCTTTCCAGACTTTTCCCTAGATCTACCCCTAAGATCTGAAAGGAATCTCTCCACCTGGCCCATGCTCCCAAATTTCAGTGACTTTCTAGAACGGAATGGCAAATCAGTACATGGCAAAAGACTATCAGCCCAACCCAGTCGATGGGAGATAGAGATTCATTCATTCGATAGTATTTATTGAGCACTTACTATGTGCAGAGCACTGTACTAAGAGCTTGGAATGTACAATTCAGCAATAGATAGAGACAATGACAACCCCTGAGAGTTTTACTGATTGGGAAGTGATCTGCCCCCTGCTGCTGTTTCCTCTGCCATCTCTGATGTCTCTGCCTCCACTAATTTCTCTATTGCAACCCCTGACCTTTCCACAGCCAATACCCCTTCTGTTCATGTGGCATCAGGCAACAGTGTTAAATCTCAGGTGAGGAGGTGGAGTTGGCTGGGCTGGAACTGGTGGCATGCCAGTGGCTGGAAATTCAATCAGAGTGGAAATGCCTTGTTCCCAGAGATACTTCGTCCAGAGCCATTGTCAAGTTAATTCAACTGGTTCACATGAACTGGCCTTAGGCTTGCTACATTCCCTTCCTGAAATGTGTAATGTGTTACACAGCATCGCCACTGGGAAGTAGAGGGGAGAAACAAAGAGATGTCAGCTGGAGAGACAGAGAAGCCACGGGGGCTTTGAGGCTGTGGTGGTAGACCAAGGCAAGCCCGGTCATCCAAGAGTCGGCACTGGTAGCAGCTACTCTTGAGGCCTGAGTCTCAGTCAGCTGATGCCATCTATTAAACAGAGGGCAACTTCACTTGAGCTTTTATAAAGTGAATTGATTCTATGTAGGCTTTTCACTACCGGACTGTGGGCTGTGCATTCTGCCTTAGTAGAAAGTAAAATGATTAGATTAAAAAAAATCCAGTTTCTCATTTTGTCCTTGCATTCTGTAAAAGCTCAACTTGCTTGACTTTCAATTTCTTGAAGCAAGAACTGCTGACAATGATAGCAAAGTGGAGAATGAACCTGCTATGCTAAAGCCAGTGGATCCGGGTCACACAAAGGGCATGAAGAACCTGACCTAGCCCCAGCCTCGGATACCAGCATTGTTTGTGAGTTCTCTTCAAAATCGGTCACTTTGATTCTTCTCTTGACAGCACCCTTGCAAGTTGATTTATGTCAGCAAGCCAATTATCTGTGATGTGAAAACAGGACAGTTTTAATTTGGGGGTGGTTACTGACCACTTGGAGAATGCAAGTGGTCATTCAATAGGTTTACCTGGGAACATGCCAAGCCATTTGGAGGCTGAAAAGATCGTGTTTGATAACCAACAACAGGTGCACCATTTTTGCTTATCATGATCTTAGGTTTACAGCAAAAATGTGGGACTTTGCCAACATACTTCCAGGGTTACGAAAGGCTATTTAAAGACGTACATGTAGCTCCTTGCACAGAAAGCATTTGCTAGGTTAGAGGTCCTGCTAACTCTAGGGGGCCAGAGGAACACAGCTGTGTATAATGAAAATTGACTCCTCTGTCCTTAGGAAAGTTAAGGATAAAATAGCCTGTATTCTGAGTCTGGAACTCATTCAGCTGTTTCTCCCAAGAAAACCTATTTGCTTTGGGGGGGTAGTGCAGAACTTCTGGAGTTCTAGTTCAGTCAGATATATGTAATGTATATTTAAATTATACATGTTATATCTACATCAAGATAGATGGAAATATACATAAATATATGTACACATGAAAAGCTTGGTGGGTGGAAATGCGAAGAGGAGTTGCTCTCTTTGAACAAAGACCTCATGGAAACTGACATGTAAGGAGACAGAACTGAAAATAGAGACAAGGCCCAGTGTGGAACAATGCCCACTAGCACAGCAAGATAATTACTTATGTCTAAATAATGTGGAAGGGTGACTCGGCTTTGCGTAGGCCTTTTTGGTCACATTCACACACATGGGAAGGACAGTTATGTATGAAGTGAAGATCCTATACCATTTTCCATTGGTGACCTTGCCAGGAACCCCAGTTTCCCACCCTTAAAATGGATGGTTAAATCCCTGGATCTCATCAGTAATGGTTTATGGTTTATACATCTCAAGAGATAGAGAAAGCTGAAAGTATTGTTAGGTGATGGAGGTTCCATTTAAGAAGGGATTGGATTCACTCAGTCTTAAGCACTAGATGATGAGCCACAATTTTGAGGTCTGGATACAAGCTCAGATTTCCCCACACAGCCTTGAGGTCTGCTTAGGAAGTCTGCATGAGTTATAATACAAATACAATTTTGTACTGCTTAGTACCCCTCTTCTAAGAGAAAGCACTCTACAATCAAGATACATCTTGTCCCACAGTCCCAGACTGCAACCCTAACTTTGAACAGTACTTGGTTCTAGTCAGAGGTCGACTGAGCAAGAGAGTGTGGATGGCTCAGTGTAAACCATCACCACTACTGGAAAAATAATTTAAGCACATGTCCAGCTGACCATGGGATAGTCCCCTTCCCTATTCTAAATAAAAGACCTAGGTAAGTAGATTGTTCAAGATATTGATCATTCTATCACTGAACCTAGGCAAGTAGATTGTCCAAGATATTGATCATTCTATCACTGATGATGCAACATAGCCTAGTGGATAGAGCCCGGGCCTGGGAGTCAAAAGGATGGGTTCTAATCCTGGCTCCACCACTTATCTGCTGTGTGACCTTGGGCACATCAGTTAATGTCTCTGTGCCTCAGTTACCTCATCTGTAAAATGGAGATTAATATTGAGAACCCCAGGTGGGACAAAAACAGTGTCCAACCAAGCAACCTTGTATCAAGGCTTACAGGTATTCTCACTAGTCCCCTCCTCCTCTCCCTAGAGAAGGAAATGAATGCTGATGTGGGCACACAACTCCCTTCTTATATAACCCCTGCCTCTCAACTGCTGAGATTCTTGTACATCTCAGTAGCAGCATGGTCTAAGCAGAATAAACATAGGACTGGAATTAGGAGAAGAGGTTCTAATCCCACCTCGGCCATTGCCTGCTGTGGGAACTTAGACAAGTCATTTAACTTCTCTGTGCCTCTTTTTCCTCTGTAAAATCTGTAAAATGGGGAGTTAATACCTGTTCTTCCTCCCACTTAGACTGTGAGCCCTGAATGGAATAGGGATGGTGTGAAACCAGGTTACCTTGTATCTATTCTAGTGCTTAGTACAGTGTGTGTCACAAAATAAGCACTTAACAAATACCACAATTATTAGTATCTCAGCTGACCTTTTTTTTTTTCTGTTCGGTTTTTGGGACATGAAAATTTTCCAAAGAACATAAAGGGACAGCTTGACAGACACTGGAATTATGGGCTTGTCTCTCCTAACTAGAACACCTGGTTACTTTTTTCCCTGCTTTCTGGCAAAACTGACAAAAGCTTTCTTTTCCTACAGGAGTAATGATCTTCTCCTGGTTTCTCCACTGCTTTGTGTGGATACTGATCAGGGCTCAGGTGAGGTATATTTAGAAAATGATTGCATTCTAGAAAGAAAAGTATCTTTAAGCAATGACACCCCACCAACTCTTACCAGGAATCTCTCATTTTGCCTTTATATTATTCCACAATGGAATTTTCAAATGAACTTCTCCAGCACAGAGCTTTATTTCTTGTGTTTAATGCCAAATAAGATACTTTTATCTTCCTTGAAGAACTGCAAACAAGAATATTCATTTTATTACCATTATCCAATATCAGTGGAGAAGGCTAAGGATCTTGGTGACCTTGTCAGGGCAGCTAAACTGGCTTAGTACTAACCAGAACCTAGGTCTATAGTTGGCGTCAGATGCTTTTGCAAAACCTAGGTCTTGGTACTGCTCTCTGCCCTTTTCCTGTATTTGTCACACTGTGAAGAGTATGTCAGCAGTGCTCCACTTTGGTCTGAAGCCACATTGAAATTCAGATAATGTCCCAGCTGACTATTCTTGCTGGCAATGGGAAACAGGAAGTAGCATTAAAGTACTGAGAAAGAACATTGACAAAGAACTTGGTCTTCACTGAAGCTGGTACAGTGCTCTCTGGCAGTAAGGATAATAACTCAGTTCTAATCTTGGCAGTATCATCGACTGGTCTTGGAGTAGTTCCTTCTACTCCCTGATCCCCAGTTTCCCCTACCTGCAAGCCAGACTTGCTTATAATTGCTGCAGACGTCACAGTTATATGGAGAACAAATGAGGAAATGGTTCAAGTTCCCAGATTGAAAAATACTGGATAAGCATATGGTCTTGTTTCTCTTCTGGTGCTTACCCATCCTTACTCTCTCTGAAGGTCATCACTCCTAAGCACGGAGGTGAGGTCTGAAGCCTGATTCTTCCATAGGATTCTCCCCTGTTTGGGACCCTCTGGCCACTGCCAGAAACTAGGCTTAACTTACAGAGCAGCTAGGAGTAGGTTGATCTACTTTCAAGATATAGCCAGTGTCATCACTAGAACAGGAAGGGATGGGGAGCTGTCCTAGAGGCAGCCTACCCAAAATAACTTCGAGAGCTTTGGGGGAGCAATTTCCCATGTTATTTTCAAGTATTTTTGGTAGTAGTAGCAAGAGTAATGGTATTTGAGTAACTGCTGAGAGCAACACACTGTACTAAGTGCTAGAGAGGTACAACAGAAGCACAAGACATGTTTCCTGCTTACAAGGAGTTTACATTTGAAAGCAGGAGACAGAGAGAAATAATCCCAAGCAGTGGGATCAGAATAAATGAAATTGAATATTCAAATGAATATACCGCTTCCTACATCCATAAGGGGTGAGGATGGGCAAATTTAAATAAATTCATATGTATATGAGATGGCTGAAGGGTAGATAGATAATATTCTGCACAGCTTTTTTTTTTCCTAAATTCAAGAGGCCATCTAAATCCTCAAACTTGGCTTGGCCAATTACCAGGTGAAGTGTTCAAGAGAAGGAAAAATGGGGAATCAGAAGAAGATAAAATGTCTATGCAATAAGTAAAATGGCTTAACCCCAAAGGTATTGATGACAAATCAGAGAATGTTGATAATGCATCTGAGGCAGCCAAACTCAAAAGAAACTGAATAAGCAGAACAGTGAGATTACAGGGAAGCAGGGCTTAGCTAGCTGAGAATGCCAAAGTTAGGTGCTATGCACCTTGTCAAAGACCTGTTTTTTTATTTAATTGAATTTCTTTCAAATTAATCAAAAACAAAACTGTTGGTTTAGCTGCAATTTGTGTCATGGAACTTGAATGCCACATTAGGTAAGAGTCATACGAATGCAATGAAAGGATAGGATTCTATAAAGGGGGTGTGCAGGGTTTTTTTAATATGGTATTTCAGTTGTTAACCAGTTACTATGTTCTCAGCACTGGGGTAGATAGAAATTAATTGAGTTTAGCACAATCCCTGTCCCACATGGGGCTCACAGTCTAAGAGGGAGAAAAGGTATTGAATCCCCATTTTTACCACTGAGGAAATGGAGGTCCAGAGAATTTAAGTGATTTGCCCAAGCTCACGCAGCAGGCAAGTGGTGGAGCCAGGATTAGAACCCAGATCCTCTCACTCCCATGCTTTTTCCCATGTTTTTTCAACTCGTTCATGCTGCTTTTCAATTGGTAAAATTTGACCACCAGCCACTCAGCGGTTGGCAGCTAACCCTTCCTGAAGAGCCTCAAGGAAGAATTCTAACTGCAGCCCCACTCTCAGAAGCTCAACCCAGACTGGTCTTTGAAATACTTGGGCCACACAACCAGTCTAGGGCTATGTGACCTGGTGAATGAGCGGCACAGAGCCTGTCCCTTTACTCTTCCAACCTGCCATGAGAGTATGTAAGGATACCCATGATTTCCAATTTGCCTTGATGTGCCAGTGTAAGCCCTGTGTATCCAATTCCCATCCATAAAGGGAAAGAAGAAAGAGAATAATGCATTACTATCAAAGGCAATTACAATGGGGCTTCATCTTTTAAGTTGCCTGGGCCAAAGCAGTACCAAGACCTGAATTCCAGGAGGCTGCAAGTTCTACTTTATGCGAATCCCTCCCCATACTTCTTTGTGGGTAGCAAATTGGATCTCCCCAAGAATGGTATTAAAGTGTAAGTCGCAGTGGCTTGTAAATCACAGGATGGCTGTAATTGCGGGCTTGATCTGACAGCTTAAGGTTTAAGGATAGTGACTGCAGCTGACCATTCTTCAGAGTCGTACACCATCAAGGAGATAATGATTTTGCAATAGCCAAAAAAAGTGTGTGTGTGTGCACATGTGAACGAACGTGAGAGAGCATGAAAGACAGGGAGAGAGAGAAAGAGGGAGTGAGGGAGAGAGCCAGAGAGAGTGACAGGTGAGAAGCCAAAGTCAGAGATAGGAAGACTGAGAGAAACAGAGACATGAATACAGAAAGGGCCTGGAATAAAGAGAGAGTTCAAGAGAGAGAGAAAATGAGAGAGATGAAAAAGCTGTTCTCTGTGGTCAAAGATGGTGAGATTTTATTCATGTGTAAAGGAAGAGCTAAAAAGGCTAGTGCATGATCAACAACCTCCCTTCCACACTGTGTGCACATTAAGTTCAGCTCTTGCTGAGGCGTTGTATTTGCTAATTACCACATAGCTGCTTTTGATTCAATTTTGTGCTCTTGTGATCTTCCTAAAGCCTCTGATCAATGTTGAAAAGAACCACCTCATTCTGGATTGCCGCACTCCAGGCTTTTATATTGTGGTAAGGAAGATGTCTGGAGAAAGCACTTGTGAAGCTGTGCAGGCTAAGCACTGTAGCTCTAAATAGTTTAAGTGCCTCTAATTTTCATTTTTCCATGTAGCTCAGATAGTGAAGAGCTAATTGTTCAATGCCAGTAATGAGAACCAGATTTCAACACAATTCCAGGAGCAAAGTCCCTTTCTCAGTAAGCACTGGGAAGAGATGTAGTTACATAAAGCAATAAGTTAAAAAAATCAATTTCCACATTTAAAAGGCACAAAATATGAAGATTTTTGAAAACAAATTAAATGTTCAGCAGCCTATAAAAATAGAGGAATGGAATTTTTTGCTGTTTGGAGGAAGAGACTGCTTTTTATTAGTTGTATCTGAAGAGATCCAAACACACACACATCCACACACACACTCATGGACTCCTGGGGCTCACTCAACTGAGTGTCAGGAAGGAAATGCCAGCAGGCTACAGTTTAACGAGAAACCTTTCCTTGTTAGTACTTTTGAGAAATCTATGTGAAACTTCACCATGAAATAACAGGTCTTTATTTTCCCTAAATGCAGTGGACCAACATTCCTTGTCCTTGATGCATGTCAGGGAAGCAGTTTTCTTTGGTTACTCGATGCTCCGAAAAGCAACACAGCTATCTTTGTCAATAAAATGAGCTGGGAGTTTCCCACAAGCAAAACAATGCTGCTGTTGTTGTTTGTGGCTCTGAATATTTTGGAACAGAGAACAATGAAAACGAAAGACACAGGGTGCAAGAGGGAAACAAAAAGACTTCGTTATGCAAGGCCCTGGACAGATTTGTCTGAATTATCCTTCTACTGACAAATCTTAGGCTTCAACCCCTGCAGTTCAAAACTTTTCCTGCGTGTTACCTATTACCCACTCTGCTCTTTGAATTGTTTTTGTTTTTACCAGTTGGCAGCCAACTGTAATTAGCTATCAGTTCCTTGAGGGGAGAGAGAATAGGTTTCATGGATATTCTATGCCACACCCAACATTTTAGTGGGTACCAATATAACTGATGATGATTCACATGGGACTGGATCATCTGAGTGTGACTTGAAAAAGAACATACCTCCTTTAATCTCATCCCTAGGTTTCCAAGTTTTCTAATGATGCTTACCTCATCTGGGAAAGAATGACTAATTTCTCTGCTTACTGTTTTTACCCTTTCTTTTCTTTTACTGTCATTTTTTTAACCAACTGAAAAGAGATGGGACATTCAGGCAAATGGTAGCTTTTAGGAAAGCTGGTTTTAGAAGTGCTTCAGGAACAACTTCTATGTCATGAAGGCTTATTTGCTTTGAAATGAACTGTGAGAAGATCTGTCAATCTTTCATTAGTAAGTAGCTTAGCATGAGGTACAAGTTAAATCCTTCTCTAAGAGTTTTAGCTAAGAATTGCAGCGTTAGAATGTTGGACATAATCCTATCCTGTACTCCTGTCTGTACAGAGAAATTTTCAAGTGAGAAGGGGTGCCCTTTGTAATAAACCAAAGTACCACCTAAGACAAATAGAAACAAGACAATAAAGAACAATTAAAATCGAGATTGGGTGAAATACCACTTCCAGAACTCTAATTCTATCATACAGCTCATTCAAGCAATATTTTCCAAATTCAGTTCACTTCTCATTGTTTTTTGTTTGTTTACAAGTTGCTTTTCATTAAGCTGAGGGCAGTAGAACCAGATGGTAAGCTGACTCTTCGGTTTACATATTTGAGTTCTGTAATCGGGTAAAGGCTTCAGAAATTTCAATTAAGAACCATCCAATGACTGTTTTTTACTTAAAAGTCACCAATATAGATCTTATTGACTCTTTCAAGCCACAAAGGGCATCATTTAGAACATTAAGTATGGAGGTACAGTGAATGGTAATTTTATGGAGGGAAATTAAATTGACTGAATCAAATTCTGTCTCCCCTCAATGAAGAGCATGGGTTTCAGTGGCCCAGCAAGCACACCTTTATACAGAGAGCAAACCTGAGTTGAAGAGTCAGCTGATGCATTCTCCCGTTTGCCTGAATGAAGGGAATAATGTAGATAACATCTGGAAGGATCCTCTCCCTCCCATTTCCTAGTGCAATGGAGAGGATGGAATTCATTGTTCTCCTTGTATAGCAGTATTTCATAAGCCCAAAAGTCATTCTTTCTCTGTCATTTATCCCTGCCACCTCCCCAGTCAGACCATTCCCTGAGCCACCTCAATATTTTGGAACATTTAGCTACTTATTGATTGATTGATGATTTCTCAATTTCCATGGGCTCGCTATTTAGATCTACTGTCACCCTCTTGTGTTTGATTGTTCCCTTAGTGTAAGATCCTTGGGTGCAATAAATGTGTCACTTCTTTGTTTCCCAAGTGCTTAGTTGGGAGCATTGCACGTAGGTGCTCAATCCTATTACTATTACTACTTCTAACTTGTTTGTCAATTTACGTCTGCTTGTCTTTCCCATTAGACTGTGAGCTCTCCAAGGGTGAGGGAATATGTCTTATATTTCCTCTATAGGACCTCCACTAGTACAGTGTTCTGCACACAGTAGGCACTCAATAAATATACCTTTAATCACTGTCTATTGACTGATTACTCTCTGCCAAGCTCTGTAATGGTACTTGTTAAGCACTTACTATGTCCCAAGTACTGTCCTGAGTGCTGGGGTAGATACAAGATAATCAGGTTGGACATAGTCCCTGTCTTACATATGGCTGTGAGCCCATTATTGGACAGGGATTGTCTCTATGCATTGCTGAATTGTACATTCCAAGTGCTTAGTACAGTGCTCTGCACATAGTAAGCACTCAATAAATACTATTGAATGAATGAAAGAGGGAGTAGGATGTGATCCCCATTTTACAGATGAGGCAACTGAGGCATGGAGAAGTTAAGCAACTTTCCCAAGGTCACCCTGGAGACAAGTGGGAGAGCTGGGATTAGAACCCAGGTCATCTAACTTCCAGCCCCATTATTTTTCACTAGGCCATGCTGCTTCAACACTTGAGAGTACAGTGGAGTTAATAGGCATGATCCCTGACCTCAAGGAGCTTACAATTTAGTGGGGGAAGCAACACTAAAACAAATGTCAGGTAGGGGGAAGCAACAGAGTTTAAAGATACATATATAAGTGCTACCGGTGGGAGTATCCATGTGCTTAATTATCCTAACATGTAGGTAACATGGAAGTGCTGAAGTGGCAGTAGTGGGTGGAAAAATGAGAGTTAATCAAGGAAGACCTCTTGGAGGAGATGTGATTTTAGAAAGGCTTTGAAGATGGAGAAATCAGAGGTCTGCTAGATGTGAAGGGGGTGGAAATCTCAGACAGAAAGGAGGGCGTAAACAAGAGGTTGACAGCAAGAGAGATTAAAATATGGCCCAGTGAGTAGATTAAATAGTGAGGATAATGATGGCGACGAAGATGGTGATGGTGAAAGTGAGGACAAAGTTGATGATGAGAATCAGGATGAGTCAGACCAATAGCTCATCCGAACTGGTATTTGGTCTCCAGCAGGGCTACCAAGAAATCTGGAGGAACAATATGATGATTGCTGTTTATGACATCCCTTTTTATAGCTCTGCCATCTAACAGTCCCCAAATTTTCCTTTTATTAACCCAACCTTACTGAACCTATTGATATTTTCTGCCTTCACAACCGCCTGTGGAAATGAATTCCATGTCATCCACTGGATGAGTAATTGGTTCAACCCAGTTATATAATTTCTTATGCTCTTACGTTCATCTTTTCATTTGTTTTTGATCTGCCATGAAGGGATGCCTCCTGAGATGGTGGATTTGGATGGACAACACTCCCATGATCACCTCATCCACACCCTTCTTAGCCTTTGTCTTTCCAAATTAAAAGATAGCCATGTGGCCTAGTGGGTAGAGCACGGTCCTGGGAGTCAGAAGGACCTGGGTTCTAATCCCAGCTCCACCACTTGGCTGTATGATCTTGGGCAAGTCACTTAACTTCTCTGTCCCTCAGTTGCCTCATCTGTAAAATGGGGATTAAGACTGTGAGCCCCATGTTGGAAAGGAACTGTGTCCATCCTGATTATCTTGTATCTACCACAGAGCTTAGTACAGTGCTTGGCACACAGTAAGTGCTGAACAATTACCATTAAAAAAAAACAACCTTTTCAGTCAATTTGCAGAGAAGTTACTCTCTCCCTGTCTAATCTTCTTCATTGCCTTTCTCCATATCTTCTCCAGCTCTTCTTCCTAAACTGCAGCAACCAAAATGGTGTACAGCATTCCAGATGTGGGTGTGGTGTGCTAAGATTTCTTTTAGTGGTGGAACTATGCCATTTATTTTATTATCTATCTCCTCCCTCGTATTTCCTGCCGTTGGTTGTCCTTTGGGAATACCAAAACACATAGGATCGATGACTTAAAGAACATCCAAGATCCTTTAAACGTGGCAGGATGGATCTCTCAAAGCCCTTGAGAACTCACTAGAATTTATCCCCATCTGCAGGGCATTTTAAGACCTGGGAGACATCAATGTCATCGCAAAGTTAAGCATTTCACTGTCCACTCCCCTGAGGTAGGGGTGACTACTGACAGCCCAGATAGAAAAGGAAGTGTAGAATTTCAGCAAGGGTACATGGCTCTTCCTAGTCAGAATGAACTCCAGTATGAATTCTAGATTGGCAAATTGAGCTTAAGCTTCTCCCCACTGAGGATGGAGACCCGAATTAACTCAGGAAATGTTTAAGCAATTGATTCTAGAAGCAGGGCCTGGAGGGCCTGGTCTGGCTGGGGCAAGGTGCATCCTGGCTCCTCCACAGAAGGGAAAATGGTGCTCTCCTTCAGAATAATAATAATAATAATAATGGCATTTGTTAAGTGCTTACTATGTGCCAAGTACTGTTCTAAGCACTGTGGGGGGGAAGGGGGTGGGTACAAGGTAATCAAGTTGTTCCACATGGGGCTCATAGTCTTAACCCCCATTTTACAGATGAGGTAACTGAGGCACAAAGAAGTTAAGTGACTTGCCCAAAGTCACACAGCTGACAAGTGGCAGAGCTGGGATTAGAACCCACGTCCTCTGACTTCCAAGCCCCTGCTCTTTCCGTTAAGCCACGTTGCTTCTCTGTTAGAGCCAAAAGCATATCCAAAGCAAGTCTTTTCTACATCAACCCAGTTCATCTAGCCCAGTATTCCTTCTCCAACAGTAGTGGTATTTGTTAAGCGCTTACTATGTGTCAGGCACTGTATTAAGCACAGGGGTGAATACAAGCAAATTGGGTTGGACACAGTCCCTGTTCATCATGGGGCTCACAGTCTCAATCCCCATTTTACAGATGAGGTAACTGAGGCACAGAGAAGTTAAGTGACTTGCCCAAAGTCACACAGCTGACAAGTGGTGGAGCTGGGATTAGAACCCATGAACTCTGACTCTCAAGCTTGTGCTCTTTCCACTTAGCCATGCTGCTTCTCAAGAGAAGAGTTTAACTCTCTCCCTCTATTACAGAGTATGAGAACTGACTGACTTGCAGTGTCTGCTAAGCTATACCATGCTGCTAGAGAAGCAGCATGGCCTAGTAACAAGAGCACAGGCTTGGGAGTCAGAGGATGTGGGTTCGAATCCCAGCCCTGCCACTTGTCTTTTGTGTGACCTTGGGCAAATCACTTAACATCTCTATGCCTCAGTTACCTCATCTGTAAAATGGGGATTAAGACTGTGAACTCCATTTGGGACAGGGACTGTGTCCGGTCTGATTACCTTGTATCTATCCCAGGGTGTAGAACAGTGCTTGGCACATAGTAAGCGCTTAACAAATACCATGATAATAATAATTATTATTAATAATAATCATCATCATCACAATAATCACCAGGTTAGGCCTGCCTGAAGGAGAGAGACCATTGGAACACTGGCTGTTCTATCTTCCCATCTCCCCCTAAATGAAACAGGCAGCATGGCCTAGGGCAAAGCCTGGGAATCAGAAGATGTGGTTAAGATGATCTGCTGATGCCCTTGGGCAAGTCATTTATCCTCTCTGGGACTTAGTTTCCGCAACTCTAAGATGGGTCTAAGACACCTGCTCTTCTCCCTACCTCTTAGACTGACAGCCCCACCTAGGACAGAGACCCCATCTAATTTGATTATCCTGTATCTAGCCCAACACTTAGCAAGGTACCCCTAGAAAGTGCTTAGGAGAAGCCATTGCTAACTAACTATTCAGAAGAGGAGCTTTGCATATGGCTGTAGGTACTGTACCACCCAGGCAGCACTTGCCCTCTGGAAATTGGGATGTATATGGCTCTTACAGTTAATATGGAAGGGGTCAGAGGTAGCCTGCTTTTCATGCTGCACTACTGGAGGGTGGGCTATTTTGTCCCTGGAAAGACTGAGTTTCATGAAAGGAAGTGACTTAATGTAGTATTTTTTAAGTGTGCCAAGCCTCATCCTGAGCACTGGAATATATACAAAGTAATTAGGTTGGACATAGTCCCTGTCCCTCATCAAACTCATGGTCTAAGTATTCATTCATTCAATAGTATTTATTGAGCGCTTACTATGTGCAGAGCACTGTACTAAGCGCTTGGGATGAACAAGTCGGCAACAGATAGAGACAGTCCCTGCCGTTTGACGGGCTTACAGTCTAATCGGGGGAGACGGACAGACAAGAACAATGGCAATAAACAGCGTCAAGGGGAAGAACATCTTGTAAAAACCGATGGCAACTAAATAGAATCAAGGCGATGTACAATTCATTAACAAAATAAATAGGGTAACGAAAATATATACAGTTGAGCGGACGAGTACAGTGCTGTGGGGATGGGAAGGGAGAGGTGGAGGAGCAGAGGGAAAAGGGGAAAATGAGGCTTTAGCTGCGGAGAGGTAAAGGGGGGATGGCAGAGGGAGTAGAGGGGGAAGAGGAGCTCAGTCTGGGAACGCCTTTTGGAGGAGGTGATTTTTAAGTAGGGTTTTGAAGAGGGAAAGAGAATCAGTTTGGCGGAGGTGAGGAGGGAGGGCGTTCCAGGACCGCGGGAGGACGTGACCCAGGGGTCGACGGCGGGATAGGCGAGACCGAGGGACGGTGAGGAGGCGGGCGGCAGAGGAGCGGAGCGTGCGGGGTGGGCGGTAGAAAGAGAGAAGGGAGGAGAGGTAGGAAGGGGCAAGGTGATGGAGAGCCTTGAAGCCTAGAGTGAGGAGTTTTTGTTTGGAGCGGAGGTCGATAGGCAACCACTGGAGTTGTTTAAGAAGGGGAGTGACATGCCCAGATCGTTTCTGCAGGAAGATGAGCCGGGCAGCGGAGTGAAGAATAGACCGGAGCGGGGCGAGAGAGGAGGAAGGGAGGTCAGAGAGAAGGCTGACACAGTAGTCTAGCCGGGATATAACGAGAGCCCGGAATAGTAAGGTAGCCGTTTGGGTGGAGAGGAAAGGGCGGATCTTGGCGATATTGTAGAGGTGAAACCGGCAGGTCTTGGTAACGGATAGGATGTGTGGGGTGAACGAGAGGGACGAGTCAAGGATGACACCGAGATTGCGGGCCCGAGAGACGGGAAGGATGGTCGTGCCATCGACGGTGATAGAGAAGTCTGGGAGAGGACCGGGTTTGGGAGGGAAGATGAGGAGCTCAGTCTTGCTCATGTTGAGTTTTAGGTGGCGGGCCGACATCCAGGTGGAGACGTCCTGGAGGCAGGAGGAGATGCGAGCCTGAAGGGAGGGGGAGAGGACAGGGGCGGAGATGTAGATCTGCGTGTCATCTGCGTAGAGATGGTAGTCAAAGCCGTGAGAGCGAATGAGTTCACCGAGGGAGTGAGTGTAAAACCGAGGGAGACCGGAGCGGGGCGAGAGAGGAGGAAGGGAGGTCAGAGAGAAGGCTGACACAGTAGTCTAGCCGGGATATAACGAGAGCCCGTAATAGTAAGGTAGCCGTTTGGGTGGAGAGGAAAGGGTGGATCTTGGCGATAAAGTAGGAGAGAGTACAGGTGCTTAATCCCTATTTCACACATGAGGAAACAGAGGGCCTTAAGTGCAGGACCTGTATTTGAATTGGTTTTAAAGTAGTATTGCTGGTTTGCACTAAACCATCAATATTCTTGGAGGAGCTCACCTCCTCCAAGAGGCCTTCCCAGACTGAGCTTCCCCTTTTTCCTTCTGCTCCCTCTGCTGCCTCTCTGCCCCGCCCTTCACCTCCCCTCAGCTAAGCCCTCTTTCCCTCCCTTTCCCTCTGCTCCTCTCCCTCTCCCTTCCCCTCCCCTCAGCACTGTGCTCATCTGCTCATTTGTATATATTTTCATTACCCTATATATTTTGTTAATGAGATGTACATCCCCTTGATTCTATTTATTGCTATTGTTTTTGTCTGTCTCCCCCCATTAGACTGTAAGCCCATCAATGGCAGGGATTGTCTCTATCTGTTTCCAAATTGTACATTCCAAGAGCTTAGTACAGTGTTATTCACATAGTAAGTGCTCAATAAATAAATAAATAAATACTATTGGATGAATTCTTTTGCCTGCCCATCCTCTGCCAGTGGCACACATGAAGAAATGTCTGGTAGGGAGGTTGGATGCAGTCTGTGGTTTCAGAACTGAGACTGTGAGCTCCTTGAGGGTTCTAGTACTTACTCTATTGTTCTCTCCCATGTTCTTAGTACAGTGCTCTGCACCCAGTAAGTGCTCAAGACATGCCACTGATTGATTGACTGATTGATTGAATGACTAACTCATCTCTGAGACAGCAGCAGCAGCAGGTACTACTGTGACCCCACCCATTTCACAAGTTACCTCAGTATATGATACTCGAGATAGCTTAGGAAGCATGTGTATACTTGGTGTGTGTGTGAATAGTGGGAGGAGGGGAGAGGAAGGAAGGGTTCTTTTACCCTTCATTGAAAAAAAAAGCAAAGATGAAAAACAAAAAACTAAAACAAAACAAAGAAAAACTGCAGCCAACATATAAGATAAACACCCATACTCTGCACCACTCCAACTAGGAAGACAAGCACTAGGGAACTCTGCTTCCCCAGAATCCCTTTTCTGGCTCAGGCCAATAGAAGAAAACATAAAAAAGAGAAATTCCTTATCCTGCTTACCATCTTCCTGTTGCCTGGTTTTATTTTTCACACCTTTGTTGGTGATTTCAGTAATGGAGGTGTTGGTTATAGGGAGTAAAAGGCAACAGTGAAAAGTAAATAGTGAAAAGTGGGAAAGCAAAATAAAACTAAAATATGTGTGCTTTAGTGCAAACAAAGCTTCATAGTCCTCTCCATGTTAGTATGGGGCAGGGAGCAGGGGCTCCATACTGCCCAAAAGATCCTGCTTTCTTGTGGTAAGCCAGTGGAAGAACATGGAATTTGAAGAAATCAAAAAAATTGAGAGGTGACTTACCCTGCTTGTTGGTTCTGGGTACTATCTGATCAATCAGTTAAATAATCAGTCATATTTATTAAGTTCTTATTTTATGTAGAGCACTGTACTAAGCATTTGAGAGAGTACAATAGAGTTCATAGACATTATTCCTGCCCTAAAGGAACTCAGAAACTAGTGGGAGAGATAGATCCTAAAATAAACTATAGGCAGGAGGAAGAAATAGAGTATAAAAATATGTACATAAGCATAACAATGGTGGGGGAATACCCAAGTGTTCATAACCCATGGGGGAAAACTTCCTAGTAATGGACTCAGGAAAAATATGATCTAAGTTACCTCCCTACCCCAGCCCCATTCTTCTTAAATTGTGAGTCGCTGTTTGGGTCAGGGATCACATTTGATTTAGCCTATATCTTATTCTTCCCCAGCACTCAGTACAGTCCTCTACATACAGAGGGAACTCAGTAAATAATGTTGAATGAATAAATGAACAGGCCTGGGAGCCAGAGGACCTGGGTTCTAATACTGGCTCTTCCACTTAATAATAATAATATAATAGTAATGATAATAATAATAATGGTATTTGTTAAGTGCTTACTATGTGCCAAGCACTTTACTAAATGCTGGGGTAGGTACAAGGTAATCATACTGGACTCAGTACCTGTCCCACATGGGGCTCACAATCTCAATCTCCATCTTACAGATGAGGGAACTGAGGCACAGAGCAGTTAAATGACTTGCCCAAGGTCACACAGAAGACAAGTGGCAGAGCCGGGATTAGATAATGCTTGTCTGCTATCTGGCCTTGGGTAAGTCATTTAACTTCTCTGCGCCTCAGTTTCCTCACCTGAAAAATGGGGATTCAATCCCTGTTCTCCCTCCTACTAAGACTGTGAGCCCCGTGTGGGACAGGGACTGTGTCTGACGTGATTAACTTCTATTTATCCCAGCGCATAGAGGAGTGCTTGACCCATAGTAAGTGCTTAACAAATACCACAATCATTATTAATAGTAGTATTAATGATAATACTAATAATAGTAAATAAATGAGTGTTCCTTTTCCTCTATCAATGGCAGCACAGCACCAGCAGCAACATTTACTTGAACATCTAATGGTTACGTTGAGGAAGAATAAGTCAAGGAATCTGCCCTCAGGAAGAGGGTAGAGTCTAATGAGTTAGACAAGACAAACATAAACACACAATAAAACTGCAAGTGCCAGGGGCAAATAGACATCAATTTTCACAAGACTTAAAGAGCTATGAATACATTCTTGGGCAGTGAATATGGATTTATTACTATTATTATTGTTGTATTTATTCATTATGAAGAATTATTATGTTGTAGATTTGCTTAGCTGGAAGAGTAGAGAAATTGGTGAGACAGTAAACCAGTGGGTGGTCAGTCCTGACCACCAATTTTTTTATGTTCAGCAGTAGTAATAGAAGACTTTTGAGGAGTGGAGAGAACATACCCTATTGACACTTGAGAAAGATGACTTTTTCAGCAAATAGCCTAGACTAGAAAGGGGGAGAAATTGGGGCTGAGGAGACCACCATTGTATCCCATGCTTTTGGGGTGCTAAAATCTCAGGTCACGGGATGGCGGCAGTGATTCATCAATCAATCAATTAGTCACATTTCTTGAGCACTTACTGTATGCAGAACAGTTTACTAAGAGCTAGGGAGAGTACAATATAACAGACTTAGAAGACATGTTTCCTGCCCACAAGGAGCTTATAGTCTAGAGGGGGAGACAGGCATTAAAATAAAATAGAGATATGTACATAAGTGCCATGGGGATGAGGGTGGGCTGCATAAAGGATGCAAATCCAAGCACAAGGGCAGTGCAGAAGGTTGTGGGAGAAGAAGAAATGAGGGCTTGGTTGGACAAGGCCTTTTGGAGGATATGTGATTTTAATAAGTCTTTAAAGTGGGGAGAGAGGTCATCTGTTGGATATGAAGGGGGTGGGAGCAGCCAGCAGGGCGTCAGTGACGATATAGATGAGGTCGAGGTACAGTGAGTAGGTTGGCATTAGAAGAGCAAAGTTTGCAGGCTGGGTTATAGTAGGAAATCAGAGACATAAGGTAGAAGGAGGCAAGGTGATTGAGTTCTTTAAAGCCTTTGGTAAGGAGTTTCTCTTGGATGTGGAGGTGGGTAGGCAACCACTGGAGATTCTTGAGGAGTGAGGAAATATGGACTAAACAACTTTATAGAAAAATAATCTGGGCAGCAGAGTGAAGCAGGGTCTGAAGTGGGGAGAGACAGAGAGCATAGAGTTCATCAAGGAGGCTGATGCAGCATTCAAGACAGGATAGGATAAATGTTTGGATCAACATGGTAACAGTTTGGATGGAGAGTAAAGGATAGATTTAGCAATGTTGTGATGTTTGAATGGACAGGATTTCATGACAAATTGAATATGTGAGTTGACTATAAGCTTGTTGTGGGCAGGGAATGTGTCTGTTATATGTTATATTGTACTTCCCCAAACAGTACAGTGCTCTGCACACAGTAAACGTTCAATAAATATGATTGATTGAATGAGAGTGATGAATTGAGGCTAATGCCAAGGTTATGAGTTTGTAGGATAGGGAAGATGGTGGTGCAGTGATGAGAAAGTCAAGGGGAAGACAGGGTTTGGGTGGGAGGATAAGGAGTTCTGTCTTGGACAGGACTCAATGATATCTTAATATTAATATCAATGATAATATCTTAATAATCTTGGGTTTCACTGTCTCTGGAAGCATCCCTATTCGAGTATGGTTGGTTGAGAATTCAGGTTTATTTCAAAAATCCCACAGTTTAGATGATGGAAAGTATTGGCTGTTGCAGATACAGCAAGTCTGGATCAGCAGTTTTGGTTGGGGTTTGTAGTAATAGTAATAATATTTATTAAGTACTTATTGGGTGGAGAACATTGGAAAGAGCACACAGGTGAGAATTGGGCAAGGTCCCTGGCTTGCCAGGCTGCAACTCAATATATTCCTTGTGAGAGCAAGATTGAGGAAAATCTAAACTGGACCATCTCAAGCTTCAGTATTTCTGCTCTCTAGATGACCCTTCCTCAGAATGGGTCCAGAATAGTTGAACATCAGAACCACAGACTTATACCTTTGAGGTAGGGAAGGGAAGATTTAAGAAATAGTGGCAAGTAGTTCCATTCTTCAAATTCAATATCTACCCACCCCTCCTGGGCCATAAATCCCCAGCTTATTCATTCATTCAATAGTATTTATTGAGCGCTTACTATGTGCAGAGCACTGTACTAAGCGCTTGGGATGAACAAGTCGGCAACAGATAGAGACAGTCCCTGCCGTTTGACGGGCTTACAGTCTAATCGGGGGAGACGGACAGACAAGAACAATGGCACCAAACAGCGTCAAGGGGAAGAACATCTCGTAAAAACAATGGCAACTAAATAGAATCAAGGCGATTCATTAACAAAATAAATAGGGTAACGAAAATATATACAGTTGAGCGGACAAGTACAGTGCTGTGGGGATGGGAAGGGAGAGGTGGAGGAGCAGAGGGAAAAGGGGAAAATGAGGCTTTAGCTGCGGAGAGGTAAAGGGGGGATGGCAGAGGGAGTAGAGGGGGAAGAGGAGCTCGCTGACTCATCTGCGCTTCCTCCGCCTCCACCGGGGAGCTGAGCCTCGGACCATCCGGACCCACGCCCGCCTCAGCCTTTCGCAACCTGGATCTCCGCACCCCCGCTCGGGAACTCCGACACTACGGATCTTCGCCCCCACAGACCCCAGCCACCAGCTTCCAGTCCACCCGTCCCCCGCCGCTCGGGCCCGGGAACATTGTGCTCCCCTTCTCGATCCTGGGGACATTGTGCTCCCCTTCTCGGCCCCAAGGACATTGTGTCCTCGGGGGACATTGTGTCCCCCTGATCGGGCCCGGGGACATTGTGCTCCCCAACCGCTCCCCCACTCCGCCCGAGGCGGCCATTTTAGGAAGCCCCCACTCTGCCTGAGGCGGCCATTTTGGGAAGGCCTCACTCCCTCTTCCCTCTTGAGGTGATTCATCCCTCCCGCCCCCGCCCCGGGCGACGACGTCCTTGTTCTCACCATGTTACCTTACCTTAGCCACCGCCTACGGCCGCCACCCACCCCGGACAACCTCAGGGCCCCCCCGCCGCCACAGGGTTATTTGGTCATGAGCTCTGGGACTCTCTCGGCCGCTGGCCGCTTGACTTTGAGTCTGATCGGGTAGGGTCGGCTCGTCCCCCGACCCTGGTCATCGCCTGCTTATTAACACTATTGTAGTGTGCCTTACTGTAGCATGTTGCTATATTTGCGATCTCGCTTTTTATTGTTTATTGTCATCAGATTTTGAATTTGATCAGGTCGCCCCTTAATTGAGTCTACCCCCGACCCTGGTCATCACCCCTTTTATTAACACGACTATATTGTATCATACTGTATCATGTTGCTATATTAGCACCACTGTATTGTATCATATTGTATCATGTTGCTATATTACCGATTTCGTTTATTAGTGTTTATTGTTGTCAGTGCTGCCACCCACCTCTCTGGCCTCGCCATGTCCCTCCTCACCCCCTCCCCCCTCCCGCCCCTTCCTATCCTCCCCTTCCCCTTCCCCTCTCTCGCTCAGCTCTTTCCCGCTCTCTCCTCTGCCTCCTCCCTCCCTCCCCTCCCCCGCCCTAGAACCCCACTTTACCAGCGCTACCCCTCTCCCCCCTCCCCCTACTCTTCCCCCCACCAAACCCCCTCTTCACCCCCTCCCCCCTTCTCTCTTCCCCACCCATGCCCCATCCCAGTCCTCTTGTCCCACCGCAACCCCTCATCCCCCTCTCCTCGTCCAGGGCCCCGCCACCTCCTTCCCATCCAAACCCTCCCCTCCCCCCGCCCTTCCCCCCCTCCTCCCCTTGCACCCACAGCTACTTTCAAGTGTGGCCTCTGGAACCCCCGCTCTATTACAGGCAAGCTACCTTTCATCCATGACCTTTTCCTCTCCCGCTCTCTCCTCCTCCTCGCCCTTTCGGAAACGTGGCTCTCTCCCGAAGACACGGTCTCCGCCGCCGCTCTCTCCAGCGGAGGCCTCTCCTTCTCCCACTCCCCCAGACTCACCGGTAAGGGAGGAGGCGTCGGCTTCCTCCTCTCGCCCCGATGCCGCTTCCGCACTATCCCTCCTCCCCCCTCCCTCTCCTTCCCCTCCTTCGAAGCCCATATCATTCGCCTCTACCACCCACTCCAGTTACTTGTCGCCGTCATCTACCGCCCTCACGGTCCCACCTCCGACTTCTTCAACCACCTTGACCCCTTTCTCACCTTCCTCCTCTCCTTCTCTCTGCCCACTCTGATCCTTGGAGACTTCAACATCCATACGGATGTACCCGACGACTCCTCTGCCGCCCGCCTGCTATCCCTCCTCGACTCTGCCGACCTCCTCCTCCACCATACCGCGCCCACTCACCGACTCGGTCACACCCTCGATCTCGTCATCTCCTACCGCTGCACTATCTCCTCACTCACCAACTCTGAAATCCCTCTCTCTGACCATAACCTTCTCACCTGCCTCATCTCTCACACTCCCTCCCCCTGCAAATCTTCGCTACTGCCCCACAGAGACCTCCGCTCTCTCGATCCCATCCGTCTTTCCAATAGCATCTCTCCTCACCTTGCCGCCCTGTCCTCTCTTCCCACTCTCGACGATCAGGTCTCCGCTCTCAACTCCACCCTCTCTACTCATCTCGACTCTCTCGCCCCCCTTTCCCTCCGCCGCTCTCGCTCCACTAACCCACAGCCCTGGATCACCTCCTCCATCCGCCTCCTACGCTCCTATGCTCGAGCTGCTGAGCGCTGCTGGCGAAAGTCCAAGCACCGAGCCGACCTCACACACTTCAAATTTATCCTTTCCTGCCTTAACTCTGCCCTCTCCTCCGCCAGGCAAAGCTTCTTCTCCTCCCTCATCGACACCCATGCCCGTCACCCCCGCCGATTGTTCCGGACCTTTAACTCTCTCCTTAGGCCCCCTGTTCCTCCCCCTCCCCCATCTCTCACCCCCAATGATCTGGCCACCTATTTCCTCACGAAAATCAACACGATCAGGTCTGAGCTCCCCAAAGTCACCCCTCCGCCTCTCCCCTCCCCCCCAACAACCCCCTCCCCTACTTTCCCATCCTTCCCTGCAGTATCCTCAGAGGAGATCTCCTCCCTCCTCGCAAGTGCCACCCCCTCCACCTGCGCCTCGGACCCCATTCCCGCTCACCTTCTTAAAACCATCGCCCCTGCCCTCCTCCCTTCCTTAACTTCTATTTTTAACCACTCAATCTCCAAGGGCTCCTTCCCCTCTGCCTTCAAACATGCCCACGTCTCCCCCATCCTAAAAAAAACCGCTCTTGACCCCACTTCCCCCTCCAGTTATCGTCCTATCTCCCTACTACCCTTCCTTTCCAAAATCTTAGAACGAGTCGTCTACAATCGATGCCTAGAATTCCTTAACTCCCATTCTCTCCTAGACCCCCTCCAATCTGGCTTCCGTCCCCTCCACTCTACCGAGACTGCTCTCTCTAAGGTCACCCATGACCTCCTTCTTGCCAAATCCAATGGCTCCTACTCCATTCTGATCCTCCTTGACCTCTCTGCTGCCTTTGACACTGTCGACCATCCCCTCCTCCTCCATACCTTATCTCACCTTGGCTTCACGGACTCTGTCCTCTCCTGGTTCTCCTCTTACCTCTCTGGCCGATCATTCTCGGTCTCCTACGCTGGAGCCTCCTCCCCCTCCCATCCTTTAACTGTTGGAGTTCCTCAAGGGTCAGTTCTTGGCCCTCTTCTGTTCTCCATTTACACTCACTCCCTCGGTGAACTCATCCGCTCTCACGGCTTTGACTACCATCTCTACGCAGATGACACGCAGATCTACATCTCCGCCCCTGTCCTCTCCCCCTCCCTTCAGGCTCGCATCTCCTCCTGCCTCCGGGACGTCTCCACCTGGATGTCGGCCCGCCACCTAAAACTCAACATGAGCAAGACTGAGCTCCTCATCTTCCCTCCCAAGCCCGGTCCGCTCCCAGACTTCTCCATCACCGTGGATGGCACGACCATCCTTCCCGTCCCGCAGGCCCGCAATCTCGGTGTCATCCTTGACTCGTCCCTCTCGTTCACCCCACACATCCTATCCGTTACCAAGACCTGCCGGTTTCACCTCTACAATATCGCCAAGATCCGCCCTTTCCTCTCCACCCAAACGGCTACCTTACTATTACGGGCTCTCGTTATATCCCGGCTAGACTACTGTGTCAGCCTTCTCTCTGACCTCCCTTCCTCCTCTCTCGCCCCGCTCCGGTCTATTCTTCACTCCGCTGCCCGGCTCATCTTCCTGCAGAAACGATCTGGGCATGTCACTCCCCTTCTTAAACAACTCCAGTGGTTGCCTATCAACCTCCGCTCCAAACAAAAACTCCTCACTCTAGGCTTCAAGGCTCTCCATCACCTTGCCCCTTCCTACCTCTCCTCCCTTCTCTCTTTCTACCGCCCACCCCGCACGCTCCGCTCCTCTGCCGCCCACCTCCTCGCCGTCCCTCGGTCTCGCCTATCCCGCCGTCGACCCCTGGGTCACGTCCTCCCGCGGTCCTGGAACGCCCTCCCTCCTCACCTCCGCCAAACTGATTCTCTTTCCCTCTTCAAAACCTTACTTAAAACTCAGCTCCTCCAAGAGGCCTTCCCAGACTGAGCTCCTCTTCCCCCTCTACTCCCTCTGCCATCCCCCCTTAGCCCAGGGTCACCACACTGCTTGGGCCAGTCCGGGCAGCAAGGAGACTAAGGCTTGTTCTTGGGTGTGAGGCTGCAGGAGTGGTAAGAAAGGGGCAGATCAGGAATTACTGATGAGAAAAATTCCAGCATATCTTGATGACAGCTTGGATGTGTGAGGGTGAATGAGAGCAAGTGGTCCAAGATTAGTCCAAGGTTACAGGCCTGGAAGACAGGGAGGAAAGTGATGTTGTTGACAGTTATGGAAAATTAAGGGAAGGTGAGAGTTGCTCTGGATCTTTTCAGTTTCACTTTCACTGAATATGTAACACTTTCCAATACCTTTGCCTGCTGGCACAGGTCAGAAGAGGTCTAGCAAGATGGTCAGTGTGGTGGCCTGGGCATCCTCTGAGGGCTAATATTCCATCTGTCGGTGTGCTAATAGCTCTTGAATCTGTGAGCTGTAAGATCTGAACTGTGCTTGCAAGCTGTCCAGCAAACCCCTGGGACCAGCCTGTTAATGAGAAAATAGCTGTCCGCGTAGCAGAGGGAAGACTGTTTCCATATGCCCCATATTGCATGGCCTGGAAAGGGAATGAAACAGGCAGAGGGGAAAGACATCCAGTGAATCCATTGGCACTACACTAATAAATGGTGTACCCCTACAATACAGTTGTAATGTGTTCCTGAAAAAGAGGGTTCTGGAAACAGCTGTATTGTGGTCTACATTTTCCCATAGACATTTGTGAATTTATTAGATTCCATTCCAGAACCACCTCCAACATGATGACTGGCCTAATAAATAAGAAAAATGACACTGTAATCTTTTCCCTCCCTTCACTTATTCCTCTCTCCTTTTCCCTAGGGGCTTTTTTGCTCCACATTTACCCAGAACTTGGCCCCCTCTTTCCCTGTCTTCACATCTCTATGTTTCAGTTTTTAGGGATTTTTTTCTTCATTCTGCCACTCTGTCCTTCCTCGCCTCCCAGCTCCAACCCCATCCTCAGCAAGAAAGGGGAAAGAGAGGCAGGGGCAGCAAGACGGCACTAGCAGCTGTGCTCACAGCAACAGCTATTGCCTGCATCCTGGTCTATTGCCCTGGTCTACCCTTGCCTCTCTGCCCATAGTGGGGCTGGGAAGGAGAGGAATTACAAGTGGGAACTGGGAAGCAATGCCCTGCCAGATGCTGTCCGAACCAGAACGGGGGGAAGTGGATCAATCCCTCTGTGCTTGTGATCTACCTTTGGTGGGGACTAGGGCAGTTAAAAGCATGAAAAGTCCCTGAATAAAGGATGGTAAGTGTAGAAATCATTTAGATACTTTGCCTGATCACTCCCTTATCTAAATCAGTGCTGTAGTCTTTACTGAACACTTGCTGGAAGGATATTCTCTTAGGTTGATGGAGTCTCCCTCCCAGAACATTTGACAAACTTCAGTCGGTAAGCCAATCATATGTATTGAGTGTTTACTGTGTGCAGAGCACTGTACTAAGTGCTTGGGAGAGTACAACACAACAGTATAACAGGCACATTCCCTGCCCACAGTGAGCTTACAGTCTAGAGGTGGAGACAGACATTACTATAAATTATTAAATTACAGATATGTACATAAGTGCTATGGGGCTGGGAGGTGGGGATGAATAAAGGGAGCCAGTCAGGGGGATGCACAAGGGAGTGGGAGAAAAGGAAAGGAAGGCTTAGTTAGAGAAGGCTTATTGGAGGACATGTGCCTTCAATAAGCCTTTGGAAGTGCGGAGAGTAGTTGTCTGGTGGATATGAGAAGGGGTCATTCCAGGCCAGAGGCAGGACATGGACAAGAGGTTATCAGCAAGATAGAAGAGATCAAGGTAGAGTGAGAGGCATATATTCAAGGTTATGGGCTTATGAGACAGAAAGGATGGTGGTGCCATCTACAGTGATGGGAAAGACAGGGGAAGGACAGGGTTTGGGTGGGAAGATAAAGAGTTTTGTTTTAAATGTGTTCAATTTTAGGTGACTGTGTGACAGCCAAATAGAGATGTCTTAAAGGTAGGAGGAAATGCAAGACTTCAGAGGGGGAGAGAGATTAGGGCTGGAGATGTAGACTTGGGAATCATCCACCTCATAGAGGCCTCATAGAGGTGGTAGTTGAAACCTTGGGAACAAATGAGTTCTCCAAGGAAGTGGGTTTAAATGGAGATTAGCAGGGAATCCAGAACTGAACCTTGAGGTACACCCACAGTAAGGGGGTGGGAGGGAAAGGAGGAGCCCACAAAAGAGTCTGAGAATGAGTGTCCAGAGAGATAGGAGAACCAGGAGAGGACAGTGTCACGGAAGTCGAGGTTGAATAAGGTGTCCAGAAGAAGGGGCGGTCAACAGTGTTGAAGGCAGCTCAGGGGTCGAAGAGGATTAGGATGGAATAGAGGCCATTGGTGATGTTTGAGAGGGCAGTTTCTGTGGAGTGAAGGGGACAGAAGCCAGAATGGAGGGGATCAAGAAGAGAATTGGAGGAGAGGAACTCAAAAAAGTGGGTGTAGATGACTTGCTCAAGGAGTGTGGAGAGGCAAGGTAGTAGACAATAACTGTAGGGAGCCGTGTGGTCAAGGGAGGATTTTTTTTGGATGAAGGGACATGGTTGTGTTTGAAAGCAGTGGGGAAGAAGTCATCAGTTGAAGATGGCTGTTAGGGGGAGAAGAAGGGAAGAGGCAAGTGTTAGGTTAGGATGCGAAGGAATGGGGCCACTTGTGCAGGTGGAGGGGGTGGATTTTGAGAGAAGGCAGGAGATGTCCTCTAGAGATACTGCTGGGAAAGATGGGAGAGTTGAATAAAGGGCAGGAGGGGAAAGAGACCAAGGGAGGCAGGGATTGGGGAGATTTTAGGGAGATCACGTCTGATTGTGTCAATTTTCTCAATGCAGTAGGTGGCCAGGTCATAAGACGTCTCTACCTAGATATCTGCCCGCCACTTAAAACTCAACATGTCCAAAACTGAGCTCCTTATCTTCCCTCCCAAGCCCTGTCCTCTTCCTGACTTCCCTATCACTGTGGATGGTACAACCATCCTTCCCGTCCCTCAAGCCCGCAACCTCAGTGTCATCTTTGACTCGGCTCTCTCATTCACCTCACACATCCAATCCGTCACCAAGACCCGCTGGCCTCACCTTTATAATATCGCCAAGATCTGCCCTTTCCTCTCCACCCAAATGGCTATCTTACTGTTACAGGCTCTCATAATATCCCGGCTGGATTATTGTGTCAGCCTTCTCTCTGATCTCCCTTCCTCCTGTCTCTCCCCGCTCCACACTATTCTTCATTCCACTGCCCAGCTCATCTTCCTGCAGAAATACTCTGGGCATGTCATTCCCCTTCTTAAAAACCTCCAGTGGTTGCCTATCAACCTCCACATGAAACAAAAACTTCTCACTCTAGGCTTCAAGGCTCTCCATCACCTTGCCCCCTCCTACCTCTCCTCCCTTCTCTCTTTCTACTCCCCATCCCACATGCTCCGCTCCTCTGCCACCCACCTCCTCACCGTCCCCCGTTCTCGCCTATCCCGCCGTCGACCCCTGGGCCACGTCCTCCCACTGTCCTGGAATGCCCTCCCTCCTCACCTCTGCCAAACTAATTCTCTTCCCCTCTTCAAAGCCCTACTGAGAGCTCACCTCCTCCCAGACTGAGCTTCCCCTTTTCCCTCTGCTCCCTCTGCTGCCCCTCTACCCCCACCTTCACCTCCCCTCAGCTAAGTCCCCTTATCCCCCCTTTCCCTCTGCTCCTCCCCCTCTCCCTTCTCCACCCCTCAGCACTGTGCTCGTCCACTCAATTGTATATACTTTTTATTACCCTATTTATTTTGTTAATGAGATGTACATCACCTTGATTCAATCTACTGCTATTGTTTTAAAGAGATGTACATCCCCTTGATTCTATTTATTGCTATTGTTTTTGTCTGTCTCCCCCGATTAGACTGTAAGCCCATCAATGGGCAGGGACTGTCTCTATCTGCTGCCAATTTGTACATTCCAAGCGTTTAGTACAGTGCTCTGCACATAGTAAGTGCTCAATAAGTACTATTGAATGAATGAATGAATTAGGGGCAAGGAATAGGGGAGGCAGGGGAATAAGGGGTTTGAGGAAGGAGTTAAGTGTCTGGAACAACTGGTGAGGGTGATGGACATTGGTATCAGTAAGGATGAAAAAATAATTTTTTCAGGCAGAGGAGAGGGCAGAGTTAGAGCCTGTAAGGATAAACTTGAAGCTTCAGTCTCAAGATTTCAGGATCAAGAACCTGTGTGGAAGAATTGATTGTAATGATCATGAATTTGTGTGGTGGCACTGGCACTCTTATCCCTGCCAGTTGTGTTCTTGCTGGGGACAAAATGCAGCAAGAAAGTAGGCCAGCAGGGGGGTAGCCCCCTGCAAAGTGCACATGAAGGATTTTTCTGTGCTGGGTCCATTTATAGCCTAAGTGACCATAGCTTTGTGACCCAATTGGTTGGGTAGCCCCAGTGGTCTTCCCTGTACACAGTAGACAGCTATTTTTTCAGGATTTTTGCTGTTACTATCCACCTAATGGAACACCCTAGGTAATTCTCCAGTCAGAAAACTTCACCCCTGTTGGTGTTACCCCAGCAGGCATACCTCAAGCAGAGAAGCAGCATGGCTTAGTGGAAAGAGCCCGGGCTTGGGAGTCAGAGGTCATGGTTTCAAATTCCGGCTCTGCCACTTGTCAGCTGTGTGACTTTGGGCAAGTCACTTAACTTCTCTGTGCCTCAGTTACTCCATTTGTAAAATGGGGATTAAGACTGTGAGCCCCATGTGGGACAACCTGATCACCTTGTATCCTCCCCAGCACTTAGAACAGTGCTTTGCACATAGTAAGCACTTAACAAATGCCATCATTATTATTATCATTATTATTACTCACCTACTTGCCAAATCAGGGCAAGACTTCAGATCATCTGATCTCCAGAGTGAGGCTGTTTTCACTGGACCAACAGCGGGGTTCTCTTAAGATAGTTCTACAGGGGAGGCATCAGAGAAAGGAGCAGCAGGAGATAGCAGGTCAGCAGTCTCTCTGGACCAAGATTAAGTCTGTTGCAATCCCTGCTAGACTCTCTCCACATGTATCTGGCCTAGATGGGGTGGCTAACTTGCCTTTTCTACCCATGAGCCCCTGGAATCAGCCATCCATGAATCCTTATATCCCACATTACCTCCAAAGCACATAACACTCCTCTCTGCACTGCATGTTTCTGTTTCCTAACTGCCGGGTGGGTTTATCTACTCTGGAAAAATCATAAAAATAATTGTTGTCTTTGTTAAGTGGTGGTCTGACCCCGCAGGCAACAAAGTTTCCCTCTGGCCTCTCATCCTTTTCCTAATCTTTCCCAACTTTACCCCACTCTGTCCAGCCCTCTATCCCAGCAACCTTCAATCACTTATCTTCCACTGGATCAGTACTTCCACAGGCAATACTTGAACCCTGATACATTCAAAAGTCTCCAAGCTGAGCTGAACCAGAAACCTTCCTTGGTCATAGCCAGTTCTTTGGGCTTCTCTTTTGATAATATAATGGAGTAAATGAAGAGAACATTCATTGAAGTTAACTGAAGTGATGTAGTGAAGTAGAGATGGTTGCTGAAAGAAGAGGAAGTTGGTCATTTTGAGCTTGGAAGACTCAGAGAGGTTGCAAATCAAAAAATTAAAGGGGGAAACTTAGAAAAATGGGCCTGCTCACACATGGGGGCAGGGGAGAGGGGGAGGGCAGGGGTGCTGGGGGAAATGTTTAAAAGTGACACACTCCACTTCTGAGAAACCACTCTCCTGGGACACCAAAACTTACATCAGTTTCTGTACCACCCATCCCCAGTAGACTGGGCACTTTCCTGCCTCCTGATGTCAATAGCATCTAGGCAGAAATGGTGGGTTCAGGGTAGGGATTCAGACCTGAGTGGAGGCCTGGTTCCCTACAGAGCAGTAGATGACTGGGTCTTGATGATTTGGTTACTGGGAGTCAATCAGTGGCATTTACTGAGTACTTACTGAATGCAGAGCACATAGCATGATACAACAGAGTTCATTCATTTATTCATGGATTCATTTGTATTTATTGAGTGCTTACTGTGTGCAGAGCACTGTACTAAGCTCTTGGAAAATACAATTCAGCAATAAAGAAACAATCCCTGCCCACACCAGGCTTACAGTATAGAAGGGGGGAGACAGACCTCAAAACAAGTAAATAGGAATTAATATAAATAAACAGAATTATAGATATATACATATATACATAAGTGTTGTGTGGTGGGGAGTGGGGAGGAAGAGCAAAGGGAGCGAATCAAGGTGACATGGGAGGGAGGGGGAGCTGAGGAAAAAGGGGCTTAGTCTGAGCTTAACCTCTTGAAGGAGGTTAGCCTTCAGTAGGGCTTTGAAGGGGGAAGAGTAATTGTTTGACAGAGTTGGTAGACATGAACCCTGACCACAGGGAGCTTATGGTCTAGAGAGGGAGACTGATATTAAAATGAATTATGGATATGTAATAATAATAAATGCAGTATTTGTTAAGTGCTTACTACGTGCCAGGCACTGTACTAAGCGCTGGGGGGGATACAAGCAATTCATGTTGAACATAGTCCCTGTCCTAAGTGGGGCTCACAGTCTCAATCCTCATTTTACAGATAAAGTAACTGAGGCCCAGAGAAATGAAGTGATTTACCCAAGATCACACAGCAGACAAGTGCCAGAGCTCATAAGCACTGTGGGACAGAGGATAAGGGTAATAAAATGGGTTTAAGGTGTACATATCCGAGTGCATGGGTGACTCAAAAGGTGAGGAGGGAGTAGGGGAAATGAGGGCTTAGTTGGGGAAGGCCCCTTGGAGGATATTTGATTTTAAGAAGTCTTTGAAGGTGGGGAGAGTGGTGGTCTGTTGTATATGAAGAGGGAGGGAACTCCAGACCAGAGGGAAGATGTGGGTGAAGGGTCAGAAGAAGGTAAGACTGAGGTACAGTGAAGGTGCATATTGTGCGAGCTGGGTTGCCAGCAAGGTAAGGTATGAGGGGATGAGCTGACAGTGACTGGGAAGCGAGCTTCCCTCATCTACTCTAGAACAGAGGCTTGCACAGTGGTTGTAACAACAGCCACTTAGAAGCAGTGAGGCTTAGTGGAAAGAATATAGGCCTGGGAATCAGAGGATTTAGGCATTAATCCCAGCTCCACCATTTGTCTGCTGTCTGATCTTGGGTAAGTAATGTAATTATTCTGTACCTCAGTTTCCTCATCTGTGAAATGGGAATTAAGACATGGGACATGGAATGTGTCCAACCTGATTAGCTTGTCTCTACCCCAGCTCTTAGTGCAGTGCCTGGCACTCAACAAATACCATAAAAAACAACAACAACCAAACAAAAAAGAAAATGGAAGGGATCACTCTTGGCAGAAAAACCAAAACCCTGGGAAGTGGCTGAAACTCTTTTGCTTGACACATTCTTAAATACCGTATAAATAAGAGACCTAATAGAACTTTCTAATTTCCACAGTATAGGGAAGAAGACATAAGTTAGAGCTGGAGGCATAATAGCCTTGGAACCTGAGGTGTTACTTTACTGTTATAAAAAAAATCCATTTCTAACATGGGACTAAATAATGTCCACCATTTACTTTTCAAAAAATCATGAAGCTGAAAGGAATTTGGAGGGGTCACCTGGACCAGTCCCCTGCTTCCAAGTCAAAGCCTCACAAAGCCATTCAGTACAAAAGGTAGTCTCTTCTTTTGCATAAAGATTTTCAAGGCTGGAGAATCCACAAACAAAATGTTTCTTCTTGCCTCTGATCCCAATTAACAGTTAAAATCTCACACTGGCAATAAATGGGAGGTTTCATCTATTTTTGTGCTAAAATGTATAAAAACTGCACACATGAGGGCCAGTTCTCCCTGGCAAGTACACAGAGCATAAACTCTCTAACCTGTGTATAAATGCTGCTTTTCATGGGCAAACACATTCTGTACAGTTCAGAATGTTCCCTATTCTGCCTTCCTCTGAGTTTAGTAAAGCCTTTATGGAGAGTAAATAAGGAACATAATTTGGAGTGTCCCAATGTTGAGCTCTGCATTGAAAAATGCAGATCTAAGATCTCAACAACATCTAGTTTCTTAAACAGGCAGGCTTGTTTTCAAACAGCTTAACATGGTTACCTCAAGATTGTTGGCATGGGCTTAGGGCTGGAGCAAGGATGTGTAGTGGTTTTGAAGAAACACTTAAGTCCCTCTTTTACCAAATGTCTTTCTTTAGGGGTTTGATTTTCTTTTAAATAGCAACTCCCTCTCCCCCTTTCCTGGAATGTTATGTCTGGAATGTACAGATCCCAGCATTTGTTTTCTCTGCTTTCCTAGTCCCATGGAATTTTACCCCTATCAAATTTCTTCATTGAAGAAGTTTGCAGTATATTTTCTTTCTGCATGTGCTTTGTTTTTACTGTAAGGAGATTCTTTTTTTATTATTATTATTGTGTCGTTTGAGAGCTGCATTATGCCTTTGCCAACACATACACACACACAAGCACGCACACACAGGCACTCATGTTGGTTAAAAAAACCTTATACTTGCATTTCTGTTTCTCAGCGATGGTATGGTATGAGGGGATGATAACTTCTTTCCTTTTTATTCTGCTGGCTGCTAGTTGTTTTCTGTGTTTGATTAAAACCTCCTTATTCAATGGGGGTTCCCGAGACTTGATTCTGTAAACTGAGGGCAGGCTCAGTGCCTTTCCTCTAGCATGAGGTGCTCAAAAAACATTGATACTGCTTTGATTTGGAATTATATTTGAAAATTAAATTAAGTTTTAGGGAAAAACGTTTGTCTAAGACAGAGGAGAATTGATGGCAGCTTTGGAAGTGAAGTGAACTCCTACTATCGCACACTCTGACAAATGTGTGGGCACTGAGCAGAAACAATTAGTTCAGAGAAGGAAAGGAGGAAAGGAGCAGGTAAGCGGGCCCTATTTGGATACTTATGATCAAATAGGGAGAGGATAGGCTTGGGGCTTAAGGGCATTCTTTTTCCCTGGACCACTCTGTGGCCTTTATCTGAGAATGTGGAGCTGTTGGAGCAAACTGGGCTGTGGGGAAGACCTGAGCTACAGAAGGAAGCTGACTCTGTGGGAGGGGCTTTCAAGAGAGTCAAGAGATCTATGAATGATCAAGATTTGGGGCAAATGTAGTAACAAAAGTTCATCTGGTGGCACTGACCAAATGCTAAGCAAGAGTGTATCTATTCAGAAAGTGAGTGAGAAATAATGTAGTAAGGGAGAGGAATGGCGATTGAGGGCCTGGAAGCTCCCTCCTTTGCTAAAGGGCTCTCTTCCATCAATCAGTGAAGTCACTCCTAATGTAGCCTCAAATGGTATATCCCAGCATCCCATCTTTCAGTTCCTAACTCCAAGAGTAGACAAAACTGTGAAGACTAGGACTGGGAGGCCCAGGATTGGATGACCTCCCTACCCTCTTCACCTAACAAGAATGCTGTGAGCCTCATTCTCCTTCTCCTCCAAGGAGGGAAGCACTGGGAAATGTGTCCTGGCTTGGGAAGCTCATGTTTATCTCAGGGCCAAGGAGCGACAAACCTAGAGAGTGCATCAACCACGAGTATTTATCATGAGGTTAATAATAATGTTGGTATTTGTTAAGCGCTTACTATGTGCAGAGCACTGTTCTAAGCGCTGGGGTAGATATGGGGTAATCAGGTTGTCCCATGTGAGGTTCACAGTTAATCCCCATTTTACAGATGAGGTAACTGAGGAACAGAGAAGTGAAGTGACTTACCCACAGTCACACAGCTGACAAGTGCAGAGCCGGGAGTCAAACCCATGACCTCTGACTCCGAAGCCCAGGCTCTTTCCACTGAGCCACGCTGCTTCCCCAGCAACAGTATGCAGTATGCAGAACACAGTAGGGGCCTTAGAAGGACCCCAGGGGAACCTGGGTGTGTGCACCAAGATTTGTCCAGTGGGTACTAAGTTATCCTATATGACCAATCATCTGGACATCCTTTCCAGTGGTCTGGGAAAATAGTGAAGATAACCTTATCTTATTTTTGCTTGATTATTGACTTTACACCCCTTTCAAGAGCTATCAGTCTTCTCATATTCCTCCCTCACTTTTAGATTCTCCAAAGTTTTCAGGCTTCTGGCATCCATGAAGAATTTCCTGGATAACCCTGCTGAGTAAATCTACAAACTCTGTTATACTACACCAAGGATTTGGATGGTGTTCTGCCCAGAGTAAGTGTGCAGTAAACACAATTGATTGATTGACTGATAAATCCCTCTTTAAATGTAGCCTGGTATACAGTGGGGTTATAAATAAATATCACAGTAATACCTCCTTGTTTCCTCCCTCTCCATGCCCCTGCCTCAGCCCAACCCCACTTATGGACTGAATGGCCTTGATGTCTCAAAGCCGTTCCACTCCAGTGGAAGTAGGGTGATGGGAGGGCCATGGGCAGGGGAGTTGGGGAGACAATCTCCCTCCCTCCTTCCTCTGTAATTAGACATTGGCTGGGGCTGCACATAATTATCTTACCCGGCTTTCCCCTAAATAAGGGGCAGGCCTGAGCTCATTATATTTTTTTCCAGTGTTTCAGGATGTTTACCTAAATTGAGCAAGCTGAGGAAAACATGTTTACCTGAACTGAGTGAGGATGGGCCAAACCTTCTCTCCAATCCCTTAAGCACTATTGGAAGTGACACCAAACAGTAACTAGCTTTGGTGCCATAACAACTGTACATGCTCTCAGCTTTGGAACATTGGTTTCATATGCTTTCTATTTTCTTTTCTGTTCTGGTATTTCATTCCTGCGGCACAGCTGATGTATAATTTCAGTTGAAGATCTCTCTTCATTGGCAAAGCAGATGCAAGATAAATGACTAATATCTCTGCTATTTCCTTGTCTTCTGTCTCCAGTTCTCCATCTGTATGCTTGAGAGACCAGATTTTACCTTACACAGTTTTCTTTTCCATTGACTCAATTCTACTTCTCCATGCAGCAGAGAACCCTGCTCTAGACAGCTAGTGTTGAATTTACTGGGAGTGGATAGAGTGATGGGGAGAGAGAGAACTGTTCCCCACTCCTGAGCATAGGAGGAGTGACTGTGTCTGGTGGCTCTGCTCACATATTCCTAGGGACAAGCAGCCCCAGAAGCTGGCTTGACTTGGGGTATGGAGGGAGAAGGTGGAAGGAAGAGTGACCATGGCAGCTCTGTCTTAAACCCCACCCTTCTATCATAGGACCTGAATTTCAAGTTCATAGTCAATCAACAGTATTTATTGAGCACTTACTGTGTGCAAAGCACTGTACAAAGCGCTTGGGAGAGTACATTATAACAATATATCAGACACATTCCCTGCCCACAATGAACTTACAGTCTAGGGGTGGGGGCAGGCATTAACATAAATAAATAAAATTACAAATAAGTACACAAGTGCTATGAGGTTGGGAGAGGGTGATGAATAAAGGGAGCAAGTCAGGGTTATGCAGAAGGGAGTGGGAGAAGAGGAAAGGAAGGCTAAGTCAACAAAGGCTTCTTGGAGAAATTGTGCCTTCAATAAGGCTTTGAAGATGGGGATAGTAAATTTCTGTCATATATGAAAAGATAAGGCATTCCAGGGCAGAGGCAGGACATGGGTGAGAGGTCAGCAGCAAGACAGATGAGATCAAGGTATAGTAAGAAGGTTAGCATTAGAGGAGTGAAGTGTGCCACCTGGGTTGTAGTAGGAGAGTAGTGAGGTGAGATAGGAGGGGGCAAGGTGACTGAGTGCTTAAAGCTGATGGTAAAGAGTTTCTGTTGGATGCAGAGGTGGATGGGCAACCACTGGGGGTTCTTGAGGAGTGGGAAATCACAACCTGATTATTTTTGTAGAGATGATCTTTTTGGCAGCAGAGTAAAGTATGGAATGGAGTAGGGAGAAACAGGAGGCAGGGAGGTCAGCAAGGTGGGATAGGATAAGTGCTTGGACTCAATATTGGATGGCGAGGAAAGGGTGGAATTTAGTGATGTTGTGAAGGTCAAAACGACAAGATTTAGTAATGGATTGAACTTAATAATAATAATTATGGTATTTGTTAAGCGCTTACTATGTGCCATGCACTGTTCTAAGCACTGGGGTAGATACAAGGTAATCAGGTGGGACTCACATCTTAATCCCCATTTTACAGATGAGGTAACTGAGGCACAGAGAAGTGAAATGACTTGCCCAAGTTCACACAGCAAATAAGTGTCAGAGACGAGATTAGAACCCACATCCTCTGACTCCCAAGCCTGTGCTCTTTCCACTAAGCCACGTTGTTCTGATATAGCAATACAAATTGGGTTGCTTGGGTTGTGATTGGTGCCTGGGAGGCCTGTCAGGAGGGGTCAGCGGCAGGACAAAAAGCATTCCGGGGTTTTTTGTGCAGGTTCAGTGGAGGACCGGCTCGACTTCCTCCCTTTCTATCCTCGTGCAGCGACCCATCACTGCTGTTCTTCGCTCTCCAGCTACCCATTCCTCTGAAGGAACCAGCGGCGGGGGGCGGGGTGAGGTGGGGGGGTTGAGTGAAAGAGAGGAGTCAAGGATATTGCCAAGTTATAGGCTTGTGAAACAGGAAGGATGGTGAAGCCATCTACAGTAATGAGAAAGGGGAAGGACAGGGTTTGGGGGAAGATAAAGAGTTCTGTTTTAAATGTGTTAATTTTGAGGTGATGGTGACAGACATCCAAGTAGAGATGTTTTGGAGGCAGGAGGAAATGTGAGACTGCAAAGAGGGAGAGAGATTAGGGCTGGAGGTGTAGACATGGGAATCATCTGCATAGAGGTAGGTAGTTGAAGCCATGTGAGAGAATGAGTTTTCCAAGGGAGTGGGTGTAGATGGAGAACAGAAGGGGATCCAGAACTGAACCTTGAGGAACACCCACAGTTAGGGGATGGGAGACAGAGGAGGAGCCCGCAAAACAGACAGAGAATAAGTGACCAGAGGGATAGGAAGAGAACCAGAAAAGGACAGTGTCAGTGAAGCTGAGGTTGGATGTTTCCAGGAGAAGGGGGAGGTCGATAGTGGTGAAGGCAGCTGAGAGGTTGAGGAGGATTAGGATGTAGTTCAGGCCATTGGATTTGGCAAGAAGGAGATCATTTGTGACCTGTGAGAGGGTAATTTCTGTGGAGTGACAGGGACAGAAGCCAGATTAGAGGGGGTCAAGGAGAGAATTGGAGGAGAGGAACTTGAGACAGCAGGTGTAGATGACTTGCTCAAGGAGAGGAATGTTAGGAGGGAGATGGGGTGATAACTGGTGGAAGCCATGGGGTCAAGGGAGGGTCTTTTAAGGATGGAGAGACATGGGTGTGGTTGAAAGCAGTGGGGAAGAAGCCATTGGAGAGTGAACACTTGAAGGTGGCAGTTGGGGAGAGAAGAAGAGAGGGGGCAAGTTCTTTGCTAAGGTGTAAAGGAATGGAGCTGGATGTGCAGGTGTAAGGATGGATTTTGAGAGAAGGTAGGAGATCTCTAGAGATACTGCTGGGAAAGATGGGAGAGTTGAAGAAGGGACAGGAGCGGGGAGGGACTGGGGGTGGTCAGTGGAGATTTTAGGGAGATCACACCTGATAGTGTCAATTTTCTCAATAAAGTTGGTGGCCAGGTCACTGGGGCAAAGGATGGGGGAGGTCAGGGGGACAGGGATTTAAGGGGGAAGTTAAACATCTGGAATAACTGGCAAGGACAATGGATGGGCATAAGTGTCTAACAGGTGCCCATTTTTCCAGGCAGAGGAGAGGTAAGAGTTAAAGCTCGTAAGGATGAACTTGAAGAGGAAGAGGTTGGCCTGATATTTAGATTTCCACCAGCAGCACTCTGTGGCTCATGCACAAGAGCCACCAGTCTGCAAAGGGATAGTTCTGTGGTTGCTAAGCAATCTGAAGTGCAGCTCCTGGGAATCCAGAACGTTATTGACGATTACCAGGCATAACAAGTTTGGCTGACTTGGGGAATCTGAGAGGAAATCGTAAGGGACAGATGCAGGAATCTCCACACTTGCGAACTCCCAAGACTGAATCTTCCCTGATGGAAAAGGGTGAAACCCCTATGTGCTTAAGAAAAGAGCTATTACCTGCCTACCTACAGTTAGGGGATGGGAGGGGGAGGAGGAGCCTGCAAAGGAGACTGAGAATGAATGGCCAGAGAGCTAAGAGGAGAACCAGGAGAATACGGAGTCAGTGAAGCCAAGGTTCAGAATAGCAGCAGTTTTGGAGAAGTAGCATGGGCCTGGGATTCAGAAGGACCTGGGTTCTAATTCCGGTTCTGCCACTTGTCTGCTATGTGACATTGGGCAAGTCACATAACTTCTCTGTGCCTCAGTTCCCTCATCTGTAAACTGGGGATTAAGACTCTGAGCCCCATGTGGGACAATCTGATTACTTTGTACCTACCCCAGTGCTAAGAACAGTGCTTGGCACTTAGTATGTGTTTAACAAATACTATCATCATCATTATTATTATTATTGCTATTAGCTTCTTTAGAAAGTTGAAAATGCCTTCTTAAGGCATGGGAGTCAGGGATCCAGGGAATCCAGGCTCAACCAGTTGAGTTCTCATCAGATCTAATTCATTCATTCATTCATTCAGTCAGTCAGTCAGTCAGTCAGTCAGTCATATTTATTGAGTGCTTACTGTGTGCAGCACACTGTACTAAGCATTTGGGAAATACAATACAACAATAAACAGACACATTCCCTGCCCACAATGAGCTAATAGTCTAGGTGGAGTTGGGGGGAGGGGGCAGATATCAATACAAATAAATACATTACAGATACGTGCATAAATTCTGTCGTGTTAGAAGGGAGAACAAAGAGAGCAAGTCAGGGTGATATAGAAGGGAGCAGGAGAAGGGGGCGGGGAGGGGGGGAGTGAGTCTGGGAAGGCCTCTTAGAGAAGATGTGCCTTCAATAAGGCTCTAAGGCGGGGGGAGAGAGGGAGTAATTGCCAGATATGAGGAGGGAGGGCCTTCCAGGCCAGAGGCAAGACGTGGGCGAGGGGTTGGCAGCTAGATAGGCGAGATCGAGAGACAGTGAGAAGGTTAGAATTAGAGGAGCGAAGTGTGAGGGCTGGGATGTAGTAGGAGAGTAGGGAGGTGAAGTAGGAGGGGGTAAGGTGGTGGAGTGCTTTAAAGCCAATGATGAGGAGTTTTTGTTTGATGAAGAGATGGATGAACAACCACTGGAGTTTTTTGAGGAGTGGGGTGCCATGTCCTGAAAGGTTTTTGTAGAAAAATGAACCAGGCAGCAGAGTGAATTATGGACTGGAGTGGGGAGAGACAGGAGGCTGGTAGGTCAACAAGGAGGCTGATGCAGTAATCCAGGAGGGATAAAATGAGTGATTGTATTAACGTGAAAGCAGTTTGAATGGAGAGGAAAGGGCAGTTTTTAGCGATGTTATGAAGGTGAAACTGACAGGATTTAGTGATGGATTGAATATGGGAGTTAACTAAGAGAGAGGAATCAAGGATACTGACAATTTTACAGGCTTTTGAAACAGGAAGGTTTGTGGTGCTGTCTGCAGTGATGGGAGAGTCATGGGGAGGACAGGAGTTCAGTTTTGGACATGTTAAGTTTGAGGGGACAGGAGGACATCCAAGTAGAGCTGTTTTAAAGGCAAGAGGAGACGCAAGACTGCAGAAAGGGAGAGAGACCAGGACCAGAGATGTAGATTTGGGTATCATCCTCATAGAGGTGGTAGTTGAAACCATGGGAGCAAATGAGTTCTCCAAGGTAGTGGGTGTACATGGAGAATAGAAGGGGACCCAGAACTGAACCTTGAGGGACCCCACACAGTTAGGGGGAGGGAATCAGAGGAGGAGCCCACGGAGGAGTCTGAGAATGAACAGAGAGATAAGAGAAGAACCAGGAGATGACAGAGTCAGTGAAGCCAAGGATGGATAACGTTTCCAAGAGAAGGGGGTGGTCCACAGTGTTGAGGGCAACTGAGAGGTCAAGGAGGATTATTATGGAGTAAAGGCTGATGGATTTGGCAAGAAGGAGATCATTGGTGACCTTTGAGAGGGCAGTTTCTATGGAGTGAAGGGGATGGAAGCCAGATTGGAGGGGAACAAGGAGAGAATTGGAGGAGAGGAATTTGAGACAGTGGGTGTACACAACTCACTCAAGGAGTTTGGAGAGGAATGGCAGGAAGGAGATGGGGTGATAACTGGAGGGAGCTGTGGGGTCAAGGGAGAGGTTTTTTTTTAGAATAGGAGAGACTTGAGCATGTTTGAAAGCAGTGGGGAAGCCATTGGAGAGAACAGTTGAAGATAGCTGTTAGGGAGAGAAGATGGGAGAAGGCAAGAATTTTGACAGGGTGTGAAAGAATGGGGTCGGATGTGCAGGGGGAGGGGATGGTTTTTGAGAGGAGTCAGGAGATGTCTTCTAGAGAAACTGCAGGGAAGGATGGGAGATTTGAAGAGGGGGGGCAGAAGAAGGAGAGATTGGGGAGAGGGAGGTGTGATTTTAGGGAGCTCAAGCCTGATAGTGGCAATTTTCTTAATAAAGTAGGTGGCCAGGTCATTGGGGCCAAGGGATGGGGGAGGTGGAGGGAGACGGGGCCTGAGGATGGAGTTAAACATTTATAAAAACTGGTGAGGGTGATGGGCACGTGTGTCAATAAGGATGGAGAAATATTTTTGCCAGGCTAGGAGAGAGCAGAGTTAAACCATGCAAGGACAAACTTGAAATGGACTAAGTTGGCCTGATATGTAGATTTTCTCCAGCGGCTCTAGCACAAGAGTGAAGGAGGCAAAATGTGCAGGTGATCCAGGGCTGTGGGTAAAGTGGTACAAGATCAACAAAGGTTTAGGGGAGTGAGTGAGTTGAGTTCAGTAGAGGGGGTGGTGTTGAGAGCATCTATTTGGTCATCCAGGGAGGGTAGTTTATGTATGGAGGCTAAGTGGGGCTATCCTATGGGTAGGCAAGGAGAGAAGATCATGAAAACTTAACTCTTGGGTGTGGTGAATGGGGAGAAGGGATATCAATCAATCAATCATATTTCCTGAGCTCTTACTGTGTGCAGAGAAATTTACTAAGCACTTGGGAGAATATAATATAACAATATAATAGGTACATTCCCTGCCCACAATGAGCTTGCATTCAACTCACATGTTCAATTTGTCATGAAATCCTGTTGATTCAACCATCACGACATTGCTAAAATCTGCCCTTTCCTGTCCCTTCCATTCTACCAAGACTGCTCTCTCTAAGGTCACCCATGACCTCCTTCTTGCCAAATCCAATGGCTCCTACTCTATTCTAATCCTCCTTGACCTCTCAGCTGCTTTTGACACTGTCGACCATCCCCTTCTCCTCCACACCTTATCTCACCTTGGTTTCACGGACTCCATCCTCTCCTGGTTCTCCTCTTATCTCTCTGACCGGTCATTCTCGGTCTCCTTCGCAGGATCCTCCTCCCCCTCCCATCCTCTGCTGGGGTTCCCCAAGGGTCAGTTCTTGGCCCTCTTCTGTTCTCCATATACACTCACTCCCTCGGTGAACTCATTCGCTCTCACGGCTTCAACTATTATCTCTATGCAGATGACACACAGATCTACATCTCTGCCCCTGTCCTCTACCCCTCCCTTCAGGCTCGTATCTCCTCCTGCCTCCAAGACGTCTCTACCTGGATGTCTGCCCGCCACCTAAAACTCAACATGACCAAAACTGAGCTCCTCATCTTCCCTCCCAAGCCCTGTCCTCTGCCTGACTTCCCTATCACTGTGGATGGTACGACCATCTCTCAGGCCTGCAACCTCGGTGTCATCTTTGACTCGTCTCTCTCGTTCATCCCACACATCCAATCCGACACCAAAACCAGCTGGTCTCACCTTTATAATATCGCCAAGATCTGCCCTTTCCTCTCCACCCAAACTGCTATCTTACTGGTACAGGCTCTCGTAATATCCCAGCTAAATTACTGTATCAGCCTGCTCTCTGATCTCCCTTCCTCCTCTCTCTCCCCACTCCAGTATATTCTTCACTCCGCTGCCTGGCTTATCTTCTTGCAGAAACAGTCTGGGCATGTCACTCACCTCCAGTGGTTGCCTATCAACCTCCGCACAAAACAGAAACTTCTCACTCTAGGCTTCAAGGCTCTCCATCACCTTGCCCCCTCCTACCTCTCTTCCCTTATCTCTTTCCACTGCCCACCCCACACGCTCTGCTCCTCTGCCGCCCACCTCCTCACCGTCCCCCGTTCTCACCTATCCCGCCACTGACCCTTGGGCCACGTCCTCCTGTGGTCCTGGAATGCCCTCCCTCCTCACCTCCACCAAACTAATTCTCTTCCCCTCTTCAAAACCTTACTTAAAGCTCACCTCCTCCAAGAGGCCTTCCCAGACTGAGCTCCCCTTTTCCCTCTGCTCCCTCTACCCCTCCCTTCCCCTCTCCGCAGCTAAACCCTCTTTTCCCCCCTTTCCCTCTGCTCCTCCCCCTCTCCCTTCCCATCCCCTCAGCACTGTACTCGTCCGCTCAACTGTATATATTTTCATTACCCTATTTATTTTGTTAATGAGATGTACATCACCTTGATTCTATTTATTTGCTATTGTTTTAATGAGATGTTCATCCCCTTGATTCTATTTATTGCTATTGTTCTTGTCTGTCCGTCTCCCCCGATTAGACTGTAAGCCCAGCAAAGGGCAGGGACTGTCTATCTGTTACTGATTTGTACATTCCAAGCACTTAGTACAGTGCTCTGCACAGAGTAAGCCCTCAAAAAATACTATTGAATGAATGAATTAATTAATCCAAGCATGCATCCTATCCCACCTTGATTACTGCATCATCTTCCTTGATGGCCTCCCTGCCTCCTGTCTCCCCATTTCAGACTCTACTTCACTCTGCTGCCCAGATGATTTTTCTACAGAAACGTTCAGTCCATGTTTCCCCACTCCTCAAGAGCCTCCAGTAGTTGCCCATCCACCTCCACATTCAACAGAAACTCCTTACTGTAGGCTTTAAAGAACCCAATCATCTTGCCCCGCTCCTACCTTATCTCTCTGATTTCCTACTATAACCCAGCTTTCAAACTCTGCTCCTCTAATGCCAACCTACTCAATGTTCCTCAATCTCATCTAGCTTGCTTCCCAACCTTCGCACACATCCTTACTCTGGCTTGGAACACACTCCCTCTTCATATCCAACAGACAATCACTCTCTCCACCTTCAAAGCCTTATTGAAGGCACATCTCCTCCAAGAGGCCCTCCCAGACTAAGCCCTCATTTACTCTTCTCCCACTCCCTTCTTCCTTGCCATTACACTTGGATTTGACCCTTTATTTGATCTTCATACCCACAGTACTTATATGTTTAGACTGTGAGCCCGTTATTGGGCAGGGATTGTCTCTGTTGCCGAATTGTACATTCCAAGTGCTTAGTACAGTGCTCTGCACATAGTAAGCACCCAATAAATACGATTGAATGAATATAGATTATTTATAGTAATGTCTGTTTTCCCTTCTAGACTGCAACCTCTCTGTGGGCAGGGAAAGTGTTTATCAACTCTGTTGTATTCTCGCAAGTATCTAGTACAGTGCTCTGCACACAGTAAGTGCTCAATAAATACAATTGATTGATTGAATCTCCATTTACAGATAAGGTAACGGAGGCACAGAGAAGTGAAGTGACTTGCCCAGGGTCACAGAGCAGGCAAAAAGCAGAATAAGGATTAGAACCCAGGTCCTCTCAGTCCCAGGCCAATGCTCTTTTCATTAAGTCACGTTGTTTCACACTTCTATGTGTAATAGATTCTATAGCCATATTATTTACTCTGATTTTTCTGATTGCAAATATTTTTGTCTGTCTCCCCATTAAAATATAAGTTCCTTGTGGGGAGGGAGCATGCCCTGTACTTTAGTAGTAGTAGTAGTATTTATTAAGCACATACTGTGTGCAGTGCTGGGAAAGAATACATCGGTGGGAATTAGACACAATCCCTGTCCCTCTGGGGGCTTCCCAAATCCATGATACAGTGTACTGCACCCAGAGGTGCTTAATAAATACTGGTACTATTACTACTACTGCCACCACCTCTTCTTTGAACCTTTCTCCTTCCTTATCCTTCCCACAACTGCAAGTTTTCCAAAGATTTTAGGCCTAATCATTCTCATTGTCTTTCTTTTTATCCACTTAGAATTAGCTGACATTCCCTCTTTTGAAACTTTGTCTGAATTTATTTCTTTGACAATTCATTTTTTCTGGCTAGGGATTGCTATCCATCTCAGTAAAAACAGTCACTTTTAGCAGGCTTTGTCCTTCCACCGGGCCTCCTCCTTGTTGTAGAGACTGGAAGAAATCTGTGTTTGTGACTTCAATAATAACTTTTCTACACAATATTCCAAGTTTTCAATTTCTTGGATCCTCTAAACCATTTTCTCATAATGGTTTCTTTGCTAGCTTCAACCTTCAATAAATAACAGCCATTGTCCCACCTTACCCTGGATAAAACTTGTCCTACTGAATTTCAATTGTCCCTTCTTAGAACCTCAGGACATGTCTTTTTGATTTCCAATATAATACTGATGAAGAGAAAGATCCCATAAGTACCAGGGCAGCCTCATCCCAGCATTCATTCATTCATTCAGTAGTATTTATTGAGCCCTTACTATGTGCAGAGCACTGTACTAAGTGCTTGGAATGTACAAATCGGCAACAGATAGAGACAGTCCCTGCCCATTGACGGGCTTACAGTCTAATCGAGGGAGACAGACAAAAACAATAGCAATAAATAGAATCAAGGGGATGTACATCTCATTAAAACAATAGAAAAAAATAGAATCAAGGGGATGTACATCTCATTAACAAAATAAATAGGGTAATAAAAATATATACAAATGGGTGGATGAGCACAGTGCTGAGGGGAGGGGAAGGGAGAGGGGGAGGAGCAGAGGGAAAGTGGGGGAAAGGGGGGCTTAACTGAGGGGAGGTGAAGGGGGGGTAGAGAGGCAGCAAAGGGAGCAGAGGGAAAAGGGGAAGCTCAGTCTGGGAAGGCCTCTTGGAGGAGGTAAGCACTCAGTAGGGCTTTGAAGAGGGGAAGAGAATTAGTTTGGCAGAGGTGAGGAGGGAGGGCATTCCAGGTCAGCGGGAGGACGTGGTCGATGGCAGGATAGATGAGAACGGGGGATGGTGAAGAGGTGGGCAGCAGAGAAGCGGAGCCTACAGGGTGGGCAGTAGAAAGAGAGAAGGGAGGAGAGGTAGGAGGGGGCAAGGTGATGGAGAGCCTTGTAGCCTAGAGTGAGAAGTTTCTGTTTCATGTGGAGGTTGATATGCAACCACTGGAGGTTTTTAAGAAGGGGAGTGACATGCTCAGAGTGTTTCTGCAGGAAGATGAGCCGGGCAGCGGAATGAAGCATAGCCTGGAGCGGGGAGAGACAGGAGGAAGGGAGATCAGAGAGAAGGCTGACACAGTAATTTAGCTGGGATATTATGAGAGCCTGTACCAGTAAGTTAGCTGTTTGGGTGGAGAGGAAAGGGCGGATCTTGGGGATATTTTAAAGGTGAGACTGGCAGATCTTGAGACCGGCAGTACCAAACAATGTTTGACAAGCTGACTCTCATGTGAGGGTTCAATACTTGGGTGAGTAATGATGCTGAAACATCGAGAAAATCACTGGGTAACATAAGCAATTGCCTATCCCTGGTTGGTGAATGTGTTAAGCATCAGCTCTTAATTATCAACAGTGTTTTGTTTCCCAAAGAAGATAAAGGATCTCATATATACTGCCAATCCAAATGATGTCATCTTACTGACTATGTCATCATCCAAGAACTGAAGGGTGATCAAATTACTGTTGCTGCATAGTTTTGACTGCTGGACTGCCATCACCTGATACGGTCCAAACTTTCATTCCAGATAAAGTCAGTATATGGCAAAGTGACATCCAAACATCCTGGAACTTGAATGTCAAATTCCTGAAGAATGAAGTCACATGAAAGAAACTTCATAACAACATCAAAGCAGTCCTATCAGAGCAAGAAAACCCATCTGCCCCTACCTATGTGACCAAAGAATGGGTAGTCTCCTTGAGATACTGTTAACCTGAATTATTGAATAATTAACTAGGCAGGATTAGAACTGAGTGTGCTGCCAGAAGTCTACAGCAGTACTGATTTGATGAGAACAAATCCTAAATTCCCCTGAGACTGTGAAACACTTGGGGTACAGGGACTGTGTCCAATATTATTATCCTGAATCTGCCCTAGCGTGGCTCAGTGGAAAGAGCACGGGCTTTGGAGTCAGAGGTCATGGGTTCGAATCCCAGCTCGGCCACTTGTCAGCTGTGTGACTGTGGGCAAGTCACTTAACTTCTCTGTGCCTCAGTTACCTCATCTGTAAAATGGAGATTAAGACTGTGAGCCCCAAGTGGGACAACCTGATTCCTCTGTGTCTACCCCAGCGTTTAGAACAGTGCTCAGCACATAGTAAGCGCTTAACAAATACCAACATTAAATACCACCATTATTAAATCAAACAGCTACTTGCCACTAAGTAAGCAGTGCATCACAAATACCTTGCAGCTCTACCCAATCCTCATGAGAGGGAGTTTGGTTGAATGCAGAATAAGCAAAGAAGCATGAGCATCATGTAGGAGGCTGCTAAGGAAGTAGAGATCCAAGCCAAACCAAACCAAAGACTCATATGCATTTCTAAAAAATGCATATGGTGCATTAACACTGACAGAGCACTACCTAAAAGAAATGGCAACAAAGGATCTCAACTAGTGATTCAGAGTTTAGTGCAGTGCAGGAAGTCTATCACTAATGATTCAAGGTTACACAAAGACGTAGAAAACAGAATCAAGAAAACCAGTATATTCATTTCTCCTAGTGTGGTTTTACCATATTAGAAGACCGCTGTTAGGAAATTCAAGAAGGTCCTTTCAGTAACATACATCTATCTGGATAAACTGTGATGTGATGTTAGAAGAACCAGTTGTGTGCATCCTAACCTGCAAGTTTTCCTGAACACTGAGTTCCCTAACACAGGAATATAACCCTCATGCTACAGGGGAACTGGATGTATGTCCTTTGGGAAATTATCAGAATGTGGTACCAACAAGTCTTTAAGATTCAGACCAAAATGACCATCTATACAACACTACAAATTTTGTGGGATCTTCCACCAACAACACAGTCAATAATACTACCTACACATCTACCCCAGTGCATAATATAGTGTTTGGTACATTAGCAAGCACTTAACAAATACTACCATTATTAGTATTATGGGCCATACTTAACATCAAGTGGCAAGACAGGATCACACACAATTGGACCACCAGCTTCTAAGCCATGATTATTTCTTCACACTTTCACTGAGTAAGACATTTGAGGAGAATGGATGACAAGTGAATTCATTCATTCAATAGTATTTATTTAGCGCTTACTATGTGCAGAGCACTGTACTAAGCGCTTGGAATGAACAAGTCGGCAACAGATAGAGACAGTCCCTGCCGTTTGACGGGTTTACAGTCTAATCAGGGGAGACAGACAGACAAGAACAATGGCAATAAATAGAGTCAAGGGGAAGAACATCTCGTAAAAACAATGGCAACTAAATAGAATCAAGGCGATGTACATTTCATTAACAAAATGAATAGGGTAATGAAAATATATACAGTTGAGCGGATGAGTATAGTGCTGAGGGGATGGGAAGGGAGAGGGGGAGGAGCAGAGGGAAATGGGGGGAAAAGAGGGTTAAGCTGCGGAGAGGTGAAGGGGGGGTGGTAGAGGGAGTAGAGGGAGAAGGGGAGCTCAGTCTGGGGAGGCCTCTTGGAGGAGGTGAGTTTTAAGTAGGGTTTTGAAGAGGGAAAGAGAATTAGTTTGGTGGAGCTGAGGAGGGAGGGCATTCCAGGACCGCGGGAGGACATGGCCCAGGGCCACCAAACCCTGCTCAGGGCTGAACCCGAAATGAGGAATAAAGCAGGGTGGACAGAAAAAACACTCTCAAGACACAATTAAGTAAAGCATGAAGTGATGTGGTCCAGTCATGGATAATTCAAAAACAGAAGGAGAAAATATAATTCCTGTCTTACAGCAATAGAATAGGAGTTTTGAGACAAGTATGACAAAGAGATGGAGGCACAGTGGATAATATATGCAGTGTCAGCCATACTCACACCCTGGAAAATTTCCCTATCAGAAGTGTCATCGTTGTCAAACCTGAATAGGAGAGTGCTTTCCTTTCCTATTTTATTTTTAAAGATGACATTATTCATGAAGAGCCAGATGAGGTTTAAGGGGCTGAAGTCCAGGGATCCCAGCCTCAAAGGAGCATCACATAAGATTCAGAAGCCCTACTCCTGACATTACTTTTAATGGCTGCTACAGCCAGGCCAAGGTAAAGTACTGGCAAGTATGTTGCTGCTATTGTACAAGTGCAAGGCACTTTCTCGGCCACCACAGCACCCCCTGCAACAGCCCAGAATGCCCAGGCCACAGCCGCCAGCCTCCTTCTGTGGTTCAGAGAGCTCTCCACCTGCCCCTGCCACCACTTCAGCTGAATTATGTGGAGCTGAGAAGAGAGGGTTTTGAAGCTGCAGAGAACTGGGTCCTGGGGAACTTGAAGCAAGAAGGAAGAGCTTTCTGTATAGGACTCAGTAAAGTTTTAGATTGAAACAAGATATGATTCTAAGTGCTTAATAATCCACTTTGGTTTCCAGGAGATTTTTTTTTTTGGTTAACCTAACTCTACTTTGAATATGGAAGGACAATAGCTAAAACGCTGGTATTAGCTAAAACCTAGCATTTAAATAATGCATTATTAAAATTAGATTTGCAAATAGTAGCTCTCAGCTCAAATCCCGAGGTTGTGGTGCTTGGTGAAATATTTTCAATCCTTCCTCTTTCCAACCAAGGGCGGTCCTGGAACGCCCTCCCTCCTCACCTCCGCCAAACTGATTCTCTTTCCCTCTTCAAAACCCTACTTAAAAATCACCTCCTCCAAGAGGCGTTCCCAGACTGAGCTACTCTTCCCCCTCTACTCCCTCTGCCATCCCCCTTTACCTCTCCGCAGCTAAAGCCTCTTTTCCCCCCATCTCCCTCTGCTCCTCCACCTCTCCCTTCCCATCCCCACAGCACTGTACTCGTCCGCTCAACTGTATATATTTTCATTACCCTATTTATTTTGTTAATGAATTGTACATCGCCTTGATTCTATTTAGTTGCCATTGTTTTTACGAGATGTTCTTCCCCTTGACTCTGTTTATTGCCATTGTTCTTGTCTGTCCGTCTCCCCCGATTAGACTGTAAACCCGTCAAACGGCAGGGACTGTCTCTATCTGTTGCCGACTTGTTCATCCCAAGCGCTTAGTACAGTGCTCTGCACATAGTAAGCGCTCAATAAATACTATTGAATGAATGAATGAATGAACCAGATATTGGCACTCTAAAAATCAAAACTGGAATAGTATAATTGTATATGGTACTCTAAGAGATTTACCTGTGAAGAATTAAGTAATTTAAAAAATTGAATTAAAATATATTGGCAACATATAGGATATTACAGTTGTTCGCCATAGAAAAGTTGTCACCCATTGCCCGTGGATGGGTTCATTTGAAAATTGGTGGGGAGAGAGACAGAGAGAGAGGCCGGGGTCAGAAAGGCTGAATTTATACAAAATTTATTCCACGGAGAGAATTGAACTTCCCTTTTGGGAAGGATATAATTTTTTAATTAATTTGAACACAGTGGATTGAACTTCCCTTTCAGGAGGCCACTTTCAGGAGGAATATGATTATTTAATGATATTAGAGCTTCCCTATCATGAGGAATATACTTATGCTTTGCTTGCACATAGCAAAACACCAGGTCCCGCCCACGAACACTTCCCACTCAGAAGGAATTCACTTAGGGCTTGTTTGCACATGGCGAGGCAGCTAGCTACCACCCATGAACATTTCCACTCAGGAGGAATAAATTTCTGCACTACACACATGTGGCAAAGCGCCCTAGCTTCCAGTCCCACAAGGATCCGGGGGACATTCATCCATCTCACTGCTCCTCACTTGGTTCAGACAGAGCAGGCATCCCACACTCTGGGCAGAGGTGACATGCAGCCAGCTGTGGCAAGTCTCAATCCGCTACCCAGAAGGTCAGAGGTCACAGGCATTTATTACCTGTGCCCCTAGGCCATTGCAGCTTCCAGCCTCAGCTTGTCCAATCTCTGCCCTCTTTCTTCCTCAGTACCTAATTTGATTGGCCCAGGATCAAGGGACACCTTCTGTATTCCCTATCTGGGCTGTCAGTCTTGCTGTTTTGGATGCGGGGGCAGTGTCCTGCCCACTCTTCCAAGTTCCGCTTTGCTGGCTAAGGCTCTCACAAGATCATAGCTAACAGTTGCACAATCTCTACCCTCAATAATTCTGAAATCCCTCTCTCTGACCACAACTTTCTCACTTGCCTCTTCTCCCACACTCTTCATCCACATTAATATGTACTATTTCCTCACAGAGACCTCCACTCTCTCGACCCCATCCATCTCTCTCAGGGCATAACACCCCACCTAGCCTCCATAGCCATTCTACCCACTCTTGATGACCAAATATATGCTCTCAACTCCACCCTCTCTACTCAACTAAACTCACTCGCTCACCTATCCCTTCGTCACTCTCACACCATTAACCTACAGCCCTGGATCACCTGCACTGTTCACCTCCACTGCTCTTATGCTCAAGCCACTGAACTCTGTGGCAGAAATCTAAACATCAGGCCAACCTTGTCCATTTCAAGCTCTGCCCTCTCCTCTGTCTTGCAAAACTATTTCTCTTCCCTTAGCGACATCCATGCCCATCACCCTCATTAGTTTTTCTGGACATTTAACTCCCTCCTTAGGCCACCCGTTCCTCCCCCTCTCTCATCCCTCACTCCCAAAGATCTGGCCACCTACTTCATTAAGAAAATTAAGACTGTCAGGTCTGAGCTCCCCAAATCACCCCTCCCGCTTCTCCATCCCCCCTCCTTTTAGCCCCTCTTTCAACTTTCCCATCCTTCTCAGCAGTATCTTCAGAGGAGATCTCCTGCTTCCTCTGAAGTGCCACCCACTCCACATACACATCGGACCCCATTCCTTTGCACCTTATAAAAACTCTCACCTTAACTAACATCTTCAACCACTCACTTTCCAATGGCTTCCTCCCCACTGCCTTCAAACATGTCCCCATCTTCCCCCTCCTAAAAAAAACCCTCCCTTGACCTCACATTCCCCTCCTCCAGTTATCGCCCCATTTCCCTCCTACCCTTCCATTCCAAAATCCTGGAGTGAGTCATCTACACTTGCTCCCTCAAATTCCTCTCCTCCAACTCTCTCCTGGACCCCCTCAAATCTAGCTTCCACCCACTCCACTCCACTCCACTGAAACTGCCCTCTCAAAGGTTATCAATGACCTCCTTGCCTAAATCCAATGGCTCCTACTCTATCCTAATTCTTGAACTCTCCAGCTGCCTTTGTCACTGTGGACCATCCCGTTCTCCTCAATATGTTATCCAACTTTGGCTTCATTGACTCCATCCTCTCCTGGTTCTCCTCCTATCTCTCTTGCCGTTCATTCTCGGTCTCCTTCGTGGGCTTCTCCACCTCCCATCCCCTAACTTTAGGGGTCCCTCAAGGTTCAATTCTTGGTCCCCTTCTATTGTCCATCTAAACTCACTCCCTTGGAGAACCCACAGCTTCAACTATCATCTCTATGCAGATGACACCCAAATTTATATCTCCTCCCTTGTACTCTGTCCCTCCAAGCTCGCATCTCCTCCTGCCCTCAGAACATCTCTACTTGGATGTACTCCCACCACCTCAAACTCAACATGTCCAAGACAGAGCTCCTTATCTTCCCTCCCAAACCCTGTCCTCTCCTGAACTTTCCGGTCACTGTAGATAGCCCAACTATCCTTCCTGTCTCACAAGCCCGCAACCTTGCTGTCATCCTTGACTCCGCTCTCTCATTCACTCCATTTATCCAATCCATCACCAGATGTTGCTGGTCTCATCTTCACAACATCTCTAAGATCTGCCCTTTCCTCTCCATCCAAAATGCTACCACATTAATACAATCACTCATCCTATCCTGACTGGATTACTATATCAGCCTCCTTTCTGACCTCCCAACCTCCTGTCTCTACCCACTTCACTCCATACTTCACTCTGCTGCCCAGATTATCTTTCTACAGAAACGTTCTGGGCACGTCACCGCCTCCCCCTCCCCCCGCCTCAAAAATCTCCAGTGTTTGCCTATCAACCTCCATATCAAACAAAAACTCCTCACTATTGTTCTTCAAAGCTCTCCATCACCTTGCCCCTACTTACCTCACTTCCCTTCTCTCCTATTTCCCAGCCTGCACACTCTGCTCCTCTGGTGCTAACCTTCTCACTGCGCATCAATCTTGCCTATCCCGCTGTCAACACCTGGCCCACATCCTACCTCTGGCCTGAAACACCCCACCTCTTCAAATCTGCCAAACAATCACATTTCTCCACTTCAAAGCCCTACTGAAGCCTCACCTCCTCCAACAGGCCTTCTCGGACTAAGCCCCCCCCCCATTTCCTCATCTCCCCCTCCCCTCTGCATTGCCCTGACTAGCTCCTTTTGCTCTACTCCCCTCTCCCTACCCCACAGCACTTGTGTATATAGGTACATATCTATAATTCTATTTATTTATAATAATGCCTGTTTACTTGTTTTGATGTGTATCTATAACTATAATCCTATTCATTTATATTGATATAATCGATGCCTGTTTACTTGTTTTGATGTCTCCCCCTTTTTAGGACTGTAGGACTGTAAGCCCTGTGTGGGCAGAGGTTGTCTCTCTTTATTGCTGAATTGTACTTTCCAAATCCTCAGTAGAGTAATCTGCACACAGTAAGCACTCAATAAATACAATTGAATGAATGAGATAGTATTTGACCTTGAGATGGTAGGTACCCTAGTTCACCTTGGGATGAAAGTGCAGGTTAGAAATGAAAAATAGAGATGGGAACTCAAAGTAAATGAAGGGGGTGGGGGGGTTCTAAGTCCCATATATTAGAGAAGCAGCATGGCTCAGTGGAAAGAGCACTGGCTTGGGAGTCAGAGGTCATGGGTTTGAATCCCAGATCTGCCACTTGTCAGCTGTGTGACTGTGGGCAAGTCACTTTACTTCTCTGGGCCTCAGTTACCTCATCTGTAAAATGGGGATTAAGACTGTGAGCCTCATGTGGGACAACCTGATTACCCTGTATCTACCCCAGCGCTTAGAACAGTGCTCTGCACATAGTAAGCACTTAACAAATACCAACATTATCATTATTATTATTAGTTATATGGAGCAAGCAGTGTGTCTGATCTGATTCTCTCATGCCTAGCCCAGTGCTTAGCATAGTGTTTGGCACATGGTAGGTGCTTAATCATTAGATTCCATCATAAGGATAAGTAAGCTGGCAAGTTTATCCAGGCAAGAGATCAACTTTCAGTTGCTCAACTTTCAGAAAGAACGAGTTCCTGGTTACCATAAAGGGTCAGACTTTTATATCATTTTGCCTAGCTCAGCTAAAAATAATCATGTACTACTTTTTAGTAAGAATGGCATTTGTTAAGCATCCAATGAGTGTGATACATTGTACAAGCACATGCAAAGCACAAAACAAAGAAATGATTTGTTCCCTGCCCACAAAGAGCTTACATTCTCATGGGGGTAGCAGACAAATGTAAAACTATTTATGAAGAGGATTATCCAAGTAAGAAATTGAATGAAATTGAGCAAGCACAGGAGCAGAGGGGTCTCACAAGATGGAGCAGATCCAGGCCCCACTTCCCTCTGATATTCGAGTGGGCCGGCAACCTTCCCAGAATGCTGTTAGTTTGTAGCGAGATGGTAAGCTGAGGGAGGGAGGTAGTAAGCAAAGGATTTGCAGCATTCCTGAATTTCTCAGGCCTTTGAGGAAAAGCTAGTCACAGGAGGAGGAAGGAGGTCAGGAGGGGTGGGGAGGGGCATTAGGAGAATGTGCAGGAAGAGCAGGAATGCTCACTGTTACTCCATCTCCTTCTTCTAGCTTCAGAAACCAGCTTCTCCAACAAGCTTCCTGCCAAATGCCCAGAATTCTATGGAGTATGCCACCCTGGGGACAAACGTCTCACCCAGGGGCTGGCTCAAAGTTGGCAGAAAGGATGCTATGCAATAAAATCCCTCTAGACTGTAAGCTCCTTGTAGGCAGGGAACATGTCTACCAACACTGTTATATCGTACTCTCCCAAACACTTAGGAAAGTGCTTTGCATAAAGGAGGTGCTCTTAAATATCATTGATTGACTGATAAAAGGAGGGGCATAGAAAGGGTGGAGAAGAGTTGATTGTAAACTTGACTATCTCAGGCCTGGCTCTCCCTTAGCACCGTGTGTCATGATATGTATTTTTCCCAAAGGGTCCAAGACTTGAACGTCCATAAGAACTGAGAAAGAGGGGAATAGGTTAGATGGGAAAAACTGTCCTCTATTACTATCAACATGGTCCTCTGTTCTGAGAAGATACCAACATTATTATTATGTAAGAAAGAGGTGTACTGAGCTGAAATGCAGAAATTAGTCCTGCAAAGCTGTGGTGAAATCAATGCAAAATAGAATCTGAATCAACAAGAATGAAATGATCAGTGGTATCACTGAAAAGGAATAGAATGGGGGAATTACAGTTAGGGAAAATGCAACCATTGGGTCTGTATTGAATACTGTGGGGCTAGGATAGCAGAGCTGGTAAGAGAAGACAAGCAGTCTGGCCTAGTTTGAAAGAACCAGAGCCTGGGAGTCAGAGGACCTGGTTTCTAATCCCAGCTCTGCCATTTGCTTCCTCTTTGCCTCAATTTCCTCATCTGTAAAATGAAGATTAAATACCCATTCTCCCTCCTACTTAGACTGTGAACCCCCTGTGGAGCAGGGACTGTGTCCAACTTGATTAACTTATATCTACCCCAGTGCTTAGAACAGTGTTTGACACATAGTAAATGCTTAACAAATACAATACCATATTAAGACAGTCAGTAACAGTGTCACTGTCTTTCCTAAAGCCAGCCAGGGTGCCCCTTAACATAAATTAGATTAGCCCCAAAAAGCTTCACAACTCTCTTTCCAACTCCTATCACCCCAAGCAACTCTTCTTGGGGATCAAATTTTGTTCCCCAGGCTGGGAAAAGGGCATTGCAGCTGCCATTGTTAAATGAATAAATTGGCCTTCTGGCTTATCAATGCCATCTCTTCTGAGTTTGGCTAGTGAGAGCTTGTTTAACTTTGGAAATTGATCATCTCTACTGGGAATACAACCAACCTCCTTGGCCAGCATAGCAGTTACCCTGGCCAGACTTTGGAGCAGAGGTGACAAGTTGCCTGCCTACCTCAGGGAAAACATCATGGTCCTTAAGTCTGCACACCAAAACCCAAGTTGTCTCTTCTAATTGGACCTCTGTTAATTGTCAACCATTTCTGTTCTAGCACTTTATTTATGACCATTAGAGAAGGCCCCAAATAAATGTGACACAGTATCATGCTCAGCACTATAATGTGTTTATCTCTCTCTTTTGAAGAGCAGATAGTCTCATTTAGTCTCACTTCTCTCCTACTACAACCCTGCCCCCAAACTTCCCTCCTCTAATGCTAACCTTCTCACTGTGCCTCCATCTTGTCTATTTCACAGCCGACCCCTCGCCCACATGCTCCTTCTGGCCTGTAATGCCCTCCTTCCTCAAATCTGACTGACAATTACTCTCCCCACCTTCAAAGTCTTATTGAAGGCATAACTCCTCCAAGAGACCTTCCCTGACTAAGCCCCCCTTTCGTCTTCTCCCACTCCCTTCTGTGTAACCCTGACTGGCTCCCTTTGATTCATCCCCTAACCCCAGCCCCACAGCACTTCTATACATATCTGTAATTTATTTATTTATATTAATATCTGTCTCCCCCTCTAGACTATAAGCACATTGTGGGCAGGGAATGTGTCTGTTTATTGGTACATTATCCTCGCCCTAGCACTTCGTACAGTGCTCTGTACACAGTAAGCACTCAAAAAGTACAATCAAATAAATGAGTGGCCTCTTTTAGATTTTCCAGAGCAAGAGAACTTAATAACTGCATAGCTATTATCACTGCAATAGCCCATGGAAAGATCTCTCACTGAAAATATAATAAAAAGACATGGGGAGTGAATGCTCTCTAAAAAATCGATTCTACATTTCCAGGCTGTTGTTGACCTCACTAAACATGTGATAAGTTAGGTAATGTTAGTGATTTGCCCTCTGCCAAGTTCAGCAGTAAGATAAAGGAAACTAAATGAGGGGGTGGCAGTACACTTGGGTAGGCAAAACTAACAGTCAAAGAGGCCATCTGAAGCTTAAACTGTGCTCTGCACTACAGAATGGTGCAGGATGAGCTTCAGCCCAGGATTTTGCTTTGCCCATGGCAATACACGGCACCAGAATGAAACTCCCTGCAAGGTCACTTGTCAACTTCAGAAATCTATTCAACTCAGCCTATCAGGAGTACAACCCCATTCTCATGAATGCCTCATCAAATGACCCAAGAAGTTATGCCCCCTTCTTCATTTCTTCCTGGTATTCCCTCCTCAAGCTCATACCACATACAATTTGCCCCTTTTTTCAAGAACATTAAAGCCATTAATAGGAATATCCAGGGGACTCCACCATACATGTGATAATTGGCCACCTTGCCTTAACAATAATGATCCCGAGTCATGTAGGGACCCTCCAATTCTGCAGGACCAACCCCTTCACCTGCTCCCAGGATTCCATTTGCTCCCATCTGCTAAAATAACTGGTCTCCTCCCTAGTATTCTCTCATCCTATCTTCAGTCATTCTTGGCCATTGGTCCCTTTACTTTCACAATCAAGCAGAGGCATATCATATAAAATTCTTTAAAAACTAGCTTTGGCCCATCTGTTCTCCTGTTCTCCAAGAGGACTGTGGTCTGTCTGATTTGGGTAGTAATAAGCTGTTTTAGTTCTCTCAACTCATCTCACTTCCCAGCTGCTAGAAAATATAATAATACTAATGATGGTATTTGTTAAGCGCTTACTACATGCCGAGAACTGTTCTAAGTGCTGGGATAGATGCAAGGTTATCAGATTGTCCCACGTGGGGCTCACAGTCTTATTCCCCATTTTACAGATGAGGTAACTGAGGCAGAGAAATTAAGTGACTTGCCCAAAGTCACATAGCAGACAAGTGGTGGAGCCAGGATTAGAACCCATGACCTCTGACTCCCAAGCCCGTGCTCTTTCATTCATTCAATAGTATTTATTGAGCATTTACTATGTGCAGAGCACTGTACTAAGTGCTTGGAATGTACAATTTGGCAACAGATAGAGACAATCCCTGCCCAATGACAGGCTCACAGTCTAAACGGGGGGTTTCCTCTAAGCCACACTGCTTTATAGACTTGCTGCATAAATTTCCTTTTGGCCAACTTTCTGGCCTTGATCCACTCTATTTGCCTTCTTCATCATGAGATCCCGATCAATTCTCCTTCAGATGACAGAGTGGATCCCCCAGTACTCTGCTCTTATTCCCTTGCTCTTCTCCATATGAAACAGCAATCATTTCATGAGTTCATTCCATGGTTCAGTAGAATATGCCCATTTCAACTTGTTCACCCCAGAACTTCTCTCTCCCTTCATTTCTGCTTGTCCTTTCCTAGTCTGGAATTCTCTCTCCCTTTGCCTGGAACCCCTCTCCCCACACCAAATCTTACAAATCACAGCTCTTCCCATGTTCAAAGCCCTCCTAAAACCCCATTTCTTCTAACTAGCCTTCCCTGATTAACTCCCTACTCACCAGTCATATCAGCCTAACAGGTGACTAGCACTTATGCATTTATTTTTTTCCCCTTCTCAGCTTCTTGTGGTCAGGGAACGTGTCTCTCAACTCAATTGTATTGTACTCTACCAAGCACTTAGTACAGTGCTACGCACACAGTAAGCACTCAATAAACATGACTGATCAATTGATTGCTTGATATGTAGAATTAATTATGCATAGTAGCAATGGTAGAAATAACATATATTGAGTGCCACTGGTGCAATGCAGTGGGAATTACAAAACAAAGAAGTAATATGTTCCCTGCCCACAATTAACTTACACTTTATAAATAGAATAATTAAAAGAAACAATTAAGTGTACAATTGAACATATATATATATATATATATATATATATATATATATATATACACATATGTATATTCAATTGAACACGTAAGTGCTGGAGATGGTAAGTTCCAAGCATGAGAGAGGGGACAGAGGTGAGAGAATCAAGAGCAAGGTAGATTTAGAAGGTTAATTTAGGAGGAATGAAGAAAGCAAACTGGGGAGTAGTAGTTGAAGAGAACAGATATGTAGGGTAGGGTAAGTTGGTGGAGAGACTCAAAGGCAATTTGTGAGCAGTTTAGCTTAGTGCAGAGGACATTGGGAAGCCAATGGAAGCTTTATTGTGAAGACCCTATTTGTAAATATTTCCATGTCTGCCTTCCCCATTCAAGTGCAAGCTTGTTGAAGGCAGGGAACATGTTTTGTGCTACTGCCATCTTTTCCTATGTACTCAGTCAAGTGCCTTGCACTCAGTGGGAACTCAATAAATACCATTACTACTGCAAGAGTATGTTTCTCACCAAATGATCCACCACCAGCTCAGTTACAACATAGTGAAGACAGAGTAATGTGTTTTGCCTCCACATTCCTCCCCCATCACAGTTGGGCAGCAACAACATGTAACTAACTTTCCAAAAAAACCCAAGAAATCTTAGGAGCATTGTCATCTGGTCTTATACTTTTCTCCATATATCCTTTCTGTTGTCAAATCCTAGCACTTTTCTCTTTCTGACATTTTACAACTCTGTCCCTCCTTTTGTGTGCCTATGATCACATGCTTAGTTCAGACCCAGGCCATCTCTTCTCTGGCAGCCTCCGTTTCTTCACCTTCAGTACTTGGTTCCAATCAATCTGCAAAGCCTCATCCACCAACCAATCAATCAATCATTCGAGTCTAGAGGGGGAGGCAGTCATTAAAATCATTTATAGATACATACATAAGTGTTGTTGGGCTGAGAATGTGGTGAATAAAGGGTGCAAATCCAAGCACAAGGGTGACAGAGTAGGGAAAAGTAATAGGGGAAAAGAGAGTTTACTCAGGGAAGGCTTCTTGGTGGTGAGGTGATTTTAATAAGGCTTTGAATGTGGGGAGAGTGATCATCTCTTGAGAGTAGCCTTCTCCATCTTCCTGACTTCTCAGGACAACAATCACCCTTCTCTGCTTTATTCATTCATTCATTCAATTGTATTTATTGAGCATTTGTAGTGTGCAAAGCACTGTACTAAGAGCTTGGGAGAGTACAGTATTACAACAGACACATTTCTACCCACAACAAGCTCACAGTCCAGAAGGGGAGACAGACATTAATATAAATAAATGAATAAATACATAAATGAAAAAATTACAGCTATATACAGATATATACATATGTGCTGTGGGGATGAGAGGGAGGATGAATGAAGAAGCAAGTAAGAGTGATGCAGAAGGGAGTGGGAGAAGAGGAAAGGAGGGTTTAGTCAGGGAAGCCTTCTTGGCGGAGATGGTTTTGAAGTGAGGGCGAGCAAATATCTGTCTGATATGAGGAGAGAGGGCCTTCAGGCCAGTGGTAGGATGTGGGTGAGAGGTCGATGACAAGACAGATGAGATCAAGGTTCAGTGAGAAGGTTAGCATTAGAGGAACAAAGTATGTGGGCTGAGTTATAGTAGGAGAGTAGTGAGGTGAGGTAGGAGGTGGCAAGATGAATAAGTGCTTTAAAGCCAATGATGAGGAGTTTTTGTTTGATGCTTTAAACCCCTTCACAGTCCACTCTGGATTCTCTCCCTTCCCCTTTCATTTACTTCTCTCTGACTCATCCCTTCTAATTCTCTCAGAGGTTCAGGCATCAGAAGATTTACTCAACATCTCTCATTACCCTCCTGCCTCTAAATCTTTTTCCAGTCTGTACCATAGACCTATAATGCTACCCCATCCAGATTGCCCAGTCAATCAACTGATCAATTGGATTTATTGAGCATTTCCTATGTGCAGAGCACTGTACCAACAATTTAGGAGAGTATACTACAATAGAGTGGGTAGACCCAATTTTTGTCCACAAAGAGCTCACAGACTAGAAGCCATTTCCTGTCTTTCAAACAGCTTCTAATATTGCCCTTTATCCAGAAATAAATCTCGATAAATAAATAAATCCAGAATCTGTCTCTTTTTTCAGTGTCCAGAACAGTGTCATGTACAGATCACTACTTAATAAATAATTGCTGACGATGAGAATGAGAACAACAATCTAGCAGCTGAGTTTGATGGGTGCAAGAGTGGAATGGGAACTGAAATTTTGGGGTTAAAAAAATCACTTCGGGCACTGAGCTGCTAGCAACAACACCTGTTGCCAACCCCAGTTAGCAGGCAGAAAGCTCACTACAAGAGATCTTACCCTTTACCAGACACATGAGAATCACTTTGTTAGCATGGGGACCAGACCAGGACTGAATGTGGGTGTGGCGTACTGGGAAGAATGGCCCAGAAGGTCTGAGGGGATAGATCTCTCAAGGCCCAGAGATGCAGGAAACTAGAAGGACCAATGTAGCTGATATCCTGCCATAGGCAACCTTGCATCAGGGTCCGTAATTTGTCTTTCTGCCACCTCTCCACATCCCATGGCCCCAGTGCTGACACTGCCACGTAGAGGGTGGTAGGTACTCCGAGAATAATGCTGGTATTTGTTAAGCGCTTCCTATGTGCAGAGCACTGCTCTAAGCACTGGGGTAGATACAGGGTAATCAGGTTGTCCCACATGAGGCTCACAGTCTTAATCCCCACTTTTACAGATGAGGTAACTGAGGCACAGAGAAGTGAAGTGACTTGCCCACAGTCACACAGCTGACAAGTGGTAGAGCTAGGATTCGAACCCATGACCTCTGACTCCCAAGCCCGTGCTCTTTCCACTGAGCCATGCAGTGTAAAGAATGTTCTCGAGGTCTGTTCTGCAAGGGGGAGGGGTGCTGCAAATACCTGCTCCTTCCTCCTTCCTCTTTCCCTGTCACCCCCCATTAATTTCCGAGAAGATTAGGGATGTCCAGAGTTTGAACAGAGCTGGTCCAGAGCCTTAAGATCAGTCAGTCGAAATACATGGGCTCTTTCCAAAGGAAGAGTTGAAGACATTTGCCTCTATATATCTTACAATCTTGATTACTTTAGTATTTCCAGTAAAGAATGCTTCTTTATAGCTCAACTGGTTGGGTGCAGTATTTTTGCAGTTAGATGCAGATACATGATTTGGAACTTCTGCTTGGTGTGTTGGACCTGAGTAAAATGTATGGGCACAGGCACATCCCTTCAGGTAATAAGGGAGAGTGAGTTCTGATATGTTTCTTAGCCCATTCAAGTCCATAGAAAAGGTGGAAAATAGAACAAAAATCACAGAAATCCACATTCTTAGCAACCATTTAAGGGAAAAGGACAGGGCCAATGATTATGCCAGTGAGCAGCACCAGTCCAATAAGTTGCTTCAGGAGAGCTACAGAAGTGAGGAGGGAAAACAATACGAACCTTGTGTCAGAGTTCAGGGCACCAGAGTTTGGGAAGCTAGAGTTGGATTGACAAATGTGCTGAAGTTGATATCTAGCTCAGCAAGAAATTTGGGAACTGGCCAAAAAGTGGAAGAGCAGAGAAGAGTTAAAAATCTCTGAAATTCCACTTCTTCTTAATGGTAAGAGCTTTGGATCATTTGGCTTTCTTTATTAATGCTGTCCTGACAAAATCTGCCTTGAAGAGCAACCACCAGAATGGAAATGGTGGTGTCCTGTTCAAAGCCAGGTGAGCTCCCTAGTGAAATCTTTCCACTTTTTTTTCCTCAAAACCTGAATTACTTTTAGGGAAATGGAAGGACATGAGTTGTCTTCCACATGATCACTGACTCCTTTGTGGTTTTTAAAGTGCTATATTTCAGTTCTAATACGTTTCCAATTCATTTCCTAGCATTCTGTTAAGAGTATACAGTTGGTTGCCAGTCTTGTCAGCCAGAACTCCACTGACGAGAGAGGACTTTGGCCATTTGATCCAAATATTGCAGATAATTATAAAGTAAGAAGGAGGTGACTTTCAGCATCGTTAGAGAGTTGGCTTTTAAAGTTTTTGGATGGCACTGTTGTTAGAGTGGAGTCACCAAATAAAAACAAGTGCGTCATAACTGGAAAGGGGGATTTTTTTTTTCTTTAGCCAGTCTCAACTAACTAAACTCCAATTTAGAATAACCATGTGCTGCCTTCATTATGGAAGATAAAATTATCAATGAAAACAAACAAACCTTTAGTATTAGCTAATTCCCACCAATGTCTGAAAAGTCTTTCTCTTTCTCAAGCAAAGAAAACTACACAGTTCTTGACAAGAAAGCTACCAGTTGAACTGAGTTCCAAAGAAACTTCATAGATTCTCATGTTGGGCAGAGGCTTAATGAATCGCAGAGACAGGACCAGCGAGAGGTGAGCTTTAAAGAGGAACTTTGACAGGTGGTACAATTGAGATAATATGATCTCCCATCTTCTCAATGGAAAGATGTTTTTTCCAAGTCCGCTGACCATCTTGCAGAGCAAGATTGGGCTATATAGCCAAAGATCCAGCTCAAACTAGAAGAATAAAGAATTACTGCTGTGGAAGGTTGTTTCATTTTCTGGTGACCAACTGTGTGAGAAGAGTCTGTGTCATACAAATAAACCTTTCAAAACCTCAGAGTACTACCTATTCTCCAAACAAGGCATGATTCAGAAGACACAAGAGCAAGTGGCAATAGGTTGAACCGGCAACAGACAGATCAATTAATCGATCATTAGAATATATTGGGGCCTAATCCAGGTTGAGCACTATGCTAAGCACTTGAGAGAGGACAGCTGAGAGACATGATCTGTGCCTTCCAGAAGTTTACAGTGTAACAGAGGACACTGACAAATGCAAATTATTTGCAAATAGTTGGAGGAGAAGAAATGACACTACTTCTAGAAGTAGTCTAGAAGAGGAGTCTAGGACTCTATAAGAATAAAGAGAATCAAGTTTAAGACAAGGGAGAACACCCTGTCAACCAAGTTGTGCAGTGATTTGTAGAGGGAGTTTTCTGGAGATGGGTGACCCTTTGCCTGGGGTGGTTTCAGTGTAGTTCCACCTTAGGCACAGGAATGAAGAGGTGATTTCTGGGACCCCTGTCCATCACTATTTGAACCTTGGATACCCACTTCGTTACGCTTGGAAGACCCTCTTGGACCCTCCAATCCAGGTGATGATGATGATGATGATGATGATGATGATGGTATTTGTTAAGCATTTACTCTGTGCCAAGCACTGTTCTAAGTGCTGGGATAGATACAAGGTTATTGGATTGTCGCATGTGGGTTCACAGTCTTAATCCCCATTTTACAGATGAGGGAACTGAGGCTCAGAGAAGTAAAGGATTTGCCCAACGTCACACAACGGACAAGTGGTGGAGTCAAGATTAGAACCCATGACCTTCTTACTCCCAGGTTTATGCTCTATCCACTGAAGGTTGGTCATGATGATGGCAACATTGATATCCCAGTTTAGAGCTAACTAATGATAGAATGGGCTGGGTAACTGGTGAAGTCCCCTTGCCTATCATTTTTTGCCACCTCTGCAAGCTCAAATGATAATTATAAACTGGATAAGGGACATCTCAAATAAACTGAGCAGAATTCACATTGCATAGATTCTTGCTATTCCAGGACCATGTTCCACTATCCATAAAAGGCTGATGGGACTTCCCAGAATCCCACTTTGGGCTGGAATTGGAGAAGTGGACCAGAGCTGTTGGGTAGCAGCAGGTAAGTGGAGAGAGGGAGAAAAGCAGTCAAGGCTGCTCCTCCTCTACTATTACTTCTCCCATTGTTGCCCAACTCTGGAGTGCCAGCGGCATTTCTGCAGTCTTTTCTGGAGCTGTAATATTGACAGTACTGAATGCCAGGCAGTAATGCTTAAAATCTCTGTGGAGTAGTTCTCAATAGCTGATTAGTGACAATGGAGGCAGATTTTAAGTAGCAAGCCAAAAGGAGGTAGTAGGAAGGGCAGTCTTACTGCTTCTCTCCCTCTCTGTCCACTTCTCTGCTGCTGCTTGGTCAGCTATCATGAAGAAAAGAGTAGTCAGGGAAAGTACTGTGTGTATGCATTTGTATCTGTCTCTGCTATGTAGGTATGCATCCCTTTCTATTTCTCCTTCTCTCTCTTTCCAAATCCATTGGATATCCAGGAAGGAGACAATCACATGGTTCCTCTAAGCATTCTGTTGACACTGCTGAAGAAAGAATTCTGAGCTGGGTGAACCACTGGTCTGTTCAGAAATAATGTTGCTTATGTTACGTTAGGTTCTTATCTCTGCTTTATGTCTGTCTCTTTTTCTCTTTTAGTCTGTATCTCTCTGCCTTCTCTCTGTTTCTTGCTCTCTCTTGTGTGTGTGACTCTGTCTCTATCCTGTCCTGTCACTTGCCTAGATGATGATGATGATGATGGTATTTGTTAAGTGCTTACTATGTGCCAAGCATTGTTCTAAGCACCACGATAGATACAAGGTAATCAGGTTGTCCCATGTGGGATCCCATTTTACAGATGAAATAACTGAGGCACAGAGAAGTTAAGTGGCTTGCCCAAGGTCAAATAGCAGAAAAGTGGCAGAGCTGAGATTAGAACCCATGTCCTCTGACTCCCAAGCCCGTGCTCTTTCCGTTAAGCCATGCTGCTTCTCTGTTAGAGCCAAAAGCATATCCAAAGCAAGTCTTTTCTACATCAACCCAGTTCATCTAACCCAGTATTCCTTCTCCAACAATAGTGGTATTTGTTAAGCGCTTACTATGTGTCAGGCACTGTATTAAGCGCAGGGGTGAATACAAGTAAATCGGGTTGGACACAGTCCCTGTCCATCGTAGGGCTCACAGTCTCAATCCCCATTTTACAGTTGAGGGAACTGAGGAACAGAGAAGTTAAGTGACTTGCCCAAAGTCACACGGCAGACAAGTGGCAGAGGAGGGATTAGAACCCATAACCTTCTGACTCCCAGGCCCGTGCTCTATCTACTGTGCCATGCTGCTTCATGCTGTAGTAATAATGCTGGTATTTGTTAAGCGCTTACTATGTACCGAGCACTGTTCTAAGCGCTGGGGTAGATACAGGGTAATCAGGTTGACCCATGTGAGACTCACAGTTAATCCCCATTTTACAGATGAGGTAACTGAGGCACAGAGAAGTGAAGTGACTTGCCCACAGTCACACAGCTGACAAGTGGCAGAGCTGGGATTCGAACCCATGACCTCTGACTCCCCAGCCTGGGCTCTTTCCACTGAGTCACACTGCTTCTCTGTAGTGCCAGGATGATACAAACATAAGGCATTTCCTGGGTCTAGAAAAAGTGATCCTGTTCACCCCAGTCCTCTACTGAAAGAGAATAGATATGTGGACTTGAAAATAAACAATTATGTATATAAAGATTGAACTTTCCCTCAAACTGTTTATGGGTCCCCTTCAGCAAAGAAATGAGGGCTGGACATTCTTCCAAGAGAAATCTTCCCTTCAACTCTAAAGGAAAGAACATCATTTCTGAAGTTACACTGGAGTTCAAGTTCTTGGAGGGAGATTTTTTTAGTCAATTAGCAGTAGGATAAAATATTTCCTAATTCCCAGTTTTGCTGCAGAAGTTTTTGGCAGTTTTAGTGCCCAGTTTCTGTTTCCCCTTTGAACAGGAAGGCACTAGATATGCACTCTGCTGGTCCCAGAGAAGAAATGAACTACATTAATAATAGTAATAATAATTACATTTGTTAAATAATGTTGGCATTTGTTAAGCACTTACTATGTGCAGAGCACTGTTCTAAGCGCTGGGGTAGACACAGGGGAATCAGGTTGTCCCACGTGGGGCTCACAGTCTTAATCCCCATTTTACAGGTGAGGTTACTGAGGCACAGAGAAGTAAGTGACTTGCCCACAGTCACACAGCTGACAAGTGTCATCACCCCTTTTATTAACACGACTATATTGTATCATACTGTATCATGTTGCTATATTAGCACTACTGTATTGTATCATACTGTATCATGTTGTTATATTACCGATTTCGTTTGTTACTGTTTATTGTTGTCAGTGCTGCCACCCACCTCTCTGGCCTCGCCATGTCCCTCCTCACCCCCTCCCCCCTCCCGCCCCTTCCTATCCTCCCCTTCCCCTTCCCCTCTCTCGCTCAGCTCTTTCCCGCTCTCTCCTCTGCCTCCTCCCTCCCTCCCCTCCCCCGCCCTAGAACCCCACTTTACCAGCGCTACCCCTCTCCCCCCTCCCCCTACTCTTCCCCCCACCAAACCCCCTCTTCACCCCCTCCCCCCTTCTCTCTTCCCCACCCATGCCCCATCCCAGTCCTCTTGTCCCACCGCCACCCCTCATCCCCCTCTCCCCGCCACCTCCTTCCCATCCAAACCCTCCCCTCCCCCCGCCCTTCCCCCCCTCCTCCCCTTGCACCCACAGCTACTTTCAAGTGTGGCCTCTGGAACCCCCGCTCTATTACAGGCAAGCTACCTTTCATCCATGACCTTTTCCTCTCCCGCTCTCTCCTCCTCCTCGCCCTTTCAGAAACGTGGCTCTCTCCCGAAGACACGGTCTCCGCCGCCGCTCTCTCCAGTGGAGGCCTCTCCTTCTCCCACTCCCCCAGACTCACCGGTAAGGGAGGAGGCGTCGGCTTCCTCCTCTCGCCCCATTGCCGCTTCCTCACTATCCCTCCTCCCCCCTCCCTCTCCTTGCCCTCCTTCGAAGCCCATATCATTCGCCTCTACCACCCACTCCAGTCACTTGTCGCCGTCATCTACCGCCCTCCCGGTCCCACCTCCGACTTCTTCAACCACCTTGACCCCTTTCTCACCTTCCTTCTCTCCTTCTCTCTGCCCACTCTGATCCTTGGAGACTTCAACATCCATACGGATGTACCCGACGACTCCTCTGCCGCCCGCCTGCTATCCCTCCTCGACTCTGCCGACCTCCTCCTCCACCATACCGCGCCCACTCACTGACTCGGTCACGCCCTCGATCTCGTCATCTCCTACTGCTGCACTATCTCCTCCCTCACCAACTCTGAAATCTCTCTCTCTGACCATAACCTTCTCACCTGCCTCATCTCTCACACTCCCTCCCCCTGCAAATCTTCGCTACTGCCCCACAGAGACCTCCGCTCTCTCGATCCCATCCGTCTTTCCAATAGCATCTCTCCTCACCTTGCCGCCCTGTCCTCTCTTCCCACTCTCGACGATCAGGTCTCCACTCTCAACTCCACCCTCTCTACTCATCTCGACTCTCTCGCCCCCCTTTCCCTCCGCCGCTCTCGCTCCACTAACCCACAGCCCTGGATCACCTCCTCCGTCCGCCGCCTACGTTCCTATGCTCGAGCTGCTGAGCGCTGCTGGCGAAAGTCCAAGCACCAAGCCGACCTCACACACTTCAAATTTATCCTTTCCTGCCTTAACTCTGCCCTCTCCTCCGCCAGGCAAAGCTTCTTCTCCTCCCTCATCGACACCCATGCCCGTCACCCCCGCCGATTGTTCCAGACCTTTAACTCTCTCCTTAGGCCCCCTGTTCCACCCTCTCCCCCATCTCTCACCCCCAATGATCTGGCCACCTATTTCCTCACGAAAATCAACACGATCAGGTCTGAGCTCCCCAAAGTCACCCCTCCGCCTCTCCCCTCCCCCCCACCAACCCCCTCCCCTACTTTCCCATCCTTCCCTGCAGTATCCTCAGAGGAGATCTCCTCCCCTCCTCGCAAGTGCCACCCCCTCCACCTGCGCCTCGGACCCCATTCCCTCTCACCTTCTTAAAACCATTGCCCCTGCCCTCCTACCTTCCTTAACTTCTATTTTTAACCACTCAATCTCCAAGGGCTCCTTCCCCTCTGCCTTCAAACATGCCCACGTCTCCCCCATCCTAAAAAAACCCGCTCTTGACCCCACTTCCCCCTCCAGTTATCGTCCTATCTCCCTACTACCCTTCCTTTCCAAAATCCTAGAACGAGTCGTCTACAATCGATGCTTAGAATTCCTTAACTCCCATTCTCTCCTAGACCCCCTCCAATCTGGCTTCCGTCCCCTCCACTCTACCGAGACTGCTCTCTCTAAGGTCACCCATGACCTCCTTCTTGCCAAATCCAATGGCTCCTACTCCATTCTGATCCTCCTTGACCTCTCTGCTGCCTTTGACACTGTCGACCATCCCCTCCTCCTCCATACCTTATCTCACCTTGGCTTCACGGACTCTGTCCTCTCCTGGTTCTCCTCTTACCTCTCTGGCCGATCATTCTCGGTCTCCTTCGCTGGAGCCTCCTCCCCCTCCCATCCTTTAACTGTTGGAGTTCCTCAAGGGTCAGTTCTTGGCCCTCTTCTGTTCTCCATTTACACTCACTCCCTCGGTGAACTCATTCGCTCTCACGGCTTTGACTACCATCTCTACGCAGATGACACGCAGATCTACATCTCCGCCCCTGTCCTCTCCCCCTCCCTTCAGGCTCGCATCTCCTCCTGCCTCCAGGACGTCTCCACCTGGATGTCGGCCCGCCACCTAAAACTCAACATGAGCAAGACTGAGCTCCTCATCTTCCCTCCCAAACCCGGTCCTCTCCCAGACTTCTCTATCACCGTCGATGGCACGACCATCCTTCCCGTCTCTCGGGCCCGCAATCTCGGTGTCATCCTTGACTCGTCCCTCTCGTTCACCCCACACATCCTATCCGTTACCAAGACCTGCCGGTTTCACCTCTACAATATCGCCAAGATCCGCCCTTTCCTCTCTACCCAAACGGCTACCTTACTATTCCGGGCTCTCATTATATCCCGGCTAGACTACTGTGTCAGCCTTCTCTCTGACCTCCCTTCCTCCTCTCTCACCCCGCTCCGGTCTATTCTTCACTCCGCTGCCCGGCTCATCTTCCTGCAGAAACGATCTGGGCATGTCACTCCCCTTCTTAAACAACTCCAGTGGTTGCCTATCGACCTCCGCTCCAAACAAAAACTCCTCACTCTAGGCTTCAAGGCTCTCCATCACCTTGCCCCTTCCTACCTCTCCTCCCTTCTCTCTTTCTACCGCCCACCCCGCACGCTCCGCTCCTCTGCCGCCCGCCTCCTCACCGTCCCTCGGTCTCGCCTATCCCGCCGTCGACCCCTGGGTCACCTCCTCCCGCGGTCCTGGAATGCCCTCCCTCCTCACCTCCGCCAAACTGATTCTCTTTCCCTCTTCAAAACCCTACTTAAAAATCACCTCCTCCAAAAGGCGTTCCCAGACTGAGCTCCTCTTCCCCCTCTACTCCCTCTGCCATCCCCCCTTTACCTCTCCGCAGCTAAAGCCTCATTTTCCCCTTTTCCCTCTGCTCCTCCACCTCTCCCTTCCCATCCCCACAGCACTGTACTCATCCGCTCAACTGTATATATTTTCGTTACCCTATTTATTTTGTTAATGAATTGTACATCGCCTTGATTCTATTTAGTTGCCATTGTTTTTATGAGATGTTCTTCCCCTTGACGCTGTTTATTGCCATTGTTCTTGTCTGTCCGTCTCCCCCGATTAGACTGTAAGCCCGTCAAACGGCAGGGACTGTCTCTATCTGTTGCCGACTTGTTCATCCCAAGCGCTTAGTACAGTGCTCTGCACATAGTAAGCGCTCAATAAATACTATTGAATGAATGAAAGTGGCAGAGGCGTGGTTCGAACCCACGACCTCTGACTCCAAAGCCCGTGCTCTTTCCACTGAGCCACGCTGTGCTAAGATCTGGGGTAGACACAAGACAATCAGGTCAGGCACAGGCCCTGGCCCACATAGGGCTCATAGTCTAAATGAGAAGGCGAATAGGTGTTTTATCCCATTTTACAAATGACACATAGAGAAGTGAAGTGACTCACCCATCAGGCAAGTGGCAGAGCTGGGATTAAAACCCATGTTTACTGACTCCCCAACCCTGTGATTTTTCCACTAGGTCATGCACTGTCTTCTCTTGCCTGACCTCTTAACTTCCCTCCTACCTCCACCTCCCATCACCATCTGGGTGTCTTCCATTCATTCATTCACTCATTCAATAGTATTTATTGAGCGCTTACTATGTGCAGAGCACTGTACTAAGCACTTGGAATGTATCCAGCCAGGCTAGTGCCTGGCTGGAGAGGTAGACTACTTTCACAGACTGCTCCCTCTCTCTGAAGGTAGGTTTTCTCAACAGGGTCAATTGCACAGTGGTTGAGGTCCTAGGTGCCAAACAACAGGAGAGTGGCAAGGCCATTGCTTTCCCCCTTCAGCTTATTGAAAAGGACTCCAGACTTGCTTATCACAGATCTCGAACAAAATCTGAGAGCTTCCAAGCAATATTGAAAAGACTCAGAAACAGGTTCTTCTGAATTAGGAAATATTTTATCCTACTTCCAGTGGACTCAAAAACATTGAATGCAACTAGAAGAGGATTCTCCAGACACTTCTGGACCAGTTTGGGCATGAAAGCTTGTCATCACCAGCCACACACAACAGCTGGGGCAACTCACTGCTATCTGTTACCATAGCTACACATCCCTGGTCACAGCTTCCTAACTGGGGAGACAACAGCCCTGGTGGGCAATTAAGGTCACCTACCCTTCTGGCCAGAGGGAGAAATACAGTTGAAAATGGAAGATAGCAGCAGATGAAAAGAAGGAGCTAAGTTCCCCCTCCTTGTCTCTATCTCTCCCCACTTTCCATCTCTTTGTTTTCCTTCCTTCTATTTCATGTTTTCCTCTCCCTTTTCAATCTCCCCATTAATTTCCCCTTTTCTTCTTTCCCTTCCCCCTCCCCCTTTTCTCTCTTCTCTCTCTTTCTCTACCCCCACCCACTTTTCTAAACCTGGCTCCTGTTGGACTGTGTCCATCCTGATTATCTTATCTCTACTCCAGAGCTTAAGTACTGTGTTTGGCACATCGCTTAACCAGGACTAGAACTGTTGATTAAGCCCCACTCCCTAGAAGCTGCACTTCCACCTCAGCTAAGATAACCAAATTTCTGGTCACCTCTGCCTCAGCCTAAATTGAAGGCCCACTATAAAGCAGCACCACAACTGTGCAAGGAGGATTGAGGTGAAGAAAGATCTTTGCCCCATTGTGAGGGCACTTAAGGGAGCTTTTATATGCCTTTCAATAGCCTACTTCCCAGAGACTAGGGATAATCAAGTTGATTTTGTTTAGTCAGTTCATTAGCTATTTATTAAATGAGAGTGCTATACCTCTCTTGATCAGGGCTATGCCAAAGATATGGAAAAGGTGACCTTTGCTTCAGGCTAATTATCTTGGTGGTAGGCTCTGGTTTGTGGTCTGGGTGAGGAGCCTTTTAAACAAATGCAGGTATCTGAAGGGTGGCTAAGCAAAACAGTCTTGTCATGGGCTCCGTGATATGTAGACACAGCTCTGCTCCTGTATTGTCCAATTATGCAGTATGCTTGGGAGTCAGACCTTTAGAAATATCATCTATATGCAAAGGGAATTGAGGCAGATGTCTAATAAAATGTGAGCTCTACTGTGTACCTTGGACCCTTCTAAAACTTGAGTCGTGTTTGTTGAAGGTATTTTCTGAATATGTAAGAGTTGAGGTACATTTTAAAGGATGAAAACACTGGGAGAACGTTTTAAGAGCATTAGTGTTTAGAGGCTCACCCTATATTCTCCTAAAACAGTATTTCCCTCAGCGGATGGTGAATACCTGGATTCAAAATCAAAGGGGCAAGGTTCAAGAGGGGTTTGGATCAATTGAAGGATGAACAGTCCATAATAGGTTACTAGAGGGAAAGAGTTTGATGGATGGATGGATGGATTGATTTATTGATTGAAAAGTTAGGGGTGTTAGATGGCCCATCCCTAACCATGGATGCTGCAAGAGGACAACCATATCACTGTTCCTCCAAGCATACTGCTGCCAATGTCATGAGGCAGATGAGCTCAAAACTGGACGATCCATCCTAACACTGGACAAATCACCACCCTACAGAAAATGCACCAGGTGACAGAACAGCATATGCATAAGCTAAGAAAACATAAGTCTAGAAGTCAGTCTCCAGTGTGAGGAAAATAAACCAGAAATCAAAATATGGGGCCTGGCTCACCTTCTTGCTGTTTGACCTGAATGGGGTGGCCAACTCTATAATAAACATTCCTATATTCAGCTGGTCTGCCCTGTGAACAGTACCAATGCAGCATTGGACATAAACATGATTTTAAACCCCAAACCACCCTCCTATGGCTCGGGAGTGATGCCTGCATTTACAGTGACTCGGGTGGGGAACACGATGTCTCTTAAAGCAAGTTGGCAGGTGGGGTGAGGGTAGCTTGGAAAAACTCTCTAGGTTCAGGAAAATTCAGCTTGAATCGAGCTGATTTTGGCAAAAAAATGGCATCCATATATTGTCATCACATTACAACACAGGACAGCATAGCATATATGTAGTCAGAAGCAGTCTGGGATCCATTGTATTTGAGAGATGTTGTGAACTCCACTGGGCCTGAAACTGGCCTTGAGACTTTTTTTTCCTTAATGATACTTTTCAAGTGTTTACTATGTGCCAAGCACTTTACTAAGTGCCGGAGTAGATGCAATCAGGTTGTATTCAGTTTTTACCCCACAGATTGCCCCTTTTTGTCTGACAAAATGCACAGGAAGTGAGTTCAGAACCTCTGATCATGGGGAAAGGCATCCAGAGAGCAAATGTCTAAGCAAGGAAAAGAGAAGTGGAGGAAGGTGATGCTTTTAAAAAGGTTCCCTTACCTGATCACCACCAAAGAGCTGTCCAGGGCTCCTCATCTCTCTTCAGCAATGGTCTTCTGGAGCAGAAATATAAAGGCATCTTACCCCCACCCCCAATCCCACCCCTAGGTTTCTCAGCCAGGAGGTTGATCATTTTGGGGTGGCCACAGTCCCTGTCCCACATGGGGCTCACAGTCTTAATCCTCATTTTATAGATGAGGGAACTAAGGCCCAAAGAAGTGAAGTGACTTGCCCAAGGTCACACAGCAGCCTAGTGGCAGAGCCGGGATTAGAACCCATGACCTTCTGACTCCCACACTAGTGCTCTATCCACTATGCCATGTCTGTGAGCCCTATACAGGCCATGGATTATGTCCAACCTGATTAGCTTGTATCTACCCCCGCGCTTAGTACAGTGCCTGGTACATAATAAGTGCTTCATAAATACCATTAAAAAAATACACCATCAGGATCAAATTCCACCACAACACTGAATTGCAGTTGTTTTTGATGTGGATTCTGTTTCCGATTGCTGAGCTATTTCTTTTCTTCATTTTTTAGGACTTTGTTCATGCTTAAGTATATTTTACTCCTGGAAGCTAATTTGCTAATTGTGTGTGGAATCACTATGTGTGAGTGTGTGTGTGTGTGTTCACACCTGCATGCACAAGCATGAATACATTACATTGAAGTCAGCAATTTTACTCTTGTATAAAACATTTGCAATAGCAGATCCTGGAGGACTCTTTAAAAATAACAGTCATTTCATTTGTACATTTGAAAAAGAGAGTGAAAAATATTACAAACATCTGTATTTTCTCCAGGGAAACATAGATTATGGGTTGCAGTGATGTGGGCTGGAATGCATTTTAAGCTGGCGGAATCAGCAGTCCCTTGCCAGGAACGTTTTTCATTTTCCTTTTGCTTGTATTGTTCCATCCAGCATTGGCAGGGGCCAACCTTATTATACTTCCTTCTCAGTGCTGCTGGTTCCAGTTCTGGCATTTGTTGCTCTTGTTCTACTTGTTTCCCTCCTTCTGACGTCATTTTAGTGAGATCAGGAGAAAAATAAAAAAGTGAAATTGGAAGCTGGAGCAGGTAGGATTCATATCAAATGAAATGATGGCCAAAGGAGCCAAATCTATTGCTGAGAATGAAATGGTATCCAAATCTAAGGGTTTGTTTCCTAAGCACACACATATCCAGTTGTTGCTTAATTGGCCTGGCAGAGTATTTTATTATTTGCAATAGGACAATGCTCTTTGTGTTATAATTCCCTGAAATTCCACCATTGTATGCCAAAGCTCAGCTCTAAGTGAGCTGGAGACATTTGAATTATTAAAAAAAAAAAACACTGTTCAAATCACATTTAAGGTCTATCTACTTTTCTCAAAACTGAAAAACAGCAAAAGTTCAGATCCAAGTGAAAGCAAATTACCATCTGTAATTTAATTATCTTGGGCTTCATCCCTCTGCCAACCTACCCCTCTGTCAAATACCATGGAGCGTCTTTAAATAATTTTCAAAAGGTTTGCTTTTTTGACATATTTTAAATAGAAGAGGGTGGGAGTTGTTCAACGGATCATCAGTGGGACTCTCAAAAATCATCACTAATAATAATAATAGAAGTATTTGTTAAGCACTTACTACGTGCCAAGAACTTTACTTCCAGATGATTGCTATCCCCTTCTTCAAAGCCTTATTAAAATCACATTTTCTCCAAGAGGCCTTCCCTGAATAAACCCTCATTTCCCCTACTCCCTCTCCCTTCTGCTTCACCCTTGCATTTGGATTTGTATCCTTGTACCCCTGGTACCCCTCCCTCAGCCCCCTGCAGCACTTATGTACATATCCGTAATTCATTCTCATATCTGTCTCCCACTGTGAGCTTCCTGTGGGCAGGGAACATGTCTACCAACTCTGGTATATTGTACTTTTCCAAGCACTTAGTACAGTGGTCTGCACATAATAAGCACTCAATAAATATGATTGTTCGATTGATAGCACTGAGCAGTCAGGCAAATACAAGGCAATCAAGCCAGATACCAGCCCTATCCCACCCCCAGCTCACAGTCTAAAGGGGCAGAACAGGTATTTAATCTCCATTTTACAAATGAGGCACAGAGAAGTTCTGCACATGGTAAGCGCTCAATAAATATGAATTGATCAACTGAATGATTGCTCAAGTTCACACAACAAGCAAGTGGCAGAGCCAGGATTAGAACTCAGGTCCCCTGACTCTCAAACCTGTGCTCGTTCCACTAGGTCACACTCTTTCTCCTTTTCTTGCTAACTGTGAATAAAGGTAAAGGGCAGGATTGGCTGAGGTAGTAGGCTTCAAAATGCTTGGGATAGGTTGGCTGAGTGTCAAGCCATGTGAAGATATGACCTGAATGGTGAAAGGTGATTTTGTGTTGCTACAAAATAAATGCCCTGCTCCTGGGCAGCATATTCCCCAGTAGTAACTGCAGGGGCTGGGAGGCTGGGAGATTCGGGTAACTCAGCCCACACCTCTATTCATCAGGGTTGTATGGGGTATCTCTGAAAAAAACTTACTGCTCAACCAGCTTGGCTTTGTGCTGGGGTGTGAATCCTCCAAATGATAGGACTAGCTCACCAAGGACAATCAATAAGCGCTTATTGAGTGCTTTCTGTGTGCAGAACACTATACTAAGTGCTTGGGAGAGTACAATACACCAGAACTGATAGACACATTCTCTGACCACAGGAGCTTGCAAGCCTAGAGGGGGAGACAGACATTAATATAAATAAATAATTTATGCATGTGTACATATTCATTCATTCATTCAATAGTATTTATTGAGCGCTTACTATGTGCAGAGCACTGTACTAAGCGCTTGGAATGAACAAGTTGGAAACAGATAGAGACAGTCCCTGCCGTTTGACGGGCTTACAGTCTAATCGGGGGAGATGGACAGACAAGAACAATGGCAATAAATAGAGTCAAGGGGAAGAATATCTCGTAAAAACAATGGCAACTAAATAGAATCAAGGCGATGTACATTTCATTAACAAAATTGATAGGGTAATGAATATATACAGTTGAGCAGACGAGTACAGTGCTGAGGGGATGGGAAGGGAGAGGAGGAGGAGCAGAGGGAAATGGGGGGAAAAGAGGGTTAAGCTGCGGAGAGGTGAAGGGGGGGTGGTAGAGGGAGTAGAGGGAGAAGAGGAGCTCAGTCTGGGAACGCCTCTTGGAGGAGGTGAGTTTTAAGTAGGGTTTTGAAGAGGGGAAGAGAATCAGTTTGGCGGAGGTGAGGAGGGAGGGCGTTCCAGGACCGCGGGAGGACGTGACCCAGGGGTCGACGGCGGGATAGGCAAGACTGAGGGACGGTGACGAGGTGGGCGGCAGAGGAGCGGAGCGTGCGGGGTGGGCGGTAGAAAGAGAGAAGGGAGGAGAGGTAGGAAGGGGCAAGGTGATGGAGAGCCTTGAAGCCTAGAGTGAGGAGTTTTTGTTTGGAGCGGAGGTTGATAGGCAACCACTGGAGTTGTTTAAGAAGGGGAGTGACATGCCCAGATCGTTTCTGCAGGAAGATGAGCTGGGCAGCGGAGTGAAGAATAGACTGGAGCGGGGCGAGAGAGGAGGAAGGGAGGTCAGAGAGAAGGCTGACACAGTAGTCTAGCCGGGATATAACGAGAGCCCGTAGCAGTAAGGTAGCCGTTTGGGTGGAGAGGAAAGGGCGGATCTTGGCGATATTGTAAAGGTGAAACCGGCAGGTCTTGGTAACGGATAGGATGTGTGGGGTGAACGAGAGGGACGAGTCAAGGATGACACCGAGATTGAGGGCCCGAGAGACGGGAAGGATGGTCGTGCCATCCACGGTGATAGGGAAGTCTGGGAGAGGACCGGGTTTGGGAGGGAAGATGAGGAGCTCAGTCTTGCTCATGTTGAGTTTTAGGTGGCGGGCCGACATCCAGGTGGAGACATCCCGGAGGCAGGAGGAGATGCGAGCCTGAAGGGAGGGGGAGAGAACAGGGGCGGAGATGTAGATCTGCGTGTCATCTGCGTAGAGATGGTAGTCAAAGCCGTGAGAGCGAATGAGTTCACCGAGGGAGTGAGTGTAAATGGAGAACAGAAGAGGGCCAAGAACTGACCCTTGAGGAACTCCAACAGTTAAAGGATGGGAGGGGGAGGAGGCGCCAGCGAAGGAGACCGAGAATGACCGACCAGAGAGGTAAGAGGAGAACCAGGAGAGGACGGAGTCCGTGAAGCCAAGGTGAGATAAGGTATGGAGGAGGAGGGGATGGTCGACAGTGTCAAAGGCAGCAGAGAGGTCAAGGAGGATTAGAACGGAGTAGGAGTAGGGGCCATTGGATTTGGCAAGAAGGAGGTCATGGGTGACCTTAGAGAGAGCAGTCTCGGTAGAGTGGAGGGGATGGAACCCAGATTGGAGGGGGTCTAGGAGAGAATGGGAGTTAAGGAATTCTAAGCATCGATTGTAGACGACTCGTTCTAGGATTTTGGAAAGGAAGGGTAGTAGGGAGATAGGGCGATAACTGGAGGGGGAAGTGGGGTCAAGAGCGGGTTTTTTTAGGATGGGGGAGACGTGGGCATGTTTGAAGGCAGAGGGGAAGGAGCCATTGGAGATTGAGTGGTTAAAAATAGAAGTTAAGGAAGGGAGGATGGCAGGGGCGATGGTTTTAATAAGGTGAGAGGGAATGGGGTCCGAGGCGCAGGTGGAGGGGGTGGCACTTGCGAGGAGGGAGGAGATCTCCTCTGAGGATACTGCAGGGAAGGATGGGAAAGTAGGGGAGAGGGTTGGTGGGGGGGAGGGGAGAGGCAGAGGGGTGACTTTGGGGAGCTCAGACCTGATTGTGTTGATTTTCGTGAGGAAATAGGTGGCCAGATCATTGGGGGTGAGAGATGGGGGAGGGGGAGGAACAGGGGGCCTAAGGAGAGAGTTAAAGGTCCGGAACAATCGGTGGGGGTGACGGGCATGGGTGTCGATGAGGGAGGAGAAGAAGTTTTGCCTGGCGGAGGAGAGGGCAGAGTTAAGGCAGGGAAGGATAAATTTGAAGTGTGTGAGGTCGGCTTGGTGCTTGGACTTTCGCCAGTAGCGCTCAGCAGCTCGAGCATAGGAGCGTAGGAGGCAGACAGAGGAGGTGATCCAGGGCTGTGGGTTTGTGGAGCGAGAGCGGCGGAGGGAAAGGGGGGCGAGAGAGTCGAGATGAGTAGAGAGGGTGGAGTTGAGAGCGGAGACCTGATCGTCGAGAGTGGGAAGTGAGGACAGGGCAGCAAGGTGAGGAGAGATGCTTTTGGAAAGACGGATGGGATCGAGAGAGCGGAGGTCTCTATGGGGCAGTAGCGAAGATTTGCAGGGGGAGGGAGTGTGAGAGATGAGGCAGGTGAGAAGGTTATGGTCAGAGAGAGGGATTTCAGAGTTGGTGAGGGAGGAGATAGTGCAGCGGTAGGAGATGACGAGATCGAGGGTGTGACCGAGTCGGTGAGTGGGCGCGGTATGGTGGAGGAGGAGGTCGGCAGAGTCGAGGAGGGATAGCAGGCGGGCGGCAGAGGAGTCATTGGGTACATCCATATGGATGTTGAAGTCTCCGAGGATCAGAGTGGGCAGAGAGAAGGAGAGAAGGAAGGTGAGAAAGGGGTCAAGGTGGTTGAAGAAGTCGGAGGTGGGACCGGGAGGGCGGTAGATGACAGCAACAAGTATCTGGAGGGGGTGGTAGAGGCGAATGACATGGGCTTCGAAGGAGGGAAAGGAGAGGGAGGGGGGAGGAGGGATAGTGAGGAAGCGGCAACGGGGCGAGAGGAGGAAGCCGACGCCTCCTCCCTTACCGGTGAGTCTGGGGGAGTGGGAGAAGGAGAGGCCTCCGCTGGAGAGAGCAGCGGCGGAGACCATGTCTTCGGGAGAGAGCCACGTTTCTGAAAGGGCGAGGAGGAGGAGAGAGCGGGAGAGGAAAAGGTCATGGACGAAAGGTAGCTTACCTGTAATAGAGCGGGGGTTCCAGAGGCCACACTTGAAAGTAGCTGTGGGTGCAAGGAGGGGAGGGGGGAAAGGGCGGGGGGAGAGGAGGGTTTGGATGGGAAGGAGGTGGTGGGGCCCTGGACGGGGAGAGGGCGATGAGGGGTAGCGGTGGGGCAGGAGGACTGGGATGGGGCGGGGGGGGGAGAGAGAAGGGGGGGAGGGGGTGAGGAGGGGGTTTGGTGGGGGGTAGAGTAGGGGGAGGGGGGAGAGGGGTAGCGCTGGTAAAGTGGGGTTCTAGGGCGGGGGAGGGGAGGGAGGGAGGAGGCAGAGGAGAGAGCGGGAAAGAGCTGAGCGAGAGAGGGGAAGGGGAAGGGGAGGATAGGAAGGGGCGGCAGGGAGGAGGGGGCAAGGAGAGACATGGCGAGGCCAGAGAGGTGGGTGGCAGCACTGACAACAATAAACAGTAACAAACGAAATCGGTAATATGCTGTGGGTCTGAGGGTGGGGTGAATAAGGTACAGATAATAAAGATAATTATGGTATTTGCTAAACGCTGAAGCCAAGCACTGTTCTAAGCACTGGGGTAGATACAAAGTAATCAGGTTGGACCCAGTCCTTGTCCCACATAGGGGACAGTCTTGATGCCCATTTTACTGATGAGGTAACTGAGGCACAGAGAGGTTAAGTGACTTGCCCGAGGTCACAGAGCAGACAAGTGGCTGAGCAGAGATTAGAACACATGTCCTCTGACTCCCAAGCCTGGGCTCTTGCCACTACGCCATGCTGCTTCTCAGTGTAAATGCAGATCTTGGAATGGAGCCAAATTACAAGTAGTGAAGTAGTAACTCAATTCCAATGATCTGGGCTTCCATAGAAAATGGACAACAATGGGTTAATAATAATAATAATAATTGTTATTATTAATATGGTTCTTGTTGAACACCTACTATGTGCCAAGCACTGTTCTAAGCACTGGAGTAGAGACAAATTAATCAGGTTGGACATAGTCCCTGTCTCACATGGTGCTCACACTCTTAATCCCCAATTTACAGATGGGGTAAATAAGGCCCGGAGAAGTTAAGTGACTTACCCAAGGTCAAACAGCAGACATGTGGCTGCATCAGAATTAGAACCCAGGTCCTTTTGACTCCCAGGACCATGATCGATCCACTAAGCCACATTACTTCAGGTTACTTGAGAAGATTCTGTGTGGAGAGCTGAAATGGGACAACTGCTAGCAGGATGAGCAGGAGAAAACAAAACCTGAAGCACAGTGTAAAGCAAAACGTTGTAGAGTTGTATTCCAAGCACTTAGTACAGTGTTCTGCACATAGTAAGCGCTCAATAAATACTATTGAATGAATGAATGACTGCTAGAAAACTATAATGACAGATGATAATCCCTCTTTTTATGAAGCAATCAGATGGAGAACTGTTCGGCACAGTTGGGAGTGTATTTCCTGATCATATTTGGGTAATTTGGGCCCTAATGAATGAGGCCTCTGAGGAACCTGGAATAAATCTGGTCTCCAGAGGGTTGACGCAAACCTGAAACAGAGCACTGTGCCAGGCTCAATCTGGTTCCAAAGGGTGAGAAATAGTAATTGCCCAGAGGTGACGAGAGACATATAGTCTATCAGGGCAATAGGCACGCAGTGGTATTTGGGAGGATGGCTGCCTAGGAGGACTTGAGATTAGGTGAGATGGGAATTTGTTCAAGTCCCTCATTAGTCAGTCAACAAAACCCACTGTGTGTGGAGAACACCATAGGAGCAAAGCAAAGAGGAAAAGGAGCTTCTCCATTAGATTGCAAGCTCTTTAATGACAGAGATGGTGTCTTTTGCTTCTGCTGTATCCTCCTAAGCACTTAGTATAGTGCTCTGCACACAATAAGTGCCCTGCAAATAATATTGATTGATTGACTCTCTCCTCTGCAGGAAGGAAAATGGGCAGTTGGGAATCTACAGATGGTTGGTTCCCATGACTGTGCATGGGTAGAAGAATTTTGTACTTCAGAGCAGAGAAGGACTTTCTTGGCTTTTACACAGCCAAGACTGGTGTAATGTCACTGTAAATCACATCTAGACAAATGGAACTATAGTCCAATGAGTTTCACTCCTGTATCTGGTAAATTAATAGACCTTTTAATTAAATTTGAGATCAGTGAGGACTTAGAAAAACACAACCTTTTGAGGGAAAGACTTCATGGTCTTTCTATAGAGTGTAAGCTCACTATGGGCAGGGAACCTGTCTACCAACTCTGTTGGTATAGTGCTCTGCACACAGTAAGCACTCAATTAATACCATTGATAATGATTTCTGTAAAGGGGAAATTGTGTCTCACTTAAACAGCTAGAGGTCACTGGAGGGCTCAGCAAGCATGTGGATAGAGGGGAACCAGTAGACCTAGTACATTTAAATTTTCAAAAGACTTTGACAAAGTTCCACACCAAACTCTTAAAAAAATAAGCAATTAAAACTTGGTCCTGGATAGAAAACTGACAAAAAGATAGGAACAGAGATTAGAGATAAACAGCCACTTTTGAAGATGAAGAACTAAATTAGTGGGGCTCTCCAGGGAGTCATGCTAAAGCTGGTATTGTTGAACATCTTTATGAATGATCTGTTAATGGCTGGAGGCAGTGAAATCTCCAAGTTTGCAGATTACATTAAACTCTTCCAAATGTTGAAATCCATCAATCAATGAAATTTATTGAGTGCTTACTATGTGCAGAATACTTGGGAAAGTACAATAAAGCAAAATTAGCAGATATATTTCCTGCCCATAATGAGCTTACAGTCTAGAGAGGGAGACATGCCATGAAGATTGGGATAACTACCAGGAAGAACTCACAGAGCTGAGGGAGCAGGCTGAAAAAAGGCAGATGGGTTTCAGTTTGCAAGATATAATGCACTCAGAGAAAAATAATATAAATAACAACTCCATAAGGATAGGCTTGGTGTAACTAATTATGACTCAGGAAAGGGATCTTGCAGTCATTGTCATCTGTGTTCTCTTAGTTCACTGGTCCAATGTTTGGCAGGAGTTAAAAAGTATCATGGGGATGAATAAAGGGAGGAAGTCAGGGTGGCACAGAAGGGAGTGGGAGTAGAGGAAAGCAGGGCTTAGTCAGGGAAGCACCACAAAATCACCTTTCACCATTCAGGGTATCATCAGAAAGAGGACAAAGCAAAACAAAACAAAAGGTAATCTGCCCCTGTACAAAACCATGGTATATTCACACCTGCAAATACTGTGTGCAGTTTAAGTTGGTGCATTTTAGAAGGGTGTAAGAGAACTGGAGAAGGTTCAAAAACAATGTGGCCTAGTGGAAAGAGCACGACCCTGCAAATCACTGGACTTGGGTTTTAATCCTGGCTCCGCCATTTGCCTGCTATGTGACCTTAGGCAAGCCACTTAATTTTTCCATGTCTCTGTTTCCCAATCTGTAAAATGGGGATTCAATATCTGGTCTCCCTCCTACTTACATTGTCAGTCAGTCAGTCAGTCATCTGTATTTACTGAGTGATTACTCTGTGCAGAACACTGTACTAAGCACTTGAGAGAGTATAACAATAAATAGACACATTCTCTGCCCACAACCAGTTTGCAGTCTAAAGGGAGAAGATTGTCTAGATTGTGAGCCGCATGTGGGACAGGGACAGTGTCCAACCTGATTATTGTGTATCTAACCCAGTGCTTAGTACAGTGCTGGATTCATAATAAGTACTTGACAAATACCACCATTATCATTACCATTATTTTACAAAACAGGGCAACCTTCTTCCCGCATATCACTCTTAACTCTCCCATCATTGTCCCCTTGCTCAGGGTCACGGGGAGAAACAAGTATGCTTCCAACTCTGCTTGGGACATTTCCAGGTGAGCAACCCAGGAATTACAGGGATGCCTGAATGGATGAGTCACGGAAACATTAGGGTCCCTTAGAACTCTGCTCAGTTCACAAGAACTTAATAATAATAATAATGTTGGTATTTGTTAAGCGCTTACTATGTGCCGAGCACTGTTCTAAGCGCCGGGGTAGACAGAGGGGGATCGGGTTGTCCCACGTGGGGCTCACAGTCTTAATCCCCATTTTACAGATGAGGGAACTGAGGCACAGAGAAGTGAAGTGACTCGCCCACAGTCACACAGCCGACAAGTGGCAGAGCTGGGATTCGAACTCATGAGCCCTGACTCCAAAGCCCGTGCTCTTTCCACTGAGCCACGCTGCTTCTCCAAACTTCTGGGGGTTTGGACTGAACAGAGCCCCAAGGAACCCTGATATTTCAGTTGCTTAGCTGTGAGCCCTAGGGCCTGATTATCACATGGTAAGCACATAATAAACACTTAAATACAACAATTAATATTATCCTAATTATTGCCTGCTGTGTGTAGAGCACTGTACTAAGCACTTGGGAGAGTACAATAGAGTTAGAGTATGTAATCTCCGCTCCCAAGGAGGTCATAATAATATACTGGGGGAGTCAGAATTAAAATAATTTGCAGAAAGTAGGAGAGAAATGAAAAATGGATCTGCAGGTGAGTACATCCTTCAATAGGAGGGGATGTCAATTGGTATGTACAGAAACACTATGACTGCACGGGTGCAGATTTCTTCTGGTAGTTTTTGACCATTGCAGTTACCCAGGACCTGCTTTTGAACCCTCTCTTTCACAATGGTTGAGGTGGTCTCACAGCCAACTTATAGTTTAGGAAGTCAGGTTAGGGTATCTCAAAGCATGGCCTTCTTGGTCATGGGATAGCCCTACAGCTGATTTTGTTCTTGGTAAATGGTGTTGGGCTACAGTTTGGGACCTGCTAGCAATACCTTCCATTTGCCCATAGCCCTTCCTCCCCATCCCCAGACCTGTCCTTTATCACCATTTCTTCAGGGTCAGCACTGCCTCTGACAGTAGAGTGACTTTTCCCACAGTCCCATCACCACTCCCAATATTCTTAGCTCCTTTTACTTGGAGCATGGAGTCCTACTCCTCCACTAATACCTGGAAAAGCATATACAGAAATATTTTCCCATCCCTTGCACACACACACATTTCTACCTCAACCGGGGTGTTGGAGAGAAGGGTCCTGAAGAGTGCCAAGATACAGGCTGTTACAATACCACAGACCATGAAGTAAATCAAGAATGGTGCCAAGAGGTCTGCACTACCAGCCAGCTTCCCAACCTCTAGACTCTCCCCACCACTTCTGGTTCTCCTGTCATTCACGGAAAGGGCACAGGCACTGGAAAGGATAATGATAACAGTGATATTGGTTAAGCCAAGCACAGTAAACACTGAGATAGATACAGTTTAATCAAATCAGACACAGTTCTTGTCCCGCATTAGGCTCACAGTTTAAAAACAAGGGAGAACAGGTATTTAACCCCCATTTTAGTTGGAGAAACTGAGGTCCAGAAAACATATAACTTGTCCAAGGTCACATGGCAGGCAACCAGAAATTATAACCGTAATTATAACCCAGGTCTTTTGACTCTGGGTCTGGGTTCTTTTGACTGTTTCTGATCTGATCATAATAGATCTACCCCAGTCCTTAGCACAGAGCCTGGCATATAGTAAGTGTTTAAAATTATGAGAAGTATTAGTGTTACTATTAGGAATATTGGGCCATATTGCTTCTCAGCAGTATGGAGTGGAGAGGAGTGGGGATTGCCCAAGTCCCATGGCATGACTTTCCTATTACTTCCAGATCCACGACACCAAGGTACCACCTACCAGGGCACCCCACCCACTCTTTTGGGGCGCATGGCTGTCCTCATATAATTACTTATTATTTTAATGGTATTTCTTAAGCAGTTAATGCAAGTCAAGTATGGGCCTAAGCACTGGAGTGGATACAAGATAATTAGGTCAGACATAGCCTCTGTCCTTAAATGGGGCTCACAGTCTAAGTTGGAGGGTTGTCTTCACTAACACTGTCCTCTCCTGGTTCTCCTCCTATTTGGCTGGCTACTCATTCTCTGTCTCTTTCATGGGCTCCTCCTCTGCCTCACACCCCCTAAATTTGGGAGTCCCTCAAGGCTCAGTTCTGGGTCCCTTTCTATTCTCCAGCTATACCGACTCCCTTGGAGAATTCATTCACTCCCATGACTTCAAGTAACATCTCTTTGTGGATGATTTCCAAATCCACATCTCCAGCCTGATCTCTCTCCTTCTCTGCAATCTTGCAATTCCTCCTACCTTCAGGACACCTTTTCTTAGTTGTCATGCCAACACCTCCAATTTAACATATCCAAAACAGAATTCCTTATTTTCCCATCCAAGCCCCGTCCTCCTCCAATTTTCCCATCACTGTAGAAAATACCACTATCTTCCCCATCTCACAAGCCTGTAATCTTGGCGTTGTCCTTGACTCATCTCTCTCATTCCACCCACATTTTCAAACTGTCTCCAAATCCTGTCAGGTCTATCTTCATAACACTGCTAAAATCCACCCTTTCCTCTGCATCCAAACTGCTACAATGCTGATCCAAGCACTTATCCTATCCCACTTTGATTATTGCATCTGTCTCCTTTAAATAAAATAAATAAATAAACTGTGGTATTTGTTAAGCATTTACTATGTGCAAAGCACTGTTCTAAGCACTGGGGGATACAAGGTGATTAGGTTGTCCCACGTAGGGCTCACAGTTTTAATCCCCATTTGACAGATGAGGTAACAGAGGCACAGAGAAGTTAAGTGACTTGCCCAAGGTCACACAGCTGACTAGTGGTGGAGCCGGGATTAGAACCCGTGACCTCTGACTCCCAAACCCGTGCTCTTTCCAATGAGCCACGCTCCCTGAGTTGAAGCCATGTGAGCAAATGGAGAACTCTCCAAGGGAATTGGAGAATAAAGGGGACACAGAACCGTAAGGGACATCCTTAGTTAGGGGGTGGGAGGCAGAGGAGGAGCCCATGAAAGAGACTGAGAATGAGTGGCCAGAGAGATAAGAGGAGAAGTAGGAAAGGACAGTGTCAGTGAAGCTGGAGTTGGATAATGTTTCCAGGAGAAGGGTGGTCAGTAGTGTCAAAGTCAGTTGAGAGATCAGGGAAGATTAAGATGGAGAGGAAGCCATCGGATTTGGGAAGAAGGAGATCATCGGTGAAGTTTGAGAGGGTGGTTTCTGTGGAGTGAAGGGGACAAAAGTCCAATTGGAAGGAATCAAGGAGAGAATTGGAGGAGAGGAATTGGAGGCAGCCGGTGTAGACAACTCGCTCAAGGAGTTGAGAGGAATGGTAGGAGGGAGTTGTGGGGTCAAAGGAGGGTTTTCTTAGGATAGGGGAGACATGGGCATATTTGAAAGCAATGGGGAAGAAGTCACTGGAGGGCAAACAGTTGAAGATGGCTGTTAGGGAGGGAAGAAGGGAAGAGGCAAGTGTTTTGATAAGGTGCGAAGGAATGCCATCTCTCTCCCTCTCTGCAGTCTTTCATTTCCTCCTGCCTTCAAGACATCTCCTCTTGCATGTCCCCTCATCACCTCAAGCTTAATATGTCCAAAACAGAACTCCTTATCTTTCCACACAAGCCCTGTCGTCCCCCTGACTTTCTCATTATTGTAGATGGGTGGCACCACCATCCTTCCTGTCTCACAAACCCATAACCTTGGTGTTATCCTTGACTCCTCTCTCTCATTCAACCTACATATTCAATCCATCACTAAATCCTGTCTATTCCACCTTCACAACATCGTTAAAATCCACTCTTTCCTCTCCATCCAAACTGTTACCGTGTTAATTCAATCACTTATACTATCCTGCCTTGATTACTGTATCAGCCTCTTTGCTGACCTCCCAGTCTCACAGTCCATACTTCACTCTGCTGTACGGATCATTTTTCTACAAAAACATTCAGGACATGTTTGCCCACTCCTCAAGAAACTCCAGTGGTTGCCCATCCACCTCCACATCAAACAAAAACGCCTCAACATCACCTTGCCCCCTCGTACCTCACCTCACTACTCGCCAACTACAAACCAGCCCACACACTTCGCTCCTCTAATGCTAACCTTCTCACTGTATCATGATCTTATCTATCTCACCACCTTCCCCTCACCCACATACTGACTCGGGATTGGAACGTCCTTCCTTCTCAAATCTGACAAATAATTACTCTCTCCCTTTTCAAAGTCTTATTGAAGACACATCTCCTCAAAAAGCCCTTCCCTGACTAAGCCCCCCTTTCCTCTTCTCCCACTCCCTTCTGTGCCACCCTGACTTACTCCCTTTATTCGTCCCCTCTCCCTGCCCCACAGCATTAGGCATAGATCTGTAATTTATTTATTTATACTAATTTCTGTCTCCTCCTCTAGACTGTAAGCTCACTGTGTCCATTTATTGTTATATTGTACTCTTCCAAGTGCTTAGTACAGTACTCTGCATACAGTAAAAACTCAACATATATGACTGAATGAATGAATGAATGACCTTTCTACCTCCTGTCTCTCCCCATTCCAGTCCATACTTTGCTGCATCGATCATTTTTCTAAAAAATGTTCAGTCCATGTTTTCCCACTCCTCAAGAAACTTAAGTGGTTGTCCATCCACCTTTGCATCAAACAGAAACTCCTTACCATTAGCTTTAAAGCACTCAATCAACTTGCCTCCTCCTACCTCACCTCACTGATCTACTACAGTCCAACCTGCACACTCTGCTCCTCTAGCACCAGTTTACTCTCTGGGCCTTGATCTTGTCTACCTTGCCACTAACCCCTTTCCCATACCCTCCCCTAACATGGAACTCCCTCTCCATCCACATATGCCAGTTCCCCTCTATCCCCACCTTCAAAGAATTTTTAAGGTCACATCTCCTGCAAAAGGCCTTATCCGATTAATCCCTCTTTTCCCCAGCTTGCTCTCCCTTCTGCTTCATATATAATAATGATGGTACTTGTTAAGTGCTTAGTATGTGCCAGGATCTGGGACCTTTGACAGGATCTGATATTCAACCTACCCTCAACCCCTCAGCAGTTATATACATATCATTAAATTATATATTATAAGTCATTTAATGATATCAATGTCTGTCTCTCCCTCTAGACCATAAATTCATTGTGGGTCAGGATTGTGTCTACCCACTCTGTTGTATTGTACTCTCCCAAGTCTCCTTGTGCTCTCCGCATAGTAAGCACTCAATAAGTACCTTTGATTGATCGAATATCTCTCTGGCCGCTCATTCTCAATTGCTTTCATGGGTTCATTCATTCATTCAATAGTATTTATTGAGCGCTTACTATGTGCAGAGCACTGTACTAAGCACTTGGAATGTACAAATCGGCAACAGATAGAAACAGTCCCTGCCCTTTGACGGGCTTACAGTCTAATCGGGGGAGACAGGCAGACAAGAACAATGGCAATAAATAGAGTCAAGGGGAAGAACACCTCATAAAAACAATGGCATATAAATAGAATCAGGGTGATGTACATCTCATTAAACAAAATTAATAGGGTGATGAAGATATATACAGTTGAGCAGACGAGTACAGTGCTGAGGGGGTGGGACGGGAGCGGGGGCGGAGGAGAGGGAAAAGGGGTACCATGCATACCCAAATATTACTCTTTATTGTGCCATCATATTTGTGGTTAGTAACAAACTCTCTTCAAAGTTGTTAGAGTCACAGTAAGAAAAATCTATGCTTATATTTTGGAAAAATATAAAAGTTTCAACATTTTCCGATATCTCTCCCTCTCCAAGACTTTCCAGTCCACATCTCTCCACTCTTCAAAAACCTCCAGTGGCTTCCCATTCATCTTCATATCAAAAGAAACTCCTTACCTTGGCTTTATCCTTCTGCATCATCTATGCCCTTGAATCTGTGACCTTTGAGCATTTGGCATTTGCCCCACCACCAGCACCACTGCACTTATGTACAGATCCATAACTGATTTCTTTCTATTAACGTCTGTCTCTCCACAGAAGAGCTCACGGAGCTCACAGAAGACAGGGAACATGTCTACCAACACTGTTGTACTGTACTCTCCCAAGGGTTAAGTACAGTGCTCAGTACACAGTAAGCACTCAATAAATACAATTGATTGACTGATTGAAGGAATTCAGTCAGTTCTCACCCTCCTATCTTACCTTGCTAAACTCCTACTAAGAACCCAAACCACCCATTTGGCTCTTCTAATGCTGACCTACTCAGTATACTCAATCTCAATTGCCTCGCTGCCAGCCCTTTGCCCATATCCTCCCTCTGGCCTGGAACTTCCTCCCCACTTCATATCCTATAGACCACCTCTCTCCCCACCTTCAAAGCCCTACTTAAATCATATCTCCTCCAAGGGGGCTTCCCTGATTAACCCTTAATTTTCACCCCCTCCTTCACCCTCATTTTTTCATCACCTATATACTTGGGTCTGTACCCTTAAGCACTTTGATACTCATTCCACCCCCAGCTTCACAGGACTTTTGTACATATCCTTATACTCTGCCATTTGCCATTTATTTTAGTATTTGTCTCTCTGGACTGCAAGCTGCTGGAGGGCAGGGATCATTTATCTATGTATTATTCAATTTATCTACTAGTCATGGGCTGTGTTAAGACCAAAAATTGACTCTGCATGTATACTTGACAATATATATTAACATCGTTAGTATCGTTAGCATTCCTCTCCATCCAAACTGCCACCACATTAATCCAAGCATTTAACCTATCCCACCTTGATTACTGTATCAGTCTCATTGCTGACCTCCCTGCCTCCTGTCTCTCCCCTCTCCAGTCCATACTTCATTCTACTGTCAATCATTTTTCTCCAAAAAGCATTCAGTCCACTCCTCAAAATACTTCAGTGGTTGCCCATCCACCTCCGCATCAAACAGAAACTCATTATTGGCTTTAATGCACTCGATCACTTAGTGCCTTCCTACCTCACCTCGCTACTCTACTACAACCCAGCCCACGTACTTTGCTCCTCCAATGCCAATCTACTGACTGTACCTCTAGCTTGTCTATCCCTCAGCCAACCCCCACTTTCTGCTTCTGGCCTGGAATGCCCTTCCTTTTCATAGCTGACAGACAAGCTCCCCACTTTCTAAGCCTTACTGAAGGCACATTTCCTCCAAGAGGCCTTCCCTGACTAAGCCCTCATTTCCTCTTTTCCCACTCCCTCCTGAGTCACCCTGACTTGCTCCCTTTATTCACCACTTCTGCTCCCAATGACACAACACGTATGTACATATCCATAATTTATTTATATTGATGTCTATCTCCCTCTCTAGACTGTAAGCCCATTGTGGGCAGGAAATGTATGCTATATGGTTGCTTGTACTCTCCCAAGAGCTTAGTACAGTGCTTTGCGCACAGTAAGTTCTCAAAAAATATGAGTGATTGATTGGTTCAGAGACCAGCATGCCCTGATCCTTTCTCCCAAGCATTCTCCGAGCTAAAGATCTACATCTCCGCCCCTGTCCTCTCCCCTTCCCTTCAGGCTCGCATCTCCTCCTGCCTCCAGGACGTCTCCACCTGGATGTCGGCCCGCCACCTAAAACTCAACATGAGCAAGACTGAGCTCCTCATCTTCCCTCCCAAACCCAGTCCTCTCCCAGACTTCTCTATCACCGTGGATGGCACGACCATCCTTCCCGTCTCTCAGGCCCGCAATCTCGGTGTCATCCTTGACTCGTCCCTCTCGTTCACCCCACACATCCTATCCGTTACCAAGACCTGCCGGTTTCACCTCTACAATATCGCCAAGATCCGCCCTTTCCTCTCCACCCAAATGGCTACCTTACTATTCCGGGCTCTCGTTATATCCCGGCTAGACTACTGTGTCAGCCTTCTCTCTGACCTCCCTTCCTCCTCTCTCGCCCCGCTCCGGTCTATTCTTCACTCTGCTGCCCGGCTCATCTTCCTGCAGAAACGATCTGGGCATGTCACTCCCCTTCTTAAACAACTCCAGTGGTTGCCTATCGACCTCCGCTCCAAACAAAAACTCCTCACTCTAGGCTTCAAGGCTCTCCATCACCTTGCCCTTCCTACCTCTCCTCCCTTCTCTCTTTCTACCGCCCACCCCGCACGCTCCGCTCCTCTGCCGCCCACCTCCTCACCGTCCCTCGGTCTCGCCTATCCCGCCGTCGACCCCTGGGTCACGTCCTCCCGCGGTCCTGGAACGCCCTCCCTCCTCACCTCCGCCAAACTGATTCTCTTTCCCTCTTCAAAACCCTACTTAAAACTCACCTCCTCCAAGAGGCGTTCCCAGACTGAGCTCCTCTTCCCCCTCTACTCCCTCTGCCATCCCCCCTTTACCTCTCCGCAGCTAAAGCCTCATTTTCCCCTTTTCCCTCTGCTCCTCCACCTCTCCCTTCCCATCCCCACAGCACTGTACTCGTCCGCTCAACTGTATATATTTTCGTTACCCTATTTATTTTGTTAATGAATTGTACATCGCCTTGATTCTATTTAGTTGCCATTGTTTTTACGAGATGTTCTTCCCCTTGACTCTGTTTATTGCCATTGTTCTTGTCTGTCCGTCTCCCCCGATTAGACTGTAAGCCCGTCAAACGGCAGGGACTGTCTCTATCTGTTGCCGACTTGTTCATCCCAAGCACTTAGTACAGTGCTCTGCACATAGTAAGCGCTCAATAAATACTATTGAATGAATGAATAAAGAGAAAGGTGGAACATGATCAGAGTCGAGGGAAGGATCATTTCTGAACCTTCACCAACGCATTTGTTGCAAATTCCTCCACCTCTTCCTCCCATCCCCTAACTGTGAGAGTATCTCAAGGCTCATTTCTGGGTCCTCTTCTATTCTCCATCTTCACCCACTCCCTTGGAGAATTCATTCATTCCCATGGTTTCAACTACTATCTCTATGCAGATGATTCACAAATCCACATCTCCAGCACTGATATCTCTCCTTCTCTGAACTTTCACATGTCCTCCTGCCCTCAGGCCATCTTTAGTTGGATGTCCCACCAACATCTCAAAAATAACATGCCCAAAACAGAAATCCTCATATTCACACCCAAACCCTGTTCGCCCCATGACTTTCCCATTATTGTAGACAACACCAGACATCCTCCCTGTCTCACAAGCCTGTAATCTTGGTATTATACTTGACTTATCTCTCTCATTCAACCTACTTATTCAATCTGTCACCAAATCCTCTCAGTTCAACCGTCAGAACATTGCTAAATCAATCCATCTATCCATCAATCAATCAATCATATTTATTGAGGGTTTACTGTGTGCAGAGCACTAGACTAAGCACTTGGAAGAGCACAATATAACATTATAACAGAGTTGTTATTCAAGTTCCCTGCCCACAGTGATTTTACAGCCTGGAGGGGGAGACAGACATCAATATAAATAAACAAATTATGGATATGTACATAAGTGCTGTAGGACTAAGGGAGGGGTGAATAAAGTGTCAAATCCAAATGCAAGAGAGATGCAGAAGGAAGTGGGAGAAGAAGAAATGAGGGCTTAGTCAGGGAAGGCTTCTTGGAGATGAGTCTTCATTAAGACTTTGAAGATAGGGAGAGTAATTGTCAAATATGAAGAAGGTGGGCATTCCAGGCCAAAGGCAGGAGGTAGGTGAGAGGCCGGAGGCAAGATAGACAAGATTGAGGTACAGTGAGTTGGCATTAGAGGAGCAAAGTGTGCAGGCTGGGTTGTAGTAGGAGAAGCACCAGGTAAAGTAAGAGGGGTCAAAGTGATGGTAAGGAGTTTCTGTTGGATACAGAGGAGGATGGGCAACCATTTGAGGTTCTTGAGTAGTGAGGAAACAAGGACTGAACACTTTTCTAGAAAAATGATCTGGGCAGCTGAGTGAAGTATGGACTCACTCTGAGAGATAGGAGGCAGGGAGGTCAGCAAGGAGGCAGATACAGTAATCAAGGCAAGATAGAATAAGTGCTTGGATTATCATGGTAGCAATTTGGATGGAGAAGAAAGGGAGGATTTTAGCAAGAAGAAAGGGAGGTTGAATGACAGGAATTAATTAATTCATTCAATCATATCTATTGAGCAGGATAATGCTGTATTGTGTGCAGAGCACTGTACTAGGTGCTTGGGAAAGTATGACACAACAATAAATAGTGACATTCCCTGCCCACAACGAGCTTAGTTGGGGGGAGGGGGGGGAGAGCAACACAAATAAATAAATCAAACACATCAATACAAATAAATAAAACTACAGATATGTACATTAGTGCTGTGGGACTTGGAGGGGGGAAGAGCAAAGGGAGCAAGTCAGGGTGATGCAGAAGGGAGTGGGGGATGAGGAAAAGTGGGGCTTTGTCTGGGAAACCCTCTTGGAGGAGATGTGCCTTCAGTAAGACTTTGAGGAGGGGAGAGTAATTGTCTGTCTGAAATTAGGAGGGAGGACATTCCAGGCCAGAGTCAGGACGTGGGCTAGGGGTCGGCAGCAAAACAGGGGAGATCGAAGCCCAGTGAGAAGGTTAGCACTAGAGGAATTAAGTGTGAGGGCTGGGCTGTAGAAGGAGGGAAGCAAGATGAAGTAGGAGGGCCAAGGTGATAGAGCCGTTCTTCCCCTTGACGCTGTTTAGTGCCATCGTTCTTGTCTGTCCGTCTCCCCCGATTAGACTGTAAGCCCGTCAAATGGCAGGGACTGTCTCTATCTGTTGCCGACTTGTTCATCCCAAGCGCTTAGTACAGTGCTCTGCACATAGTAAGCGCTCAATAAATACTATTGAATGAATGAATGAAGAGCCAAAGGTGAAAAGTTTTTGTTTGATAGGGAGGTGGATGGGCAACCACTGGAGTTTTTTGAGGATGGGGGTAACATGTCCGGAAAGTTTTTGTAGAAAAATGACCTAGGAAGCAGAGTGAAGTGGAGAGAGACAGGAGGCTGAGAGGTCAGCAAGGAGGCTGATGCCGTAATCGAGGTGGGCTAGGATGAGTGATTGTATTAAGAGTATTAGCAGTTAGTATTGTATTAGCAGTTTGGATGGAGGGGAAAGGGCAGATTTTAGTGATGCTGTGATTTAATTACAGATTCAATATGTGGGTTGAATCTAGACTGTAAGCTTATTGTGGGCAGAGAATGTGGTTGTTTATTGTTGTATTGTAAAAAATGTTGGTATTTGTTAAGCGCTTACTATGTGCCGAGCACTGTTCTAAGCGCTGGGGTAGACATAGGGGAATCAGGTTGTCCCACATGGGGCTCACAGTCTTAATCCCCATTTTACAGATGAGGGATCTGAGGCACAGAGAAGTTAAGTGACTTGCCCACAGTCACACAGCCGACAAGTGGCAGAGCTGGGATTCGAACTCATGAGCCCTGACTCCAAAGCCCGTGCTCTTTCCACTGAGCCACGCTGCTTCTCCTAATATTATTGTTATTGTACTCTCCCAAGTGCTAAGTACAGTGCTCCACACAAAGTAAGTGCTCAATAAATATGATTGAATGAATGAATGAATGAGAGAGATGAGTTGAGAAAAACACTAAAGTTCTGGGCTTGTGAGCCAGGAAGGATAGTGGTGCTGTTTTCAGTGACAGCAAAATCCCAGGAAAACAGGGTTTGGATGGGAAGAAAAAGAGTTCTGGTTGGACATATTAAATTTGAGGTGATGCCAGGTTATTCAAGTAGAGGTGTCAAAGATGGGAGGAAATACGAGATTTCAGAGAGAGAGAGAGATGTCAGGGCTGGAGATTTAGATTTGGTAATCATTCACACTGAAGCCATGGGATTGAATGAGTCCTCCAAGGTAGTGGGTGTAGACGGAGAATAGAAGGGGACCCAGAACTGAACCTTAAGAGACACCCACATTTAGGGGGTGGGAGGCAGAGGAGGAGCCTGTGAAAGAGAATGAGAATGAGCAGCCAGAGAGATGGGAGGAGAACCAAGAGAGGACAGTGTCAGTGAAGCCAAGGTTGGATAGTGTTTCCAGGAGAAGGTGGTGGTTGACAGTGCTGAAGGCAGGTCAAGGAGGATTAGGATCAAGTACAAGTCATTGGATTTCACAAGAAGGAGATCATTTGTGACCTTTGAGAAGGTGATTTCTGTTAATCAAAGGGGGCTGAAGCCAGAAAAGATGGGGTCAAGGGGAGAATTGGAAGAGAGGAACTTGAAAATCCTCCCTTTCCTCTCCATCCAAACTGCTATCACATTATCCTATCCTTCCTTGATTACTTCATCAGCTACCTTGCTGATTTTCTTGCCTCCTGTCTCTCTCCACTTCATCCATACTTCACTCTACTGCCCAGATCATTTTTTTTTTTACAAAACTGTTCAGTCCATGTTATCTCACTCCTCAAGAACCTCCAGTGGTTGCCCATCCCTCTCCACATCAAACAGAAACTCCTTACCATCAGCTATAAAGCATTCAATCACCTCATCTAATCCTATCTTACCTTACTGATTTCCTTCTACAACCAAGCCCACACACTTTCTTCCTCTAATGCCAACCTGTTCACTATAGCTCAATCTAGTCTATTTTGCCATGGACCTCTCACCCACATCCTGCCTCTGGCCTGGAACTCTCTCCCTCTTTATATCCAACAGACCTTCACTCTTCTCACATTCAAAACCTTATTAAAAACACATCACTTCCAAGAGGCCTTCTCTGACTAAGCTCTCATTTCCTCATCACTCTTGCACTTGGATTTGCACACTTTATTTACTCCACCCTCAGCTCCATAGTAATTTTGAGAAGCAGCATGGCCTAGGGGCAAATGCACGGGTTTGGGAGTCAGGGGATGTGGGTTCTAATCCCATTTCTGCCACTTGTCTGCTGTTTGACCTTGGGCAAGTCACTTAATTTCTCTGTGCCTCAGTTACTTCATCTGTAAAATGGGGATTAAGTCTGTGAGCCCCACATGGGACATACTGATTACTTTGTATCTACCCCAGTGCTTTGAATAGTAATAATAATAATGATAATGACATTTGTTAAGCGCTTTCTATGTGCAAAGCACTGCTCTAAGCGCTGGAAAGGATACAAGGTGATCATGTTGTCCCACGTGGGGCTCACAGTCTTAATGCCCATTTTACTTATAAGGTAACTGAAGCACAGAGAAGTTAAGTGACTTGCCCAAAGTCACACAGCTGACAAGCGGCAGAGCAGGGATTTAAACCCATGACCTCTGACTTCCCAGCCCCGGGCTCTTTCCACTAAGCCATGCTCCTTCCCTAATAGTACTTGGCATACAGTAAGAGCTTAACAAATGCCATTATTATTATTATTATTATTATATACATATTCATAATTCAATCTATTTATTCATATTAATGTCTGTCTACCTCTCGAGACTGTAAGCTCATTGTGGCCAGGGATCTTGTCTACCTACTCTGTGTACTCTCTCAAGCATTTAGTATAGTGCTTTAGTACAGTGCTCTGCACACGGTAAAACAGTAAGTGGTCAATAAATATGATTGATGGATTGATGTGTGTGTGTGTGTGTGTGTGTGTGTGTGTGTGTGTTGGCACTTATTTTCTTAAAAATCTGGACAAGTTTTGAGAAATTCTGTGAAATTATATACACAAAAAAATTAAACTGTTCTCAAGCGGAAACCTTGAATGGCAAAATTCTTGCTTGTAGTGAGTTTTTACAGCAGATTTATTAAAAACAAATGAATATTGGAGCTGAGAATCCAAATTCTGACAAAGGCTTTGAGTATCATAAATCAGTGGGTACCACCATAATAAATTGTACAATCTCTAGAGAAGCAGTGTGGCTTAGTAGAAAGAGTACAGGCTTGGGAGTCAAAGATTGTGGGTTCTAATCCTGACTCTGCCACTTGTCTGCTGTATAACCTTGGGGAAGTCACTTAACTTCTCTGTGCCTCAGTTCCCACAGATTAAGCCTGCGAGCTCCACATGGGACAACCTGGTTACCTTGTATCTACCCCTGTGCTTAGGACAGTTCTTGGCATGTAGTAAAGCACGTAACAAATATCATTATTATTATCGCAAAGATTCATGGTAGCACTGGAGAGGCCACTGGGAACTACTCAGTCATTTCCTGTCTGCTCAAGCCCTAGGAATAAGGCCCACTAGAAAGTGTTTCCTCTTGCTTTCAGGCAACTAGAATCAGGGAACATAACAAAAACACCCCAACAGGCCACAGGGGAGTGCCAGAGCAATTCCACATTTACCTCGTAACTGGCTCAATTGAGGTAGTCCCATGAAAATGGTGAGAAGCAACTTAGCCTAATGGTTAGAGTATGGGCCTGGGAGTCAGAAGGACCTGGGTTCTAATTCTAACTCCACCACTTGTCTGCTTTGTGACCTTGGGCAAGTCACTCAACTTCTCTGTACCTCAGTTACCTTATCTATAAAAATGGAGATTTTACATGAGAACCCCATGTGGGACATAGACTGTGTCCAACTTGATTAGCTTGCAACTATCTCAGTGCTTAGTAGAGTGCCTGGCACACAGTAAGTGCCTAACAATTACCATTAAGAAATAAACAAAAGGAAAAGGCAAAATGTGAATCATCCATTCTTATCCATACCATTGAAGGGGAGGGTTGGTATAGATCCCTGAAAAAAACAGTCAGTCAATCGATGGTATTTATTGAGTACTTATAGTGTACAGAGCACAGTACTAAACATTTGGGAGACTACATTACAATAGACTTGATAGACATGATCCACCCCAGGATGGGTTAGATCAAATCAATTACCCATTATGACCTTGTTCTGGGCAATTTCCTTTACCCCCCTGCCAACCCTTAGATGTTTGCTTTTTCCCTACCATCCACACTTTTGGGTGGTTTCCTGCTGTTCACAAAGGTTTGCAGTGTGGTCTAGTGGAAAAAGCACAGGAGTGGAAGGCAGATGATGTGGGTTCATTCATTCATTCATTCATTCATTCAATCAATCGTATTTATTGAGTGCTTATTATGTGCAGAGCACTGTACTAAATGCTTGGAATGTACAACTAGGCAACAGATAGAAACAATCCCTGCCCAACAGTGGGCTTACAGCCTAAACGGGGGAGATAGACAACAAAACAAAACAAGTAGTCAGGCATCAATACTATCAAGATAAATAGAATCATAGATACATACACATCATTAAGAAAATAGAGTAATAAATAATATATATAAATATGCACAAGTGCTGTGGGGAGGGGAAGGGGGAAGAGCAGAGGGAGGGAATAAGGGGAATGGAGGGGGAGGAGGAGCAGAGGGAAAGGGAGGCCTCAGTCTGGGAAGGCCTCCTAGAGGAGGTGAGCTCTCAGTAGGGCTTTCAAGAGGGGAAGAGAGTTAGTTTGGCAGATGTGAGGAGGGAGGGCATTCCAGGTCAGTGGTAGCTAGGGGTTGACTGTGGGACAGGCAAGAACGAGGGACCATGAGGAGGTTAGTGGCAGAGGAGTGGAGTGTAGGGGGTGGGCTGTAGGAGGAGAGAAGGAAGGTGAGGTAGGAGGGGGCCAGGTGATGGAGAGCTTTGAAGCCAAGAGTGAGAAGTTTTTGTTTAATGTGAAGGTTGATAGGCAACCAATGGAGGTTTTTGAGGAGGGGAGTGACATGTCCAGAGCATTTCTGTAGAAAGATAATCCGGGCAGCAGAATGAAGAATAGACTGGAATGGGGAGAGACAGGAGGATGGGAGATCAGAGAGGAGGCTGATGCAATAATCCAGGCAGGATATTATGACAGCTTGTACCAGCAAGGTATCAGTTTGGATGGAGAGGAAAGGGAGGATCTTGGCGATATTGTGAAGGTGAGACCAGCAAGTTTTGGTGACGGATTGGATGTGTGGGGTGAATGAGAGAGCAGAGTTAAGGATGACACCAAGGTTGCGGGCCTGAGAGACAGGAAGGATGGTAGTGCTGTCCACAGTGACAGGGAAGTCAGGGAGCGAACAGGGTTTGGGAAGGAAGATAAGGAGCTCATTCTTGGACATGTTGAGTTTTAGGTGGCGGGCAGACATCCAGGTGGAGATGTCCTGAAGGCAGGAGGAGATACGAGCCTGGAGGGAGGGGGAGAGAAGGGGAGGAGGGGGAGGAGATGTAGATTTGGGTGTCATCTGCGTAGAAATGATAGTTGAAGCTGTGGGAGCGAATGAGTTCACCAATGGAATGAGTATAGATGGAGAACAGAAGGGAGCCAAGACCTAACCCCCTACAGTTAGTGGATGGGAGAGGGAGGAGGAGCTCTACTATTTGTCTACTGAATGCCTTGGGCAAGTCATTTAATTCTCTGTACCTCAGTTTTATCTTCTCATCTAATTCTTACTCCCTTTGCTTTGCCTATGCACTTGGGTCCATGTTCCCTAACACAATGATACTCACCCAACTAGCTGAGCACTTAATGTACATATTATGTTGTTTCTCCTATCTTAATTTATTTTTACATCTGTCTCTCTCACTAGATTTTAAGCTCTTTGACAGCAGAGATCATATCACCCAACTCTATGGCATCGTACTCTTCCAAAAGTTTAGTACAGTGCTCTGCACATAGTAAGCACTCACTAAATACCACTGATTGATTGATGAAATGGCAGTGAAATATTTCTTCTCCCTCACTCTAACATGTGCTCCCTCACTGTGAGCCCCATGTGGTCAGAGACTGTCTGATCTAATTCTATCTACCCCAGCACTTAGTACAGGGATTGACACATAATAAGCACTAAGCAAAAATTATTGTTATTGTAATTATTAATAATCTACTTAGATGTACCACTGAGACCTCACACTAAACATGTCCAAAACAGAGCTCCTTATCTTCCCACATAAACCCTGTCCTCCCACTGATTTTCCTGTCACTGTAATAATAATGATAATAATTGTGGTATTTGTTAAACACTTACTATGGCCAGGCACTGTACTAAGCCCTGGAGTGGATACAAGTAAATTGGGTTGGACACAGTCCCTGCCCCACATGGGGCTCACAATCTTAATCCCATTTTACAGATGAGGTAACTGAGGCACAGAGAATTTAAGTGACTTGCCCAAGGCCACACAGCAGACCAGTAGCAGAGCTAAGATTAGAACCCATGACTCCCAGGCCCATGCTCTAGTGACTTGGCCATGCTCCTTCCCGTACTTTAGACAGCACCACCATCCTATCTCTCTCACAAGCCCATAACCTTGGTGTTACTCTTGACTCATCTCTCTCGTTCAAGCCACATAATCAATCACCAAATCCTGTCCAACCTTCACAACGTCACTTAAATTTGCCCTTTCCTCTCCATCCTAATGGCTACCATGTTAATCCAAGCTCATACGCTATCCCACCTTGATTACTGTATTAGCCTGCTTGCTAACAATATTAATAATAGTAATGGTAATTGTTAAGCATTTATTATGTGACAGGCACTGTTCAAAGTGCTGGGGTGATACAGGATAGCCAGTTGGACATAGCCCGGGTCCCACAGAGGGTTCCCAATCTTAATCCCCATTTTACAGATGAAGGAACTGCGGTACAGATAAGTTAAGTGACCTGCCCCAGGTCACCCAGCAGACAATTGACAGAGCCAGGATTAGAACCCAGGTCCTTCTGATTCCAAGGCTCATACTCTATCCACTAGGCCATGCTGTTTCTATCACTGCTGACCTCCCTGCCTACTGTTTCTCCTCACTCCAATCTATACTCCACTCTGCTGGCCTGAACATTTTTCTACATAAATGCTCAGGCCATGTTTTCCCACTCCTCAAGAACCTCCAGTGATTGCCCATCCACCTCCACATCAAACAGAAACTTCTTACCATAGACTCAATTACCTTGTCCCCTCCTATCTCATCTCACTGTTCTCCTACTCTCACACTTTGCTCCTCTAATGCTAACCTACTCACTGTGCTTTGATCTCATCTATCTCACTACCGACCTCTTGCCCACATCCTGCCTCTGGAGTGGAACACCTTCCCTCTTCATATCTGACAGAGAATCACTCCTCCCACCTTCAAAGCCTTATTGAAGGCACATCTCTTCCAAGCGGCATTCCTTAAGCCCTCATTTCCTCTTCTCCCATACCCTTCTGCATCACCCTGATTTGCTCCCTTTATTCACCCCTCCTTCAGCCCCACAGCATTTATGTACATAGGGAAGCAGCTTGTCCTAGTGGATAGATCATGGGCGTCGGAGTCAGAATGACCTGGGTTCTAATCCCAACTCCACCACTTGTCTGCTGTGTGACCTTGGTCAAATCACTTAATTTCTCTGTGCCTCAGTTACCTCATCTGTAAAATGGGGATTAAGACTGTGGGTCCCATGTGGGACAGGGACTGTGTCCAACCCAATTTGTTTTGTATCCACTCCACTGCTTAGTACAGTGCCTAGCACATGGTAAGTGCTTAACAAATACCATTATTATCCTTATTTTTATTATATCTGTAATTTATTCATTTATACTAATGTTTGTCTCCCCTTCAAGACTGTAAGATCGATGTGGGCAGGAAATATGTCTACCAACTCTGTTTTATTGTTATATTGCACTTTCCCAAGCATTTAACATAGTGCTCTCCACATAGTAAATTCAATACATATGATTAACTGATTAACTAATAATAATAATGATCACTATTATTATCATTATTTGGGGAATCACACCCCATCCAGTTTATCATTTTGCTTGCAAAGATTGTTGGTGAGCAGATACAAGAGAAAATGTCTCTGTATAAATTGTGATAAGGGGTTTGTGTATTTGGGTAACCAGGAATCGCTTCATGGAAGAGTCAGACTGCAGAGAGTGAGGCTCCAAGTTGCAGACCTTTTTCCAATGGAGCACCTCCTGTGTGGCCCCCATCCCTTTGCACCCTCCTCCCCCACCTTCTCACCCCACTATGGGAAGTTGCTCAATTCCCCTGGCAGGAGCCACAACAATCATATCAAGCCAAGGTAGAAAACCATTTCAATTAACCCAGAGGTTGAATGGTCCTATATCACTAAAGATGAGTCCACTATTACTCAAACAAGGGCCCCAATAGCCAGAAGCTTCCCCTGGGTGAGGAATGAAATGGGAGCTGTTGTGGAGTAAAAGTTGAATAAGAAGGAGCTAGAGTGGAAGCCAGAGAGGATGAATGTGTTTTAGGCATGGAGGGAAATGGGAACCTGAAGAGAGGCCCCTTTACTAGCAGAGGCACCACTATTCCAGGAAAGACAGCAGCAGTGAGTTGGTGGCTGTTAGTTGAGGAATGCTGAGGAGCATGCAGCTGCTTAATTCCCAGAGAGACTCAGATCACAGACCAATCCAGATGCGTAGATCCATAGATTATATTGAGTATCTGATATCAATGATAGAAATGGAAAAGGCTTTTCCCTGGTGCCTTTACTACCAAAATGTCCAAAGTTACATTGCGCTGAGACAGGAGAAGTAACTTTCTCAAATATGGCCTGAAGTTTGAGCTCCCTTGGGGTGTCTCCTGTTTATTTTGGAATTTTCCCCATTTTTAACCAAACCTCAGGGAACGTTTTGAAGCAAGATTAGAATATACCATTTTAAATATCTCAGGGGGAGAATAGAAAAGGTTTCTCCCAGTCTCTATCTTTCCTCTTCGAAATTCTTTGTTTCCATAGCCAAGGGCAGCATACATTTCTTATGGAGTTTCTGTAACTGGGTATATACAATTGCTATCTTTCCAGGCTTTGCCCTCTATAGTATTTGTCCTATAGAATTTGAGTGGCTTCTCTGGTCTCTGTTCTAGTCAAGCATATATCTGGACAAGGGAAAGAAAAAGGTTTGGCTCCCTTCCCAAAATAAAATCTGATTGGGTGTTCTTGTATCATGTATACATGAAGCTTGACAATAGTTTTACATTACTCTATAAGAAAAAAGAGCAGACAAAATAATGACTATCCATACTCTTGAGCTGAGGTGCTCAAACCCAAGATGGCTGACATAAAGAGGGTAAAATCACTTTGGTCCCAATTTTCAATCTGTCTTCTCCATCCCTCCCAGTATGAAAGGCAATGGCTAATTGAAATATGATGTTTTATGCTCTTTGGCTCTTGAGTTTGCCTCAGATGTCCTAAATTATAACAATAAGAACTCCATATGGAAGGGACTTCCTTGAAATTTTTGACATGAAACAGATCCTCTTTCCTTTCAAATTCGGCCACATTAGTGCTTTACCTCAAACCAAACAACAATCCCATGTCACATATATTTTTCTGGGAATTCCGTGGCCTACCAGACTTGATGCATTTTTTTTAAGATCAGTGTTGTCTTTTTTTATTACAACAGTCCATTTTCCTTTTTTCTCTTTTGATGAGTTTCACTCCATAATTTCGCAGTTGTTTGGTTTCTATAATCCAGTGTATGTGCATGTTATTGATGCTTGGGGATCATTAAACTTCCATTATTAAATGGATTGAGCAAGTCTTGATGAATTCACAATCTAATGAAAAACATATTTATGGAAGAAAAACAGCTCTTAACTTTTGCAAGGAACATTTATGTCCCACATTGATATTGTTTGGCATTGGGCATAACATTCAAAATGGCTTTTCTCTAAGGTTTCACAAATCAACCATGGACCTTTTTCAATGGGACGCTAGACTCCTCTCTCACATTAAACACACGTAGTCAATCTATCACTCAATCCTGTCAGTTTAATCTTCACAATATTGCTAAAGCCCACCCTTTCCGGTCCATCCAAATTGCTACCATGCTAATCCAATCACTTATTCTATCTCACCTTGATTACTCTATCAGCCTCCTTGCTGACCTCTCTGACCTCCCTGCCGCCTGTCTCTCCCCACGCCTGTCTCTCATTTTTCTACAAAAACGTTCAGGCCATGTTTCTTACCATCATCCTTAAAGCACTCAATCACCTTGCCTCCTCTTACCTCACCTTGCTACTCTCCTACTACAACCTAGCCCACACATGTCATTCCTCTAATGCTAACCTATTCACTGTACCTTGATCTTGTCTATCTCACCGCTGTCCTCTCACCCACATCCTGCCTCTGGCCTGCAATGCCCTCCCTCTTCATGTCTGACAGTCAGTCACACCTCCTACCTTCAAAGCTTTATTGAAGGCACATCTCCTCCAAGAGGCCTTCTCTGAATAAGTCCTCATTTCCTTTTCTCCCACTCCCTTCTGCATCACCCTGATTTGCTCCCTTTATTCACCCCCTCAGCCCCATAACACTTGTTCTCCTTAAACACCTTTCATTAAGATTAGCCCAACTCATAAGATTCTGATTATCTGTGGACCTCCTCTAATTTTCCTTTTTGCCTTCCTCCCCATCTTACATTCTCCCAGAACTGGTTTAACAGCTATGAAAATACAAGCATCTTTTTGCAAGTGCTAAATTTAGGCTGAGATTCTGAGAGCTGAAGGGGAAGTTTTAAGGGCAAAGAGCTGCTTATTTCCTTGAATAATAATTATGGTGCTTGTTAAACACTATGTGCCAGGCACTGTACTAAGGGCTGGGGTCAATACAAGCAAAGTGTGTTAGCCACAGTCCCTGTCCCATTTGAGGCTCACAGACTCAATCCCCATTTTGCAAATGAAGGAACTGAGACCCAGAGAAGTGAGTTGACTTGCCCATGGTCAAATAACAGATGTGTGGTGGAACTGAGATTAGAACCCATGACCGTCTGACTCCCAGACCTATGCTCTATCTACTACGCCAAAGATGAATATGGGAAACAGTGTAGCCTAATGGATAAAGCACCAGCCTGGGAGTCAGAGAACCTGGATTCTAATCCCAGCTCCACCACTTCCCCTGCTGTGTGACCTGGGGCGTCACTTCACTTCTCTATGCCTCAGTTTCCTCAGCTGCAAAATAGAAATTTAATACTTATTCTCTCTCATACTTATACTGTGAGCCCCATGTGGGAAAGGGACTGGATCCTCCCTGATTAATTTGCATCTACCCCAGTGCTTAGAACACTGCTTGACACATAAATATCATTAAAATAATGATTATATTAAAATAATAATCATCATTAAAATAATGTTCACATGCCTTTCCCCTCTTGACCATCAGTGTCTGAATGATGCTTACCCAAATAGCCAAGGGTCAGAAGATCTGAATTCCTCTATTGTCATGGACCCAGTGGGCAAGGACGCAAGAGATTATCTTTCAAAGACACTCAGATTCAGGGAAGCACGCTCTCCATTTGCAGTGCCCTCTCCAAAGTGAAGGACAACTCTACTACCATCTTGTAGATTACCTGCTATTTTAATTCTATACATAACAGTGCTCCACCATTCCATTGCTGTCGATAACTGAGTGAGAATTACACTTTATGGGAGACTGGAAAATTCAGATTAGCCCAAAGAAGAAGAAAGGTGTAGGAAGAGTGTGCTCCTTTCATTTCTATAATCTGGGTTCCTTTCTGATTTGGTCCCATTTTTTCTACCTTTCCCTAATGAAATTCTGCCAAGGGTCAGTGCCACTTTGTAAAATGCAAAATGAGCTATGGGAGTGAGGGGACAGTTGGACGATTTGCCCCAAATGAGTGACTAAGTGGGACCAGGAGACTCCAAGACTCTTCTTTCCCCTGGATCTTGGGCTGGTTTCTCCTCCTGGGAAGAAAGCCAGTATCAAGGCAAATAAAACTCCCTTGGGTCTTGCCTCAGGTTCTAGCCTGTGGCAGGGTTGTAATCCTTAACATCCCCTTGCCCCACTCCTGCCTTCCCCCTTCCACCCAACTTCATTGCTTTCCCTTGTCCCTTCATCCTCCCACTACCTTCCCACAATCCTCTACCCCACTCTCCGCACAATGATTGCCTCCTCTTCTTAACCCTCCACCCCTTTGGAAGGCAGCATTTGGAGATAACCCAAAGCAGTTCTTCCCAGCACATAGAATAGCCCTGATCAACCCAATGATCACTCCACTCTAAAGCCCTTAGGGGCTGAGCCCAGGTCTTGAATCTGCGAGGCTAGCAGAAAACCAATGCCAATCAGGTTTGCATGGGCTCAGATAGCACCTCTGACATACACACTTCCTTGTGCTGTTTGCCCCCTACAATGCTAAGCAGTCAGAAAAAAAGGGGGTTAAATATATATTTCAATTTTCTGATTTATTTTGGCTTTCCCCTCCATTCTCTGCAGGAGATAAAACTAAAAAGAAGTTATTTATATCTGATTTACCTAGTTGCAGGTTGTTAAAAGCCTGGATCAGCATTTAAAGGACCCTTTACTAGTGTTCATGGTCATATGCAAATCATTTAAAATCTAGAGATTCAAGTGTAAGATAACACAACCACCCCATATTAAGTGGGACAGTGTCTTATATCAGGGTTCCCATATCCACAACCTGAAAAATGGCCAAAGGGCCTGGTTAACTCCTGCTTACATTCAGGGCAGTTGCAGCACCATCAGTAAAATGGAGGAGTGGAGGAAAGGCTACTACGTCTCTTCCCTTTTTCCCTCCTCCCATTTGTTGCTGCCATCACTTGGAGACTCTCAGCCCACCTAGAACTGTATTTGTTCCACCTGTTCCAGAAACTTCTGGAACTATCTTATAGCAGTCAGGTGCTCAGTCCAATTCCACAGGGGTGACACAAGTGTCCAGTTGCTGCAGTTGAGATGGAGCAGCTCCAGCAGTGGCCAACGGGAGCAAAAGAAAACAGCAACAGTTGGATGAGTTTATTTTGTGTCTCCATAGGTAGTGTGTGTGAATGTACATCATATTTTTCTGATGTCCGAAGAGTGGGATGTAGCTCTTCATGGGACAGATTTCAGGTTTATACCACACCTGACCTGGTACCTCTCTTAGCCTAAGCCTGACACACACTGACATTTTGGAGTCTGTCCTAATTAGGAGACCCTATTTTGGGAGGTTCAAAGTGGGAAGATGGGCAGGGCTTAGAGGGTGGATTCTGGGGAAGGAACCTGTCTGGGTTTCTGTAAGTTTGGGATGTGTTGGGGTATTTATATATCTAGGTGGGTATATCCCTGTGGGTCCATATGGGGATAGGTGTATCCGTCCCTCTGTTGTCCTCCTAATTAGGGTTGGATAGACCCCGAAATGTCAGTGCATGTCAGACTTTGGCTAATAGAGGGAAGAGGTCAGGTGTGGTGGAGCCCTGAAATGTGTCCCATGCAGAGCTACATTCCATTCATTCATTCATTCAGTCAGTCATTCATTCAGTCAAATTTATTGAGCATTTACTGTGTGCAGAGCACTGTACTAAGTGCTTGGAAAGTACAATACAACAAATAAAGAGACACAATCCCTGCCCACAACGGGCACACTTTGGACACCAGAAAAATATAATGTACACTCACACATAAGACTCATGGAGACCCAAAGCAAACTATTGCAAATCAACCTACTACAAACTAGCTGCCTTCCTTTGGCCTATATTTGGATTTGGCAATTGGTCACTCAAGTTTCTTCACACATGTACACACACACACACACACACACACACATACCTTGAATTGCAGAATGCAAAATGACCATTCACTGGGGGGAAAGGGAGGCTGTTGTGATCCCATCTTGTCAGACATAACAATTCCCAGCAAATTTTACACTCCAATCCCCCTAATGACTCCCTTTTGCACTTGGTCCAGGTGAGAAGGTAGACACAACCTGGGTTTCTGACCACCAAGAAGACTGATGTATTTTAGTATTTCCCCTTGTATGTCTCTGACCTTCTATTCCCTTCTACAGTCCTGATCCAGTCTGAGCCTTCATCATCAGCATCAACTATATTTATTGAGAGCCTACTGGGCATACTTGGGCTTTGGGCTTATCTTCACTGTCGGAGGTGCCTGTGGTTTAGAGAGAGTCAGAACTATCAAGATAGAAAACGAGTGGTGATTGGCAGTGAACTAAGTTGGCAGATGAAATGTTTCTATTTGAAGTAGGACAGTTCCCATATTTAAAGATCTGTCCTACTGGCTGCTTCAGGTTCTTTGCATTTATTTATTGCAGCTCCCCTACAACTGCCTCCTCATTCCCTTGCAACTGCTCTTGGTTGCCACTTAAGCATCATCGTAAGAAATTGTTCCGTTGGTGCCTATGTGTCACCAGTGTCCTGAAAGCAATTTTTTCTTCAGGATAGGCATAAACTAGTTGCATGTCTTCCTACACAGAGAGGGGCAAAATCTACCCTTTCCCACATTCCTGAACCTACTCCTGAAAAAATTTTTATGTTTGGCTCCCCAATTAAAGTGTAAACTCCTTGTGGGCCGGGAAGGTGTCATTTCTTTATTCCGTACTCTTTTTTTTCTTCACTGAGCTAAGTGGGTGTTCAACAAATACTAATGCTACTACTATTACTTCAGACAATAGGCAAGGTAAGCCATTAGCTAAAAGTCCAGTATGGGACAATTCATTCATTCATTCAGTAGTGTTTATTGAGCGCTTACTATGTGCAGAGCACTGTACTAAGCACTTGGAATGTACAAATCGGTAACAGATAGAGACAGTCCCTGCCTTTTGACGGGCTTACAGTCTAATTGGGGGAGACGGACAGACAAGAACAATAGCAATAAATAGAATCAAGGGAATGAACATCTCATTAAAACAATAGCAAATAAATCATGCAAACAATACCAAATGACAATGATGCAGGACCTCCCCATACAGCTTTTTTCAAAGACAGCAGTGTCAGCTGCCTTTCTCGAAGATAACCACTGCTTCCAAGAATCCCAATAGGGTAATCCCCAACAACTCTACTGTATACAGAACAAGAAGACACACCTTAAGCTAGGCATGCAGCATGCATAACGAAATTATGGACACTATTTTGCAGACATACACAAGGGGGATCCCTAAACTCCACAATCACTCTAGAGGGTTGTCATTCCCCTCCCGGGTCCATATGAACTCTGCTGCCATGTCTGATCAGTGGAACTCAGCATCAGGAGATGCCAGTGGAGGAAATGTCTGTGCCAAAAATTAAAATTAAAATTTTTTTAAAAAAACAAGAAGGGGTTGGGGGACAATTTGAAACTGTACCATGTGTATAAAACTGGATGACTGGCCATCTACGTTCCAAAGATGACCACCGCTTTAGCATCAAAGTGATTGCTGAGTTTAAGGCTATATATTGGAGTTGAGCTGCCTGGGATACTTCACTGAAGGACAGTCACCAGGATGGCACTGTGGGGGAAGGGAGAGACAATTTTTCTCTGCCTCAAGGTGACTGAATGTAACAAGTACAGCAGAGAGTGCATGAGCAAAAAGTCAGAAATGGGAGAGACAGGAACGAGGCACAGTGGGTAGGTTGTCTTGAGCAAAACGTGGGATCTGGGGTATTCATTCATTCCATCGTATTTATTAAGCACTTACAGTGTGCAGAGCACTGTACTAAGAGCTTAGTGGGAGATGAGCAAGAATAAGTAAAGGGGACAGAGATATTTAATGGTCAGGAGTTTCTGCTTGATGCAGAGGTGGTTAGGCAACCACTGGAAACTTTTTAGGAGTGGGGAGACATGAGCAGAACTATTTTTTAGAAAAATGATCCAGACAGCAGAGAGAAGTTTGGATTTCAGAGGGGAGAAACTGGAGGCAGAGAGACCTGGGCAGACCCTCCCTAGGAGGCTGATACAGTAGTCAAGGCACGATATGCCAAGTGCTTGGGCCAGCATGGTGGACATTTGGTTGGAAAGGAAGGGGCGATGGATTCTGGGGATGTTGTGGAAGAAAAATCAACAGGAATTGATATTGACCTTCAATGTGAAGATCAGACTTCCACATCTGGGCTGGCACATGCTCAGTATAAGTTCTGTTGAGGCCCCTCAGCATTCTGGGACTTGTAATATGGCTGATCTAGAATGCAGGGTGATTTTAATCCTACATTTTTCCCACTTCCCTCTCTCATTTTCACTGAGTGGGAAGGGAAAATCATGCAAACTAGAGTCCTAGTTTTCAACCAAAAGATGTAGTCAGAAAATAAATGAAGTGTTTTAACTTGTTGCTTCCTGCAGCTAAAAGTCAATTCCAAAGTTATTTCTGCTTTCCACGTTCTTAGCATATGCTAAAAACAAAAATCACCTTCTTCAATATGTACCTCATTTAACAAATCATCTGTAACTGGAATATGGGTTTGAAAAGGGCATGTTAGTTTTTTTTCTAATATTATATTTGATAGTTTAGAACTTGTTTTATCTATTTGGATAAAGACATATATATATATATATATTTACATATACATATATATAGCATTTTTTAACATAAATGACTGCTTTCATGATAGATTCCCAAACTTAAAATGCTGTCTTTACTTAAATAAATATATATTTTGTTAACTTTCTGGAGTTTCTATCCACATGAGAGTTTTGAATATATATTATTCTATACCATGAAAAATGTGTAGTGTTGTTTTGACAGTTGTCATGAGTTGGTACAAATCAGTGGGCTAAACCTTTGCATATTAGTAGCACAGAGTTCTTTTGTGTTAAAGACAGGACTGTATTATGTAACATAACACTGCCAAATACACTTAAGTTGACATCAAAACCCAATGAAGTTTGATCCAGCAAAGGGATTGAAAGGATGGCTTGTTGTTTTTTTTCAATCTTCATGAACAGAATTCATTTTTTTAAAAGAACACAAAGTTCAGTTTGATAAATGAAGAAAAATAGTAATACAGCAATGAAGGATTTTTCTCTGAAATTTCAACTGTTTTATTAGTTTAGGAGCCACGGCCACAGGACAAATAGTTTCTATTGACAGTGCTTATTGAATCCCAACTTAATGTGAAAGATCAAGGGGGTTATGAAGGCAGTACTTATGTGCTGTCAGCCAAAGAAATTTCATGACAGATTAATTAAAAACTCAAAATATTTCTGAAATAAACACACAAAACTACTTCAGGGGTAGAAGAAAAGCCAGCTCCCTACTTCCTCACACCCTTTCTGGAAGAAACAGCGGAGGTGTGTTATCTCAAACCAGAGAGTCAATAGTTACGTTCAAAGGGAAACTTTGAAGATCTCACTACTTTCCAGCTTGTTTTTTCTGAAATTCTATTTAGCTGCTATTGCCAAAGTGGTAAGAAGTTGGGGTTTGGATTTGTTTCTTCATTTTCCCCCTTTTTTGGCTTTGCCCTACACAATAATTCATTCAATAGTATTTATTGAGCGCTTACTATGTGCAGAGCACTGTACTAAGCGCTTGGGATGAACAAGTCGGCAACAGATAGAGACAGTCCCTGCCGTTTGACGGGCTTACAGTCTAATCGGGGGAGACGGACAGACAAGAACAATGGCACTAAACAGCGTCAAGGGGAAGAACATCTCGTAAAAACAATGGCAACTAAATAGAATCAAGGCGATGTACAATTCATTAACAAAATAAATAGGGTAACGAAAATATATACAGTTGAGCGGACGGGTACAGTGCTGTGGGGATGGGAAGGGAGAGGTGGAGGAGCAGAGGGAAAAGGGGAAAATGAGGCTTTAGCTGCGGAGAGGTAAAGGGGGATGGCAGAGGGAGTAGAGGGGGAAGAGGAGCTCAGTCTGGGAAGGCCTCTTGGAGGAGGTGATTTTTAAGTAAGGTTTTGAAGAGGGAAAGAGAATCAGTTTGGCGGAGGTGAGGAGGGAGGGCGTTCCAGGACCGCGGGAGGACGTGACCCAGGGGTCGACGGCGGGATAGGCGAGACCGAGGGACGGCGAGGAGGTGGGCGGCAGAGGAGCGGAGCGTGCGGGGTGGGCGGTAGAAAGAGAGAAGGGAGGAGAGGTAGGAAGGGGCAAGGTGATGGAGAGCCTTGAAGCCTAGAGTGAGGAGTTTTTGTTTGGAGCGGAGGTCGATAGGCAACCACTGGAGTTGTTTAAGAAGGGGAGTGACATGCCCAGATCGTTTCTGCAGGAAGATGAGCCGGGCAGCGGAGTGAAGAATAGACCGGAGCGGGGCGAGAGAGGAGGAAGGGAGGTCAGAGAGAAGGCTGACACAGTAGTCTAGCCGGGATATAACGAGAGCCCGTAATAGTAAGGTAGCCGTTTGGGTGGAGAGGAAAGGGCGGATCTTGGCGATATTGTAGAGGTGAAACCGGCAGGTCTTGGTAACGGATAGGATGTGTGGGGTGAACGAGAGGGACGAGTCAAGGATGACACCGAGATTGCGGGCCTGCGGGACGGGAAGGATGGTCGTGCCATCCACGGTGATGGAGAAGTCTGGGAGCGGACCGGGCTTGGGAGGGAAGATGAGGAGCTCAGTCTTGCTCATATTGAGTTTTAGGTGGCGGGCAGACATCCAGGTGGAGACGTCCCGGAGGCAGGAGGAGATGCGAGCCTGAAGGGAGGGGGAGAGGACAGGGGCGGAGATGTAGATCTGCGTGTCATCTGCGTAGAGATGGTAGTCAAAGCCGTGAGAGCGAATGAGTTCACCGAGGGAGTGAGTGTAAATAATTGAGAAGCAAGGTGGCTTAGTGGAAAGAGCCCTAGCTCCTAGCTCTGCCACTTGTCAGCTGTGTGACTTTGGGCAAATAATTTAACTTCTCTGTGCTGCTGTTACCTCATCTGTAAAATGGGGATGAAGATAGTGAGCCCCATCTGGGACAACCTGATAACAGTGCATTTCCCCCGGTGCTAAGAACAGTGCTTGGCACATAGTAAGCACTTAACAAATACCATCATTATTATTAGTAGTAATAGTAAATGCTCAACAAAAACCACTGATGGATTGATTTTAGGATTTCAAATGGTAACCGTCAATCAATCAATCAATGGCATTTATTGAGGGCTTACTGTGTGCAGGAAACTGTATGATACAATAGAGTTGGTTAGAGAAGCAGTGTGGCTCAGTGGAAAGAGCCTGGGCTTGGGAGTCAGAGGGCATGGGTTCGAATCCCGGCTCTGCCACTTGTCAGCTGTGTGACTGTGGACAAGTCACTTCACTTCTCTGTGCCTCAGTTACCTCATTGTAAAATGGGGATTAACTGTGAGCCTCATGTGAGACAACCTGATTACCCTGTATCTACCCCAGTGCTTAAAACAGTGCTCTGCACATAGTAAGTGCTTAACAAATACCAACATTATTATTATTATTATTATTACTATTAGACATGACCTCTGCATTCAAGAGCATTCAATTTAGTGGGGGGAGGCAGACATGAAAATAAATGGTGTCAATCAATCAGAAGCAGTGTGGCCTAGCAGAAAGAGCATGGGCCTAGGAGTCAGTGGACTTGGGTTCTAATCCCGGCTCTGCCAAATGTCTGTTGTGTGACCCTGGGGCAGTCACTTCACTTCTCTGTGCTTATATTATCCCATATGTAAAATGGGGATTGAAGCTGTGAGCCCCATGTGAAACAGGAACTGTGTCCAAACTGATTATCTGGTGTTTACCCCAGTGCTTAGTACAGTGTCTGGCACATAGTAAGGCTTAACAAATGTCATTTAAAAAATCAATCAATCATATTTATTGAATGCTTACTGTGTACAGAACACTGTAGTAAGCAATTGGGGAAGCACAATATAACAGAGTTGTACAACATTCCAATCATTCAGCTCAGGGAGCAAGTGATTGCAGCAATAAAATATTTTACTCTTATATTTCAACTATTCATTCACTTAGGTGCCATAGCTAAACCATTAGACCATTCCAATCCTTTCAGCTGAGGCAGCCGGGTTTGGATCAGCCTACAAGACCAGGGAGTATTTACTAAGTGGCCATCCTCTGTGTATGGGTGGGTATCTTGGGGGATGGGGGTAAATGTCAGTCTGAGGGAATTGCAGTAGGAGTTTTCAAGCTGATTGGGATGAAGGTTTCTTTAGCTTATCAAAAATAAGGACAGTCAGGCAAAACTGAATATCCAGCTACCAGTTTTGAGGACAGTCACCTTCTTGGTCCCTTTCTTGTGATCCTTCTGTCACCAACTCACAAGGAAACTGAAAACAGTTATATTCTCAGACAGGTGCTTGACACCTGCTGTGTGGGGTGGTAAGGTTCCCATGGGAAGGGTGGCTTAGTACAGTGCTCGGCACACAGTAAGCACTCAATAAATACAATTGAATGAATTAATCTTATACTGCTGTAGGCTTTCCAAACATAATAATGATAATAATAGTTATAATATTAGATATAATAGTTAGATATAATAGTTATTATTATCATTATTACTTATTAAGCACTTGTTAAGAACTTACTATGTGTGGAGCACCATTCTAAGCACTAATCAGGTCGGATACAGTCCCTGTCCCACAGGGGACTCAGAGTCCAAATAGGAGTGAGAACAAGTATTGAATCCCCATTGTACAGATGAGGAAAGGGAGGCACTGACAAGTGAAGTGACTTCCCAAAGGCCACACAGCAGACAAATGACACAGGCAAGATGAGGACCTAGGTCCTCTGACTCCCAGGCCCCATTCTCTTTCCACTGGATCACATTGCTTCTCTAGAACAGTGTTCTGCACATAGTTAGCATTTAATAAATACTGTTGAGAATGCACATTTTAGGATACTGCTTTCCCTCTCATTTTGAGTATCAAGTCAGATAGATAACCAACATTCTGATCATCAGAGCTCAGAGGGGTTTTCCCCTACTCTAACCATGAACAGGGACTGATTCTTTCTATTGGATTGTAAATAATGTGCTGGTGAAAAAAATCACTTCCAAAAGGAGCATCCAAAATAAAGGTGAAACATTACATTCATTAATAGCCTAATTCAGTTTCAGCACAATTTTCCCAGAACTGTAACGAGGGAAGACTTGACCCAGTACACTCAAGAGTCATGTTCCTGCCTGTGCCCTGTGGACAAGCTTCACATTAATCAATCAGTCAATCAATGAAAGAGAAGCAGTGTGGCCTAGTGGAAAGAGCACCGGCCTGGGAGTCATAGGGCTTGGGTTTTAATTCCAGCTCCACCATTCATCTTCTGTGTGAACTTGGGCTAGTCACTTAACTTCACTGTGCCTCAGTTCCCTCATCTATAAAATGGGGATTAAGATTGTGAGCATCATGTGGGACATGGACTGTGTCCAACCCGACTAGCTTATACCTATCCCATTGCTTAGTACAGTGACTGGCACACAATAAGCACTTAACAAATACAATAAAAAATGGAATTTATTGTGTGCTTACCATGTGCAAAGCACTGTACTAAATGCTTGGGAAAGTACAACAGAGTTGGTAGACAGGTTCCCTGTCACCATTGAGTTTACAGTCTAGTGACAAGCTTACTGTCTTGAGTTACGTAACATATAAGCTGCAAACCTAATAGGAGATCACACCCGCATAAAAAGAGAAGCAGCATAGCCAAGGGTTAGAGCACTGGCCTGGGAGTCAGAAGGACCAGGGTTCTACTCCCAGCTTTGACACTTGTCTGCTGTGTGACCTTGGGGAAGTCACATAACTTCTCTGTGTCTCAGTTCCCTCATCTGTTAAATGGGGTTTAACACTGTGAGCCCCATGTGGGACATGTACTGTGCCCAATCTGATTACCTTGTATCTACCCCAGCCCCAGTGCCTGGCACATATTAAACACTTGATCAACACCATGAAAAAAAAAATGAAAAAGAGGATCACTTCCTTGTCACCTGTATGGAGTTAAGGGGGAGTTAAGGGGCAAATCCTAACTTTATAAAAAAATTTTAGCCCTTTTGAGCTCCTTCCCTAGGCATCTTATTCCTCTTCCCTGTCCCTCTCCCACTATTTAATGTTACCTTGTTTTAGTATTTAGCTTGTTGCCAGCACTGCACTCGGTGCCTCCTGGTGTTTCCCTGTTGAAATATCACTGGATTGTCATGCTTTTCCTTTTCCACCACACTCTTGGAGAGTGCCTCTGCTTACCTGTTTTTTTCCTGCTCACAAGTCAATAGGGATGATTTCCAATCTAGTTCATCCTTTTCCTCCACTTCCCTCTTCTTTTCCTTCTCCTCTCTCCTGCAAGACTCCAACCATCCCTGCTTAAGTCGTGGGCCTGTGCAATCTGGTCCTTCTACCGCAATAAGACCAAGACCCAGTGGGTCCCACCTCAAACTTTTCAAGTGACAGGACAAAAACCTCCCTCCTCACCCGCCTCTGGGACACCTGGTCACATTAGGCTAAAGCCACACTCTGGGACCAAAAGGCTCACCACAGTGCACGTGTATGAAGGACTTCATCCCCCAAATTGCCACCAGCTCATTCTTTCCCTTTGCATGGGGAAGTCTATACTGTTAGATGGGGACACTGACTTCAGAGAATTCCCAAAACCTCTTTTGGAATTTCAAAAAGCATTCTCTCTACTAGACACTTTTTCCATAAACCCACCGTATATTTTCTGGATTTTTAAAAATTCTCTTGTGAATTTCCTGTCAGAGAAGTTGGAGAACGCTTTTAGCTGTAAGGTTGCAGCATGTGCATTTGAAATTTCTGGGTTCTTTTCACTGTTCTGCCAATGGTTTCCTGGATGACTGGACTGCAATTCAATTTCCATACCTTCCACCCCAATTTCTAAATTGTGGCATGTAGCATAAAAAGATGATTATTATTTGTACAAATTAGGTCAAATGGATTTTAAGTAGGGAATGAGAATTGGGATGAAATTGATTCTTCCCTAATTCAACACTTCCTTCAGGCAGAGGCAGATTGATCATAGGTTATTGATTATTATTTATAGGACCTGTAGCTCCAGGCCTTAAGCTAAGGGGGAGGACCCCTAAACTTCCCGCAGTATGACCATGAAAGTCACTGCCATCACAACCCCGTCCCTGCTGAAAGCCACACCCTTTGCCCCCAGTCACTCCTCTAACCCTGACCAGCAGAGTGAGATCCCACTGTATACATGTCGATGGCAGATGCAGTGTCCCTCCCAGCTCAGCAGCCCAGACTGTACCACTCATTGTTCTCTATTTTATTTGGATAAGGATGTTCAGGCTGGCAGTAGCCCCAGGGCTGGGAAGGGGAAGGATGGAGAGGGATAGGGCTTGAGAAAAGGGGAGGGAAAAAGGAAAATGAGCACACAGGGAGCAGGGAAGTAAGAGAGGAGGAAAGAGAAGGGGACAATATCTTTGTAAGGCCCAATTCAGTGGGGAAGGAGACAAGATAGCTCACAGGTCAGCTGCTCTCCTCTGGCCTCAGGAATTTAGGCACCATTGAGGCCAACTGTGACTCTCCTTCTGCTCCCTGGGGGCCCAGCTGGGATTGGCAAAGTGTCACCACCTGTCTCTTCACCACCTGATTCCGGTGGAGTAGAGCCAATGACTTCATCCAAGTTGACTAAAGCTGCACCAGCCACAAGACTCTCACCTCAACTTCGATCTAAGACACACAGAAGTTGACATAGGCACAAAGGAATGTGGTCTGGTGAAAAGAGAAGGGGTTTGGGAGTCAGAACACCTTGATTCTAATCCCAGCTTTACCACTTTTCTTAATGGTGTTTGTTAAACGCTTAGTACGTGTGAGGCACTGTATTAAGTGCTGGGGTAGATAGGAGGCAATCAGGTTGAACATAGTCTATAACCCACATGGAACTCACAGACTTAATCCCCATTTTACAGATGAAGTAACTGAGGCACAGAGAAGTAAAATGACTTTTCCCAAGGTCACACAGCAGACAAGTGGCAGAGCTGAGATTAGAATGCAGGTCCTCTGACTCCCAGGTCTGCGCTCTTTACACTAGACCATGCTGCTTTCCACTAGCTTATTGTGTGACTTTTGGCAAGTCATTTGGCTTCTCTGTGCCTCAGTTTCCTCATCTGTAAACTGGAGATTCAATAGCTGTTCTCCCCCCTACTTAGACTGTGAGCCCCATGTGGACTGTTGGACTGTGTCCAACCTGATTATCTTGATTCCACCATAGCACTTATTTCAGTACTTGGCACATATTAAATGCTTTATAAATACTATTATTGTTGTTACTACTATTACTAATAAACACTGTACATATTAGATGAAAAATCAGTTTCTCCCAGTATTGGTCTACTCATTAGAGCTGTACCTGAAGCATTTATGGACCGCACACCCCAGTACCTTCTCCCTCTTATCCCTTTAAGTTTTCTTTTTCACTTGGCCTTTAACCTTGTTTGAAAGGAAAGTTGCTCCCTGGAGCCATCAATTACCATGGCTGAGAGCAATGCAGCCTTCCTTCCAGAGCCAGTTTCAGATGGTAGCCATTACCCTGAGGCAGTTGCAGGTGGAGGGTGACCAAGGGGGACTTTCCAGAGATTGCAGCCTCCCAGCTCAAAGATGACCACCAAACACCTTCTCTTACCGGTGCCCTTTTCAGAGATGGCTACTATATCAATTTTTCTCAACAATACCAATTATACTGTCCTCAATGATGGCGGCAAGGCAGAGGTGATCCACTGTCAGGGTGCAAGTTGTGGTCTTGGAGATAAGCTCCATGGGGTGCTCAAACAAGGGATCACTACAAGGGAATTCCAGGCATCAAAGTGGCAGAGGCGGTGTTACTATCCAGTCAAATGTCACAAATTATGTCCTCAAATTTTGTTGCACGAGGGTGCTCATAGAGTGATGTGATGGCATCATGAGGGGATGTGGGGGTGGTCCTAGTTCCTCTCCTCTAATTCTCTCCTTGACCCTTTCCAATCTGGCTCCTGTCCCCTGCACTTCACAGAAACCGCCCTCTCAAAGGTTACCAATGATCTCCTTCTTGCCAAATCCAATGGACTCTACTCCATTCTAATCCTCCTCGACCTCTCAGCTACCTTCAACACCGTTGACCACCTGCCTCTCCTGGAAACCTTATCCAACCTTGGGCTTCAAAGATACTATGCTCTTCTGATTCTCCTCTTACCTCTCAATCCGTTCATTCTCAGTCTCCTTCACAGGCTCCTCCTCTGCCCACCACCCCTTAACTGTGGAGGTCCCTCAAGGTTCAGGTCCTACTCCATTCTAATCCTCCTTGACCTCTCAGCTGCCTTTGACACTGTCAACCATCCCCTCCTCCTCCACACCTTATCTCACCTTGGCTTCACGGACTCCATCTTCTCCTGGTTCTCCTCTTACATCTCTGGCCAGTCATTCTCGGTCTCCTTCGCTGGCGCCTCCTCCCCCTCCCATCCTTTAACTGTTGGAGTTCCTCAAGGGTCAGTTCTTGGCCCTCTTCTGTTCTCCATTTACACTCACTCCCTTGGTGAACTCATTTGCTCTCACGGCTTTGAATACCATTTCTATGAAGATGACACACAGATCTACATCTCTGCCCCTGTCCTCTCCCCCTCCCTTCAGGCTCGCATCTCCTCCTGCCTCCAGGATGTCTCCACCTGGATGTCGGCTCGCCACCTAAAACTCAACACGAGCAAAACTGAGCTCCTCATCTTCCCTCCCAAGCCCAGTCCTCTCCCAGACTTCCCTATCACCGTGGATGGTATGACCATCCTTCCCGTCTCTCAGGCCTGCAATCTCGGTGTCATCTTTGACTCGTCTCTCTCGTTCACCCCACACATCCGATCCATTACCAAGACCTGCTGGTTTCACCTTTACAATATCGCCAAGATCCGCCCTTTCCTCTCCACCCAAACAGCTACCTTACTGCTACAGGCTCTCATTATATCCCGGCTAGACTACTGTGTCAGCCTTCTCTCTGATCTCCCTTCCTCCTCTCTCGCCCGCTCCAGTCTATTCTTCACTCCGCTGCCTGGCTCATCTTCCTGCAGAAACGATCTCGGCATGTCACTCCCCTTCTTAAACACCTCCAGTGGTTGCCTATCAACCTCCGCTCCAAACAAAAACTCCTCACTCTAGGCTTCAAGGCTCTCCATCACCTTGCCCCTTCCTACCTCTCCTCCCTTCTCTCTTTCTACTGCCCACCTCGCACGATCCGCTCCTCTGCCGCCCACCTTCTCACCATCCCTCGGCCTTGCCTATCCCGCTGTCGACCCCTGGGCCACGTCCTCCCACGGTCCTGGAATGCCCTCCCTCCTCACCTCAGACAATCTAATTCTCTTCCCCTCTTAATAATAATAATAATGTTGGTATTTGTTAAGCGCTTACTATGTGCCGAGCACTGTTCTAAGCGCTGGGGTAGACCTAGGGGAATCAGGTTGTCCCACGTGGGGCTCACAGTCTTAATCCCCATTTTACAGATGAGGGAACTGAGGCACAGAGAAGTTAAGTGACTTGCCCACAGTCACCCAGCCGACAAGTGGCAGAGCTGGGATTCGAACTCATGAGCCCTGACTCCAAAGCCCGTGCTCTTTCCACTGAGCCACGCTGCTTCTCCAAATCTTCAAATCCCTACTTAAAACTCTTCAAATCCCTACTTAAAACTCACCTCCTTTCATTCATTCAATAGTATTTATTGAGCGCTTACTATGTGCAGAGCACTGTACTAAGCACTTGGGATGAACAAGTCGGCAACAGATAGAGACAGTCCCTGCCGTCTGACGGGCTTACAGTCTAATTGGGGGAGACGGACAGACAAGAACAATGGCAATAAATAGAGTCAAGGGGAAGAACATCTTGTAAAAACAATGGCAACTAAATAGAATCAAGGCGATGTACGATTCATTAACAAAATAAATAGGGTAATGGAAATATATACAGTTGAGTGGACGAGTACAGTGCTGTGGGGATGGGAAGGGAGAGGTGGAGGAGCAGAGGGAAAAGGGGAAAAAGAGGGTTTAGCTGCGGAGAGGTAAAGGGGGGGTGGCAGAGGGAGCAGAGGGAGAAGAGGAGCTCAGTCTGGGAAGGCCTCTTGGAGGAGCTGAGTTTTAAGTAGGGTTTTGAAGAGGGAAAGAGAATCAGTTTGGCGGAGGTGAGGAGGGAGGGCGTTCCAGGACCGCGGGAGGACGTGGCCCGGGGGTCGACGGCGGGCTAGGCGAGACCGAGGGATGGTGAGGAGGTGGGCGGCAGAGGAGCGGAGCGTGCGGGGTGGGTGGTAGAAAGAGAGAAGGGAGGAGAGGTAGGAAGGGGCAAGGTGATGTAGAGCCTTGAAGCCTAGAGTGAGGAGTTTTTGTTTGGAGCAGAGGTTGATAGGCAACCACTGGAGTTGTTTAAGAAGGGGAGTGACATGCCCAGATCGTTTCTGCAGGAAGATGAGCCGGGCAGCGGAGTGAAGAATAGACTGGAGCGGGGCGAGAGAGGAGGAAGGGAGGTCAGAGAGAAGGCTGACACAGTAGTCTAGCCGGGATATAACGAGAGCCCGTAACAGTAAGGTAGCCGTTTGGGTGGAGAGGAAAGGGCGGATCTTGGCGATATTGTAGAGGTGAAACCGGCAGGTCTTGGTAACGGATAGGATGTGTGGGGTGAACGAGAGAGACGAGTCAAGGATGACACCAAGATTGCGGGCCTGAAAGACGGGATGGTCGTGCCATCCACAGTGATAGAGAAGTCTGGGAGAGGACCGGGTTTGGGAGGGAAGATGAGGAGCTCAGTCTTGCTCATGTTGAGTTTTAGGTGGCGGGCCGACATCCAGGTGGAGACGTCCCGGAGGCAGGAGGAGATGCGAGCCTGAAGGGAGGGGGAGAGGTCAGGGGCGGAGATGTAGATCTCCTCCAAGAGGCCTTCCCAGACTGAGCTCCCCCCTTTTCCCTCTGCTCCCTCTACCCTCCTTTCACCTCTCCGCAGCTAAACCCTCTTCTCCCCTCTTTCCCTCTCCTCCTTCCCCTCTCCCGTCCCACCCCCTCAGCACTGTACTCGTCCGCTCGACTGTATATATCTTTATCACCCTATTTATTTTGTTTATTTTGTTTAATGAGATGTACATCACCCTGATTCTATTTAGTTGCCATTGTTTTTATGAGATGTTCTTCCCCTTGACTCTATTTATCGCCATTGTTCTTGTCTGCCTGTCTCCCCCGATTAGACTGTAAGCCCGTCAAAGGGCAGGGACTGTCTCTATCTGTTGCTGACTTGTACATTCCAAGCTCTTAGTACAGTGCTCTGCACATAGTAAGTGCTCAATAAATGCTATTGAATGAATGCTCCCCTCCTATTCTCCATCTCTAACCATTCCCTTGGAGAACTCATTCGCTCCCAAGGCTTCAACTACCACCTCTATGCAGATGATAGCCAAATCTACATCTCCAGCTCTTATCCATCTCCAGTTCTTATCTCTCTCCTTCTCTGCAGTCTACCATTTCCTCCTGCCTTCAAGACATCTCTGCTTGCAAGTCTTCCCATCACCTGAAGCTTAACATGTCCAAAACTGAACACCTTATCTTCCCACCCAAACCCTGTTCTCCTCATGATTTTCCCATCACTGTAGATGGCACCAACATTCTTCCTGTCTCAAAAGGCCATAACCTTGGTGGTATCCTTGACTCCTTTCTCTCATTCAATCCACATATTCAATCCATCACTGAATCTTGTTAGTCCCATCTTCACAACATTGCTAAAATCCACCCTTTCCTCTCCATTCAAATGGTTTCCATGTTAATACAATCACTCATCCTATCCCACTTGGATTTGTGCATCAGCCTACTTTCTGACCTCCAAGACTCCTGTCTCTCCCCACTGCATTGCATACTTCATGCTGCTGCCCAGATCATTTTTCTTCAGAAATGTTCAGGACATGTATCCCCATTCCTCAAAAAACTCCAATGGTTGCCCATCCACCTCTGCATCACACAAAAACTCCCCACCATTGACTTTAAAGCACCCAATCACCTTACCCTCTCCTACCTCACCTCGCTACTCTCCTACTACAACCCAGTCTACACATCTAACTTTTCTAAGGCTAACCTTCTCACTGTGCCTTGATCTCATCTATCTTGCCACCGATGACACCTCACCCATGTCCTGCCTCTGACCTAGAACTCCCTCCCTCCTCATATCCAACAGGCAATTATTCTCCCCTCATTCAAAGCCTTAATTGAAAGCACATCTCCTCCAAGAAGCCTTCCCTGATTAACCCTTTCCTCTTCTCCCACTCCCTTCTGTGTAGCCCTGATTTGCTCCCTTTGTTCTTCCCCCCTCACAGCCTAGTGACAAGAGCACTGGCTTGGGAGTCAGAGGTCATGGGTTCTAATCCCGGCTCTGCCACTTGTCTGCTATGTGACCTTGGGCAAGCCACTTAACTTATCTGTGCCTCTATTACCTCATCTGTAAAAGTGAGGATTAAGACTATGAGTCCCCTGTGGGACAACCTGATTACCTTGTACCTACCCTAGTGCTTAGTACAGTGTTTGGCACATAGTAAGCACTTAACAAATACCATAATTATTATTATTATATCTGTAATATATGTATTTATATTAATGTCTGTCTCCCCCACTCTAGATAGACTGTAAGCTCGTTGTGGGCAGGAAATGTGTCTGTTGATTATTGTATTGTAATCTCTGAAGTGCTTAATACAGAGCTCTTCACACAGTTAAGTGATTAATAAATATGATTGAATGAATGACTGAAGACTGCAACTGTCTCTGTGGATTTTACCAACAGAGGACTTCCTGGCTATCAGCAGTGCTTCCCTAACAGGAAGGTACAATGGCACCTGTGGAAGCTGACCTCATTCTTTCAATCCATGATGTACCAGTTAAGCATTCAGGTATGAATTTATTGATTCTCTTAAGAGAATCAATGCAGCCTCCAAAAGGGAACTTGCTTACCACAAAGAGTAGTAAGAATTTAGGCTTGTGCAAAAGCACAAATCACTCTTTTACTTGTCTTAAATACTGTTGGCAATTAACATGTGATCATTTGAAGAGAGGTGGGCAAAAGAATTATTTTTAAAGAAAGGATGAAGACTGAAGAACTGACATCCATCTTGTGCACACAGGAATCCTACCGCACATATACTGATGGTTTTTCAACTTTGGTGCAATCTTTAGCTAAGTTCATTCATTTATTCATTGAATTGTATTTATTGAGTGCTTACTGTGTGCAGAGCATTGTACTAAGCACTTGGGAAAGTACAATACAACAATAAACGGTGACATTCCCTGCCCACTACAAACTTACAGTCTAGAATGGGGGAGGCAGACATCAGTAAAAATAAATGAAATTACAGATATGTACATAAGTGCTTTGGGGTTGGAGGGGGAAAGAGCAAAGGGAGCAAGTCAGGGCAATGCAGAAGGGAATGGGAAATGAGGAAAAGTGAGGATAACTCTGGGAAGGCCTCTTGGATCAAATGTGCCTTCAATAAGGCTTTGAAGTGGGGGAGAGTGGTTGTCTATCAGATTAGAGGAGGGAGGGCATTCCAGGCCAAAATTAGGATGTGGGTTAGGGGTTGGCAGTGAGACGGGCAAGACTGAGGCACAGTGAGAAGGTTAGCACTAGAGGAGCGAAGTGTGCGAACTGGGTTGTAGAAGGAGAAAAGTAAGGTGAATTAGGTGGGGGCTAGGTGATGGAGGGCTTTAAAGACAATAGAGAGAAGTTTTTGTTTGATATGGAGGTGGATAGGCAACCATTGGAGTTTTTGAGGAACAGAGTGACTGATTAACTATTTATTAAGAATAATAACAATAACTGAGGTATTTATTAAGTGCTTGCTATGTGCCAGGCTCTGTATTAAGGGCTGGGATGAATACAAGTAAATAGCTATTAGTGAGTGTCATATCACAGACTCAGGCATCCCCATAGACAGGGTTTAAACTGTGAGGGAAAAGGAAATGAGTGGGGGAAGTTTGTATCAGTTCAATTTGAGACATATGAAAGGTGTGTTGGTGACGGGATGACTGATCCCACCTGCAGTTATAACCTCTGCAAAATGACAGAAGATGTTGTTCAGGCTTTCCTGAAAAGAAATAAGTTAGTATCTCATCTCAGTGCTTCCCACTTAGGTAAGTCAGGTATATAAGGTCCTTACCATTTTAAGTTGGTGGGGGGATGGATGGAGACCAATTAATCTAGCTTTATGGCTTTACTTTATTGACTTAGCTGGTAATTAGTTAATCAATGGCATTTATTGAATGCAGTGCAGAGTACTGTACTAAGGTCTTGCGAAAGTACAATACAACATATTTGGTAGACACTTTCCCTACCCACAAGGAGCTTATAGTCTAGAGGAAGAGATGGACATTAAAATGAATTATGGAAGTGTACACAAGTGCTTTGGGCTGAGGGTAGTCTGACTAAAGAGTATAAATCCAAGGTCAAGGGTGACACCGAAGGAAGAGGGAGTAGGGGAAATGAGAGTTTAGTCAGGGAAGATCTCTTAGAGGAGATGTGATTTAATAAGGCTTTGAAGGTGGGCAGAGTGGTAGGCTGTTGGACATGAACGAGTAGGGAGATCCAGGCCAGAGGGAGGATGTGGGCAAGGGGCCAGCAGCTAGATAAATGAGATCTAGGTGCAGTGAGTATGTTGGTGTTAGGGGAGCAAAGTGAGCAGGCTGGATTATAGTAGGAAATCAGTGAGGTAAAATAGGAGGGGGCATGATGATTGAGTGTTTAAAAAACAATGGTAAGGAGTTTCTGTGTGATGTGGAGGTGGACCAGAAACCACTGAAGGAAATATGGAAATATGGACTGAACTGTTAATCTAGCTGTCCTCAGGCTTGGGGTCCATAGCAGAGAGGTGAACCTAGGGCTGCTTCTGCCACGGAGTCCCACACATAGAGCCTCTGCTACTGCAGTGCTTCCCTGGGCTGTTGTGGCATTTCTCCTCCCCGCAGCTCCCAATCCCATCCCTCACCCTCCCTGGCTCCAAACCTTGGTCTGGGTTAATTAATTAATTAATTATGGTATTTGTTAAGTGCTTACTATTTGCCAAGTACTGTTCTAAACACTGGGGTAGATACAAGGTAATCAGGTTGGACACAGTCTCTGTCCCACATGGGGCTCACAGTCTCAATCATCATTTTACAGATGAGGTAACTGAGACACAGAGAAGTGAAGTGACTCTGTGACAAGGTCACAGAGCAGACAAGTGGCAGAGCTGGGATTAGAAGCCACAACTCTGACTCCCAAGCTCATGCTCTTGCCACTAAACCATTCTGCTTCTCTCCATGGTGTGGGGAAGGAGATTCAAGCTGCACTGTCATCCCAGTAGCCCAGGGTGGGCCCCTCAGCACAGAGAAGGGGCTCTGAGCTGCCACTGCCAAGGAGGAGATGCCATCCCTCTCCTCTCCCTGTCCCCTCTCGCCTGCAGCACACTACGAGAGCCTGAGCTGCCCCCACTTTGGAGCACCTCTGAGGAGTTCAAGTGCCTCTGCCCATGTGCAGCACTCCCACCCTCCCCCTTCACTCCCTACCAGTCCTGGGGCCCAACTCCACTGTCTAATCAGCTCGAGTGCCCTAGGTCCACCGCTCCTTTCCCAGACATGCTGTGGTACATCCCCCAGCCCGTGCCCTGGATCACAACTTACAGGACACCTCCTACCCCCACTCTATTGCAGCTTGGGATTGACACTAGTGTCCCATGTCTCCCAACACCTTAGTATTTTGCGGGCTCCCTTGACCAGCAGATTGGTATTGGACCCTTGGTGGAGTGGAGTGAGTGATTGAGAGTGTATATGTGTCACTCCCTTGCACATTGGTAAAACTAAGTAAAAAACTTTGCACAGTAACCTTGGTTGTCGGTGGTGTGGTTGACTCTAGTGTCACTGAGGCTCCCCCGGTCCAGGAAGATCCTGGTTGGTATGAGCTGGGGGCTTGCGACAAGTGGTAGTAACAAACCTTTTTTTTTTTTCCAAAAAACGATATGGGCAGCGTGGCATAGTGGATAGAGCCCGGGTTTGGGAGTCAGAGGTCATGGGTTCTAATTCCGGCTCCGCCACTTGTCTGCTGTGTGACCTTGGGCAAATCACTTAACTTCTCTGTGCCTCAGTTACCTCATCTGCAAAATGGGGATTAAAAGTTTGAACCCATGAGGGACAACCTGATTACCTTGTATCTACCCCAGCACTTAGAACAGTGCTAGGCACAGAGTAAGAGCTTAACAAATACCATAATTATTATTATTATTTTATAGATGCTGTGATGGTAGAACTGACAGGATACGATGACAGATTGAATATGTTGATTTAATGGGAAGCAGCATGGCCTAGTGGAAAAGGCCCGGTCCTGGGAGTCAGAACGACCTGGGTTCTAGACCTGGATTTGTCACTTATAGATTGTTTGAGCTTGGGCAAGTCACTTAACTTCTCTGGGCCTCAGTTGCCTCATCTGTAAAATGGGGATTAAGACTGTGAGCCCTATGTGGGGCATGGATTATATCCAATCTGATTAGTTTGTAACTTCCCCAGTGCTTAGTACAATGTCTGGCACATAGTAAGCACTTTAACAAATACCATGAAAAAAAAAAAGAATGAGAACTGAATCAAGTATAATGCCAAGGTTTTGGGCTTGTGAGACAGGGAGGATGGTGGTGCTGTCTACAGTGATGGGAGAGGTGGTGATAGGGTTTAGGTAGGAAGATAAGTCTTGTTTTGAACATGGCAAGTTTGTTATGACTACCGGACATCTAAGAAAAGATGTTCTGAAGGCAGGTGAAAATGTGAGACTGCAGAAAGAGGTCAGGGTTGGAGATGTAAATTTGGAATCATCCACATAGAGGTGATAGCTGAAGCCTTGGGAGTGAATGAGTTCTGAAGGAGTGGGTGAAAATGGAAAATAGAAGGTGACCCAGAACTGAACCTAGAGGGACTCCCACAGTTAGAAAGTTGGAGATAGAGGAGGAACCCACGAAAGAGATTGAGAATGAGTGGCCAGAGAGATAGGAGGAGAACCAGGAGAGCACAGTGTCTGTGAAGACAAGGTTGGAGAGTGTTTCCAGGAGAAGGGGGTGGTCACCAGTGTTGATGATGGCTGACATGTTGAGGAGGATTACGATGAAGTATAGACCATTGGATTTGGCAAGAAGAAGGTGATTGGTGACCTCTGAGAGGGCAGTTTCCATGGAGTAAGAAGCTGAGACAAGAACAAAACCAGGGATCTAGAGGCCTTGGTGATGGATTTTTTATTATTAATAATACTACTGATATAATAATCATTACATTTATAATTAATATTCCTTAAAAAGCCATAGATCCTGCAATCCAAGACACTCTTTCAAAGATCCTGAGTTTTTTAAGAGAATGTTAATGCTTGACAAGGTGGCATATGATGTGGCTTACAGTTTGCTGAGGGGTTTCAGTAACAGGCAGTGAAAAGGCTGAAAAGGGAATAAAACCTTTTCTGGCTAGCTAGGAGAATCTATTACTGTGGGGATGTGTCCTCAAAAGTATTTTTAAACCACAGCTGTGCATTGGTCTGGTTTAGCACATGGGCTATGATTTCAAACCATTCCTTAACAGCATCCACAAGGTCTCAGTAGCCTGTATTTAGCTAAGGATGTCTGCACCAGACTCTTTCCAGAATGTTGATGTGATGCTGATTGGGTGATAGGGGCAGAGGCTTAAGGTCACCCTCCACTCTCTTGGTGTTCTCTTGTCTCATCCTCTATCTTAGTTCCTTGGATGGGGCCAGAAAACTGTTCATAGTAATAATAATTGTAGTATTTGTCAAGCACTGTTCTAGGCACCAGGAAAGATGCCAGATGATCAGATCAGACAAAGTCCCTGTCCCACACAGGGCTCACAGTCTAAATGGTAGGGAGAACAGGTATGGAATTCTCACTTTTCAGATGAAGCAACTGAGGCAGAGAGAAGTAATGTGACTTGCTCAAGGTCACACAGCAGTCATGTGGCAAAGCCAGAGAATTAGAACCCATGTCCCCTGACTCCCAGGCCCATGCTCTTTCTACTTGGCCACACTGCTTCCCAAGCTGTTTCCTTGGATTTCTTTGCCATGCTAATCAAAGAGGTGCCTTAATTTCTGAAACCATGGCCCTTTGTAACTTGTCATGACACCCACCAAGGAAGGATCCAGAAGGGAGTCTCCTGGACCAGTCAGAGCTTCAATCAATCAATCAGTTGTCCATAGTGAATGCTTCCTGCTAAGGACTTGGGAGAGCATGATAGAGTTAGCAGACAAAAATCCCTGCCCTCAAGGAACTTACTGTCTAGTTGGATTCCAAACATGTAGAAAGCATTTATTGTAGGGTCACTCAACTTTCCAATGATTTGACTGTAATCTTATTATGACATAAAAATTAGACAGGAGGGCCTTGAAGCTTCAGTTTTCTTTTTTGAAAATGAAAATGAATATTCTTGTGGCTACCAGGGGCTTGGCAGAGCAACAGAAAAGAGCCAGTTGGCACAGCTCTGCCTTCAGATTTGGCCCAGCACACACAAGCCCAGTGAGCTGCAGCCAAAGCTGAAGGCCAAATCTCCTTTGCTTCAGGTTTAGTTCCTTTCTGCTTTTGCTATTGGAAAAGCATCAGGGGGGCAAGGGAGCCAATGCAAACATCGGGCTCATTTCCACTGGGTTTGATTTGGCTGACATTTCCTGAAAAAAAGAGCTCAGAGAAACCAATGCCCTAGGTTTTTGTTCAAGGCAAAATAATAAGAAATAAAATTGTATTTTGAACTGAAATGACCCACAGAATTAGGGGAGACATGTGCAAGCAACTCATCTGGGAAGATGCCAGGTGGAGGGAGACCTATCCCACTATCAGACCTCCTGTGGGCTTTCTTGCCTTTTTCCAGAATCCATCTGCCCTTCACATCCACATGTCCCAGCTTTTCTAACACAAACCTATCTGTGTATGAGCTATAAACAACTTCAGTTTCTTGACCCTGCCCATCCCCAAACCCTATTTAAAATGGATTCTTCATAATCTCTGGCTCCCTCTATTTCCAAATGGAGCCACAGAGGAAAACTCTATCAGAGCTGCCCACAGAGTTGAGCATGAAGTCCCTACTCTGGAATATGAGCCACGCAATAAACATACACACCCACATACACACACACACAGCAAAACCACCAAAGGTTTGCAGAAGGAAATCTCCAGATATGGCATTTCAGGTTTTTAGGTTATTTTCCAACATACTTGGTGGAGTATGATTGGAGTTTGGCTACTGCTGATTTTAGCCACACTGAATTCCAGGCTCCTGGAAAATATGCAGAAACAAGTTTAGCAAGAGCAACCTCAAGCAACAAGGGGGCTACTGGCCTTGCTCCTTCTTATTTCCCACTCTCTTCTAGCTCCAGCTCCACTCAGTTTCCCAGCAAATCTGGGAAGAACTCAATATTGAGTGGCCAGTTATCCTGTTTTATACCCAAACAGTCCAGTTTTCAGCTGACCTTTCTCCTGTCTAGTTCTGATATGGCACTGGATGCAGATTTGAAGTTTCAGTGCTCTGCCTCACTCCTGTCACTGATTTACACAACTTGAATCCTGCATTGGACTTCATGCTGACTTCAGAGGGGAACACAGAGGCTCGTTGAAGCAAGTCAGTGGAGGGGATGGGGGAGAGACTGGTTCATGAGTTCCCCTGGAAAAAACATTCTAGGAAAGATGCTCCAAGGCACCATGTTACACTGCTTGCCCAGCATAACGCATGTAATGTCACATGTGACTCCTTATCTAGTGTTCGAAAGGGCTCTCAATAGTTCCCTGAGCCTAGACTTACACTATTCTAGCACACACTTTCTAAATTTCCCAGAACATATGCTTTGATAGCTCATGGCCCACACCAACCAGCATTCTGGACACACCTTCTGGGTCTATCAAGCACTTTCTTAGTCTTATTTAAGGCTAACTCTCTGCTATTTAGTTTACTGGCACTTCACCCTCCAACATTCTGTCCAATTTTCCAGAGCTCTGAGTAGTTTCTTATCCCCATCCCCCTGCCTCACTCCCATCAAGAGAATGCCCTGTGCTCCAATCTCATAGAGACAGTAGTGCAAAATTTAAATCAGGTGTTTGTGACATGCAGCTGGCTTATCCCTATCCCCTGACTGTTCATCTGGAGAGCAGAGAGGTGATCTATGGCAGGACAGATGCTTCTGATAGCATACAGTTGTTCTACCTGCATTCTCCTACTACTTCAAAGCATCAGTCAGTTCCACACATAGATGTGAACTTTAGTGTTAGAGAATTTCTCTCTCTCTCTCTCTCTCTCTCTCTCTCTCACTCACACACACATGTTGAGAAACCTGGCCCCAAGTTCATTGTGATATTACTTATTTCAGATGATAATACTCTTCCTTCAAGCTCAAGGCCCAATTTCCTCCAGCTCTTAACATCCCCTCTACACTCACCCTCCCATCCCACACTAACTCCTCCAAGTTATTTTCCTTCAAGACTGTTGAAATAGACTAGACCATGTCTAAAGTTAGGAGTAAACAGATCCAGAGATTTCTGGGAAAAGATATTACATACTCCTGAGTAACTCCTGCCAAAGGGAATAAATCAATCAATCATATTTATTGAGTGCTTACTGCATGCAGAGCACTGCACTAACCACTTGAGAGAGTACAATAGAACAGAGTTGGTAAGCATATTCCCTGCCCAGAATGAGCTCACAGTCTAAAAGGGGAAGCAGATATTAATATAAATGAATAAATTACAGATAAGTACATTAGTGCTATGGGTTTGAGGGAGGGGTGAATAAAGGGAGCAAATCAGGGAGTGGGAAAGGAGTAAATGTGGGCTTAGTCAGGGAAAGCCTCTTGGAGGAGCGGTGCCTTCAATAGCGCTTTGAAGGTAGAGAGAGTAATTTTCTGTCAGATAGGAAGAGGGAGGATATTCCAGGCCATAGGCAGGATGTGGGTCAGAGCTTGGCAGAGATATAGATGAGATTGAGATGCAGTAAGTATGTTGGCATTAGAGGAAAGAAGTGTATGAGCTGGGTTTTAGTGGGAGAGCAGTGGAGGTGATAGAGGAGGGGGGAAGGTGATTGAGTGTTTTAAAGTCAATGGTAAAGAGTTTCTGCTTGATGAGGAGGTGGATGGACAATTAGTGGAAGGTCTTGAGGAGAGGGGAAACATGGACTGAGGGTTTTTGTAGAAAAAAGATCTGGTCAGCAAAGTGAAGTATGGACAGCAAAGTGGCTGACAGTAATCAAGGCAGGTTAGAATAAGTGCTTGGATTAAGGTGGTAGTAGTTTGAATGAAGAAGAAAGGTTGGATTTTAGCAATGTTGTGAAGGTTGAATAGATAGGATTTAGTGGTAGATTGAATATGTGGGTCGAATGAGAAAGGGGAGTTACAAGGTTAAGGAGTTACAAAACAGAAAGGATGGTGCTGCTGCCTACAATGATGCTGCTGCCTACAGGGTTTGGGTGGGAAGATAAGGAATTCTGTTTTGGACATGTTAGGTTTAAGGGGTTGGTGGGACATCCAAGTAGAGGTGTCTTGAAGGAAGGGGGCAGTAGGTCAATCATATTTATTGAGTGTTTACTATCTGCAGAGCACTGTACTAAGCACTTGGAAAAATACAATATAACAATATAACAGACACATTAACTGCTCACAGTGAGCTTACAGTCTAGAAGGGGAGACAGATATCAGTATGAATAAATAAATTACATATATGTCCATAGGTACTGTGGGCGTGGGAGGGAGGATGAATAAAAGGAGCAAGTCAGGGTGATGCAGACGGGAGTTGAAGGAGGGCTTACTTAGGGAAGGCCTTTTGGAGGAGATGTACCTTCAATTAGGCTATGAAGCAGGGGGAGAGTAATTGTCTGTCAGATTTGAGGAGGATGGGTGTTCCAGGCCAGACACAGGATGTGGACAAGGAGTCAGTAGAGAGATAGACAAGACTGAGGTACTGTGAGAAGGTAAGCATTAAAGGAGCGAAATGTGCGGGCTGGGTTATAGTAGGAGAGTAGTGAGGTGAGGTAGGAGGGGTCAAGGTGATTTTGTGCTTTAAAGCCAAGCTGTGATGAGCTTCTGTTTGATGCGGAGGTGAATGGGCAACTACTGAGGAGTGAGGAAACATGTCCTGAATATATTTGAAAAAAATGATCCGGGCTGCAGAGTGAACTATGGACAGGAGTGGGGAGAGATAGGCGACTGGGAGATCGGCAAGGAAGATGATACAGTAAACAAGGTGGGATAGGATAAGTGCTTTGACTAATGGGATAGTTTAAATGGAGAGGAAAGAGTGGGTTTTAGTGGTTGTGAAGGTTGAACTGACAGGATTTAGTGATGGATTTAATATATGGGTTGAATAGGAGAGAGGAGTCAAAGATAACACCATGGTTACAGGCTTGTAAGACTGGAAGAATGGTGGTGCCATCTGCAGTGATGGGAAAGGCAGGGGAGAACAGGATTAGGGTGGGAAGATAAGTTCTGTTTTAGTTACGTTAGGTTTGAGGAGATGGTGGGATGTCCAAGTAGCAATGTCTTGATGGCAGGAGGAAAAGTGAGACTGCAGAGAGGAAGAGAGATCAAAGCTGCTGAAGATGTAGATTTGGGAATCATCCGCATAGAGGTAGTAGCTGAAGCCATGGGAGCGAATGAGTTCTCCAAGGCAATGGGTGCAGATGGAGAATAGAAGGGGATCCAGAACCGAGCTTTGAGGGATTTCCACAGTTAGAGGATGGGAGGCAGAGGAGGAGCCCATAAAAGAGACTGAGAATGAGCAGCCAGAGAGATAGGAAAACCAGGAGAGGACAGTGTCAGTGAAGCCGAAGTTGGATAATGTTTCCAGGAGAAGGGGGTGGTTGACAGTTTCAAAGGCAGCTGAGTGGTCAATAAGGATTAGGATGGAGTAGAAGCCATTGGATTTAGCAAGAAAGAGATCAATTGTGACCGCGGAGTGAAGGGGACAGGAGCTAGATTGACGGGGGTCAAGGAGAGAATTGGAGGAGAGGAACTTGAGACAGCAGGTGTAAACAACTCAAGGAGTTTGGAGAGGAATGATAGGAGGGAGATGAGGCGATAAGTGGAGGGAGCTGTGGGGTCAAGAGAGTTTTTTTATGATAGGGGAAACATGGGCGTGTTTGAATGCAGTGGGGAAGAAGCCACTGGAGAACAAATTGTTGAAGATGGCACTCAAGTGTTTTGATAATGTGCAAAGAGATGGGGTAGAATATGCAGATGGAGAGGGTGGATTTTGAGAGAAGGCAGGAGATCTCCTCTTGAGATACTCCTGGGAAAGATGGGAGAGTTGAAGTAGGAGCAAGAGGACAGAGGGATTAGGGAGGAGCAGGGGAGATCTTGGGGAGATTACACCTATAGTGATCTCATCAACATACGGTATCAGTCACTTTCTTGATGGAACCACCTGCGATATGTCCAAAGCAGAACTCCTTATCTTCCCACCCAGTCCTGTCCTCACGCTGACTTTCTTGTCAGTGTAGACAGCACCACCATCCTTATTCTCTCACAAGCCCATAACCTTGGTGTTGTCCTCAACTCATCTCTCTCATTGAATCTACATATTCTATCTGTCACCAAATCCTTTATGATTCAACTTTCACAACATCCCTGAAATCCACCCTTTCCTTTCCATCCAAAATGCTGCCATGTTAATCCAAGCACTTATCCTATCACCTTGATTATTCATTCATTCAATAGTATTTATTGAGTGCTTACTATGTGCAGAGCACTGTACTAAGCGCTTGGAATGTACAATTTGGCAACAGAGACAATCCCTGCCCATTGATGGGCTTACAATCTAACTGGGGTAGAATAGTGCATCAACCTCCTTGCTGACCTCCCTGCCAATCTCTCCACACTCCAGTCAGTCCATACTTCCTTCTGCTGACCAGATTATCTTTCTACAAAAACATTCAGTCCATGTTTTCCCACTCCTTAAGAAAGTCCGGTGGATAGATAGCCTCCTCCACATCAAACAGAAATGCCTTACCATCGACTTTAAAGCACTAAATTACCTTACTCCCTCCTATCTTACCTCCGTGATTTCCTATTATATCCAGTCTGCACAGTTCACTCCTCTACTGCCATTCTATTCACTGTACCTCATTCTCATCTTTCTCACCACCAACCTCTAGCTCATGTCCTGCCTCTGGCCTGGAACATCCTCCCTCTTTATTAACAACAGAGGATCACTCTCCAGACCTTGAAAGCCTTATTCAAGGTACACCTCCTCAAATAGGCCTTCCCCAACTCAGCACTCATTTCCCCTTCTCCCACTCCCTTCTCTGTTACCTTTACACTTGGATTTTTACCCTTTATTCACTCCACCCTCAGCTCCCAGCACTTATGTACATATCTGTAATTTATTTATTTATATTAATGTCTGTCTCTCCCTCTAGATTGTAAGATCACTGTGGGCAGGGAATGTATCTACCAACTCTGTTATATTGTACTCTCTCAAGCACTTGGTACAGTGCTCTGCACACAGTAAGTGCTCAATTAAATTGGAACAAAGTCAATCATTGGGGACAATTGGGGAAAAAAAGAGGTGGCTTGCTAATAAGAAGCCTCCATGAGCCTCAAGGAAGACCATTCTCCATCTTCAGTCCAGAGGGCTAGGACTAGGGAGCAGGGCTCTCTACCTGCAGAATCAGTAGTAGGGAAAGGGAGGGGTAGATTACCCAAGAAAGATTGGGGAAAGTGCAGGGAACAGGACCAGGATGTCTGTTGATCACGACCATTGCAGGAATGTAATAGGTCTTTGCAGAAGGGGAAGTTACTCCTTTTGGGAAGTTATTAGCTTTATGGAGGTTCTTACTTTAAAATTCTGTTGCTCAAATATACTGTTGATTTGTGAAACTTCTATGCAGAAGCTATTTAGGTGCTACTTCAATTTTTGCACCAACTACCACAGTTGATCTGTTGAACTTTAATTGCTACAAACCAGCTAAGATTAATAATCTCTAGAGTCTGTATGAGCAGAGGATATGTACATCAGAGATAAGCACTACTGTAGGGAAAAACAGAGAGGAAGGATCTTCTTCGAACCCTTGCAACCGCCCCTCTAGAAGCAAGACCAGCTAGCTGGTCCCCAGATTCTTCCCTTGCCATTTGGGGTACAATTCTAAAAGTCATGGGATGGTAGCCATAATTTAAAGGGTGAAATTTGGGGAATATGCTAGGTTGAACTCCAAAAAACCACTCCTTACATTAACAGAGAGAAAACTAACCATGCTGGAGCCTGGGAACACCTCTGGATAGCCAATCTCTTAAAATTGGCTCCTGGGGTTATTTCTTCTGGGAAAGGGATGGAATGACCCTCAAACTACCACAGCATCATTCCCACTTATTCCACATTTCATCCCCCCAAGTGTGTCTTAAAAATAGAAGAATCTGGAATCTCATTCACCCAGTCCAGAACACATTAGGGGGAGGAAAGCAACCTGAAGCTAGTTTCCTGACAACCACCCCATTCAACAAACATACTCACATAGACACACACACACACACACACATATACATATTCATTTGACCACATCCAATGAGTGATTAAGGCAAGACCTGCTATTTTGCATCTAAACTGAAATCCTTTGGGTGTGAACATATTCTGCACAACATCTCTAGTAAAGCAGCTTTTGTAAATCCCCCAAAAGTCCAAATTGCCAAGAAACCTCTTCAACACTCCCATTCTGTCTATTTTTACCAGTTTCAAACATTATTTCGAAGGTATCACACAGAAACTGGCTGGGTGAGTCTTTCTTTAACTACAACCTGGGAACTGTTATTAATATCAAAAGGCAGACCGAGATTACTAAGAATAGAGTCCTGGAACCTAGTCAGAGCATAAGCACTGAGTCAATGCTCACAGCAACGTTCCTCAGTTGAGCAGGACATGAGAGGAGAATGGAGAACAGCAGGACCCAAGTAGCTGCTGGGTAACATGCTCAAGCTGGGAGGGAAGAATACATGATTTAAAGGCATACAGAAGCATATCTTCAAAAACGCAACATAGCAATGAACTGTTGAGTAAAATCACTGCAGCAGGCAGATCAGCCTAACATGCTGTAATCTGGAAAGGGGTTAATAAATTGTGGTATTTGTTAAGCATTTACTATGTGCCAAGCCCTCTGCTAAATACAGATAATCATATTGGATATAGTCCCTGTCTCACATGGGGTTCACAGTCTAAGAGGAAGGGAGAACAGGTATTTAACCTCCGAGTTTGCAGATAAGGAAACCAAGGCTCAGAGAAGAACTCAGGTCCTGTACTTTTTCCACTAGCCACACTTCTCCTTGATTGTAGACTTTACAAACATAGAGATACCATAAGTCAGGCTGGAAAACAGAGACAGGCCCAGCCCCTGTATGGGACAAACCAATTAGTGCAACACACACACATACACACACAGACACAAAACTGACTCTTGATTTCTCACTAAGTTTTTTGGAGTAAGTCTGTCCCTGGCTCAGTGTCCAAGGACAATCCCAGATGCATAGCCCCATTTAGGAGTCTTGTCAGAGGCAGAATAAGGGAGGAACCTGGGTGTACACACTCCCCCAGAAATTCTCAAGGTCCACTAAACTTCCGATGCACACAGGTGGTTTGTTCGCTAGCCTGAACTTTATGTGCACAGGAAGCTAGATCAGCTGGCCACTACCTAGAGTCTTGCTTTGGATGGTTGCCAGTGGGGAAGCTAAAATTATTTTCTTACTTTGACACCTGTACCTGTGCCCGTAGGCATTTAAAACACCAGAGTGGGAATTTGTGTGTCTGAGACCAGTACGCTCAGGAAAGGAACATTATCACTCTTCCAAGTGTCTAGTTTAATTCTCTGAACACATTAAACATGGGTATCCAGTGAATTGGAGCTTGTCCGGCCTGCTGCATCACCATTTTACCTTTGTCCACTTCTGCCACTACCTTCTCCCAGTAAGCACTGGGCAACAGAGCTGAAGAGTGGACTTACTTCCCTGACCGGCAGTCAATCCGTCCATTACTGCCATCAATGCATGTGACACTCAGCACAAGGCCCTTCCCCAATGAAACCTTCATTTCGTCTTCTCCCACTCCCTTCTGCGTCACCCTTACACTTAGATTTGCACACTTTATTCACCCCACCCTCAGCCCCACAGCGCTTATGTACATATACAAAATTTATTGATTTATATTAATGTCTATCTCCCCTTCTAGACTGTAAGCTCATTGTGGGCAGAGAATATGTCTACCAACTCTGTTATAGTGTACTTTCCCAAGCATTTAGTACAGTGCTCTGCACACAGTAAGTGCTCAATAAATATGATTGATTGATTGATTGACTTTAAGGCACTCAATCAGCTTTCCGTCCCCCATATTAATCCTCACTCTTCTCCCATTAAAATCCAGCCCACACATTTTGCTTCTCTAGTATGAATCTACTCACTGTACTTCTCTCTTGTCTCTCCTGCCATCAACCCCTTGCTCACACCCTCTTCCCTGTCTGGAATTCCCGCCTACTTCATATCCGATAGATCACCACTCTCCACATCTTCAAAGCACTACTAAAATCATATCTCTTCTGGGAGGCCTTTCCTGACTAAGCTTTCATCCCCCTTCAACCTATTTTTCCTCCCTTCTGACTCTCCCATGCACTTAATCCCTCCCTCTAAGCCCTTCGGAACTCCCCCAGCTCCACCCCATAACACATATCTTTATATTCTTCATTTCCTCTAGCTGTATTTTATTTTAGGGCCTGTCTCCTGCACTAGACTTTAAGCTCTTTGAGAGTGGGGACTGTGTCTATTTGCTTTTTTGTCCTCTCTCAAGTGGTTAGCATAGAGCTCTGCCTAGAGTAAGTGCTTAGTAAATGTGAGCACCAGTCCATACGCCACTCTGCTACCTGAATCATTTTCCTTCAAAAGCATTCAGACTGTTTCCCCACTTCTCAAGAAACTCCAGTGGTTGCCCATCCACCTCCGCATCAAACAAAAACTCCTCACCATTGGTTTTAAAGCACATAATCACCTTTCCCCCTCTTACCTCACCTCGCTACTCTCCTACTACAACCCAGCCTACACACTTGGATCCTCTAATGCTCACCTTTTCACTGTAACTTGATCTTGTCTATCTTGTTGCCGACTTTTTGCCCACGTCCTGCCTCTGGCCTGAAATGCCCTCCCTCCTCATATCAGACAGATAATTGCTCTTCCTCACTTCAAAGTCTTATTGAAGGCTTTGAAGGTTTCTTCTCCAAGAAGCCTTCCCTGACTAAGCCCTCCTCTCCTCTTCTTCTACTCCCTTTTTCATAGCCCTGACTTGCTCCCTTCATTCATCCTTCCTCCCATACCCACAGCATGTATGTATATATCTGTAATGTATTTATAATTTATTTATGTATATTAATATCTTTCTCTGTCTCTGGACTGTGAGCTCACTGTGGGCAGAGAATGTGTCTGTTGTCATATTGTATTCTCCCTAGCACTTAGTACAGTCTTTTGCACACAGTAAGTGCTCAATAAATACGATTGAAATGAACTGAATTGAATAACTGATTGATTGATCACTCATAGCTTATATGGGATTTCTTTTCTGGATTTGTCTTTGTGTTTTGTTTGAATGGAAGCAGTGTGGCTCAGTGAAAAGAGCATGGGCTTGGGAGCCAGAGGTCATGGGTTCGAATCCCGGCTCCGTCAGCTGTGTGACTGTGGGCAAGTCACTTAACTTCTCTGCGCCTCAGTTACCTCATCTGTAAAATGGGGATTAAGACTGTGAGCCCCACGTGGGACAACTTGATTACCCTGTAACTACCCCCGTGCTTAGAACAGTGCTCTGTACATAGTAAGTACTTAACAAATACCAACGTTATTATTAGTATTATTAATTGAAGAACTTCTTGTGAAATGTTTAGGACCCAGGGTAGAATTTTTACACATTAAAAATAGCCAAGTGAGAGAAAACACAAAGACCTCAGGACACAATAGAATCTAATAGCAAAACACATTTAGTAATATTAAAATCCAAAAAGTTTCTTCTGAGGTACAGAGAGAGAATATGGGTAGCTCTCTCCTCCCTCTGTCACTGTCAGGAAAGTAGCCAGGGCCTGGTTTCACCAAGACCAGGAGAAGGGGCTTGGACAGCAGGATCCTCTGCTAACTCTTCCTTTCTAGACCTAATGTAGGCCCCATGTCTCCTGCTCTTAGGGACCCCACCCAGTGTCCCGCTCTGTGCACTGCAAAGGAAACAACAGGGGCCTAAGATAGGGAATACAGTTGGGCACAGTTGGATCAGGAGTAGTGTGACCACATGTCCACCTAAGATAGGTTCCTCCCCATAATCTATGGTAGGAACCATTCTGGCCAGATAGAGACATGGCGGCAGCGAGGTGACATCAGTGAGGAGAAGATCAATTAATCGATCAGTCAATTGCATTTGTTGAGCCCTTACTGTGTGCAGAGCATGAACTAAACACTTGGAAGAGTACAATACAACAGAGTTGGTAGACACCTTCCCTGCCCACAAAGAGCTACAGTGTAGAGGGGCAAGACATATATTTATATAAATAAATAAAATTATGGATATGTGCATACATGCTGTGGGGCTGAGGGAAGGGTGAATAAAGGGAGCAAATCCAAGAAATTGGACATAGATTGATCAGGACCCTCCCTTTCTAGCAGTAGGTGGTACTTGCTAAACACTCACTATGTGTCAATAACTGTACAAAGCAAGAAGATGCCCAGTATCCTCCTCCTCCTTTACCCCTTGGATGGCAGCAGGAGCTAGACTTTTCTAGGTTCTTCCCCTGGAGGGTCCTCCAGAATTGGTAAGGCACATTTTCAGCCATACCATAAACTTCCATAAAACAGCCCAAGCAGCCACAGCCACCACCACCACCATTCATTCACTCAATTCAATTTTTTAAGCGCTTACTGTGTGCAACGCTCTGTACTGTCCCCCATCACAACAGTCAATGCCTTGACCATCATTCAGGCCACACTCAACCAGAGAGCAATGGCAGAGGTTCTGGCCTTCGTGTTCTGGGCAGAGGTGGCAGTATTGGCTCCCACAGCCTGAGCAGCAGCAGAAGTATTGACTATGGCAGTGGTGGCAGTGAGAGTCTGCAAGTGCCCCCCCACACACACACCTTCCTGTCTCTCTTTCTCTCCTTCTCTTTCAACCTATCTCCCCTTTTGTTCCTCTTCCCTTCTTCTCTTCCTCTGTCTGTCTTCAATCCTACCTTGAATCCCTCCCCTCTGCCAAAAAAAAAGGCTCATCTTATTCAGGAGCAGGTGACAACTTTCTCCAGAGCAGACATACAGCCTGGGTTTCTCCACAAAGAGAAGTCAGCTGACAGAGAGAGCAGGGAGAAACTATATGGGTTCTGCAAATTACCCCGAAGAACCATATGTTACTAATGTAACTTTCTTTGGGTGAATTGCTAGAATCTATATCATCTGTTGCTTGGATCATGGTGAATATGAGAATGATTGTCATCAATTAAAAAACAGAATAAGCTAATGAATGTTGCCAGGAATGGAAAAAAATACAAATACTAGTCATTCCCACAAGATAAACACATCTTAATTTTTAGTTTTGATATTTTTCATTGTTATTAATTATTCATGCACTTATTGAAATAAGAATATGGCTGAGCATTGCCAAAAGGGTTTCTGGAATTCTCGAGTGCCATCAGTGGCCACCCTATCTACTAGTCAGTAGAAGCCTGACTCCTGTAGTTTTCAAATCCTGCTCAAATAGACAAAGATTTAGGAAGTTGAAGATTAGGTAGATAGTAGATAGATACAGATAGATAGATAGATAGATAGATAGATAGATAGATAGATAGATAGATAGATAGATAGATAGATGATAGCTTTTAGCCATGTTGCTTTTTTCTTGATGTTCACTCTCAGCCTTTTTCTGTCTTTGAGAGTTTTTTCACTCCGAGCAGCAATATTCTATTTCTGTTTCAGCTTCACAGGGGAATGTAGAGCAACTCAATCAGGAGGAAAACACACCATGAAAGCATTCAAAGCCCCTAGGTCAAGGCTCTGAAGTTACCCACAATGTGATTGACAAATCAATGACCGCACCATGGTTACCAGGAGAAGAATGGGCAACACAGAAGCACTGAGCAGTGGGATTTAGAGTAAAGCAACCGTGAAGAGAATGGCAATGCACCATTTTCTCTACTCTGCAACAGCTCTCTCGGAAGGCGCAGCTGCTTGTGTTGGTTGCTGGTGATAGCCTAACAGCGGTCTTTATAAAGGATGAGGAGATGTGAAAAAGGAAATGTTGGCAGCAAAATTGCCAATAACATAAGTTATGGAAAATGGAAGTGGGCTTCAGAGCCAGATTGGCCATTGCATCTGCCTATCTCTGTTCCAGGCCTTAATGAGTGGGAAGAAAAAAAAGTTTTTAATCTCTCACATCACAGTGTACTACTTAGGTAAAAACCACTAGAGATGAAAACAAGGTCTAAGATAAATAATTAATAATAATTATGGTATTTGTTAAGCACTTACTATGTTCCAGGCACTGGGGTGGATACAAGCAAATCGGGTTGAACACAGTCCCTGTCCCAAGTGGGGCTCACAGTCTCAATCCCCATTTTACAGATGAAGTAGCTGAGGCACAGAGAAGTGAAGTGACTTGCCCAAGGTCACATGGCAGACAGTGGAGGAGCCAGGATTAGAACCCATGACCTTCTGACTCCCAGGCCCGTGCTCTATCCACTATACCATGCTGCTCTCCCCTTCTCTTCTCTACCCTGGGTCACAGCCCAAATGGAGTTATATGCCCAAGTTGTTTGGATGCTTGGCATTTGATGTCCTCGTGGTTCCTGCATTTGACTGCAGGATCCTCAATGGTGGGTACTGCATGTTTTACTTCTATCATATAATCACAAGCACCTATTACAGTGCTCAGCTCATAGCAGCCACTCAATCAATGCTGTTGATAATGATTGATGCTGCTGCAGAGCTACAAGTAGTGGGAATCCAACCTGGGTTTAAGTAAGCATTCTCTCCCTCTCCTGGGCGAGAAAGGGCCAGGGCAATTAGTGAAACTGAGCCTCCCTTTCTCCAAGTCACACAGAAGCACACTGACCTGACTGATTAAGTTTTCATTCCCTCACTTCTTCATCAAATAGGCACAGACAAGATGGCTGCTCTGTTCAGGGGCTGCTTCTCTCAAAACTGCGCTGTACACATGGCTCTCCAGGGGGTGTGGCTTTAGCGGGCAGGAAAGAGCCTGAAGCTTTGAAGTACTGATGATACCTCTGGTAGTGCCTCACTCACCACTGGGCTCCCACCAAGCACCAAGGGCCGCTTCCTTCCTACATTTTGATGGCAGTACAGAAGTGGCCTTTCTGTCAGCCATCTAAGCTATGCTGGAGAAGAGTTATTTTCTCCAGGTATAAGCCTGGATGGAGCAGAAAATGTATCAGGGAGCAAGCAGCAGGAGGGCACTCTCTCCCTTTCTCTCTGAGGAGAGCATGGGGATTTACATCTTTCTGAACATGAAGGAGAGAACTGGCCCAGATGTAACTGAACAGTCATTGAGCCTATTGGTGGGAAGCCTATCGGTAAACTCAACTTTTGCATTGTTTGCATTGATTGTGCATTGTTTATAGCTTTCAATCTATCTTTGATTCCTGAACACTTTCTAATATCTTTGTTGGAATGTGTTTTTGAAGTGAGGCTTTGCACATGCATTCTCGCTCCATTGCTTTTTGGGTTATGGCCATCTCCTCTTCTTCCTAACCCTTACCTTAAACCTAACTCTAACCCTAACCCTAATTAGTTCTACCCCAGGACTTAGAATAGTGCTTGGCACATAGTAAGTACTTTACAAATGCCACAAGTAATTTATTCCTTGAGGGTATTGTTGACCAATATTATTTATTGTGGATGACAAAACTTTGGGGTCTAAGAGTTTTCTTTTCCTCTTCACAGGCAGTCCATAATCCATCAGTGATGCTCCAATTTTTTAAAAATGGATCCATGCTGTTATTTACAAAGTCTATTTACAAGAATAGATCCTTCTGGGCAATATTATTTGCACAGCCATTTGGCCTTCAAGAGATATAACTCAGGCTCCAGTCTATGTAACTATATCTGTGATTCTTATATTCTTTTCACTTATGCTAAATCATTTGCAAATGTAACAGTCACCAGGGGAGAGGAGGCGCTTCACTTGCTCACCATCAATATGGATCTGCCTACCCAGATGAGTTAATTTAATAACCATTCTGAGTGTTCCTGAAAACAGTTGCAGGGAGACTATTTTTCTGCTTGACTGTCCTAGTTAGGTTTATATAGCATGAGCTGATGAGCACACTGATTTCCATTATGCAACTGGAGGAGGACTATAATTGTTGAGACAATTCCAGGTTCAGTGAGGTTACTGAAAACAATGATGAATCCCTCTGAGTCAAACACTTTTGTGTCATTGACAAATGGAAAGACAAACGGGATTTGGTATTCACATTTTTCAGTTAGCTATCAGAGGGATTGCACGAGGTCAGTACTTGAATGCCTTGGGCAGAATTGTGCATGTTGTTTGCAGGTTTGGGGGTCATTCTTAATGATGTTGATATTTTGTTGATATTTGTTAAGCGCTTACTATGTGCAGAGCACTGTTCTAAGCGCTGGGGTAGACACAGGGGAATCAGGTTGTCCCACGTGGGGCTCACAGTCTTAATCCCCATTTTACAGATGAGGTAACTGAGGCCCAGAGAAGTTAAGTGACTTGCCCAAAGTCACACAGCTGACAAGTGGTAGAGCCGGGGTTCAAACCCATGACCTCTGACTCCAAAGCCCGTGCTCTTTCCAGTGAGCCACGCTGCTTCACGCTGATGTGTAATGTGATTGCCAAAGACTTCCTGTATTTGTGAGAGCAACATTACTGAACAGTGGTTTTAAAGATCTTTGGTCCCCTCTTTGTATCAATAGTACTGTCTCTATTCTTTACTATGCAGTGAGAGGATGCTTGTTCATGATGTGTACACTGAACCTCTGTGTGCCTTATGTAGTGATATACTTCTTGCCTTGAAATTTTTCCACCCACTAGCTATCCCTGATTTGGCATTTTCCACATTCCCCATTGTGGAAAATCACATGATGCCTGATTATGAGAGGGAGATGTACCTGAAGGATATTTAACTGCCATTCCCCTCCAGGTGGTTAGGCTAAAATGACCAGTTATACTCACACCCACTGGATGCAAGTTGGAAGAGATCCAAACTAGAGCTAGAGGTGACAGAGAATACCCAAATGGAGTTGCCCAAGAGACAGGAGGAAATATGGGGCTAGAGGGAAGGTGAGATCATGCACAGAGTTGCAATACTCTGGCATCATGAGAGCCAAGAGTATAGAGGAGGGCATTCTAAGCATGGATTCTATTGCCCACCACAGATAGAGAGTCCAGCCATTCTGATCCTCCCAATTTCTTGGGGAAACCATTTCCCGCTGAAATTGGAAATATTGAGGTTCACTTTATATTTTTATAATGATCTTTTCAGGACCAAATAAAAGATCACAAACATTAACAAGCTCAGGGCCCTAAGAGGAAATCTGTGAAATATGTCAGCAGATGAATCCAGCCAAGAGCAAAGGATAGATTTGAACCAAAAGAAACCTGGGAGGGGCCAAGCTTCAAAATTCCCTTTCAGGTGAACCAAGTCCTCATTTGTTAGAAAGTTAGTTAGCTAGTTATGGAATATAGTAATGGCTCATGATGTGCTAAGCACTGAGGTAGGCACAAACAAACCAGATCAGACCCAATCCCTGGCCCACACAGGGCTCACAATCTAGATGGGGGAGAACAAATAAAGACAAAGGTAGTGAATGGAGCATCAGCAACAGACAGCCAAACCAAGCCCATAATGTGAAGACAAATAATGAGCAGTTCTCTTGGAGGTGGTAGTCCTCAGATTCCCCTCTGATCCAGGCAAACAGTCCTTGGTTAACAAACTACTGCAACCTCCCCAAGGTTCTATAAGTTTCAATGGTAGAGTTGTGGCAGTGGGTAATATGACACTGTGGTGAGACTGCTCAGGGGATGAAGCAGTGGTGGCAGGCCTCAGAGTTCCCTTCTTAAGGGGGCTCTGAGCCACATGTGACTCAGCATCTGCCCGACCTCTGCCCGTCAGGGAATGGGGTTTCCAGTAAACAATGTCCTGAGGAATTAGGGGAGGCTATTGCAGGCATGGGGCAGACTGAAGATGATATTAGTTTCAAGCAGAGCTCACAAAAGATAGAAGTTAGGAGAGACAGTAAAGAAGGGTCAGTAGGGAGTTTGCATTAACATTTCCATTTAGCATGTTTGTTGTCCTGTTTCGGAGAACTTGGGATTTGAGGTACTTTTCTAAAATAAATAAATTTTCTGTTATTCACTGACCTGGCTTACAGCTTTATGTCCCTGCAAGAACTGACAAGCCCACGTGAATATAAAATAACTATGGAGTCATCTCCTAAAAATGGTTTAACTTGAGTTTTGCTCAACTCCCCCGACCCATGCCCAACATTTTACCAAGCCCTTGGTCTACGACACTAGGCTTCCTCTCATTGACACTATTCTGAAAAATTTCTTCAAATATTCAATCTGTCACCAAATCCTGTCTAACATTCACAACATCACTAAAATCCTCCCTCTCCTCTCCATCCAAACCACTACCATGTTAATCTAAGCATTTATCCTATCCCACCTTGACTTCTGCATCAGCCTCCTTGCTGACTGCCCTGCCTCCTGTCTCACTTCACTCTGCTGTTCAGATCATTTTTCTACAAAAATGTTGAGTCCATGTTTCCCCATTCCTCAAGAACCTCCAGTGTTTGCTCATCTACCTCTGCATTAGACAGAAACTCTTCACCTTTGGCTTTAAAGCACTCAATCACCTTGACCCCTCCTACCTCACCTCACTACTCTCCTACTACAACCCAGCCTGCACACTTCCCTCCTCTAATGCCAACCTGCTCACTGTACCTCGAGCTCTCCTATCTTGCAGCTAATTCCTTGCCCACATCCTGCCTCTGGCCTGGAACGCCCTCCCTCTTCATATTCAACAACCTATCACTCTCCCCAACTTCAAAGCCTTATTGAAGGCACATCTCCTCCAACAGACCTTCTGCCACTAAGCCCCACATTTCCTCTTCTCCCACTCCCTTCTGTTGCCCTAGTACTTGCATTTGAATACTTCATTCACCCCTCCCTCAGCCCCACAGCACTTCTGTACATATCCATAAGCTATTTATTTATATAATGTCTGTTTCCCCCACTAGACTGTAAGTTCCCTGTGGCAGGGAACATATCTACCAATTCTGTTATATTGTACACTCCCTAGCACTGAACACAGTGCGCTTAACACAGTAAGCACTTCATAGATATAACTGATTGATCAATTGAGTAAAATCTATTTAAGCTATTCAGAAATTATTTGAAAGCTGCCAATTGCATTAAACACATAGAATTGTACCTCTAGCATGCATTCTGAACTAGTCATTCACCTCTAGGCAAATTAATACCTTAATTATACAAGGCAGATGACTGTCTAATGCTTTTGTGTTTTCTTCAGGGACCTGTTTCAGGATTTTAATATTAAAGGGTTGGGTTTTTTTGGTTAACCAAACTCTCTCCTGCTGCAATTTAAACCCCTTTTCTCTGGATGTTATGTGTATATGTCACGAACAACTGGTCTGAATTCTCCTCATAAAAACTCCTCATATATATAAAGACAGTAATTAAGTCACACCCTATTTTCCTCTTCTAATAACATTTAACAATAATTATCATATATCTTAAGTTTTTACCATATGGCAAGCACTGTACTAAGAGCTGAGGCAGAGACAAATAATCAGGTTGGACACAGTGCCTGTCCCAGGTAGGTCTCACAGTGCAAGGGTGAACATACTGCTAGCTCACAGCAACCCAGCTCCCCTGGGCAGGACACATGAGGAAAATGGAAGACAGCAGGATATTCCAGCACAGCAGCTACTGAAAGGAGACATAAGCAAGCAGTGCAGGCTGACTAAGTGATTTAAGGAGACGGAGAAGTACAGTCACAAACCATGTGACATAACAGTAGCCCACCACAGCAGGCAAACATGCCTGGCAGGCAACAACTTGGAGAGGGGTTACTCTCCTGAGTGGATACTTGATGAAGACTGGTGGTGGGCCAGGAAGCAATCCCAAAAACAGAGACAGGCCTTGTATAAGGGCAATGCATATATAGAACAAGATACTATCTTTACAAAGGGATGGGTCTGTTGTGCCCACATCTATCTTTTCAGCCACACTCACGTGTGGAAAGGTTTTTACCATCAGTAGCATCATTTGAGAAATGCTCTTTATTTTTTCCTATATCCCTCTCTCTATATATATTAATGTAAATGACAGCATTTTGCACATAACCCTATACTTTACTATTCCCCTTTCTGTAATTTATTTTAATGTCTATCTCCCTCTGTAGACTGTATGCTCCTTGTGGTTGAGGAGCGTGTCTACCAACTCTATAGTATTGTACTTTTCCAATCTACCCCTGTGTTTTGGGTTATTGCCATCTCCGCTTCTTCCTAACCCTAACCCTCACTCTAACCCTAACCCTAATTAGTTCTATCCTAGAACTTAGAATAGTGCTTGGCACACAGTAAGTACTTTATAAATACATATTTGTCTGCCTCTGGCTTGGAACACCCTCCCTCTTCATATTTGACAAACTATCATTCTCCCCAACTTCAAAGCCTTATTGAAGGCACATGAGCTTAGCACAGTGCTCTGTACATAAAATGCTCAATAAATACAATTTATTGAATGGTTAGGGCTGGTTTAGTGTAAGGTTGGGTTGGTATTCCATTTCAACTAGAATTAGAACTGGAGTTGGGATGGGAAACGTTTGTCTTTCAACCATCCACTTCTGTAGCTTTTTCACATCAATGCTTAGGAACCTTAGAAGTGAGATCCTTAGACGCATGGCTTTCCCTACGTGGTGAATAGACCATTAGAGTTGTTCGATTCTGAAATTGTTTCCCACTGAGCAGGCTGAACTCTCCTTCTTGGAGAGGGTTAACATAAAGCTAGCTGTCTTTATTGGTGGATTTAGATGCTGCCCTGCCTAGAGGCAAGGAAACAACCTAGAAGATATTTTGAGCTCCCTCTGAGCTCTTTAATTCTATCATCCAGGACTAGGATCAATATCCTCTCTCTCTATTTCAGGCAGCAATTTCACAAGACATGGGTTGAGTCAGCTTGTTCTGTAACAAGAGGAAATAATTACTCCTGAAGTAATTTGATGCAGGGACAGAATTGTCTTCCTAAAACTCCTGAAGAATTTCAAGAAGAGCAAGTGTAAGTTTCAGGGGAGAAGAGAGACATGGCTAGATGGATTGGAAACAGGAGAGAGGGAAAAAGTCTTCTCTTTACCTCCCCTATCTGCCCAATTAATGGAAAGAACATGCCCTTCTTCTGACATCAGTCTCCCAGAAAAAGGTTCTCTGGGCTGGAAAGATGATGACACATGCTGTATTACTTAGAGTTTGGCCTAGCCAGTTCCTCCAGCATGTTGCTGACTCCATGCACCCCTTCCTGACAGCTGGAGGGCTCTGGAATTCAGCTATCTCCTCCACAGTACTTGGTGTTCCTTTTTCCATGAAGGCTGTGTCTTTGCCGAATGTAACATGTGTGCAAAGGGATCATAGGATTTCAGGTGACAGTGGGCCATAGTACACTCTGTTCTATTCTCTCTAGATAGAATGCCAGAAAAATGACTCTCACATTCCAACAAGGTCTGGTGCTAGTATCCCAGCCAATACAGTACTGGCTTAGCTTGCACTACCCAGCGAAAAGGCGGGAGACATTTGTGAGGGCCCGTGACAGCTAGCAAAACACTTATGCTCCTGTTTTGCTGGCCAAATGGCCCTCCAGAGTACAATTCTCTCTTGCAAGTTGGTCTTCCCAATTGTTGGGTTTGGAAAGCACCCCAAACTTGTTTGTACCTCTGGACCTTTGAAACACACTGTGAGTTGCTTGGGGAGAGAAACCCAGAGGGAAGAACAGTTTGGTCCAGCTGCTGCTGGCCCTGATGACAGAAGGCCCTCTTTAATTTCCTCCCTCTGCACTCAGGAGTGCAAAACTATAGATAGGATATTTCTAGGTGAGAGCAGTGACTAGCTTCTTTTGGGAGGGCCACTCTACACATAGTCAAAATTACAAAGAATTTGCTATAGAAAACAAAACACTTTTCATTTGAGCCATATTTGATCCATTTCTGAGAGAGAAAGGAAGGAACAAATGGGAAAGAGAGAGGGAGGTAGAGAGAGGGAGGTAGAGAGAGAGAGAGAAACAGAGAGAGGAAGAGAGAGATAGAATGAAAAAGAAAGAGCGAGAAAAAGGGACAGAGGGTAAGAAATAGGAGCAATTTACCAAACTGATATAGTTCTCCTTTGCCACCGCCACCCAGGCCAAACTGGACCTTCTTAAGCCAAAAGTCCTGGGAACAATCTAGAAGGGTCATTTCCACAAGGACCAGGTGTGACTGGGAAGAGGCAACCACAGCCACCTGGCCCCACCAGAACTGGCCCTTCTGGCTTTTCCTGGGGGTTTCCAGCACCATTTACCGCCATGCAGAAACTCCCAAAAATGTCCTAAAGAAGGTTAAAGTGAGCTGTGACTGTTTGTGGCTGCAGCAGTCACTGCCATTACAATGGTCAATTCTCCTCCTGCTTCCCTGCCTGAAGACAGGACCCTAATATGTCTTGTCCTAGGCCATTTGGGTGGTGGAATGGAACTAGTAAACCCACATTCATGGCTAACTTGTCTGAAGTAGAACTGTAGGCTGTATGCTGATGACACCCAAATCTACATCTCCAGCCCTGATCTTGCTCCCTCTCTGCAGTCTCTCATTTCCTATTGTCTTCAAGACATCTCTACTTGGATGTCCTTCCGTCACCTACAACTTAATATGGCTAAAACTGAACTTATCTTCTCACCCAAACTCAGTCCTCCCACTTACTTTCCCATTACTGTTGATGGCACCACCATCCTTCCTGTCTCAAAAACTCGTAATTTTGGCATTATCCTTGACTCTTCTCTCTTGTTCCACCCACACATTCAAGTCATCACTAAATTCTGTCAGTTCTGCCTTCACAACACTGCCAAAATCCACCCTTCCTCTCTGTCCAAAGTGCTACCACATTAATGCAAGCACTTATCCTATCCCTCTTTGATTATTCTATCAGCCTCCTTCCTGATCTCCCTGCCTCCTGTCTCTCCCCACTCCAGTCCATACTCCATTCTGCCACCTGAATAATTTTTCTCCAAAAACATTCAGACCATGTTTTCCCACTCCTCAAGAAACTCCAGTGGTTGCCCATCCACCTCCGCATCAAACAAAAACTCCTCACCATTGTCTTTAAAGCATTTAATCACCTTGCCCCTCCTTCCTCACTTCACTACCTTCCTACTACAATTCAGCCTGCACACTTAGTTCCTCTAATGCTAATCTTCTCACCTAACCTTGATCTCGTCTATCTCGCCGCCGACCTCTCGCCCACATCCTACTTCTGGACTGGAATGCCCTCCCTCCTCATATCAGACACATAATTGCTCTCCCCCCACTTATTGAAGTCACATCTCCTCCAGGAAGTCTTCCCTGACTAAGTCCTCCTTCTCTTCTTTTCCCTCTCCATTCTGCACTGCTCTTACTTGTTCCTTCATTCATCCTCCCTCTTATCACCACAGTCCAGATGTATATATCTGCATAGATCTGTAATTAATTAATTAATTAATTAATTCATTAAATAATGATAATAATCGTGATACCTGTTAAGCGCTTACTATGTGCCAGGCACTGTAATAAGCACTGGGGTAGATACAGGCAAATCGGGATGAACACAATCCCTGTCCCACATGAGGCTCAAAGTCTAAATCCCCATTTTACAGATGAGGCAACTGAGGCCCAGAGAAGTGAAGTGACTTTCCCAAGGCTACACAGCAGATAAGTGGTGGAGAAAGGATTAGAACCAATGACCTTTTGACTCCCAAGCTCATGCTCTATCTACTCTGCTATTTACTTATTTATCTATATTAATGTCTGTCCCTCCCTCTATACTGTGAGCTCGCTGTGGGCAAGAATATGTCTATTGCTATATTGTACTCTCCCAAGTGCTTGGTACAGTGCTTTGCACACAGTAAACACTCAATAAATATGATCAAATGAATCGATGAATGTCTTTTTATTGGTTCTTATTTAACGGATCTAAAATGGAAAGATGGATAGAATGTTTCTGAAAAATCTAAATTGGCATCCTTTCCTGTCTTCATCTCCATCTTCCCTGTTGTGGAAGGGTCTTGGAACTGGGTTGCCATATCTCAGCAGATGGTTTGTGCGGGGGAGTTGAAGCTTTATTAAAATCTCCCCGTTCCTGGGTAATAGTGAAATGGAGATGGAGAGGATGTTTCTGAAAAATCAAAATGAGTATCCTTCACTTTCCCCAACCCCATTGCCCCTTCTATGGGAAGGGCTTGGTGCCAGGGCTCCTGCTTTTCCAGTTTCTCTGGGTGCAGAGTCGTGGTGCGGACAGAGTGGAGGTGGAGAGAACACCTGGGAGGAGTAGAAGCCAGGCTCTCCTGGCATGGGGAAATTTATTTTTTATCTTTTTTAAATGAAAAGAATGTCCACAACTGCCTACCTGGCCAGTCGTATCCCCAGACTGGGGGATTAGGGCAGCACTAACCTCAGGTCCCTAAATCCCTCCCCTTCTTTCCTGGTAGCCCCAAAAGCAGTTGCAGTGAGAGTCATAGTGGCTTTCCACGATTGACTGGGAGAGCCCTGGCTGTGGCAGCCCAGACTGAGGTCACTCGTGCTGCAAGGGTCAACTCCAGGTTCACCCACACACACTTTGGTTTTGAAGGAAACTGCATGCACTCCTGTGATCATCCTGGGTTCCTTCCTCCACAGCTTCAAAGAAAGTCCTGCCTCTCCCTTGCTCTCCAACCAAATAATTCAAACTATGAAACAGATAGTACTGCAAACATTTGTGGAGGACCACCTGGAAGGATTTCATCTGAATAATATGCCATAGAGAAAAATGTGCCACCCTGGCGTGGACCCATTGTATCAAACTCCATGTGGGACAGGGTCTGTTTCTGACCTGATTATCTTCTATCTTCCCCCAGTGTTTTGTACGGGGCTTGGAACTTAGAAAGCCCTTAACCAAATACCAACAAAAAATGCCAAAACCCCCTGCAAATACCATTATTATTGCTGTTGTTATAATTATTATTTGCATCACTAACAATATCTTACACCCTGTGCCCTGGTACACTTTTTCTGGCCCTTGCTATTAAGAACAAGCATTAATCAGATAAGAAAGGTTAAGAGGGAAAAGATGTATCCTAACAGAAGTGGGTCATGCACTTGAGTCATTTTGCCATCATAGGGATGGTTTGCACTGAGCCTACCTCATTCCCTTACTTAGTCCCCTGTGTTGGTAGAGAGAAAAGGTCACAGAACAGTCTATCTCTGATATCCTCAACAGCAGGAGACACCAGTGTGTCCTCTCCCATTTCATAAGCCATCTCTGAATGTAATACTTATAATAGCTTAGTAAGGGTCAGAGGAGTCTTTTCCACTTTTTTGCTAAAGAAATGAAAAACAAAACAAAGAACAGCAACAACACGAAAATTAGGTCATTATCCTCCACTCAACTAGATAGACTAGAGCCTCAGTGATAAATCTTAACACTTTGATAATATGTTCCCCTGGCTGCTTTGCTTCCCTGCTGCAGTGAGCAGGCTCAGCAGATTGATTCCAGATAAAAGTAGGGCCTCCTTTTATCCTGCTGAATTCCCAGTGACGAGAATCCCACTGTGATCTTATTTTAAGTCTAAATCAAGCAATCTGCACATTTAAAATAAAAATAGCATCTCTCTCTTTTCACCGTTCAGGTTCTAGCTGGGAAAGCACAAGGAACAGTTGCTTTCCCCTGATTCTCAGATATACTTTTAGCCTAAAAAAAAGCCACTTGCCAAAAGCCAACCAATTCTAAAGCTTCCTCCCACTGTTCTTTCAAGCCACCTGCCCAGATTCTTGAAATATTGCTTGGCTGGAAGGAGCAAGGGACTGATCTGGGGAACTTTACCTTCATGACAAATAAGTCCTTTGCTGTTTTTATAATTGGGAAGCATCAAAATAGTCCATCCTAATAATGGTCCCCAGGCAACCAACCCTCTTTGCATGGGGAAGGGAAGAGGAAATCAGGACAGCCTGAGACTGGGAGCAAGGAATGGCCATACCTAGTGGCCAGAAGTGGAGCATTTAGGCCCCAGTACTGCTGTTACTACTACTACTACCACCACCACCACTAGTACCACTACTACTACCACCACCACCGCTACTACTACTACCACTATACTACTTCTACTACCATACTGTCTAATTTAAGCCAGACTAGGCCTTGGAAAGGCTCTAGCCTGTGCCACGTTCTGCCACTTGGAGCGAACTCAAGTACTAGTCACCAGAAAACACTGGCTTAATAGTCCGATCCCTATTCCTTCCCAAACCTTCCCTCGCTCAATCACCTTGCCCCTTCCTACTTCACCTAGCTGCTCTCCTATTACTAATAAGCCTGCACACTTCACTTCTCTAAATACCAACCTACTCACTATATCTCAATCTCTTCTTTCTCACCACCAATCTCTCACCCACATCCTGCCTCTGCCCTGGAATGCCCTCCCTCTTCATATCCAATAGACAATTACTCTCCCCACCTTCAGGACCTTATTGAAGGCACATCTCCTTCAAGAGACCTTCCCTAAGCCCTCAGTTCCTCTTTCCCAATCCTTTCTGTGATGCACAGATTTGCTCCCTTTATTCACCCCTCCCTTGGTCTCACAGCACTTAAGGGACCTCTCAATCTGCCTTCTATTTGGAGGCAGGGAAAATTACAAGCATTATTAGATGGAGCAGTAAAATGATTATCTGAACCAGCAGACATTATCTAGCTAATCCTCACTCCATCACCCTGGAGTAGGTGAGGAATGGATATGTGAGGCCCTCATTTGCCAAATGTGGCCACTTGCCCAGGGATACTCAGCGATCAATCAATCAATCAATCAGTCCATAATTTATTTATTTATATTAATGTCTGTCTCCCCCTCTAAACTGTGAGCTTGTTGTGAGCAGACAACATGTCTATAAACTTTGTTATATTTTACTCTCCCAAGAGCTTAGTACAGTGCTCTGCCCACAGTATACGATTGATTGACTGATTGATTGATCACCAAGTATTGTCTCTATCTGTTGCCGACTTGTTCATCCCAAGCGCTTAGTACAGTGCTCTGCACATAGTAAGCGCTCAATAAATACTATTGAATGAATGAATGAAAGTATTCTTGTGCAAGTAGCCACATTTTCTGTGCATTGGCTTCCTTACCTGGCAAATGAAGGCCTCACACCCATTCTTCACCTACTCAGAGTGATGGGGTGAGGATTAGCTAGATAATGGAGATTAGCTCCAACTAATAATGCTTGCCTGCCCCCAAATGGAAGGCAGATTGAGAGGTTTCAAGAGAGGACTAACTCAAGTCAGATGACTGAAATGGTCAATATCTAATCAATTGATCAGTGATATTTATTGCATATCTACTGAGTGCAAAGCAGTAAGCACTTGGAAGAGTACTCTAGAAGCAAGAGATGTGTTGCCTGCCCAAAAGGAACTTAGAATCTAATACCAGACAGGCATTTTTTTTCTTACAAATAAGGAGAGCAATAGGAAAAACAGGGATCCAATAAATAGTAGAGTGAATATACCAGGATCAACTCTCTTCTGGAATAGAGAGAATGGTGATGCTATCTTTTCTCCTATTAAACGATAAACTCCCCAAGGACAGGGATAAGGTATGATTCTTCCTTAATGACATCCCATGTCACCCACTCCAGTGCTCTGCAACCAGTGTCTGTTCTATGGTGCTAAATGGCTAAATGAGTAAATGTAAGAGGGTGGCTAGCTAAGCCTGGAGGGAAGAATCGAGTGGAATATTTCGGTGGTTAAACTCTGCAAATTACATAAGCCAGTTATCTCCTTTTGCTGCTCCACATACGATAATGGAAATAGACAGCACTTGCCATGGTTTATTTTTACAACAGAAATTCTCTGGCAGCTGTATATGGGACATAACATGCCATCAGCCTCTCTTTGGGTAGCAGCCAAGGCAGCAGGAAAAGAGCCATGAAGCACATTCTTCTTCTTGGGCCTTTTGCGGCATAGACAGCGTGTTCAGTTCCAGCCGCATGAAACAGATCACGTTTTTGGAAAATAGATTAAGGAACATAGGCAGGTGCAGCTGTTTTTCCAGCCTCTGCTGAGGTAGGGAAAATGCTTTTTCCCATTCAAGACTTACATTCGATGCACCATGGGACCTGTCACTGCCCTTCTCCAGTGTGATGACTAATGAAAGCTAAGCACTTGGAAATCAGAGCTCTTCTGAGCACGTGTGCTGATTACTGCTCAGTCCATAAAGACCATTCAGGAGAGCATACAGATCACCAGGTCTCATAGTCCTATAATCTACTCAGATTGTTTAGAAGAAATTTGTTTGCCTGGAGTATACTTTTCATCTCTTTAGGTCCCCTTCTATGCAGCTAGAAACAGATCAGCAGGGATTCTCAAAATTTACAGACCTTTCAGCTTAATTCTTTTTGTAGGCAAATTCCTTTTGGCTCCTGCAAATTATATCTGTAACTTTCAACTTTCCCATGGCAAATGGAGTTCACCTGGAGAGTCCACAATGCCAATTCTATGTGGACAAGTGTTGTAGGGGTTTGGGAGATTCTAAGTCTAATTATATCCAGATGGACTAGGTAGATAATAATGGGATACTGCATCACCATGAGAACACTCCTCAAAGATTTGGACAAAAGTAGCCAAACTCAGACTCTTCCATTTACAGCTCTTGGGTAGTCAGTGAGTGGCTCCTCAAGAACCCACACCACCCACCAGCTCATGGTTCCAGACTGAATTTTCCACCCACCAACCTAAAAGATCCTTCTAGTGTGAGATATCCCCCACCCCCTGACTCGCAAACTAGCCCTACCCCACCCACCATTTGGCAAAGTTATAGGCCCTGTGTTCACTATAAAATTGCCTGGAGCTTTGGCAGAAGTGAAAGGAGCATACTCACAGGAGCAAGAAAACCTAAATCTCCCTTCCCTCCGCAAAGGCATTAGCAACAAAGTCTTCTGGTAGTGGAGGGGAAGGGAGACTTTCCTCTGAGCCCCCTTCAGAAATCAGCACAGTGGATAGAGCACAGGCCTGGGAGTCAGAAGGTCATGTATTCTAATCCCAGCTCTGCCACTTGTCTGCTGTGTGATCTTGGGCAAGTCACTTCACTTTACCTCATCTGTAAAATGGGGATTGAAACCGTGAGCCCCACCTGGGACAGGAACTATGTCCAACCCAAGTTGCTTGTATCCACCTCAGTGCTTAGTAAAGTGCTTGGCACATAGTAAGCACTTGACAAATACCATAATTATCATTAATATAGTCCAGTAGCCACAGAAGCCAGCTCTTGTCTCTAATCCCGGCTCTATTCTCAGCTCTGCCACCTACCCGCTTTGGAACCTTGGACAAGTCACTTGACTTCTCTATGACTCAGTTCCTTCACCAGCAAAATGGGGATTCAATACCTGTTTTCCCTCCCACTTAGACTACAAACACCATGTGGGACCTAATGATCTTGTATCTACCCCAGCACTTAATACAGTGCTTGGCACATAGTAAGTGCTTAACATATTCAATTTGTCACCTAATCCTGTTGGTTCTAAATTCACAACATTGCTAAAATCCACTCTTTCCTCTTCATCAAAATGCTTCCATGCTGATCCAAACACTTAATTTATCCCACCTTGACTACTACATCTACCTTCTCGCCAACCTCTCAGCCTTTCCCAGTCTTTCCCCACGCCAGTCCATACTTCACTCTGCTGCACGAATAATTTATCAACAAAAATGTTCAGTTCATGCTTCCCCACTCCTCAAGAATCTCCAGTGGCTGTTCATCCACCTCTGCATCAAACAGAAACTCCTTACCATTGGCTTTAAAGCATTCAATCAGTTTGGCCCATCCTATCTTCTCTCACTAATCTCCTACTTCAGCCTAGACCAGACACTCCACTCCTCTAATGCCAGTTTATTCAAGCTCAACAATCTTGCCACAGACCCCTTTCCCACAACCTTCGTCTAGCCTGGAACTCCTTCTCCCTCCATCTATGCCACACCACTACTCTCTCCACCTTCAAAGCATTACTTTTAGAAAGCATTAGTCTTAAGCATTAGAGAAGCAGCATGGCTCAGTGAAAAGAGCACGGGCTTGGGAGTCAGAGGTCATGGGTTCGAATCCCTGCTCTGGCACTTGTCAGTTGTGTGACTGTGGGCAAGTCACAACTTCTCTGAGCCTCAGTTACCGCATCTGTAAAATGGGGATTAAGACTGGGAGCCTCATGTGGTACAACCTGATTAACGTGTATCTACCCCAGCGCTTAGAACAGTGCTCTGCACATAGTAAGCACTTAACAAATACCAACATTATTATGATTATTATTACTAAAGTCACATCTCCTCCAAGAGGCCTTCCCTAATTAAGCCCTGTTTTTCTCAGCTCACTCTCCCTTCTGTGTCATGTATGCAATTCAGTATGTGACCTTTGGACATTTGATATTCACCCCACCCCCAACCCCATAGCACTTACATGTACCACAGTGATAATATGTGAATCTGGAGATGAGATCCTCTCGAGGTCACACCTGGAGAGTTTCCAGTATTCTACCAGTCTTGAATATGGGAGGTAGTGTCAAGCAGAGGCTTGACTTCATTCCTAGCTTGGGCAGTGGCTAGCAAGTGGAAGGCCAACTGCTACAAGTCAAAACTGCCCTGTGCTGGGCAGCATAAGCATGGGAGAGGGTCAAGAGCAGAGACTCAAGTTTACTGCATGGAATGAGGCAATGGTAAACCACTTCTATATTTTTACCAATAAAACTCTATGGATACACTACCAGAAGGATTGCAGATGGAGATGGGGAGTCTGGGAGAGATGTGTCCATGGTATTGCTATGGGTCAGAGACGACTCGACAGCATACGACAAAACAAGACTGGAGATGGGACAGTGGGTTTAATAACATCAGCTCTATTTACATAACAGGTGTCCCCTGCTGTTAGATAACTTAGATAATAATAATTGTGGTAATTGTTAATTGTTTAATATGTGCTAAGCACAGTATAAGATAATCAGGTCCCACATCGGGGCTCAGAGTCTGAATAGGAGGGAGAACATGCATTGTATCCCCATTTTGCAGATGAGGGGACTGAGGCACAGATAAGTTAAGTGACTTTCTCAAGGTCATATAGCACGTACATGGTGGAGCTGGAATTAGAATCCAGGTCCTCTGACCTCCAGACCCATGCTCTTTCAACTAGGCCACTCTGCTTCCAAATCTGCTCCAAGCCAGTACTGGAATACCACTGGTGTTGCTTGCTGATGGGGAACAGGGAAAGGAGTTACTTGGGGTCCTGGCTAATGGTCTTGAGAAAGGCACTTAACCAGAGAAGTCAGATGATTTCTCACTAAATCTGGACCTAGAAGGATACTGATATTTCATTACCAGCTGCGTATACCCCCCAGCTCTTTGCCCCTTACCCCTTCTGAATCCCCCTCTCCTCCCCCACTGCCCAATCTCAGAACTAGCCCATTCAGCAATAACTCCATAGATCTGTATGCTAAAGTTATTTTTCTGCAGTCTACAGCTATGCTACATTATTCCCAGATATGCCTCACTGTTTCGTTAAAACTTTTACTGTGTTTTTTCAACTCCCTCTTTTCCAGAAACATCGGTATTCCATTCTGGTACTGCCTTCAGAAAACAAAAGCCTGCTACTGCATTTAGTAGTATTCAGTCTGCTGCTCCTTATTCAAGGCAGGACCTGAGCCTGTGGACAAGAAACAGTTTCTACCCAAGCCAGTGTGTGATCAGCCTTATTAACGAGGCATATTCAAATGTTGAGCTTTTGCAACAAATTTTGGCCCTAAATTCCTGCTAGGCTGCAGTAGACACAAAAGCTACTTCTGAACTGGATTGGGCCCGGAGTTACTCTGAGAAAATCAAATATCTTATTGGGACAGTGAATGAACCAAACACATGTTCTTACTTTTCTGCTCTGCATTCCTCCCATCTGAATTTGCTACAAAAATCAGGAAATCCTCAGGCAAGACACGATTAACCTTTACAATCAGGTGTGTGTAGCCTTAGTCAATTCCTTTCTATCTTTCATCCCAAGAGAGACCCAAGAGAAAAGTCTCCACTTGCTTCATGATACCTAAAGAACTCCTTTAAGCTTCCAATTTGAATCTTTCCATGTTACCATTATTTGAGATTGGAACCACACAAGTTGCCCAATGTTGCAGCACCCATAAGAGAAGGCATCTAAAGTGATGAATTTTTTCCAGATACTGACACTTCCAGGAAGAAGGGTGGAATAGAAAGGGAGGGAAGGGAGGAGGAAGATGAGAAGAGGAAGGGTTGGTAGAGGCAGACAGGAGATAAGCAAGGATGGAGCATGGTGAGACGATGATGGTAAGGGAGAAGAGGAGGAAATGGAAACAATACTGAGGGTGAGGAGCAGCAGCGTGGACCTATTAGAAAGACCCGGGCCTGGGAATTAGAGAGCCTGGGTTCAAATCCCAGCTCTACCACTTACTTGAATATGCTGGGCCTTTAAGGAGGTCTAGAGTTATGCTTGCTCCAAAGATGTGCAGATAGGGACATTTCTGTGGGATTTCCTCAGTCATTCTTTGGTGCCTCTGTTCCTACAGCATCCACTGGCACAAAGCCTCTTGTAGCTTGAGGCCTGGCACGAGGGCCCTCCCACACAGTCATTATGGAGCTTGGAAGGGGACAAACCACAGCATGGCTTCCCTCAGTCCCTTACATTTGCCTGACCTGGTCTGTGCCCCTGGGAGAGGGGGGTAGACAAGTATAATGCCTTTTGCATAATGTCTTTTGACTCTTACTGCCATTCGAATACTTTCAGAAGATGTGAGAGTGCTTACTAAACATTTTCTCTTGGTTTTGCAAAACTTTGTGCTGGCGTTGCATCAGAAGGATGGACCTCCAAATCTGCAAAAATGGGATCTGGGCTTCAGCTAGTCTTTAGAAAACTCTACTCTTCACCCCCATGCTGCCACAACCTATATCCCCTTCCCTCTCCCTCACTCTATCTCCCTTTCTCTTTCTTTTCTTCCTTCCTCTTTCCCTTTCTCTTTCCTCCGCACACCTCGTGATGACATTTAAGGCTTATTTTACCATTTTATAAAATGTGGTTTGGAAGAGAGAGGTACAGAGGAGAGAGAGATGGGGAAGAAAAGGTAACAGTGTGACCAGGAAAAAAAGAATGAGGGGGATTATGAGTTCCTCTGGAAATAGGGGAGAGGGATCAGCCACACCTAACAAACATCCCAATCACTATGACAAATAAGTCCAGCAACTGGATTGATTGATAAATCAACTTAACTGACTTCAGGTACTCCAGTAACCTCACAGCACTTGTGCTTAACTCTGTAAATTTTTTTAAAATATTTCTGTTGGTGCTGCTGTTGGTGTAGCTTTCTGTCTTACAAGAAGACTCTTGCAGCATGAAGACCAAGACAAGTGTTCTGCTTGCCTGCTGTCTCCACCCTCCTGGCTCTCCCACTATAAGGAAGGAGAGTTCTACCTGATAATCAAGGGATTTGTCTGCACCAAAATTAACGGGTCTAGAGTTCAAATCAGTGGTTTTCTGAATAAAATGATGTCATCTAAAAGGATTCACCATTGAGATTCCAGAATGGAATCCTACTCGAGAAAATAACTGAAATGGCCGATTTGAACCACTTTAACAATAATTTCTTCTGGCCTAAATTAAATGCCCTCAAATTCCAAGCCACTAAAATCACCAACAATAAAGGATCCCTACCAAGAAAAACTTATAAACTACAATTCTGAAGAAAAATCCTTAATAGATTTGATTTTCCCTTTGTAGAAGCCAGAGGTCACTACCATATCCACTTCACATAGTGGCCTCCATTATTCATTCATTCATTCATTCGATAGTATTTATTGAGCGCTTAATATGTGCAGAGCACTGTACTAAGCACTTGGAATGAACAAGTCGGCAACAGATAGAGACAGTCCCTGCCATGTGACAGGCTTACAGTCTAATCCGGGGAGACAGACAGACAAGAACAATGGCAATAAATAGAGTCAAGGGGAAGAACATCTCGTAAAAACAATGGCAACTAAATAGAATCAAGGCAATGTACATTTCATTAACCAAATAAATAGGGTAATGGTTACTTTCAAGACATGCTTAGCATTTCACAGTAGGCACATATAGCAAGAACTGCATATCACCATGGTTACCACTTCTTCTTGGCTATATTTAGAAGTTAACATTAGCAAAGAGCTTCTTAAACTTAGCTCAATGGGACTCTCTGTAGTTTTGGAAAACCTTTGACAAAGACAAAGCCTTTGTGTTCTCTTGCTGATGAATTTTCAAAAAGATTGCATGGAGACTCTGTTAAGGTGACCAGATTTCTGTTCATCCATAGACTTAGGGGAGAAGTTTAAAATGGGGTGAGGTCACTGAGGAAGGGCAAAGAGAGTAGAAGGTACAGAAAGGTGCTCGGGAATTATTAGACTAGGTCCTTTGCCCTAAAAGGGATTCCAATCAGGGTGACTGATCACCTGGTTTTATAGTAGACAATCTGATTATTGATTATCTTGATTATCAGGTAGCTGACCTGTCCTCTGTCCCGTTCTGAAGTGGTATTGAATACCTTTATGTCTATCACTCAGTTAAGCTGCTCAGACAGAGAGCCAGACTTCACTCTGATCTGGGAGGGAAATGCAAAAGGCTCTGGAGAAAGTATGGGGTTCCGGCCCCTCCCCTCTGGAGAAACGTTGTGTGATCACACAAAATCATCATAATTCTGCAAAATAGTACCTATGACATCATCACATTATGCTGCCAGCCCTGCATGGTACATGTGATGTCACGTGCAGCTCCTTGTCCAAGATACAGGAGGGAATTCATTGGCTACCCCAATCTCTATGTAAATGAGAGAAGCCAGCCTGCATAGAAAATGTCCACTTCTCAACAACAACACATAATCGCCATAACAACACAGTGAACAACTTTTAAAAAATTCAGAAGTCAACAGCAAACTGTAGGACTGTGGTCTCAAAATGCTCTATTTTCTAAGTCATTTAATGGTACATTTCTGCATATACTCCCCACAGTTGTATCCTCCCAGAGAGCAGCAGAGGATGGTCAAGGGTGGCATTTCTCAAGTATCCATCGCCCATGGCCCTGACCTTCAATCATAACAATAACCCTCCTGGACATGGCCACTAATTCTGAAAGCCACCCTAAGGGTTACATACCCTGCTGCTCTTGAAGACACCTTGGGGTAATTTTGAAGAACTCCATTTCTGCCTATTTTCCAGATACCACCCCTCCATTTTCTGGCAGTTGCCTCCTTACCACCAGCTTCCTGCATGTGACCAGCTGAATGGGAGATTCCCCTGGAAAGACAATACGGGGCATCAATTTAATGCCCTGCACGTGGCATGCACATGGAGATTGTAGTCCTCTTTCATCTTTTCCCACCTCAAACTCCACCACTTTGGTGACATCACAGAATGCCACAGGTTGCAAGAGGACCAACGGTTGACTGACTTTCCCCTCAGAAAGCTGTTGAATCTGAAAATAACAAGAGGTTCAAGAAGGATTTAGGGAAATTCCTGTTTCAGCTATCCATAGTGGGTTACTAGAGGGAAAGTTAGGGATTTTAGGTAATCAGAATCTTTGCCTGAAACATTAAATTCTTTATATAGCTATTAATGTTACAGAACATCCTCTCCAGGCTTCTCTAATTTATTTCCCAGCATTTTTAGCCATAGCAACCCATAAACCAACTCTACTACTTGTGAACTTAGATATATCCATCATCAGGACTTTTGTATAGTTAAATATTGATTTTGACTACTCTAGTTGCAAATAGGTCTGTCTCCCTCATTAGAGTGTAAACTTGCGGATGGGAAATATGACACTTAATTATTCTGGCTTTCCCAAGCGCACTGCAACTAGTGGACACTCAATAAATGCTGCTCCTTCTATTACTTCTCCAGAGATGGATGACTTCATGCCCTGAAGTCATGAGGGAAACTACTAACTGCCAGCAGGAGGCATCATCATGCCCATGATGATATATGATATTGATAGCCCACTTTGTTTAAAGCTCTGCACTGGCTATTTGGGAAGTTAGAGAAATGAATAAGATCAGGGGCTGGGGGGAAGGTAAACATTGGAAAATTATTAACAGTTTAAAATGTAACAGTATACCAATAATTCAACACAAAGAATAAGAAATGTTACCACCACCTCCTTAACACATATCTTAAAAGCACTATTTCTCCCTCTAGCTATAATTGATTTAAGAGTCTGTCTCCACTGATGGACTGAAAGCTGCTGGAGGGAAGGGATAATGTCTCCTACCTCTTTTGTACAATCCCAACCACTTACTACAGAGCTCTGCCCACAGTAGGGGTGGTGAGACTTTCTCCTCTCTCCCTGGGTGACTTGTCCCTGGAATCAAGAGACCCAGGTCATGCTTGAAGGCTTCCATCAGCCTTCCAGAGCAGCAGGAGGAGAGGGGCTTCTGAAGGAAGTGGTGGAACAGGGGTAGGCATAGCCTCCCAGAGGTAGAGAAGTAGTGTGGCTCAGTGGAAAGAGCATGGGCTTGGGAGTCAGAGGTTGTGGGTTCTAATCCTGGCTCCACCACTTATCAGCTGTGTGACTTTGGGCAAGTCACTTAACTTCTCTGTGCCTCAGTTACCTCATCTGGAAAATGGGGATTAAGACTATGAGCCCCATGTAGGACAACCTGTTTACCTTGTATCTACCCAGCGCTTTGAACAGTGCTTGGCACATAGTAAGAACTTAATAAATACCAATTAGAAGTATGGGTTGAGGCTCTTCCAGTGTCCCAGTGCCACCCCTCATCCTCTTCCCCCCATCAGCTCACTCCAATTTAACCGCTTCCCACACCCTCCTCCTACACCTCAGCCAAGTGCAACCTGTGGATTCCCTCCTCCATTATGGGAAAGCTTCCTTTCATCCTTGACCCGTTCCTGACCCAGTCACTGCTCCTCCTCGCCATCACTGAAACTTGGCTCTCCCCAGATGACACAGTCTCTCCTGCCACTCTCTCTAGAAGGGGCATTATTTCACCCACTCCCCCAGGCTCACGAAAGGGGGAGAAGTTGGCTTCCTTCTCACTTCCTGTTGCCACTTTCACATCATTCCACCCTGCCCATTTCTTTCTTTCCCTTCATTCGAAGCCCATATCATCTGCCTCTACCTCCCACACCAGATACTAGTAACAGTCATCTACCATCCCTCAGGCCCCACTTCCAACTTTTTGAACCATTTTGTTCCCTTTTTCACATTCCTTTTCTCTTTCTCCATCCCTACATTGATCCTTGGAGACTTCAATATCCACATAGATGTTCCTGATGACCCTTTCACTGCCAGCTTTCTATCACTCCTCAACTCTACTCATCTCCTGTTCCACCCACTCACCAACTTGGACACACACGCTATCTTATCATCTCTAGTTACTGTACAATCTCTATCATCACAAACTATGATATCCCTCAATTGGACTACAACTTCCTCACCTGCCTTCTCTCCCACACACCTCCTCTTCACAAATCTGTCCTCTTCTCCAACAAAGATCTCTGATCTTTTGACCCTATTCAATTTTCTCAAGTCATCATGCCCTATTTACCTTCCACATTCATTCAATAGTATTTATTGAGTGCTTACTATGTGCAGAACACTGTACTAAGCGCTTGGAATGTACAAATCGGCAACAGATACAGTCCCTGCCCATTGATGGGCTTACAGTCTAATCATCCAATCTACCTCCCCTTGATGCCCAAATTGACACCCTCAACACCACCTTCTGTACTAAACTCAACTTACTCACTCCTCTATCTTTTGGTTGATCTTGTACCACTAATCCACAGCCCTGGGACACCTACATAGGCTGCTTCCTTTGCTCTTGTGAACAAGTCACAGAGTGCTGCTGGTGGACGTCTAGATATCAGACCGACCTTATCCACTGCAGATTCATCTTTCCATGCTTTAATTCTACCCTCTCCTCTGCGTGGCAAACGTATTTCTCCATCCTTCATGATACCAATATGTCCATTGCCCTTGCCAGCTGTCCCAAATGTTTAACTCCATACTCAAACACTTTGTCCTCCCACCTTCCCCATCTCTTGCCCTTAATGACCTAGCCACCTACTTTAATGAGAAAACTGAAACTATCAGATGTGCTGTCACTAAAATCTCCCCTGCTCCACTCCATTCTTTCCATCCTCCTGCTCTTTCTTCAATTTTCTCATCTTGCCAATCAGTATCTCAAGAGGAGATCTGCCTCCTCTCAAAACCCACCCACTCCAGCTCTGCATCCTACCCCATCCTTTCGCACCTTATCAAAGCACTTGCCCCCTTCCTTCTTCCCTCCCTGACCTCCACCTTCAACTGTCCATTCTCCAGTGGCTTCTTCCCCACTGCTTTCAAGCATGCTCATGTCTCCCCATCCTAAAAAAAAACACCTCCCTTGACTCCACGGCTCCCTCCAGTTATTGCCCTATCTCCATCCTACCTCCATCCTCTTTAAGTTCTGATTCTCTCCTTGACCTCCTCCAGTCTGGCTTCTGTCCCCTTCACTCTACAGAAATGGCCCTCTCCAAGATTATCTATGATCTCCTTGCCAAATCCAATGACCTCTATGCCACCCTAATCCTCCTAACCCCTAAGCTGCCTTCAACACTGTCATCCACCACCTTCTCCTGGAAACATTATCCAACCTCGGCTTCACTGACACTGTCCTTTCCTGGTTCTCTTTCTATTTCTATGGCTGCTCATTCTCAGTCTCTTTCAAGGGATCCTCCTATGCCTCCCATCTTCTAACTGAGGGAGTCCCTCAAGGCTCAGTTCTGGATCCATTTCCATTTTCCATCTACACCCACTCCCTTGCAGAACTCATTCTATCCCATGGCTTCAATTATCACATCTATGAGAAGCAGTGTGGCTCAGTGGAAAAAGCATGGGCTGGGGAATCAGAGGTCATGGGTTCTAATCTCAGCTCTGCCCCTTGTCAACTGTGTGACTTTGGGCAAGACACTTAACTTCTCTGTGACTCAGTTACTCTATATGTAAAATGGTGATTAAGACCGTGAGCTCCACGTGGGACAACCTGATCACCTTGTATCCCCTCCAACGCTTAGAACAGTGCTTTGCACATAGTAAGTGCTTAACAAATACCATCATCATCATTATTATTATAAAGACGATTCCCAAATCTACATCTCCAGCCCTGATCACTCTCAATCAGATCAGACACAGTCCCTATCCCACATGGGGCTCACCATCTAAGGGGGAAGGAGAACAGTTATTGCATCCTCATTTAACAGATGAGGAAATGGTGATAGAGAGAAGTTAAGTGACTATCCCAAGGTCAAACTGAAGGCAAGTGACGGTGCCAGGATTAGAATCCAGGCTTCCTGACTCCCAGACCCATGTTCTTTCTACTAACTCATGGTGTTTTAGTGTTTTTAATGACTCCAAATATCACCCAAACCCAAAGTCAAGCTTAGTTAAGCCAACTGTCAGAACTTCCAGTTAACTGACTGAATATGCAAATCTTGTAATCTTTTAATGTCTTTAATGAGAATAGAAAAACAAGAAATAGTAATCAAACTTGGCTTCCAAATGAAGTGCTGATTTTCATCATCTGTAACCCATCTTTTAGAGGCTTTATATGTGCTTTTGCAAGGGAAGATAATGCAGTATCTTCGGGGGGGGGGGGAGGGGGGGCGATAATCCTGCAGAATGTAAAGTATTTACAATGTAATGGCTTGTCATATGGACTCATCAGGCCCTGGGCCTTTACCATAAGCAGCTTATCAGTGATCACAGCAGTGGATAGAGGGAGCCATCAGAGCTGGATTGGTTTCTTACTTAACTTTGGCATTGAAGGGTATCGATGAAACGTGGTGATGCTGTTAGATGACAACAAGCCATCAAAACAATCCTTATTATAATATTGGGAAACTGCTTGTTTGCCCATATTTCTGGAGAGAAATACAACCCTATGCTCTCCCAAAGCAGAAATTCAAGTAGAGCAGAGGGTTTCTGGTTTTGTAAAGGGAAGACAGGGTAATGGAGCATAAATGAGGTCAAACTACCTCTGTCTAGTAGAATGGGAAAATTTCTATCCCAGAGCTTAGAACAGTGCTTGGCACATAGTAAACATTTAACAAATAACTCCAATGGATAGCATTTCTGGAATTGCATGTGGAGGCATTGGTGATGTCCTCCACAAAGGTGGAGCGGAGCAAACCATCATTACAGTTCCTCAGGCTACAACTAGACATTTTAACTCCAACGGCAAGAAAGAAATCTTGTCCTCCCCCAACAAAGTTTGTTTTAAATTTGATGGGTCCAGGAAAACTGACACTTGAGGGCCAAGGAAGTTAAAGAGAGGAGCACACTTTAAGCACATAAATTTTCCAAATACTTCCCTCTTAGTAATCTCATTTGCCCTAGCCAGCCTCTCTGGGAGGTAATAAAAGGTGTGGATTGTTATTCTCATTTTACATAGAAGGAAACTAAAGCAGAGGACTAAAGGATCACACAACTGATCAACAGCTTAGCTGGTTCTATAGCCCAGGTTTCTGGACTCCCAGGGTCAGTAATCCGTCCACTATATCACTCATGCCAATCCATCCCTTTCCAAATCAGGATGCTAACAGCAGGACAGGTTCTACTTCCACCTCTCCATTTGAAAGAGGTTGACATGGGTGCTAAGGAGTTACCGGGCTAGCAAGTGACTGGTGCCAGGTGGGGTTAAAGACTTCCAGGAGAAGATGGGTTTTTCAGAGTGCTTAGAAAGAGGGAAGGGACATAGTATGGCAAAGAGGAGTGGAGAGGACACTTGAGTGAGGGATGGCACACACAGTGGGAGGCAGGAAGTATGTCTGATAGACAGGAGTAGACAGCCCAAGCAGAGATGTAGGAGGAGCTAAGGATAATTAAGAAACTGGGGCCAATTAATGGAATACTTAAAAGTCCAAAGGAAGGTCTCTCATTGTTTAAGTGATTTTAAGTTAATTAAAATAATTAAATGCATGTATTTATGTGTTAAATTTAATTGATGGTCATTGGCAACTATACGCTTATAAGGCTTTCTAGCTTTCTAAGAGGATAAGAGGAGCAGCAGCAGGATGGAATGGTGTATTGCTGCCATATGTTCCTGGACAGTCAGCCAAGATCATACTGGACAAAGGTGATTTCAGGGAACTGTTCTTCAGGACACAAAATGATTCAATATTTAAACCATGCTAGAGGGTCTCCTCTGGCTTTCTGCAGGGGAATTGTGGATAATCCAATGAATAAAAGAGTTTGAATGTTGGTGTGAAGTTCTTGTTCATCTGCTGTTTTACCCAGCACTCTTGATCCAAATGTCTAGGATTCTCTCCCCTACTAGACTGTAAAATAATTGTGATCAGGGAACAAGTTTACCAACTCTATTGTATTGTACTCTCCTAAGCACTTATTACAGTGTTCTGCACCCAGAAGAACTCAATAAATATCACCAATTGGTAGATTGATTCTCTTGAAGTAATTAATCAAAGAAAGACAGGAAAGTTATTTTAATTCATCTTTACAATTCATCTTTAGAGAAGCAGCGTGGCTCAGTAGAAAAAGCCTGGGCTTGGGAGTCAGAAGTCATGGGTTCGGATCCCAGGTCTGCCACTTGTCAGCTGTGTGACTGTGGGCAAGTCACTTAACTTCTCTGTGCCTCAGTTACCTCATCTGTAAAATGGGGATGAAGACTGTGAGCCTCACGTGGGACAACCTGATTACCCTGTGTCTACCCCAGCGCTTAGAACAGTGCTCTGCACATAGTAAGCGCTTAACAAATACCAATATTTATTTTTTTTACAGCCAGGACTAAAAGTTCCATGATTAATCAGCTCATGCCTCTAGTGAAAACCCAGTACACCAATGTCTGGATTCACAGTGGAACTGTGGATCTGATAACAGTTGCAAAGGGGAATATGGCCTTTAAGTGAATGCTGGTAAAAAAAAAATACTTAAAAGTTTGCAGAAATTCTTTTGGTTAAGCTCTGGATCCCAAATTATCCTGTAATTTTTTAGCTAAAGAGAGATTACAAGTTTTAATTGACCAATCATGCTATTTTAGCAATCTGAGCTATAACACGTCCAGGGATACACCACAAATATGGAAACCATAAGGACCCATACCTGTTATGGTTCTCGTTGTTCCTGTCCCCTCAAAGAGCCAGTCACTTTCCAGACCCAACATTGAAAACAATTCCATTCACAAGTACCTATTTAGTTTGTTTGCATTACACATATAGGCTTCCCTCTTCAGAAAAACAGTTTTCTTTGCTTTAGTCCACATTGTCTACACATAGCTATACCCAATTTGTGGTACTGCTATACCTGATGCTTCAAAATTACCATTTGCTTAGTACACTTGTGTCAACATCAGGGTAATGACCCAGCACTTTGGGAAAAATAAGGAATCTGAGCAGTTCCTTTCTGCTGCTTACTAATTGTTGCCATCTTGACCTTAGTTTCAATCCAAGAATAATAAGGCTGGTAACTGGAGGCTTCTGCCCCAGTTCAGTTCAACTTGCCCTGAGAGTGACTGGTTAGGTTCATGGAGACAAGGCATTAAGTCCAAAGTTGATCCCTCATGATTGGGCTGGGAGACTGCCCGATTGACAGCTGAAGTCACTACCCTCCCAAATTCACTCAGCCAGCAGCTTGCTGGGACTCCACTTCCTAATAAAAATAATAATGAGTGATATTTGTTATGGTCATTCTGTGCTAATCGCTCTTGCAATCTGGATTTCATCCTCTGCACTCTGGTGAGTGCAGTCTCAATAAAGTCTCTAGAGTCTCCACTGATCTCCTGGCAATATCTAATGGGCTCTATTCTTCACTAATCCTCCTCAATCACTCCACTACCCTTGAGATGGCTGACATCCTCCTCCTCCTAGATTCCCTCTCCAACCTCCAACTAACCTACCCCACTACCAGGACACCTCTGGGGGCCTTGGAGGTAGGATTAGTAATATGTAGCTCCAAAAATATTTGGCATGCCCATATGTCTTACTCATCTATGACCACTCATCATTCAGCACTGAGCATTCAGGGTCTACCATGTGAAGAACTTCAGGCAAAATGATAGATTCTATGAGAAGCAGCGTGGCTTAATGAAAAGAGCACGGGCTTGGGAGTCAGAGGTCATGGGTACTAATCCTGGATCCACCACTTGTCAGCTGTGTGACTTTGGGCAAGCCCCTTAACTTCTCTGTTCCTCAGTTACCTCATCTGTAAAATGGGGATTAAGACTGTGAGCCCCACATGGGACAACCTCATTACCTTGTATCTACCCCAGTGCTTAGAACAGTGCTTGGCACATAAGTGCTTAACAAATACCATCATTATTATAGACAAATGATCTTCACCAAACACTTGCCTTATGTAGACTTTCCACCCGTGGTTCTTGGAATTTTACCCTGCTTACCTTCCACCCGAACACAGCTGAATTCTCACTTTTACCCTGCTTACCTTCCACCTGAACACAGCTGAATTTTCACTTTCTGGAGGAAGAAGTGCTACCTGCAAAGACAAATGTCACCAAATTCTAAGCTTCCCTAAGGAGCTATCCCAAAAATCAATCAATCAATTAATCAGTGGTGTTTACTGAATCCTTACTGTGTGCAGAGCACCAACAAAGTAATCTTCCATGAGAAAAGTCAAGTAGCACTTCAAACAGATGACATGGTTGAGTTAATCTGCAAGGAACACTTTGTACTAAATTTAGAAACATTTTCCATCTCCTAAGCCAATTTCAAATAAATAATTTAAAAGAAATGCCTGGGAGGCTGCCCAGTGAACCTTACTAGTCCAGGCCATTCAACTGTAACACGTGCCTTTCAACCTATTGAATGCAGTTTTGGAAGCTTCCTATCTCCTGCTATGTGCCACTGTCAAGAATGGGAAGCAGAGACAGCACTTCAGTGTCCAGCCTGATTCCAGATGGGATGTATTCAGAACTATGCAAATAATGCACCCCATTGTAGTTCTCTGCTCTCTACTTGTGGCATTTGACATTTGTAGCTTTCTTCCCCTTCTTCTCCTGCTCCAGATTGTTCAACCAGAAGCCAAGTTTCTAATAACTGAAGAGCCCCATTCAGTCAGTCATGCTCATTGAGCTCCTACTTTGTGGACACCACTATACTGGGTGATTGGGAGAATAGAAGTAAAAGATTCCATCTCTGCCCTCAAGGAGCTTACAATTAAAGGCAGTTGGGAAAAAAATGAAAAGGATTTGTTACTCGCTGGGCTGATGCAGGCCCAACCTGATTTTCAACCCTCCCTTGACCTCATGACTCCCTCCAGTTATCTCCCAATCTCTGTCCTACCATTCTTCTCCAAATTCCTTGAGCTAGTTATCCACACCTGCTGTCTCTAGTTCCTCTCCTCTAATTCTCTACTGGACCTCCTCCAATCTGGCTTCCATCTTCTTCACTTCACAGAAACCACCCTCTCGAAGGTCACCAGTGATCTTTCTTGCCAAATCCAACAGCCTCTATTCCATCCTAATCCTCCTCTGTCTCTCAGCTGCCTTCGAAACTGTGAACCATCCTCTTTTCCAGGAAACATTATCTAAACTTGGCTTCATTGACACTGTTCTCTCCTGGTTCTCCTATTTTTCTGGCCTCTCATTCTCAATATCTTTTATGGGCTCCTCTTCTGCCTCCCACCCCCTAACTGTGGGAGTCACCCAAGTCTCACTTCTGGGCCCACTTCTATTCTCCATCTACACCCACTCCCTTGCAGACCTCATTCACTCACATGGTTCCCACTACCCTCACTATGCAGATGATTACCAAATCTACATCTTCAGCCCTGAAATCTCTCCTTCTCTGCAGCCTCGCATTGCCTCCTGCCTTCAGGACATCTCTACTCAGATGTCCTGCTGAAACCTCAAACTTAACATGTCCAAAATAGAACTCTTTATCTTCCCACCCAAACCCTGTCCTCCCCATGACTTTCCTGTCATTTTAGATATCACCACCATCCTCGCTACCTCATAAACCCATAAACTTGGCATTATCTTCAACTCACCTCTCTTATTCAACCCACATATTCAATCTGTCACCAAATTCTGTCAGTTCAACCTTCTCAACATCACAAAAATCAACCCTTTCTTCTCCATCCTAACTATTACCATGTAAACCCAAGCACATAACCTATCTCACCTTGATTACTGCATCAACCTCCTTGCTGACCTCCCTGCCTCCTGTCCCTCCCCACTTCAGTCAATCATATTTATTGAGTGCTTACTATGTGCAGATCATTCATTCAATAGCATTTATTGAGCGCTTACTATGTGCAGAGCACTGTACTAAGCGCTTGGAATGAACAAGTTGGCAACAGATAGAGACAGTCCCTGCCATTTGACGGGCTTACAGTCTAATCGGGGGAGACGGACAGACAAGAACAATGGCAATAAATAGAGTCAAGGGGAAGAACATCTCGTAAAAACAATGGCAACTAAATAGAATCATGATCATGGTACTAAGCATTTGGGAGAGTACAATACAAAATTAGCAGACATATTCTCTGCCCATAACAAGCTTACAGTCTAGAGGAGAGACAGTCCATACTTTTCTCTGCTGCCGGGATCCCTTTTCTACAGGAATATTTAGTCCATGTTTCTCTACTCAAGAACCTCTAGTGGTTGCCCATCCACCTTTGCATCAAATACAAACTCCTTACCACTGTCTTTAAAGCACTCAATCACCTTGTCCACTTTTTCCCTAACCTCTCTGATTTCCTACTACAACTCAGCCCACACACTTCGCTCAAGTAATGCCAACCTACTCACTGTACCTTGATCTCGCCTATCTTGCTGCTAACATCTTGCCCATGACCAGTCTCTGACCTGGAATGCCCTCCCTCTTTATAGCTGACAGGCAATCATTCTCCCCACATTTAAAGCCTTATTGAAAGCACATCTCCTCCAAGAGTCTTTCTGCAACTAAGACCTCATTTCCTCTTCTCCCACTCCCTTCTACATTCCCCATGCATGTGGATTTGCATCCTTTATTCACCCCTCCCTCAGTCCCACAGCACTTATATACATATCCATAATTAATTAATTTATATTAGTGTCTGTCTCCCCCTCTAGACTCTAAGCTTGTGGTGGGCAGAGAATGTCTACCAATACTGTTATACTGTTATATTGTATCTTCCAAGCACTTAGTACAGTGTTCTGCACACAGTAAGTGCTCAGTAAATTTGCTTGATTGATTGACTGGTAAGGCATGCATCAAGGCCTATGGTACTTACTTCCTTGTCCATACTTTCTGATTAACTCAGAAGTCAATCAGAATGGCAGCTGATGTCTAGCGTTGCAGGGAGGACTGAGCTCATCCCCAACTCCCTGTCATCAATCTATCCAGATACTAGAGACTGGTCTCACAACTGTTCTCACTAGAGACTGTTCTCCCATCTCACAAGCCTGCAACCATTGTGTCATCCTTGACTCCGCTGCCTCATTCACCCCACACATCCAATCCGTCACCAAACTCTGCTGATCTCACCTTCACAACATAGCCAAGATCCGCCCTTTCCTCTCCATCCAAAGCTCAAAGCTCTCCATCACCGTGACCCTTCCTACCTCACCTCCCCTCTCTCCTTCTACAGCCCAGCCTGCACACTCTGCTCCTCTGTAGCTAACCTCCTCACTGTGCCTTGTTCTCGCCTGTCCTGCCATCGACCCCTGGCAGAGAAGCAGCGTGGCTCAGTGGAAAGAACACAGGCTTTGGAGTCAGAGGTCATGAGTTCGAATCCCAGGGCTGCCACTTGTCAGCTGTGTGACTGTGGGCAAGTCACTTAACTTCTCTGTGCCTCAGTTACCTCATCTGTAAAATGGAGATTAAGACTGTGAGCCCCACGTGGGACATCCTGATTCCCCTGTGTCTACTCCAGCGCTTAGAACAGTGCTCGGCAAATAGTAAGCGCTTAACAAATACCAACATTATTATTATTATTATTGTTATGTCCTATCTCTGGCCTGGAATGCCCGTTTTCCTCATATCCGCCAAACTAGCTCTCTTTCCCCCTTCAAAGCCCTACTGAGAACTCACCTCTTCTAAGAGGCCTTCCCAGACTGAGCCCCCTTTTTCCTCTGCTCCTCCTCCCCTCCTCATAGTCCCTACTCCCTCCCTCTGCTCTACTACCTTCCCCACCCCAGAGCACTAGTGTATATTTGTACATATTTATTATTCTATTTACTTTATTAATGATGTGTATATATCTACAACTCTATTTATATGATATATAATGAGATGATGAGAAGCAGCATGGCTTAATGGAAAAAGCATGGGCTCGGGAGTCAGAGGTCATCGGTTCTAATCCCAGCTCTACCACTTGTCAGCTGTGTGACTTTGGGCAAGTCACTTAACTTCTCTGTGCCTCAGTTACCTCATCTGTAAAATGGGGATTGACTGTGAGCCCCATGTGGGACAACCTGATTACCTTGTATCTACCCCAGAGCTTAGAACAGTGCTTAGCACATAGTAAGCACTTAACAAACACCACCATTATTTATCTATTTTGATGCTATTGATGCCTGTCTACTTCTTTTGTTTTGTTGTCTGTCTCCCTGTTCCAGACTGTGAGTCTGTTGTTGGGTAGAGATTGTCTCAATCTGTTGCTGAATTGTGCTTTCAAAGCGCTTAGTACAGTGCTCTGCACACAGTAAGTGCTCAATAAATACGATTGAATGAATGAATGTTCTGAGGTAAGTTCAGCAGTGGTGGGTGACACCTCTGACACATGATTACAAATGGAAGTTGCAAACATCTGTTCCTGGTGTCGATTCAACCTGAAGAATGTATTTTGCTACTATGGACAGGACCATGTTGGCACAGTGGGAAAACAGAAAAATTCCAGTGGGCCAGTGCCTGTGTGGGTTGATTTGGCCTAAATCTACATCTGGGTAGGAATCAGTAGTTGGAGCCACTGCAAAGCTACCCAGAGCCTCTAAGGAGAAGTTGGAAGTAGAAGAGCTTCCATTCTACAGTCCCTTTTCCCTATACTCTATCTTCCCCCACTGCCCTGATCCTAAGCTTTCAGGCCAGGGAACCAAGATTTCAATCATTGCTTATTCAATTAATAGCATTTACTGTGTGCTTATTCTGTACAGAGCACTGTACTGAGCACTAGGACAAGTACAAAAGAGCTAGTACTCATGATTCCTGGTTTCAAGGAGCTGATAATCTATCAGGGAGACATACCTCAAAATAAATTATAGGTAGGAGGAAACAATAGAGTATTAAAATAAATACATATGTACAGTGGTGTTGTATAAGAACCCAAGCCCCTCTAAGAATCGCAATTGGAGAGTTTCCAGTACTCTAACCAGTCTCAGCTTTGGGAGGGAGAGTCAAGCAGAGGCATACCCATTCCATTCCTAGTTTGGGAAGTGGCTGGCAAGTGGAAGAAAATTTGTTACCAGTCAAAACTCACCTGTGCTGGGCAGCAGAGTCAAGGTTGAAACTCTAGCTTACTCCATGGAAGAAGGCGATGGTAAAACACTTCCTTATCTTTACTAAGAAAACTCTATGGATACACTACCAGAATGATTGCAGATGGAGAGTGGAGCATTCTGGAAGAGATGTATCCATGGAGTCTCTATGGGCTGGAAACTACTCAACAGCATAAAACAAGACAAGAGCCAAAGTGCTAATTGGCATGGAGAGGCAGTTAGGGGGATATAGGAAGGTTGAGATAAGAAATTAATCAGGGAAGGCCACCTGGAGGAGATGTGATTTCCAAAGACCATGAAAGTAGGGAGGGCTTTGTTAACGGGGAGGGAGTTCCAGGCAGGAGGAAGGCCTGAGAAAGAGGTCGATAGCCAAAAACTTGAGAATGGGACACTGTGAGTAGGTGGGCTTGAGAGGAAGGAAGCATGTAAAGAAGGTGTAAAGGGAGAGGAACAAGGATAAGTAGAAGCTAGAGAACACATTAAGAGCCTAAAATCCAGTGGTCAGAGGTTTCTGCTTGATATGGTGAGAAATGGGCAACTACTGAGAGTTTTTGAGGAGTAGGGAGAAATGCAAAAAGCAGTGTTTTAGAAAAATGATCCAAGCAGCTGAATATTATGTGGGGTTGAGATGGGATAAGCAGGAAGAAAGAAGGTCAGTGAGGAGGTTGATTCAGAAGTCAATTGGGAATATGGACAAGTATCAGCACAGTAGCAGTTTGGGTGGAGAGGAAGGGATAGATTCTGGAGACGTTGGGAAGGAAGAACTGGCAGGATTTGGTTACAGTTTAAATATGGAGTTTGAAAGAGAGGAGTCAAGGATAGTACCCAGGGTAGGAGCTTGAGAGAAAGGGAGGATGGTGGTGTTGTCAACAGCGAAAGGAAAGTTGGGTGGAAGAGATGATTTGGGAGGGAAGATGAGTTCAGTTTTGGACTTGAGGAGTTGAAGGTCCCAGTGGAACATATAAATAAAGATGTCCTAGAGCAAGGAGCAAGTGCAATACTGCAGAGAAGGAAATCAGTTGGGACTAGTGAGGTAGATTTGGAAGTCACTGGCAAAGAGATGGTAATTGAAGCCTTGAGAGTGGATGAGTGCAAGGGTCTAAGTGCAAATTGAGAATAAGAGGGGATTCAGAATTGAGTCTTGAGGGTTCCCTATGGTTCAGGAGTGTGAGGGAGAGGAAGAGCCAGTGAAAAAGATCAAGGAAGAGTGACCAGAGTGATAGGAGGAGAACCAGCATTCATTCATTCATTCAATAGTATTTATTGAGTGCTTACTATGTGCAGAGCACTGTACTAAGTGCTTGGAATGTACAAATCAGTAACAGATAGAGACAGTCCCTGCCCTTTGACGGGCTTACAGTCTAATCGGGGGAGACAGACAGACAAGAACAATGGCAATAAATAGAATCAAGGGGAAGAACATCTCATTAAAACAATAGCAAATAAATAGAATCAAGTTGATGTACATCTCATTAACAAAATAAATAGGGTAATGAAGATATATACAGTTGAGCAGATGAGTACAGTGCTGAGGGGATGGGAAGAGAGAGGGGGAGGAGCAGAGGGAAAGGGGGGAGAAGAGGGTTTAGCTGCGGAGAGATGAAGGGGGGGGTAGAGGGAGCAGAGGGAAAAGGGGAGCTCAGTCTGGGAAGGCCTCTTGGAGGAGGTGAGCTTTAAGTAGGGTTTTAAAGAGGGGAAGAGAATTAGTTTGGCAGAGCTGAGGAAGGAAGGCGTTCCAGGACCGCGGGAGGACGTGGGTCGGGGTCAACGGCGGCATAGGCGAGAACGGGGGACGGTGAGGAGGTGGGCGGCAGAGGAGCGGAGCATGCGGGGTAGGCAGTAGAAAGAGAGAAGGGAGGAAAGGTAGGACGGGGCAAGGTGATAGAGAACCTTGAAGCCTAGAGTGAGAAGTTTTATTTTGTGCGGAGGTTGATAGGCAACCACTGCAGGTTTTTAAGAAGGGGAGTGACATGCCCAGAGTGTTTCTGCAAGAAGATGAGCCAGGCAGTGGAGTGAAGAATAGACTGGAGTGGGGAGAGAGAGGAGGAAGGGAGATCAGCGAGCAGGCTGACACAGAAATCTAGCCGGGATATTACGAGAGCCTGTAGCAGTAAGATAGCCATTTGGGTGGAGAGGAAAGGGCGGATCTTGGCGATATTATAAAGGTGAGACCGGCAGGTTTTGGTAACGGATTGGATGTGTGGGGTGAATGAGAGAGCCAAATCAAAGATGACACCGAGGTTGCGGGCCTGAGAGACGGGAAGGATGGTCGTACCATCCACAGTGATAGGGAAGTCAGGGAGAGGACCGGGCTTGAGAGGGAAGATGAGTTATGTTGGTCATGTTTAGTCATGTTGAGTTTTAGGTGGCAGGCAGACATCCAGGTAGAGACGTCTTGGAGGCAGGAGGAGATATGAGACTGAAGGGAGGGGGAGAGGACAGGGGCAGAGATGTAGATCTGTGTGTCATCTGCACAGAGATGATAGTTGAAGCCGTGAGAGCAGATGAGTTCACTGAGGGAGTGAGTGTATATGGAGAACAGAAGAGGGCCAAGAATGACCCTTGAGGAACTCCAACAGTTAGAGGATAGGAGGGGGAAGAGGAGCCTGCGAAGGAGACTGAGAATGACCGGCCAGAGAGATAAGAGGAGAACCAGGAGAGGATGGAGTCCATGAAGCCAAGGTGAGATAAGGTGTGGAGGAGAAGGGGATGCTCGACAGTGTCAAAGGCAGCTGAGAGGTCAAGGAGGATTAGAATAGAGTAGACGCCATTGGATTTGGCAAGAAGGAGGTCATGGGTAACCTTAGAGAGAGAGCAGTCTCGGTAGAGTGGAGGGGATGGAAGCCAGATTGGAGGGGGTCCAGGAGAGAATGGGAGTTAAGGAATTCTAAGCAGCGAGTGTAGACGACTCATTCTAGGATCTTGGAAAGGAAGGGTAGTAGGGAGATAGGGCGATAACTGGAAGGGGAAGTGGGGTCGAGAGAGGGTTTTTTTTAGGATGGGGGAGACATGGGCATGTTTGAAGGCAAAGAGGAAGAAGCCATTGGAGAGTGAGCAGTTACAGATAGAAGTTAAGGAGGGAAGGAGGGCAGGGGCGATGGTTTTTATAAGGTGAGCGGGAATGGGGTCCGAGGCACAGGTGGAGGGGGTGGCACTTGCGAGGAGGGAGGAGATCTCCTCTGAGGATACTGCAGGGAAGGATGGGAAAGTAGGGGAGAGGGTTGGGGGGCGAGGCAGGAGGGGGAGGGGTGACTTTGGGAGCTCAGATCTGATTGTGTTAATTTTGGTGATGAAGTAGGTGGCCAGATCATTGGGGATGAGGGATGGGGGAGGGGGAGGAACAGGGGGCCTAAGGAGAGAGTTAAAGGTCCAGCAAAGGACAGTGTCAGCGAAACCAAGGTTAGATGTTTCCAGGAGAAGAAGGTAGTCCACAGTCTCAAAGACTGCTGAGAAATCAAGAAGGATAAGAACAGAGTAGAGTCCATTAGATATGGTGAGGAGGAGGAGGTCATTGATGACCTTGGAGAGAGCAGTTTCAATTGAGTAGATGTGAAACCAGATTATGGAGGGAGCGAAAGAGGAGATAGCTGGAGTTTGTATGGAAATGGTAGGTGGGAGATAATACAATGGTCTGATGGTGCAGTGGGGTCAAGAAAGGGGTTTTTAGGATAGGGGATAAGTGGTGGGCACAAGCAGAGAGAAAGGAGCCCTTAGAGACTGAGTGGTTGAAGATGGTGGTCAAGGAAGGAGGAACAGTGTGTGGAAGTGTAAACTCTTTGTGGGGAGGGATCATGGAAGTCATGGGTTCTAATCCTGACTCCGCTACTTGTCAGCTGTGTGACCTTGGGCAAGTCACATAACTTCTCTGTACTTCAGTGACCTCATCTATCATCGATTCTCTGTGAGCCCCACCTGGGAAAACCTGATTACCTTGTATCTACCCCAGTGCTTAGAACAGTGCTTGGCATGTAGTAAGTGCTTAACAAACACCAACATTATTAGTATTATTATTATTATTACTCTACTGTATTGTACCCTCTCAAGAGCTTGTACGGTGCTCTGCAAATTAAGCACTCATTAAATACCTTTGGTTGATTGATTTACTGGTAAGATGGGATAGGATCCAAGGTCCAGGTGGAGGGAGTAAATTTTATAAATGGGTAATAATACTAATAATAATGATTGTGGTATTTTTTAAACACTTACTATGTGGCAGGCACTGTTCTTAGCACTGGGGTACATATAAGGTAATTGGGTTGGACACAGTCTCTGTCCCACACAGGACTCACAATCTCAATTCCACTTGTCAGATGAGGTAACTGAGGTACAGAGAAGTTAAATGAATTGCCCGAGGTCACACAGCAGGTAAGTGGCGGAGGCGGGATTAGAACCCAGGTCCGTCTGACTCCTGGGCCCGTACTCTATCCACTAGGTCACACTGCGTCTTAGGTGGGCAATCTCCTCTTGAGAGATGGCAGGGAAAGACGAAAGAGTGTGTCAGGTGGGGGTGGGAGTGGGTGGAGGGAGATGGGGAGGTAAGGGTTTGGTTTTGGGGAGTCCATGCCTGATGATTTTGATTTTGTCAACAAAGTATCAGGGGCGAAACAGAGTGAAGGTGGGACAAGGTGGTTTATGGAAGGAGTTAATAGTATGAAATAGTTGGTCACAGTGAGAATGGGGGTCAGTAAGGGAGGAGGAGTATTGCTGAGTGGAGGAAAGGACAGAGTTATATCATATGAGGATGAATTTTAGTTGGATGCCTGGATTTACTCCAACAGTGCTCTGAGGGACAAGTATATGAATGGAGGAAGAGTACTGTGGAGGTGATCCAGGGTTGGTGGTTCATTGTATAAGATCAGTGAAGGGGTATGGGGGTGAAGGAGTTGAGTGTGACAGGTAGGGCAGAGTTGAAGGCATGGATTTGTACGTCAAGATAGGGGAGATAATAATAATAATAATAATTACGGTATTTGTTAAGCACTTACTATGTGCCAAGCACTGTTCTAAGCACTAGGATAGATAAAAGGTAATCAGGTTGTCTCAAGTGGGGCTCACAGTCTTAATCCCCATTTTACAGATGAGGTAATTGAGGCACAGAGCAGTAAGTGGCTTGCCCAAGGTCATATAGCAGACAAGTGGCAGAGGCAGGACTAGAACCCAAGTACTCTGACTCCCAAACCCATGTTCTTTCCACTAAGCCATGCTGGGTAGGGAGTCCAAATGGAGCATGATGACATAGGATAAGATTTCCCATTCCTGAGCATGGGTTTTGTATAAAGGAAAAATAGTCCAGCCCAGCACAACAATGAGGGAAAAGGAGAAGAAAAGGCAGAATAAATGAAGGTATTTTAATCCTCATTTTACATATAGGGAAACTGAAGCATATAGAAGTTAAGTGACTTACCCAAGGTCCCACAGGAAACAAGGGCAGAGCCAGAACGAAAACCTGGCTCTCCTGACTCTCAGTCTTCTGCTCTTTCCACTAGGTCTTGCTGCCCACACAAAGTCCCTGTCTTACACAGGGCTCACAATCTACCTTATCCCCATTTTACAGATGAGGAAACGGAGTCAAGAAGAGGTTAAATAACTTGTCCGAATCACACAAAAAGTCAATGGCAGAGCCAGCACTCGAGAGAAGGTCTCTTGACTCTCAGTCCACTAGGCCAAACTACATGTGATTCAGTGCTAGAAGGATTCCTAAGGAACCACCATAAATTACTCAGCTCCACATTTCACGTTCATTTGCTCCACTTTGCCATATGGGATTCAACTTTTCACACATTTGTCAAGAATCTGCTCAACTTGCTTGGCCTCATCACTTCCAAGGTGGGCCAATCCATCACAGAGAGGCAAATCTTGAAACTTATTCTTGCATGTGGGAGGCAAGGACCAAATGACAGATACGGCCAAAGGTGGAGCCCCTGCCTGCTAAGCAATGTCTTGTGGGAGTTGGCTTCATGCATTATTCACCAGCTGGCCTTTAGAAGAATAACTTGGTATAAAAAGGTCAGCTAAGCACAGAAGGGTGCAGACCTGACCAAATATAGCGTGGAGAGGCTTTCTGCTGTCTCAGTGAAGCTGCCATGGAAGCTGGTCTATTGAGGTCTCAAAACTCCAGAGCCATATAGGAATTAAAGGAGAAAGCAAAGGGCCTCTTCATCCCTAGGAGAAGCCAGGAGGAATTACTCTGGTGCATGAGCAAGAGAAGAGCCTTTGAGACACACACAGTGAGAACCCTACAACAGGGTTTGTGCTTCGCCCAGTCATGCAGGGATGTGGAAATCCTGCCAACATAAAATAATTTTTGTTCCTATTTGGAATTCACCCCCTTCAAATACAGAGACGTTCAAATTCCTGGAACAAGGAAAGAATATAGCAAGTGCTTTGTTTTCTGTATGCCTGCTAAGGGTGAAGGTGAGGGATTATATCATATAGGAGGAGTTGATGGACTCAATAAAATCAGTAACAAATGGAGACAGGCAGCAATCATCACTCTCCCTCTTCCATCCCTTTTTTCCTCCTATGTACTAAGGCCCAGAAGACAGCAACTCCAGGTTCACTTGGTCTCAAATCACCCTGGAGACAACCAACTGAAGTACTGAGCTATACACAAGCATGGGATTATACCGATGTAGCCATTCTCCCTAGGGCACATGCACCTTCCCTGTTTAACCCGCTGACACCTCACGCTCTTATCTCTCTTGCATCCTAGCTCTTGCTACCTCCTAGTCCCCCCTAACTTCCACTAATCACCCCTGCCCTAGTGTAATTCACCATCCCAACCCATTCAGTACTCTGTCCTATGCTTACTGCTCTTTGGTCCCAACACTCATCTCCACCTGCTCTAAACTGCCTCAATAATTCTACCCTGGCTGCTCAACACCACCTCTCACAAAGTACTTCTGCTTCCAGTTCTTATTCCCAAGCCTCCGGGAAGCCCCTCCACACTATTCCTCCTTACTTCCTGCTGATTCTCTGTTGTTTTGTCCTGGAGAGCGAGAGCCCAGCTTTCCCATTACTGGGCAACATCACCCTAACACTCACCTCAACAAGAGAAGAAAACTTCAGAACTTATTTAAATCTGCCCCTCTCATTCTTTGGTTTATCAAACCTGTTACCATTTACCTTTCCAATGTAGTAGTAATAGAAACAACAGCAGCAGTAGTAGTTTACTAATAGTACTAATTGAGAACCTACTAAGTACAGTGCACTATACTATGTGGATATGTATAGCAAATGAACAAGACAAGTTTCCTGCCACAAGAAACTCATAATCTAAGATGGGAGACAGATATAAAAATCTTATCCAATAGTGGGTGCAGTAGGAAGAACAAGGGTCAGGTAGGGAGTTGAATAAATGTGCCAAGAGGGAGTATCAGAATAAAACAAAATAGTGAATGAAGAATCAAATTGATATGCACAATACATGCAGACACACACACACGTAGTTAACCTTCATATTAGATGAAGATGCCACCGAAGGTGAAATTCACTTATTTGTGAATTTGTGTGTCTTTAAAGGCTAATGTAGAACCAGTGGTCTCAGACAGTGTAGTGCACATCCAAAGATTATCCTCTGTTCTGTTGTCAGTTTTTCTCTATTTTCAGTGCCTCATGCTATTTTCACTTTTGTCTTCCCACCTCAAGATCCTTGCAAAACTTGTGCTCTTTCTTTGATGTCTGTGTGCCATGCTAATCTATCTGTAACAACCAACTCTCTGTTTTCAGCTGGGTTGCAGAATTGTCTGAGGCCTTGTTTTACTCTATCCTAGTGATAATCATATTTATTAAGCACTTAACTAGGGATTATTATTAAAAGTTAAGGAACAGAGCAAAAAGGTGGGCCTACCTTTGAATGTCAAGAAAACAAAGATTATGACAACTGGAAGTTTTAACATATTTGTAGTGGATGGAGGGAAGATTGAAATAGTTGACAGTTTTTCTCTCCTGGGATCAATAATCAATAATAAAGAAACTAACAGTCAAGAAATATGCCGACGATTAATGTTAGGAAGACTTGATATGAAGAGCCTGGAAAAGGTCAAGAAATGTGCTGATGTAAAAATTGCCACAAAAATACAAAATTGTCGATTTTATGGTGTTTCCAGTGACAATGCATGAATCTGAAAGCTGGACAGTGAAAAAACAGGATAGAAAGAGCATCAGTTATTTTGAAATGTGATGTTGGAGAAGGCTTTTGCTAGTACCATGGACTGCCCAAAAAACAAACAAATGGATTTTGGAGCAAATTAAGCCAAAGTGGTCTCTGGAAGGCCACATGACTCGACTTAGATTAGCATATTTGGGACACATAATCAGGAGGACTACTTTTCTGGAGAAGACACTAATGCTAGGAAAAGTCCAGGGAAAACGGGGAAGAGGTAGACTAGAAGCTAGATGGATAGAGACCATAATAACGATAACGGAAGAACCGTTAGGTTACGGATTACGGCAGAAGACTGGATGTTCTGGAGAAAATATATACATAGAGTTCCTATGAATCGGAAATGATTCAACAGCACTTGATAATAATAATGAGCTAACTGCTGGGGTCAGTACAAGATTATCAGGTCAAAACCAGCCCCTGTTCCACACAAGGTTGATCTAAGCATAGTTTCTTTGTCCACCTCCTTTCAGCTCACCAAAAATGAGCAGTTAGAGTGTCCTGCTGTAGTTCATTCTGCTCACAGGCCCCACCCAGTGCAGCTTTGTTAAAGTGAGCAAAGATTCAATAGTAGGAGACCATCTTTGCTCTAACACTTCGTAGCTTGCAATCCTGTCTTTCCACTAATATTTGAGTGTAGCTCCTAAATAACACTGATGGAACTGCTCAAGGAATGGAATGTGATATCTGTGTGGAATCCAGGTCTCACAGTTGAAGAGAAAATTGTACAGCACTCCAGCTCTGTAGACCTTTACTTTGCTACTTCACTCTTTCTGGCAATCTTCTAGAAATGTGCTGGCCTTCTGTTTTCTTCTATATTTTTGCACTGTTGGTCAGTGTGCTTTGAAGGTGGGGAAGGAAAGAATGTCTGATATATCATTAGTCTTACAATAGTGATGATGATGATAATGATAATAATGTTGGTATTTGTTAAGCACTTACTAAGTGCAGAGCACTGTTCTAAGCGCTGGGGGAGATACAGAGTAATCAGGTTGTCCCATGTGAGGCTCACAGTTAATCCCCATTTTACAGATGAGGTAACTGAGGCACAGAGAAGTTAAGTGACTTGCACTCAGTCACACAGCTGACAAGTGGCAGAGCCGGGAGTCAAACCCATGACCTCTGACTCTGAAGCCCAGGCTCTTTCCACTGAGCCACGCGAAGGAAAGAGTGTCTGATATATCAGTAGTCCTACAATAGTGATGATGATGATGATAATGATAATGATGATGGTATTTGTTAAGCACTTACTATGTGCCAAGCACTGTTCTAAGAGCTGAGGTAGATACAAGGTTATCAGGTTGTATCACGTGGGGCTCACAGTCTTAATCCACATTTTACAGATGAGGTAACTGAGGCACAGAGAAGTTAAGTAACTTGCCCACAGTTGACAAGTGGCAGAGTTGGAATTACAACCTGCAACCTCTGACTCCTGAGCCTGTGCTCTTTCCACTAAGCCACGCTGTTTTTCTATAGTAACAGAATGAAAACAGAAAGCAAAACTAGACATACACACACACACCCAATAGGGGAAATGAGCCTAGAGGAAGGTTAAGGTTAATATGTGTGACAGAATGAAAAAATAGAAAAGAAAGAGAAAGTATGAGGAAAAAATGAAATAATTAAGGAGAATGAAGCTCTGTAATATGAAGGATGTTAATGAGCTTATGAAAAACAGATGGACAGGACTAAGACCAATTAGAAGAAAATGACTCCTCTTACCAAAATTGCAGTAAACAATTCTGGTTATGGAAGTGACCATTCAGTCCTGTCTGCTCTCTTCTCCTGCCACACCCTATCTTACACTCTCTGCTCCTCCCAAGATAACTATCTAACTATACTTCACTCTCCTGTTTCTAACCCTTGGCTCACATTTTTTCCCCTTAATGAAAAGATGTCACATTCAAGTCCTTGAGCAGTTCCCTCATCCTTTAATCTGTCAATCACATGCTCTCTTCCTTCAAAGCCCTCCTGAAAACTCACCTCCTGCAGAAGCTTTTCCCATTTAATCCTCACCTTCTTAGTCATGTCAACCTGTCAACCAACCACGTTAGCACTCGTGTGTATCTACTTATTTATGCAATCTATTCCTTTAATGACTCCCTTTTGGTTATTTACCATCCATATCTCTGATTTTCTCTTGTTCCTATTTTATGACTTTAATTTGTGTCCACCTGTCCCCCCATTCACTGGTAGACCTTTTGAAAGAGAGATTGGTACTTTAACCTCAACTGCATGTTCTCATGCTCTGCACCCTCGAGATACCTTAGAAATGTTGGTAATGATGATGATTATGACAGTGGATGAGAATACAGATAAAGAACTAACCAGAAATAGCAACAACAAGCAACATGCAACAAGCAACAAGCATCATGAAGCAGCATGGCTTAGTGGATAGAGCACAGGACTGGGAGTCATATGGACCTGGGTTTTCATCCCTGCTGTCACTTGTCAGTTGTGTGGCTCAGTTACCTCATCTGTAAAATGGGGATTAAAACTGTGAGCCCCATGTGGGACATGGACTGTGTCCAACCTGATTAGCTTGCATCTACCCCAGTGTTTGGTACAGTGCCTGGCACACAATTACAGTTTAACAAATACCATAAAAAAAGATGAGGAGAGACTCTCTAGAAGGTGAGAAGAGAAGGGGAGGGGGGCATTGGAGGGGTAGAGACCTTAGAAGTGATGGAAAGAGAAATGAGAGAGGAGAAAGGAAAAAGAAGGAAAGGGGTAGGGGAAGGATAAAGGAGAGAAGGGAAAATGAGAGGGAAGAGAGAGGGATAGGGAAAGAGGGGGAGAGAAGAAAAAAGAAAAAGAAAAAAGAGAGGACATTTAGAAACAGTGAGGTAATGAGGGGAAAGTTATCCCTACCTCCTTCTTCTCTACCTTTGACCACCGTGACTGTCCTGTGCCATCATCTGGTACAAGCTTTCATAATATCCCGACTGGATTATTGTGTCAGCCTCCTCTCTGATCTCCCTTCCTCCTGTCTTTCCCCGCTCCAGTCTATTCTTCATTCCACTGCCTAGATCATCTTCCTACAGAAACTCTCTGGGCATGTCATTCCCCTCCTCAAAAACCTCCAGTGGTTGTCTATCAAGCTTCACATGAAACAAAAACTCCTCACTCTTGGCTTCAAAGCTCTCCATCACCTGGCCCCCTCCTACCTCACCTCCCTTCTCTCCTTTTACAGCCCACCCCATACAGTCCGCTCCTCTGCCACTAACCTCCTCTCGGTCCCTCGTTCTTGCCTGTCCTGCCGTCGATGCCTGGCCCACATCTTACCACATGTCCTACCACTGACCTGGAATTCCCTCCCTCCTCACATCTGCCAAACTAACTCTCTTCCCCTCTTCAAAGCCCTACTGAAAACTCACCTCCTCCAGGAGGCCTTCGCAGACTGAGTCTTCACTTTCCCTCTGCTCCTCCTCTTCTCCCCATTCCCCCTACTCCCTCCCTCTGCTCTTCCCCCTTTCCCTCCCCACAGCACTGGTGCATATTTGTATATATTATTTATTACTCTATTTTATTAATGGTGTGTATATATCTATGATTCTATTTATCTTGATGGTATTGATGCCTGACTACTTGTTTTGTTGTCTATCTCCCCCGTTTAGACTGTGAGCCCATTTTTGGGCAGGGATTGTCTCTATCTGTTGCTGAATTGTACATTCCAAGAGCTTAGAACAGTGCTCTGCACATAGTAAGCACTCAGTAAATATGATTAATGAATGAATGAATGAATACTTTGCTGGGCACCACTACCTCCAATTGCCCAGTCCCAGCTATTCTGCCAGAACCAGGGGACCAGGTTGTCATCACTGGCCATTAACACATTGCCATCAAAGGATTGTGGTGGGTGATGAGCAGAACTGGGCTGCCAGAGGCTGGAGATAAGCCCAACTATATGGCCACACTAAAATTGGCTCTTTTGGGGTATGAAAAGGAATTTCCAGCATCCAGATGAATGATGTATCTCTGGCTATGCCAGAATCTCCCAAATCGCCAGAGGGCCCAGCTCAGACACAGCAGTAATGTAATTCCTATAATGGCCATAGTACACTCCATGGTGGGACATTTTCAGGTGGGACCCTTAAAGCATGACTCTTCCAGGTGTGGGGATAGAATCCCAAAAAGTATGACCATACTGCCCAATGTGGGATATCTGGTCACCTCAAATGCGGCAGGCTTAGGCACTGCCCCAGCTCCCTGGAGGTTCCACAAATTGGGAGAAATCCTAGCCCAGAGAGAGGCAGGTCTGACCCTGACAAGCATATATATAGTACAATGGCACTAATTCCATGGTGATAGAGGCATTAACCTCATCAGATTGGTACTGAAGGGAACCCTCCTCCAGGGATGAGGCCAAAGTTCTAGAGCTCCTGCAGGGATTGTCTATTCATTCATTCAATCGTATTTATTGAGTGCTTACTATGTGCAGAGCACTGTACTAAGCGCTTGGAATTTACAATTCAGCAACAGATAGAGACAATCTCTGCCCAACAACGGGCTCACAGTCTAAACAGGGGAGACAGACAACAAAACAAAACAAGTAGTCAGGGATCATTACCATCAAGATAAATAGAATCATATTCATTCATTTAATAGTATTTATTGAGTGCTTACTATGTGCAGAGCACTGTACTAAGCACTTGGAATGTACAAATTGGTAACAGAGACAGTTCCTGCCCTTTGACGGGCTTACAGACTAATCGGGGGGAGACAGACAAACAAGAACAATAGCAATAAATAGAATCAAGGGGGAGAACATTTCATTAAAACAATAGCAAATAAATAGAATCAAGGTGATGTACATCTCATTAACAAAATAAATAGGGTAATGAAAATATATATAGTTGAGCGGATGAGTACAGTGCTGAGGGGATGGGAAGAGAGAGGGGGAGGAGCAGAGGGAAAGGGGGGAAAAGAGGACTTAGCTGAGGAGAGGTGAAGGGGGGGTAGAGGGGAGGGGTAGCAGAGGGAGCAGAGGGAAGAGGGGAGTTCAGTCTGGGGAGGCCTCTTGGAGGAGGTGAGCTTTAAGTAGGGTTTTGAAGAGGGTAAGAGAATTAGTTTGGCAGAGGTGAGGAAGGAGGGCATTCCAGGACCGCAGGAGGACATGGCCCAGGGGTCGACGGCAGGATAGGCGAGAACGGGGGATGGTGAGGAGGTGGGCGGCAGAGGAGTGGAGCGTGCGGGGTGGGCAGTAGAAAGAGAGAAGGGAGGAGAGGTAGGAAGGGGCAAGGTGATGGAGAGCCTTGAAGCCTAGAGTGAGAAGTTTTTGTTTTGATCATATATCATAGATATATAGACATCATTAACAAAATAAATAAATAAATAATGTATACAAATATGTACAAGTGCTGTGGGAAGGGGAAGGGGGAAGAGCAGAGGGTGGGAGTAGGGGGAATGGGGAGGAGAGGAGGAGCAGAGGGAAAGGGAAGACTCAGTCTGGAAAAGCCTCCTGAAGGAGGTGAGCTTTCAGTAGGGTTTTGAAGAGGGGAAAAGAGTTACTTTGGCGGATGTGAGGAGGGAGGACATTCCAGGTCAGTGGTAGGATGTGGGGCAGGGGTCGACGACGGGACAGACAAGAATGAGGAACTGTCAGGAGGTTAGCAGCAGAGGAGCGGAATGTATGGGGTGGGAGGTAGAAGGAGAGAAGGGAGGTGAGGTAGGAGGGGGTCAGGTGATGGAGAGCTTTGAAGCCAAGTGTGAGGAGTTTTTGTTTCATGCGAACGTTGATAGGCAACCACTGGAGGTTTTTAGGAGGGGAGTGATATGCCTGGAGAATTTCCCATAGAAAGATAATCTGGGCAGCGGAATGAAGATTAGACTGGAGCAAGGAGAGACAGGACGATGGGAAATAAGAGAGGAGGCTGATGCAATAATCCAGTCGGGATATTATGAGAGCTTGCACCAGCAAAGTAGCAGTTTGGATGGAGAGGAAAGGGCAGATCTTGGCAATGCTGTGAAGGTGAGACTGGCAGGTTTTGGTGACGGATTGGATGTGTGGGGTGAATGAGAGAGCAGAGTCAAGGATGACACCAAGGTTGTGGGCCTGTGAGACAGGAAGGATGGTAGTGCCAACCACAGTGACAGGGAAGTCAGGGAGAGGACAGGGTTTGGAAGGGAAGATAAGGAGCTCAGTCTTGGCCATGTTTAAGTTTTGAGGGGCCACCCAGTCTGCTTCCTGCCTGGAATCTCCCTAGCTGCTGCTGTCACCACAAAAGCAACTGTGACTTCAGCTCAGTTGGATCATTTAATTATTATTATTATTATATTTGTTATGTGTTTACTATGTGCCAAGCACTGTTCTAAGAACTGGGGTAGATAAAACATAATGAGGTTGTCCCACATAGGACTCACAGTCTTAATCCCCATTTTACAGATGAGGCAACTGAGGCACAGAGAAGTTAAGTGACTTGCCCAAGGTCAAACAGCAGACATGTGGTGGAACTGGAATTAGAACCCATGTCCTCTGACTCCCAAGCCTGTGCTCTTTCCACTAAGCTACACTGCTTCTCTGTTTCATCTTCTTCTGCTTCTCTGGTTCTTCCAGAACCAGTGCAGATGACTTGACTGATGATGCAGTGACTCTGAAACCGAACCCCCATCCTGTCCCCATGCTCCCTGGAAAGACCAGGAAGGAAGACACTTTGTCCTCATGAGGCTTCAAGAGCAAAAGGAGCTTCTAATCTGGCCCCAAAATATGGGGAGGGCTAAAGAATCCCTGTAGCAGCAACAATGGCAAAGGAAAAGATGAGGTGGCAGAGAGGGTAAAAACATTTTTACCTTATTCCTCTCTCTTCCTCCTTCTTTCCCTTTCCTCCTTTCCCAATCCACCCCTCCACTCCTCCTCTTCTCCCTTTTCCTCCTCTGAACCTTTTTTTACCTCCCTTCCCCTCTTTGCCCTGCTCCCTCAGCATCTTGTCCCACATTGCCCCTTACACTCAAAGTGAAATGTTGGCACCCCAGATGTGATAGTTAATGGAAATGTAAAGCTATCTAGGACTCAAAGTTTTCAGTTGAATGACAGTCTGGGGCAGTAAATCTGAGCTGCCTGTAGTTTATGGTGGAACTAGTTGTCCTTTGTATTGTGTCTACTTGTTTTGTTTTGTTGTGTGTCTCCCCCTTCTAGACTGTGAGCCCATTGTTGGGTAGGGATTGTCTCTGTTGCCTAATTGTACTTTCCAAGTGCTTAGTACAGTGCTATGCACACAGTAAGCACTCAATAAATATGATTGAATGAATGAATACAGTGATGGGAATGTCATGGGAAGGACAGGGTCTGGGTGGGATGAGAGAGAATTATGTTTTGTACATGTTACATTTGAGGTGTCGATGGAACATCTAAATAGAGATGTATTGAAGGCAGGAGGAAATGTGAGACTGCAAAGAAGGACAGAGGTCAGGAGAGAAGATGTAGATTTAGGAATCACCCATTTAGAGATGGTAGTTGAAACCCTCGAAGCGAATAGATTCTACAAGAGCATGGGTGTAGATGAAGAATAGAAGGGGACACAGAACTGAACCTTGAGGGACTCCCACTGTCAGGGAATGGGAGGCAGAGGAGGAGCCCATGAAAGAGATTGAGAATGAGCAGCCAGAGACATAGGAGGAGAAATGGGAGAGGACAATGTCAGTGAAGTCAAGGTTAATTAATGTTTCCAGGAGAAAGGGATGGTTGACAGTGTCAAAGGCAGCTGAGCAACTGAGGAGGATTCAGATGGAGTAGAGGCTGTTGGATTTGGCAAGAGGAAGATCATCGGTGACCTTTGAGAGGTCAGCTTCTGAGGAGTGAAGGAGGGGGAAGCCAGATTGGAGGGGGTCAAGTAGACACTTGGAGGAGAGGAAGTGGAGACAACAGGTGTAGACAACTTGCTCAAGGACTTTGGAGAGGAATGGTAGGAAGGAGATGGCGCAATAACTGGAGGGAGCCACGGGAACAGAGGAAGGTTTTGGGGACATAGGGGAGACATGAGCATGTTTGAAAGCAATGGGGGAAACACCACTGGAGAGTAAACGGTTGAAGATGGTGGTTAGGGAGGAAAGAAAGGAGAGGGCAAGCTCTATGATAAGGTACGAAGGGATGGGATCCAAGGTGCAGGCGGAGGTGCTGTCGTTCATTCTCCTCCTGTGTTCCACCCACAGAGCTGTGGTGAAGTGTTAATATGGCCTTGGAAAGCAGAGCAAGCTTACAAAATGTCCAACAAAAATAGTTAATGAGTCTACAGTACCAACTCAAGTAACCTGGTGTGCATATTAGGAGGGCCTTCAGGTTGGAACATAGCCCCATTGTTGGTTCAGTAGAAAAAGTACAGCTTTTGGGAATTTGAGGACCTGGGTTCTAGATGGGCTCTGCAAGTAGGGGAATACCTTTTGGGGCTGTGCCATCACTGATGAAGATTTTTGACCGAAGGACCACCTAGAGCATTTCAACAGGAATCCTGAAAAGTAGCTGGCTAATGTGAGTGACTAAGATTGCCTTGAACACCAAGGCAACAACCTGCAGGGCCATAGCACACTGTACAACTTTGGCACAATGTTGTGCTCAATTTGGCCCTAAATGGGTCCAATGTATACAAAAAAAACCCCTTCCCAAGCACTCTGCTATGTGCTGCACCCATCTGCCTACTCACTCATTGCACGTTGTGCCCCAGCAAGAATATTACTGGCACAGATGTATATATCCTTTCCTCTAGAACTGTAATTTATTTTAATGTCTGTTTCCTCCTCTAGACTATTTAAGCTCCTTGTGGGCAGGGAACGTATCCACCAACTCTACTGTTTCACACTCTCCCACACTGCTCGGCATATAGTAACCACTCAATAAATACCACTGATTAAAATTGATAAGAGAGTGTTAGTGGCACCGTGCAAGCCATTAAGCACATTTCCTTCTCGCAAGTTCTTCATTCATTCATTCAATAGTATTTATTGAGTGTTTACTATGTGCAGAGCACTGTACTAAGCGCTTGGAATGTACAATTCGGCAACAGATAAGAGACAATCCCTGCCCATTGACGGGCTTACAGTCTAATCGGGGGAAGTTCTTGGTCTTTAAGCCTCAGAATCGGGGCTCAACTGTCATTCATTCATTCATTCATTCATTCATTCAATAGTATTTATTGAGCACTTATGGTCTGCAGAGCACTGTACTAAGCACTTGAGAGAGTACAACACAATAAACAGACATAGTCCCTCCCCACAACAAGCTTACAGCCTAGAGGGGGAGACAGACATTAATATAAATAAATAAATTGCAGATATGTGCATAAGTGCTGTGGGACTGGGGTGGGGGTTGAATAAAGGGAGTAAATCAAGAAGGTGCAGAAGGAAGTGGGAGAAGAGGAAAGGAAGGCTTACTCAGGGAAGGTCTCTTGGAGGAGATGTGCCTTCAATAAGAGAAGCAGCGTGGCTCAGTGGAAAGAGCGTGGGCTTTGGAGTCAGGGCTCATGAGTTCGAATCCCAGCTCTGCCACTTGTCGGCTGTGTGACTGTGGGCAAGTCACTTAACTTCTCGGTGCCTCAGTTCCCTCATCTGTAAAATGGGGATGAAGACTGTGAGCCCCACGTGGGACAACCTGATTCCCCTATGTCTACCCCAGCGCTTAGAACAGTGCTCGGCACATAGTAAATGCTTAACAAATACCAATAAGGCTTTGAAGTGGAGGAGAGTAATTGTCTGTCGGATTTGAAGAGAGAAGGCATTCCAGGCCAGAGGCAGGATGTGAGCAAGGGGTCAACAGAGAGATAGATGAAATTGAGGTACATTGAAAAGGTTGGCATTACAGGAGTGAAGTGTGCAGGCTGCACTGTGGGAGAATAGAGAGATGAGGTAGGAGGGGGCAAAGTGATTGAGTGCTTTAAAGCCAGTGGTGAGGAGTTTTTGTTTGATGCAGAGTTGGATGGGCAACCACTGGAGTTTCTTGAGGAGTGGGGAAATGTGTCCTGAACGTTTTTGTGAAAAAATGATCCAGGCAACAGAATGAAGTATGGACTGGAGTGGGGAGAGACAGGAGGCTGGGTAGTCAGCAAGGAGGCTGATACAGTAATCAAGGTGGGATAGGATAAGTGATTGTATTAAGTCTTTCACAAAGTCTTCTACTCTAGTTTAGTTTTCCTCCCTTCTAGTCAATGTTTTGCTAGTTTGTTTTCCATTTCCACAATTCCTTTTTCTTTTAAACAAGTGTTCAAAGCCTCTTGATTCTTTGTTGTCCTCTGTTTTCAGCCTTCTCACACCATCCAATAAGGAGCTGCATTTTTCCTATCTCTTTCTCTATCTTTTAATATATTGGAAGGCTATTCTATTTGCTTTTATATCTTTTGTCGATAGCATGTCATTTCACTCAGTCAGTCAATAAATTGCATTTACTGAATGTTTACTCTGTGCAGAGCACTGTACTAAGCACTAGGGAAACTACAATATAACAGAGTTGGGAGACACTTTCCCTACTCATTACAGATATGCATATAAGTGCTGTGAGGCTGAGGGAGGGGTGAATGAAGGGTGCAAATCCAAGTGCAAGAGGGTTGCAGAAGGGAGCCAGAGAAGAGGAAATGAGGGCCTAGTTCAGGAAGACCTCTTGGAAGAGATGTACCTTCAATAAAACTTTGAAGGTGAGGAGAGTAATTGTCTGGCAGATATGAAGAGGGAGGGAATTCCAAGCCAGAGGCAGGGCATGGGTGAGAGGTCGGCAGTCAGATAGATGAGATTGAGGTACATTGAGTAGGTTAGTATGAAAGGAGTAAAGTGTGCGGGCTGGGTTGTAGTAGGAAATCAGGGAGGTAAGGTAGAAGGGGCCAGGTGAATAAGTATTCTAGAGCCAATGGTAAGGTGTAAGATGTTTCTGTTTGATGCAGAGGTGGATGGACAACCACTGGAGATTCTTGAGGAGTGGGGAAATATGGACTGAAAATTCTGAAGAAAAATGAACTGGGCAGAAGAGTGAAGTATGGACTGGAGTGGGGAGAAACAGGAGGCATGCAGGTTAACAAGATGGCAGATGCAGTAATCAAGATGGGATAGGATAAGGGCTTGGATTAATATGGTAGCTGTTTGGATAGAAAGGAAAGGGTGGATTTTAGTGATGTTGTGAATTCCTGCTTGTGTTTTCCATCCCAATAAACCACTGTTTTTTCACTCATCCTCTTTAGGGAGCAGACCTAATCTTCACCTGCACAGGGATAGTTTACTCTTTGGAGAGTAAGAGTTCCTTAAGGAACACCTGGCTGTCCTGACTGCCCACTCCACCACTTAAACAATTGTCCTTCATACTTGAAGAGGATGCCACTGATGATGAAGTTTGTTTATGGAGGGTGAATGGTTGAAAAGGTCACTCTCAGACCCACAAACCCAATCACAGTGGGCAATTTAAAGACTGCCTTTTTTGTGTTATTGTGCTGTTGTTTTCAGTTCCTAGTGTTGTTTACCTTTACTTCCTGTTTCACAATCCCCTCAAACTCCTGTCCCAAAAACATGCTCCCTTTTTGTTTGAAGTGTATTATGCTGGTCTGTCTGCCTCAGTAGTCTCTCAATGTTTAGTAAAAATGTGTTACTGCCCTGAAGCTCTGTGTTATGGGATCCTTAAAGTGTTTCTTCTGCCCCTCTTGTTTTCAGTTGTCCAATTTCAGTTCACCATATAGAGGCCTTGAGGTTCACCCACATCTAGTGTCCAGTGCCTTGACCACTGCCTGGTAGAACTTCTTGTGGAGAAATTTCCCTTTTGCTTTCCCCATTAGGGATTGTAATGGGATTCCTTGTTCTAAAAGGGATGATCTAACATTGCTGTGGTGCCTCTTGCAACTGCTTCTGTTGCCCAGAAGACTTACATTTAGCTGACCTAATGGTTTGAAGGCTACCTTTGATTTCACTGTGGACATCTGTCTCATGCAGTGCCTCTACAGTGCTCACAATTGATGTTGCTGATAATGGAAATGATTAAGTCTAACTTTCTTAAAATGGATTTTATTTTGCTGATTTCCTCTTTATTTTTCCTAGACTTCTAAATTCTACCAGTTTATGGTCCCACTCCTCCAGATATCCCTCCTTATCTAGAAGGCTTTACAAACAGGACACAATCATATCTATTTGGGATGGTTTAAGGCAGATTCCTCTTAAAAGCAGAAGAGAAACATCTTGCCCTTTCCAGACCCACATTCTTTGTATAGATGAAATCAAGACAGGACCACTAGGTACTCAGCTGGAATCACAACCAGTATGAAAGTCAACATCTTTTAAGACTCTATTTGCCATATAGTCACCTTAGTGATTTTGAAAATAGTGGCTAGTCTCTCTCTAGTTTATTTTTCTTTATGTGCAAGATGTTGTAGACAATTTTAATTCAGGGTTTTAGTTCCAAATTTTCCCATTTCTGTATCTAAAGATCCCTTCTATATGTTTTACCTGAAGGCAAGGGATCAGACTAAGTAACCTTAGAAATCACTTCTGCCTCTACTGCCAAATCTAAGTGGCACTAGAGTAGATAACAATTATCCAGAAATTTCAGGCAGCTATTATCTGCCACACTGGACAAACCAGGCCAAAAATATGACTTTTTCCTCTAGAAACTGACTTTCTGTTTTTACAAATGAGGCTTTGTGGCCCTGAAGTTTCCAAAGTACCAGAGCTTTGGAAGGCCTGCCTCAAGGATCTCTGGAAGAAAGCAAGGGGCGCCTGAGAGAAGGAGCTGGGATGAATGTAATGGGTCAGACCAGACACCTACAGACACCAAACTATGCCTTGAGGATCACATGAATTCCAGAAAAACATCTGGAACATCTTTCATTTTCAAACATTTCCAGCCAAGGACTTCCATATCTACAGCAGTCATACCATCCTGAAAATATTCTTATACTGTTTTAAAGTGAATGGATTCATTTTGTCATTGCTCAAAGTTTCTGGTATATCATATTTCAATAAAACATTTAATTGTGCAAGTGCTTCTTGGACAGGATTAGTGCATGAAGTGCACATGTGTGCACTCACACACGCATGCACATACACACATACATTCTCCCTCTCTCTCACACTCACACACTGAGGAATTTGATCTAAGGCAGCAGAGTTCCAGTTTGAGCTTGCCCTGATAGGTTATAATTGTACAACAACCCTGTGAAATGTCAGCTCTCAAAATGGAAATGGCCTGATGGTTTGTAGGGCTAAATTTTTCCTGGAAGAGTCTCCTGAATCTGAGCTGCTTCACATTCTCTCACCATGCATCTGCTTGAGGAGCCCATCTAAAATCGGTCATTGTTGTGCTTGGGACAAAGCATGACTCAGTCCCTAAGTATGTATTAAGAACCCACTGGGTACTGTACTTTGGATAAGGGTTAAAAGAGCAACATGGTCTGTCTTTGAGGAGCTCATGATTTAAAGGTGTGGGTGAGGGAGAGACACATAACAAAAATGATCATTTTATACTGAACAAATTTGACAGTGAAAAAGAAACATTCATGCAGCCCTTGTAGGGAATTGTTTAGGCCAATCACACTGCTTCTCTGAACGCCTCTGCTTCCAGGTTTTTTCAAACAGTTTATCAGCTCAGCTACTCAGCTGCAGTCACTTCGGAGAATGAAGGAACATCTGAGCTCAACTAGGCTGTATCAAACAGGCCAGCTGGCAAGACTGGTGGAGGCCAGTTGAGATCAATCAGAGGACTGCAGAGATCCTAGAATACCTGATCTCAGGTTGGAACAGTTGAGTAGAATCTCAAGTTGAGTCTGTAGTTGACAGAGCCAATGAAAAGCACTGATCTGAAACTCCGGTGTCTGGCCTGCTCAAACCAGAGAGTGATGGATAAGCCTCGACTGCCATCAATAATATTTAAATAACATCCACAGAATGAATAGCCCTGTATATATATTAATTGAGTGTGAAAAAAGCCCTACCTAAAGCCAAAACCTCCTTTCTTCCCTCCTACTCTCATACCCAGCTCTTTATGTCTGCCAGATATCAGTAGATTGTCATCCATTTTACTCTTAGCAAAATCTTTGCCTGTTTTTCTGCTAAATGGTTTGATCCTGGTGAAAGTGGAAAGTCTGGGAACTTGATTCCTATTATCTTCCTGCCCTCCCCCTCCACTGTTTTGTCCATATTGCTATTTAGCAGAAGAAAGTCTTAACAGCAAATATTGTACCCTCCAAAGTACCTAGTACAGTGCTCTGCACACAGTAAGAACTCAATAAATATCATTGGCCAACTGACCAACAACACTTCAGGTGCATTTTTCCCTCTTTATTAGGAGAAGTAGATGACATAGATATGGAAAGTTAATCTGCCTCACAACTCCTCTCCTGTATTTTCCTTTTTAATCAGGATAAAGGGAAGAAATGTTGACTGCCCCACTTACAGTTTGTGCAGTACCTAACAATAAGGCTTTCCTTACACATTTTTATATGCCAATTTTTTTGCAGCATGTCTGTACATAGCTTGCCCCATTACTTTAAGCACTGCCTCATATTCTATTCCCTTCTTCTTCTTCTTCTTCTTCTTCTTCTTCTCTGTGAATTATTTTAGACTCTGTCTCACATACTACTTGTAAGCTCCTTGAAGGCAGGAATTATATCAACTAATTCTATTGCACTTGCCCAAGAGTTCAGTACAGTGCTGTGTACACAGAAAGTTCTCAATAAATAAAATTGACTGGTGGATAGAGGCAGTCAAGGGGTGCACTTCTATGGGATACAGTACCATCACATTCCCTCCCACCTCCTCACCATCCCCCTTCTCGCCTATGCCGCTGTCAACCCCTGACCCACGTACTCCCGCGGTCCTGGAATGCCCTCCCTCCTCAGCTCTGCCAAACTAATTCTCTTCCCCTCTTCAAAACCCTACTTAAAGCTCACCTCCTCCAAGAGGCCTTCCCAGACTGAGCTCCCCTTTTCCCTCTGCTCCCTCTACCCCCCCTTCACCTCTCCGCAGCTAAACCCTCTTCTCCCCCCTTTCCCTCTGCTCCTCCCCCTCTCTCTTCCCATCCCCTCAGCACTGTACTCATCCGCTCAACTGTATATATCTTCATTACCCTATTTATTTTGTTAATGAGATGTACATCAACTTGATTCTATTTATTTGCTATTGTTTTAATGAGATGTTCTTCCCCTTGATTCTATTTATTGCCATTGTTCTTGTCTGTCTGTCTCCCCCGATTAGACTGTAAGCTCATCAAAGGGTAGGGACTGTCTCTATCTGTTACCGATTTGTACATTCCAAGCACTTAGTACAGTGCTCTGCACATAGTAAGCGCTCAATAAATACTATTGAATGAATGAATTCCCTCCTTGACTCCACCATGCTGCCTTAGGACAGGCAATACCCAGGTGGAGTGATCTCCTCATTTCAGTATATACTAGTCATGGCAACCAGTCTACTCCCCTGACATACTCAGAGAAGATTGCAGGCAGACTAGAAACCAACATAAACGAGCCAGTCTTTGAGCTAATTGATGCACAAGAGTGCTGAGAGCAGGCCACTGAAAATTAATAAGCTGAAAAGCCCTTGCTTTTATCTGTTCACCTTCCATCTAGTATGGCTCACTTAAGCATCAAAAACAATGAGCCTAAGTGGTAATATGTGTAAATGTTGGGCATCTATTTAAGTAATTTACTTTATTGCTGGCTGCTTGCATAATTTCCTTGAGGTCTCGTCTTTGTCATTTGACTTTGGATGTTAAATATATAAGAAGGCTGTATGTGTTTAAGCAATTTAATAATACTACCAATAATCACTGTGGAATTTGTTAAGCACTTATTATGTTCCAAGCGCTATGCAAAGCACTGGGATAGATTCAATGCAGCCAGATCAAACACAGTCTATGTTCCACAGGAGGCTCACAGTTTAAGAGGAAGAGAGACCTGAGGCTCATTCCTCATTCACATCAGCAGACTTCACCATCATCCACATCATCGTATCACTTTGTACAAGACATTTCACTAGGTACTTGGGAGAATACGATAAGAGTAAAAGATATGGTCCCTGCCTTCAGGATTGTACAGTCTGATCCAGGATGTCAATCCAGGCCCCAGATCAGGTCTGTGGGAGCTAAGGATGGTCCATTTAACCAAAAGACCTCACTACAAAGGGTACCTCATTACCTGGTGTCTTCTGACAGCCCTGGGGAAAAGGTGATTTGAAAAGGTGAAAATTGTATTCTAACCACTATTCTTAGCTAAATGGCAATTCTTACCAATTTCCATTGTAGACTGAAAGATCTGTGTGGGCAGGAATCATATCTATAAATTCTGTTGTACTTTCCCAAGTGCTGCTTTCAATACCACTGATTGACTGATTGATGAATCTGTGAGGCCTTTCCTTATCAATCTTGAAGATTAATGAAGTTAGTAGGGCCCCAATTAGGGAATAATTAGACTTCTAATAAAATATATGCAAAGGTGCTTTCTATCTCCTGAAATGGAGATTAATCTGGGCTAAAATCAGTTGGAAATCAGAGGATCACAGAATCAGATATAGAACAGATCTTTATAAATCATTTAGCCCATTCTCTTGACTCCAAAGAGTTTCACTTTAATCACCCCAAAAGGTGGGTGTCTATACTGTTTTTAAATATCTCCAGGAATAGAGCATCTATAACTCCTCTCAGCAATTTATCCGATTGTCCTTTTGCCAAATTTAAATCTCTCCTGTGGCAATTTACATATGTCTTATTTCTATTAAGTAGAGAAGGGAAACATTCCATTTGTACTCCACCTTCTTATAGTTAAAGACCATTTTGGTCAGTTAACCCTCTAATTGGCATGGGGGAGGAAACAACTCTGACATTCAACTTATCACCCCTGAGCCACCCAGCATGCTCACTTCCATACTCTTTACCAATCAGTCTTTCCTCTCCTTCAACACTGTAAAAATCTCTACCTCCTTCCATAGCACCTACAGGATTAACCCAATCCTTGCCACCACTCCTCCCTCCAGTTATAGCCCCAACACCCTCCCCTCCTACTATTTCTCTCCAAACTCCTTGAGTGAGTTGTCTATACCTGCTGTCTCCAGCTCCTCTCCTCCAATTCTCTCTTAACACCCTCCATTCTGGCTTCTGTTCACTTTGCTCCCTGGAAAAAGCCCTCTCAAAGTCACCAATAACCTCTTTCTTGCTAAATCCAAGGGCCTCTATTCCATCCAAATCTTCCTCCTCGACCTCTCAGCTGCCTTCAATACTGTGGACCACCCCTTTCTCCTGGAAACTTTATCTAACCTTGGCTTCACTGACACTGTTCTCTTCTAGTTCTCCTATCTCTCTGGTTGATCATTCTCTTTCACAGGCTCCTCTTCTGCCTCCCGCAACCTGACTGTGGGAGTCCCTCAAAGTTCCGTTCCGGTTCCCCTTCTGTTTTCCATCTACACCCACTCCCTTGCAGAACTCATTCACTTTCATCACTTCAACTACCATCTCTATGTAGATGATTCTTAAAATCTACATCTCCAGTTCTGACCTCTCTCCTTATCTTCAGTACTGCATTTCTTTCTGCCTTCAGGACACCTCTACTTGGATGTCCCACTGACACTTCAAACAACATGTCCAAAACGTACCTCCTAATCTTCCCACCCAAACCCTGTCCTCCTTCTAACTTTCCTATCACTGTAGACAGCACCATCATCCTCTCTATCTCACAAGGTTATAATCTTGGCATTTCCTCAACTCATCTCTCTCATTCAACCCACCTATTCAATCTGTCACCAAATCCTGATGGTTCTACCATCATGACAGTGCTAAAATCTCCCCTTTCCTCTCCAACAAAACTGCTACCCCTTATCCTATCCAAGCGCATATCCCCTTTCTCTTTGACTACTAAATTAGCCTCTTTGTTGACCTCCCTGCCTCCTGTCTCTCCCCATTCCAGTCCAAACTTCACTCTCCTGCCAGGATCATTTTTCTAAAAAATGTTCAGTCTATGTTTCCCCATTTCACAAGAACCTCCTGTGTTTCCTCCTCAATGTTTTCCTACTACAAATCAACATGCTCACTTCACTCCTGTAACATTAACCTACTCACTGTACCTTGACCTCTACTTTATCACTGCCAACCCCTTGCCCATGTCCTGCCTCTGGCCTGGAACTCCCCTCCCCTTCATATCCGATAGAAGCCTTATTAAAATCATAGCTCCTCCATGAGACCTTCCCTAACTAACCCCTCATTTCCTCTTCTCCCTTCCCCTTCAGTGTAGTCCTCAGAGTTGGAACTGTACCCTTTAAGCACTTGATATTCACCCCACCCTCAGCCCCACAGCACTTTGTACATATCAGTAATTCATTTTAATGTCTCTGTTTCCCCCTCTAGACTGTGGGCAGGGAACATATCTGCCAACTCTGTTGGATTGTACACTCCCAAACTCTTAGTACCATGCTCTGCACACAGCAAGTGTTCAATAAATATAATTGATTGACTGGGCCAGTTAGACAGTACCATACCACATGAGCCAATTTTTTTGAAAGTGACTATTAGTAGGCAGTTTTGCTGGGCTGGAACAAAGAAGAGGTGAATGGGAGTTGAGGGCAAATGTTAGGGGGAATCAATAGGAGGAAAGCCTTGAAATCCAGTCAGGAATTGTTGTTTGATGTGATGAACAACTGGGAGTGACTATAGGCCTCCAAAAAAGAAGTGACATGATCAGATCAGCTTGAGAAGAAGGTAATTCTTGCTGCTGAATATCAGTAAATTTAGAGTAGGGGAAAGGTTGGAAGAAAGATGACAAGAGAGGAGGCCTTAGTCAAGCCTTCCCTGACTAAGCCCTCCTTTCCTCTTCTCCCTCTCCCTTCTTCTACATTGCCCTGACCTGCTCCCTTTATTCATCACCGCCCGCCCGCCCCAGCCCCACAGCACTTATGTACATATCTGTAATCAATTTATTTATATTAATGTCTGTTTCCCCATCTAGACTGTAAGCTCATTGTGGGACAGTAATATGTCTATTACTGTATTGTGCTCTCTCAAGCACTCAGTACAGTGCTCTGCACATAGTAGGTGCTTAATAAATACAATTGAATGAATGAATGAATGAATGAAAGAATGAAAGAGGCTTTTCCATGTGATACAAACATATGGTGATGAGGGTCTAGACCAGGGTAAGAGCTGTGGAAATGGAGAGGAAGGGATGGATCCAGGAGGTTTTTTTTGAGAGAGAATTGGTAGGTCATAGTTGTAGATTAGATGTAGCGGGCAAAAAAGTGAGGGGCGTTAAAGGTGATTTCCAGTGTGTGAGAACAGGAAATGAGGAGGATTGCTCTGGTGATGGAGAAGTTTAGAAGTGTTATTTTAGAGGAAAATTATGGTTTTGACATGTTATGTTTTAAGACAATAACAGAATGACCAATTGGAATATACTGGAAAAAAGAATCATTTTAGGACAAGGAGAGAGTTAAAGGACACAACAATATATGAAGATTGGGAAATTATCCAGATGGTAATTAGGACCATGCAGGCAGGGATGTTCCCTAAGGGAGCATTTTAAGGGAAAAGAGCCAATTGAGACCACAGAGGACACCCACTGGAAAGTGCAGAGAGAGAGGGGAAAACCTAGCAAAAAAGAGGTGGAGTCAGAGATGTCTGGGGAAATCCAAGAGTGTATGGTGTCCCGAATGCCAAAGTGAAAGGCTCTGGTGACAAGATGGAAGCCCCTTTTAGCCCTTTTGGACTTCAGAACCCAGACAGGAATTCTGTGAGTTTTTCAGGCTTCTGTTCTGGGCAGGATTGGGGATTTTCCTTCCCACACCAGGCAATGGGGCAGATGAGGGCAGTATGAGCCCTCAATGAACCACTCAGGAGGGGAGACTTCCACCCATTCAAAACTATGCTCCCTGAACCCCACATGCCCAAGTTGTCCCACTCTTTCAAACCTGCCATAATTGTCAAAATGAAACTTTGGTACCCTTCCTGGGACTGCTGGGACAAGCCCTTCAAGCCATTAATGGGGTACCATATGGGAAAGCATCTGAGATTTTGAGGTTTGTGTATATCAAAGCTAATTAGATAGAGATTTATTTGAAAATTGGGCATAGACCCAATTGTTGCAGTTTGGGCATATCGTGTTCCCCTGTTGCCCTCTTGTGGCAAAATAGTAGAATTCTATTATTTTCCTGGGTGGTGAAGGAGTCATGCTGCTACTTTACCTTTCGAACTACTAACGAGATTTTTTTTTAAAAAGTCCAGTAAATATCAAAATTCAAGACTGAGGATAGCTGTGTAATTGGGGAAGGGCCAGGAAAAGAATAAAGAGAGCGGCAGATGTAGGAGTACTCAAGAGTACTGGTCCCAGAGAAAATAACAGAGGGCTCTAAATAAATATTGGTGGCAGGGGCAGTTCAGTCCCATCCTCCCTTCCCTTATCAATCAATAAATCAATCAATCATATTTATTGAGCGCTTACTTATCTTTTCCTAGCCTAGGTGTTTACTCTCCTGCTGTGACTTTTGGAATTTACTGGATCCTTACTGTGCTCTTTTCACCTTCCCATTTGGCAGAGGAGCAGAAAGTACTTTCCCTTGTGTTTCTGCTGAAAAAAAATCCTAACTGCTACTGCTCTTTTAGATATATTTAGTGTCTTTTTTCCAAAGACCACAGAAAGAAGCCAGAGGACCTGGATTCTAATCCTAGTTCTTCCACTATACTGCTGTGTGACCTTGGGCAAGTCACAACTTATCAATGGCTCAGTCCCCTCACCTGCAAAATGGGGATTCAATACCTGTTCTCCCTCCTACTTAGACAGGAGCCTCAGGAGGGACCTGATTATCTTGTATCATCCCAAGCATTTAGTACAGTGCTTGGCACATAGTAAGCACTTATTATGTTAAGGGAGTTTAAGGCAGGAAGGAAGGTGTGAGCAAGAGGTTGGCAGTGGGAGAGATGAGAAAATGAGTAGGTTGGATCAAGAGGAGCAAAGCATGCAAGCTGGGGTGTACTGGAAGAAGAAAATGAATAAGTAGGAGGGAGAGAACTTACTGAGTGCCCTAAAAGCAAAAGTCAGGAGTTTCTGCTTTATGCAGAGAGGAATGAGCAATAACTGGAAGAAGAAAAAAAAAGTAAGAGGAGAGAAAAAAATGAATTCAGAAAGATGGGACCTGCTGGTGTGGCAACAACTCAGTAGTTAGCTTTACCACTCCTTGGTGGTGGCAGTGCTCAAGGGTTGTTGTTGGAGTGAGGATTGGAGTGGAGAATCTGGGACTCTGCTTTCCCTTGCTCCTAATGCTATTGAGATCCTTCCTCACCCCACTACTCCCCTTATTCTCAAGTAGAGTCAAAGTTGTACTAAAGAAGTCTCAATAAAGCAACAAGTCACTCCATAAAATTGACTTCCATTGCCATGGAACCATTTTTAGAAAATGAAAAGAAGTGGGCTTAGAGGTGCAGGTGAAGGGGTAAATTTTGAAAGCATGCAGGAGATCTCCTCTTGAGAGAAGGCGAGGAAGGATGGGAGAGTGGTTGTAAGGTGAAGAGGGGGCTGGGGAAGTGAAGGGGTGACTTTAACAAGTGCAGGCTTGATGATTTGTTTCAATTTTGTGGACAAAGCAGTTGGCAAGATAATCAAGGACAAGTAATGTGGGCAAAGGGGACACTGGGGGATTCAGGAGTGAGTTAAAAGTCTGGAATCATTGATTCATTCATTCATTCAATAGTATTTATTCAGCGCTTACTATGTGCAGAGCACTGTACTAAGCGCTTGGGATGAACAAGTCGGCAACAGATAGAGACAGTCCCTGCCGTTTGACGGGCTTACAGTCTAATCGGGGGAGACGGACAGACAAGAACAATGGCACTAAACAGCGTCAAGGGGAAGAACATCTCGTAAAAACAATGGCAACTAAATAGAATCAAGGCGATGTACAATTCATTAACAAAATAAATAGGGTAACGAAAATATATACAGTTGAGCGGACGGGTACAGTGCTGTGGGGATGGGAAGGGAGAGGTGGAGGAGCAGAGGGAAAAGGGGAAAATGAGGCTTTAGCTGCGGAGAGGTAAAGGGGGGATGGCAGAGGGAGTAGAGGGGGAAGAGGAGCTCAGTCTGGGAAGGCCTCTTGGAGGAGGTGATTTTTAAGTAAGGTTTTGAAGAGGGAAAGAGAATCAGTTTGGCGGAGGTGAGGAGGGAGGGCGTTCCGGGACTGCGGGAGGACGTGACCCAGGGGTCGACGGCGGGATAGACGAGACCGAGGGACGGTGACGAGGTGGGCGGCAGAGGAGAGGAGCGTGCGGGGTGGGTGGTAGAAAGAGAGAAGGGAGGAGAGGTAGGAAGGGGCAAGGTGATGGAGAGCCTTGAAGCCTAGAGTGAGGAGTTTTTGTTTGGAGCGGAGGTTGATAGGCAACCACTGGAGTTGTTTAAGAAGGGGAGTGACATGCCCAGATCGTTTCTGCAGGAAGATGAGCCGGGCAGCGGAGTGAAGAACAGACTGGAGCGGGGCGAGAGAGGAGGAAGGGAGGTCAGAGAGAAGGCTGACACAGTAGTCTAGCCGGGATATAACGAGAGCCCGTAACAGTAAGGTAGCCGTTTGGGTGGAGAGGAAAGGGCGGATCTTGGCGATATTGTAGAGGTGAAACCGGCAGGTCTTGGTAACGGATAGGATGTGTGGGGTGAACGAGAGAGATGAGTCAAGGATGACACCGAGATTGCGGGCCTGAGAGACGGGAAGGATGGTCGTGCCATCCACGGTGATAGAGAAGTCTGGGAGAGGACCGGGTTTGGGAGGGAAGATGAGGAGCTCAGTCTTGCTCATGTTGAGTTTTAGGTGGCGGGCCGACATCCAGGTGGAGACGTCCTGGAGGCAGGAGGAGATGCGAGCCCGAAGGGAGGGGGAGACGACAGGGGCGGAGATGTAGATCTGCGTGTCATCTGCGTAGAGATGGTAGTCAAAGCCGTGAGAGCGAATGAGTTCACCAAGGGAGTGAGTGTAAATGGAGAACAGAAGAGGGCCAAGAACTGACCCTTGAGGAACTCCAACAATTAAAGGATGGGAGGGGGAGGAGGCGCCAGCGAAGGAGACCGAGAATGACCGGCCAGAGAGGTAAGAGGAGAACCAGGAGAGGACAGAGTCCGTGAAGCCAAGGTGAGATAAGGTATGGAGGAGGAGGGGATGGTCGACAGTGTCAAAGGCAGCAGAGAGGTCAAGGAGGATCAGAATGGAGTAGGAGCCATTGGATTTGGCAAGAAGGAGGTCATGGGTGACCTTAGAGAGAGCAGTCTCGGTAGAGTGGAGGGGACGGAAGCCAGATTGGAGGGGGTCTAGGAGAGAATGGGAGTTAAGGAATTCTAAGCATCGATTGTAGATGACTCGTTCTAGGATTTTGGAAAGGAAGGGTAGTAGGGAGATAGGGCGATAACTGGAGGGGGAAGTGGGGTCAAGAGAGGGTTTTTTTAGGATGGGGGAGATGTGGGCATGTTTGAAGGCAGAGGGGAAGGAGCCCTTGGAGATTGAGTGGTTAAAAATAGAAGTATTGATGGGGTCGATAGGCATGGGAGTCAATGAGGGAGAAGAAATAATGCTGCTGAGAGGAAGAGTTGTGCCAAGTGAAGATAAATTCCAAATGGCAGATGTTAACCTGGAGTCTGGATTTCTGTCAACAGCCTTCTGCAGGATAATAATAATAATAATAACAACAAGTAACTGTGGCATTCATTAAGTGCTTACTATGTGCCATGCACTGTACTAAGTGCTGGGGTTGATATAAGATAATCAGGCTGGACACAGGCCCTGTCCCACATAGGGCTCACAGCTTTAATCCTCATTTTACAGATAAAGTAACTGAGGCACTGACTTTCTCATGCCCACACAGCAGACAAGTGGTGCAACTGGGATAAGAACCCAGGTCCTTCTGACTTCCAGGCCCATGTTATATCCACTAGGCCATGCTGCTTCTCCACAGAATAAGTGCAGGATGAGCGCAGGACAGAAGGAAGTGTACTGTGGAGGTGATCCAGTGCTGAAGAGTGGTGGGAGATAGATGGAGGCATGAGGGACGGAATTGAGTTTGGTAGAAAGGGTGAGAATCCATATGGAGCAAGTAAGTGGAGTAAGTGGAAGCAGTCTAAAGATCGGAGATTGAAAGGCCTGTGGGGAGAGAGAACAGTCTCTCTAAATAGGTGCCTCTAAATATTAACTTCATTACATCTTCTATCAACACCAACGTATAGCCCTCTTCCTTTGAGAGCACACTCACTAAGGCCTCCAATGACTTCCTTTGGGAAAATAATTATGTTATTTGTTAAGCACTTACTATGTGCCAAACACTGTTCTAAGTGCTGATCTAATGAGCTTTACTCTCTCTTAATCCTCCTTGACCTCTCGGGCATTCAGAAGTCCCTTTATCCTCCTGCCCACTCTCTGTGGCCTTGGTTTCATTAATATGGTTTTCCTTCTGTTCACTCTCCTTTCCTGTCTCTTCTTCCACCCCTCACATTTGGACTGTGTGTATATGGCAAAGCTTTTTTCTGGATCCCCTACTCTTCTCTCTATATATTCATTTTCTCAGGGATCTCATCCGTTCACATGGTTTCCATTACCACTTCTTTGAAGATGACTTAGCCTGCAAGCTCCCTTAGGGCAGGGATCATGCCTACCTCTTGAACTGTACTTAGTAGAACACTCTGCAAATAAGTACTAAATAAATAGGATTGATTGATTGACTTCACAAGCCCTGACTTCTCACCTACTCTTCAATATCACATCTCCTGCCTCCAGGACATCATCATTTGGATCTTTAACTCAACATAGCTAAAACTGAACTCAACTTCCCTGCTAAATTTCCTCCTCTTCCTAATTTTCCCATCCACCATCCTCCCTGTTTCAGTGTCATCTTTGCTACCTCTCTTTCACTTCCCATATTGTCTGATTCCAGCTGCTGTTTTTCTTTCCTCAACAATATGATATGCCTTTCCTCTCCATCCTACAGCCACCACCCTGGTCTAAATTCTCATAACCTCCCAGATAGACTATCATGTTCTACTTTGGCTACTGCATCAGCTTCTTCATTGGTCTTCCTGCCTCCAGCCTCTCCCCTCTTCAGTAAATCTTACAGTCAGCTGCTTGGATCATCTTCCTACAGTGCCATTCAGAATGCATCACCACTCTCTTCAGTATCCTCCAATGGCAACTCATTTCTTTCCACTTCAAATAGAATCTCCTGACCATGGGATTTAGGACTCTACACCAGCTGTCTCCTTAATTTTCTGCTCTCTTTTCCACTACCCCCCATTTCATACTCCTCTCTCCTCCCAAAATAAGCTCCCACTGTACCTTGCTCTCGACTCTCCCATCTCCGACCCACTGTACACTCCCTGTCCCCTACATGGAATTTCCTTCCCACTCATACCCATCAAACTTCCTCCCCATTTTCAAAATCCTCCCAAGGAGCTGCCTCTTCCAGGAGGTATTTTTGACTAATCCCTACCTCTCCTGATCACCTGCACTTGGATCTGTGACCTTTTGGCATTTGATATTCAACCCACCCTCAGCCCCACGTCACTTATGTACATATCTTTATCTTGTATACTATAAATTAATTATTTATATTGCTGTTTATCTCCCCCTCTAGACTGTAAGCTCTTATTTTGTTTTTTGGTTTTTAATGGTTTATGTTAAGCACTTACTTTGTGCCAGGCACTGGTCTAAGCACTGGGGTACATACAAGTTAATCAGGTTGGACACAGCCCAGGTCCCACATGGGGCTCACAGATTTAATCCCCACTTAACAGATGAGGGAACTGAGGCCTAGAGAAGTGAAGTGACTTGCCCAAGGTCACACAGCAGACAAGTGGCAGAGCTGGGATTTAGAACTCAGGGCCTTCTGACTCCTAGGCCTATGTTCTATCCACTAAGGCCATGTGGTTTCTGTACTATCAATTTATTGATTGATGCCATCCCATCAGATTCCCTTAGCAATTATGTTTATCAGTAGTTTTATTCCTCTTATCTATTCATCTATTTATTCATTTTTGTTTAAATCTGTTGCCAATAGTTTTCCCTTTCGTTCCCATGGAACATATGTGTCTTCCACTTTCCCACATTACATTATACACTCTTCAAAATCACAACAGACAGTAAGATTTCCTACATGTGTGTGCCATTGAAAAGAGAATCACTTCTAAACAATACCCACAGAAATATAATCAGGCTGTGAGACGTGGAAGCTTTTGCTTCTAGAGATTGATAGAGCCACTTAGGTGTATAACACCAAAGTAGGCCTAAGATTCAAAATCCTCTGCTTAGAGCAATCCAGAGAAAAGTGGGTATATGGATGTTGGCCAAGATCCACTGATTAACTCTGCAAAGGTCCCAGTTATCATGGCTGAACCAGATTCAAAAACAGAATAATGGTGAAAGTCAAGATTTAATCAATGTTACAAACTGGAAAGAGTACCAACAAGAGAATACAAAGACTGAAGTTTACAGAATGGTAGTTAAAGTCAGTGAGGTTTAAAGTAGCAAATGTGAAGTTTGATTACTTTATGGCAAGGTCACTAACCATGTGCTTTGTCACATGGGTAGCCTAAGACCTGGGGCAGGGAGTAAAAAATGGTTGGCTGAAATGACTCCAAATGACATTTTTTAGGGTTCCCTCTTCAAAAAACTCAGGCCCACCCAGAAGGGCAGGTGGTCAGAGAAGCCAAACTCCTCCCAGAATGCCATAATGGCTTCTAGGAGGGGTAGGTGAAACTGATCCTTTTGTCCTGTAGTTCCTCTAGTCCTTTGTTTCCCTGGAATTATCTGGCCAGCCTTCTAATCAGGACTTTTGAAAAGGGTTCTTAATACACATGATAGATGATCTCACCATCTATCAAGGGTGTATTTATTTTCTGGCCCTAAATAACAATTATTATACTCTAAAGCTAACATCATTCAAAGAATTGTTAAGAGTCTATAGAATACAGGCATACCCACAGTAGAGCTCTAACGTGTTCCTTGAAAACATGGATGCATCATGAAAGATTGTAAATGGGTACACTTTCCCATCGACTTACATGCTATAAATAAGGATCTTTCCCAAAGCCTCTAAAAAATATGAAATTTCTTTATATGCATTATTAAGACTGTGAGCCCCATGCAGAACAAGGACCTGTGTCCAAACCAATTTGCTTGTATCCACCCTAGTGATTAGAACAGTGACTGGCATATAGTAAGCACTTACAAAATATCACAATTATTATCATACTGTTACATCAAGCACCACTAAACTATCTTTGTTAAAGTAATCCAGCACATAGCATTGCCACATTAACGATGTGTCACAGTGTGATTATGCATCTTTACAGGAGGCTTCCAGAGTAGAAATCTATACTGCTGTCTGTGGTAGTAGTTTTTCAACTTCAGTGGAGCTTTTGTTCAATTTAGATTAAGCAATAGCCTTCTCTTTGTCCTCGTAGTACCTCGTAGCTTTTGAATACCTCTTCATATCTCTCAACTACTCTCCAGCAGGGTCTTCTTCAATTTTTTTTTGCAAATTCAAATGATTTCTTTCAAATTGATGTAAGACTTATGAATTCCAATAGTTTATTTGTTCGTACATTTTGCAGTGATGCATTGGATTGTCTGTGTCCTCTTGGTGCAAGTAGAAAAACAAATCAAAATCATCAAAAAAACCCAGAAATACCTGTTCTCCCTCCCTCTTAGTCTGTGAGCACTGTAGGGACTGTGTCCAGTTGGATAATATTTTGCTTAGCACAATGTTTGGTAAGTGTTTAACATACAGCAACATTATTAGTAGTATTGTTATTGTGGTGTTATACATCATAAAGTGGCTGTAATCTGGTGCATGCCTGTACCTCATTCAGAAGTGAGTTTAAATTCTCTTTCAATCCTCTCAGTCTTCTTTTCTCACCACAGTTGCTGCATTTATCCCTTGCTTTCTTGAACAATAGTTGCAACTTCTGTATTTCTTTTTGTCATTTACCAGTTCAGTGTTTTAAACTCTGCTTAATCTGTCAAATCTGCATATGTAAATCTGTCCTCAATATTACTACCAAGTGCTTGTATGAGAGGGAGGGAAGCAGTCAAACAACGAATAAATCAATGGTATTTATCGAGCACTTACTATGTGCAGAGTCCCATATTTAAGCACTTGAACACTGTACTAACCGCTTGTGCTTGAGCTTGTGCTACACAGGGACCAGGCTTCCAAGAAACTCTGAGGCCTCATAAGGCCCCCCCTACTTATAGACATGCCATCTGCCATCTTAGTGTTGAAGTCCCACCTCCACCCCTACCCACTTCAGTAGCAGAAGGCAGGTGAAAGAGAAAAGTGAGCTAGCCCCATGATAAGGACTGGAGCCTGGGAGAACTGAAATATTTTGCTCTGCTGTAAAAACAAAGGTAAAGGAGCTTTGCAGGGGGGACAGGGAAACAAAACAAACATGGCATCAAATGGGTAAAATCCACCCCAGTGAGCCATCCAAACAAGACCCCTGACCACTGTTCCCTGCAGCATTCTTGGCTTTGCCTTTTGGTAACAATGAAATGCTGACCCAACCTCTTTGATCTGTAAATCTGCTAGAAACTTTCATTCATTCATTCATTCATTCATTCATTCAATCGTATTTATTAGCATTTACTGGGTGCAAAGCACTGTACTAAGCACTTGAGAGAGTACAATATAACAACAAACAGACACGATTCCTGCCCCCAATGAGCTCACAGTCTAGAGGGGGCAACAGATATTAATATACATTTTAAAAAAAGAGATATATACAGATATATACATATGTGCTGTAGGGACAAGGGCTGCACTACTTGGATTAGCAAGTAAGGCTGAGTTATTCAGACTGTGGCCTTTATATACTTTAGCATGTGCTCATTTTTCAGTTTACTGGGCTGGGGAAAGCAGATAGAGAAGAAAGCTAGGAATCACTGTTCTACTCTGAACAATCTTGCCAAGCAGCACTTCTTTTTCTTTCCCTCTCTGGCTCTCTCTTTCTGTCTTTCCAGCCTATTCAGCCCCTCCTCCTGGAGTCCTCACCCCCTGCTCCTGATACCTATTGCATTTTGAGCTGCCCAAAATAAGGTTACTTTACCAAGTCACATTTGCCTTTGAGCAGCCCCAGTGGGTACTGCAAGAAACAGGAGACTTCCTGAACCTAAGCAGGACTCCAGTTCAAAGTAAGGAAGGTGTATGGGGTGGACAGGGAGCCTGTTCCACTGTTCCATTCCCTTTCCTCTTCCTGACTTTCCTATCACTGTGGATGGTATGACCATCCTTCTCGTCTCTCAACCCCGCAACCTTGTTGCCATCCTTGACTCAGCTCTCTCATTCACCCCACACATCCAATTCGTCACCATGGCCTGCCGGTCTCACCTTTATAATATCACCAAGATCCGCCCTTTCCTCTCCACCCAAATGGCTATCTTACTGCTACAGGCGCTCATAATATCCCGGGTGGATTATTGTGTCAGCCTTCTCTCTGATCTCCCTTCCTCCTGTCTCTCCCCGCCCCAATCTATGCTTCATTCCGCTGCCCAGAACATCTTCCTGCAGAAATGCTCTGGGCATGTCACTCCCCTTCTTAAAAACCTCCAGTGGTTGCCTATCAACCTCCGCATGAAACAAAAACTTCTCACTCTAGGCTTCAAGGCTCTTCATCACCTTGCCCTCGCCTACCTCTCCTCCCTTCTCTCTTTCTACTGCCCACCCCGTACACTCCGTTCCTCTGCTGCCCACCTCCTCACCGTCCCCCGTTCTCACCTATCCCACCGTCGACCCCTGACCCACGTCCTCCCACTGTCCTGGAATGCCCTTCCTCCTAACTTCTGCCAAACTAACTCTCTTCGCCTCTTCAAAGCCTTACTGAGAGCTCACCTCCTACAAGAGGCCTTCCCAGACTGAGCTTCCCCTTTTCCCTCTGCTCCTTCTACTGCCTATCTGTCTCCCCTTCACCTTCCCTCAGCTAAGTCCCCTTTCCTCCCTTTCCCTCTGCTCCTCCTCCTCTCCCTTCCCCTCCCCTCAGCACTGTGCTCATTTGCTCATTTGTATATATTTTTATTACCCTATTTATTTTTCAATGTGATGTATATCCCCTTGATTCTATTTATTGCTATTTTTTTTGTCTGTCTTCCCCAATTAGACTGTAAGCCCATCAATGGGCAGGGATTGTCTCTATCTGTTGCCGAATTGTATATTCCAAGCACTTAGTACAGTGCTCTGCACATAGTAAGTGCTCAATAAATGCTATTGAATGAATGAATGAATGAATGGAGAGATCTCTTAAGGTCGTGCCATGGCCCTACCCCACAAGCATTTGTCACTCACTGAAGCTCCACTCCCTTCTGCAATGCAGCAGTCAGCTGAAGTCACAGTGAACTGAAGCTCCCAGTCTCAAATTTGGGCAGATTTTCCTAGGTTCCACCAGTCTCTTTTAAAAGCCAAATTGGCCACCAGGCCAGCACCATGACAAGGGCTGCACACCTTCGCTTCTCAGAAACCGCCCTCTCAAAGGTCAACAGTGATCTCCCTCTTGCCAAATCCAACGGCTTCTACTCCATCCTAATCCTCCTCAACCTCTCATCTGCCTCTCAACTGCCCTCTTCTCCTGGAAACATTATCCAACTTTGACTTTACTGACACTGTCCTCTCCTGGTTCTCTTCTTATCTCTATGGCAATTCATTCTCAGTCTCCTTCACAGGTTCCTCCTCTACTTCCTACCCTCTAACTGTGGGGGTTCCATTCTGGGTACCCTTCCATTCTCCATATACATCCACTCCCTTGGAGAACTCATTTGCTCCCATGGCTTCCACTACCACCTCTATGTGGATGATATCCAAATCTACATCTCCAGCCCTGATCCCTCTCCCTCTCTGCAGTCTCACATTTCCTCCTACCTTCAAGACATGTCTACTTGGATGTCCTCCCCTCACCTCAAGCTTAACATGTCCAAAACAGAACTCCTTATCTTTCCACCCAAACCCTGTCCTCTCTGTGAATTTCCCATCACTTTATACAGCACAACCATCCTTCTTGTCTCTCAAGCCCATAACTTTGGCATTATCCTTGACTCCCTCTGATTCAACTCATATATTCAAAACATCACTAAATTCTGTCAGTCCCACCTTCACAACATTACTAAAATCCTCCCTTTCCTCTCCATCCAAACTGCTACCTCGTTTATGTAATCACTCATCCTATCCCATCTGGATTACTGAATCAGCCTCCATGCTTCCTGTCTCTCCCCACTCCAGTCCATATTTCACCCTACTGCCTGGATCACTTTCCTACAAAAACATCCAGGACATGTTTCCCCACTCCTCAAAAACTTCAGTGGTTGCCCATCCATCTCCACATCAAACAAAAGCTCCTCACTATTGGCTTTAAAAAACTCAATCACCTTGCACTTTCCTACCTCTCCTCACCACTCTCCTACTACAACCCAGGCCACACACTTTGCTCCTCTAATGCTAACCTACTCACTGTGCCTTGATCTCATCAATCTTGCTACCACCTACCCCTCACCCACATCCTCTCCCCACATTCAAAGCCTTATTGAAGGCACATCTCCTCCAAGAAGCATTCCCTGACTAAGCCCCCCTTTCCTCTTCTCCCCCACCCTCTGCATCACCCTGACTTGCTCCCCTTGTTCTTCCCATCCCCAGTCCTGCAGCATTTCTGTACAAATCTGTAATTTATTTATATTAATGTCTGTCTTCCCTCACTCTAGACTGTAAGCTCGTGTGGGCAGGGAATATGTCTGTTTATTGTTGTATTGTACTCTTCCAGGTGCTTAGTACAACACTCTACACACAGTAAGTGTTCAATAAATATGATGGAGGGAAAGGAGGGAAGGGAGGGAAGGGAGGGAAGGGGAAGGGAAGGGAGGGAAGGAAGGGAGGAAGGAAGGAAGGAAGGAAGGAAGGAAGGAAGGGAAGGAAGGAAGGAAGGAAGGAAGGAAGGAAGGAAGGAAGGAAGGAAGGAAGGAAGGAAGGAGGAAGGAGGAGGAAGGAAGGAAGGAAGGAGGAAGGAAGGAAGGAAGGAAGGAAGGAAGGAGGAAGGAAGGAAGGAAGGAAGGAAGGAAGGAAGGAAGGAAGGAAGGAAAGGAAGGACTAGAGCCTTGGGTGAACTGAAATCTTTTGCTGTGCTGTGTAAAGGGAAAGGAACTTTGCAAGGGGCCAGGGAAACAGAACAAATGTAGCATTAAATGGATAAAATCCACCCCAGTGAGGCATCCAAACATGAGCCCCGATTACTGCTCCCTGCAGCATTCTTGGCTTTTCCTTTTGGTAACAGTGAAATGCTGGCTCACTCTCTCTGATCTGTGAGCCCACTGGGCACTTGCTTGGTTTAACAAGTAAGGCTGAGTTACTCCAGAAGGCTGGAAGGGAGGGCCCTCTGGGGGATAAATGAAGGGAACGCAAGAGGCTCCAGGAAGACTGGGAAAGACTCAAAGACCAGAAGAGATTGTTCTGGCCAACTCACAGAGTATACCCAGTTCTCCCTGCCAAGAGTTTGGCGCAGAGAAAGAAAAGAATAAGGGACTTGTCTTGTGGAGCCTGTTGAAGCATTTTGAGAAATTGCCATCCCATGAGGAAACTAACTTCAGCCAAAGGTCTCTCCTAATCATCATGTTTGCTCTAGATAAAAGTCCCTTCAGTTGCCTTGCCTCCTCTTACCATATCTATTAATAAATAACCCCAGTCTCTTGCAAAACACCAAGGCCCAAGGAGTTTGAGTGATTGGAAAAGAGGATGGAGGGGGTAGTACAATCCAGAGGACTTCGTTTCTTGTACTTCTAATGATCCTTGGAATGAATGACAGGGGAATCAGCCTGATTTCTGTAGCCCAGACACTGACTCCAATCAACTTTTTCAGTGTCTGAGCAGAATTACAGTCAGTGATCCAGATCTTGTTAACTGCTTTCTGCCTTATTTTCCCTGACTGGAAATTAGGGACCATATTATCTGCCTCACAGCTACACTGGGAAAATAATTTTGATCAGTCAGTCCAATATTACCAATCCAATGCAAGAGAAGCAGTCAAATCCTTCCCACCCTATATTCACAGGTGCTGGGTCAGATCAAATTATTCTGTCAAGCATTGTTCTAAGCCCTGGATAGATACAAGTTAATCAAATCAGATATAGTCCCTGTCCCACACGGATCTCACAGTCTAAGTAGGAGGATGAACAGATGCTAAATTCCCATTTTGCAGTTGAGGAAGCTGAAGCACTGAGAAATGAATTGACCTGCCCAAGGTCACAAAGCAGGCAAGTGGTGGAGTTGGGATTAGAACCCAGGTCCTCTGGCTTCCTGGCCTGTACTTTACCCACTAGGCTCTGCTGTTAGTTCATGCAGCAATTGAAAGGGCCATTAATCAGTCCGTAAATGGTATTCACTCAGTGTTCACTGTTTGCAGAGCATAATAATAATAATAATTATGGTTTTTGTTACACGCTTACTATGTGCTGAGCACTGTTCTAAATGCTGGGGTAGATACAGGGTAATCAGATCCACGTGGGGCTCACATTTTTTTAATCCCCCTTTTTACAGATGAGGTAACTGAGGCCCACAGCAGACAAGTGGCGGAACCGGGATTAGAACCCACGACCTCTGACTTCCAAGCCCGGGTTATTTCCATTAAGCCACGCTGCTTCACACCACGCACCCAGGAGAGCACAATACAACAGAATCCATAGATATGATCCCTGCCAAAAGGCTAACCTCATGGCCAACTTGCAACTGCTGGAGTGGAGAATGCAGCAGCTGGAATGTGTGTGTGTGTGTGTGTGTGTGTGTGTGCGGGCACACACATAGGCCGCATGTGGTAGGGAGTCAGGATAGGGCCCTCAGGGGACAGTACTTAGCAGTGCTTACAACTCAGTAAGTGCTTCACAGCCTGAGAAGCAGCATGGCCAACCTACCCAGTCCTGCATTAATGCACTCCCATGCCTGGGTTCTGGAGGCCTCTGTGGAGATGGGAGGGGAGAGAGGATGAAGGGACAGAAATCAGCAATCCCACAGAGTTTAAATAAGGCAATAAAAAAGACCTTGGAGAGACTTTTTAATTTAGATGGCTGCAGCAGAGACGGAGGATTTTTGCAGGCCTTTAGGCTCTTCACTGCCACTCCCACCAGCTTCAACCAAAGTTCCAGCAGTTGGGGCCGGGGTGAGGGGGCAGGTGGACAATGCTGGAAACGCAGGCAAAAGTCCCTAGAAGGGGTGGTGGCAGCAGTGATGGGAAGGCCAAGCAGAAAGTGATCTGGGTGGAGGGTGGTGAGGAAGAGGGTTAGGGTTTGGGTGGTAGAAGGAGGCAGCAGTGGCCAGGGAGCCAAGGGCAGGGTGACCGGGTGGGGGAGTGCCACTGTGAGCTCCAGTGTCATCCTAACACATCTAATGGCATGCATACAAGGCAGCCATCCTGATTAGGTCAAATACACACTCCATGTCCTAAGCATCAGCCATATTGAAAGAGTCAGGAAAAGCTGTGCATGCCACTATAAAGTAATGGTTCATCTTATTACTTGTTTATCTTGTTTATCTTGTTACTGCCTGAAGCTGTGGCTGCAAAGGGCCCAAAATAATTAGTTCAATGGGTGTCCAATTTGGGGCTCAGTTCTGTCAGGTCAAAAAGTTAAAGAAACAGACTCCTTGCCAGACCAGTAGAGACATTCCTTTTAACTGCTCCCTTCTCCTCATCCCTGACTAAGTAAAAGAGTCATTGGTTCCAGGGTCTAGCCCCACTCAATTTGTCTATGACCAAGTAGTTCTGCTACTCATGGGAGAAAGAATAGGGCTTCCCAAAGCACAGCCCTCAGCTATCAGCTCACCCACCTCTAAAGCCACCTCTGTGTCCCAACTAGATGTTTAAGAATCTTTTTGATTTCATTACTAGGACATACTGCTAATTTGGCATGACTGTATTCCTTTTCAAATACCTCTGAATCTGGACTAGATCTTGATACACAGCAAGTTCAAGGGCAGATAAGAATATCATAACATCTATACATCTGTCTTTAATGTTCAAAGTTGATGCAACTGATGATGAGATTCCATCCATGTGTGTGTGTTATTGAGAGACAATCTCTTCCACATGGTACCCATGAAAATACAGCGTTTCTAGATGCTTCCTCTATTTGCATGAATAGGGCAACCTTGAGTATTCATTCATTATAGCATTTACTGAGTGCTTACTGTGTGCTCAGCACTATACTGAGCACTTGGAAAGTTCAGTACAGCAATAAAGAGTGACAATCCCTGCCCATAATGAACTCATAGTCTAGAGGAGAGGGTGGTTTGAGCACCAAGAGGGTTGCCAAAAGTCACTCCAATCTCTCTTATAAAAAGAGATCAATATGGGACTCAGAACAGAGTGAGGGTATATCCCCCTGCCAGAAAGACATGCCCTTCATAATTCGTGCAGTAGTAGTTATGGGCGCCACTAAGCCATCTAAATTCTTTCTTGGTACCCATGTATCCAACGGCACCCACTGTTATCAACAGGCTGGGGTAGTGGGTGCAGTTGTTTATCTTAGGAAAGAATATCTCTGTGAGATCTGTCTTATTCTGGTGGGCCTTTTTTTTGTTGTTTGGTTGGGTTTTTATGGTACTTAAGAACTTAGTATGTGCCAGGCACTGTTCTAAGCGCTGGGGTAGATGCAAGTTCACCAAGTTGGACACAGTCCCTGTCCTACATGGGCTCACATACTAAGTCAGAGGGAGGAGGATTTCATCCTTATTTTACAGATGAATTAACTGAGGCACAGAAAAGTTCAGTGACTTACCCAAGGTCACACAGCTGACAAGTTGAGGAGTTAGAATTAGAACCCAAGTACTCTGACTCCCAGGCCCATGCTCTTTCCACTAGACCACACGGCTTCCCTCTTATCTCCCTGGCTATTCCTTCTCAGTCTCTTTCTCTGGCTCCTCCTCTCCCTTCCACCCCTTAACTGTGAAGTCCCTCAAGGCCTAGTTCTGGGTCTATTCTACACCTACACCCTCCTCCTTGGAAAACTCATTCACTCCCACGGCTTCAACTACTATCTCTATGCAGATGATTTCCCAAATCTACATATCCAGGCAAGTCCTCTCCTTCTCTACAGTTTTGCATTTCTTCCTCTACTTGGATATCCCACTGACACCTCAAGCTTAACATGTCCATAAGTAATAATAATAACTGTAGCATGTGTTGGCACTTACTATGTGCGAACTTACTTACTACCGTAGCACTAAGCACTGGGGTAGACACAAGACACAAGATAATTAGGTCAGACAGTCTCTGTCCCACATGGAACTTACAGACTAAATAGGAGGGGGAACAGGTACTGAATCCCCATTTTACATATGAGGAAACTGAGGCACAGAGAAGTTAAGTGACTTGCCCAAGGACTCACAGCAGGCAAGTGGTAGTGTCGAGATTAGAATCTATAACTCTGATTCCCAAGCCTGTGTTCTTTCCACTAGGCCATGCTGCTTCCAAAACACAACTCATCTTCCTACCCAAACTCTATCATCTATCTATCTATCATCTATATCATGGAGAAGCAGCGTGGCTCAGTGGAAAGAGCACGGACTTTGGAGTCAGGGCTCATGAGTTCGAATCCCAGCTCTGCCACTTGTCGGCTGTGTGACTGTGGGCAAGTCACTTAACTTCTCTGTGCCTCAGTTCCCTCATCTGTAAAATGGGGATTAAGACTGTGAGCCCCACGTGGGACAACCTGATTCCCCTATGTCTACCCCAGCGCTTAGAACAGTGCTCGGCACATAGTAAGCGCTTAACAAATACCAAAAAAAAAAAAAAAAAAATCCCCATGACTTTTCCTATTACTGAAGGCATCACTACCATCCTCTCAGTCTCACAAACCTGTAGCCTTGACCTTATCCTCAACTTATCTCTCTTATTCAACTGGCACATTCAGTCTGTCAACAAATCCTGTTTATGTTTAGAACATCTCTAGAATCCGCCCTTTTGTCTCCACTGAAGCTCCTATTTCCCCAATGCAGTGCTCTGCACACAATAAGTGCTCAATAAATACCATTCATTGACTGATTGAAATCCCTTCAGTAGCAGACACCGCTGTACCTTCACCTGTATTATAAGCCATTATGGAGTGCAGCACTCTGACTGAACTAAGTGTTGAAGATATTGTTGCTTCTTATAGAACAGAAGACAAAGCCATGCAAAAGCAAATGAAACTAAGGTAAACATAAAAAGAAATCAGAAGGAAAAAACCTATCCAAGGAGCCCATCTGTTCCTTAATAATAATAATAATAATAATAGCATTTATTAGGCATTTTTTATGTGCCAAACAGTGGGGTAGATACAGGCTAATCAGATCAGACACAATCCCTGTCTCACAGTCCAAGAGGAAGAAGAGGTATTTCACCCCCATTTTATAGTTGAGGAGACTGAGGTACAGAGAAGTTAAATGATTTGCCCAAGGTCACATAGCAGGCACATGGTTGAGCTGGGATTACAATCCAAGATTTCTGACTCCCAATCCTGTGTTCTTTCCACTAAGTCATACCTCTTCTCTCTCTAAGGAATAAAACCAGGCCTTCCACAGGGCTTCACCCTGACCCAACAGCACATATAACCATCACAAATTCTACCATCATAAAAAACCTCAAACTCTTATGCTGGTTCTACATCTGCTGTCATTTCAGAGTGTCCCCTAGGGCAAAGGCCATTTGCCATTAAGAAAAAATGTTATTTTAGATGATAGTAACATTCAATATTTTAATTCCTAAAACTATTATATTTATTAATTCAATCGTATTTATTGAATGCTTACTGTGTGCAGAGCACTGTATTAAGTGCTTGGAAAGTACAATTTGGGAACAGATAGTGACAATTCCTACCCAACAATGGGCTCACAGTCTAGAAGTTGTGGGGGGCTAGATCAAAATTTGCAGAGCATCAAAAATATCAAATTGAATGATTCTGAAGCAGCCTTTAACCTAGAGTATACATGCATTCTCTCTCCCCATATTCATTGGCTATGTTTGTGTTGAAAGCCCAATTTTGATCTGACCCTTGTCTTGCCTTATGCTGTTGAGTTGTCTCTGACCCAAAGCGACGTCACAGACACATCTCTCCCAGAACATCCCACTTCCATCTGCAATTGTTTTGGTAGTGTATCCATAGAGTTTTCTTGGTAAAAATACAGAAGTGGTTTACCACTGCTTTCTTTCACACAGTAAACTTGAGTCTCTGCCCCATGCCACTGCTGCCCAGCAAAGGTGAGTTTTGACTTGTAGCAGATTGCCTAAATATCAATTCTTTGGTTCAAAAATGACACTGCTGATGGTGAACTTGCATCCTTAAGGATGAGTTTCACACTGAAAATCCCTTGCATTTTCTTCACCCATTCACCCACTCACCAACTTGCACATGAGTTGGATCGCATCATTACTAGTCAGTGACCTGTAGGAAGGAAAAAAGTTAATGAATCCCCATTTTACAGATGAGGAAATGGAGCCAAAAAGAAGTCTTGATTTTTTGGTCATGTTAAGATAGGTGGGTGGAAAAAAAAATGTTAGTGAGGGGATTTTTTTGCATAATTTGCTGGGGAAAGTAAGATTTGACCAAGAAAGCTAAAGCATTAATCTTAGCAGAAAAAACAAGAAAACCTAAATTTAGCCAAATCTGGGTCACTAGGTGTGTATTTACCCTTAAAGCTTTCTTGACTGTTGCTTTGAAAGAGAGGTCCATAAATCTTTTTAAATGTTAAGAGCTCAGTTTGGCAAATTATAATCATTTCCTTCTTCCTGGCTCAAAATGCCTGCAATTCTGATCTCCTCCCTGGCCCTGCTTCCTCCCCCTAAAAAAGGGACTGTGTGAAAGATTGGTATTGGTCTTTAAAGTTGCAAAATAATGTGCTGCCCAAGCCCGGGTTCAGTAGTTAAGTTTTAACAATCCTTTAAGGGTTGCTAGAACCGAGGAAATCATTTATACGTTTATAAATAGACTCCTCCTCCTACCAACAACACTGCCCTCTCTTTTCCAGTTCACCCGCTGATATTTCAAGGCAAGCAAGAGAAACAGCAGGACTCTCCCAAGAGAGTTTTCCTAACACCAGAAGCTCCTGGCTCTTTGGTTTGCCTGCTGGAGTTTCTCCAATTCTCAGAGGAGCTGTTTCCTTTCCGGTAAGTTTATATTTTGAAGACACATTGTCAAAACCCCTTAATACAGGGATTACATTCTTGTCCTCATGATTATTTTCATACTTACTGTGAACTGCAGATATCTGTAAACAGATGCATGAGAGGACTCAAAACTGCCTCATAAAATGTAGAGTTTAATTAATGGACTGAAAATGTTTAATAGTGAAGTTGTAGTCTTACTAAAGTGCTTCTGGCTTCTGAATAGTTTACAGTCTTTGGGTTGGAGTAAACACCTTAGAACTGCAGGGAAGAGCAGAACTGAATCCTTCTTAGGAAGATTCCTAAGAATCTGGAGCAGAACTGTTAGTTTTAGAAACAGCATAAAGATATTCCAGCTCTTCCAGGCCATTCTTCACACAAAATTGGTTGTTATTGTTGTTGTTGTTGTTTTCCCTGCCATTTGATTAAAGAAATTGTTTCACTGAGGATCCAGTAAAAGGGAGTTCCCAAAATGTCAGGTTATCCACAAATACACATTGGTCTGTTTGCGAGAAAGAGGACCACTGTGGGTCTTTGGACACATTAACTGTGCACCTCTGTTTTGATAGTACAGATGAATTTGAACTGCACATACATACACACATGCTGTAAAGAATAGATGGTCCTTTGATTGTAATTTGTTAGTTAAGTACTTAGTATGTGCCAGGCACTGTACTAAACACTGGGATAGATACAAGGTAATCAGGTTGGACTCAGCCCAAGTCCCACATGGGGTTCATAGTCTTAATCCCTGTTTTACAGATGAGGTAACTGAAACACAGAGAAGTTAAGTGATTTGCCCAAGGGCACACAACAGACCAGTGATGGAGTCAGGATTAGAACCCAGGTCCTTCTGACTCCCAGGCCCATGTTCTATCCATTAGGCCACTCTGCTTCTCTGACAAATAGGACATTACTTTTTCTTTTCATAATCCATTGCCATACTTCTGGACACAAGCTGTGTATCAGGAATAATACAAACCTATTTGGAGAACACTCTGGCATACCTGGTTTTGAATTTTTCCACATGTTCCACATTATATTGCCCTGAAAGAAGTTGCTTTCTGTTCTTTCTGAAGCTAAAAAGATGAGCAGGTTTTCCTGAAACTCTGACTGCATGTGAAATCTTCTGGAACACAGAAATGCATTTCACTGCCCTCAGAGGAAAAATAGGGCACACATATTTGGTTAATTGTAGTGACTGGGCTGGGCTTTACATCCCAGTCCATTGCCCTGTCACAGTAACAGTCCCACTCCTGGCTTGCAACATGCAGGAAAAGACCTTTCCACTCCCATATTTTCTCAGTTTGGGGAGGGGAGGGGAGGGAAGGGTAAGGATCTAGGGAAGGTAAATGCGGAATTGTCAGAGCAAATTCAACACTTCCTCCCTCCTGGCCCCTCCTCTGCCCCACCCCATCCCTGCCCAGGCTGCTTACTGGAGCAAAGCAGCGGTAACCCCTCCACCTGGGTCCAGGGTAAGTGATTCTGTGACTCCTCCACCCCTAATAATAATCATAAACCTAATCATAACTGTGGTGTTGTTAAGCACCTGCTATGTGTCAAGCATTGCACTGCACTGTCTTGTCTTATGCTGTCAAGTCATCTCCGGACCATAGTGACACCATGGACACATCTCTCCCAGAATGCTCCACCTCCATCTGCAATCGTTCTGATAGTGTATCTATAGAGTTTTCTTGGGAAAAATATGGAAGTGGTTTACTATTGCCTTCTTAAGTGCTGGGTTAGACACACTCTAATCATATAGGATACTGCAGCAGTCCTATATGAGGCAGTCCAGGGCATGGTTACATAGGTATTCTCCCCCTACTGTCCATCTTAATTTGCTCAAATATTTCAACCATCTAGTTTTTTGCCCACCATATTCTCATATCCCTGAGAGGAGGGAAGGACAGAGATTGCTCTCTCCATTAGAGAAATGGGGGAACAGACCCAGGAGGAGGATGGGGACATCTCCCAACAAGTCAGGAAAGTCAGAACTCGTTCAGTGGTTTGCAATTCAAGGCATTGCCTGAATGACCTTTGACCCTTTGTCTCTGCAATGGCACATAAACATTTTATAAGGGAAAAACCTGGTGAAATCAGTATTGGGGACTTGCTTATTATGGCAAAGCTGGACCTTCCCAGACATTTCATCAAAATCTGGGTTCCACCCCAGTGTGTCTTGCCATACTGAGGGAAGGGATTGAACTCAAATATCTTTTAGCTCTCACAACTCCCAAATGGTCTGCTCATTCAAGCTTTTGGCCCTGATCCCTCAAACTGACTGGTTCACTGCCTGGCAAGATACATACCAGCAGGCAGCCATCCCAGAGGTCAACTCCAAACTTAAAGCTGAGTAGCCAGAGTCATGGTTGGTGACTCCAGAATGATAGCATGAAATTTGAACTTGTCAATCAATCAATAAATCATATTTATTGAGCACTTCCTGTGTACACAGCAGTGTTCTAAGTGCTTGGGAGAGTACACTGTAACACAGTTGGTAGACACATTCCTTGCCCACAACAAGCCTTTGCCTAGAGGGGGAGACAGACATAAATATAAATAAATTATGGATATATACATAAATTCTGTGGGGCTGAGGTAGAGTGAATAAAGAGTGCAAATCCAAGTGCAGAAGTGACACAGAAGGGAATGGGAAAAGAGGAAATGAAGGCTTAGTCGGATATGGTCTCTTGGAAGAGATGTGAGTTTAATAAGGCCTTGAAAGTGGGTAGAGTGAAGGTCTGTCAGATATGAAGCAGGAGGGAGCAAGGATAAAGGCAGGATGTGGGCGAGGTGTTGGCAAGATAGATGCAACTGAGATACAGTGAATAGGTTGGCATTAGCGGAGCAAAGTGTACAAGTTGGTTTGTAGAAGGAAATCAGAAAGGTTAGTGTCTGAGTGCCAGTCACCCCAGGGACAATGGGGGTTTGGGGTCTGACACAAGCTCACTGAGAACTCCAGAGCCTTTGTGCTCTGGGCATGCCCCACATGGAGCCGGATATACCAAGATGTACAAAGACCAGACAGGAAACAAGATAGCACACCCCTCACTGTAGTGCCATACCATAGGGGGAGTGCCTAGGTTGACCTCTTACCAGAGACTATACATAAGGATCTGCACTAAGATAAATGGGGGGTGACTTTCCCTTCCATACCTCTATTTCAACCCACTTAAAACCAGAGAGGGCAGGTTCCATGGTTGTAAATTTCCTTGTTCTCTAGTGATCTAGTCATCTCTCCTGATGGAAGCAGTGAAAATTGGTGTATCTGTCCAGTGGCCTGAAGGAAAACCTGCTCTTTTCAAGGGTAGGGTTAGTAGAGGGGGAGCAATGACTGTAGGGGATCAAATTCTGCTTCTGCCTGTCATCAGGTGGGAAAAGCATGGGCTTGGAAGTCAGAGGACCTGGGTTCTAATCCCAGCTCCAACACTTGTTCGCTGTGTGACTTTGTGCAAATCATTTAAAACTTCTCTGTGCTTCAATTCCCTCATCTTCAAAATGGGGATTCAAAACTTTTGCTCTCTCCTATTTAGAATGTGAGCCCCATGTGGGACCAGATTAACTTGTATCTACCCCAGCACTTAGAACAGTGCTGGGCACATAGTAAGCATTTAACAAATACCCCAATTAATAATTATTAAGTCAAGGTACTCCAGAGACTCAATTCAATGATCTTGTCCCTTGGGGATATGCCTGGCCAGCTGGGCCACTGGGGTGGCCCCAAGAAGTAGCTCGGAAGTTATTTTGTCCTGCTGTTCTAGACTTGTCTAGAGGGAAGCACTGGCAAGCTATTTATGCCTAGCTCTGCCTCTGCCTTCTCCCTTTATTGGTTCTGGTCATTCTCCTCCTGGAGCTCCAGGGCCAGGCCACTACAGGATCACCCTGCTGACCAGTAGATCTATCTCTGGATAGGAGGAAGTGTCACAGAGACTGAACAGTTGATAGCAGTGAGGTTATCCAAGTTATCTGTCTCCCACATCCTGCAGCCTGAAGTCCAGGGCTCTAAGGGTATCCTCCAAGTCTGGACACCCCATGTCCATTAACCAGCTGGATATCAGATCACACTTCCATTAACCAGCTGGATATCAGATCACACTCAGCAGCAAAACCTCAGGATATGTTTCTGGGTTCCACTTTCTGTTTTGGCCTTTGGGTGAGGTGTTGCCTATTCTAAGCTGCTTCTTCTGACACCATGTATTCTAACAGACTTGCACCATTCGCCAAATAGTTCCTAACTTCCTAACAACATTCTAACCAAAATGTGTAGTACAAACACATGTTCACACAGAATCAAGTATATTAAGGACTGGAAAAAGGCACAAGGACATTGATCAAACATGGCCACTAGTTCACGGGAGGCTCATGACTCAATTTGAGGTGGCGGGGTGAGGCGGTCACCTACAAGGAAAGGTTAATAGTGAAAAGGAGACAAATGGGAAAAAAACAAATGGAATGGAACAGCTGAATGGCTGTAGCAAAAAAAAAAAATTTTTTAAATGGCTACGTACTGTGTGGCAGAGTTCTTGGGGGCCTCACTTCTCTAAGCAACAGTACTGTGGGAGTATGGGACGTTCTGCCACAGTGGCCCCAGAGTTTTAAAGATTATCCCTGGAATGCATTAGAGAAGGAAATGGGACACCTAAGTCCTCAGGCATCCCCTTGCAACCTGAGCTCCAAGATGCACAGTAGAGGCTTCTACCCACCTTCTGCTTCTGTGGTGAGAAGCAGAGTTTCCCCTGAAAAATGGCGGCAAGGAAGGAGAAGTCACCATGGTGACTGGAGTAAAGATGCTAGTGGGGGATTGAAGGTCCTGAGCCCTAAAGCCTTCTCATCTAAGCCCAGACTCTAACCCTAACCTTACCCTTTTGCTTTCTACCTGGAAGCCAAATATAGCGGGGCCTAAAAAGTACCCTATTGTGTTTGGCCCAAGTTCGGACTGAGAGAGTATGGCCCCATCAATCAATCAATCAGGCAGAGTGGCCCATGCCACTGTTTTGGGTTTCCTCTGGTCAGGGGAGCTACCACACCTGGACAGAATTTAATTTATGTTGGGGACTAATGGGACCCAGCCCCACCATTTATGGAGAGAATTCTGCCCATATCAAGAAATTCTATAAGCTTCCTCTGACTCAAGAGCAGAAGGTTGCATGTTCACATTATGACAGGGTCAAGATAAATTTTCCCCTCTAGAATGTAAGCTCTTTGTGGGCAGGGGACATGTCTACCAACTCTGTTGCATTGTCCTCTACCAAGCACATAATACAGTGCTCTGTAAGTGCTCAATAAATACCATGTCCCAAGTCCCAGCATGCCTCAGGGATGAGCGGCCCCACCCCCACCTGTTGGACCTGGCCTAGCTTCAGGTGAGTAGTAGGTCTGCAGTACTGGAGCTCAAGTCAGGCTAGATCCAGGCTCACCTCCAAATGGGCCTGGGATGGAGTAGTGAGTACTGCAGTTTTATACCTAATGGGCCAGTTTTCAACTAGTCTGTCTCCTGTCAGAAATATATATGGCACCATTGCTTTTATGACCTAGTATTTTTATTTTCAGCACCCAGCCTCAGTCCACTTAAACTCCTGCCCCCAGAACCCATGGTTCAGAAGTAGATAAGTGGAATGGCCTAGTGAAAAAAGCACGGGCCTGGGAGTCAGAAGGAACTAGGTTTTAATCCTGGCTCTGCCAATTGCTTGCTGTGTGACCTTGGGCAAATCACTTAACTTCTCTGTGCCTCAGTTTTCTCAACTGTAAAATGGGGATACCTGTTCTCTCTCCTACTTAGACTGTGAGCCCCATAGAAGAGGGACTATGTCTAACCTAACCTGTACCTACCTCAGAGCTTAGAACAGTGTTTGACACATAGTAAGTATTTAATAAATACCATAAAAAGTGCCTCTGTTCATAGGGACCTGGAAAGGGAATTGCAATGCTTCTCTAGCAGGGTATGGAGGCCAGGGGTCTTCCCCTTAGAAATGCTCTGTTCTCAGACAGACTTACACAAAATGGCATGTCTTGTATAACATACTTGAAGTCACATGCATCTCAATGTCCAATATTCCTGAGGGTCATTCATTCATTCAATTGTATTTATTGAGAGTACTATACTAAGCATTTCGGAAAATACAACAATAAACAGAAACATTCTCTGCCCACAACACACTTATAGTCTAGAGTAGGAGAGGCAGACATTAATATAAACAAATTACAGGTATATACATTCATTCATTCATTCAATAGTATTTATTGAGCGCTTACTATGTGCAGAGCACTGTACTAAGCGCTTGGGATGAACAAGTCGGCAACAGATAGAGACAGTCCCTGCCGTTTGACGGGCTTACAGTCTAATCGGGGGAGACGGACAGACAAGAACGATGGCACTAAACAGCGTCAAGGGGAAGAACATCTCGTAAAAACAATGGCAACTAAATAGAATCAAGGCGATGTACAATTCATTAACAAAATAAATAGGGTAACGAAAATATATACAGTTGAGCGGACGAGTACAGTGCTGTGGGGATGGGAAGGGGGAGGTGGAGGAGCAGAGGGAAAAGGGGAAAATGAGGCTTTAGCTGGGAGAGGTAAAGGGGGGATCTGTGGTGCTGGAAGGGGGGATGGACGAAGAGAGTAGCAAGTAAGGGTGATGCAGAAGGGAGTGAGAGAAGAGGAAAGGGGGGTTTAGTAAGGGAAGGCCTCTTGGGTCATCAGTGGCTACCTAACCTGGGCTGGGTCCAAGACTTTATCCTATACAGGATTCAATCAATCAATAGCGTTAATTGAGCACTTATTTGTGCAAAGCACTCTAAGCACTTGGGAGAATACAACATACAATGGTAGTCATAAAATGTTTACTATGTGCCACACACTGTACTAATCACTGCAGTAGATACAAGATAATTCAGCTGGACACAGTCTCTGTCCCACGTGGAGCTCACCATCTAAGTAGGAGGGAGAACAGGTATGGATACCCTATTTTACAGATGAGGAAACTGAAGCACAGAGAAGTAAAGTTATTTCCCCCAAATCACATAGCAGTCGATTTACACTGTCAGGATTAGAACTCAGATCCTTTTAACTCCAGGCCCGTGCTCTTTCGGAAGGCCACACTGCTAGAAATAGAAAGCCCATTGCCTTCTGAACTGTGGCATATTGCCACAAGGTGGCCTCCCTTCCTTGTTCCTGGTCGTATCAGTCTGTGGCTGTACAATCAGATTTTCCATACCGCACATTCTCATTCTGTTTTATTTAGGCGGTTCTTCTGACAATGTGATTTTGTTTGGATAGAACATGGCATACAAATGGAAGCAACAATTATGAGTGCATACTATGATGTGAGCTTTGTCCATCAGGAAGGTAACCCCCCACATCGTAGGAGAACAAAGTGTCCACCTACCCTCATCTCTAGTAACAGTTCTATCCAGGACTTCAGCTTCTTGGAAGACCCAGCTTCTGGGACAAAGCCTTGTTGCCTGGCCAAGTGTTCTTCAGCCAACGGCAGTGGCCACCAGCACTGCACATGTACAGGGTTTTCTCCTTCTATGAAAAAAATACTGTGAGAACTCAAGCTCATGATGCAACTGGGGTATGCTGTGTTCCCACTTAGTGAATCTGATCTGGTGATCCTGGTTAAAGGGCACAGAGAAAACTGTCAGTCAACAAGAAGCAGGAGTTAGAAGGCCATTCTAGGGGACATCCAGGAGTCAGACTTGGCCTTGGGTTTCCTGGGTCTGCCACCGAGGGGGACCAGAATGGATGTCAGCTACCTGGTGACCAGGGTCCGGGTGGGTCTTTCCAGGGGGCTTTCAAAACAAGCCAACCTGAAGCCAAGCCAGCTACCTAAAGGGAATTGCTGTTCTTTGTATCTGAAGATGATACCACTGTGCTAACAGTGAGCATTATCCATGTGTGCAAGTATGGCTGAAAACACTAATACATAACTGACAAGTGTTCATGTCTGTTAATTCTACTGTACTCTTTCAAGCACTTACCTCTGCAAATGGTAGGTGCTTGGTAAATACCACTAACTGATGGATTGGGCATTCCTGTCAGTTTTGTTCCTTCCAGTCTTGTTCTTGTTGGGGCATGAAATGCACCAGGTGAGTGGGTGGGCTGGGTTATAGTACATGTGTGATCCTTACCTATTTTAGCCAGCTCCTGATAGACCTAGGACTAGAACCATATCCCCTGATTCCCAAGGCATTGCTCTTTCCCCTAGAATAATAGCTGGACTTAGGGTAGACAGAAGAAATGCTTTAAAAACTAATTTAAGCAAAACAATAGGGCACAGAAGTGGGTGGCTGGGAGACAGATACAGAAGGCAGGTCATTGTGGGATCCAGCAATCAGAAATAGAGTGATTGCTTTAAAGCAGAGGCTTGGAGAAGATCATGTAACCCAAGAGGAAGGGAAGCAAACCAGGATCAGGTACTGTAGGACAAAATGCAACAGTACTGGAAGGGATGACCTTTACACACCTACAATTTAGAAGGAATTGTTGGTCATGCACTGATCTTATTAGTCACATATGGCAAACACCAAAAAAATTCACTAATGGGTCAAAACTCAACTTGAAGGCCAGCTAATTGAGAGGTTTCCCTCGCTAACAAGTTTTGGGCATCCACACTCCAGTTTCTGTATTCTAATTTGACTACCATATAATTCTGAGTAAATGCAATGTTCCATGGCCATGCATAACACTAGCAGTTATTTCAAGCTCCACTCTCCCCACTTACACTCTCACTTGTTATCTCTATCACCAGGAACAGATTGTACTTTGCTATTACTCTATCAGGATTTCATTAGCTAGGAACCTTAATGTTCACTGTGTGCTTGTAAACAGCTGTTATTAAGTTCTCTACCAATGGGATATGAAATCATAATAACAAAAACTGAGGAATGTGTTAAGCAGAATGTATCAAGCACAGAGGTAGAAACTAGATAAGCAGATCAGACACAGTCCCTATCCCAGATGAAATGCCCCCAAGTAACTTCTGAGTCCTGGGGATAAGCCATGTGAAACCCGGAAGCCACTCCTTTTCTCTTCTTCACCCTCATCATCAGTTCTCCGTGGTGCCAGTTGTTGGCTGAGGGGAATAAAGGGGATCAAGATGGGCTTTCCCATTATCACTCCTATCACACCTTGTCTCTACCCTCTGGAGACAAAACATGGAGTGGGCCAAAGTGAGGCAAGAGGGTTGGGGAGAAGGGAGCAAATTTGAACCATTTACCTGGTAAATGTATTAAATTGTGCATAGCAGGAGACGTGGAAGTCAGTTACCATGCTGTGAAGAAGATATATGATAGGTTTGTGGCTTGCTATGTAAAACCCAAATGTGAGGAACTCTGTCTATCAAGTCAGATTGGCTTCACGGTGCCTGCAAAGCATCGCTTTATGGACCCTTGTTCTGCTCCTTGGCACCCCATCCCCACTGGGCCCAAAGCCTCCTTTAGGGAGACTAGATAGCAGCCATATGTTGGTGCCTAGTCAGATAAGCATGATAAGGGATTCCTGCCCAAGCCCGAGATCTACATCTGGGAATGCTAAGCATATTAAAAAACCAGGTAGCTGAGTTTCTTCACCACTGATTATCCTGGTTCACATCCAAGTAATTTTCTACTCACTCCACAAGGTCATTGAGCAGGAACAAAAAGCCAGTTTCCCACAGCATTATTTTCTGGCTGAGTCTTCATGAATTTCACAGAATAGTCAAGGACCTACATTTGCAACTGAAAACAATGTGATTTTCATTCAAAGAGACTGCTTATTTCCTTCATAAAGATGAGAAACTAAATTTAACAGAATGAGATTTCCTTATCTGGCTTGTGGCCTGGGATTCTTGAGTTCCTGGAAGAGTAAAGTAAGATCTTGGGGGTTCCAGGAGCTTGGAAGAATTGAAGGGTTTGGATTTGCTGCATCCCTGAGCTGGAGGATCTGGTTTCTCAGTAACACTGTCAATTAGCTGTTGTTAAGTGAAAGGGACAGCTTCCTTACCCCCTGCAGCCTCTCTGGAGTTCTGGGTCAGTCACACCTTTGTCAACACCTTGGTTTGTCAAAGCAAAACTTTCTTTGGCTTCCTCTGAGAAACTGCTCCCAGAATTCCTTCTGAGTTCCAGAACATCTTATTAAGTAAAATGTCATTATCCATTAGCAAGTGAAACAAGGATCTTTATATGCCACCAAGAGATCATGGTAAACCAATTCAGCAGAATCTACAAAGAACCTTAAGGTTCATCTAACTCACTTGGAACTGAGTTCAGATTCCCACAACGCTGTGAATTGCTGATACATTGGGGGTGCTGCTGATTCTTGGTTTAAAAAAAACATGCTCAAACAAGGGTCCAGAGTAGTACTCACCAGATGCAGCTCTGACCCTTTGGTCTTTTTAAACTTGTTTCTAGGTGCCTTAGATTAACTCTAAGGAATCGAGGACTCCTAGAGCTGGAAGGGGCCTCTAGAAATTTTCCAGTTCAGTCCCCTGCATCAACCAACCAGGACAAATGGATGTCATTTTTAAGGAGTACTAAAGGTGTTTACTAAGGGTTTACTGAATGTAATCCAGGGCACTAAGCACTTGGGAAGTACAACAGAAGCCCAAGGTACATTCCCTGTCCACAAGAGGCTTACACTCTCCTTAATAGGAGAGGTAAAGTAACATGGCCAGATGGAAAAGTAACATGGCCAGATGGAAAGAGCACAGTCCTGGGAGACAGAAGACCTGGGTTCTAATCCTGACTCCTGCTGATTGGCCTTGGGAAAGTTAACTTCTTTGGGCCTCGGTTTCCTCATCTGTAAAATGGGGATAAAATACCTATTCTCCCTCCCCCTTTGGGTGTTCCTGTTTTCCTCATCTTTCCCATCACTGTAGACAACACCACCATCCTCCCTGTCTCACCAGCATGAAACTTTGGCATTATCCTCAACTCATCTTTCTCATTCAACCCACATATTCAATCTATCACCAAATCCTGTTGGTTCCACCTTCATGACATCATTAAAATCCACCCTTTCCTCTCATTCATTCATTTATTTATTCAATTGTATTTATTGTGCACTTATTGTGTGCAAAGCATTGTACTAAGAACTTGGAGGGTACAATATAACAACAAACAGACACTTTCCTGCTCACAGTCTAGAGCGGGAGACAGACATTAATATGAATAAATAAATAAATTACAGGTATATACAGATATATACATATGTGCCCTGGGGATGGGAGGGCAGATGAATGAAGGAGCAAGTAAGAGCAGCTCAGAAAGAAGTGAGAGAAGAGGAGAAGAGGGCTTAGTCAGGGAAGGCTTCTTGGAGGAGATGTGCCTTCAATAAGGTTTTGAAGTGGGAGAGAGCAATCATCTGTCTGATATGCGCAGGGAGGGTGTTCCAGGCCAGAGTCAGGATGTGGGCGAGAGGTCGACGGTGAGATAGATGAAGTCATGGTACTGTGAGAAGGTTAGCATTAGAGGAACGAAGTGTGTGGGCTGGGTTGTAGTGGGAGAGTAGCAAAGTGAGGTAGGAGAGAGCAAGGTGATTAAGTGCTTTAAAGTCAATGCTGAGGAGTTTTTGTTTGATGCGGAGGTGGATGGGCAACCACTGGAGTTTTTTGAGGAGTGGGGAAACATGGTTTGAATGTTTTTGAGGGAAAATGATTTGGGCAGCAGAATGGAGTATGGATTGGAGTGGGGAGAGATAGGAGGCAGGGAAGTTAGCAAGGAGGCTGATACAATAATCAAGGTGGGATAGGATAAGTGCTCGCATTAATATGGTGGCAATTTGGATGGAGAGGAAGAGGCAGATTTTGGTGATGTTGTGAAGGTAGAACTGACAGGACTTAGTAAGGGATTGAATATGTGGGTGGAATGAGAGAGAGGAGTCAAGGATAATGCTAAACTCTCCAGACCAACTACTACTACGCTAATTCAAGCACTTATCCTATCCTGCCTTTACTACTGTATCTGCCTCTTTGTTGACCTTCCTGCCTACTCCTCTCCCCATTCCAGTCCATACTTCACTCTGGTGCCCGGATCATTTTTCAAAAAAAAATAGCATTTAGTCCATGTCTCCCCACTCATCAAGAACCTCTAGTGGCTGCCCATCCACCTCCACATCCAACAGAAACTCCTTACCATAGGCTTTAAAACATTCAATCATCTCACCCTCTCATACCTTATCTTGTTAATTTTTGACTACAACCCAGTCTGCACACTTTGCTCCTCTATCGCCAACCTACTCATTATATCTCAATCTTTTTTTTTTAATGGTATTTGTTCTATGAGCCAGACACTATATGCTGAATCGCTGAGATAGATTCAAGATAATCAGGTTGGACCGTCCATGTCCCACATGGGGCTTACAATCTTAATTCCTATATTACAGGGATTAAGTGAGGAACAGAGGAGTTAATAGACTTGCCCAAGGTCACACAGCAGACCAGTGGCAGAGCCAGTATTAGAATCCAGATCCCAGGCCTGCGCTCTATCCACTAGGTCACACTGCTTCTCGATCTTGTCTATCTCACCACCAACCCTTTGCCCACATCCTCCTTTTGGCCTGGAACTCCCCCCTTCCCCTTTCATATATGAACGATCACCAGTCCCCTCACCTTCAAAGCCATATATAATCAATCTCCTCCAAGAGGCCTATCCCATTAAGCCCTCTTTTCCCCTACTCCATCTCCCTTCTGCATTGTCAATGCACTTGGGTCTGTGTCCTTGAAATAGTAGATATTAACCCCACTGTTAGCCCCACAGTATTTATGTACATACCTGAATGTATTTTAATGGTTGTCTCCACTTCTAGGCTCTAAGGTCTTTGTGGGCAGGGAACATGCTTATCAACTCTGTTGTATTATACTCTCCTAAGTGCTTAGAACAGAGCTCTACACCCAGTAAGTGCTCAATAAATGTCACTGATTGATTGATTGAACTGTGGTATTCTACTTCCATTTGCCTATTTACACAGGCACTGCTACAGACTCAGGTTTGAACCGCCACCATACCCCCCCCACCATTCATGTTGAATCACCATCCTTGACGTCCTCTGAGGTGATTGCTGGCCTTGCTTACTATCTAAAGCTAGCCCTGCTAATATGGTCCAGACTAAAATTTAATTCAAACAACACTGTTACTGCTTCCCCCATTCTTTGGGATCTGTCACTACCATAGAAAGAATTTAAAATTAAGTCTAAAGCAATGCACTCTCTTCATATAGCCACACCGATTGTTTTAGGAGGATCTTTTGAGCAAAAGATCTAAGTGGTTGCTAATTCCCTTAAAGTCCATCAATCAATCAGTGGTATTTACTGAGCACTTACTGCATACAGAGCGCTATACTAAGTGCTTGGAAAAGTACAATAGCTAAAGTAGACACAAGAGCTGCCCTTAAGGATCTTATAATGTAGTGGGGAAGACAGACATTAAGATGAATCACTGGTGGGGAAGTATCCAAGTATAGGAATGTGTGCTTGTAAGCGCTTTAGAGATGGGATGTGTTCAGAAGTGCTTCGGAGGGTGAGGCGGCAGTACAGATTCAAATGCATAGGCTCAGCGTGGCTCACTGGAAAGAGCACGGGCTTTGGAGTCAGAGGTCATGGGTTCAAACCCCGGCTCTGCCACTTGCCAGCTGTGTGACTTTGGGCAAGTCACTTAACTTCTCGGTGCCTCAGTTCCCTCATCTGTAAAATGGGGATTAAGACTGTGAGCCCCACGTGGGACAACCTGATTCCCCTGTGTCTACCCCAGCGCTTAGAACAGTGCTCGGCACATAGTAAGCGCTTAACAAATACCAACATTATTATTATTATAGGCTAGTGAGGGGACTGGGATTAAGGGTAGTGTTTTAATATAGTCAAAATCCTTCTCACATTTTACCCATATGGACAGCCTGCCTCGAGCTACAGCCATTCTTGCTACACCCGCCTCCAAGTCCTACACCTAGGTGATGATGACGATGATGATGTATTTTGTTAAGTGCTTACTATGTGCCAAGCACTGTTCTGAGTGCTGGGTTAGATACAAGGTAATTAGGTTGTCCCAAGTGGGGCTCACGGTCTTAATCCCCATTTTACAGATGAGGTAACTGAGGCACAGAGAAGCTAAGTGACTTGCCCAAAGTCACACAGCTGATAAGTGGGGGATACAGGATTAGAACCCACTACCTCTGACTCCCAAGCCCGGGCTCTTTCCCCTAAGCCATGCAGCTTCTCTAGTCCCAGTCAGTAAAGGATTCCCAGGGTTTGGGGTCTGCTATTTTTCTTTGAAATTGAAAGGAGAGGCTGGAGGCAACTTAAAAGACAGTGCTGGTATTCCAAAAAGAACTAAAATGGACAGTTTTTGTACCTCTTCAGTAACTAAGAGAAATTAATTAATTGAATACCTTCCCAGATAATTGCCATATTTACTCACATAATTGTCCTACTTCTTTGCATACTTTTGGTAATAAACAGGGCTGGGGTTATTATGCAGATTATATAAGAATGAAGACTAGCAATAATTGTACTGGGAATTGTACTTCCCAAGCACTTAGTACAGTGCTCTACACACAGTAAGAGCTCAATAAATACAATTGAATGAATGAATTAATGAATGAATGAATAAGGGGAGCAGGCTGAAAAAAAAAGGGAGAGAAGGAAGAGGAAGGTAAAAGGACACTTTAGACTGTATCTCTTACTTCTTTTGTACTTTCTCAAGTACTGCACACATTAGACCATGGATGAATTAATTAACTACCATCATTCCTCCAATGTTGTCCCATTTCCTCCTCCCTAGTCCAGGTAGTCTTAGTGAATTAACTCCCTTACCTGTTTTGTTCATTCATTCATTCAGTAGTATTTATTGAGCGCTTACTATGTGCAGAGCACTGTACTAAGCGCTTGGAATGGACAAATCGGTAACAGAGAGAGACAGTCCCTGCCCTTTGATGGGCTTACAGTCTAATCAGCGGAGACAGACAGACAAGAACAATGGCAATAAATAGAATTGAGGGGAAGAACATCTCATTAAAACAATAGCTAATAAATAGAATCAAGGTGATGTACATCTCACTGACAAAATGAATAGGGTAATGAAGATATATGCAGTTGAGCAGACGGGTACAGTGCTGAGGGGATGGGACGGGAGAGGGGGAGGAGCAGAGGGAAAGGAGGGAGAAGAGTGTTTAGCTGAGGAGAGGTGAAGGGGGGGGTAGAGGGAGCAGAGGGAAAAGGGGAGCTCAGTCTGGGAAGGCCTCTTGGAGGAGGTGAGCTTTAAGTAGGGTTTTGAAGAGGGGAAGAGAATTAGTTTGGCAGAGCTGAGGAAGGAAGGCGTTCCAGGACCGCGGGAGGACGTGGTCCAGGGGTCAACGGCGGGATAGGCGAGAATGGGGGATGGTGAGGAGGTGGGCGGCAGAGGAGCAGAGCGTGCAGGATGGGCAGTAGAAAGAGAGAAGGGTGGAAAGGTAGGAAGGGGCAAGGTGATGGAGAGCCTTGAAGCCTAGAGTGAGGAGTTTTTGTTTGGAGCAGAGGTTGATAGGCAACCACTGGAGGTGTTTAAGAAGGGGAGTGACGTGCCCAGAACGTTTCTGCAGGAAGATGAGCCAGGCAGAGGAGTGAAGAATAGATTGGAGTGGGGAGAGAAAGGAGGAAGGGAGATCAGAGAGCAGGCTGACACAGTAGTCTAGCCGGGATATTACGAGAGCCTGTAGCAGTAAGATAGCCGTTTGGGTGGAGAAGAAAGGGCGGATCTTGGCGATATTATAAAGGTGAAACCGGCAGGTTTTGGTAACGGATTGGATGTGTGGGGTGAACGAGAGAGCCGAGTCAAAGATGACACCGAGGTTGCGGGCCTGAGAGACGGGAAGGATGGTCGTACCATCCACGGTGATAGGGAAGTCAGGGAGAGGACCGGGCTTGGGAGGGAAGATGAGTTATGTTGGTCATGTTTGGTCATGTTGAGTTTTAGGTGGTGGGCAGACATCCAGGTAGAGACGTCCTGGAGGCAGGAGGAGATACAAGACTGAAGGGAGGGGGAGAGGACAGGGGCAGAGATGTAGATCTGTGTGTCATCTGCATAGAGATGATAGTTGAAGCCGTGAGTGCGGATGAGTTCACCGAGGGAGTGAGTGTATATGGAGAACAGAAGAGGGCCAAGAACTGACCCTTGAGGAACTCCAACAGTTAGTGGATGGGAGGGGGAGGAAGAGCTTGCGAAGGAGACCGAGAATGACCGGCCAGAGAGATAAGAGGAGAACCAGGAGAGGACGGAGTCCGTGAAGCCAAGGTGAGATAAGGTGTGGAGAAGAAGGGGATGGTCAACTGTGTCAAAGGCAGATGAGAGGTCAAGGAGGATTAGAATAGAGTAGGAGCCATTGGATTTGGCAAGAAGGAGGTCATGGGTGACCTTAGAGAGAGCAGTCTCGGTAGAGTGGAGGGGATGGAAGCCAGATTGGAGGGGGTCCAGGAGAGAATGAGAGTTAAGGAATTCTAAGCAGCGAGTGTAGACGACTCGTTCTAGGAGCTTGGAAAGGAAGGGTAGTAGGGAGATAGGGCAATAACTGGAAGGGAAAGTGGGGTCGAGAGAGGGTTTTTTTAGGATGGGGGAGACATGGGCATGTTGAAGGCATGTTTGTTGTCTCTGTACTTCCTCCTTGATCCAGCAGTCTTAATGTATTCATTCATTCATTCATTCAATTGTATTTATTGAGTGCTATGTGCAGAGCACTGTACTAAGCACTTGGAATGTACAACTCAGCAACAGATAAAGAAAATCCCTGCCTAACAACGGGTTCACAAGTCTAAACGGGGGAGACAGACAACAAAACAAAACAAGTAGTCAGGCATCAATACTATCAAGATAAATAGAATCATAGATATATACACATCATTAATAAAATAGAGTAATAAATAATATATACAAATATGCACAAGTGCTATGGGGAGGGGAAGTGGGAAGAGCAGAGGGAGAGAGTAGGGGGAATGGTAAGGGGAGGAGGGGCAAAGGGAAAGGGAGGGCTCAGTCTGGGAAGGTCTCCTGAAGGAGGTAAGCTCTCAGCTTCAAAGGAGGCTTTGAAGAGGGGAAGATAGTTTGGTGGATGTGAGGAGGGAGGGCATTCCAGATCAGGGGTAGGATGTGGGCCAGGGGTCAACAGTGGGACAGGAGAGAACAAGGGACTGTCAGGAGGTTAGTGGCAGAGGAGTGGAGCGAACGGGGTGGGCTGTAGAAGGAGAGAAGGGAAGTGAGGTAAGAGGGGGCCAGGTGATGGAGAACTTTGAAGCCAAGAGTGAGGAGTTTTTGTTTCATGTGAAGGTTGATAGGCAACCACCACTGGAGGTTTTTGAGGAGGGGAGTGACCTGCCCAGAGCGTTTCTGTAGAAAGATAATCCAGGCAGCGGAATGAAGAATAGATTGGAGCGGAGAGAGACAGGAGGATGGGAGATCAGAGAGGAGGCTGATGCAATAATCCAGTTGGGATATTATGAGAGCTTGTACCATTCATTCATTCGTTCAATAGTATTTATTGAGCGCTTACTATGTGCAGAGCACTGTACTAAGTGCTTGGAATGTACAAGTCGGCAACAGATAGAGACAGTCCCTGCCCTTTGACGGGCTTACAGTCTAATCGGGGGAGACAGGCAGACAAGAACAATGGCAAGGTATCAGTTTGGATGGAGAGGAAATGGCAGATCATGGTGATGTTGTGAAGGTGAGACTGGCAGGTTTTGGTGACGGATTGGATGTGTGGGGTGAATGAGAGAGCAAAGTCAAGGATGACACCAAGGTTGTGGCCTGAGAGACAGGAAGGATGGTAGTGCCGTCCACAGTGACAGGGAAGTCAGGGAGTGGACAGGGATTGGGAGGGAAAATAAGGAGCTCAGTCTTGGACATGTTAACTCCACCTGCTTTGTTGCATTATCACCCTTCTGCTTCTCTTTTATTCTTTTATAATCTTTTATTTCTTCCTCCAAAATTTGAGTGGGGCAATTGCATAAGAAAATATGGTAACTCAAACCAAAAAACTTTGCAGCATTTGATGAAAAATTGAATGAGGAAGGAAGTTTGGTCACCATCTTTGTTCTCTGCCTCCTCACTGTCTTCTCTGCTGGTATCCCACAAGCTCCACTAATCATTGGAACAGTAAAGCTTCCCTTTAGCTCACTGAGTCTGTTTTGGGAGAACCAGATCATGATTTCCATTCTTGATACTGTGGAGATGGGCCTAAACTGACTGCAGCCCTGTGTGAATTTAGTCCATGTGCTGAGATCTTTAGGAATATAATTAGCTCTCTATCATGTGCAAAGTATGCTTATGGCCCAGAGGAAGGAGATATTTATATATCTAAAACATGAGGCACTGGGAACAGATATAGTAACAGCACTAACTTTAAGATTTGTTCCTTCAGGACAGTGACTAAGATCCCGAGAAGTTACCATGAGGATTGCAATAATTGGACAAAGCCTCTTTGGGCTAGAGGTTTACTCCCGGCTTCGGAAGGAAGGACATGAAGTGGTGGGCGTGTTCACCATTCCGGATAAAGATGGAAAAGCAGATCCCCTTGGTGGGTATCTGGGGCTATTAGATTTGCCTGACAGAAGGCAGGGTGGTGCTAGAGGGTGAGGAAGGGGGAAGAGACTAACTGCTAAGCAATGTTGAAAGCTGCTGCTTGTTCCTAGGTACCTGTGAATTGATTTCAAATCCAAATTGAGGTAGGAGGAGGTGGGAAGGAGGTGGGGGAGGGGTCGGTTCTATGGGGGGCCTGGGAACTAGTAACACTTTCTTCTCCAGCACAGCACTCAGCAACTTTCTGAGGCTGGCCAGGATGAAGGGAAGGACAAAATAGACAAGAGGATTCTACAAACACTCTATCTCCCTTCTGGACTGTTAAGGGAACCAAGGGGTCAGATGTTCAGGCTTCCTGAGGCAGGAAAGTTTGGCGTTCTTAAATATCCTTGTATTTTGAGGTACCTCTAGAGGGAAGGAGAGAAAGAGGAAAGAAGGAAAGGAGGGAGGAAGCAGGGCAAGAGTATCCCAGATTCAATCAGTCAGTGAATCAATCATATTTACTGAGCACTTATTATTTGCAGAGCACTGTACTGTACAGCACTTGGTAGACACAATAAAAGAGAATTGGTAGAAACATTCCCTGCTCATAACAAGCCTAAAGTCTAGAGGGGGAGATGGGCATTGATATAAATAAATAAAATACAGATATGTATATAAGTGCTGTGGGGCTGAGGGAGGGGTAAATGAAGGATACAAATCCTAGTGCAAGGTGACACAGAATAGAGTGGGAGGAGAGGAACTGAGGACTTAGTTGGAGTAGGCCTCTTGGAGGATATGTGATTTTAATAAGGCTTTAAAGTGGGGAGAGTGATTGTCTGCCAGATATGAAGGGGGAGGGCATTCCAGGACAGAGGCAGGACATGGGCAAGGGGTCAGCAGAGAGATAGTAAAGATCAAGGTACAGTGAGTAGTTTGGCATTAGAGGAGCAAAGTGTGCAGGCTGCACTGTAGTGGGAAATCAGGGAGGAAAGGTAGGAGGGGGCAAGGTGATTGAGTGCTTTAGACCGATGGTAAGTAGTTTTTGCTTGATGTGGAGGTGGATGAGCAACCACATTGGAGGTTCATGAGAGGTGGGGAAATATGAACTGAGCAGTTTTGTAGAAAAATGATACAGGCAGCAGAGTTAAGTATGGACTGAAGTGGGAAGAGACAGGAGGCAAGGTGGTCAGCAAGGAGGCTAACACAGTTAACAGATTTCCATCTAGAACTAAGGGGAAGGGGGCAGGGCAAAGGGGAGGCAGTTGAAAGCATAAGTCCCACACTCATCCCATCCCAATCATGATGCTTTCTAGAGCTAGGTGATAGCAGAGCAGCCTCTGGCCTCAGTTTCTCCATTTATGCCTGGGAGGGAATAAACTCTCACTCTCTGTCCTAGTAAAATTTTATACCAGCCTCCTATCTCCTTCCCAAATTGAGCTTTATATGGGCTTTACATATAGCAAACAGGCCATCCCAACCCAGATGGAGGAGAGCCCTCCTTCCTCCAACTTCCTGGATCCTCTTGAGATGTGGTTGCCACCCATTTAAGGGCAGAATCACTCACCAGGCACCACTTCAAGAGCTGCAGTTAGGAAACAGGATGACCGGGGAACCAAAAGAGTGTGTAGATCCTTCAAAAGAGTGTGCAGATCCTTCAGTCTCTTCTCTTTCCAGAGCTTCCCCTTTAGGCTATGCTGCATTCTCTCTCTGTACTTCCTCCCCTACTCTTCCACACCAAAAGCAAATCCACACTAGCATCCAGCTTCCTCTCTTTGGAGGTTAAAATTAATTTCAAGGACATAGTGACCTAGAAGTGGTTTGGTGCCATGAGGTGCTGCGAGTTATGTTGAGCCTTGTGCACTGGGGAAAGATTCCCAGAGGCCATGGATTTTGACTTGAAATCTAAAGGTCTAGAGGGGTGTAGATTGAGGGAGAGAACCAGTTTGCTGTTCTGTGAGTGAGAGACAGTTTGAACAAAGAATCTGAGGCAGGAGAGGGAGGTGCACATTCAAGGAACAGCAAGGTGGTTGGGCAGGCTGGAGCAGGGACCGTGGGATAGGTTGTGGTATTGCTGCCTCCAGCCTCTACCACCCTCCAATCTATAAAAATAATGTTGGTATTAGTTAAGCACTTACTATGTGCCGAGCATTGCACTCAAAATTAACTTCAATGCTTTCCACCAACTCACCCCCAACCCTTGAATGTCTGCTCTCTTCACTCATTATTCCCCCAAATGCTCTCACTGATCCTCCCAAGTCAACCTTCTAGCTATACCTTGCTTGTGATTCTCCAGTCTCCACCCTCTCACTCATGCCGATCCCCTAACCTGTAACTCTATTCCTCCCTTCCTCAATCTGACAGACCACAGGACTGCATATACAAAATTTTCCTGAAATCCCACCTCCTCCAACAAGCTTTCTCTGATTACTTTCCACGACCCCAGATTGTATAGATCCATCAAACAAGTCTAGCACTTAGGGAGTTACCTATACCTATCCTCAGTATTTATCAAGAAGCAACGTGGCTCACTGGAAAGAGCACGGGCTTTGGAGTCAGAGGTCATGGGTTCAAACCCCGGCTCTTCCACTTGTCAGCTGTGTGACTTTGGGCAAGTCATTTAACTTCTCAGTGCCTCAGTTACCTCATCTGTAAAATGGGGATTAAGACTGTGAGCCCCACGTGGGACAACCTGATTCCCCTGTGTCTACCCCAGCGCTTAGAACAGTGCTCGGCACATAGTAAGCGCTTAACAAATACCAACATTATTATTATTATTATGAGGGAAGCAGTATGGCCTAATGGATAGAGCATGGGCCTGGGAGTCAGAAGGGCCTGGGTTCTAATCCTGGCTAGGCTACTTGTCTCCTGTGTGACCTTGGGCAAGTCACTTACCTTCTCTGTGCCTCAGTTATCTCATCTGTAAAATGGGTATTAAGACTGTGAGCTCCGTGTGGGATATGGATTGTGTCTAACCTGATTAGCTTGAATCTACTCCAGCTCTTAGTACAGTGCCTGGCACAAAGTAAATGCTTAACAAATATCATAAAAAAAGAAAACTTGATCAGGGAAAGCTTTCCAGAGGAGGTGGGGTATTGGAAGGACTTTGAAGATGGGAAGAGCTGTGGTCTGGGGGATTTGAAAGGGGAGGGAGTTCCAGGCAGGAGGAAGGGCAGGAGGTGGGAGAATCGGAATCAAGGAAAAGTGATAAGGTAAACTTGGAAGGAACAGAAGATGTGAGCTGGGGTGTAGGAGTAGAAAAAAGTGGTTAAGTAAGAGAGAACATGGATTGTGAATTGCCCAATGTTCAAAAAGGATTCCAGAAAGGACGAAGGATGCAAGATATTATTGCTGGTATCTTTGGATAATTGAAAGGACAAGAGAATTTCAAAAGGAAGTCAGCATGTGCTTTATTGACTGTGTGGATCATGAAAGCTCAGGAGCACATAAAGGAAAATGGGCATGCTGGACCATTTAATTGCATTAATATGAAACCTGTATGCTGGACAGGAGGCTAAAATAAGAACAAAATGTGCAGAAACTGATTGTTTTCCTATTAGTATGGGTGTAAGGCAAGGAAGTATCTTATTGCCTTATCTGTTCATCCTTTATGCTGAATACATAATGAGAGAAGGTAGATTGAATGAAGACAAACAGGGAGTTTGTCTTGGAGGAAGGAGGAAGGAATATAAACAACCTTCTTTATGCTGATGATACTACCATACTAGCAGAAAGTGAAGAAGATTTGAAGGGCTTATTATGAAAAGTTAAGGAGCAGAACAAAAAGATGGGCCTGCATTTGAATGTCAGGAAACAAAGATCATGACAACTGGAAGTTCTAACACATTTATAGCAGGTGGAGAGAAGATCAAAATAGTTGATAATTTTTCTCTCCTGGGATCAATAATAATAAAGGAACTAGTAATCAAGAAATGCACTGAAGATTTGCTATGAAGAGCCTGGAAAAATAATGAAATGTATTGATGTAACAATTGCCACAAAAATAAAAATTGTCAATTCTATGGTGTTTCCAGTGACATTGTATGGATCTGAAAGCTGGACACTTTAAAAGCAGGATAGAAAGAGCATTGATTCTTTTGAAATGTGAGGTTGGAGAAGGCTTCTGTGAATACCATGGACTGCCTGAAAAACAAACAAATGGGTTTTGGAGCAAATTAAGCCAATGTGGTCTTTGGAATGCCAGATGACTCGACTTATATTAGCATATTTTGGACACACCATCAGGAGGACTAATTCTCTGGAGAAGACACTAATGCTAGGAAAAGTCCAGGGGAAACGTGGAAGAGGCAGACCAGCAGCTAGATGGATAGAAACCATAACAACAGTAACGAAAGAACAGTTAGCAAGGTTATGTATTATAGCAGAAGATAGGACGGTCTGGAGAAACTATATCCATAGAGTCGCTATGAATTGGAAACAACTTGATGACATTTGATAATAATAATAAGAGGGATTGAGCTGATGGAGTGCCTTAAATCAATCATATTTATAATAATAATAATAATGATAATGATATTTGTTAAGTGCTTACTATGTACAAAGCACTGTTCTAAGTGCTGGGGGGGATACAAGGTGATCAAGTTGTCCTACGTGGGGCTCACAGTCTTAATCCCCATTTTTACATATGAGGTAACTGAGGCACAGAGAAGTTAAGTGACTTGCCCAAAGTCACACAGCTGACAAGCGGCGGAGCTGAGATTAGAACCCATGACCTCTGACTCCCAAGCCCATGCTCTTTTCACTGAGCCACACTGCTTCTTTTATTCCACACTTACTGTGTGCAAAGCATTGTACTAAGTGCTTGAAAAGTACAATATAGAAATAGAGAGACAATATCTGACCACCACGGGCTCAAAGTATAGAGATGGGGAGACAGACATCAAAACAAGTAAACAGGCATCAATATAAATAAATAGAATTGTAGATATATACATATATACATAAGTGCTGTGGGGAGGGGGTGGGGGGAAGAGCAAAAGGAACAAGTTGAGGTGACGTGGAAGGAAGGGGGAGCTGAGGAAAAGGGGGCTTAGTCTGGGAAGACCTCTTGGAAGAGGTGTGCCTTCAGGAGGTCTTTGAAGGGGGGAAGATTGATTGTTTGGCAGATTTGAGGAGGGAGGGCATTCCAAGCCAGAAGTAGGGCATGGGCCAGGGGTTGGCGGCAAGACAAGTGAGATTGAGGCACAGTGAGAAGGTTAGCACCAGAGGAGCGGAATGTGCAGGCTGGGATGTAGAAGGAGAGAAGGGAGGTGAGGTAGGAAGGGGCAAGGTGATGGAGAGCTTTAAAGCCAATAGTGAGAAGGGTTTTTTTTGATATGGAGGTTGATAGGCAACCACTGGAGATTTTTGAAGAGGGGGATGACATGCCCTGAACATTTCTGTAGAAAGATAATCTGGGCAGCGGAGTGAAGTATGGACTGAAGTGGGGAGAGGCAGGAGGTTGGGAGGTCAGAAAGGAGGCTGATGCAGTAATCCAGTCAGGATAGGATGAGTGATTGTACTAACATTGGTAGCAGTTTGGATGGAGAGGAAAGGGCAGATGTTGGCAATGCTGTGAAGGTGAAACCGGCAGGATTTGGTGATGGATTGGATATGTGGGGTGAATGAGAGAGCGGAGTCAAGGATGACACCAAGGTTACAGACTTGTGAGATGGGAAGGATGGTTGTGTTGTCTACAGTGATGGGAAAGTTCGGGAGAGGACAGGGTTTGGGAGGGAAGATAAGGAGCTCAGTCTTGGACATGTTGAGTTAGAGGTGGCAGGAGGACATCCAAGTAAAGATGTCCTGAAGGCAGGAGGAGATGTGAGCCTGGAGGGAGAGAGAACAGGGGAGGAGATGTAGATGTGGGTGTCATCTGGATAGAGATGATAGTTGAAGCCATGGAAGCGAATGAGTTCTCCAAGGAAGTGAGTGTAGATGGAGAATAGCAGAGGACCAAGAACTGAACCCTGAGGGACCTCTGCAGTTAGGGAATGGGAGTGGGAGGAGGAGCCCACGAAGGAGATTGAGAATGAATGGCCAGAGAGATAATAATAATAATAATAATAATGGTATTTGTTAAGCACTATGTGCCAAGCACTGTTCTAAGCACTGGGGTAGTTACGAGGTAATCAGGTTGTCCCACCTGGGGCTCATAGTCTTAATCCACATTTTACAGATGAGGTAACTGAGGCACAGAGAAGCTAAGTGGTTTGCCCAAGGCCACACAGCAGACAAATGGCAGCGCTTACTGTGTGCAGAGCCCTCTTGGGAGAGTAAAACACCACAGTATAACAGTCATTTCCTACCCACATTCCCTGCCCACAATGAGCTTACAGTCTAGAGGGACGAGCTTACAGTCTAGAGGGATGAGCTTTCAGAAAATGATCATGAGTTTTGGTTTGATCTGGAGAGGATTGGAGGTTTTTGAGGAGTGGAGGCACTTGTACATAATGATGTTTTTGAAAAGTGATTAGAATAACAGAGTGAAATATAGGCTGGAAAGGGGAGAGGCTGGAGGAAGGGAGACAAGTAAGAAGGCTGATTCAAAAGTCAAGTTGGGGGATATTGGATATAGGTGTGGCTATTTGGATGAGGTGGAAAGGGTGGATCCAGTAAATATTGTGGAGGAAAAACCAACAGGATTGAACAATGACTGGATGCTAAGAGACAGAGAGGAGTCTAGAGTAATCTGCCATCTTCAACTGTTCGCTCTCTAGTGGCTTCTTCGCCACTGCTTTCAAACATGTCCCTGTCTCTCCTATCCTAAAAAAAACCCTCCCTTGACCCCAAAGCTCCCTCCAGTTATTGCTCCATCTCTTTCCTTCCATTCCTCTCCAAACTTCTTGAGCAAATTGTCTATCCCCACTGCTTCAGGTTCCTCTCCTCCAGTGCTCTCTTTGAACTCTTCCAGACTGGCTTCCATCCTCTTCACTCCACAGAAACTGCTCTCTTAAAGGTCACCAATGATCTCCTCTCCAAATCTAATGGCTTCTACTCCATCTCTCAGCTGTCTTTAACACTGTTGACCACCCCCTTCTCCTGGAAATATTATCCAACCTCAGCTTCACTGACACTGTCCTCTCCTGGTTCACCTCCTATCTCCCTGGCCACTCATTTTCAGTCTCTTTCAAAGGCTCCTCCTCTCCCTCCCACCACCTAACTGTGGGGGTCCCTCAAGGTTCAGTTCTGTGTCCCCTCCTATTCTCCACCTACAACCCATTCCATTGGAGAACTCAATCGCTCATATGGCTTCAACTACCACCTCTATGTAGATGATACCCAAATCTACAACTCCTGCCCTGATTTCTCTCCCTCTCTGCATTCTCACACATCCTCCTGCCTTCAAGCTTAACATGTCCAAAACAAAACTCCTTATCTTCCCACCCAAACCCTGTCCTCCCCTAACATTCCCATCATTGTAGACAGCACTACTCTATTTCCTGTCTCACAAGCCCATAACCTTAGTGTTTTCCTTGAATCCCCTCTCACATTCAACCCACATACTCAATCCATCACTAAATCCTGTCAATCCCCCTTCAAAACTTCACTAAAATCTGCACTTTCCTCTACATCCAAACTTCTACCACATTAATCCAATCACTTATCCTACCCTGCTTTGATTACTGTATCAGTTTCCTTGCTGACCTCCCTGCCTCCTCTCTCTCCCAACTCCAGTTCATTCTTCACTCTGCTGCCTGGATCATTTTTCTATGGAAACATTCAGGCCATGTTTCCCAACCCCTCAAGAAACTCCAATGGTTGCCCATCCACCTCTGCATCATACAGAAGCTCCTTACATCAGCTTTAAAGCATTCAATCATCTTTCCCCCACCTGCCTCACCTTGTTGCTCTCCTAATACAACCCAGGTGGCTCACTTTGCTCCTCTAATGCTAACCCTCTCACTGTATCTCAATATCTTCTATTTCACTGCTGACCTCTTGCCTACATCCTACCTCTGGCCTGGAGTGCCCTCCCTCCTCAGATCCAACAGACACTCTCCTCTTTCAAAGCCTTATTAAAGGCCTAGCTCCCCCAAGAGGCCTTCCTTGACTAAGCCCTCCTTTCCTCTTCTCTCTCTCCCTTCTATGTCACCTTGACTTGCTCCCTTCATTAGTTCCCCCACTCCCAGCCCTACAGCAATTATGTAATTTATTTATAGTAATGTCTGTCTCCCCCTTTAGACTGTAAGCTCGTTGTGGTCAGGGAATTCATTCAATCATATTTATTAAGTGCTTACTGTGTGCAGAGCACTGTACCAAGTGCTTGGAAAAGTATAATACAACAATAAACAGACACATTCCCTACCCACAGTGATCTTACAATCTAGAGGGATATGTCCGTTTATTGTTGTACTGTACTTTCCCAAGCGCTTAGTATAGTGCTCTGCACACAATAAGTGCTCAATATATACAGTTTAATGAATGAATTAATTAATTAATGAATGGGTAATACCAAGGTTGCAGTCTTCAGAGACAGGAAAGATGCTAGTGTTGTCAACTGTGATGAGAAAGTTAGGAGGAGAAATGGATTTGGGTGTGATATACAGAGTTTGGTTTAGACATATTGAGCTTAAGATGTCACTGGGACTCCACCTGAAAATGTCTTGGAGGTAAGAGGAAATTAACTATTGCAGAGGATGTAAGTCAGTTGATCAGTCAATCACTCATTAACAATAAGAGAGAAAATAAGATTTGTACATAAGTGTGACGGGGGCTGTGAGTACTGGTAAGTGCTTAGGTCGCACAGAAGAACTGATGTGGCAGTAGGGGGGTATATAAAATGGTGAGATTTGGGAGTCATTTACATAGAGATGGTAGCTAAAGCTGTGGAAGTGGATAAGGTCACCCAAATCTACATCTCCTCCTCTGTTCTCTCTCCCTCCCTACAGACTCACATCTCCTCCTGACTTCAGGACATCTCCACCTGAATGTTCTCTCACCACCTCAAACTCAATATGTCCAAAACTGAGCTCCTTATCTTCCCTCCCAAACCCTGCCCTCTCCCTGACTCTCCCATCACTGTGGACAGCACTACCATTCTTCCCCTCTCACAAGTCCATAATCTTGGTGTCATCCTTGACTCCGATCTCTCATTCACCCCACATATCCAATCTGTCACCAAAAGCTGCTGGTCTCACCTTCATAACATTGCCAAGATCCACCCTTTCCTCTCCATCCAAACCACTACCACGTTAGTACAATCACTCATCCTATCCTGACTGGATTACTGCATCAGCATCTTTTCTGATCTCCCAAACTCCTGTCTCTTCCTGCTTCAGTCTATACTTCACTCTGCTGCCTGGATTATCTTTCTACAGAAACGTTCTGGGTATGTCAGCCCTCTTCTCAAAAGTCTCCAGTGATTGCCTATAAACCTCCTTATCAAGCAAAAACTCCTCACTATTGGCTTCAGAGCTCTCCATCATCTTGCCCCTTCTTATCTCACCTCCCTTCTCTCCTTCTACCTCCCAGTATGCACACTCCACTCCTCTGGTACTAACCTTCTCACTGTGCCTCGTTCTCGCCTGTTCTGCCGTCGACACCTGGCCCACGTCCTACCTCTGGCTTGGAATGCCCTCCCTCCTCAAATCCACCAAACTAGCACACTTCAAAGTCCTACTGAAAGCTCACCTCCTCCAGGAGGCCTTCCTAGACTAAGCCCCCCTTTTCATTCATTCATTCAATAGTATTTATTGAGCCCTTACTATGTGCAGAGCACTAAGCACTTGGAATGTAAAATTTGGCAACAGATAGAGACAACCCCTGCCCATTGACGGGCTTACAGTCTAATCAGGGGAGACAGACAAACAAAAACAAGACAACATAATCACGATAAATAGAATCAAGGAGAAGTACACCTCATTAATAAAATAAATAGGGCAATAAAATATATATACAAATGAGCACAGTACTGAGGGGAGGGGAAGGGAAAGGGGGAGGAGCAGAGAGAAAGGGGGCTTAGCTGAAGGGAGGTGAAGGGGGGAAGGGGAAGGGTGCAGAGGGCGGAGGGGGAGCAGAGAGGGAGCAGAGGGAAAAGGGGAAGCTCAGTCTGGGAAGGCCTCTTGGATGAGGTGAGCTCTCAGTAGGGCTTTGAAGAGGGGAAGAGAGTTAGTTTGGCAGAGGTGAGGAGGGAGGGCATTCCAAGACAGTGGTAGGACGTAGGCCAGAGGTCGACGGCGGGATAGGCATGAATGGGATACAGAGAGGAGGTGAGCGGCAGAGGAGCGGAGCGTGTGGGGTGGGCAGTAGAAAGAGAGAAGGGAGGTGAGGTAGGAGGGGGCAAGGTGATGGAGAGCTTTGAAGCCCATGGAGAGCCTTGAAGCCCTGAGTGAGAAGTTTTTGTTTCGTGCGGAGGTTGATTGGCAACCACTGGAGGTTTTTAAGAAAGGGAGTGACATTCCCAGAGCATTTCTGCAGGAAGATGAGCCGGGCAGCGGAATGAAGAATAGACTGGAGTGGGGAGAGACAGGAGGAAGGGAGATCAGAGAGAAGGCTGACACAATAATCCAAATGGGATATTATGAGAGCTTGTACCAGTAAGATAGCCATTTGGATGGAGAGGAAAGGACAGATCTTGGCGATATTGTAAAGGTGACACCGGCAGGGATTGGTGACAGATTGGATGTGTGGGGTGAATGAGAGAGCTGAGTCAAGGATAACACCAAGGTTGCGGGCTTGAGAGATGGGAAGTATGGTCGTACCATCCACAGTGACAGGGAAGTCAGCAAGAGGACAGGGCTTGGGAGGGAAGATAAGGAGCTTAGTTTTAGACATGTTGAGTTTTAGGTGGCGGGCAAACATCCAGGTGGAGACGTCCTGGAGGCAGGAGGAGATACGAGTGTGAAGGGAGGGGGAGAGAACAGGGGAGGAGATGTAGATTTGTTTGTCTTTCTGCATAGAGATGATAGTTGAAGCCGTGGGAGCGAATGAGTTTACCAAGGGAGTGAGTGTAGATGGAGAACAGAAGAGGGCCAAGAATTGACCCTTGAGGAACCCCTACAGTTAGAGGATGGGAGGAGGAGGAGGAGCCTGCGAAGGAGACCAAGAATGAACAGCCAGAAAGATAAGAGGAGAACCAGGAGAGGATGGAGTCCATGAAGCCAAGGTGAGATAAAGTGTGGAGGAGAAGGGGATGGTCGACAGTGTCAAAGGCAGCTGAGAGGTCGAGGAGGATTAGGATAGAGTAGGAGCCGTTGGATTTGGCAAGAAGCAGGTCATGGGTGACCTTAGAGAGAGCAGTCTCGGTAGAGTGGAGGGGACGGAAGCCAGATTGGAGGGGGTCCAGGAGAGAGTTGGAGTTGAATCCCCTTTGCCTCTGCTCCCCCTCCGTTCCCCTCCCCATCGCCCTGACTCATTCCCTTTGCTTTACCCCCCTTCCCCGTCCCACAGTACTTGTGTATATGTGTACGTATTTATAATTATATTTATTTTTATTAAGGATGTGTATACATCTATAATTCTATTTAATTATAATGATGCTACTGATGCCTGTTTACTTGTTTTGATTTTTGTCTCCCCCCTTCTAGACTGTGAGCCCGTTGTGGGCAGGGATTGTCTCTATTTGTTGCTGAATTGTACTTCCCAAGTGCTTAGTACAGTGCTCTGCACACAGTAAGTGCTCAATAAATACAATTGAATGAATGAATAAGGTCCCTGAGAAAGTGAATAAAGTCAAGGTTGCACATTTTAGAGACAAGGAGGATTTCTTTCATTCATTCATTCAATATTTATTGAGCGCTTACAGTGTGCAGAGCACTGTACTAAGCACTTGAAAAGTACAATTCAGCAACAAAGAGAGACAATCCCTGCCCACAACAGGCTCACAGGGAGGATGGTGGTGTGGTCATTTATGATGACAACCAAACGGGCATGATGCCATCAAGGCTTCTGGGGTGGACGTAGAAGGTCCTCACTATCCAAGACTCCAAAAATATTCATTCTGTTTTCCCATTCCAGACTCTGCCCCTAACATTAGACTTGCCCTGTGCAAGCCTAAATGAGACCTGAGAACAAACAGCTGAAAAAACTCATCCCTAACTACAGAACCCCTAGTGGAGGTAGTAGAAGGAATGTCTTCCTTCTGATAGGGCAACAGTTCAGACAGCGCTGCCAGGGGATGACCATGTTTCCAAGGTGGCTTGAAGGCTTAGATATTGGGGTGGGCTAGAATTTCAATTAAACACAGTTACCTATCTCTATAAAGCATAACAGAAGAGGCAGGGGCAGGGGAAGTGGGAGAAAGGTGGCATTTCTGGGGACAGAAAGAGGATGAGGTCCTGGGCTGTTAGAAGAGAGGTAGGTGGGGTGGGGGGGGTGATGTGATAGGAGCACTGGTGTGGGATCTAGGATAGGGGTTGCTTTGGGTGGTCAGTGAGTTGCCCAGTGGGTTTCAGGGTGGTCAGTTTACTGCCAGGCTGTGACAAGGCAGACAGACCTGAGATTTCCAGAGAAGCCTACAGGGTGGGAGGTGACTAGGTCTGGCCTTGAGCATTGCTGGGGGATCAGGAATGTTAAAACATCTACTTTGTCTTTTGCAGCTTTGGAAGCTGAGAAGGATAGCGTGTCAGTGTATAAGTTTCCCCGATGGAGAGTGAAAGGCCAGGCCATCCCAGAAGTGGTGGAAAAATACAGATCTCTGGGGGCAGAGCTAAATGTTCTGCCTTTCTGCAGCCAGTTCATTCCCATGGAAGTTATCAATGCACCCAAGCACGGATCCATCATCTATCACCCTTCCATCCTCCCACGGCACAGGGGGGCATCTGCCATTAATTGGTAAGAGGATTTGACCAGTAAATGGGCCACCTGATGTTCTTCCTCTTAGGATATATCCTAGAGCAAGGTAGGAGATGGGCATGAGGTAAAGCTGGCCACAAAGACAGGTGGAAGATGATGTTGCCAGAAATCTACCAGAGCCCCAAAGGGTTCAGCCTTTCACCAAGCAACATTTCACTAGAACCCAAAACACATGGCAGAGGAGTAAAACAGAGCCAGTGTGGCCTGCATGGAGAAGCAGCATGGCCTAGTGGAAAGAGCACAGGACTGGAAGTCGGGGGACTTGAGTTCTAATCCTGGCTCTGCCACTTGCCTGCTCTGTGACCTTGGGCAAGTCACTTTTTTTTGAATGGTATTCGTTAAGTTCTTACTATGTGCCAGGCACTGTACTAAGTGCTGGGGTAGATACAAGCTAATCAGATTGGACACAGTCCATGTCCCACATGGGGTTCACAGTCTTAATCCCCATTTAACAGATGAGGGAACTGAGGCTCGGTGACTTGCCCAAGGTCACGGAGCAGACAAGTGGCGAAGCTAGAATTAGAACCCATGTCTTTCTGACTCCCTGGCCTGTGCTTTATCCTCTAGGCCATGCTGCTTTCTCATCTGTAAAATGGAGATGAAATACCTATTCTCCCTCCTTCTTAGACTGAACCCCATGTGGGGAAGCAACTAGGTCTGCTCTGACACAATGCTTAGCACAGTGCTCAGGACATAGTAAACACAACAAATTCCCCAGTGGTTATTATCATCATCACTATTGTTCAGTGGAGGAAGGGTGAGAGAGAGAGACTAGGAGAATGAGGATCAAAGTGGCTGGGAGAAAACCTCCCTCAGCAGTTCAAAACAGGTGATGAGAACACTTAGGGACTGGATAAACTAGATAATCTGAGACACTAAGACACAGAAACTAGGATGATCCATTAAATCCACTGTAGTTGGTCATTACATTTCAATTGGTCCTATGGAAATGACCAAATAATTATTTCATCCAGGGCAGGGAAAGTGAAAGAGAAATAGCCTTAAACTTGGGAAGAGAAGGAGGCCCAGTATATAAGCCCCATTTTTCTCTCCTATCTCCCATAGTGGAGATCAGACCAAGGAAAGGGGGAAATCACTCCAGTTGGATTCTAGGTCATTAGTGGGTGACATTGTCCTGAAATGGGTTGGTTGAGGGTGAGAATTCTGGTTTCTTCTCCACCAGAGCTTCCCTATCAGTGTTCCTGGCCCTTCTAATTGAACTTCACAGATACCAGGTGGGCCTTGGCTCAAACTCTTTGGGAAATCACTGTAGTATTTACCATAGGATTTACCATACCATCTTACCATTTTACCATCTTACCATACTTACCACACCATAGGATTTACCATACCATCAAACTACAAAGAACTGCCTGCAACTTTTTCTATTAATGTAGCACTTCTCTTGCCAAATGAAACCTCTAACCAATAACCAACAACTGTTTCCCACCAGAAGAGGAAAGCTCAAACAAAGTAAGCACACACTCAGCAGGGAGAGCTATTGCTGGCACCAAAGGAAGAGAAGAGCTATTACTGGGTTTCCAGACTTCCAAACTTCCCTGAAAAAGTGAAGCTTTTAGCACACAGAAAGGGGTTGCTAGAAGAGGCGACATGGACAGAAAAGTAATGCACCAAGGAGAAGTTAAAGTAATAATAATAATAATTGTGGTATTCATTAAGGCTTACTATGTGCCAAGCACTATACTTGTGTCAGGTCAGTCACAGTCCCTCTCCCCCATGGGGCTCAGAGTCTAAAGGGGTTGAAATCCACCCCTGCCCCATTAATCCATTCTGATAATTGGTGATCTACTGCACTTTTCCAAAGGAGGTTGAAGGGAATCTACTCACTTGTTTACCTTAGATAACTCTTGTTTAGCGTACCTTATTTTGGCATTCCTTCTAAGTTAACCAGCAGGACTTCCCTCTTCCTCGATGGCCTCTGTGGTACAGGATGGGGAGCAAGTACCACCTGAGTCCTAAGCACTCACTAGGGTAAGCCCAGGATCTCCCAGGGAGAGTATACACAGTTAGCCACTGGGAAACCAGGAAGGCAGCTGCAGATAGCCAGTTGGGCTATTTTATATGCTTATATGCACCAGACAACATGGGAAGAGGTGGATGGGGTGGTCGGAGGCCTCTTCCCTCTCCATTCAATCTGAAGCTGTATAGTTATCAGCTTTTCTCCAGCCCCATCAAGAACAGAACAAGGAAACATGAGCTCAAATTGCAGCGGAGGGATTGGGAGATTTGTGATAGACCTAGGCAAATTCTTCTTGACTTCAGAAGTTAATAAAGCCTGGAATCTACTACCGAAGAAGGTGGCAGAACCAAACCTAATGAAAAATGTGCTGCATTCACTCCCCTACAACCTGTGGTATGCCAGTTCTTTCTCCCCTCCCCAAATCAAAGAGGTGAGATACTGTGAGTTTCTGTTAATACAGGTACTTATCCTACCCCACCTTGATTATTGTATCAGGCTCCTTGCTGACCCCCCCTGCCTCCTATCTTGCCCCACTCCAGTACATACTCCATTCTGCTGCCCAAATCATTTTCCTACAAAATGTTCAAACCATGTTTTCCCACTCCTCAAGAAACTCCAGTGGTTGACCATCCACCTCCACATCAAACAAAAACTCCTAACCATTAGCTTTAAAACACTAAATCACCTTTCCCCCTCCTACATCATCTCACTACAACCCAGCCTGCACACTTTGTTCCTCTACTGCTAACCTTCTCACTCTACCTCAGTCTCGTCTATCTAGCTTCCAACCCCTCTCCCTCATCCTACCTCTGGCCTGGCCTGGATCTCACTTCCTCCTGTCTCTCCCCACTCCAGTCTATTCTTCATTCCACTGCCTGGATCATCTTCCTGCAGAAACACTCTGGGCATGTCACTCCCCTCCTTAAAAATCTCCAGGGTTGCCTATCAACCTCCGCACGAAACAAAAACTCCTCACTCTGGGCTTCAAGGATCTCCATCATCTTGCCCCCTCCTACCTCACCTCCCTTCTCTCTTTTTACTGCCCACCCCACACGCTCCGCTCCTCTGCCGCTCACCTCCTCACTGTCTCCCATTCACACCTATCCCACCGTCGACCTCTGGCCCACGTCCTACCGCTGTCCCGAAATGCCCTCCCTCCTCACCTTTGCCAAACTAACTCTCTTCCCCTCTTCAAAGCCCTGCTGAGAGCTCACCTCCTCCAAGAGGCCTTCCCAGTCTGAGCTACCCCTTTTCCCTCTGCTCCCTCTCTGCTCCCCCTCCGCCCTCTGCTCCCTCCCCCTTCCCCCTGTCACCTCCCCTCAGCTAAGCCCCCTTCCCTCTGCTCCTCCCCCCTCCCTTCCCCTCCCGTCAGCACTGTGCTCATTTGTATATATTTTTATAACCCTATTTATTTTGTTAATGAGGTGTACAGCCCCTTGATTCTATTTATCGTGATTATGTTGTCTTGTTTTTGTCCATCTGTTTCCCCCAATTAGAGTGTGAGCCCGTCACTGGGCAGAGATTTTCTCTTTGCCGAATTGTACATTCCAAGCGCTTAGTACAGTGCTCTGCACATAGTAAGCGCTCAATAATACTATTGAATGAATGGCCCTCCCTCCTCTTATCAGACAGCTGCTCTCTCTCACTTCAAAGCCTTACTGAAGCCACATCTCCTCCAAGAAGTCTTCCCTAACTAAGCCCTCCCGCTCTCCTCTTCTCCCACGCCCTTCTGCATCACCCTGACTTGCTCCTTTCATTCATCCCCCCTCCCAGCCCCATGACACTTATGTATATATCTGAAATTTATTTATTTATTTATGTATATTAATGTCTGTTACCCTTTCTAGACTGTGAGCTAGTTGTGGGCAAGGAATGTGTCTATTGTTATATTGTACTCTCCCAAGTGCTTAGTACAGTGCTTTGCACACAGTAATCACTCAATAAATATGACTGACTGACTGACTGACTGACTGAATGAACTGAGACTTGGCCCAGTTGAGTCCCTTACCCTGTAAATGTCTCATATCAGGGCCAGGCTGATGATCAGACTTGTCCCCTCTCTACCCTTCATTCCTGTCCTATAGAAACAACCAGAAGAGCATCAGAAAATCATTCCCTTGCCCTCTGTCTCTTTCAGGACTCTGATCCATGGAGACCATAAAGGAGGCTTTACTATTTTTTGGGCAGATGATGGTTTGGACACAGGACCAATCCTGCTGCAGAAGGAGTGTGATGTCCTTCTCAATGACACTGTGAACACACTCTATAAAAGGTTCCTCTTTCCTGAAGGGGTGAACGGAATGGTAAGGTCCCATGTCACAACTCCTCCCATATCTTTGAATGGAAGCCAGCAAGGTCTTGAAGGACTCTCATCCAGGCTCTGCCTCTCCTAAGCTGGGGGACCTGTAGTTACCCACCCTCTCTAAGCCTTGGATTATCTGCCTGTAAAAGGAGGGGTATCTGATAACCACCTCATATCATAAAATAATATATAATTGAGACTGAGTTGATGCCAGTTCCATGCTTATAGTTCCTCTGAAAATAGGTTGACCATAAATCACTATTTGACGGGGAATTTTGACCTGGTTTCTGAAAAATGTCAAAATTGGTAGGAACTGCAAGGCTCAGAGTGGAGTTAGTTATTTTTAACCCACCCTCCATCCTGAGCCCCATGCCACTAGCAGCACCATGGAGCTGTCTAAAAAAGATGCTAGGTATAAACAAAGGATATGGTCCCTTTGTCTAGTTGGGTCAGACTTGCCTGGAGTTGATGTATGGGTTTCCCCAGTGGAGGAAGAAAGGTCAGGATCAACCAGAGGTGACAGATCCCTCCTGGAATTCCTTAATTGTATTTAAATTCATTCATTCATTCATTCAATAGTATTTATTGAGCACTTACTATGTGCAGAGCACTGTACTAAGCGCTTGGAATGAACAAGTCGGCAACAGATAGAGACAGTCCCTGCCGTTTGACGGGCTTACAGTCTAATCGGCGGAGACAGACAGACAAGAACAATGGCAATAAATAGAGTCAAGGGGAAGAACATCTCGTAAAAACAATGGCAACTAAATAGAATCAAGGCGATGTACAACTCATTAAAATAAATAGGGTAAAGAAAATATATACATTTGAGCAGACGAGTACAGTGCTGAGGGGACTGAAGGGAGAGGGGGAGGAGCAGAGGGAAATGGGGGGAAAAGAGGGTTAAGCTGCGGAGAGGTGAAGGGGGGGGGGTGGTAGAGGGAGTAGAGGGAGAAGGGGAGCTCAGTCTGGGAAGGCCTCTTGAAGGAGGTGAGTTTTAAGTAGGGTTTTGAAGAGGGGAAGAGAATTAGTTTGGCGGAGGTGAGGAGGGAGGGCGTTCCAGGACCGCGGGAGGATGTGGCCCAGGGGTCGACGGCGGGATAGGAGAGACCGAGGGACGGTGAGGAGGTGGGCAGCAGAGGAGCGGAGCGTGCGGGGTGGGCGGTAGAAAGAGAGAAGGGAGGAGAGGTAGGAAGGGGCAAGGTGATGGAGAGCCTTGAAGCCTAGAGTGAGGAGTTTTTGTTTGGAGCGGAGGTTGATAGGCAACCACTGGAGGTGTTTAAGAAGGGGAGTGACATGCCCAGATCGTTTCTGCAGGAAGATGAGCCGGGCAGCGGAGTGAAGAATAGACTGGAGCGGGGCGAGAGAGGAGGAAGAGAGATCAGAGAGAAGGCTGACACAGTAGTCTAGCCGGAATATAACGAGAGCCCGTAGCAGTAAGGTAGCCGTTTGGGTGGAGAGGAAAGGGCGGATCTTGGCGATATTGTAAAGGTGAAACCGGCAGGTCTTGGTAACAGATAGGATGTGTGGGGTGAACGAGAGAGACGAGTCAAGGATGACACCGAGATCACGGGCCTGAAAGACGGGAAGGATGGTCGTGCCATCCACGGTGATAGGGAAGTCTGGGAGAGGACCGGGTTTGGGAGGGAAGATGAGGAGCTCAGTCTTGCTCATGTTGAGTTTTAGGTGGCGGGCCAACATCCAGGTGGAGACGTCCCGGAGGCAGCAGGAGATGCGAGCCTGAAGGGAGGGGGAGAGGACAGGGGAGGAGATGTAGATCTGCGTGTCATCTGTGTAGAGATGGTAGTCAAAGCCGTGAGAGCGAATGAGTTCACCAAGGGAGTGAGTGTAAATGGAGAACAGAAGAGGGCCAAGAACTGACCCTTGAGGAACTCCAACAATTAAAGGATGGGAGGGGGAGGAGGCACCAGAGAAGGAGACCGAGAAGGACCAGCCAGAGAGATACGAGGAGAACCAGGAGAGGACAGAGTCCGTGAAGCCAAGGTGAGATAAGGTATGGAGGAGGAGGGGATGGTCGACAGTGTCAAAGGCAGCAGAGAGGTCAAGGAGGATTAGAATGGAGTAGGAGCCATTGGATTTGGCAAGAAGGAGGTCATGGGTGACCTTAGAGAGAGCAGTCTCGGTAGAGTGGAGGGGACGGAAGCCAGATTGGAGGGGGTCCAGGAGAGAATGGGAGTTAAGGAATTCTAAGCAGCGATTGTAGACGACCCGTTCTAGGATTTTGGAAAGGAAGGGTAGTAGGGAGATAGGGCAATAACTGGAGGGGGAAGTGGGGTCAAGAGCGGGTTTTTTTAGGATGGGGGAGACGTGGGCATGTTTGAAGGCAGAGGGGAAGGAGCCATTGGAGATTGAGTGGTTAAAAATAGAAGTTAAGGAAGGGAGGAGGGCAGGGGCGATGGTTTTAATAAGGTGAGAGGCGCAGGTGGAGGGGTGGCACTTGCGAGGAGGGAGGAGATCGCCTCTGAGGATACTGCAGGGAAGGATGGAAAAGTAGGGGAGAGGGTTGGTGGGGGGGAGGGGAGAGGCGGAGGGGTGACTGTGGGGAGCTCAGACCTGATTGTGTTGATTTTTGTGATGAAATAGGTGGCCAGATGACTGGGGGTGAGGGATGGGGGAGGGGGAGGAACAGGGGGCCTAAGGAGAGAGTTAAAGGTCCGGAACAATTGGCGGGGGTGACGGGCATGGGTGTCGATGAGGGAGGAGAAGAAGTTTTGCCTGGCGGAGGAGAGGGCAGAGTTAAGGCAGGAAAGGATAAATTTGAAGTGTGTGAGGTCGGCTTGGTGCTTGGCCTTTCGCCAGGAGCACTCAGCAGCTCGAGCATAGGAGCGTAAGAGGCGGACAGAGGAGGTGATCCAGGGCTGTGGATTAGTGGAGCGAGAGCGGCGCAGGGAAGGGGAGGCGAGAGAGTTGAGATGAGTAGAGAGGGTGGAGGTGAGAGCAGAGACCTGATCATCGAGAGTGAGAAGTGAGGACAGGGCAGCAAGGTGAGGAGAGATGCTTTTGGAAAGACGGATGGGATCAAGAGAGCGGAGGTCTCTGTGGGGCAGTAGCAAAGATTTGCAGGGGGAGGGAGTGTGAAAGATGAGGCAGGTGAGGTTATGGTCAGAGAGAGGGATTTCAGAGTTGGTGAGGGAGGAGATAGTGCAGCGGTAGGAGATGACAAGATCGAGGGAGTGACCGAGTCGGTGAGTGGGCGCTGTATGGTGGAGGAGGAGGTCGGCAGAGTCGAGGAGGGATAGCAGGCGGGCGGCAGAGGAGTCATCGGGTACATCCATATGGATGTCGAAGTCTCCGAGGATCAGAGTGGGCAGAGAGAAGGAGAGAAGGAAGGTGAGAAGGCGTCTAGGTGGTTGAAGAAGTCGGAGGTGGGACCGGGAGGGCGGTAGATGACGGCGACAAGTATCTGGAGGGGGTGGTAGAGGCGAATGATATGGGCTTCAAAGGAGGGGAAGGAGAGGGAGGGGGGAGGAGGGATAGTGCGGAAGCAGCAACGGGGTGAGAGGAGGAAACAGACGCCTCCTCCCTTACCGGTGAGTCTGGGGGAGTGGGAGAAGGAGAGGCCTCCGCTGGAGAGAGCAGCGGCGGAGACTGTGTCTTCGAGAGTGAGCCACGTTTCTGAAAGGGCGAGGAGGAGGAGAGAGCGGGAGAGGAAAAGGTCATGGACGAAAGGTAGCTTACCTGTAATAGAGCGGGGGTTCCAGAGGCCACACTTGAAAGTAGCTGTGGGTGCAAGGGGGGGAGGGGGGGAAGGGAGGGGAGAGGGAAGGGTTTGGATGGGAAGGAGGTGGCGGGGCCCTGGACGGGGACAGGGGGATGAGGGGTAGCGGTGGGATAGCAGGACTGGGATGGGGCGTGGGTGGGGAAGAGAGAAGGGGGGAGGGGGGAGGAGGGGGTTTGGTGGGGGGGAGAGGAGGGGGAGGAGGAAGAGGGGTAGCGCTGGTAAAGTGGGGTTCTAGGGCAGGGGAGGGGAGGGGGGGAGGAGGCAGAGGAGAGAGCGGGAAAGAGCTGAGCGAGAGAGGGGAAGGGGATGGGGAGGATAGGAAGGGGCAGAAGGGAGGAGGCGGGGAGGAGGGATATGGTGAGGCCAGAGAGGTGGGTGGCAGCACTGACAACAATAAACAGTAACAAACGAAATCGGTAATATAGCAACATGATACAGTATGATACAATACAGTAGTGTTAATAAGCGGGCGATGACCAGGGTCGGGGGTAGGCTCGATTAAGGGGCGACCTGATCAAACTCAAAGTCAGGCGGCTGGTGAGGCCAGAGAGGTGGGTGGCAGCACTGACGACAATAAACGATAACAAGCGAAATCGCTAATATAGCAACATGGTACAGTAAGACACAATACAACAGTGTTAATAAGCAGGCGATGACCAGGGTCGGGGGACCACCCGACCCTACCCGATCAGACTCAAGTCAAGCGGCTAGCGGCCGAGAGAGCTCCAGAGCTCATGACCAAATGTCCCTGAGGCGGCGGGGGGGCCCTGAGGTTGTTCGGGGTGGGTTGCGGCCATAGGCGGTGGCCAAGGTAAGGTAACACAGTGAGAACAAGGCCATCGTCGCCCGGGGCGGGGGCGGGGGAGATGAATCACCTCAAGGGGGAAGAGGGAGTGAAGCTTCCCAAAATGGCCGCCTCAGGCGGAGTGGGGGGGCGGTTGGGGAGCTCAATGTCCCCAGGCCCGAGCAGGGGGACACAATGTCCCCAGAGGACACAATGTCCCTAGGGCCGAAATAATCTCTGTAATAGGGACAATTTACCTCAAAAAGGTGAACCCCTTATTTCCCATAGGATCTGGATTTCCCTCCTTTATAACACAGGCTTTGGCTCCTGTTCCTTCACTGTAGTCCCTGATGCTCCTATTCCCCTCTCCCCAGTACATACTAGCTCCTTGAGGGCCGGGATTGTGTTACCTACTCCATTTTATTACCCCAACTACTTAGTACAGTGCTCTACACAGATTAAGCGGTCAATAAATACCATCGATTGATAAACACACACACACATGAATTTTACTTTCCAAGCACTTAGTACAGTGCTCTGCACCGAGTAAGCACTCAATAAATATGATTGATTGAATCATTCCCCTGCTAATCCCCACCACCTGGTTCACCTTCAGACACCCCTTACCCTCTTTCAGAGCCCATCCCTCTGGACCACAAACAAAGCAGAGCTTTTATTTTATTAGAGAAGCATCATGGCACAGTGGAAGTTGCACAGGTCTGGGAGTCAGGGAAATTTGGTTTTCATCCTGGCTCTGCCACTTGCCTGCTCTGTGACTAAACTTCTCTGGACCTCCATTTCCTCATCTATAAAATGAGAATTCAATATCTATGCTTCCTTCCCCTTAGATATGGGCCCCATGTGGGACTAAGACTGTTTCTGATCTGATTGTAATTATCCCAGTGCTTGACACATAGTAAGTATTAAATGCCACAACATTAATAATAATAATCAGATAGTATTTACACCACACCAACTAGCCTTTCAATTAAGTTTAGAACAAGCCCCGCAAATCCTCACTGCCCCAGGCCCCTAGCTGCTGAGCTCCATCAATCAGTCAATCAATCAATGGTATTTATTGAGCACTTACTATATGCAGAACACTAAACGCTTGGGAGAGTACAATGTAACAGAATTAGCAGACACATTCCCTGCCCATAACAAGTTTACAGTCTTTAGTCTGTACAGTCTATAATCCATCCTCTCTTCTCTCTTGGGCAAGGGTGGAAGGGCATAAGGGGATGCTGCTAAAGCTATTCTAGGGCTTCTTAAGTTACCTTGGTGGAAGGTGAAAAGCCAGGCACTCTCGGAGGTGCCGCTGCTGAGGAAGACAACCCTCCACAACTAGTCCTTGCCTGCATAGGCTGTCATGGGTCACAGTAAAGGATCAGTTGGCATGAGAAGCAGCATCACCTAGTGGAAAGAGCATGGGCCTGGCAATCAAAGAACCTGGGTTCTAATCCCAGATAAGCCAATTGCTTGCAGTGTAATCTTGAGCAAATCACGTAACTTTCTCTGTGCCTCATTTTCCTCAACTGTACAATGGGAATTCAATACTAGTTATTCCTCCTACTTAGACTGTGAGCCTCATGTGAGACGACTTGATTTAACTCATCTCTACCCCCAGGACTTAGATCACACAGTAAGTGCTTAAGAAATACCATTAAAATAAAAAAGCTCTAGCATTATGTATCCACAGGTAGAAGCCGTGAGGTTGATTGCTGAAGGTAAAGCCCCAAGAATCCCTCAAATGGAGGAGGGAGCTACCTATGAAGGGATTCAGAAAAAAGAAAATGCCAAGGTGAGTTCCTGAGAATCTCAGGTTCCTACCCCACCCCGGGTTCATTATTCATCTCCATAGGATATAGTGGCTGAACTACACACTATATAACTTGGTGGTGGAGCTTGAGGAACCAAAGGTCTGTATCTGCTCTATATGAGGATGACAAGGAAGCTTCATGCACAATGAATCCCAAACAAACCTCCTGGGATGCTGTCATTCCTGCAGATCAACTGGGATCAGCCAGCAGAAGCCATCCATAACTGGATCCGGGGAAACGACAAGGTTCCTGGAGCCTGGACAGAAGTTGATGGACAGGTACATGTTGTAATTAATGCAGGAATTCCCTCATGACCTGACTGACAGGTAGTGGCACACTTCCTGTCTCAGCTTTGAAAATGACTCATGACTCACTCTCCTGGTACAAATGTCAATGGGTCTTTGACTCTCCAGAATCAATCAGTTAATCAGTCAATCATGTTTAATGAGAACTTACTGTGTGCAGAGCACTATACTAAAGTGCTTGTAAGCAAGATGTTTCACATCAATTAATCAGTGATAACTAGTCATTCTTAAGTAAATACCCACTTCTCCAGACATCGCTTATCTGGAAATTCAGTTACCCAGAATTTCCCAGCTCATCCTTGCTGTTCCAGAAGATCCAGGCTTTGCAGTCTGGAGTTCTGTGCATTGGAAAACCTCTATGTAGAAAGATTGGGTGCAAATGAGAAATTTAAATCATCTGCAAAACCAGTTTAACATATAATAAGTCTGTGATTCCAACAATGTGCATAGTTTCATTGGCCTGAAAATGAAAAATTTGCCATGTCTATATCATCTATATTTATTTCTCTTTCATAACTATACTTTGACAAATTTGTGAGGGCATTTGAACATCAAACAGTTAAAGACTGATGCATCCAACAATCAAATGTTAAGATATTAAAAGGTATCATGAATGCTCAAAACAACTGCCCAAGCCCTAAGCTTTATCCAAAGCCCTAGCCCTAGACTCACCCAAATCTTGAAGGATCCAGTTTGTTCAAAAATAATTTTTCAATGATTGAACTTCAACTTTTGACAGGGTCAATTTCCTGTATTTGGAAATTCCTGGCCATTCAGAAGGAAATTGCCTCCACTCCATCAGAAAGTAATGCATCATCATTTCTTGGTTTCCATTTCCTCCCCGCAGAAGCTGACATTCTTTGGCTCGACTCTTCTCAGTAATGGCACTCAGCCACAAGGAATCACCCTGGAAATCCAAGGAGCCAGTAGGCCAGGTGTTGTCACCAAAACTGGTCTTGTGCTCTTCGGAAATGACAGCCAAATGGTACCGTCCTCTCTTTCTTTTTTCTGAATTATCCATTTTCATCATCTGTCCTGCTGGTTTTGGCAAGGTTATTTGTCTGAATAGGTTTAACCTCTCTTGCTTTGGCAAACCCTGTTTTTCCCCCCCACTCGCACATCCTGGTATGTAGATACCACCAATCATTCATTCATTTATTCTTTCAAATCAAATTTATTGAGTGCTTACTGTGTGCAGAGCACTGTACTAAGCAATTGGGAGAGTACAACAATAAACAGACACATTCCCTGCTCAAAACGAGCTGCAGTCTAGAGGGGTGGAGACAGACATTTATATAAATATATAAATAAATAAATTATAGATATATACAATCTATAGGCCAGTCTGTGAGACTGGGAGGGGGGATGAAAAAAGGGAGCAAGCCAGGGCAATGCAGAAGGGAGTGGGGGAAGAGGAAAGAGGGGCTTAGTCAGGGAAGGCCTCTTGGAGGAGATATGCCTTCAATAAGGCCTTGAAGTGGGGGGAGAGTGATTTTCTGTTGGATTTGAGGAGAAAGGGCATTCCAGGCCCGAGGCAGCATGTGGGCAAGGGGTTGACTGCGAGATAGATGAGATCAAGGCACAGTGAGAAAGTTAGCATTAGAGAAGTGAAGTGTGCAGACTGAGGTAGTGAGGTAGGAGGGGGCAAGGTGATTTAGTGCTTTAAAGCCAATGGTGAGGAGTTTTTGTTTGATGTGGTGGTAAATGGGAAACCACTAGAGTTTTTTGAGGAGTGAGGAAACATGTCCTGAATGTTTTTGTAGAGAAATAATCGGGGCAGTATGGACTAGTATCGGGGCAGTTGAGAGAGACAGGAGGCTGGGAGGTCAGCAAGGAAGCTGATACAGTAATCCAGGCAGGATAGCTTGCGTGACCATATTAATGTGGTAGCAGTTTGGATGGAGAGGAAAGGGAGGATTTTAGTAATGCTGTGAAGGTGGGGCCAACAGGATTTAGTGAAGGATTGAATATGTGTGTTGAATGAGAGCGAGGAGTCAAGAATAATGCCAACGGTATGGGCTTGTGAGATAGGAAAGATGGTGATGCTGTTTGCAGTGATGGGAAAATCATGGGGAGGACAGGGTTTGAGTGGGAATATAAGGAGTTCTGTTGCAAGTCCAACTTGCAAGGATAAAGTTTAGGATCAGTCTGGACCATAGCACCTCTCTCAGGTCCCTGTCTACAAAAGGTGTCAGGGAAGGAGAAGGAAGAGGGGGGCGGAAGGGGCGCACCAGTTTCAGTTTCACCCAGGACTCACAAGATCCATAACAGGCTACTGATTGGTCTATCTATTCAGAGCACAACCTTTCCTTAGTGCTCTAGGCTTTGTCGCTTTCCAGATGCTATTCAGTTTCCCTGCCTAAAAGTGTGTGGCCTGACTTACTGAAGGAGGAGGATTCATTATACTAGTGAGTTGACTGCCTGAGTATTCAGGTGAATAACCATAAATACATAGCCCTGGGCTTTTCCAAGAAAAGCTACAATGCAAATCTGAAAAAGAAATAAGCAAAGAATTCCACTTTCTGCAGCTGATGGTGAAAAGCATACAGTTTGAAGATGGTAAAATGATCCCAGCATCCCACTTCTTCAAATCTCTGGAAAGTGCCACTCTGGAGCTGTCTGAGGAAGAATTGGCCATGTCACAGAAGATACAGGTAAGAGAAAAATTTGCTTCTCATTTCTCTTTATCATTCCACGCAGGGTGAGGCATTCCCATAACCCCAGCAACTTGGTACAACAACCAGAAGGCTTGATTGGACTTACTGTGCAGCTCTCACTTTTCACACATGTGATCAGCTGGTTGCTAGTGGCTTGTTTAGATTCAGTGTTGCACTGGCCTCAGATATTAATAGTTTCACTTCCCTGTTCTTCACTGTCAAAATAATGACTTTGCCTTGCCTTGGGAACTGAAAGCTCATGTATCAGCTGCCCAGCTTCCCCCCTTAAGAAAAGTGTTTTTGTGTGATGTTTGCTCTAGAATGCTTGGCAAAGGATTCTCCCAAATGTAGCAGAGATTGACGATGACACAGACTTCTTCAAATCTGGTGCTGCCTCTGTGGATGTTGTGAGGTGAGCCCGGGATAATAATAACTGTAAGAATTCTGGTATTTGTTAAGTGCTTACCCTATGCCAAACACTGTACTAAAGTGCTGGGTTAGATATAGCATAATTAGGTCCCACATGGGGCTCATAGAGTAAGTAGGAAGAACATGAATTGAATCCCCATTTTGCAGCTAAGGGAACTAAGGCTTAGAGAAGTTAAATGGCTTGCCCAAGATCACATAGAAGACAATTGGCAGAGTGGGGATTAGAACCCAGGGTCTCTGACTCCCAGGCCCAGGCTCTTTCCACTAGGCAAGACTGCTTCCCTGGATGTGAGTTGCTTCCATGTTTTCTTTTTTTTTACTCCAAAGAAGTCTCCATGGGCTTTGGAATGAGGATGTGGGGCTGACTGCCCCAGAATCTATTGTTCAGCTGTGAGAATGCAGGTGGAAAAACAACCAATATTCTGTTAGCTTTTTGAGTAGCTTTCCCATTCAATAAACGAACCTGCTTCTCTCTCTTTCTCTCTCTCCCTCTCTCTCTCTCTCTCTTTCTCTCTCTCTCTCTCACACACACACACACACACCCCTTCCCCTCCCTCCCCCAGGCTACAAAATATCAGCCAAATCCTACCATTCTTTACCCAGAACATCTCTCTCATCTGCCCTTCTCTCTACTAGCTGTTCACAGAATATGTTCAGGCTTTGGCTAACTGAACCAATCCCTGTCCATTAGATTCCAGACTCTTCCAATTCACTGCCCCTATTCTCTCCCTCTTCGTCATCCCTTTACACAGTTCTCCCTCACCCACCTCTGAGACTATCTTTAGGGTCCCCCCAAGCCTGGAACAGCCTCCCCTGTCCTCTCTTGCATTCCACATTGCCATCTCCCCAAGCCTTTTAAATGCAGCTCAAATCCCAACTCTCCCAGGTAGCCTCCCTTGATCAACCCAGTTTTGCTGACCATTCACATTGCTCACAACCAACCCTCACTCCTATATTATACCTTAATATATAGTTGACATTCATGCCTTCTGCATTACCTCTGCACCGTTCCTCTGGCCTGTAAGCTTGTTGTGGGCAGGGAATGCATCTGTTAATTGTTGTGTTGTACTCTCCCAAGAGCCCTGCACAGAATAAGCACTCAATAAATACAATTGATTGATTGTTTAGTTTGTTTATATTTAGTTAGCTCTGTTCTTGTATAATTCTCTTAACTGGACTACAAGCTTCCTTGCAGACAGGTTCTGTGTCCAATGGTTACTTTGTTGATCCCAGAGAGCCTAAATACAGCATCACATTCTCTGTGAGCATTCATCAGTGTCTGCTGCTGCTGATGGTGCTTGCCAGCCGAACGTAAGCCTGATCTCTCAGTCCCTAAGGATGCTGAGGTCTGTATCGGCCCAGTGATGGTCACTGACTGAACTCCTTTGTCCTCTGATTTCCCCCTGTCAGACTGGTGGAAGAAGTGAAGTTGACATGTAATGGCCTCGAGTTAGAGAATGAAGATGTGTACATGGCCACTACCTTTGGAGACTTCATCCAGATGCTAGTGAGAAAACTGAGAGGGGAAGATGGAGACAAGGAACAGAGCATAGACTACGTAAGTGTTGGGACTGCCTGGAGCAGGAATGACACTGACTCCTAACCCAGAATGGCAACTGGAAATAATGTTCCCTGGGATTCCCAAGGACTGCTTTGGCCACCCAAGCCCTTCACCTCATTTTCCGGAGGCCAGATACCCTCTGCCTCCTTGGGAAACCCCTGGACATAAAGAAGGGATGCAGCTGGGAGTCTTGGACTGATAAAAACAAATCAAATTCCAGCTGGTTTTAAGTCCAGTGCATAGCAGTAATTCTTTGTCTTTTCCTACTGGGGCCTTGCCAAAAGTGTGGTGATTGAGGCTGCCACCACAGGTGCAGTGCTGTGGGAGGCAGGGTTATGGGAGGAGGAGATATTAGGCAGGGTGCCCTTCCCTGCTACCACTTCCATTTCCAAGGGCAACCCTCTCTGGCTTACCCGGCAGCTCTGCTTGTATTGGACTCACTGTGGGTCCAATGAGAGTCAGGGCTGTTGGCAGCAGAAGGTGAAGGATTGATTATTCCTGGCACTGTGAGGCCCAGCCTTGACCCTAGAGTGATGTTTTGTGCAACTAGACCCATCTGGATGCTTCCCAGGTACTGCCTGGCCTTGGTTTTACTCCCAAGGAAGGACACAATTTGGAACCTTGGCGCCGGACAAGGGAATGAATGTAGGCAATATGCCCTCCAGTGTTCTCAATAGAGGCATTAGGGTTGGAAATTTTTTCTGACTCCTCCCACCAGGGAGGTTTTGACTGTCCTTCACCAGGAAGATGAAGGCCCTGTAAAGATACTAACATTCTGTCCTGAGGAGGTGGAAAAGAAAGGATTAATGAATAACTTTCCTTCCCAGGTTGAGAGGACCATAAATAATCTCACCATCCACATGCCCCACCAGCTTTTCATTAAAGGAGAGTTTGTAGATGCCGAAGGAGATAAAACCTATGAAACGATCAACCCAACTGATGGAACAGTGAGTTGTGATGCTCAACAGTTCAGCTTGCTCCCTCTGAAGGAACATTTTCTTTTTCTCTTTTCCCTCCTATCCTCCCCACACAGTCGAACCCATCTGTGTTTTTTAAGAGCACCTTCACAATATTTCCAAGATCCACCCTTTCCTCTCCATTCAAACTGCTACGGTGCTGGTACAAGCCCTCATAATATCCCGACTGGATTATTGTGTCAGCCTCCTCTCTGATCTCCCTTCCTCCTGTCTCTCCCCACTCCAGTCTATTCTTCATTCCACTGCCCAGATCATCCTCCTACAGAAACGCTCTGGGCATGTCACTCCTCTCCTCAAAAACCTCCAGTGCTTGCCTATTAGCCTTCGCATGAAACAAAAACTCCTCACTCTTGGCTTCAAAGCTTTCCATCACCTTGCCCCCTCCTACCTCACCTCCCTTCTCTCTTTCTACTGCCCACCCTGTACACTCCACTCCTCTGCTGCTCACCTCCTCACGGTCCCCCGTTCGCACCTGTCCCGCCGTCGACCCCTGGCCCATGTCCTATCGCTGTCCTGGAGTGCCCTCCCTCCTCACATCCACCAAACTAACTCTCTTCCCCTCTTCAAAGCCCTACTGAGAGCTCATCTCCTCCAGGAGGCCTTCCCAGACTGAGCCCCTCTTTCCCTCTGCTCCTCCTCCCCTCCCCATTCCCCCTTCTCCCGCCCTCTGCTCTTCCCACTTCCCCTCCCCTCAGCACTGTGCATATTTGTATATATTATTTATTACCCTATTTATTTTGTTAATGATGTGTATATCTCTAAGATCCTATTTATCTTGATGATGTCTGCGCTAGACTGCTTGTTTTGTTTTGTTCTGTTCTGCTTTGCTGTCTGTCTCCCCCGTTTAGACTGAGAGCCCATTATTGGGAAGGGATTGTCTCTGTTGCCAAATTGTACACTCCAAGTGTGCTCTGCACATATTAAGTGCTCAATAAATACTACTGAATGAATGAATGAAGGGCAATTGCTCATTTTGTCAGGTTTCTAAAAGTTCTGGGAGAACCTCTCTTCTAAGGTGGCTAACAGCCTTTCTGGTTGCTAGTGCCTATACCTATTTAGGCTTGGGAAGTAGCATAGGATGTTGGTGTGATTTATTTTACTCCCTAAATGCTGTCAGGCCAGTTGGAAAAAAGTAGACTGGAGTTATTGGGTGTATCATGGCCACTTTAATGTATGAAACAGATATCTGGGGGAAAGCATGATAAGAATCTTAGCAGAACCCATTTGCTGCTCAACAGCTGTGGTGCTACCAACCTTTTTCAATCAAATGCAGAATGGATTTTGCATCTTGTGAGTTTGATCAAAACTGGGCCCATGCACTTTAAGAATGGCAATTAAACTTGAGGAGACAGGTCCATATATAATGTCACTTTCTTGAGCACAATTCTTGATTGGCTCACGAGTGTTCAGGATTGAGAGTTGATGCCCATGCCCAGGAGTCCTGGCAACCTGCTAGGCCAGTGACCAGGTGAGAGGCCATTGGTGGGGTGGTGGCAAAGTCTGAGAAGCCCTCTGTCCATCAGGATATTGGTCAGATGTCAGAATTATATCTACTCTTCCTTCCCATTGCCAGCATTCAACACCAGGTGTCAGCTTTGGCTGGAATGGGACTTTCCACTAAAACTTTATCAGCATAAACATTCATTCAGCCTGTTTACACAAGCTAAATGTTACATCAGAAAACCCTGAGCTGATGCTGACCCACAGGGTCTAAGTAATGATGGCAGTGAGTTGGACAGATGTAACGTTTAAAACTAGTTCCACTTCCCATCTACAGAACTGACTATCAATATGCCAAATCCATAAAGCCAAGTCTAGGCCAAGAGGGCCACGGCCCAGCCAGGACAATCAAATGATCAAACACTCAATGGTATTTATTGAGAGCTTACTATGTGCAGAGCACCGTACTAGTACCTGGGAAAGTACAACAGAATTAGTAGGCACATTCCTTGCCTAAAATGAGCTTACATTCCAGAGGGCAGTGAGAAGGAACTGGGTCCTCTGACCTTCGATGAGATTTCTGTGTCTTTGCTTGCTTTAGGCCATCTGCAAGGTGTCACTGGCCCAGCTCACTGATGTTGACCATGCTGTAGCTGCAGCTAAAGAAGCCTTTGAGAATGGAGTGTGGGGGAAAATCAATGCCAGGGATCGTGGGAAACTCCTATACAAGTAAGCAACAGACTTTCCCTCTCCCAGGAAATGCTAGTGACTGGATGAATTATCAGTAAAGATATCTATATCTCTCTATATATACATCTAGATATATCTACATATATAGAGATATAGATACACAGTAGCCATGGGCAAGAAGGCAACCTGTCTCTACATGTGTCAGCCTACCAACTCCCTTTAGTCTGTAATCTCCAGGTTCTTGTGGGCAGGGATTGTGTCTACCAACTCGATTGTACTGTACTCTCCCAAGCACTCTGCACATAGTAAGTGCTCAAAAAATACCATTGATTGATTGATTGATAATTCCATTTATCCTTGATGGGTCCACCAAAGGTCACTCCAATTCTTAAAGGATAAGCAGGGGTAAAGAGCAGGCATCCCACTGACACAAGCCTGAACAGTTTTAAGTTACAGAATTTCAACTGTACCCACAAAGATTGCATTGGTGCTACCCATACTTAACCACCCTATTCTTACTCCTTGTTAGCTCCTTCATTTCAACATTCACCATGGTGTTAGACTGAAACCTCAGGGATCTGGAAGCAAGCCCTATTGTGGATGCCTTCTGGTTGGCCTGGAGTCCATGTAATTATCAGCTAGTGACTAGGAATCATTCAGTATGAATGGGCTAAATCAGGGATTTGTGGTGCAAGCCTCTGTGTGGATTACTGGAATAACCCAGTTTAAACACTATAATCGTGTACTGGGCCCTTGGCATCAACCTTGCCCATCTAGGAGGGTGGCAAAAACTGAAGTCTCTACAGGGAATATTTACCTCTCTTCCTACAGTTATTCATTTCTGAACTATCATGGAAGCAAATTTACTAGGAGGTGGGACTTCAGCTGCCCCAGCCCTTTGTCTGACCAGTCTGAAGTGGTACCTTCCTAGACAGAAGTTGCCAGGTTTTTTCCTTACCCTCTGTCAATCCAGGTTGGCTGACCTCATGGAGAAGCACCAGGAAGAGCTGGCCACCATCGAATCTGTTGATTCTGGAGCAGTGTACACCCTGGCATTGAAGACTCATGTGGGAATGTCCATCCAAACTTTTCGCTATTTTGCTGGCTGGTGTGACAAAATCCAGGTGAGACAGATCTCTCTGAAGCTACATCAGACTGGACCCAGGACTTGAACCAGGCTAGCACAGAATGCCATGTCCAACCATTCTGCTGGTTCCATCCTTGATGCCAAGCCCATTCTGGCCAAATCCTCTGGTTTCAACTGGGACCAATCTAACTTGGAGCTTCATCAGTGGGGTCATTACCCTGCAGTAGGCCCAAAGGATTCAGACTTACCTCCACTAGGGCTTGCTTCTGGGAACCCCTTAGGTTCAAGAGAAGCAGCATGTCCAAGTGGTAAGAGCATGGACCTGGGCACTGGGGTTCTTGGGTCCTAATCCGGGAACTTGTCTACTGTGTGACCTTGGGCAAGTTAGTTAATTTCTCTGTGCCTCAGTTATCTGTAAAATGTGGATTAAGACTGTGAGCCCCATGTGAGACGTGGACTGTGTCCAAACTGATTAGCTTGATTCTACCCCAGTGCTTAGTATAGTGTCTAGCACATAGTAAGGGCTTAACAAGTACCATCAAAAAAAAATGATCCCAACTCTGCTACTTGCTTGCTGTGTGACATTAAGCAAGACATTTAACTTCTCCAGGCCTCAATTTACTAATCTTTAAAACAGGGAATCAATACCTGTTCTCCCTCCCTTTTACACTCTGAGCTCCATATGGGACAGGATCGGGTATGACCTGATTATATTGTATCTACTCCAGAGCTTAGTACAGTGCTTGCTGCAGAGAATGCGTTTAACAAATGTTACAAGTATTGTTATTATCATCATCGTCATCAATACCATCATCATTATTAGCAGGATCATCATCAACGGTATCATTTATTCATTCATTCAATAGTATTTATTGAGCGCTTACTATGTGCAGAGCACTGTACTAAGTGCTTGGAATGTACAATTTGGCAACAGATAGAGACAATCCTTGCCCAGTGACGGGCTCACAGTCTAATTGGGGGAGATAGACAGCAGAGCAAAACAGAACAAAACAAAAACAAGACAATATTATCAAGGTAAATAGAATCAAGGGGATGTACACCTCATTAACAAAATAAATAGGGTAATAAATAATATATACAAATGAGGACAGTGCTGAGGGCAGAGGAAGGGGGGAGGGGGAGGAGCAGAGGGTGGGGAGAGAAGGGAAGGGGGAGCAGAGGGAAAGAGGGCTCAGCTGAGGGGAGGGGAAGGGGGAAGGGGAAGGAGCAGAGGGTGGAGGGGGAGCAAAGGGAAAAGGGGGGCTCAGTCTGGGAAGGCCTCTTGGAGGAGGTGAGCTCACAGTAGGGCTTTGAAGAGGGGAAGAGAGTTAGTTTGGTGGACATGAGGAGGGAGGGCATTCCAGGACAGCGGTAGGACATGGGCCGGGGTCAACAGCGGGATAGGCGTGAATGGGGGACAGTGAGGAGGTGAGCAGCAGAAGAGTGGAGTGTATGGGGTGGACAGTAGAAAGAGAGAAGGGAGGTGAGGTAGGAGGGGGCAAGGTGATAGAGAGCTTTGAAGCCAAGAGTGAGGAGTTTTTGTTTCGTGCGGAGGTTGATAGGCAACCACTGGAGGTTTTTAAGGAGGGGAGTGACATGCCCAGAGCGTTTCTGTAGGAAAATGATCCGGGCAGCGGAATGAAGAATAGACTCGAGTGGGAAGAGACAGGAGGAAGGGAGATCAGAGAGAAGGCTGACACAATAATCCAGTCGGGATATTATGAGACCTTATACCAGCACAATAGCTGGATGGAGAGGAAAGAGTGGATCTTGGCGATATTGTAAAGGTGAGACCAGCAGGAGTTGGTAACGGATTGGATGTGTGGGGTGAATGAGAGAGCTGAGTCAAGGATGACACCAAGGTTGCGGGATTGAGAGACAGAAAGGATGGTCATACCATCCACAGTGACAGGGAAGTCAGGAAGAGGACAGGGCTTGGAAGGGAAGATAAGGAGCTCAGTTTTAGACATGTTGAGTTTTACATGGCGGGCAGACATCCAGGTGGAAACATCCTGGAGGCAGGAGGAGATACGAGTGTGAAGGGAGGAGAAGAGAACAGGGGAGGAGACGTAGATTTGGGTGTCATCTGCATAGAGATGATAGTTGAAGCCGTGGGAGCGAATGAGTTCACCAAAGGAGTGAGTGTAGATGGAGAACAGAAGAGGGCCAAACACTGACCCTTGAGGAACCCCTACAGTTAGTGGATGGGAGAGGGAGGAGGAGCCTGCGAAGAAGACCGAGAATGAACGGCCAGAAAGATAAGAGGAGAACCAGGAGAGGATGGAGTCCATGAAGCCAAGGTGAGATAAGGTGTGGAGGAGAAGGGGATGGTCTATAGGTTCAAAGGCAGCTGAGAGGTCGAGGAGGATTAGGATAAAGTAGGAGCCACTGTATTTGGCAAGAAGGAGGTCATGGGTGACCTCTGAGAGAGCAGTCTCGGTAGAGTGGAGGGGACGGAAGCCAGATTGGAGGGGGTCCGGAGAGAATTGGAGTTAAGGAATTCTAGGCAGTGAGTGTAGATGACTCGTTCTAGGAGCTGGGAAAGGAAGGGTAGTAGGGAGATAGGGCGATAACTGGAAGGGGAAGTGGGGTCGAGAGAGGGTTTTTTTAGGATGGGGGGGACATGGGCATGTTTGAAGGCAGAGGGGAAAAAGCCATTGGAGAGTGAGCGGTTAAAGATAGAAGTTAACGAGGGGAGGAGGGAAGGGGCGATGGTTTTTATAAGGTGAGCGGGAATGGGGTCTGAAGCACAGGTGGAGGGGGTGGCACTTGCGAGGAGGGAGGAGATCTCCTCTGAGGATACTGCAGGGAAGGATGGGAAAGTAGTGGAGAGGGTTGGGGGGATGAGGCAGAAGGGGGAGGGGTGACTTTGGGGAGCTCAGACCTGATGATTTCATGATTAAGTAGGTGGCCAGATCGTTGGGAGTGAGAGATGGGGGAGGGGGAGGAACAAGGGGTCTGAGGAGAGAGTTAAAAGTCCGGAACAATTGGCGGGGGTGACTGGCATGGGCGTCAATGAGGGAAGAAAAGTAGTTTTGCCTGGCAGAGGAGAGGACAGAGTTAAGGCAGGAAAGGATAAATTTGAAGTGAATAAGGTTGGCTTGGGGCTTGGGGCTTGCACCAGCAGCGCTCAGCAGCTCGAGCATAAGAGCGAAGGAGGCAGACAGAGGCAGAGATCCAGGGCTGGGGGTTAGTGGAGCGAGAGTGGCGGAGGGAAGCGGGGTGGGGGGGGCTAGTGAGTTGAGATGAGCAGAGAGGGTGGAGTTGAGAGCGGTAACCTGATCATCGAGAGTGGGAAGAGAGGATAAGGAGGCAAGGTGGATGAGATGTTTTGGGAGAGACCGATGGGGTCAAGAGAGTGGAGGTCTCTGTGGGGGAATAATACAGATTTTCAGGGGGAGGTAGTGTGAGAGAGGAGGCAGGTGAGAAGTTTATGGTCTGAGAGAGGAATTTCAGAGTTGGTGAAGGTGGAGATAGTGCAGCGTTGAGAGATGATGAGATCGAGGGTGTGGCCAAGTGTCATCAATTGTATTTATTGAGTACTTACTATGTGCAGAGCGCTGTACTAAGCGAGAGTACAATAAAACAGAGTTGGTAGACACATTCCCTGCTAACAATAAGCTTACAGTCTAGAGAGGAAATGCTCAGAGGGGCCCCATATTGGGTCCCTGATCCCACCAAACATTAATCAAACTCCAGAAAGGCCCCAGAAATGAACAAATCTCCCGGGTTTCTGAATCTCTGGGGGCACTATGGAAGGTAGCAGACTGTCCTTGGGGAACACTGGGACAGTTTAGTTCTGACCCTAACCTAACGGTAACCCAGGACCAGTCTGTTTGTGTCTCATCCTCCGGCTCCCTTAGACTCTTCCTATCTTGAGGAAAAAAATAAATTTCCTAAACCTCCAAATATTCTAGGAACTGTAAACTCTAGAACAGAGCAATCTGGGCCCAACTGGGCTGGTTTTCTCTTGGTTGTCTTTCCCTTCCCTGATAAAGCACTGTTTCTGAGCTTTAAAACCCTACAATTGCTTTAAGCATACTTAATCAATCAAATAACTGTATTTATTTAGTGCTGATTGTGTGCAGAATACTGTATTAAGCAGTTGGGAAAGTGCAATATAACAGAGTTGGTAGAAAAGATCACTGAGGCAGGTAAGCAAAAGTGCTAATCCTAGTGGGACAGATAGAGATATTGGGTCTATGGTCCCTACCCATTATTCCCTTATTTAGGACTAGACAGGAAGTCACTCAATTCTCTCTCCAGTCTGGGATCCCACATTTGCCCAGCAGAGGGAAAGACCCCTCTGTCCTGCTACCTTTGCCCACATTTATCCCTATGGGGAGAGCCATGCTCCCAACTTTGTGTGGGAGCTGCCCCCCAACTCTTGCTTCAGCTCTGATACAACTACTGGCTAGAGCACAATCCACTCAACCACTAGAAACTTGTCCTTAAATATATGTGTATGGGAAAAAAATTCCTGTACAAAATACTTCTATGTCTCGGTCATTCCTATATGTTCCTATGTGTTCTCTGAATTTGGTTGTCATTTGTCTTATACTTTGTCCTATTTTGTGTGTATTTTTGTGTATTTGTGTTTCTATCTTAGAGGGAAGGTTGTTTTCATTCCTCTTACACTTCTTATAGCTCCCAATTCAGTGGTGTACCCATAGAGAGTCTTCATTATAGACTGATGACTGACTGACTCTATGGGCCCATTTCCTACCAAGAGCTGGGAGAATTGGGTAACTATTAATCAGTACTAATGTCTGAAGTTGGTCCTTCTGTGGGGATCTCTATCTGCCTGAGCAAATATGGTTGAAGACTGAGACATAACTCAGAGTCTTGTCCTCCCCTGATAGTGATGTCCACTGAGGAGCAGGGCAGGTTTGGAAGAGAAGTTTACTCTGAAGAATGTTCTCTTCTAGTGAATTTAATTTTCCCTTCCTTTCTAGGGCTCCACCATCCCAATTAATCAAGCCCGGCCAAACCACAACCTGACGTTGACTAAGAAAGAACCAATTGGGTGAGGTTCTTGGTACTGATGCAAGCACTTTTCTGCAGAGAATTTCAGATGTGGTCATAGAAGAATTTTCAATGCATCCATCCCCCTCAGTCCCTCTGTGGGGCTCTGTGTAACATCAGCAGCAGCACTGATTGAGTGTTCTGGGTTTAAAGCACTATACTAAATGCTAGGGGAACATACGAAAGAAGTAAAGGCACAATCCCTGACCTTCAGTGGCTTACAATCTAATGGGGAAGAAAAACAGACACTAAACTGACAAATGAAGGACCTGGGTTCCAATCCCTGCTCTACCACTTGTCTGCTGTGTGACCTTGGGCAAGTCACTTAACTTCTCTGTGCCTCAGTTACCTCATCTGTAACTTGGGGATTAAGACTGTGAGCCCCATGTGGAACATGGACTTTGTCCAACCTGATTATCTTGTGTCTAAGCCAGCGCTTAGTACAGTGCCTGGAACCTAGTAAGTGCTTAACAAATACCATAATTATTATTAACCCAGTGCTTAGAACAGGGCCTAGCACATAGTAAGTGTTTAACAAATAACATTAAAAAAATGAACAATCATTAAAGAGTATGACAGTAGACATGAATAGTAACCACAGATGGTAGGTAAATAAAACAGTAACAAATAAACAGTGCATAGGAATACTGAGGTAGCTGTGTGGACACCATGATTGCTAAGGTGAAGGATTTGATTAGAGAATGCCTCCTGGAGGAGGTGACTTGTGTAAAGGGGCTTTGATGGAGGGGAGGGAAACGATTAGGTGACACTGAATCGAGAGGGCATCCCAAGCAAGGGGAAAGGTGCGAATAATGATTGAAGACAGGAAAATCAAGAGTCAGAGGGCAATTAGTAAAAATGTCACCATCCTGTGAAGAGTCAAGTGAGTATTGTCCATATGATAGTTGGTGAAGTTCACATGGCTTGTGTACTGCAAGACTGCAAACAGAGACAATATAAAATTTTGTGATGGCATCAGTGTGCCTCTTACAAATTGGCTTTGTGTCCCCAGGCAACATGGAGGCCTATTTGTGGTTCTCAGCAGAAATGTCATGAAACTCTGGCCTGGAGAGCAATCACACAGCTCCTCCACTTCAATAAACACCTCAAGTCTCTTCCTTCTCCAATCTTAAGAAGACAACCAGAGCCCATCGTTCCCCTCCTCAAAAACCTCCAATGGTTCTCCATTTCTTCTGGCATAAAACCAAAACTCTTAACCACTGGATTCAGGATTCTTCACCAGCTGTCTCCTTCTTATTAACTCACTCTCTTTCCCCAGTAAACCCCAGGTCACCCTCTTCAGACTCCTCAATCAAATCTTCTAACACTACTTTGTTCATAACTCTTCTATTTCTCATTTCTTCTCCCACCTTGCCCCCTGCATGAACCTCACTCCATCTTGAGCTTTGTCTTACTCCTCCTACCTTCAAAGCACCCTTAAAAAGTTACCTCTTCTGGGAGGATTCCCTTATTAATCCCCTAGCTTCTTAGACAGGCCATCCCATCAGCCACCTTAGAAAACTTGAATAGATTTATTTACTTGCGATTCATTTATTTGGTGCTTGTGTTTATCATTTACTCATTCTTTTGCCTCTTGAGTATTCCACAGTTTGTTTCTCCTTGCTTCCCCCATTAGATTGAATGTTCTTTGAAGGCAAAGAGCATTTTTTTGAGGGCAGAGACCACATATTAAGCCACTCAAAAACTGCTGTTGATAATGATGCTGAGGCATGCGGACTACACACACATTTGAGGAAGTGGTTAGGAATTGCATGATCAGGAGTAAAGAAAACCACTGGAGCTCTTCCCTAAGGTCAGGGCTTTTACCAGCTCTTGATTCCAAGCAGCCCAGCTCCAGAACAGGGGGTGCTGGGGAGGAAGGAAAGTCCCCTGATCCACTAAGAAGTTTGAGTTGCAGGAAGGAGGGGTGGGGGGCACAGAGGGAAGAAGGGTAGGCAGGGAAAACCAGAATCATTAATGCCTAGCTGAGCTTGAAACTGTGCTGGGCACTGAACAATGCAAATTGTTCATATCCAGCCTGAGCCTTCAAGTAGCTTCCAATCTAATACAGGGAGGGCCAAAGTGGCTCATGAGCCCCTTGAGACTCTTCTTCACTTTCCATGCAATTTACATTGAAAAACTCAGATAACAAATATCTGCTTTGTTTTTATTATTTTGCTACAGTGCTGAGCAGCCGTGTGCTGCTGCACACTTTTAGCTCTTTCAGCAGCAATTCTGGTGTCTCCACCCACTTGGGCTATGGTCGGAAAGGGGTGCAGCACTCTGCTCACTCCCAGCCCCTTACCAGAATGCCTCTTCCCTATTCCAATTAAAGGGATTTTTTGCATCTATGCCTCACAGTCATGTTTTTTGTTTATGGTTCTCCAATTCCTGAGTTTTGGTCACCCCTGGTCTGATACATGCAATTCACTTACTTCTTTGAACTATTGCCACCACCCCTGTTCAGTAAGATCGGCTGTAGGACTAAACCTCTTTCTGGTAGAGTTTGTGCAGTTTTTGAATTTCTGACCTATGTCACATGTAGTAGAAGTCATTTCCTCATTAGGACAGAAACTCACTGAAGCACTGATTTTATTGTTCTCTAGAGTCTGTGGCATTGTTATCCCCTGGAATTATCCCCTGATGATGCTATCCTGGAAAACAGCAGCCTGTCTGGCTGCTGGAAACACAGTAGTTCTAAAGCCAGCTCAGGTGAGTGTCTCAGAACAGTGGGTTTGGCTTTTGTTTTGTTTGAGCACCACTCAATGATCACTCACCACTCACTCTTCCCAAAGCAGAAATATTCAGAGTCCCTTAACAGAGTTGAAACAAATTTGAAGATCCAGGTGCAGAAAAATAAAATAAATAATTTTCTCCATGACTGCTTCCACATATATTGGTTAAACATCTTTTGGATTTCCTATGCTAGTAACAAACACTTCAGTGCATTATGAAATAGAGCTATTGTATGGGGCACAGACGGACTGCAGATCGGGCTGGTTGTTTTGCAGCACTTAAAACTCCCTTTTTCCAAGTAGTAGTTCACTTACTAAATGTCAGATCTGATGCCAGGAAGGCCCCATCTCGGACCTCCAGTTCTCAAAGATACACAAACCATGGAAGGTGATCACTAATAGAAATGCCAGGCCCTCACTCAGACTATTGTACTGTATTTTAGAAATAGACGGGTCCCTTAGTCCCTATTGCCCCCAAAGGAGGTGTGGAGACTACTGACCTTATCCTAAATGGTAGAGGGCACCTGTGGCTACCAGGAACTGTCCCTTTTCAGGATACAACCAGGGATAATAACTGAAATTAATGTTGGGACCTCAGTGGCCTCACATCTGGCCAGGATTAGTTTAAATGACATTGACCATTAAGGGACAGTTACATCCTGGGCTCCAGCATTCCCTGGGGGTGGGGGGGGCGGGAGGTGGAGGGGGGGGCGTGCGTGCTTTACTTTACCCTAATGGCTTGGAATAGGCAGAACCTGACACTTTGTCTCCTCTTTGCAATTTTTGCTTTTGCCACTAGGTGACTCCTCTCACTGCCTTGAAGTTTGCCGAGTTAACAGTGAAAGCCGGTTTTCCAAAGGGAGTGATCAATATCCTTCCTGGGGCAGGTAAATATGAATGGGGGCTTTTGGAATTGTGCCCATTTCAAGAATATCTGGCAAGTTTGAGATTGTATTAGGGCTCTGACATGATTTGGACTTTTCTAGACTACCTTAAAGCAGTGGAAATGTGGATGGAGGAGGCAGAAATATATATAGAATTAAGCCTTTGTCATTGCTAAACAAACTAAAAATGTCTAAATCTAACAAACACCGAATTTTACGAAGGAGCTGTTGCCCTTCCAACAGACAAAGTAGCTCAATCAGCTCTTTCCCTACTACTTATCCTCCTTCTTTTCCCACTACAATTAATTTATTTATATTAATGTCTGTCTCCTCCTCTAGAATGTAAACTCCTTGTCAGTAGGGAACATGTTTACCAACTCCGTTATATTGTACTCTCCCAAGCACTTAATACAGTGCTCTGTACACAGTAAGTGTTCAATGAATACAAGTGATTGATTGACCCCAGCCTGCACACTTCATTCATCTAACACCAACCTACTCACTATGTCTCTCTTACTATTGACCACTTGCTCACACCCTTCCCTTCTGCTTGGAACTCCCTCCCCCTTCACATCCAACAAACCACTGCTCTCCCCATTTTCAGAACCCTTTGAAATCACATCTTCAAGAGGCCTTCCCTGATTAATCTCTCATCTCCCCATCCTATTCCTTCCCCACCTCACTTCCACTCCAGCCACTTCTTTGCCACCTAAGCACTTGGGTACTCGATCCCTTCCTCCCTCCCCTTGTAGCCCTTATGTACATATCTGTAAACTCTGTTGCTTCTCCTACCTATCATTTATTTTAGCATCTGTCTCCACTAGACTGTAAACTCCTGAGGGAAGGGAGTGTGACTAGTAACTCTATTGCACTCTCCCAAGTGGCTAAGTACTGGGCTACGCATAGAGTAAATACTCAGTAACATATATTGATTCATTGAAAAGCATGGGGCATCAGCTCTCTAAATGCCCAACTCTGCACTGTTCTTTTCCATTTGAAAGCCAAAGCCATGGTGCATGCAGTCTGTTAAGATGGTGAGGGATGAAAACAGGGCCAAGAAAAATATTTTTGCCTGATGGGTCCCTTCTGTGGAGAGGATTCCTTTAGTAGACATGTGTGTGGGGATGGGATGGGGGGGCAGGAGGTTCTTTTAGGCTCTGAGTACTGCTGTGAAAAAGAGGATTCTTCTTTCCCTCCACTTCTTCCTCTCCCTCTCCCTCCTTCTCCTCTTCTTCTACACACACAATGCAGAGTAGGTGCTAGGCTTTATGGGATTTCTCCCTAAACCTGGTGCCCTGGGCTGCAGCCAACATCATTTTTTATGAGGTGGATGGTTGAAACATGGGATGGATGTAGATTGTGATCTTGAAACAGGATATCTCTGTACATCATCTCAGCAGGAGACTCTGCTGTGTCCTCATCTGGCTTGTACACTGTTGTTGAGTGAAGCACTCACATCCACTGTAACAATCACTGAGGGTTCCTCTGGGAAACCAGATGTGATCTGTGGCCCTGAAACAAAATAGTTTTGAGAGCCCCATCAGCAGCATATCCTGCTATGCTCTCATCTGGTTTATACAACTAGACCTTTCCTTTCAGAGCTGAGTCTAGAGCAATGCACTATTCTTAACTCCTGTTGATAAGCTCACAGAGGGGTCCATCCAGGAGGTTTCTCCAAGGATTCATGGCAGTCCACTTCCAGCTCCAGTACCTGTTATTTGCAGGAACAATCAGACTCTATATTACCAATTCCCTCTCAATGACAAATGACAAATGTATTTAAACAGATGCCAGTAAGACTAGAGAATTTCCCAGCCAGTGAACCCTTAAAACCTATAGTGTCCCCAGAATGCTCAAGGACTGACAACAGGATGTTGGGTTAGGCCCAGGGAGACTTCCAGTTATTACTGCATCATTATATTTATTAAGCACTTATTGTGTACAGAGCCCTAACCACTGTGAAAGAATACACAATTCGGAATTAGACACAAATCAGAAAGCTACTTTAGCATACTGCCATGCTGCTGTTTTAGAAATGTTTGTCCTGAGTTTGCTCCTTAGTGCTTCTGTCTCCTTGTCTCAGGTTCCCTAGTGGGGCAGAGGCTCTCTGATCACCCAGATGTGAGAAAAATTGGGTTCACAGGATCCACTGAGGTTGGTAAGCACATCATGAAGAGGTAAGTAGATTTTAAGATTGGGAGAAATCATTGTGTCCAATTGCCCCAGCCCCTTAGAAGTTCTCTAGATCTGGAAGGAGAGTCTCAGGCCAGAATAGGCTCCTTCCCAGGAGGGTACTCTAGGCTTGGAGGGACTGACCCAGAACAGAATAGTCTTCCTAGGGCTTCTCTAGACCTGAAGGGAGAAGCCCAGACCAATACAGGCTCCCCTAGGAGGGTAAGGGAAGGTGTAGTTTCCCTGGACCCAAGCCATCTCTTCTGAGTGGTCTCAGGGCTTGTGGGTGCCCTTAGTGGCCTTACTTGGGCCACATAAATTGTGATCAGTCATCCCAATGCTCCTGGCATGAACAGATTGCTCCCTCCTCCCCCAACCCTGAAATTTCAGTCAGCAGGGAAGCTGCCAACAGGGAGAGTGCCATTCTGCTGGCACTCTCTATATATACCTAAGAAGGGCAATGACAGTAGGCCATTAGAAGTTTGTAAGCTCATTGAGGACAGGGTCCATATCTTCTACTTTTAATGTATGTTCCCAAGCACCTAGTATACAGTAAGGTACTCAGTCTATAGTGATGGTGATGAGGAGGAGGAAGAGGATGATGGCAACTCATTTCAGGGTGGGAAGGGGAGAGTTTACACATAGGCTGGCTACTGATGGCCCTATGCATATCAAATAGTAAGATACACATAATAGTATGTTTATTATGCTGGGCCCTCAACTTAATATGATAATGTCATACAGAAAATCTTGCAGAAGTCCATCTGAGGCAACCCAAACCAGGAGGATTTCTCTATGGGGAATTCTGACCGCCCCTGCCCAACACACACACACACACACACACACACACACACACACACACAATCTGTCTCTCTCTGTCTCATGCATTTCCCTCCCTGTGTACCCAACGGCTGATTCTGAACTGCAAATCTCAGTGGCAGGAGCTGAGCTGGTGGCAGGCAGGAAGCTAAAACTAAAAATACAAGACATAAAGGTGTCCCATGCCATATCCATGCTGGACTGAGGACAGGCCAGCTGAAAACTGGACTGTCAGAATAAAACTAGATGAGTAGCCACATACCCATGTGTTCAAAGTGGCAAGGATGAAAAATAACTTTGGGTATCTTTCTTCAGATCCAATTAATATTTCAAACATAGTTTGCCCCTACCCTTCAACTTAATTTCTTAACTCTGCCCTTTTTCCACCTTCACCACCAGCCAAAGGTGGTTCATTTCAAATTGGCTCATGAGATTGCAATTCCCAACCTGCAACAAAATATGGTCTTGCTAATTTCATCATTATCTCTACCCTTTTCAGCTGTGCCCTGAAAAATGTGAAAAAAGTTTCCCTGGAGCTGGGAGGAAAATCTCCACTCATCATCTTTCGAGACTGCGACCTGAACAAGGCTGTGCAAATGGTAGTCAGGCCTCTGTGGGAGTATGCTGGTTCCCTCTGGGGTACCTCTGTGGCCTATGCCTTGGGATTTAGAATAGGCCAAGCTGAGTCCCACCTACAAGGCTCCCCTGGTTCCCATTTCGCTCTGCCCCAGCTGACATAATAGGGAAGAGTCCACCCTCCCTGCTTTCTTTCTTCTTGAATACAGTGAACAAAGTCTTCATCCTCACCCAACACTTGAGGTAGCCTTTCATCAGGTACCTGTCCAGTCCATACCGATTCTGGGCCTAAGGGGGAAAATGGAATTTGCCACAGTCCTAAAAGCTGGGAGAGGAAGGTGATTAGTATCTTCTTTACCAACTTTCTTCTTTATTTTTGCTATCACTGTCACCTGTTCTTCCTCAGGCTCCAGTATTAGTTTTGTGGCACTCTGCAGGAGAGTTATTCAAGTACTGGCCAAGCAGTTCCCTAGGGCTGCCCAGGCTTCTCAAGGAAGGAGTCTGAGGTTTAAAGTTGCTCTCCCATCTAGGGTGTAGGAGGGGTGTTGCATGTTTCTGCAAAGATCAAGCTTGTGGTCAAGCACCAAAATCCCATCAATATGTAAAACAAAGCCCCAGTGGAATTCCCTCACATTTGTCAAACTGCCCTAATATTTTTGCTTTTTCTGAAGGGGATGAGCTCAGTTTTCTTTAACAAAGGTGAAAACTGCATCGCAGCTGGCCGGCTTTTCCTGGAAGAATCCATCCACGATCAGTTTGTGCACAAAGTGGTGAGTGCCAAACCTGTATGCCAAAAGCAGTGGTCTAGCTTTAACATCCTACCTATAGTATCTGCCCACACAAGGCTCAGCAGGCTTAGCCAGGCCCTGGTTAGATCAAAATGGTACACTTGGCTCAGCCCGGCCCAATCCCAATCTGACCCAAGCCCAAATCAACAAGTAAAGTTCCTAGAACTGGCCTAACCCCCACCTTTTTATTGGCCAAGCCTAGCCAATCCCAGATTAATTTCCTGAAGGTGTAGGTGTGGGTAATGAATTCAGGACTTGTGTATACTTCACAGTGGGTAACTGCACATGTGCTCATTAGTCCTTCAGAGGTGTGTTGGTACAATTGGCAATTGTAGGCTGCTCCATGGGTGAACTACTGTGTGATGAAATCACTGTGCAGGTGCAATTTCTACATTTCTGAAGTGCTCATGGCAGGTCCAAAGCAGTCTCATACAGGAAGGAGTCAGGCCACCCTGACCAGGTCCCTGCCCAAACCCAGGCTGAGCCTGGACTGTTTGTCCATTGCCTAGCCCACAGCCAGACCTAGATCAACTCTGAAACACAAGGCAAACAGCTGGACTTCCAGAAGTGCTGATGGACTTTCTGGTCTTTTTTCTCAAGTTTGCAAGAGGTATTTTATTATAAAGGCAACACCTACTCTGTGGCTGAATTACTTTAAGGAAACATAGAAAAGGAAGAGTAGCAGAGCAGGTGCTGCATGGCCTCGTGAACATAATACAGGCCCAGTCAGGAGATCTGGGTTAATAATAATAATAATGTTGGTATTTGTTAAGCGCTTACTATGTGCCGAGCACTGTTCTAAGCACTGGGGTAGACACAGGGGAATCAGGTTGTCCCACGTGGGGCTCACAGTCTTAATCCCCATTTTACAGATGAGATAACTGAGGCACCGAGAAGTTAAGTGACTTGCCCAAAGTCACACAGCTGACAAGTGGCAGAGCCGGGGTTTGAACCCATGACCTCTGACTCCAAAGCCCGTGCTCTTTCCAGTGAGCCACGCTGGTTCTATTCCCGGCTCTACCATTGCTCGTTGGGTGACCTTGGGCAAGTCATTTAACTTCACTGTGCCTTAGTTTCTTCATCAGCAAAATGGGGATGAAATGCCTGCCCTCCCTCTCCTTTAGACCGTGAGGGGTAGGGTCCATTTCTGATCTGATCGTATTGTATTTACCCAGCACTTAGCCCCTAGTAAGTGCTTAAAAAATACTACACATTAGTATTATTACTATGATTGGACAAAACTGAAGCTCAAACAGCCAAAAATATAAGCAAATCAGTGTGTTGGCCATTGAGAGCAGGACAGAGGTGAGGCTGGCATGGCAACATGGGTAACCAGGTCCCCATTCAGTAACTCGGCCACTGCTGCCAGACCTAACTATAACAATTTTCCCATTCTGCTTTTAAAACAGCCTAGGAGAGCACTGCTCCACAGACCAGACCTCCCCAGGGAGGTGGGAAGGGGGTGGGGTGGGGGTAGGGGCAGGGCTTTCTTCTTCTGCCCTCTACTTCCTCCTTCCTTAGGAAGAAGGAAGAATGAGGCTGATTAATGAGTACTGTCTGCCTGCTGTCTGCCTGGCAGGAACAGACTGTTTCTGGAATGAATTTAACATGGAGGGACATGTTAATTGAGGGACAATTGACTGACCAAGCGACAAGGGACTAACCAAGGCCCAAATGGCCCACCAAGTGCTTGTAGCTTACAAGGGGTTTACCTGTCCTGGGAATACTCAGCATACTGGGCGCATACAAGGAGCACACGGGGAGCACTGCCCTTCCCAGAGCAGTTTGGATACTGAAGGCACTGTCAAGTGTTTTATGCATGTCAATGGCCTTTGACAGGTAGAAGAGGTGAAGAAGATCAAGATTGGGGATCCCTTGGACCGGACCACTGACCATGGACCTCAGAATCATCAAGCCCACTTAAATAAGCTGATAGCATACTGCCAAATGGGGGTAAAGGAGGGGGCCACCCTGGTCTACGGAGGGAAGCAGGTTCCTCGACCAGGTACACAATGACAGGGCAGGCCCGTAATGGGCACTTTGCCGACAGGCCTCAGGGAGCTGGTCTGGAGTGACCCTGCACTCCTGCTGTATTAAGAAAAAAAGGCATTATCCTAAATACCCAGGGATCTGGCCCTCCCTCAGTCTTAGGCATTCAGAATAAGAGAGTTTGTACTTTGCCACTTAATACTATAAAACTGCAGGTGATAAATTAAAACGGGTCATTAAAATAGGTATTTCCCCAGGATCAATGAGGCAAATATTTGGGGTGGAGGGGTCAAGTTCTTTTCTTTGCTACACATGGATGCTGTGGGTGTGGGAACATAGGTGCCCATTCTACAGGAGTGATTGGAGGTGATGGCCCCACAGCTTTTTGAACTGTACTCCCAGACTTGCTCATCCTAGGTCTCCAGCAAGACCTGAAAGTTTCCCATCAGGGCTGGAAAGACCTCAAAAAGGAGACTTACTGGTCTATTAGTTCCCTGAAACCTGCCTCCTCCCAGAACTCCCCTCCCCTACGCCCCATAAAATCCCTGCTCCATTTTTACCCTGGTGCTTGAAATGAAAATTTGGCCCCTATGGGGTGGAGGTTTGTAGCTCCCAGCAAGCAGAGTACAAAGGGGGTAAACTGAGAATGGGGAGCTAAGGGTCAATACCAAAAAGTGTCCTTATCTTGTGCTTTGCTACTCCCTCTCCACTGTAGATGAGGGCTATGGACCAGCCTGCTCCACTCTGAGGGGAACTTGGGGGAAAGATGTACCAGCTGCTTCACCTCAGGAGAGGTAGAGAAAGGGAGGAGTGTCAGATAAAAGGATTATTCAGGAATATTTAGCCTCAGATCTGCCTTTTCTTTTCAATCTGTCCTGTGCATAGTTATTAATATCCTTGTTCAGGCCTTTCTGTTGTACCCTAACCCTCCCCTCCCCAGGACCCTCCAAGCGCTACTGAGGAGAGGATGCTCCCAGTTTCACTTGTGTGGCAGTGTCTGCATTACCACAGCATTCTGCTTTGCAAAGAGTTCTGTATTGAACTGCACCATTATAACCACCCAAGAACCACCTAGATTTGCAAGGCAGCCTACCCACTGATCATGGTGTGGATCTGAAAAGTGATCCATTTGGATGCCCCCAGGAGCCATACTTTTCCAGGGCTGATTGGAAATCCATTTGAAACCTCTAGCATTTTCATCTTGCTTTTCAAATGACAAACCTCCCTTTGTTTATATGACAGAAAATTATCATAATTTAGGTAATTTGTTTAATATGGATATGGTCTTAAAGGTCTTGGAAGCTTAAGGAGGAGTCAGAGGAGGGATAAAGGGAGGGGGTAAGTGATGTGGAATCACTTCCTCTCCCAGTAGTACAATAGAGAACCCTGACTGAGTCAGGGCTCTTTCTAAATGTCCTAGTGATGGCCCTGGGAGGGTGTGGTACAGTAGGTAGAGACAATAAATCCTGCTGAGTGATGCTATGTGCTGGTCCTTTACTGGATTGGTACAGTGAGGGGTAAGAAATATACCTGGTGTAGAGTATGGTAAACAGAACTACTGCTTCTACCTGAACTTGGATAGCAGCATAACAAAATCCAATATTTTCTCTATAGGCTTTTTCTTCGAGCCAACTATTTTCACCAAAGTGGAGGATCACATGTTCCTTGCCAAGGAAGAGTCCTTTGGGCCTATTATGATCATTTCCAGTTTTCCAGATGGGTATGAGTTGCTTATGCAATTTTCTGGTTTTTCTGACACTCTCATCATTTAACTGGGGCTAAATCAAGAGCTCTCATAGTCCAAGGCCCAAGGTTTGTCCTAAGGAAGGGAATACCCAGGGAGCAGCAGTTTCTTCTCCAGGACTTCCTGCTTCAAGTTGCATCCGGAGCGGGATTAACCTCCCCATGGGCCCAGAGTTGATCCGTCTAGCAACCCCTTCCCCCTACCCGTAACTACCCATGCTTACTCCCTTTGACTTGCTGTACTCCTACCTCCACCAGGTATGAGTAGAGGTGTTTGGAAGACCTCTTTCTTGGCAGTCAAGTCTAATCCATCCCCTCATCTGCCCTGCTCAACAGAGACTATTCCCCACTCCTAGGTGGAGAGAAGAGCTTTGATCACTGCTGTCATGGCTGGTGGGGTCAGTGAGGGAAACAGGAGCCTTGCTGAGGAGGAAAAGGGAAAGGCTTGAGCCCCAGCAGTCCCCAGTGGATTGGACTTTTGCCAGAGGGTGTCAGGTGTCTGTGTGTCCCACTGTCTACCTCACATATGCTTGCTGACACAGAGGTCCCGCTCTGGCCCTGGCCATGGGGAAGGGACAGAAATGTGAACGAGCTCAAGCATGAGCAACAGATGAAGACCAGGCAGCGATCCCCACTGGCAAAGAGCCAGGACAGCCACAGCTGCCCCCATTCCCCACCCATCTAAATTTCCTCTCCACCCTTGGTAGATTTTACTAGAGTTGGCAGAGGAGACAGAGGGGATCCCACAGCCAAACCTCACCTGCTGTCTCTAGGACCTGTAGGCTCCTCTCTTTGGCCACCAACCCCAGTCTGCCTCGAGCTGGGGCTGAGCCACTTAAAGGGGCAGCATCCCCTTTAAGATCAAGCCAAGCCCCAGACAGACAGTAGGCTGTGCTCACCTGGGAGGATATGTGGGAGCAAGTGGCACCAGAACCAAGACCACCTTACAGCAGCACCTAGGGATTGAATCTGAGTTCTGATATTCCCCACCTCAGCTCTTCCATCAGTCATCCTCTACTTCACAGAGTGGAGAAATTTAAAATGCCCATAAACATGTGCAGCATTAGAGGGACTAAAGATGAGGGGTCAAGTAGTGGGGACCATAGGCTAATTCCAGTTTCACCCTCCTCCATCTGACATTGCACATGTACAGTGGCCATCTTGGAAAGGTCGATTTTGGACTTCATCTTCGTAATGTCCCAAATGGCAGACACGTTGGTAGGGTCAGAAGGTGCAATATTACCATCTGAAGTGGCAGCAACCCAAGGCATGCATTTCTGGCATTCAAGGCATGCCTCTCCCTTCCTCCACATTGACTTGAGGCCTAGGGCTGGAACCTCTAGAGCCCCAGATTGTATCATCATCATCAATGGTATTTATGGAGCGCTTACTATGTGCAGAGCACTGTACTAAGTGCTTGAGAGAGTACAACAGAGTTGGTAGACACATTCCCTGCCCACGATGAGCTTACAGTATAGAGAGGGAGAGGAAGCAGAAGACTCTAGAGTTTAGTGATTCCCTCCTTTTAGTTTGGGGCTACTCTGGTTCAGCCTGAATCTTCCTGGGGTGAGCTTGCAAAGAGACCAGTCTGAGACATAATAATAATAAAAATAATTGTGGTATTTGTTAAGTGCTTACTGAGTGCCAGTCACTGAAGTAAGCACTGGAATGGATAGAAGCAAGTCAGGTTGGACACAGTCCCTGTCCCACATGGGGCCCACAGTCTTAATCCCCATTTTACAGATGAGGGATCAGAGGCACAGAGAAGTTCAGTGATTTGCCCAAGTCACATAGCAGACAAGTGGCAGAGTCAGAATTAAAACTCAGCTTTCTGACTCCCAGGTCCGTGCTCTATTTACTAAGTCATGCTGCTTCTCAGTAGATCACACTGCTTCTTCCTGGAGGGTTTGCTCCAGGCCCTCTGAAAAGTTCTGATAGAAGATGCTGCACACTAGTTGGGCCCAAACAGCTGGGATTTATCAAACCTTAAGTAAAAGCTCATTACATGTTGGAAGTTTGAGGTTTAGGATTGACACCTCTATTGTAACATACCTATGTTAGGGGCTAGCACTAAGCCCTTCAGTGCCCTGCCCTGCCCAGCCAGCAGGAGATCATGGAGGCAGAAGCTAGTAAAGTCTTCAGGAATTTTTTAAGTTTTGGGGTCTCTGTTACAGTCAACCTCTGCCAAGTTTCCATTCCTTTGGTCCTCCTCTTATCTCCTCACCAACCAAACAGGGCTCATCTCCTTCCTTACTTGCTCCCCATAGGATTCCACCTGAAAAACCCTCCGGGAAAGTAAATTTGACTAATCTTGTTTAGAAACTGTAATCCTGAAAGACATTTCAAGTCCCACAACTTATGTTCAGGTAACAATGTGGGGGGAATTTGTCTTTCCAGGGATATAGACAACGTCCTGCAGCGTGCCAATGCCACAGAGTTTGGGCTGGCCTCGGGAGTCTTCACCCAGGATATTAACAAAGCCCTGTACGTCAGTGAGAAGCTCCAAGCAGGGACAGTGTTTGTCAACACTTACAACAAAACGGATGTGGCTGCCCCATTCGGAGGGTACAAGCAGTCTGGATTCGGGAAAGACCTGGGTAATGTGATGTTTCCCCTTTTCTAGCAACCCTATGCATCCCTGAGCAATAAAACAATCAACCATTCAGCACAGCCACTCAATCCTAGGGAAGTTATGGGCCTATTTGGTGCCTGGCAGCTTGAACCTGTTCTCTAATGGGCACTGCTGGTCCATAGGGTGGCTGGGGACATTCCTCAATCCCCTGAGCAATAAAGAGCCTCTCTGGGAGCAGGAGGACAAACACAAAGACACATAAGGAAAGAAAGAGTGAAAAGGAAATGGGCTAAGATAATGGGATCACCAACATCCATAACAATAACAGCCAATTTCTGCTTGGGCTGAAGTCTTTGACTTTCTCAGCTCCTCACTACTCCATTCCCAGCCATCCTGGACCAAACTGCTAAAACCTTCCCAACACTCCAAAAGCTGTGGAGGAAACTTCTGTTTGCCCTTCTCTCCTGGAACTTCACTCTCATGGGGTTGGGTGAGAGATAGGAGGTTGTTCTGACCATGAGGCACTCCCTCCTCAGACCTTGTAACCTAGGTGGCATGGAAGGCTGCAGACTTCTTGGGTCTTAAATTCAGGAAGCAGGTGTGGACTTGGGTAGACTTTGAAAGATGGAAGGGGCACAGATGGGCTTCAACAAAAGCACAGTACTTGATGCTAAGGATAATGAACAGGTGAGTTGAGCAAGAAGGAATTGGGAATTAACAAGCAATTAGGGTAGATAAATAAGTGGAGGATCGGGAATTTTTTAAAAAGTATTTGTTAAGTGTCAATTTACTATATGTCAAGCACTGTTCTAAGTCCTGGGGTAGATACAAGTTATTCAGGTCAAACACAGTCCCTGTCCCACACAGGGCTCACAGTCTAAGTAGGAGGGAGAACAAGTATTGAATCCCCATTTTGCAGATGAGGAAACTGAGATACAGAGAAGTGAAGTGACTTGTCCAAGGTCACACAGCAGGCAAGTGGTGGGACTGGGATTAGAACCCAGGTCCTCTGACTCCCAGGCCTCTGCTTTATCCACCAGGTGACACTGCTGGTTCATGCACCAATTGAAAGGCCCATCAATCAGTCAATGGTATTTATTGAGTGGTTACTAGGTGCAGAGTACTATATTAAGCACTTCGGAGAGTACAATACAAAAGAATTGGTAGATATGATCCCTGCCCACAAGGATTTTATAGTCTAGAGGGGGAGGTAGACACCTTCTCACTGTGCCTCGATCTCGCCTATCTCAGTGCACTTATATACATAGCTGTAATTTATTTATTTACTTATACTAATTTCTGCCTCCCCCCCTCTAGACTGGAGGCTTGTTGTGGGTAGGGAATGTGTCTGTTTATTGTTGTACTGTACTCTCCCAAGCACTAAGTACAGCGCTCTGCATACAGTAAGTGCGCAATAAATACAACTGAATGAATGAATGACATTAAAATCAGTTACAGATAGGGGAAACAGCAAAGTATAAAGATCTGTACTGATGTGCTGTGAGGCTGGGAGGGGCGAATATCAAAGTGCTTAAGAGTGACACACTCAAGTTCATCAGTGACACAGAGGGGAGGAGGAATAGGGTGGGGAAATGAGGGGTTAGTAAGAGACGGCCTCTTGGAAGAGATGTGATTTTAAGAAGGCTTTGGAGGAGGGGAGAGTGGAGGGAGTTCCAGGCCAGGGGGAGAATATGGGCAAGGGGTTGGCAAACAAGACAGATGAGATTTTGATATAATCATTGCACTGAGAAGCAGTGTGGCCTAGTGGAAAGAGCTTGGTCCTGGGAGTCAGAGGACCTGCGTTCTAATTCTGGCTCCGCCACTTGCCTGCTGTGTGACCTTGAACAAGTCACTTAATTTCTCTGTGCTTCAGTTACCTTATCAGCAAAATGGAAGCTAAATCCTCCTCCCTCTGTCTTATAATGTGAGCCCTATGTGGGATAGGGACTGTGTCCAACCTGATTATCTTGTCTCTACTCCGGTGCCGAATAGTGCTTGACGCAGAGTAAGTGCTTAATAAATACCATCAAAAACAAACAAAAATTAGGCTTGAGGAATATGTGTGTAGATTGATAAAGAGAAGAAAGGATGAAGGCTTGATCATCAGCCAATCACTGAGTGCTTACTGTGTGCAGAGTGCGCTTGGGAGAGTACAATATAACATAACAGACACATTCCCTGCCCACAGAGAGCTTATGGTCTAGTTGGGGAGACAGACATTAATAGAAACAAATAAAATTACAGATATATACAAAAGTGCTGTGGGGTTGAATAAAGGGAGCAAGCAAGTCACAGCAACCCAGAAGGGAGTGGGAAAAGAGGAAAGGAGGGCTTAATCAGGGAAGGCCTCTTGAAGGAGATGTGCCTTCAGTAAGGCTTTGAAGGAGGGGAGAGTAATTGTCCGTCAGATATGAAGGAGAATGTTCCAGGCCAGAGGCAGGATGTGAAGAAGAGGTCAGCGGCGAGATAGACGCGATCAAGGTACAGTTAGAAGGTTGGCATTAGAGGAGCAAAGTGTTAGGGCTGGGTTGTCGTAGGAGAGTAGTGAGGTGAGGTAGGAGAGGGTAGGTGATTGAGCGCTTTAAAGCTGATGGTAAGGAGTTTCTGTTTGATGTGGAGGTGGAAGGGCAACCACTGGAGCTTCTTGATGAGTGAGAAAACATGACCTGAATGTTTTTTGTAGAAAGAATGATCAGGCAGCAGAGTGAAATGTGGACTGGAGTGGGGAAAGACAGGAGGAGGGGAGGTCAGCAAGGAGGTTATTACAGTAATCAAGGCAGGATAAGTGCTTGGGTTAACATGGTAGCAGTTTGGATGGAGAGGATAGGTTAGATTTTAGTAATGCTGTCAAGGTCAAACTGACATGATTTAGTGATGGATTGAATGTGTGGGTTGAATGAGAGAGAGGAGTCAGGGATAATGCCAAGGTTACGGACTTGTGAGACAGGAAGGATGGTGGTGCCATCTACAGTGATGGGAAAGTCAAGGGAAGGGCAGGGTTTGGCTAGGATGATATTGTTATTCACCTGTATAAATCGAGAGGAAAGGGTTGGTCTTAGAAATAATAATGAACAAGAAGCAACAGAAAGTAGAGTTGGGCATATTGAGCAAAGCAAGGACATCAATAGTACTCCAAGGGTGCAAGAGTGAGAGACTGAGTATCAAGTGGAGGCTTTGGCATTAATGGGTAAGGTGAGAATAAGTGAGGGATTAGACAGGACAATAATGAGCTTGGTTTTAGATATATTTAGATTAACATGGCAGCAGGACATTCCATACATGCCCATTGGTGTTGGTGCTTGGGTTACCAAGCTAGAGCTGTCCAAGTGCTTAGTGCTTTAGAAGCCAAGCCAGCTGGATTACAGGCCCCTCGCAACATGCCCATTATGGTAAACATCAATAACTCTTGGTACGGTCAGACCAGATCTATTTTAGGGGAATCACTCCAGTATTAATCCAAGTCATTTTCAAGAGACTACACAACCCTAGGCCTTATCTCTTCTCCCTCTGCAGTGGCGAATACACAGACTACTATGACCTTGGAAGGACCTCTTGATTTGCCAGGGCTCCGGCCCTGCCTCACTAGAACCCTGCCCCCCCTCCAAAAAAAACCAAAAAAAATCTGGTGCCAGGAGCTCCCTGCCATCCTAGTGAAACAGCCTATTGCCAAAGAAGTAAGGTGATGGAGTGAAGCCTCAGGACGGACCTTCATTCTTGCCCAACTGTCCCCACACCTGCACAGAATCTTAGCTCCCTAACCCCAGGCCCACAGGTCCTCAGATCAACTGGCCCAAACTCCTTCTGGGCTCCACTAAAACTGTTCTTAACTTGAATGTGGGTAGGGTGGGCTTATGCTACAAACTGTCCTCATTTTCACTAGGCCAATTTAGGGAGGCTCAGAGCCTGGTTGAGGAGCCATGGAGTTGGGGATGGGGAGCAAACCAGGATGGGATAGCAGAGCAGTTAGGTCCCAGGATATGTCCAGACATGATCACACATGATCACCCTAGAGACCCACAAACTGTTGTTCTCATGGTCTTCCTAATCATGATTGCAGCAACCAGTTCTAAATTGTGCCAGCCAGCCCAGGGCTACTCAAACCTTCAACTAGGTCCCCACCACCCAGTTGGAGAAACCACATTTTGTTTCACCCAATGCCATCCACATTTGCCTAGACAGCTGGCAGGAAGTCTATTCAGCAAGAGCACAATTCATGCAGATGATTTCCATCATGGAGTCAGAGTATTGTATTTATTGGGTACCCTCAGAAGCAGATCACTGAACTTGTACTGACCACTTTGCAAAGACGGCAATATCTGTATTGGTTTGAATCCCATGTTGTTTCTTGCAGGTGAGGCAGCTCTGAATGAATACCTGAACACCAAGACAATCACTATTGAGTTTTGAAGAGAAAAGGTCAGCACTGTATTACTGAAAGCAAAGATCAGACCCAGCATCAGTGCTCCAAATGAGAAGAAAAGGGAAGTGGGGTTGTTTATCATTCAATCATTTCATTTCTGTAATTTATGTTACTGCCTCTCCCTCTAGACTGTAAACTCCTGTGGGCAGGGATCGTGTCTACCAACTCTATTGCACTGTACTTCCCCAAGCACTTAGTACTCTGCCCACAGTAAACCTCAATAAATACCATTAATTGATTGATTAATCCTGAAAAGAAACAGCATCATGTGCCACCTCATCCCACCCTATTTTAAAGCCAGCCTGAAATGTATCTACGGTAATTTGTTCAAAATCCACTTTGCCCACCCCACTGAATCCCCTACTTCCACTAGGGATTTTTTGTGGCGCTCCTGAAAAGTCAGTGGACATGCACCAGAAACCCACCCAAAACAGAATTACTGGGACCTTGGTTCAGTTTCTGCTAGAGAAATGCCATTCATATTTGCCTAGGCCTCCTCCCAATCCCTTCAATCTTACTGTTAATCATCTGACCTGAAAAAATACTTCCTGTCCTCTTGGTATGGATAGAAAAATAAACAAGCTTTTTTCCTCACCACTTCTGGAGTTCTTCTTTGTTGAACATCTTTCTTACAAAGAGTTAAAACTCTATTAAACTGTTTTTGAGAAAGTAGTAGGCTTGATGTGTCTGTTCTTTCAACCAAAATCCACCTGAGTGGGCCATAGCAACTTTTCCCTTCTGTTCTGAAACATGAGGCTGGGATGGAGGCTTGAGGATATGGGACTGAGAGGTAGGAAGGAGTATTAGACAGTTGCATTTTCAAAGCCATCTTAGATCCTGGTGACCAGTTGCCCCGCATTGTGATTAGCTAGCAGAGCAATCTTAGAAGCAGAGGTTTCATTTTTAATGTGCAAGAAAAGAAACAAGGGGGAAACAGACCCTCTCCAAGATTTTAGCCCAGTTAGACTTGTGGGACAAGGAACCATAGAGAAGCAGCGTGGCTCAGTGGAAAGAGCCCGGGCTTGGGAGTCAGAGGTCATGAGTTCGAATCCCAGCTCTGCCACTTGTCAGCTGTGTGACTGTGGGCAAGTCACTTCACTTCTCGGTGCCTCAGTTCCCTCATCTGGAAAATGGGGATGAAGACTGTGAGCCCCACGTGGGACAATCTGATTCCCCTGTGTCTACCCCAGCGCTTAGAACAGTGCTCAGCACATAGTAAGCGTTTAACAAATACCAACATTATTATTATTATTATTAACCATATCTAATCTGGTTATCCCGTACTTTCCCTAATGTTTAACACATAATAATCACTTAATAAAAGCCATAACTAGCTAGGAGAGCAAACTAGGTTTGCTTGAGAAGAGAGAAGAACATGAGCTGTGGTACTGCCAGGTAAAGCACACCAAATTAGAGGATCCATCTTGCACATACCCTCTTGCTTCTCTTGCCTGTCCTCTCTTAAGTTTGAGTCTTATGGCCAGTAAATGGATCTGTATTTGTATTTGTTAAATTTGGTGAGGGCAGGGGACATGGATAGTCTCCTAATTCCAAAAAATCCCAGGAACCCTTAGAAGAGTCATGGCGTAGTGGATAGAGCACAGGCCTGGGAGTCAGAAGGTCATGGGTTCTAATCCTGGCTCTGCCACTTGTCTGCTGTGTGACCTTGGGCAAGTCACTTCAGTTATATGTGCCTCAGTTACCTCATCTGTAAAATGGGGATTGAGAAGGTGAGCCCCATGTGGGACAGGGACTATGTCCAACTGGATTTGCCTGGCACATAGTAGAGTGCCTGGCACATAGTAAGTGCTTAACAAATACCTTAATTATCATTATTAAGAGTGCCATATACTTGGTATGTCCCAAAACAATAATGATTGCTATATGCTGCTGCTAGCTGGACCTCTGCCTGAAGCACATACGAAGCCTTGAGTCGTACTGTCTGGTTGACTGTAAAATCCTTGAGGTCAGGGATAGGATCTACTTACTCTGTTATATTCTCCCAAGCACTTAGTATGGTGCTTACAGTATTCTGCCCACAGTAGGCACTCAATAAATTAATGCTACTGATTGATAGCAGAACCACCAGGTGTTCAAGAACCTGGCAAAGCCTGTTGGTGGAAATATTCACGCTTCTATTGGAGAGCAGGACTGTAATTTAAAAAGGCTGAAGCGGGATGTTTATTTCTGTAGTCCTCCCCTCCCATGAGTTACATTTCCCAAGATTCTGAAGAACTATACTTTCCAGAATCCCCAGGAATATAGGAACCTTCTGGGAGGAGACCTTCCAATCAGCAAGATGGTAGACTACTAAATTTATAAGACTCTCTTCCCTTCCCTGTCCCTCTCCTCATGCCACCCGCTCCCTTTATCTACCCTGTATGGCAACTTCCTTCACAAGGTGAACCAAGACAAAAGTTCTCAAGCCAAGACAGTGAAGGTGATTAGAGATCTGTGTGTATTTATGGAAGTTTGCTTATGTGTTTATGGTGGCTATTTTTGTCTCTTCCTGGCAGACTCCTTCTCACAGCCCGGCTGTGTTGCAGGAAATTGAGTAAGGGGAAGCAGATCAAGCAGCATGGCCTAATGAAAAGAGCACCGGCCTGGAAGTCAGAGGACCTGGGTTCTAATCCTGACTCTGCCAAATGCTTGCTATGTGACCTTGGGCAAGTTACTTAACTTCTCTGTGCCTCAGTTTCCTCAACTATAAAATGGGGATTAAATACCTATCCTCCCTATTTGAACTCTGAGCATGCCTGACCTAATTAACTTGTACCTACACCAGCCCTTAGAACAGTGTTTGACACATTGTAAGTGCTTAACAAATACCATAAAAAAGACCTTCAAGGCTGTTCCTTATGCTCACAGTCACAATAATGTCCTCCATGCAGCAGCAACAGAACAAAGAAGCAACCAGTCAGCAGATCAATGTTCTGAGCCGAGAGCCAAGTATTTCAGCAGTTCCTGTTCCCTCAATTCACTCTCAACTTATGAGATCAGAGCTGACCTATGAGACCTAACATATACCCTTTACTGCCTGAGATTTGCCCAAGGCCTTCCTCACTCAAGGCAAACCTAGATAATTATGGGGAGTTCTCCCCAGGCCACTTGAGCTAAACAGCAATCTCAGGGAAACTCTTCCTCCATGAGCTAGAAAGAGAAAGGAAGTACGTGGATTTAAAATTTCATTTGATGGAGATAATGAGGGAAGAAGCAGGACCTAGTAGAAAGAGCACAGGGCTGGTAGTCAGGAGATCTGGGTTCTAATCCCAACTTCACCACTTGCCTGTTATGTGCTTTGGGCAAGTATCTGTAATTAATTTATTCATATTAATGTCTGTCTCCCCCTCTAGACTGTATGCTTCTTATGGGCAGGGAATGTGTCTGTTTACTGTTGTATTGTACTCTCCAAAGCACTTAGTACAGTATTCTGCACCCAGTAGCGCTCAATAAATACTACTGAATGAATGAACCTCCTCTGTACCTCAGTTCCTTCATCTGTGAAATGGAGATGAAATACTTGTTCTCTCTTCCTATTAAAGTGTGAATCCCATATGGGACAGGAAGGTGTCTAATCTGATTGTACTGTATCTACCCAATTACTTAACACCTACCATTGTCATCATCATTATTACTATTATCAATTACTCAATCATATTTATTAAGAGTTTACTGTGTGCTCTGTTCTTGAGAGAGTACAGTGTAACAATATAACAGACACATTCTCTGACCACAATGAGCTTACAGGTTAGAGGGGGAGACATAAATACGAAAAATAAATTACAGATATGGATATAAGCGCTGTTGGGCAGAGTGGGGGTGGGGAATAAAGGGAGCAAGTAAGAGTGACTCAGAAGGGAGTGGTAGAAAAGGAAATAAGGGCCTAGTCAGGGAAGGCCTCTTGGAGAGGAGTCTTCAGTAACACTCTGAAGGTGGGGAGAGTAATCGTCTGTCATACATGAAAATGGAGGATGTCCCAGGCCAGAAACAGGATTTGGGTCAGAGGTGGGTGGTGAGATAGATGAGATCGAGGTACAGTGAGTAGGTTGGCATGAGTAGTAGGAGCAAAGTGTTGAAGGCTGGGTTGTAGTAGGAGAGTAGCGAGGTGACATAAGACGGGGCAAGATGATTGAGTTTTAAAGCAGATGGTAAGGTTTTTCTGTTCGATGTGGAGATGAATAGGCAACCAATGGAGGTTCTTGAGGAGTGGGGAAACATGGACTGAACGTTTCTGTAGAAAAATGATTCAGGCAGCACAGTGAAGTATGGACTGGAGTGGGGAGCTACAGGAGGCTGGGTGGTCAGCATGGAGGCTGCTACAGTAATCAAGTGGGATAGGATAAGTACTTGAAATAGCAAGGTAGTGGCTTGCACGGAAAGGGTGGATTTTAGCAATGTTATGAAGGTTGAACAACAGGATTTAATGATAGATTGACTAAGTGGGTTGAAAGAGAGAGTCAAGGATAACGCCAAGGTTAAGGGCTTGTGAGACAGGAAGGACGGTGGTGCTGTCTACAGTGATGGGAAAGTCAGAGGGAGGACAGGGTTTGGGTGGGAAGATGAGTTATGTTTTGGACATACTAAGTTTAAGGTGGCAGCAGGACATCCAAGTACAGATACCTTGAAGGCAGGAGGACATGCAAAACTGCAAAGAGGAAGAGCTCCCTCTAGTCTGTAAACTTGTTGCAGCAGGGAATGTGTCTATTATATTGTTGTGTTGTACTCTCCCAAGTGCTTAGTACAGTGCCCTGCACAAAATAAGTGCTCAATAAATACTTGATTGATCGAAATCAGGGCTGCAAATGTAGATTTGGGAATCACCTGTATAGAGGTGGTAGTTGAGCCATGTAAGCAAAGGAGTTCTCCAAGGGAGTGGGTGTAGATGTATATAGAAGGGGATTCAAAACTGAACCTTGAGGGACACCCACAGTTAGGAGGTGGGAGGCAGAGGAGGACCCCGCAGAAGAGACTGAGAATGAGTGGCCATAGAGATAGGAGGAGAACCAGGAGAGGACAGTGTCAGTGAAGCGGAGGTTGGATAATGTTTCCAGGAGAAAGGGGTGGTCAAGAGTGTTGAAGGTAGCTGAGAGGTTGAGGAGGATTAGGATGGAGTAGAGACTGTTAGATTTGGCAAGAAGGAGATCATTGGTGACCTTTGAGAGGGCAGTTTCTGTGAAGGGAACAGAAGCCAGATTGGAGGGGGTCAAAGAAAGAACTAGAGGAGAAGTGGAGGAGACAGCAGAAACCTACACCAGAAATGTGCTCAAGGAGTTTGGAGAGGAATGGTAGAAGGGAGATGGGGCAATAACTGGAGCCATGGGGTCCAGGGATGGGGGGCTTTTTTAGGATAGGGGAGCCATGGGCATGTTTGAAAGCAGTGGGAAAGAAGCCATTGGAGAGGGAACAGTAGAAGATAGTGGTTAGGGAAGGAGGAAGGGATGAGGCAAATGTTTTGATAGGGTGTGAAGGGATAGGGTTGGATGTGCAGGTGGAGGGGGTGGATTGTGAGAAAAGACAGGAGATTTCCTCTTGAGACACTGCTGGATAAAATGGGAGAATTGAAGAAGGGGCAGGAAGGGGGAGTGACTGGGGAGGAGCAGGGGAGATTTTAGGGAGATCACACCTGATAGTTTCAATTTTCTCAATAAAGCGGGCAGGTCATTAAGGGGCAAGGGGTGATGGGGGCAGGGGGCAGGGGTTTTGAGGAGGGAGTTGAACACCTGGAACAACTGGCAAGAGCAATAAAAATGAGTATCAAGGATGGAGAAATAATTTTGCCAGACAGACAAGACGGCAGAGCTAACACATGTAAGAATAAACTTGAAGTGGATGATGTTGGCTTAACACCTAGATTTCCACCAGCAGTTCATTCATTCATTCAATCGTATTTATTGAGCGCTTACTATGTGCAGAGCACTGTACTTGGAATGTACAATTCAATTCAATGCAGTGCTCTGCAGCTTGTGCACAAGAGTAAAAGAAGTGAATTCAGCCTCACCTCCATCCCCAGCACCAGCCTCAGCCCATGTCCAGCCCAGGTCCAGCCTATATTTCTATCAGCAACACTCCGTGGCTTGTGCATAGGAGTGAAGGAAGAGGGCTGTGGAGGTGATGCACGGCTGTGGGTCACTATTATAGAAATAATCCTAGATCATGGTTCCACAAAGAAAGGAAGGGACAAAGAGCCCCAGCGAGGGCTCAAGAAATCCCAGAAGATTGTGGGATTACACACAAGGTTACACACAAGGCAGTAAGAGTCCCATGCACAACTTTATGCTACAGGTGTAAATGCTTTTATTTTAGGGAGACATAATTAATCCCTGTACTAGGAACTTGGTGTGAATCAGGCTGGGACATCAATGCTTGTAGTTTACAAGTCCATCTTGGCATCTTCTCATTAACATCCTTGAACTCACATATGAAGTAATATGAAGTGGGCTTCTACTTTCTGAATGGCTGAGTTGTATAATCTCTAGATCTTGACTAGTCCATAGCAGCAGTGGATATTGCCATGGATACGTATAGCTGTGATGCATAAAATTTCTCTAGGGAAGGTCCACCGCCCACCCGGACCCTAGAAATGGGATTGACTGGGGGCCCTGCCACCAACCAATGCTCAGGTTTTCAATCCAACCCCAGCAGCCCAGAGATGAGGCAATCCTATGTTCCTGCTGTCTTCCCAAGATCCTGTCAGCCCCCAGAGAAAGAGACACACAGACAAGCAATGAGGTGATTTATACAGCCAAAGAATTAACCGTCCCTGGCACTCTCTCCTCCCAGAACTGAGAGTATATTGTGATACATTCTTGAAAGAAGGCTAGGGGTTGGGGGGGGGGGTGTCAAGAGGGGTAGGGGTAGGGAGGGAAGTGGGGCGTACGTTCAGAGCCGATCAAAATCCTCCTCAGTCTCTGTGGCTCCTTTTCTAGACCCTGGGTGGGCCAGCACCCCAGGAGCTAGGCATTACTCGGGAGTAGGGGGAAGCTCCATCACCAGAGTTAGATTGAGAGGGCAGACTATGCTGCCACCAGCCAAGTATGAGTTAATCATTGGGGTCTTTACTGATGGAAGGTCAAGGAAGAGGCCAGTCATACTAGTACAGTTCCTTTCTTCTGATTTCAAAGCACCTGACAGAGCAAAAGAAGCAGGAAAAGAGGATGAGGGAGGGCAAACCCTCTTCTTCCCAGAAAGGCAGTATCTAGGCCACTGGCACATCTGGTGTTGTGGGCATGGCTTGACCCAGAACTCAGGTCTCTGGCCCCCAGGCTCAATGCTATTTCTCCAACACAGTAATGCCCCTGCCTGGGCCTCCTTATGACAGTTGGATGCACAGCAGATATGCTCCAGCTGATCTTGGGTGAAGTGGGGAGGCTCTTTACTCTCACCTGTCTTTTCTAAGTTACCTAATGGAGGGGCCTCAGGCAAGGCTGGAAGAAAGGACTAAGGCCAGAGAGTGTCGGAGAAGAGGTAGAGGAGCAATAAACCTTGGTCCATTAATAATAGCGGTGTTTATTAAGTGCTTGCTTTGCATTAAGTACTAGAATAGATACAAGACAATCAGGTTGGACATGCGTGTTACTGAAGAGAGCTGAAAAATGTTGCAGACTTGGGCTGGGAAGACTAGGGAAAGGGGAATTGAGGCGGGGGTGCAGGGCAGGTGTGGTGAGCAACTCAAAATAATAGGGCCCTGTGCTCTTCTCAAGGTGTGCCCCTAGGCTAACTCCCCTGGGGTTCCAGTCCCCTTAACACCCAGCCAAGGCTTCAGGTGGCCCTCACCCTGCTCTTCTCGCAGGCTCTGTGTCTCCGCGTCACCGAGGAGCACCCTTCAGAGGGAGAAGGGGAGACACAATGGAAAGATTAAATTAAATAATTATTATAGTATCAAACATTTACTAGGTGTCAAGCACTATTCCAAGTTCTGGGGTAGAAAGAAGATAACCAGGTTGGACCCAATCCCTGTCCCAAAAAAGGGGCTCAGAGTCTATGTCAGAGGAAGGAGAATTTAATACTCATTTTGCAGATGAGGCAACTGAAGCCCAGAGAAGTGAAATGACTTGTCTAAGGTCACAGAACAGACATGTGACAGAGCCAGGATTAGAATCTGGGTCTTCTGAGTTCCAGGCCTGTGCTTTTCCCACTAGACCATGCCAAAATAAAGATGCCAAAACAAAATATTAACTTAAAAATAGTTTAAGATTAGACAGTGTTATCAATGCTGACATTCAAAACTATATGCAAATTAACAGGTAGTCTGTCTAAGGCCATTGCATACTTAGATCACTGATGGAGCTGCTAAGGAGTAGGGCCTCCTGCTCTTCCAGGCCTCCTGAGCCTTTCAGAAAAGTCTGTTCATGCAGTTCCCATAGACAAATGGGAGAGGATGTGAATTAGCAAAGATCCCAGGAGAGGGCCTGGGCACAGTCACCACTGTAAGGGGAAGGGTACTCCTTGCCCTCTTACCACAGTCTCTTTCGGTTTCCAGTACACACTTCTCCCTTCTACAATCCACAGAAGTCCCTCCTACTATCTTCAGGTTTGGCCTGTGAATCCTTGGGAGGGTGTAATTCAGTTCTGGCCCTATGACCTGGCTATGGCCCCCTTTAAGGATCTTTTTAACACTGCTGGAGACAGAACACTAAGCTAAATATCTCAGGATGGGTGGGTGGGGGTGGGGGTGTGTGTGTGTGTGTGTGTGTGTGTGTGTGTGTGTGTGTGTGTACACACACACACGCGCACTCCTGTAGGTATGCAGCATGGAGCAACAGGTATCCCTGAGCCCCAAGTCCTCAGGATCCTCCATTCCCTCGTTCCATTTTGTGCAGAGGGATCACAAACACGGAGACATCATCATATGATACCAGGCTTTCCCTGTCCAAAGTGCCCTGAGGAATAGTCTCTTTTCCTTGCGTCTGGTAAATCAGGGCCTGGGCTAGCTCCGAGAACCTAAGGAGGAGAAGGCAATCCCATTCAGAAAGTGACTATGCCTGGACAAGCACCTGGGTGCTGAAGCAGGGTAAGGGGAGAAGGGGGGCATGCCCCAGGCTGTACTACAGTCCCAACTCACCAGCCCCCAGAAGAAAAGCAGAAGCAGAGTTGATGTACCTAGCCTTGGGGGATGATGGCTGAGTCGTATGTAGTAGTCATGCCCTCACTGAGGGGGGTAACGGGTATCCTGGTTCCTATGAGGCCCATCAGGGCCTGAAGATGCTGCTGTAGAGGTTAGGGAAGGAATCAGAGTGAGGGGGGGGAAGAAGGGGGCGGGGGAGGGGAAATTTAGATGTGGGAAGGACTAGGGACCGGGGACTACTTGGGAAAGGGGAGGCCAAAAAGGAGGGGAAACATGTTTGGGGATCCCTGTCACTGAGATGGATGCTTGCCTTGGGCAGAGTTTAGGCCTTGGGAAGGGTGTTTGTGGAAAGGGGTAGAGAGTAGCCCCTTCTGCGGGGAAGCAGCAACCATCCCCCTCATGAAACTGATTAGGGGGCCAGAAAGAAGAAACTCTCCCTGCCCTTATCCCAACCCATACCCCACCTTCCCTGGCTAGCCACCACTTAGGAGGAGAGTAACCCTGCTGCCTAGCCCCATCCCACCCCGCTACCTGTAGGGATCGCCTCTGTTCTTTTGGAGGAAGCTCCGGGCCACCTGGGCCACCTGCTCACTGGATAGGATGTCCCACAGACCATCTGTTGCCATGATGATGATGTCATCTTTCCCAACACTGGGCAGCTCCAGGTCCATCACATGTACCTGTAGTCACAGTTACTATTATCATATTTGTTAAGTGCTTACTTAACAGGCACTGTACTAAGCTCTGGGGTGGATACAAGCCAATCAGGTTGGACACAGTCCCTCTTCCACACAGGGCTCACAGTCTTGAGGCATGGAGAAGTGAAGTGACTTGCCCAAGGTCACAAAGCAGGAGCCCCCTTAAATTTCCCTCTACCTAGCCCCACTGACCAGAACTGCAAGCTTGGTGACTCAATAACACTCATCTCCCTATGTGCACCCTCACTGGCCCGAACCCTCATGCTTCTTGACTAGGCCTAGCCCCCAAAGACATAGCAGGGCTGGGATCACAGGGAGAAAAAGGAATTGGGGCTCACCGGGAAAGAGACTTTCTGGCACATTGTGATGATAAATGAATCATATGCAAACTAAAATGCAGAACAAGGAATGCATGCAGTTCAGGGTTTTTTTTGTAACAGGGCTAAAGCTTTAGCTCTTCTCCCTCACTTGCTCACCTGGGGAATAGATGACAAGAAGGGTTTGACCTCAATGTCCGTGTCCAGGACTTTCAGTTGATGGTCTCCCAGGCCACGGGTCACAGCCAGCGTGCCTAGCAAGCGAGCCTGGGTGGGGAGAAACATGGCATCATGAGACCTCAGCGACTCCACTCAGGCCAGGAGGTGGCAAACAGCCTAGGGACAGCTCCTGTTGGACTTCAATGGGCAGAAAGCAGGTTGTCCTCGAAAGCTGCTAGGAGCCTGCTGGCTGTTGGGGAGTGAAAAGCCAATGGACAGATGTGGAGGACCTGTACTGGGCCAAGGAGCATGAAGGACAGTAGTGACCTTGTGCACCTTCCTGGGCTCCAGCCCCTCTGCCCAGCCTCAGCAGGAAGTAAAATGGCAAACAAGGGTAAGCAAGAATAAGGTGGGGTGAGCCTTTCCCTTCCCTGGGCGGTTCCCTCCCTCCCACTGCAGGGCCCGGGAGACTGCTTTGGGTCTGGAATGGGTCCCCCAGTCCCAACTGCTCACCTGCCTGCCCTGCCCATGCACCAGCGGGTATTTGAGGTCAGCCTTCTCCACACGCTTGTAGCCCCTAGAGTAAACACAGCTTCAGCCTGGTAGCCTCAAACAGGCTTTTGACTTGCAATGTTCCTCAGTCAGGTGACTCTTGGAGCCCATCGCCAATGGGCTTTTGGAAACAGGTGAGGTGGATCCATTGCCCACTGCCTCCCAAACCCACAGCCCTCTTCCCAACCCACATTCACCCCAAGCATTGCTGCTTAGGACCCTCCTTGGACTCCAATCTCTCTCCCATGGTCCTTCTGGGACCACCATCTTGCCCACTTTCTGGACTCACACAGGGAAGTATCACCCAGAGTGTGGGGGCCCAGCTTGTCTCTCACCAGCCTGTCATCCCATAGTCCCGGTACAGGACCTTCTGACCCACGTCATCCCCCTTCAATCTCCGGGGAAACTCCAGTCGTGTAAACTCATCTGCCAGGAGCTTAGGGTAGACAAAGGCCTGGGCAGGGAGACCAAACAAGACAGATGGGATCAAGAAGAAAGTCTCTTCCAGGCCATAGTGCCTCCTCATCCAAGCCTCCACCCAACCCAGCCCAACCTCCCCAAACCTTCTGAAGTTATTCACTAGTTTCCCTGTGCCTCAGCCCCCTGCCCACAACAGTGTTGGGGACAGAAAGGGGTGGGCAATACCCAGCAGGGGAGTGACACTTTGACACCCACCTGTTCTTCTGACTCCCAGGGAGAGGGAGCAACATCCCCCCCCAGGCACTCACCAAATACTGGATCCTCTGCCTCTCGGTCTCAGGAGTGAATTCTGAGCTCAGGGACATGACCCCATGCTTCTGCACCAAGATGGCCCTGGGAGGATGGGTGAAGAAGGATGGGGTGTGGAGGAGAGCAGGGTATGAAGACAGGTCTTTCCCACCAGATGGTTGGGTGAATTCCCCAACTCCCCTACAGTGAGGTGGACACCTCTGATATCAGGCTCAGCCTGGAAGGACCCCATTTACTCTACTGATCTTTCCCTTTTCTCTCCCCCACTCACCTGCTATCCCCTGCATTGGCCACATACAGCTTTCCCTGGAGGTAAAGGACAGCCAGGGCTGTGCAGCCACTTGATTGGCCCATGGTTTCCATCTCTTGGCCAATCACCTCATCCTGTTGAAGCAAACCATTCCAGTTCCAACAAGTGCCTGGGATGGACACAAAACCTTCCTGGGACCCACACTGAGGCAGTAACTGCTCACCTAAAACTACCCAGGCTTGATCCATGCTGGGGCAGATTTTCCCCACCCAAGGATAATTTGAAGGGCTGGGACCCCTGGAATCATGCCCCCCTGCAAGAATACAGTCCTGGGACTGCTGGCAAGGAGGCTCAAGGAGGGGAATGCCTGCAATGCCCTTCAAAAAGCAGGGAGCAGCAGAGACAACAGGCAGGGCAGGAAGTGGGCAGATAGGCTGGGGTGGGAGGTGGATGCAGGGCTCCTCTACTCACACATTCCTGGAAGGCACTTTCCAGTGCTCCTACCACCACATCCTCAGGCCTTATGTGTTTCTCCTCCACGAACTGTGGGTCATTGGGGCAGACCAGGTGGCCACTCAGGTGCATGGGGGGTTGGGTAGCCAGCACACCCTCCACCACAGCCTCCAGCTTCTGCCGAATGCAGGTGTGCAGATAGTTGGAGGCAAGGATGGCAGCAGCTGGGCCCCCATGCCCATCAAACAGTGCCCAATAATAGCCAGTCATGAACTGAGGAAGACAAAGGAGACAAGAGAGCTGAGGTGGGATAATAATAATAATAATGTTGGTATTTGTTAAGTGCTTACTATGTGCAGAGCACTGTTCTAAGTGCTGGGGTAGATACAGGTAATCAGGTTGTCCCATGTGGGGCTCACAGATGAGGTAACTGAGGCACAGAGAAGTTAAGTGACTTGCCCACAGTCACACAGCAGACAAGTGGCAGAGCTCACATTCGAACCCATGACCTCTGACTCCCAAGCCCATGCTCTTTCCACTGAGCCACGCTGCTTCGCCACATACAGCTCCATACAGGGATGGAGGGGAGGGAGAAGAAGAAGAGTACAGAAAAAGGGGACATCATCTCCTCCTACCATCTTCCAGATGCCTATGCTCTCATACCATGCACATAATTGGGGAAGGAGTGCTGGAAAGAGAGCGCAAAGCTTCACTTTGGGTCAACAGAAGAAGCAGGTCACCTTGAGGTGTTTTGGGTAGCTAAGAGAAGGGTTGGGGTGGCCCCTGGGAGAGTACCAGGAGGCACTCTGGCCCAATGGGATAGAAGGAATCAGAGTCAATGTGTCCCCCCCATTCATTTACAACAGACCACCCCTCTCCCCAACTTCAAAGCCTCATTAAAAAGTCATACCTCCACCAAGAGGCCTTCCCGTCACTACGTCCTCTTCTCCCCTACTTCCTCTCCCTTCTGTGTTGCCTATGTACTTGGTTCTGTACCCTTTAACCACTTGATATTCACCCCACTCTCAACCCCAGAGCACAACGGATCATATCTGAAATTTCTTTTAATGTCTGTCTCCCCCTTTAGATTATAAGCTCCTTGTGGGCAGAGAATGATGTTTATCAACTCTGTTGAACTGTGCTGACCCAAGTACTTAGTACAGTGCTCTACATGCAGTAAGCACTCAAGAAATACAACTGATTGATTGTCCAATCCCAAGCCTCTTTATTGTTCCTTAGAAGGGGCAAAGAGGACTCAAGGGGGGGATCCAAGTAGTACCAATCCCTCAACTTCCTTTTGGAAATGGCATGGGCCAGGGAGTCAGATGACATGGGTTCTAATCCTGGCTCTGGCAACTGCCTGTTGGGTGACCTTGGGCAAGTCACTGAACACCACTGTGCCTCAGCTTCCTCATCTGTAAAATGGGGATTAAATATCTGTTCTCCCTTCTGTTTTAGACTGTGAGCCCCAGGTAGGACAGGGGTTGTGTCCAATCTTATTTTCTTATATCTATTCCAGCACTTAGAACAGTGCTTATCACATAGAAAGCAAACAATAATGATGATGATAATAATAATAATTCCTCCCCTCATCTTCAACTGCCCTGCCTCCTTTATCCCTCTCCTGACCACACTCACCTCCTCCTGACACAGGATTAGCCATTCCTGCTCCTCTTCAGAACCACCCTCCCGGCGGCGGATTGAGAGCGGGCAACACACTGCCTGGTCTTCATTGAACTCTGACTTCTCCGCATTAATGACCCTGCAAACACTGGGGCTATAATATCATAAATAACCCACCCCCATCCCCACCCCCACATCAAAGTCACTCCCTCCTACACAAACACACAACCCAGCCTAAGGGCCAGTACTACATCTGCCCAGGGAACTGCATTTCAGGGACAAAGTGACAGACGATGCTGAATTGGGCCAGACTTGTCCCTTTCTGTGATACCTTTTAGGGACTAAGGGTGAAAGACTTCTGTCCCTCCTCACCAAACAGATGACGGAGACATTTTGGCTCTGCCCAACATCCCCATTTTGACTTTCTCCTACACAAATACAATCACTAAGGAACAAAGAACCATAATACACACAAGGATGCATATACAAACTTTAACAAATGCTTCCTTACCTATAGACACAAAGGCTTACAGTCTCAAGAACACCCAGACTTGCAAAAAGTACAGAGTAAGAGCGTACAAAAACCATCAATATAACACCATGCCTTTCTGTCACAAGCTATACTGGCATAAAAAAAGGCAAGCTATTCAGACCCAAATACAGTTTCCCCCACAAACATAATCATCCATCACTCACACACCTTGGTGTTGTGGGGGGAAGGGGACAGAAGGGAAAGGCATGGGGGAGAGGGAAGAGGGACGGGGGGGGGAACGGGGGGGGACGGGGGGGGGGAGAAGAAGAGAGGGACGGCGGGGGGGGAGGAGAAGAGAGGGACGGCGGGGGGGGGAGGAGAAGAGAGGGACGGCGGGGGGGGGAGGAGAAGAGAGGGACGGCGGGGGGGGGAGGAGAAGAGAGGGACGGCGGGGGGGGAGGAGAAGAGAGGGACGGCGGGGGGGGGAGGAGAAGAGAGAGACGGCGGGGGGGGGGAGGAGAAGAGAGGGACGGTGGGCGGGAGGGGGGGAGGAGAAGAGAGGGACGGTGGGCGGGGGGGGAGGAGAAGAGAGGGACGGTGGGCGGGAGGGGGGGAGGAGAAGAGAGGGACGGTGGGCGGGAGGGGGGGGGAGGAGAAGAGAGGGACACGGTGGGCGGGAGGGGGGGGGAGGAGAAGAGAGGGACGGTGGGCGGGAGGGGGGGGGAGGAGAAGAGAGGGACGGTGGGCGGGAGGGGGGGGGAGAAGAAGAGAGGGACGGTGGGCGGGAGGGGGGGAGGAGAAGAGAGGGACGGTGGGCGGGAGGGGGGGGGAGAAGAAGAGAGGGACGGTGGGCGGGAGGGGGGGAGGAGAAGAGAGGGACGGTGGGCGGGAGGGGGGGGAGGAGAAGAGAGGGATGGTGGGCGGGGGGGGAAGGAGAAGAGAGGGACGGTGGGCGGGGGAGAAGAGAGGGACGGTGGGGGGGGAGGGAAAAAGGGACCGGGGGGGGGAGGGGACCAGGGGGGGGAGGGGACCGGGGGAGGAAAAAAGGGGACCGGGGGGGAGGGAAAAGAGGGGACCGGGGGGGGAGGGGAAGAAAAGGGGACCGGGGGGAGGGGAAGAAAAGGGGACCGGGGGGGAGGGGAAGAAAAGGGGACCGGGGGAGGGGAGAAAAGGGGACGGGGGGAGAGAAAAGGGGACGGGGGGAGGGGGGGATGTAGGGAATAGAGAAGCGGCGGGACAAGGGCGAGAGAAGAAAGGGGAGGATGGGGAGGGAAAGGTGGGAGAAAGAAAGAAGTAGGGAGGAGGTGAGGGAGGGGGAAGGAGTAGAAAGTAAAGGGTGGAAAGGGAGATTGCAGAGGGGGAGAGAGAGAGGAGTGGCGGGGAGGAGGGGGCGCACTCACTCGGCGTAGCCTGTATGCCAGGGCAGCGGGTGGTCCCGGGCTGGAGAGTAGACGGGCCGCTGACCAGGCTCCCGAGCCTCGAGGCCCACTCCCCGCAGAAACTTCGGCCTGCAGTAAAGCGGCGGGGTTGGGGCCGGGGTGGACCGGCCAGGCGTCTGCTCCTGTCCCCGATCGCCCAGGTTGGTCTTCCCCAAGAAGCGTTTCCGGAACCAGTCCGAGGTCATGGGCCCGGGAGGAAGGGGCTGGCCTTACCCGGCCTTTTCCAGGCCTCTGCGGCTCCGGAAACAGTGGCAACAGCAGAATAGAATCGGGTGCCCTCCCCGTGTCCTCCTTCTCGAACAAGCGAGGGGAAGATCAATCTGGCTAAGCCGCGACCACCGCGCTTCAACTAGAATCTGAACTAACTCGGCCCGCTTCCGTCAACAATTTACGATCTGGGCCCCACCCCTAGCCCGGCCCCCAACCTCTAACCCTGCCCCCTCACAGTCCCTAGCCCAATCCTTAGCCACTCTTGCTTCCTTCCCTCCCCGAGTGCCCCTAATCCGGGCATGTACCCCAAACCCCTAACCACAGCCTATCCTCAAAGTCTCCCATATTTTCCCCTACCACTTCTAGCTAGTTACTGGCCCTGTCCATAGATCTTGGCCTATCCTGCGTCCCATTCAGGGCAGGAAAACAGGGGTTCTGGACCCAAAGAGGGCCCCTTGGAAAGGGGGCTGGCTCTGTGGAGCCACAAACTCAGGAAAAAGGCAAGAGGAGGAACCCAAAACTGCTTCCTCTGTGTGACTTGGCCAAGCCTACCCAGGAATTTCCTTAGGGAACTGGAAGTCCCCCTCCCTAGCAGTCCCATCGCCGCCCCCCTCAACCCCCCCCCCCCTTCTTCCTCCACACCTGGTAGGATTTTCCTTCTGGAATCAAAGAGGGAAGAAGAAGGATTCTCCTCCAACCTCTCTGACTGCTCCTTCTCAGTTGCACACACCTTCTTATTCCACCTCTAATCCCCTAATTGATCTAGGATTAAATCTCTTCCTGTCCCTACTGCCACTCCTCAAAGGGAGCAGTGGAATGGATATTGAGTAGTTTAACACGTGCACAAGAGTGATAACGACCCATTATCTCGGCAGCATTATTATGGCAGTTGTATTGAGCTGCCACTGGGGCACAGCAAGGGATGGAGCACTACTGGGGAATTTTAAACAAGACCTCCTCCAACATAATGGAGGAAGCAAGATTAACACAGATATGGAACAAATGCACAGAATTGGGAGTAGAAATCAGGAATTTAAACCAGGAACCCAGAGACAATCCAGCCAACCAAGAACACAGAGCATTTTCTCCTCTGATGCTCCACGGGGAGAACAGGGAGGAAACAGCAGAAGTTGAGTAAAGGGGGGAATTTTGGGGTGGGGTAAAAGCAAATGGGAGCAGCTGCTGGGATTCCTAATAATAATTATAATACTTGATAAGTGCTTACTATGTGCCAAGCATTGTTCTAAGCACTGGGGTAGATACAAGTTAATCAGGTTGGACATAATCCCCGTCCCACATTGGGCTCACACTCTTAATCCCCATTTTTTACAGATGAGGTAACTGAGGCACAGAGAAGTTAAGTAACTTGCCCAAGGTCACACAGCAAAGTGGTGGAGACAGGATTAGAACCCATGACCTTCTGACTCCCAGGCCCGTGCTCTAACCACTACAGCATGCTTCCTTAGTGCTGTTAGCTGTGCCTTTCCTGGGGAGTAGGGACCCAGTTGCAGAGCTGTAGATCAGCATCACATCTTTTGCAGTGTCGAGACTTCCCAACTAGGCAGCAGAGACTGAGAGTTCTGGGCCAGGAATCAGGACAGCCACTATAGGTCAGTTTCCCCCTCTATAAATTAGAGACAACAAACCAGGTAGTGTGCTCAGTAAACCACATAAGGCAGGAGTCCAGATGGAAACGAACAGGACAGGCCCCCAATAGATGGTGCTATTGGCCCTTTCACCCCTGTTCTTCCCCCCACCCCTCCTTGCCCTAGAGCACTTAGATCTGTAATTTTATTTATTTATATTGATGTCTGTTTATTTGCATTGATGTCTGTCTCTCCCCCTCTAGACTGTGAGCTTGTTGTAGGCAGGGATTTGTCATTCTTTATTGCTGTATTGTACTTTCCCAAGCACTTAGTACAGTGCTCTTCACACAGTAAGCACTTAATAAATATGATTGAATGAATGAATGGTCCTTGTTTCCATCCTAGGTTCCTTTTCTTTCTCCCTCCACAGACCTCTCCTGTACTTGAGGAACAGCAAGCCATTCATTCATTCAATAGTATTTATTGAGCGCTTACTATGTGCAGAGCACTGTACTAAGCGCTTGGGATGAACAAGTCGGCAACAGATAGAGACAGTCCCTGCCGTTTGACGGGCTTACAGTCTAATCGGGGGAGACGGACAGACGAGAACAATGGCAATAAATAGAGTCAAGGGGAAGAACATCTCGTAAAAACAATGGCAACTAAATAGAATCGAGGCGATGTACAATTCATTAACAAAATAAATAGGGTAACGAAAATATATACAGTTGAGCGGACGAGTACAGTGCTGTGGGGATGGGAAGGGAGAGGTGGAGGAGCAGAGGGAAAAGGGGAAAATGAGGTAAAAGAGGGTTAAGCTGCAGAGAGGTAAAGGGGGGATGGCAGAGGGAGTAGAGGGAGAAGAGGAGCTCAGTCTGGGAACGCCTCTTGGAGGAGGTGAGTTTTAAGTCGGGTTTTGAAGAGGGAAAGAGAATCAGTTTGGCGGAGGTGAGGAGGGAGGGCGTTCCAGGACCGCGGGAGGACGTGACCCAGGGGTCGACGGCGGGATAGGTGAGACCGAGGGACGGTGAGGAGGTGGGCGGCAGAGGAGCGGAGCGTGCAGGGTGGGTGGTAGAAAGAAGGGAGGAGAGGTAGGAAGGGGCAAGGTGATGGAGAGCCTTGAAGCCTAGAGTGAGGAGTTTTTGTTTGGAGCGGAGGTTGATAGGCAACCACTGGAGTTGTTTAAGAAGGGGAGTGACGTGCCCAGATCGTTTCTGCGGGAAGATGAGCCGGGCAGCGGAGTGAAGAATAGACTGGAGCGGGGCGAGAGAGGAGGAAGGGAGGTCAGAGAGAAGGCTGACACAGTAGTCTAGCCGGGATATAACGAGAGCCCGTAACAGTAAGGTAGCCGTTTGGGTGGAGAGGAAAGGGCGGATCTTGGCGATATTGTAGAGGTGAAACTGGCAGGTCTCGGTAACGGATAGGATGTGTGGGGTGAACGAGAGAAACGAGTCAAGGATGACACCGAGATTGCGGGCCCGAGAGACAGGAAGGATGGTCGTGCCATCCACGGTGATAGAGAAGTCTGGGAGAGGACCGGGTTTGGGAGGGAAGATGAGGAGCTCAGTCTCGCTCATGTTGAGTTTTAGGTGGTGGGCCGACATCCAGGTGGAGACGTCCTGGAGGCAGGAGGAGATGCGAGCCTGAAGGGAGGGGGAGAGGACAGGGGCGGAGATGTAGATCTGCGTGTCATCTGCGTAGAGATGGTAGTCAAAGCCGTGAGAGCGAATGAGTTCACCGAGGGAGTGAGTGTAAATGGAGAACAGAAGAGGGCCAAGAACTGACCCTTGAGGAACTCCAACAGTTAAAGGATGGGAGGGGGAGGAGGCTCCAGCGAAGGAGACCGAGAATGACCGGCCAGAGAGGTAAGAGGAGAACCAGGAGAGGACAGAGTCCGTGAAGCCAAGGTGAGATAAGGTATGGAGGAGGAGGGGATGGTCGACAGTGTCAAAGGCAGCAGAGAGGTCAAGGAGGATCAGAATGGAGTAGGAGCCATTGAATTTGGCAAGAAGGAGGTCACGGGTGACCTTAGAGAGAGCAGTCTCGGTAGAGTGGAGGGGACGGAAGCCAGATCGGAGGGGGTCTAGGAGAGAATGGGAGTTAAGGAATTCTAAGCAGCGAGTGTAGACGACTCGTTCTAGGATTTTGGAAAGGAAGGGTAGTAGGGAGATAGGGTGATAACTGGAGGGGGAAGTGGGGTTGAGAGCGGGGTAAGCCAAGGAATATATCATATATGCAGACTAACCAGCGGTAGAAGTAAGGTGGAACAGTCCTGAATGAGGCACCAGTAAAACGAATAAGTGCTGATGTGCCTGATCCAGCTTGAATGATTTCAAAGCAGATGCTTTTGTTGGGGAGGGAGGGAAATTTTGGTGCAGAACAGATCTGTTTAGCCAGGGTCTCCACAGTGGCATGGGGGTTGGGCTACCTTTCAGTGATGTACTTGTGTTGTACCAAGAAGCAGATTTTAGCTCAGTGCAGCACCAACCCCCACCCTGGTTTGCAGCACAAGGCCCAAACTGCAGATGTGACATGCACTCAGTCAGCCACTGACATTACTGCTCCAAAGGTTGCTCTGACATGGGGACGGCTAGCAGTCCTGCAACTCCCGCTCGTTCAGCCAGGATGTGACCTGCAGTTCGGTTTGGGGACTGTGGTGGCAGGTCCCTTAAATCCCTTGGCCCTGCCCCCTGCTCTAGTATGAGTTTTTACTTCCCTCCCTCCCCCCACCCCCAACACTGCACGTAATAATTTTAACTTGAATTTGTAGAGCCTATCTATTTTTTCCAAAGCACGTTCACATCACTTACCTCTTTTTATCCTGCTAACATCGCTGTGATATGGGAAGAGGCAGGTATTAGCATCTCTATTTTACAGATAAGGAAACTGAAGCCCAAAGGTTAAGTGACTTGTCCAAAGTCAGGCAACAGGCCAGGGGCAGAGCCAGAACTAGAACCCTGTCTCTTGACTTCCAGCCCCATGCTGGAAGTCCATTAGACAACACAGCCTATACAGCACATATCTCTGTTCTATACAGATAACTCACAGGAAGCACCCATGTCTTGGTCACACATGTGTTTTAGGTGTAACGGACATATGTAACACACGCAGTGATCAAACCTGTATGTCATACAAGTATCCTATTGGCAGCATACATACCAATCCCTTGGGTACATTAAATTGAGATATCGCGTGTGTGGCATGTCTATGTCACATCTGCACATCCCACCTATTTATCCTATACTTTTCAAACCCAGCATCTCGCACCCCTAAGCCTCGTTCGCGGCGAAGAGATCGAGCGCCTTTAGGTCTTCTCTGCGGAAGAGGTCCAGGGGCGGGTCCGGGTGTTGTCGAGAGGAGGAGGAGAGGGAATCAGTTCCAAAGCCCCGCCCCCAACTCCACCCCTTGGAGGGTGGGGTTCCGGAAGCCGGCGCGGAGGAGGGAACTGCGGCACCGCCCGGGAAGCAAGTGAAAGGCGACACTGCCGCCGTTATCGCCGACTGCCGCGCTGCATCCTCCGGAGCCCGAGTGAGCCCAGCCACACCAACCGTGCCGCAGTGAATCATGGCCCACCAGACGGGCATCCACGGTGAGAGGGCGGTGGGACCTGGGCATGAACTCCCCGCTGCTTCGGGGGCGAGAATGGCTGGAGGAGACGGGAGCCGCCTTGGGAGAGGTGGGGAAGCCAAATGTCTCTGAGGAAGTGGGGATCGGTCTGTGCCGGCTGCCTCGGGGCCGGGAGGGCGGCCACATCTCCCTCCAGGGTCGCCGCACCTCATCCAGGACCCCAGGACCTTCCTTTGGCTCTCCCGGCCCTACCAACGGCCACCCTCTAATCCTCCGTCCGCCCCTCCCTGCCTTCTTCTCCCTCCTTCTCCCCTCATCCCCGGTCCTTGCCTCAGCCTCCACCCGTACTTCCTCCATTTCTCCTCCCCCATTTTTGCTGCTCTCTGGAGATGCTCTGGTCTCTTCCTCCCTCCGGCAGAAGCGGAGCCCCTCCCACTTCCCCCCCTTCCTCCCCCCCACCTTCTTCCTTCCTCCCTTTTCCCTCCTTTACTCTTGGGCAACCTTCTTGTGCCCAAGGCCCAGTTTGTACCTGTGTCTGACCCTGCATGTGTATCTGTGGCTACCTGGTGGGTAGTTTACAAGTGTCTGTGCCCCTAGGGTTGTACATGTCTCTGTATGCGTATGTAATTAATAATGGTATTTAAGTGCTTGCTATGTGCCAAGCACTGTTCTAAGCGCTGGAGTAGATACAAGGCAATCAGCTTGTCCCACGTGGGGCTCAGTCTTAATCCCCACTTTACAGATGAGGTAACTGAGGCTCAGAGAATTTAAGCGGCTTTCCCAAGGTCACACAGCAGACAAGTGGCAGAACCCACGTCCTCCGACTCCCAAGCCTGAGATCTTTCCAATAAGCCACGCTGTACATCTCTGGATGTGCACACACCGTGTTGGAGAGATTCCGTGGGAACTACACTGGCCCTTAGCCCCGCTCCACCTCCAAATCCTACTAGCTTCCTAGCTCCAATCCCCCGGCCCCCCTAACGCACACACTCTCTCTCTCTCTCTCTCTCTCTCTCTCTCTCTCTTCCTCCCCCCCCCCCAGCTCTGAAGTTACCAAACCCCCAGGCCAGTAATTCAAGGTAAGGTAGTTTGGTTGCTTTACAGGGATCAGAAAGCTCCAGGTTGAGAGACTTCCTCTCCCCGACCCCTACCCCACCTATAGCTAGGTTTACCTGCCACTCTGAAGAGTTGCAGGAGAGAGAGAGAGAGTCTGGCTCAAAGGCAGAAGCTAGGATCTCAGAGAAGAGCCTTTAGATACCCTCATCATTCACTGCTTGGCTGTATGTGCAGGGAGTGGGAAAGGAGGCCCTGGGCCCAGCCACTCAACTTAATCATATTTATTGAGCACTTACTATGTACAGAGCAATGTACTAAGTGCTTGGGAGAGTATACTATAAAAGAGTTGGTAGACACAGTCCCTGCCTACACTGAGTTTATAGTCTACATCTTCCTTTTATGTTGTCAATGGTATTTGTTAAGCACTCACTGTGTGCCAAGCACTGTACTAAGCACTGTGGTAGATACAAGCAAATCAGGTTGGACACAGTCCATGTCCCACATGGGATTCAGAGTCTTAATCCTCATTTTACAGATGAAGCAAAGGAGACACAGAGAAGTGAAGTGACTTGCCCAAGGTCACATAGGAGACAAGTGGTGGAGTCAGGATTAGAACCCAGGTCCTTCTGACTCCCAAGCCCATGCCACACTTGGCCACACTGCTTCTCTTGACTGCTGGGTCCACTTGGGCAAGTCACTTAACTTCTCGGTGCCTCAGTTACCTCATCTGTAAAATGGGGATTAAGACTGTGAGCCCCACGTGGGACAACCTGATTCCCCTGTGTCTACCCCAGCTACCGCCCACCCTGCACGCTCCGCTCCTCTGCCGCCCACCTCCTCACCGTCCCTCGGTCTCGCCTATCCCGCCGTCGACCCCTGGGTCACGTCCTCCCGCGGTCCTGGAACGCCCTCCCTCCTCACCTCCGCCAAACTGATTCTCTTTCCCTCTTCAAAACCCTACTTAAAAATCACCTCCTCCAAGAGGCGTTCCCAGACTGAGCTCCTCTTCCCCCTCTACTCCCTCTGCCATCCCCCCTTTACCTCTCCGCAGCTAAAGCCTCATTTTCCCCTTTTCCCTCTGCTCCTCCACCTCTCCCTTCCCATCCCCACAGCACTGTACTCGTCCGCTCAACTGTATATATTTTCGTTACCCTATTTATTTTGTTAATGAATTGTACATCGCCTCGATTCTATTTAGTTGCCATTGTTTTTACGAGGATGTTCTTCCCCTTGACGCTGTTTATTGCCATTGTTCTCATCTGTCCGTCTCCCCCGATTAGACTGTAAGCCCGTCAAACGGCAGGGACTGTCTCTATCTGTTGCCGACTTGTTCATCCCAAGCGCTTAGTACAGTGCTCTGCACATAGTAAGCGCTCAATAAATACTATTGAATGAATGAATGAATACCCCAGCGCTTAGAACAGTGCTCGGCACATAGTAAGCGCTTAACAAATACCAACATTATTAGGTTCCTTCTCATTAAATGTAATCTGAGAGTCACTAGCCAGGGTCACCCCCCCCACTCACCCTTTGTCCATGTCCAGTGGGTGAGTGTCCATCAAACAATCTTTCCCCACACATAGCCTGGCCCTGCAACACTCCCCTCTTCCCATTGCACAGACAGAGAAGCAGAGGCCCAGCCTAAGGAATCTAGACCAGAGTTGCAGGTTGGGCTCTGAGTTTCCTGCACATCCTCTGTTTAGGGGAAGAGGCCCTGGGAATTACTGTTCAAGGTTAGGATGGTCTCACCTTTGAGGAAATCCCCTTCCCAGTCTTGTAGCCCCAGGGATTGTGCCAGAGAAAAGAGGAAATTCTGATAGTTTGGACAGGAGACAGCTCTGAATCATACTGAAGGTGGAGGGATGTCTGCTGAAGGCTCTCCACCTCCCCCACCCAAAAAAAAAAAAAAGATCGTGATCCTGCGTCTACAGAGAAGTCTGCCTAATGGAATGGTGGCTTCCTTTCCCACTCTTTTCTTCCTCATCCCTCCCTTCCCAATTTGGGCCTGTGCCTCACAGCATATAACTGCACCTGGGATACAAGAGAGCAGTATTCCCTAGCGGACATCTCTGTCTCAAGGAAGGTAAGGCAGGGGAGGAGCATGGAGCCAGGGACTAGAAGGCAGGAGACTCAGATTTGAATCCCAGCTCTGGCTTGCTGTGTGATGCTGAGCAAGTCACTTAACTCTCTCTGGTCCTCAATTTCTTCATCTGTAAAATGGGGATTAGCTAGATTGTGAACCTTTTCTGGGCAGGGACTGTACATGTCTATTCCAGCATGTAGCACAAAGTAAGTGCTTAACGAATGCCATAATTATAGGAAGCAGAGGCCTTACCGCCCCATTTTGTGTAAAGTAGCTCGCTCCTCATTCTTCTTCATGGCCCAGGGGGGAGGGGGGTATATTGAGCTGGCTTTACCCCAAACCCCAATTTTTGTAGAAACCTGAAAAGAAAACATTACTGCTCATACAGAAGGGGTTTTCTGGATGGCTGGAGCTAGGGTGGCTGGGCAGAGGTGAGAGATTCAGGAAGAGCCAAGCTACCCTGTAATGCTGATGGATCGATTAAGTTCCAAAAAAGCCATTTATTAAATAACTGGTAGTCGGAGAGGGAGGGAGGGTCAACGGTTGGGGAAAAGTCTCATGAGCATCATTTCTCCGGTCAGTTTTCAGCTACCCTCACCCCGGCCAACTGCCCCAACCTCAAACTCTCTAGGGATTCATCCAGCTCTAATAGCCATCATCCTCATCAGGGCAGCTTCCGAGTTTTCCGTCTCAGGTTAGGCTCAGCTGCCAGATTGTCAGATTCCATTATGTTCTGGTTGCTGCCACTTAGTGGTCTGACCGCATGCACTTCCCCAGCTGTCTTCCTTAGGAGACATCCACCCAGTGGCCACTTGCCCTTCTGGGGTCTTGGGGCTGTTTCCCTCTACATGATGGGATGGGCTGGTTGTCTTGGGGTGGGGAAAGTTGGCCTTCCTTCTAACAGGCTGTCAGACTCCCTCCCACCTCCATCTTTGGCCTCACTCTGCCAAACCTGACCCGTCTTTCCCTCTGTCCCAGCATCTGTGGCTCTGCAGATGCCCCTTGAAAATGCCGTGCCAGTAGCTAAGGAGCAAGTCCCCCTTATACCCTAGATGGGGTAGGCCCCCTTCTCTTCTAGAGCTTCTGGACTATGCAGATGTCTTTCTCTCTCCCTTTTGAAGGATTGCCTCACTTTCCAAGTAGAGAAACTGTAATCCAGACAAGGGACAAGATTTCCCCTGGACTAACCTGTGAGTCCAGGCTCCCAGCCCAGAGCTGAGACTCCTTAGATGCCCGGGTCCTCTTTAAGGGATCTAGCTTTGACTCAATTTCAGGGATCTGCCATTTTCTCCCTGATCCCTCCCCAGTCTATAGGCCCCAACCCTTTCCCCATCTCTCCCCCTCCAGGGTGCCGCCATCGGTCCCTGTCACTGGGGAAGCAGCATGGCCTAGAGGATAGTGCATGGGCTTGGAAGTCAGAAGGTCATGGGATCTAATACTGGCTCCGCCACTTGTCTGCTGTATGACCTTGGGCGAATCACTTTACTTCTCTGTGCCTCAGTTACCTCATCTGTAAAATGGGGCTTGAGACTGTGAGCCCCACATGGAAAAGGGACTGTGTCCAACCTGATTTGCTTGTATCCAACCCAGCGCTTAGTACAGTGCCTGGCACATAGTAAGCACTTAAAAAATGCCACTGGGGAGCCTGGGGCTCTCCAGTTCCTGGTGCAGGGTGCAGACCTCCTCCCTGCCCTGGGGCTTGGAGCCTTCAACTGCTTGAAGCTGGGTTGCGATTACCCAATTTACCTATTCTTAGTCCTCTGCTCTCCCCCACCCCTCCACCCGGAGGACTCAGAGGCTGTTGGGATCTGGAGGAGAGGAGGTTTTGTCCCCAGAGCTGTCAGAGCCAGGAGCTGATGTTAATTTTCCCTCCCCCTCTTCTAAATCAAGCTTTGCCCAGACTCCAGAGGCAATCTGTCTTTGCCTACAGCTGGGGTGGGATGTGTGATTCACATCCCACTGGGGTAGTTTGTGGGGTAGTTTGTGATTCAGCCTTTCACCTTCCCTGTGGAAAAATGAAAACCCTGGATTTGGGGAAGCCAAAGCTTCCTGCCTGGAGTGGGGAGAGAGCAGCCCTCATAGAAACTCATGTCTTCTGCCTTTCTAATTTTAATCTAAAAAATAACTTTTTTTTAAATTTAGACAAGGCCCAGTTGTTTAGTATCCGATGAGTTATGAGCCCCCTCCATTACTCGCACCCCTCCCAGTCTGGCCTTACTGAAGTTCACTCACCACCCCATCTCTCTCCTCACCCCACTGCTATTTCCTGGCTTGCAAGGGAAGAGAGGCTGTATTCCTGCTGGGCTAAGAGAAAGTAACTCCAGAAATTTAAATGTGGGCTAGATCACTTTTCCATCCTGCCCCTTCCCAAATTGACATGCAGTCTCTCCTAGATCTCTCTAGTCTGTAGCTAGTCTGTCTAGTCTGTCAGAAGGTAGGGCGATGGGTGTAATAATGTTAACATTAATAATAATAATAATTATGGTACTTGTTAAATGCTTACTATTTGCCAAGAACTGTGTCTCCCCCGATTAGACTGTAAGCCCGTCAAACGGCAGGGACTGTCTCTATCTGTTGCCGACTTGTTCATTCCAAGCGCTTAGTACAGTGCTCTGCACATAGTAAGCGCTCAATAAATACTATTGAATGAATACTAAGCATTGGGGTAGATAGGCCAATTTAGGTCAGATTTAGTACAATCCCTGTCCCTCATGAGCCCCATGTGAGACCTGATTTCCTTGTATCTACCCCAGTGCTTAGAACAGGGCTTGGCACATAGTAAGAACTTAACACGAACCATAATTATTAACTATCATCATTATTATTATTATTATTTAATCCCCATTTTACAGATGAGATAACTGCGGAACAGATAAGTTAAGGGACTTGCCCAAGGTCACTCAGCATACACATGACAGAGCTGGAATTAGAACCCAGGTCCTCTGTCTTCCAGGCCCATACTCTTTCCACTAGGTCTTTTGTCTTCCAGGTCCACTAGGTCATGCTGTTTCTCAAGCAGCGATGCCCTCAGGGACACCAGGGAAGAGAGGCCTTCTTCTGCCTCACCTAACTGTATCCCTGCACAGCTACCTTCTCCAGAAAACTGAGTTCCCTCTGTCTTCTGGGCTGGCAGGAAAAGGTTAGTTTTGGGGCCAGGGGCCAGGCTTGTGACTCAGTAGCTCCCAGACCTGATTCTCCCCAGTTCTGAATTCAGGCCAAGGACTGAGAGGGTGGGTGGTGAGGAACCTGAGGCCCAAAGCAAAAGGCTCCCTCCTGTGTCTCCCTATGGGACAGCTCCAGGTCATCCCCATTATCCCCACCCAGCTAATAGAGGCTGGCCACAGCATCTTTTCTAGTTTAAGAGGTGCAGTCACTTTCCTGAGCTGTGAATAATTCAAGTCACCAGAGCTGGGAAATCCCTTGGAAAGACTGTGCTTACCGAAAGATAATCTTGGCTGGGTCTGGATGCCAGATCCGATCCCCTCTTCCCCAATCCTGCCATGCCCCCATCTGCCCTCTTGTGCTCCCCACATCCCCAGGAAGGAAGATACTGGGCTACAACTGGCCTAGGGAACAGGTGTAAGGGCTCTAGCACAGTCCGGGGTCCTGACATCTCCCAGAGGGAAATCCAGAAGAAGACCTGAAGGGTTGAAGTCAGAGTTGCTCCTTGTTGCACCCCCTCTAGGATGATAAGCTCCTTGAAGACACAGTAGAATTGGTAGAAACAATCTCTGCCTAGGTACTCATCCCACCCTTCACCCTCCTAGCATTTATGTCCAAATCCTTATATTCTGTTCCTTCCCCTATCTGCAATTTATTTTAAAGTCTGTCTTCACCACTAGATTGTAAGCTCCTTGAGGGCACGGGTTGTGTCTACTTACTCAATTGTACTCTTTCAAACACTTAGTAATGATAATAATAATTATGGTATTCATTATGACTTACTATGTACCAGGCACTGTACTAAGCGCTGGGGTGGATACAAGCAAGTTGGGTTGGACTCAGTACCTGTCCCACATGGGGTTCACCATCTCGATCCCCATTTTACAGATGAGGTAACAGGGCAGAGAAGTGAAGCGACTTGCCCAAGGTCACACAGCAGACAATTGTGGAGTCAGGATTAGAACCCATGACGTCCTGACTCCCAGACCCATGCTCTATCCACTCTGCCTTGCTGCTTCCAGGACAGTGTTTTGTACACAGTAAGCACTCAGTAAATATGATTAATTGATTTGATGGATGAATCCCTCCTACTTAGACTGTGAGCCCCATGCGGGACAAGGACTGTGTCTTACCTAATTAACTTGTACCTATCCCAGTACCCGGAGCAGTGTTTAACACATTGTTGTTGTTGTCTTATGCTGTCGAGTCGTGTCCAACCCATAGTGATGCCATAGACACATCTCTCCCAGAACTCCCCACTTCCATCTGCAATCGTTCTGGTAGGGTATCCATAGAATTTTCTTGGTAAAAAATATGGAAGTGGTTTACTGCAGTAAACGAGTCTCTGCCCTCAACTCTCTCCTATGCTGCTGCTGCCCAGCAGAGGTGAGTTTTGACTTGTAGCAAATTGCCGTCCACTTGCTAGTCACTGGCCATGCTAGGAATGGAATGGGTATGCCTCTGCTTGACTCTCCCTCCTGTAGTCATGACTGTTAGAGTACTGGAAACTCTCCAGTTGTTACTCTGAGAGGGGTTTAACATGTAGTAAGTGCTTAACAAACACCATTTAAAAAAAAAAAGAGAGGGCCCGGAGATGAACTAAATGACTTTAGTTGTATATTCAATTACTCTTTGTCAATACGGGCCCTTAGAGCGTAAGCTTCTTGTGGGGAGGGAGTGTCTCATCTCTTGCTTCTGTACTAAAGAAAAGTTTAGTACAGTGCACTGCACCCTGTGCACACTCAAGTGTACTGTGTACTACTTGAGCACTATTGTATTAAGCAAATGAGAGAGAAAAACAGATAAATGAGATGTTCCCTGCGTGCAAGGAGCTTACACCCTTAATAGGGGGGATAGACATAGAAATATTTACAAATTGAGTAATCAAAATAAATAGTTGATTTCACTATTTCCAAATGCTGCTGGAGGGGTGTCCATAAATATGGAAGCACTAGAGTGGGTGTTTTGTTGATGTAACTTGGAGTATTGGGAGTTAATTGGGGAAAGCTTGCTGGAAGAGGTGGAATTTCAGAAGGGCTTTGAACTTGGTGAGAGTCGTACCCCTGTGGATTTGGGGAGGAGGGATTTCCAACACCAGGGGAACCCCATGAGTGAAAAGATGGAGGCGGGAGAGTTGCAAGCAAGATACACCTAAAAGGTTGTCCTGAGGGGAGTGAAGACAGTGTGTTGGGGAATAGTGGAAGAAAAGAGCAGATAGGTAAGGTGGGGCTAGATGTCGGAGAAGGCATTTATTTCCCCAAAAGGCATTTCTTTCAGAAGATGTAATCTGGGAAATCCCAGAGCACTGCTTTTTTCCCTGTCATGTGACTGAGCAATAAGACCATGAAAATGCCTTTCATGATGGGGCTGTTCTGGAGGAGACTGGACCTGGAGAGTGGTGATTCTCGTGTTCTGGACTTGGGGATGAGGTGGAAGTTTGGCTAGAGCATCTGGCATGTTACAGGGATCTAGTGAATGGTCATTTGCCCTCTCCCTTCACTGTCCCTCCTCCATCTCCCCCTCTCCCATTCTCCCACTGGCCCTGCTTGGCCTGTCTTTCTGTCCCTCCCTCAGCCTCACTCTGCTTTCCCTTCCAGCACATCTCCTGTCCCCTTGGCTGACCCTGGTCCATTTTGGAACACAGGGGTGAATAGTTATGAGTTGTAAATGTGAAACTGGAGTGGGCTGAACCTGGGGGCTGGAGCTGGGAGCTGGGCATGAAAGATTGATGGCGGTCATCTTAGGTTCCCCATGGAGTGAGTGAGGTGACTGAGGTACTCAGCGCAGCATCTGTTACCTACCCTGGATTATTGATGGGTTCGTGACGAGGCAGCTGAACCAGGGAAGTGGCTACTCTTAACCATGCCCACACATCCACTACATCCAGGGCTACATGTTGGTGGAGAGGATCTGAATCTGGAGCCATGCTCCTCTGTCTCAGCCAGGCCACGGACTTTGAGGACCATCTGGCAGTGTGACCATGTCACCAGACATCTGCTTCCTCCAGCTGGAAGTCTGAGGTTTCTGGTTTATTCCTGTGCCTGTTCTTGCTTGAGGTGGAGAGTGGCTATTAAAAGCCAGGACCATCGTTGAGTTCCCCATCAACTCCTGGGATTATCTTTCTCCTTCCACTTCTTTTTTTCCTCTCCTCTTCTCCCTCTCTACCCTTCTTCCTCTCCTGTTTTTCTGTCCCCCCTCCCCCTCAGCCTCTGTATTTCCTAAATTCTCTCCTCTCTTCCTGCCCCATTCATGCTCCCAGTCTTACACAGTGGTTGGTCTGTTGCCATGGAGACACACAGTGGGTGACTCTTTTTCAGAAGAGTGGAAGAAACACTGCTTTCTGCCTTACAGATCCTTAGCTACCAGTACCTTGGAAACAGCTTTGGACATTGGTTCAGGAAGCAGAACATATGACTCCTACTCCAGCTTCCCACCAGGTGCTTGGTGGCCTTGCCAGTGAGCCTCCTTCCCTCCCAAACTGACCCCTTGGAAGAGGAACGAAAAGGCAGAGGACTCTGCTTTCCAGGGATGTCAGCCCCATGTCCTAGGTCAGTTGCTGGTCAGAGTCATAGCCAAGCCCCTACTCCATCAGACCAGTCACTTCAAAAGCGTTCTGGAGCTCAGTGATTTCGCTGGTATTGAGCTCCAGCTCTGCACTAGCCGGCCCAGGTCTGAGCGGGTGCAATCAAGCCGAATGACCAAAGGAAAGTGTGGAGATGAGTCCCAGACTGCCGCTATGAGAGGGTTGGGGATCCTAGGACATGACCGCCCTGTTTGTTTGTCTGGCCCAGCTTGCTCACACCATGGCTGGGGGCCAGGAGCAGAGCTGTGAGCCGGGGCCTGACCACGTATGGGAAAGGGGCTATAAATATCCCAGCAACCTCACCTCAGAGGCGTGAACTGGGTGTCTGGTAGGGTCCTGAGTGGGGTGGTGGCCAGGGATCAGACAGGGACAGATAAACTGACCAGCGGGCATCCAGGAACATGGGCATCTATTTTACCAGGGGACAACGTGCTCATCTCCCTTTGGCATAGCCTCCTTGGGCTGGTAGGGTCCCCATATAGTCATCTCAGCCAACCCGCTGACTCCAGGCATGACACACTGATCAGCCAATCCATCAGTCAGTGGTTTTATTGGGAGCTAGGCACTGTACTGTACTAAGCGCTTGGGAGAGTAGAGCAGTAGCAAGTAGCACACATTCTCTGCCCTCAAGGAGTTTACAATCAAATGGGAGAGACAGACAAAAATTACTTTGAGAGAGAGAAGCCAGAGGAAGAACAAGACTAAAGCAGAAGGCAGTATCAACATGCCAGGACCAAACAGCTGAACAAAGAATGTACAGCTAAATATATAAATATATGAATGTACATGATGGGTGGGACCAGGATTAAAGTACGCAAGTTCTAAGCATGGGTGTTGGGCTGAGTGAGTTGTGAATTAATTGGGAAAGGCTTCCTGGAGGGGAGCGGAGTGGATATTGATTTTATGAGGGATATCTATTGTCTTTCAAGCTCTGTAGGAAGGAACTTCCTCAGATAACCCATTCCAGTGCTCCTCTCATCAATCAGTTAATGTATTTAATGAGCGCTTACTATGTGCGCAGCATAGATGAGAAGTCTTTCCTTGTGCCTGGCATTATTCCTTCCTGCTGTCATCTCTGTTTCACCTAGTCCTATCACTTCCCTGCCCACATTACATTTCCTCTATGTCTCAGGCTGGTGGTGAGAAGCAGCAGGAGGTCCCCAAATCCTCTACTGACCTCTTATCACAGGACCTTGAAACCATCTGCAGAGAGATTAATAACCCAGGAGATGTTTGGGGATCTAGGGATAGAGGTAAGAAGGGCAATGCTAAACTGTCAGGGAGGGCTGAGACATACATCATCCTCCTCATGCCCAGTGTGGGATCATATGGGGTCAGGTTTCCCTGGAAGAATTCAGAGTTCAGGGCCAGCCCTCAGACCTTTGTACAGAAAGCGGCAAGTCTATCCATTACAAGTGGCCAACTCCCTGTCTTCTCAGCTACTGGGTCCCACACTTGGCACATGATCTCTGGTCACTCTTCTATCATCCAAACTGCTTCCAAACGTCGTCTCATTGTTAACTGGAAGGGGAAGCCCCCTACCCCACTCCATCCCTGTGTGAGTGTGTGTTGAGGTGATTTGGTGTCTGGTTGAGTTTGCGGTCCCAGCTACTGTTTTCCTAAGATCCTTGGGGTTGGAGGACTCTGGGATTGTTATGCCCTGGGGACTTCAGTGAGTTTGGGTACTTGATTACCTGGAGAGATTAGAACAGATATATTTTCCTCTCCACCTCTTCTATTTTGACCTACTCAGTCTATATACCAACAACCACTTTATGCAGATGTTCAAGCCTAATGCAAGCATTCATTTTATTCATTGTTTGCTATAGTTGTCTGTATGTCTGGCTTTGTGAATGTCCACCTCAATGCTGCCCAGGCAATGTGGTCCCAGAGAGTAGGGCCCATTTCTGTCTCACTTCCTTTCATCATAACTTGGCCCTCCCTGTGTACTAGAGGAAGTGTGACCCTCTGGAAGTTTACATTCTAAAAAAAATACTGCTCTTTGTGGGAGTAAGGGGAAGTCAGATAAATATCTAAGAGGGTGAGAGTGGTTTTATTTGGCCTTTCTTCTGTGGATACCCAGGCTTCCAAGAGGTCTGAGATGTAAACCCCGACTTAGCTTGGAGGCATGTACATGTACATAAGGGGTGGGACTAGGATTAAAGTACACAAATGCAAAGGGTGGATGTTGTAAGCATGGGGAGTTATCCGGAAACGTCAGTGTCATAAGGCTGCAGCTCCTGGGGCCACCCTGGCCCTGTGGAAGGGGCGGTGTCCAGTGTCAGCTCCTAAGCTAAGGTGTTTGCTTCTTTACATCAAGATAGCTGCTGGCAACGGAATAAATCCCGGAAGGTGTCATATAGAGGAGGGAGAATCTGATCAGCCCTGTCCACTACTCCTCCAAGTCTGTGTGGTAGCCTTGGTCCTTTGGAGTTAACAGAGAGTGTCCAGAAGTTGCACATGACTTTGGGGTTGCTTGGGGATGTCTGAACTTATAAGTCACCCACTGTCCTGGAAGGTGAGCACACGGCCCTGGGCAGATCTGATCACTGATGATGGCTGGATGCCCCAGGGGTCGGGGGGTGGAAAGGGGCATCCAGCAGTGTGGCTCAGTGGAAAGAGCATGGGCTTTGGAGTCAGAGGTCATGAGTTCGAATCCCAGCTCTGCCACTTGTCAGCCATGTGACTGTGGGCAAGTCACTTAACTTCTCTGGGCCTCAGTTACCTCATCTGTAAAATGGGGATTAGGACTGTGAGCCCCACGTGGGACAACCTGATTGCCCTGTGTCTACCCCAGCGCTTAGAACAGTGCTCTGCACATAGTAAGCACTTAACAAATACAAACATTATTATTATTATTATTATTAAAGGGGAGAGACGGCTGAGGATTCTGCTCCTCCTCTAGGGGTGGTGAGAGGGAGAGTGGTGGGATTTTGTTTATGTAATAATAATAATAAGGGTATTTGTTAAGCGCTTACTCTGTGCCAAGCACCATAGTAAGCGCTGGGGTAGATACAAGATAATCAGGTCCCACATGAGGCTCACAGTCTAGTATGTATGTGCTAGGCTTCCCTTGGGAGCCAGAGCCAGCTGTTCTCCATTGCTGCTCGGGCTCAGGGACATAAGTCACATGTAGAATCCTGGGGCTGCAGCCAAGAGATAGCCCCTCTGCTTCCTGCTGGTGGCTTGGATATGGGAGTAAGGTTTCTGTGTGGAGAGACCAGCTTCTGTTTCCCTTGCCTTGTCTCTGCCCTCCCTGCCTAATAACAGTAGGCACTATGGTATTTTTTAAGCACTTACTATGTGCTAAGCACTGGGGTCAATGATACAGTCAGATCAAACACAATTCCTGGTCTCACAAAGGGCTCACAGCCTAAGGGGGTCTCCCTTAATCTCCATTTTACAGATGAGTAAACTGAGGCACAGAGATGGTAAGTAGCTTGGCTAAGGGCATACATACAGCAGGTGACAGAACTGGGATTAGAAACCAGGTCTCCTGACTCCCAGACTCATGCTCTTTCCTTTAAGCCATTCTGCTTCTCTGCATCTCTGCCCTCCCCCTTTAGTCTCCCCACAGGGGTGGGCAGCATGGCAATGGTGCCCAGGACCCTTCATGAGGGTGGAGATGATGATCTGCACCCCGTACTGAGGTTGGAATAGTTTGGGCTGGATATGCCCTATGACTGCCTGTTCATGTAGAGATGCCATATTGAGGCTGGAGCAGAATACTCTAGAGATGGTTTTGAGAGCTCACCTGAAACCCAAACAGAGGAGGCTCACTAAGCCAGAGAGGGGACTGGACAGGGATCAGACTGGAAGGTTACCCCTTAAGCACTTGATATTCATCCCACCCTCAGACCCACAGCACATACGTACATATCCATACACTTTGCCATTTCCCCGATCTGTAATTTATTTTACTATCTGACTTTCAGGAACGTAAGCTCCTTGTGGGCAGGGAGTGTATCTACCAGCTTTGGTCCTGGAATGCCCTCCCTCCTCACCTCTGACAATCTAATTCTCTTCCCCTCTTCACATCCCTACTTAAAGCTCACCTCCTCCAAGAGGCCTTCCCAGACTGAGCTCCCCCCTTTTTTCCCTCTGCTCCCTCTACCCCCCCCTTCACCTTTCCGCAGCTAAACCCTCTTCTCCCCCCTTTCCCTCTCCTCCTCCCCCTCTCCCGTCCCACCCCCTCAGCACTGAACTCGTCCGCTCAACTGTATATATCTTCATCACCCTATTTATTTTGTTTAATGAGATGTACATCACCCTGATTCTATTTATTTGCCATTGTTTTTATGATGTTCTTCCCTTTGACTCTATTACCATTGTTCTTGTCTGCCTGTCTCCTCCGATTAGACTGTAAGCCTGTCAAAGGGCAGGGACTGTCTCTATCTGTTGCCGATTTGTACATTCCAAGCGCTTAGTACAGTGCTCTGCACATAGTAAGTGCTCAATAAATACTGTTGAATGAATGAATGAGTATTATACTCCTCCAAGTGCTCAGTACAGTGCTCTGCCCACAGTAAAGCCTCAGTAAAACCACTGATTGATTGCTACTGCTGAACTTCACATAGTTTTTTCTCCCTGCTTAAAACTGTGGTCCCTGGGAAGACTGAAGGTAGGATGAAGGGATTCCCAGGATCCCCCTGGTGGATGTGAGGCCAGTCTGACAGTCCTCTCTTCTCCCTTCTTTCCTCCTGCTTCCCTTGGCCTTCCTTCCCCTCCCCCCTCGGGGCTTGGCAGGCTGAACTCTCTGTCACTTGAGCCATCCCAGCTGTACCCACACCACCATCAGCTAAATTTGGGAGATTATGTTCAGCCAGGCCTTGGATCGGTTTTCTGGAGTCACATGGGCCAGCTGGCCAGAGGTATTTATCGAGGGGCCCAGGAGACTGGGCTCAGTCCCGCCTGTGTCACCAGTTGCTGCTCCCTGTGAATCAGCCACTCCTTGGGAACTGGGTCTTCTGGATTCACGTCCCCTGAGGAATCAGATCTACAACTCACTCCCTATCTCTCACCACAATGTTTCTGATTCTTTCAGCTACCACCGAGTTAAAGGAGTTTTTTGCCAAGGCCCGAAGTGGCTCCATTCGCCTCATCAAAGTCATCATTGAGAATGGTGAGTTTCTACTGTCATCTGCCTCCCATCCCTAACCCCTCCTTGCTCTGACACCACTGTTGCTGCTGGGATAGCCTGGCCTAATGCAAGTAGTTTATTGCTATTGTTCTTGTCTGTCCGTCTCCCCGATTAGACTGTAAACCCGTCAAAGGGCAGGGACTGTCTCTATCTGTTACCGATTTGTACATTCCAAGCGCTTAGTACAGTGCTGTGCACATAGTAAGCACTCAATAAATACTATTGAATGAAGTGGCCGAGTCAGATAAAGAAGCTGGGTTTTGGACTCCCTTCCTACTCTTCTGCTTTCTTCACATTACCCGCTTCACTCTAGAGCCCAGGAGGGAGTTAAAGGGGGCATACTGTTGTCTCCTTCTAGACTTAGAAGCAGCATGGCCTAGTAGATAGAGCACAGGCCCAAGAGTCAGCAGGACCTGGGTTCTAATCCTAGCTCTGCCCCTTGTCTGCTGTGTGACCTTGGGCAAATTACGTAACTTCACCAAGCCTCAGTTACCTCATCTGTAAAATGGAGATTAAGACTGTGAGCCTTAAATGGGACAGGGACTGTGTCCAACACAATTATTTTGTATCTACCCCAGCACTTAGGATAGTGCCTGGCATATAATAAGTGTTCAACAAGTACCACTAATAATAATAATTGTTGGCAACTCTGTGGGCAAGTCTGTTATACTGTGCTCTCCCAAGCACCTAGCACAGGCCTTGGAGTTGGAAAGTCATGAGTTCTAATCTCAGCTCCTTGTCTGCTGTGTGACCTTGGGCAAGTCACTTGACTTCTCTGTGCCTCAGTTACCTCATCTGCAAATTGGGGATTGAGATTGTGAGCCCCATGTGGGACAGGGACTGTGTCCAACCTGCTTTGCTTGTATCTACACCAGTGCTTAGTACAGTACTTGGCACTTAACAAATGCCACAATTATTATTATATGGGAAGCAGAATGACATAGTGAATAGATCATGGGCCTGGGAGTCAGAAGGTCATGGGTTCTAATCACAGCTCTGCCGCTTGTCTGTTGTGTGACCTTGGGCAAGTCACTTAACTTCTCTGTGCCTCAGTTACCTCATCTGTAAAATGGGGATCAAGACTGTAAGCCCCACGTGGGACAGGGACTGGGTGCAATTCAATTTGCCTGCATCCACCTCAGCACTTTGCCGGGTACATAGTAAGCACTTCACAAATACCATAATTGAGAAGCAGCATGGCATAGTGGATAGAACACGGGCCTGGGAGTCAGAAGGTCATGGATTCTCATCCTAGCTACACCACTTGTCTGCTGTGTGACTTGGGGCAAGTCTCTTCACTTCTCTGTGCCTCAGTTAAAATGCAGATGGAGACTGGTGAGCCACATGCAGGACAGGGACTGTGTCCAACCCAATTTGCTTGAATCCCCCCCAGCGCTTAGTACAGTGCCTGGCACATAGTAAGGTCTTAACAAATGACATAATTATTTTGATTATAATAGTAATAATCATAATAATTGTCATTTAAGTTACAGTGCACTGAACACAGTAAGTGCTCAATAAATATAATTGATAAATTGATACTATTGAATAGGATTTCCCATGAGGCCAAAGCTACTTGAGCCTGTTGTGGGGGGGAAGTAGGGGGAATAATGTGGAAGTGAGCTTCACCTGTCACTGTAGTGAGGAGCTAGGGGTGGCTCTGGTCTCCGATCCCAGGAAACATGCTTTGGGGGCAAGATTTGCCAAGTGATAGAATGTTTGAGGTATTCAGAGCCACTGCAACAGGGAGTGGGCTTCCCCTCTTCTCAGGCTGGGTGAGGTGGGGGAGGGAGCTGATCCTTAGGGGAAGTGGGCATCAAGTTGCATTGTTTGGCCTCTGTCCCATTCCCATTGGTTCCCCGTCCTGACTGGTGAGGGCCCCAGGCTCTCTGCCCTCTGCCATTTCCTACAGGCTTATGCTGATGATAATGATGCTGACTCCCTGAGTATGGAGCCAGTGGAGCTGACTCCTAGGCAAAGGAACAGGAAGGTGGACAGGGGCTGTGAAGAGCCCAACTGAGAGAGCCTGGATTTGGTTCCTCTAAGTGGAAACCTTGGCAATCTGGTGTTGGGAAGGCTCTCTCTAGAGCTATACAAAGCCCTAGTCTCCATGTGGCATCTGTACTCTTCACTGGACTGTGAGAGACAGAGTCAGACTCTGGATGAGGTGCAGTGAGAGGGGAGAAGTAAGGGCAAGGTGATGTGGAAGATGTGGCCAAGGTGATGTGGAAGATGTGGCCCATTAAACCTTGTAACCCCCACATGACTGTGTTGCCGGAGACAGTGCTGAAGGTAGAGGTGTCTTCTTGCACCACAGCTGATCATGATGTTAGTGGGGGAGGAGGAAGCAGTGTTAGGTAGTGAGGGACCCAGGGTGGGGCTGAGCTGAGCCAAACGTATTTAGATCTGTGCCTCTTTATCCCACTCCAGACCCACAGGAGGTAGGGGCAGAGGGAAAGGAGGTGAAGCCAGAGATGAGGAGAAAGAGTAGCAGCAGGATTTTTTTTTATGATATTAAGTACTTATTATGTTCTAGGCACTGTACTAAATGCTGAGATAGATAAATGGTAATCAGGTTGGACATGCTCCACGTCCCACATGGGGCTCACAGTTTTACTCCTCATTTTACAGATGAGGTAACTGAGGCCCAGAGAAGTTAAGTGGCTTGCCCAAGGTCACCCAGTAGAAAGTGTTAGAGTCTAGATTAGAACCCAGGTCCTTCTGACTTTCAGGCCCATGGTCTATCCACTAGGTCATGCTGCTTCTTGTTATTGGAGGAGAGTTGACAGGAAGGAGAGAGAGCTGGCCAGGGAGCTGTGAAACTGGGGAAGTGTGGGGATGAGCCAGGTGAAAACTGGGTTGCTGTTTTGAAATGGAGCTGGGGGGTGGGGGTCTGCCATTTCTGGGGTTTGGGGTTTGGGTTGGGGGTGTGTTTGCAATTTCTGTGAGGCAGGTGGAGGGAGCCTACCATTTTGGGATGGGAATCTGACATTTTGGAGGGAACTCTCTGCTGTTTAGGATCTGTTTTCTGTTATTTCAGGGGGAGGTTCTTCCTTCAGGAAGGGAGAAGGGTCAAGGCAAGTTGTGATTTTGTGTTCTCTTCTCTCCCCACCAAATGGGACCAGGGAGGCTTGGCTCTGGCCTCCTGCTGACCAGTGCCTGGGCAAAAGAGACTGCAGTTAAGAGACCACCCAGGCTTGGTCTACGAGCTGAGCTTGGGCCGATAAGAAAAAACTGACTCAGGTTTAGGCTGGGCCCAGGCTTGGCTATAGTCCCCTATTTGGGCTGAATGTCAGGACCCTCATCCTCACCTGACCTCACCTGACCTGAGCCAAGCTCCAGGAGTATGGGATCAGTCCTCAATTTGACTCCCAACAGCCTTAACCAACTTGCTGAGGAGAACAGACCACACAAGTGTGCAGCCTCATATCAAATTTACAGTTGCCCCTGAATGGCTGATAATGATAATGATAATAATGATGGTATTTGTTAAGCTTTTACTATGTGCCAAACACTGTTCTAAGCACTGGGGTAGATACAAGGTAATCAGGTTGTCCCATGTGGGGCTCCATTTTACAGATGAGGTAACCGTGGCATAGAGAAGTTAAGTGACTTGCCCAGAATCACCCAGCAGACAAGTGGCGGAGGTGGAATTAGAACCCACGACCTATGACTCCCAAGCCCGTGCTCTTTCCACTAAGCCATGCTGTTTGCCCCAGGTGGTATACTGAGCAATAGTGCTAGTCCCCCTCCAGCCCTATGAGGTCTGAAATGGGGCCATAGTTGTCCAAGTTCAGCCAGCCTTTTCCCCAGGCCTGGTTTGGGCCAGTGAGGAGATAGAGAAGCAGCGTGGCTTGGGAGTCAGAGGTCATGGGTTCTAATCCTGGCTCCGCTGCTTGCCAGCTGTGTGACTTTGGGCAAGTCACTTCACTTCTCTGTGCCTCAGTTACCTCATCTGTAAAATGGGGATTAAAACAGTGAGCCCCATGTGGGACAACCTGATCACCTTGTATCACCCCCAGCGCTTACAAAAGTGCTTTACACATAGTAAGTGCTTAACAAATGCCAGCATTATTATTATGTCAAGCCAGGGTCCAACAGACATTACCTCATCGATGTCTCCTGCTGTTTCTGTCCTGGGCTTGCCAGTCCTAGGCAGAGCACGCTAATTAGGGAGAGGGGCCAAGAAGTGGAGTCAGGTAATAGTAATAGTATTTTTTAGGCACTTGCTATGTGCAAAACTCTACCAAGCACTGAGAAAGAATACACAAGTGGGAATTAGACAGGGTCCCTGGCTCTCCAGGGGCTCACCATCTAAAAAGACTAAAAGTAGGAAAAGGGGACTGGTGACAGACACATAAGGGAAAAATAAACCAAGAAGAACAAAAACAACATAAAAGCCAAGGACAGGGATGTTGTGCAGAGGCCAGGCACTACTGGATTCAGGCTGGGGTCTAAAATTTCAACTCTGGCAGAACCCAGGAGCAAATTTAGGGTTCTGTCTCTTAGTTCTAGATTGATTTGGCCCCAGAGAGGGGATCAGAGCCTGAGAGGTGGGAGCCAGGGGGAAAGGGGAAAGGACAACCTGATTCTCAGTCCAGCTTGTAGACATGTCCCAGTCCCCCTTTTCTTTATGGGGGGGGGGGGGGTTTGGGAGCTTGGACTTCTGCAGCACCTTGGTGCTAGTGACAGAGGGCTGTGGGCTCTGAAGAGGTAGCACTGGACCAGGCTCAGAGGAGAATTGGCAGTCGGTAATGGAATGCAGAGACCAGAGAAACCCAGTTAGATTGATGGATTTGAGAACTTCATTCATTCAGTCATATTTATTGAGCGCTTACTGTGTGTAGAGCACTATACTAAGCACTTGGAATGTACAATTTGGCAACAGATAGAGACAATCCCTGCCCAATAACATGCTCACAGTCTAAATGGGGGAGACAGCAAAACAAAGCAGAACAAAACAAAACAAGTAGTCTGGCGTAAATATCATCAAGATAAATAGAATCATAGATATATACACATCATTAACAAACTAAATAGAGTAATAAATAATATATACAAATGAGCACAGTGCTGTGGTGAGGGGAAGGGGGAAGAGCAGAGGGAGGGAGTAGGGGGAATGGTGAGGGGAGGAGGAGCAGAGGGAAAGGGAGGGCTCAGTCTGGGAAGGCCTCCTGGAGGAGGTGAGCTCTCAGTAGGGCTTTGAAGAGGGGAAGAGAGTTAATTTGGCAGATGTGAGGAGGGAGGGCATTCCACGACAACAGTAGCACATGGGCCAGAGGTCGACAGTGGGACAAGCACGAATGGAGGACCATGAGGAGGTGAGCGGCAGAGGAGCGGAGTGTACAGGGTGGGCAGTAGAAGGAGAGAAGGGAAGTGAGGTAGGAGGGGGCAAGGTGATGGAGAGCTTTGAAGCTAAAAGTGAAGAGTTTCTGCTACATGCGAAAGTTGATAGGCAACCACTGGAGGTTTTTGAGGAGGGGAGTGATATGCCCAGAATGTTTCTGTAGGAAGATGATCTGGGCCACGAAGTGAAGAATAGACTGGAGTGGGGAGAGACAGGAGGAAGGGAGATCAGAGAGGAGGCTGACACAATTATCCAGTCGGGATATTATGAGAGCTTGTACCAGCAAGGTGTTCGTTTGGATGGAGAGGAAAGGGCAGATTTTGGCGATATTGTGAAGGCGAGACCGGTAGGTGTTGGTGACAGATTGGATGTGTGGGGTGAATGAGAGAGCAGAGTCAAGGATGACACCAAGGTTGCGGATCTGTGAGACATGAAGGATGGTAGTGCTGTCCACAATGACAGGGAAGTCAGGGAGAGGACAGGGTTTGGGAGGGAAGATAAGGAGTTCAGGGTCTTGAGAGTGGAAGCTGAAAGGTTACCCATGGTCAGTTCTGATGAGTGATGGTAGTGTAATGAGATGGAGAGACTAGCTCTGGAGATGATTTCTCAGCTATGGGGAAGGATTACCTTGGTGGCGGGAAAGCAGGGAGCTGAGGCCATAGAGCTAGAGTAAAGGTGGAAACATCAGAGCAGGGTTGAGAGGAACAGCCACTTGTCTCTAGGGACTTGGGGACAACAGAGTTTTGAGTGGAGCAGTCTTACCTGCCATCAGCTTTCTCTGGAATGGAGGGTGAATGGCCCCTGATGAGTGAGCACCAGCCAAGTGCCCAGCCAACTGGGGGTCATCTCCAAGTGTGCCCTCCCCATAGGGGGACACTGAGGACAGTATCCCACATGTCTGTGTCTGGTGAGTTGTCACAAAGCAGGCCTGGAAATGGGCATTGTCCCTGCCCCATGTCTATCAGCTGGAATAGCTTCCAGGGGGTGAGTGGGAGGTCTAGTTCTCCAGGGAATTGGGGAGGGGAAGGGCCATGCTGGGATCTGACAAGGGGGAGGAGGGTCCCCTTCTGCTTCCTCCTTCTGTTATAGGGCTCTAAAGTCACTCCTGACAAAAGAGAAGGCTGGGAGGCCTGGCTTCTCCCGGGAGGAGCCTGGGGCCATCTGGTCCCTGCGGAAGCAAGACAGGTCCTGGTCCAGAGCTGAGCCCCCACTAGCTAGGCCAGGTTAAGCTCTGGAAGGTGGAGTTAGGATGTGGGTGGGAGACACCTGGGGTCCGGTGCTGCAAGTCGGAGCCCTGCAGCAGTTGAGGAAGGGGTTCCATGCCCCAGGTTGAGGGTCTGTAGGGGACTCAAATGCCACCCCTTCCACTTGCGCTGCAGACCCCATTCCCTCCCACCTTATAAAAACTCTCACCCCGTCCCTCCTCCCCTCCTTAACTTCCATCTTCAACCGCTCACTTTCCAACGGCTTCTTCCCCTCTGCCTTCAAACATGCCCACATCTCCCTCATCCTAAAAAAATCCTCCCTTGACCCCACAGCCCCCTCTAGTTATCACCCCATCTCCCTCCTACCCTTCCTTTCCAAACTCCTGGATTGAGTCGTCTACACTCGGTGCCTCAAATTCCTCTCCTCCTGCTCTCTCCTGGACCGCCTCCAGTCTGGCTTCTGTCCCCTCCACTCCACTGAAACTGCCGTTTCAAAGGTCACCAATGACCCCCTTCTTGCCAAATCCAACAACTCCTACTCTATTCAATAGTATTTATTGAGCGCTTACTATGTGTAGAGCACTGTAATCGCTTGGAGTGTACAATTCGGCATCAGATAGGAACAATCCCTGCCCAATAACGGGCTCACAGTCTCCTCGACCTCTCAGCTGTCTTTGACACGGTCGCTCATCCCCTTCACCTCAAGAAGTTATCCAACCTTGGCTTCACTGACTGTATCCTCTCTTGGCTCTCCTCTCATCTCTCTGGCCATTCATTCTCAGTCTCCTTTGCGGGCTCCTCTTCCCACTCCCATCCCCTAACTGTAGGGCTTCCTCAAGGGTCAGTTCTTGGTCCCCTTCTGTTCGCCATCTATACTCACTCCCTTGGTGAACTCATTCACTCCCACAGCTTCAACTATCATCTTTACACAGATGATACCCAAATCTACATCTCCTCCCCTGTTCTCTCTCCCTCCCTCCAGGCTCGCATCTCCTCCTGCCTTCAGGACATCTCCACCTGGATGTCTGCCTGCCTCCTAAAACTCAACATGTCCAAGACTGAGCTTCTTATCTTCCCCCCACAAATTCCGTCCTCTCCCTGACTTTCCCATCACTGTGGACCATCCTTCCCGTCTCACAAGCCCTCAACCGTGGTGTCATCCTTGACTCTGCTCTGTCATTCACTCTACACATCCAATTCATCACCAAAACCTGCCGTTCTCACCTTCACCACATCTCCAAGATCCACCCTTTCCTTTCCATCCAAACCGCTACCATATTAGTATAATCACTCATATCCCAATTGGATTACTGCATCAGCATCCTTTCTGATCTCCCAACCTCCTGTCTATCCCCACTTAAGTCTATACTTCACTCTGCTGCCCGGATTATCTTTCTACAGAAACGTTCTGGGCATGTCACCCTCCATCCTCAAAAATCTCCAGTGGTTGCCTATCAACCTTCGAATCAAGCAAAAACTCCTCACTATTGGCTTCAAAGCTCGCCAACACCTTGCCCCCTCCTACCTCACCTCCCTTCTCTCCTTCTACATACCAACCCACACACTCCGCTCCTGTAGTGTTAACCTTCTCACTGTGCCTCGTTCTTACCTGCCCCAACGTCAACCCATGGCCCACACCCTACCTCTGGCCTGGAGTGCCCTCCCTCCTCAAATCTGCCAACGTAGCACACTTCCCCCCTTCAAAGCCCTACTGAAAGCTCACCTCCTCCAGGAGGCCTTCCCAGACTAAGCTCCCTTTTTCCTCTGCTCCCCCTCCCTTCCCCATCACCCTGACTCGCTCCCTTTGCTCTACCCCCCTCCCTGCCCCACAGCACTTGTGTATATATGTATGTATTTATAATTATAATTCTATTTATTTTTATTAATGTGTATATATTGATAATTCTATTCATTTATAATGATGCTATTGATGCCTGTTTACTTGTTTTGATGTCTTTCTCCTCCTTCTAGCCTGTGAGCCCATAGTGGGCAAGGATTGTCTCTGTTCCTGAATTGTACTTTCCAAGCGCTTAGTACAGTGCTTTGCACACAGTAAGCACTCAATAAATATGATTGAATTAATGAATGAACCTCCAGGCACCTTCTGCCTCAACCCAAACACTGTGGCCTGGCCTCCCCAGCTCCCATTGTATCAAATGCAAAACTTTGGGGCCTGGGCTGGGCTCTAGCATAAGGACAGTTCTCTCCCTAAGGGGCAGAACCTGCCCGCTTCAAACAGTTTTGCAGATGAGGCAACTGCCTTGGGGCACAATATCAAAGTGGGTGGCAGCAGTGGCATAGGCACAGTGTTGGAAGGGGCAGCAGTTTGGCAGAGTTCAGGGGCCAGGGTCAGGGAGAGCAAGAATTTCAAAGCTGTCCATTCTGCTCCTTATCAACAGTTTAGAAGAAAGACATAGCTAAACTATAAGCTATAACTGTTTAAGTGCAGGGATTATGTCTACTTTACTGGACTCTCCCAAGCACTTAATACAGTGTTCTGCATACAGTAAGCACTCAACAAATACCACTGATTAATTAAAGGGTGAAGCAATCTGCTAGAAATGCTTTGGGATTCTCTATCAATTTCAGTTGTCCAGGCTTTCCCTGCTCCCATTGAGTCTGGTTAAATTAGTTTTCTGCACTTAAAGCCAATACCACCTGGACCCTAGAAAGAAGGGGGCCTGGAGAGGAGCACAGTCTGGTGGAGCTTTCGTTGCCCCTGAGTTTCTCAGCTCTCCAGAGTTCCAGACCTTGGGATTGGAGGATTGGAGGAAAGAGGCAGGAAAGGGAGGTCGGGGTTGCTCTATGGAGATGGAAAATTGGGGAGGAATCCTCATAGAGTTCAGAAAGGGCAGTCTGTTAGGTACAACCCCCGTCCAGGGCACAGTGAGGCCCAAGTTCTAACCAGGCTCCATTACTGCTTCACCCTAGCCCAGGGTTGTGTATTATCCCTTCTGCCATGTGGGTGTGGCACTGACCGCATTAGCAGCCAAGTACTTCCAGATGGGAAGAGGGTAGGGTTGGAAGGGCACAGGCCTGAGCTAAGTGGGGAGTGAGACCCAAGCAGTTGTGTTCTAAGAGCTGGGAGCAGGAGCCTAGAATGAGGGCTTAGTGAAAAAGAATGGAAGGAGTTGGCCCCGGGAAGTGGGCCAATGCAAGGATCACTGCTTCACTTTCCTTTCGTATTTCAGAATTCTCTACCACCTTCCTCTCCAAATACCTCCCTTGCACCCTTGTTCCCCTTTAAGCTAGAGTGACGGTTACTCCTGGGTTCATTTCCCTAGATCCTTTGACCCCTCTTGGACTGACCTCAAACCAGGCACCGAGTGGTGAAACTCCGAGTGCTGGCAGGGGGACAAGCAGCTGCCTCCAAGAAGTATCTGGGAGCAGGGTGAGCTCCAGGATAGGAGGGGCCAGGCTGAGTCTCTCTGAAAACCAGCTTGCCTTTCCATTTTCATTTCCTTGGTAAAGGGAGGCTTCTTTTCCCACTGCAGTAGGTCCTTTGAGCAGGGAGTGGTAGGGGCAGGGGAGGGGAAGCATCTTGGAACCCCGAGTCTAGGATTTGGATTTTAGGCAAATGAGCCCTCCTTTCCCTTCCCTGACCCCTTTGGGAACAGCTTTATGAAACCCTGAAGAAACTCAGGCTCTGAGCTGCTCTATTCCCACAGTCAATCAATCACAATTTTGCCTTTTGTTCACCTTTTAACAGGCTAGTTCCCTAGGTCCTATTTAGGGTGTGGTGCTAGGGAGTCCCCACACTTTGCTTCTCTCTCAGGTGAAGCCTCCCAAGTCTGTGAGTCCAGGCTCCTGCATTCCAATTTCAACTCCGTCCCCACCTCCATCTGGGCTCTGAAGTTGTAGACTTCAATCATGTCCCCTCTCAGGCTGTTAATCCTAACTTTCAATTTCATAAAGAAGCTTCTCCGTCCCCCAGATCACTTGAGTTCCCCTTTCCTATACCCTTCTTAAAATGCAGTGATCAGACCAGCAGGTAATATTTCAGGTGTGGGCACCCCATGCTTTCATATAATTTTCTAATTGTTTATAGTGTATTGCATACACAGCGTGGCCTAGCAGAAAGAGCACAGGCCAAAGGAGTCAGAGGACATGTGTTCTAATCCCAACTTTGCCACTGGTCTGTTGTGTGACCTTGGGCAAGTCACTAAACTTCTCTGTGCCTCAGTTTCCTCATCTGTAAAATGGGGATTAAGACTGTGAGCCTCACATGGGACAACCTGATTACCCTGTATCTATCCCAGTGCTTAGAACAGTGCTCTGCACATAGTAAGCGCTAAACAAATAACAACATTAAAGAGGCACTCAATAAATACTATTTATTAAGGCTCAATGCCTTTCCACCTACCTGCCCCCGGTCAATATTCATTGCCCTTCCCCAGTCCCTGGACCCCCATAATCAAGTCATCCCATCAACCAGCTTTAACATTTATGTGTAGAATGATTTATTTGTTCACTTCTTGCTTAACCCTTGTAAAGTGGGGATTAAATCCTACTCCCTCTCACTTAGATGGTGAACCCCATGTGGGTCAGGGACTGTGTCCAACTTGATTATCTTGTATCCACCCCATTGCTTAGAACAGTGCTTGACCTATAATAAATGCTTAACAAGTGCTATCATTATTATTATTATCCCCTTCCTGTTTATGCCCAATATTTTGTTGACTTGTTTTACTGCTGCACATTGGACCAATGATTGAAAAGAACGATGTGAAAAGCAGTGTGGCTTAGTGGAATTAGTGTGGGACTGAAAGTCAAGAGTCCCGGTTCAGCTACATGCCTACTCTGTGACCTAAGACAAGTCACTTAACTTCTCTGCGCTTCAGTTCCCTCATCTGTAAAATGGTGGTTAAATACTAGTTCTCCCTACCCCTTAGACCAGGTGGGGCAGGGACTACATCTGATGTGATTGTTTTGCCTCGGGGCTTAGTATAGTGCTTGGCACATAGTACTTTATTATTATGATTATCATCATCATCATTATTAGTATCACTAAGCACCATCAACAGTGGCACTGAGATCATAATAGAGAGCTCACCATCATCATCTTCAGGATTTACTGAGTACAGGTTGCAGGATATTGTACTAGACTCTATACTAGACTCTATAATAAAAGTAGAAGAGATAGTTCCCTGTCCTGAGCTTTAAATCTAATGGAGGAGACTGGCAGGCACATAGAGTACACATGCAATAGGAGCACAAGGGAAAAAAGAGATACAAGTGCTAACAACAAGTGTTAAGCAAGAAGTGAACAAATAAATCATTCTACACATAAATGTTAAAGCTGGCTGATGGGATGACTTGATTATGGGGGTCCAGGGACTGGGGAAGGGCAATGAATATTGACCAAGGGCAGGTAGGTGGAAAGACATTGAACCTTAATAAATAGTATTTATTGAGTGCCTCTTTAATGTTGCTATTTGTTTAGCGCTTACTATGTGCAGAGCACTGTTCTAAGCACTGGGATAGATACAGGGTAATCAGGTTGTCCCACGTGAGGCTCACAGATGAGGTAACTGAAGCACAGAGAAGTTAAGTGACCTACCCACAGTTACACAGCTGACAAGTGGCAGAGCCGGGATTCAAACCCATGACCTCTGACTCCCAAGCCCATGCTCTTTCCACTGAGCCACGCTGCTTCTCTGCCTCTTTGGTGCAGAGCACTGTACTAAGCACTGGAAGAGTAAAATAGAATTAGCTATTACTCAAGGACCTTCTAGTCCAGTGGTGTAGAGGTAGATAGGAAGCAGGAAGCAACAGAGTTTAAAACTATGTCCAGGAGTTCTTCAGGCAAGGGGGTGTACTTAAGTGCTAAGTGCTTATGTGGTGTGGAAGTGCTGAAATAGCAGTTGGAAAACATTGAGTAGTGTTCCTGCCCTCTGAATTCACACTCTACCACCACCTCTCACCCACTGTGTCCCCATGCATAGCTCACTCTTCTCTCCCACTCTTACAATTCCTGGTGACAACCTACTCCAGTTGCTATCTCCTTCACCCCCGAACTCACCCCGCCTGGGGGACATCAGGAACATCTTCTCTTCCCTGCCCCACTTCTTTCTCTCATGCCAGGCCCAGGGTCCCTCAAGGTTCAGTTCTGGGTCCCCTTCTATACTCAATCTACATCCATTCCTTTGGAAAACTCATTTGCTCCCATGGCTTCAACTACCACCTCTACGCGGATAATGTCTAAATATACATCTCCAGCCCTAATCTCTCTCCTTCTCTGCAGTCTCGCATTTCCTCCTGCCTTCAAGACATCTCTACTTGGATGTCCTCCTGTCACCTCTAACTTAACATGTCCAAAACAGAATTCCTTATCTTCCCACCCAAGCCCTCCCCTCCCCTCATAGTACCATCTCACTGTTCCTCGATCTCATCTATCTCGTCACCGACCCCTTTCCCATGTCCTGCCTCTGGCCTGGAATGCCCTCCCTCCTCAAATCTGACAGATAATCCCCCTCCCCAGCTTCAAAGCTTTATTGAGGGCACAACTCCTCCAAAAGGCCTTCCCAAAGTTCCCTTTTCATCTTCTCCCACTCCCTTCTGCATCGGCGTGACTGGCTCCCTTTGTCCATCCCCGCTCCCAGCCCCACAGCACTTATCTGTAATTTATTTATTTATATTAATGTCTGCCCTCCCCCCCGACCTGCCCCAGACTGTAAGCTCATTGTGGGCAGGGAATGTGTCTGTTTATTGCTAAAATGTACTCTTCTAAGCGCTTAGTACAGTGCTCTCACACAGTAAGTGCTCAATAAATACAAATGAATGAATGAATGAATGAATATGTATCCTGGGAGGGTTGGTTGGGGGCTGAAGGGTTTGAAAATGGCTGGGAGCCCAGGGGACAGGTCATAGTGTGAGAGAGAACCAAGTGTCAGGCTCTGTGCTTAAGTCTGTTCCCCTCCCTTTGTGCCTATTGACTCCCATCTCTGCTCCTTGTTCTCCCTTGCCCCAACCTCTCAGACCTTACTCACCTCTCTCATTTATTCATTCAGTTCTTTAAATCATATTTATTCAACCCACATATTCAATCTATCACTAAATCATGTCAGTTCAACCCTCACAGCATTGCTAAAATCCTCCCATTCCCCTTCATCCAACTGCTGCCATGTTAATCCAAGCACCTATCCTATCCTGACTTGATTACTTCATCAGCCTCCTTGCTGACCTCCCTTCCCCCCCAACCCCCATTCCAGTTCATACTTCACTCTGCTGTCCAGATGATTTTTCCACAAAAACGTCCAGTCCATTTTTCCCCACAGGAACCTCCAGTGGTTGGCCACCCACCTTTGCATTAAACAGAAACTCCTTACCATTGACTTTAAAGCACTCAATCACCTTGCCCCCTCGCTACTCTCCTCATACAACCCAGCCCACACATTTCATTCCTCTAATGTTAACTTAACTCACTGTACCTTACTCACTGCCAACCTCTCCCACATCCTGTCTCTGGCCTGGAACACCCTCCCTCCTCATATCTGAAAGACAATTACTCTCCCCCGCTTCAAAGCCTTATTGAAGGCACATCTCCTTGAAGGGGCCTTCCATGACTAAGCCCTCATTTCCTTTTCTCCCACTCCCTTCTGCATTGCCCTGACTTGCTCCCTATGTTCACTGCTCCCCCCAGCCACATGGCACTTATGTACATATCTGTAATTTATTCATTTATATTAATATCCATCTCCTCCTCTAGCCTGTAAGCTCACAGTGGGCAGGGAATGTGTCTACCAACTCTGTTATATTGTTATATTGTATTCTCCCATGCACTTAGTGCAGTGCTCTGCACACAATAAGCACTTAATAAAAGTGATTGATTGAAGGTGCTTCCCAGCTCTAGAATATTCCAAAATGAGGAGCCAAGGCAGGTTCCCAGCCAAAGCTAACTCCTTCCCACCCCTTCTCTCCCAGAGCAGCTTGTGCTGGGTGCCTACAAAGAACCGTCCCAGCGCTGGGAAAAAGACTATGACACTTTCGTGTTGCCACTGCTAGACGAGGAGCAGCCATGCTACATCCTGTACCGGCTTGACTCCCACAATGCTCAGGGCTTTGAGTGGCTCTTCATTGCGTGGTCCCCAGACAGCTCTCCGGTGAGGCCTGTGGGGTGGGGGGAAAGGGGGTGTGGGGCACTGTGGAAGGGGTTGGGGATGGGGAATAATGCTGGTTAATGGGTCCTGGGGATCCCTGTCTGAGTAGAGATCCTCACAGCTCCCTTTCCTTAGGGGAGCTGAGCTTACATTAGGAAAGGAGAAATGAGTGGGAGGGAGTTGAAAGTTTGAGATGTGCTGCCTGCCCTGGAGAGCCAGCCTGAGGCTGACAGCACATATTCACTTTTGCCTTCATTCAACTACCCCCTGACTGCCTCCAAACCACTCCAAACCCTCTCCTCCTTGTCCATTCCATCCCCCAGAATCAGGTATGGCTCAAACTGGCAGGGCCCTCCTGAAGCCATCCTTACTTCCAGTTTCAGGCCCACCTCCACTGCCACCCACTTAAAATCTGCCCACTTTATCTGCTTGTTCCTGTCCATAATCTTAGACAGCCATCCTAGTTGGGACTCTAGTCCCTCCCACTCCAAAGACCTCTGAAATGCTGTGCAAGAGTGTGGTGGGGAATGACTAAGGTTTGGTCATGATGGGCTGAACTGTGCCATCCTCTCTCCCTTTCCTCCTTGTTGGGTCTGGGCCTGAACCTGGCAGAGCTGGGAGTTTGAGCTCTGGGAGCTCTCTCTCTAGTCCCCAAAATCCCTGCAAGCCAGGGGCAATTCTTCATGGCTGAAAAGGGAAAAGAAAACCCAGAGAGAAGCAAAGTCTTGCTCGATGTCACATAACTGGGACCCAGAGTCCCAAATTCCCAACCAAGAGGCTGGAGGGAATTCCAGAAATAGTCACCCCAGAGGGAGACACCCTTAACCTCGTTGCTCTGAGTCCTGGACCTGTTCCTGGAAAGGGGCAGCCCCAGGCCAATCAGGCCCTGGAGATGGAGAAGCAGTTGGTGCAGAAGGCCGAACTCAGGGCTCCTGTTCTCCAATCCCTACATGACCACAGGGTGGGGGCAGGAGCGGGGAATGGTGAGTAGCTGGGGAGAGGGGAAGAGAACCTGAAATAGCCTGGGCAAGGGTGTGGGGATGGGGGCCCCAAGAGCTGGAAATGGGTAGAGGTGGGGGGAAACCAAGAGAACCAAGGAAAATATGTCCTCCAGTTCACTGTGGAATTGCGTTTTTCTGCCTGCCCAGATCCGGCTGAAGATGCTCTATGCAGCCACCCGAGCCACAGTGAAGAAGGAGTTTGGAGGCGGGCATATCAAGGATGAGCTGTTTGGGACAGTGAAGGTATGACTCCCTTCCCTGCCTTTCCCCAGCCATTCTCCTTCCCCTCCCTCCCCAAGACAGCCCCTGAGGGCACTGCTTGCATGAGTCCAGGCTTCACCTCCTCTTGAAGTGTCCTCAGGCCTGTTCTGCACATAGTACGCACTCAATGAATACCATTGATTGATTCTAACTCTACAGTATTCTCCTGAGTGCTTAGTACAGAGCAGGCACTCAGTATATATCATCAATTGATTCGGCAAAGATTGTGCCAATCAACTCTATCATATTGTACTCTCTCAAGCGCTTAATAAAGTGTTCTGTACACAGTAAACACTCAAATGCTTGATTTTTCCCTTCAAATTCATCCTTATTTCCTCCCTTCTCCCCTAGGGACCCTATAGGGCAGAGTAAGAGAAAGACACACAGACTATTTGGTGGCCATCCCTAGGGTGGATCTCAGGGATCTTGAGAATTGGGATCCATGTTCACTCTTTTTTTCTTGCTGGCAGTGGTTGGGCTGGCAGGGCAACAAATGAAGAAGGCCAAAGGTGCCAACTTGAGGCAGGGCTTTCAAGGGGGTGGGAGGATTAGAAAGAGAGGGGAGCAACAAGTAGTCTGGCCCTGTTTTTGTTCACTATTATATTCTATTCATTAGGCCATGCTGCTTCCCAATTAGCCCCAGAGCCCTATGGGGTAGGGCCAACTTCAGAAGGTCAGCATGTTAGCTTGGGAAGAGGGGTGGCCACAAAGCAGCTTCTAAAGAAGCTGGCCCTTTAGAAAGATAACAGCCACATAGCTTCTCTCAAAGATGGCTGTGCTGCCACCCTTTGCAAAGATGGTGGCAGGACAGAAGTGATCTAGTAGCTGGGTGTAAGCCACAGTCTCAGAGGCAAGCTGCCCAGGACACCCATTTGAAGCGTGGCATGGGCAACAGTGGACAAATATTACCCCATAGTTGGATGTGATATTTCATTACCTGCGTGCATGTACCGCATGGCGTGATGGCATCGTGGGGGGTGGAGGCAATAAAATATCTGAAGCTGACCCTGCGGTGGGACTACCAAAAGCACCCAGTTGATTCTGGAGCCTGGTGGAAGCACAAAGAGGTCCTCCACCCAGAGACTCCCCCCAGGCCCCAGGGTCTGATGGAAGGGCCAGGAGACAGAGTCAGAAGTGGAATTGCCATTTTGAGAGCTGCACTTTAGTTCAGCCCCACTCCAGTTCCAGGGCTAGCTTTAGTTGACTGCCTGCCTTGCCCAAAAAGCCATAGGGACAAAGTGAATGACTTTGCAAGCACAGTGCCAATTCATGAAGAGGGGTAACGATTACCCCGCCTTTAAAATGCTTCTGTAATAGCCCTCCCCAAGAATGAGAAGAGAAACCTAGTGGCTGAAGGATAGCTCACCGTAGCAGCTTGCAAGGCCACCAGATGGCAGCACCAGCCTACACATTGCTCAGACCTGCTAAGCAGGGAAAACCCTGAGCCCCAGAATGGCTAGATGCCTGCATAAGTCCAATCAATCTGTCCGTGGTATTTAATGAGTGCCTACTGTGTGCAGGGCACTGTACTAAGCCCTTGGCAGAGTACGATATAACAGAGTTGGTGAAGACATTCCCTTTCCTTGAGGAGCTTAACAGCCTAGAAGGCCCAGGCCTCAGAAAGACAGGTGGAGTTTGAGCAGTTGTAGCCTGTACCTCCCCGCCTTATCCTCCCGTCCCTTCTGCTCCCTCTTCAGGTTAGACAGTGGCATATACATGATGTATTTCCCTTGCCTCACTGTATTATCACCAGTATTTATCTAGCCCCAACTGTATGTGGAGCACCAAGTTAGACACTAGGCACATTCAATAGAAATAAAAGGTGTGACCCCTGCCCTTAAGGAGTTTGCAGGTCTAATGGACACAGTGCACTAATTTAACAAAGGCAAAGAGAGAATGGCTCTAAATAATAGACACAAGTGAATAAATAGATGAATCCATCCATGAGGGCCAAGGTGGCTGATGGGATGGTGTGACCGGGAAGCTTAGGGATTAAGGAGAGGGAGGGATGTGTTTTGGAGGTAGGGGGTGCGAGGGTGTTCTGGGCAGCCACAATCCAAAATTTGGGTGGGTCTGAAAGGGCATTGGTCACAGGTACCCGACCTGCATGGGTGCTTCAACTCCTAGAGCTCAGCCCAGACCCTAAGTGAGACTCTAGCAGAGTTGAAAGGGCCCTGCAGCAGTCAGGCCATATCTTCTGCAGACTCTGTCCAGGACAGCATTCAGATCATCCTTTTCAGAGTGTCATCACCCATTTTCCTTGGTAGCTCCAGTGGGTGAAACTCTACAGCCTTTCCCAGTCATACTGCTCCAGTTTGGGTGGTGGAGCAGCAGGGGTTGCAGCAGACTGACTTCTTTTCACTGAGGCCAAATCTTGTTGGTCCCAGGCTAGAGAGGCTACTCCCTGGACTAGGAATTAGACAAGCCTTCTTCCCAAGGGGGTGGGAAGAAGTGGCAGGCTGAGCAGATGCCAGAGTGTCATGACTTCCCAATTGCTTCCCCTTCCCACATTTCTGGCTCTCTTACCCCTCACGTCCCTGGGTTAACAGCCTCAGTCTCTTTTCCCTCTCTCCCTGGGACCTAGGATGACCTTTCATTCACTGGCTACCAAAAGCACGTATCATCCTGCTCGGCCCCTGCACCCCTGACTGCAGCTGAGAGAGAGCTCCAGCAAATCCGGATCAATGAGGTATATGGGACCCACAGCACCAGATGTGGCTAGGGATCGGAGAAGGCACTGAGTTGATGGGGAGAAGAGGGAGGGCCAGTATTAAGGGGAAGAACTGGTAAAAATCGAGAGTGGAGTGGAGGAGGGGGGCAGCTACTTGGAGGTTTTCCTTTCTAAGTAATCAGCACTGAAGTCCAGGTTTCCCAGCTCCCTGCCATTAATCGTTTGCCTTCCAGACCTGCCACAACCTATCATGGAACCAGGAGAAACAGTCTAAAGCACGGGGAAGGGGTGGACTCATTATGGTACTGAGCTGGCAGGAATTTGCTGCAGATTGGTATTGGTTAAGAGTTCACTTTCCTAGCTCTGAGCTCTCACCACCACCAAGGGTGTGAGGCCCACCCTTTCACAGCCTCTGATGGGGAGGGAATGCTGTGGGCAGAGAGATCTGGCTTTCCGCACGGCTGGGGCTGAGCTGTGTGGAGGAGGGACAGCACTGTCCTCAACCTTCAGAAGGCTATGCCTCAAGTCTACCCTGAGGAAAAATCCCTTGGGAAGGCAGTGGAGCCTAGTGGAAGGAGCATGGGACTGAAAATCAAGAGTCCCAGGTCCTGTTCTCAGCTCTGCCACTGGCCTGACCATGAGCTAATCACTTAATCTTTCTGGGCCTCAGTTTTTCCACCTGCAAATTGGGACTACCATTCCTGTGATTAGAGGAGCTCTTAGATTGTGAGGTCCTTTGGTGCAAAAACTGTTCTGACCTGATTATTGGATATCACCCCAGTGCTTAGCACAGTGCTTGGCTTATAGTAAAGGCTTAGTAAACACTATCATTCTGATTTTATTATGATATATAACCTAGTGTCATTCCTCTCTCATCCCCTCCATCCAGATGGATGGCAGGATTCACTCTGACATTTGCTAGTGTTTCATTTCCTCCACAGTCATCAGGGCCTAAGAGGAAGGGTGGCCCAAAGAGCGTTATTTGGTTTCTGACTCTGTGTGTGTGTGTGTGTGTGTGTGTGTGTGTGTGTGTGTGTTTTGGGTATGTGCACATACAGGACTTTCTCTCAACCAAATAAGCTCTATAGGGATGGCACTCACTCGAGCACAGTTGCGCAGTTATGGCCAGTTATGCTGTGGGGACTGGAGATGGGGAAAAGAGGAGGAGAGTCAAGGAGAGGCTAGGATGTGTGTCCTATCCCCCATCCCCATGAGGCTTCTTCTGCGCTCTCCCCCTTCCTGTATCCATCTTATTCAGGTGAAGACTGAGATCAGCGTAGAGAGCAAGCACCAGACGCTGCAAGGCTTGGCCTTCCCCCTGCAACCTGAAGCTCAGCAGGCCATCCAGCTCCTGAGGCAGAAGAACATCAACTACATCCAGCTGGTGAGACCCACTCCCTTCCTTTCCTCCTCCTCCTGGAGTGAAGCTACATCAGGAAAGAACTTGTGGGTGCGCTGGGAGGCTTCCCCAGTTATTAAAGTACTTTCTTTCAGGCCTCAGAAGGGTCAGGTTTGCCCAGGGTCCAGCTGGGAAGCCAGGCTTAGCCAGAGAGGCTCTTGGGGCCATGAGGTCCTGATTTGAGAGCTCCCCTGATGGCTCCCACCTTCTTTCCGCCGGTGTTCCCCAGAAACTGGACATTGAGCGGGAGACCATTGAGCTGGTGCACACCAGCCCTACCGAGCTGGCAGAGCTGCCCAAAAGGGTGCCCCAGGATGCTCCACGCTACCATTTCTTCCTCTACAAGCACTCACATGAAGGGGACTACCTGGAGTCTGTGGGTGAGTGCTCCTCCCCCACATCCCCTGCACCATTCCTGCCCTTTGCCTAGGATGGGAGCCAGCGTGCCTGGATCCACTCCCTGGGACACTCTCTATGTGACTCGGCAGCCAGCTGCTGTTCCTCCCTGCTCCTCACTCCATAGAGTGAGAGGAAGTACTGGGCAAGTGGGGGAGACCCTTGAGTTTGGGGTCCCTTTTCCTCCCCACCAGCCCTCCTCCTACCTAACTAGCCAAACCAGGGGACTGCCATTCTGGCTGTCAGGCTGGGGCTAGTCTTCCCAGGGTGTGCCTGGCTCTGATTGCTGACCAGTACCCCCCTGCAGTGTTCATCTACTCCATGCCTGGCTACAAGTGCAGCATCAAGGAGCGCATGCTCTACTCCAGTTGCAAGAGCCGGCTGCTCGACTCAGTGGAACAGGACTTTCAGCTGGAGATCACCAAGAAGGTGTGGGGGTCTAGGAAGAGAATGGGGGCAACCCCAGAGGGAAACAGGGAGAAACATGCTCTCACTCCCATCTCTCACCCTCCCTCAGCCTCACCCCTTCCCTCTTACCTCCTCGTCCTCCTTTTCCACCCCTTCTACCCTCCCCACCCCCCCGTCATCCTGTGCTGCAGCTCTGGGCACACAAACCAGCCTCTAGGGAAAGGCATGGGGTCCTGACAGGTCAGGTCCATTGGTCTTGAAGGGGTTGGGAGGCCCCCAAGTGAGGCTGGGCAGAGGAAATCCGGGGAAGCTGGTTCAACTCAGAGGGACATGGGGAAGTGGTTGGGTTTCCAGGTGGATCCCATAGATGGAGTGGGACTCCCCTGGCTTAGGCAGGGGTGCAGGTTCATCAGAGCCCCAAATTCTGCATGGAACACTCCTTTTCCCTACTCCCTAGTGAGATGGTCTTCATTATAGTTACAGGAATTTGATCACCTCTCAGAGCCTTTTTGACTCCTAAGTAAGGGCCAGGGGGATAATGTGTTGATTCCACTGGTGCTGGGGGGATGAGAACTGGGCCCCAGAAAGCGGGGCCCCAAATATGGGAATTTGGAAGTTGGTACCTTGACCATGTGATGAACTGATTGGAGTGGGGTGCACGGTGGCTGGTAGTGGGGGCGGTCCACCAGAGCAGGGTGTAACCAAGTCAATGGTTGCCACACAGCACAAGGAAGGCCGGGGGTGCTCTGTTTAATCCAACTTCCATTGTCGGTTCCTCCCTCCCCAACTCTAGATAGAGATCGGTGATGGGGCTGAGCTGACGGCTGACTTCCTGTATGACGAGGTCCACCCGAAGCAGCAGGCCTTCCGCCAGGCCTTCGCCAAGCCCCGTGGGCCTGTGGGCAAAAGGGGGCAGAAGCGACTCATCAAAGGTCCTGGGGAGAATGAGGACAGCTAAGCACCCCTGCTTCCCCAACCCTTCCCCACCACTCCTCTCTCCTCTCCCCTTTCTCCCTCCTTCTCCTGAGGACATGGGGCTGCGAACTGTTTACAGTGTCCAGGATTGCAGTTACCTCAGAATCTTTTGCCCCACTGTCTCCTTGTTCCTCCTTGAGAGGCACTCCAGATTTCCTCCCTGCTCCCTGCCTAATTGCTCAGTGTGTATCTGTTTCTCTCTCTCTTTCTCAGTGTTGAGACACTGGAATGGGGAAGGGGAGGGTTGGGGGACTAAGATGAAGCTTGTAGTATTTACTTCCGTCTTTCTCTCCTCTCTTCTGCCCTGTTCACCCTAGATATCTCTCAGTTCCCCTACCCCTCTTGGCTTTGCAGTCTTGTAAATTCCCGAGGGAAATGTTGTCATGTTTGTAAGCATCAGTGTAAGGAATGGAAGGGATGCCTGCACTTCCCCCCCACCCCCCCAATATTCAGGAGCCTGCTGCACCATTCATCTCCCAGCCTCATTGTTCTTGTCCCCTGCCCTCCTTCACACCAATTTTGCAGGGGAGGAGCAGAAATTGGGGCCCCTGCCCCCATGACTCTCCCACTCAGTAAGTCGACAAGATCCCTGAGCTGAGGATGGGGTGGGGCGAGAGCCGTTTCCTCCTCCTCATGTCTCAACCTCCCACAGCCAGGCCTCAGGGGTGAGAGAAGATCAGAATTTCTGTTACCCTCCCATCTTCTCTGTCTCTGGTGGGAGGACTATCTGAGGGTCAGAGGGATTCCCCTCAGCTCTGGAGAAGAGATAGGCACGGGGGAAGGTACACTGGCTTGATGGGGAGCAGAGGCTCAGCTCAACCCTGAGCCTTCTAAATCTTTGTCCACCCCCCCAAAAAATAATTGTTACCTCATCAGACTGTGGACTGAGACTTTGGGGTAATGGAGGAGAGAAGACTTCAACCCTGTTCCTACTTGCACCCAGCAGCCACTTTCCAAGAGCCATCCCCAACCACAAGTGAGAAAGCTGTCTGGTATGACATGGGTTAAATCCTCAGTGTGGGTAAAGCTCTTTCCTGGCCCTGGGATAATGAGAGTTAAAGACCCATTGCACCTCCTGCCCCAACTTCCCAGCTCCTTTGGGATGTCACCTGCAGAGGAGTCAGTCCCCAGTACCAGGCTCAACCATTGCCCCGGGCAGTTAGGGAAAACGATGGGCAAGGAGCTTCTGCTTCCCTATGACCCAGCACTCATTTCCTCACTGAGGCAGGAGCCAGGCAGGCAAAGTGGTTGGGGAATCACAGGACACACTGTACTGAATGCTGTATTTTCTAGAGAATAAAGTATTTTTCAAACAATAATGGAGCCTGTCCAACCTTCTTTTCTTTTTGACTTCTGCTTCTTGGGAAGAACAAATTAGAAAGGAAAAGGTCATGTCTCCTGGTTCTCCTCTTATCTCTCTAGCTGGTCATACTCAGTCTCCTTCATGGGCTCCCCCTCCCCCTCCCAGCCCCTAACTGTGGAAGTCAAATCAAAGACCACATGTTCAACTTTCTTCAGTATTCTAACAATAGGGTTATCCCAGACCAGAAGGTCCAAAGACTCTGAGTTGGTTCTGAGGTTCACCAGGGCTGGGGTCTGCTCTGGAGGACAGGTCCCCAAATCAGGCTAGCAAATCCTCTCTAGGATTTACCCCTCCCCCCTTCTAGGGCAGCTCTAGCGCTCTGTGTGTTTCCCCAGTGCCTTGATGTTTTAGGGTTTCCCCCCAACACACGCCAGACCACATGACTCTAATATGACAGATCACTCCACAAGGCGGAGATCAACAGACGATTGGAGGAGGGACTAAGAGTAATGAACAGAGATCATTGGGGAACAAGAGACACTAACGTCTTGCTCAACCACCAGTGAGAAGCCACAGAACCCGACGGATAGCAGGGGGACTAATGAGGGCTCGTTCCCTTGGGAACATCTTCCAGAGGGCCAAGGGAGGCCAGGGGCAAGACTATGTAAATAAAGGATGTGTTAAAACCCCGCCCATGTAAGTGGCTCAGGCTCAGTATGTAGATTGTTCAGTATGGAGACCCCTCTATGCCTGGACCAGCAGTTGTGTGTTGAGCCTTCCCAGGAGAGAGCGGAATTAAAGGTGCCTGACTTGGAGCAAGCTGTGGTCTTTGTGTTCTGTACACTACGTCTCACCAGGAATGGTAGTACCAGGCACTGTACTAAGTGCTGGGATAATAAAAATAACAATAATAATAATGACAATGGCATTTGTTAAGCACTTACTATGTGCCAGGCACTATATTCATTCAATAGTATTTATTGAGCGCTTACTATGTGCAGAGCACTGTACTAAGCGCTTGGGATGAACAAGTCGGCAACAGATAGAGACAGTCCCTGCCGTTTGACGGGCTTACAGTCTAATCGGGGGAGACGGACAGACAAGAACAATGGCAATAAACAGCGTCAAGGGGAAGAACATCTCGTAAACTATACTAAGCACTGGGGTGGATGCAAGCAAATCCGGTTGGACACACTCCCTGTCCCACATGGGGCTCACACTCTCAATCCCCATTTTAAAGATGAGGAAACTGAGGTCCAGAGATGTGAAGTGACTTTCCCAAGGTTACACAGCAGACACATCCTACCTCTGGCCTAGAATGCCCTCCCTCCTCAAATCCACCAAAAAATGACTCTTCCCCCCCCACTTTAAAGCTCTACTGAAGGCTTACCTCCTCCAAGAAGCCTTTCCAAAGTAAGCCCCCCTTTTCATCAGCTCCCCCACCCCTCCACATCACCTCGAGTCACTCCCTTTGCTCTACTCACCTCCCTTCAGCACTTATGTATATATGAATACATCTATAATTCTGTTTATTTAAATTGATGCCTGTTTGTTTTGATGTCTGTCTCCCCCCTTCTAGACTGTAATCCCGGTGTGGGCAGGGATTGTCTCTCTGAATTGCTGAATTGTACTTTCCAAGTGCTTATTACAGAGTTCTGTATACAGTAAGCACTCAATAAATAGGATTAAATGAATGAAGTGGTAGAGACAGGATTAAAACTCGTAACCTTCTGACTCTCAGAACTGTGCTCTATCCACTACGGCATGCTGCTTCCCCAAGATAAATACAAGATAATCTGGTTGGACAGTCCCTGCCCCTCATAGGGATCACAGTCTTAATCCCCATTTTAGAGACTAGGTAACAGAGACACTGAGAAGTTAAGTGACTTGTCCAAGGTCACACAGCAGACATTGTGTGAGGCACAATACAATAGAGTCGGTAGTCACGTTCCCTGCCCGCAGGAGCTTACAGTCTAGAAGGGGAGACAGCCATTAATATAAAAAAGTAAATTATGGATTTGTAAATAATTGCTTGGGGCTCAGGGTGGGGTGAATAATAGGTACACGTGCAAGGGCGATGCAGAAGGAAGAGAGGAAATGAGGCCTTAGGCAGGGAAAGCCTTTTGGAAGAGATGTGATTTTAATAAGGCTTTGAGAGTGAGGAGAGTGGTGGTCTGTCAGAAGTGAAGGGAAAGGGAACTCCAGTCCCAAAGCAGGATGTAGTAATATTTCTTAAGCACTTACTATGTGCCTAGTACTGTACTAAGCACTGGAGTAGGTACAAGATAATCAGGTTGGACAGTGCCTGTCCCACATAGGGATCACAGTCTTTATCCCCATTTTTGAGATGAGGTAACTGAGACACAGAGAAGTTCTGACTTGACCAAAATCATATAAGTGGCAACTTTAGGCCCGTGCTCTTTCTACTAAGACATGTTCATTCATTCATTCAATTGTATTTATTGAGCGCTTACTGTGTGCATAACACTGTACTAAGCACTTGGAAAGTACAATTTGGAAACAAATAGAGACAATCCCTACCCAACAACAGGCTCACAGTCTAGATGGGGGAGACAGACAACAAAACAGGTAGACAGGCATCAGTAGCATCAAAATAGATAAATAGAATTATAGATATATGCACATCATTAATAAAATAAATATAATAATAAGAATGTACAACTATACACAAGTGCTATGGAGCAGGGAAGAGGGTAGAGGAGAGGGAGGGAGTAGGGGTGATAGGGAGGGGAGGAGGAGGAGAGGAAAAGGGGGGCTCAGTCTGGGAAGGCCTCCTGGAGGAGGTGAGCTCTCAGTAGGGCTTTGAAGCGGGGAAGAGAGCTAGTTTGGCAGATGTGAGGAGGGAGGGCATCCCAAGCCAGAGTTTGGACATGGGCCAGGGGTCGACGGCAGGACAGGCAAGAACGAGGAGGAGATTAGTGGCAGAAGAGCAGAGCGTGTGGGTTGTGCTGTAGAAGGAGAGAAGGGAGGTGAGGTAGGAGGGGGCAAGGGCAAGGTGATGGAGAGTTTTGAAGCCAATAGTGAGGAGTTTTTGCTTGATTCGAAGCTTGATAGGCAACCACTGGAGATTTTTGAGGAGAGGGTTGACATGCCCAGAGCGTTTCTGTAGAGAGAAAATCCAGGCAGCAGAGTGAAGTATAGTCTGAAGTGGGGAGAGACAGGAGGTTGGGAGATCAGAAAGGATGCTGATGGAGTAATCCAGTTGGGATAGGATTAGTGATTGTACTAACAAGGTAGTGGTTTGGATGGAGAGGAAGGGGTTGTTCTTAGTGATGTCCTTTCCTCTACATCCAAACTACTACCACATTAATACAGTCACTCAACCTATCCTGCCTGGATTATTGCATCAGGCTCCTGGCTGATCTCCCTGTCTCCAGTCTCTCCCCACTCCAGTCCATACTACACTCTGCTGACCAGATCATTGTTCTACAAAAACCATTTAGTCAACTTTTCCCAACTCCTCAAGAACCTATAGTGGTTGCTCATCCACCTCCACATCAAATGGAAACTCCTTGTCTTTGGCTTTGAAGCGCTCGATCACCTTGCCCCCTTCTATCTTACCTCCCTGATTTCCTAATGCCAACCTATTTACTGTACCTCGATCTCATCTATCTCACTGCCAACCCCTCACCTAAATCCCACCTTGGGACTGGAATTCCCTTCCCTTTAATAGATGTTGGACTATCCATTGCTCTCCCCACTCACAAACCCTTATTGAAATCCCATCTCTTCCAAGAGGCTTTCCCTGACTAAGCCCTCATTTCCTATACTTCCTCTTCCTTCTGTGTCACCCTTGCAGTTGCATTTGGACCTTTCATTCACCCCACCCTCAGCCCTACAGCATTTATGTATATATTAATAATATATTTATTTATACTAATATCTGTCTCCCCTTCTAGGCTGTAAGTTCCTGTAGGCAGGGAACCCCACTACCAACTCTTCTGTATTGTGCTCTCCTAAGTGATTAGTACAATGCTCTGCCTACAATAAGTGCTCAATAAATATGATTGATATTTGTTAAGCAAGTACTATATGCCAAGCTCTCTAGACAGGGTAGACAAAAGATAATCAAGTCAGAAACAGTCCCTGTCTCACATGGGGCTCACAATCTAAGAGGGAGAAAGAACTGGTATTTAATTCCCATTTTACAGATGAGGAAACTAAGGTACAAAAAAGTTAAGTAACTTGCCCAAGGTCATACTGCAGGCAAATGACAGAGCCTGGATTACGACCCAGGGCTTCAGACTACCAGGCCCATATTCTTCCCACTGGGCCACATTTTGGGTTTCTTCATGTGTTGGCCCCTCACTGTACTCCATAGAATACAACTGGCAGAATTAGAGAATGAGAATGGTGCTGCGCAAACCATTACCACCAAAATTAGTCAATCAATGATCTACATTGAGCACTTACTGTGTGCACTGTAGTAAGTGCTTAGAAAAATTCGGTACCATTGATAGACATGATCCCTGGATTCTAGGAGCTTACAGTTTAGTGGGGGAGACAACCATTAAAATAAATCACAGATAGTAATAATAATAACAGAAGTATTTCTTAAATGGTCGCTTTGTGTCAAGTATTGTACTGTTAGATAGGGAAAGCAGCAGAATATGAGGATATATACATAAGTGTTGTGGTTGGGGGAGTAGCAAAGTACTTAAGAGGGTATGGAACCAAGTGCAAAGCATTTGGCAATAATGGGTCCTTCACAGAGATTCTCTGTTCTGAAGACTCAGGATCATAGGTTCTTCCATGGTTCTTTATGGGAGATCCTATCATCATCACAGTATTTAATAGAGTGGCAAGGGTGGAAAGCATTTGCTAGTGCCGAACAATAACCTGTGTGGTTATCATCCAACCATCTACCCCCTGACCTATTAATTCCCAATGGTTACTATAATGCAATTTTCCCAAGATGCGAAAGTTTTTAAGAACACAAACTGCTACATTATATCAGAAGTAAGTGTATCAATTTAGTCTCTTCCTGACTACAGGAGACAACTGACTGAGGGAATCTATGTTTACAATGTTATCCATGCATTCAACCATTTATGTACCCTTTCAAAGTAGAAATCATATTGCAGTATATGTGTTTGCTTGTGTAGTAATAGTAAGAACCCTGGTATTTGAAGATTGAAGGTTAAATACAAACTTCTCAGGTATGGGAGGAAACTAGTTTTCTGATCATTTGATCTAATTTTCCCACTCTGTAGCATGAGAGAAATTCCAGGCCCACTATATAAACAGAATATCTTGATTATGGCAAGGAATCTAAGACCTTTGTTCCTCCTTTGCTTGCCTGCAATCCTGAATCAACCAATAATCAACCATATTGGTTTTGTAACCAATATGATGAATAGAATACATTGCTTTTAAATTCTGAGTATCTAGCACCCTCTAGAGGAGACTAGTTTTGTTTGTTTGGCAAAGTGATTAAAGGAGTTAGATGAAAACGGACCCCTAATAATAATAATAACAATAATGGTGGTATTTGTTAAGCGCTTATTATGTGTGAAGCACTGTTCTAAGCGCTGGGGGGATACAAGGTGATCAGGTTGTCCTACGTAGGGCTCACAGTCTTAATCCCCATTTTACAGACGAGGTAACTGAGGCACAGAGAAGTTAAGTGACTTGCCCAAGGTCTCAGTGGTCAAAATCAAATCAGATGTTTGCCGTGCTTCACGTTTTTTTCCAAGTCATGTTGGAGGAAAAATAAACACTAATGTATTGAGAAAGGGTTTTTTTTGTTTGTCATTTTTACATTTCTGGTAATGTGTAGGCCCCCTAGTGGCTGCCTGATTTTCATTTTTAAACCTCTCTTTTTTTTTTTTTTTTTGGTATTTGTTATGGTTGACCGATTGATATTTGTTAAGCTCTTACTGTGTGCCAAGCAATGGGGTAGGTATAAAATAATGAGGTTGGACAGATGAGGTGACTGAGGCACAGAGAATTTAAGTGATTTACCCAAGGTCACACAACAGACACGCGGCAGAGCTGGGATTAGAACCGAGCTGGGATTAGAATCCAACTCCTCTCACTCCCAAACCTGTGCTCGTTTGACCATGCCATGTTGCTTCTCTCTTTAAAGCCCATTTCTTCCCACACTAGACTGTAAACTCTCTGAGGGTAGGAATCATGTCTATTATCTCTATTGTATTCACCCAAGAACTTAGTACATTGCTCTCCACACATAGTAAGTGCTTAAATACTAATGGAGCATGGTTTAGTGGATAGAACACAGGCCTGGAAGTCAGAAGGCCAAGGTCTCTAATCCCGGTTCTGCTACTTGTCTGCTGGGTGACCTTGGGCAAGTCACTTCACTTCTCTGGCCCTCAGTTCCCTCATCTGTAAAATGGGGATTAAGACTGTGAATGCTGTGTGGGACACAGACTGTGTCCAACCCGATTATTGTGTATCTACCCCAATACTTAGAACAGTGTCTGGCACAGACTTATCAAATACCATAATTATTATTATTATGATTGATTATTATTGATTGCTAAGAGCTGGGGCAGATACAAGATAATCAGATCAGAAATAGTCCTTGTCCGACCCAGAACTCTCAGTCAGGAACGAGGGAGAATGGGTATTTTTTGCCTATTTTACTCTAATTCTCACTTGTATACTCTTTCCAAGTGCTTAGTACACTGTTTTGCAGACAGTAAGCACTACTACTACTACTACTACTACTACTACTACTGCTACTACTATCAAGGCACAGAGAAGTTAAATGCACAATCATGACAATATAATCTTGCCCATGTGGTATGTAGAAATGCCAAGGGCCACCAATGAGGAGTGGTGAGCATCTTTGAGGTTCTTCGCACCTTGTCAAGACACTTGACCCTTCCCTTCTTCCTCACTGACCACTGTCTTCAACCATTCAGTTACCAGTGGCTTTTTCCCCACTGCATTCAAACATGTTGATGTATCCCATCTTAAAAAAAAAAGCCCTTCCTTGAACCCATGGCTCCCTCTAGTTATCACCCTATCTCTCTCCTACCATTCTTCTCCAAACTCCTCGAGCGGGTTTGCTACACCTGCTGCCTCCATTTCCTTTCCTCCACTTCTCTATTTGACCCCCTCCAATCTGGCTTCCGTCCCTTTCATTCCATGGAAACTGCCCTCTCAAAGGTCACTAATGATCTCTTTCTTGTCAAATCCAACAGCCTCTACACCATCCTAATCCTCCTTGATCTCTCAACTGCCTTCACCATTGTAGAACAGTCTCTTCTCCTGGAAACATTATCCATCCTTGACTTCACTGACACTGTCCTCTCCTGGTTCTCCTCCTAACTCTGACTGCTCCTTCTCAGTCTCTTTCACAGGTTCCTCCTCTAGCTCCCACCCCAAACTGTGGGAGTATTTCAAGGCTTAGTTCTGAGTCTCTTTCTATTCTCCATCTATACCCACTCCCTTTGAGAACTAGCTCACATGGCTCACATGGCTTTAACTACCATATCTAAGCAGATGATTCCCAAACCTTTATCTCCAGCCCTGATCTTTCTCCTTCTCTGCAGTCTCATAATTCCTTCTGCCTTCAGGACATCTCTACTTGGAGGTCCCACTGACATCTCAAACTTAACATGTCCAAAACAGAACTCTTCATCTTCCCACCCAAACTCTGTCCTCCCCTTGACTTTCCAAGCACTGTAGACAGCACCACCATCCTCCCTGTCTCACAAGCCTGGGAAGCTTGAGAAGCCGTGTGGCCTAGTGGGAAAAGCATGAGCCTGGGAGTTAGAAGGATCTGGGTTCTAATCCTAGCTCTTTCAATTGCTTGCTGTGTGACCTTGGGCAAGTCACTTCACTTCTCTACCTCACTTTCCTTAACTGTAAAGTCAGGATACCTGCAGGATAGGGACTGTGTCCAACTTAATTAACTTGAATCTACGGTATTTGACACATAGTAAGCACTTAACACATACAAAAGCCAGTAATAAATTTGGCATTATCCTCAACTCATCTCTCTCACTGAACCCACATATTCATTCAGTTGCCAAATCCTATCATTTCAACCTTCATAACATCACAAAATCTACCCTTTCCTATACACCCAAACTGCTACCATATTAATCCAAACACTTATCCTAGCCCACCTTGATTGCTGCAACAGCCTCCTTGCTGACCTCCCTGCCTCCTGTCTCTCTCCACTCCTGTCCGTACTTCACTCTGCTGCCCAGATAATTTTTCTACAAAATTGTTCAGTCCATGTCTTCCTTCGTGAGCTCCTTCTAACTCCCCCCACACCCACCCCCTCACCCTGATTTACTACTATAACAGCAGCACACTCACTTCATTCCTCAACTTACTTACCATATCTAGATCTTGTCTATTTCTCTGCCGATCCCTCACCTACATCCTGCCTCAGAACTGGAATTACCTCCCCCTTCATATCCAAAAGACCATCGCTCTCTCCACCCACAACACCTTATTAAAATCGCATCTCCTCAAAGAGGCCTTCCCCGACTAAGCCCTCATTTCCTCTACTCCATCTCCCTTCTGTGTCACCCTTGCATTTGGATTTGCATTCTTTATTCACCCCACCCTCAGTCCCACAGCACTTATGTACAAATCCATAATTATTTGTATTAACGTCAGTCTCCCTCTCTAGGCAGTGTCTTGTGGGCAGGGAACATGTCTACCAATTCTGTTATACTATACTCCCCCTAGTGCTTAGGACAGTGCTCTGCACACAATAAGCACTCAATAAACATGATTGATTGATTGAGGTGTAGGTTTGAGCTCTGACAGGCACCAGGGAGAGGGGAATTCCAGACAATGATAGGGAAAGATAGCAGATAAACAGGAGGGAGGCAGGTCCAGGGTTGGGAGGCAAGAGGAGGGAGAGGAAAGAGGAAGAGGTCTGAGGAGTGCAGAGAGGCAGGTTAGCAGCCCTTTTCCTGCTCCTCCAGTAAACCTACCACATGTGGAGGCTTTTGCTCCTGAAAGCAGGAATGATGATGGGCTTACAGACTCACCCCCCTTAGCACTCTATCCACTTTGCAGCCCCCAGGATTGAGGCAGACTCTGAGTGTCTGTGTTTTGGTGGGGGAAGGGAGCAGGATGGTTTGAGGCTATAAAGTTCCAAGTTCTGGGCCAGGATGCGGAATGGGTGGTGAGCAGCACACTGGCTCAGAGCTGAGCATCTGGATAGATTTGCCCAGCTGTGCTTCTGAGGTGAGGACCTGCAGGATCAGGGCAGCCCAAGGCTATAAACACCTAGGGTCTAGGCCAGAGTGCTCACAAGGTGGAGAACAGTAAACCATCTCAGGGCCAAGCATCTGGAATTAACCCTCCTTTCTCTCTCTCAACCCCCATATTAACGCTTAGAATTAAACTTAATTCACCTTAATTAACTAAACTTAATTCATTCACCCATCACCCAAAATATTCTGTAGTTATCTGACCTCAAAAACCTCTAGCAGTTATCCGTTCCTCACCTCAAGCCAAAATTCCTGGCCTTTGCCTACAATCATTCATTCATTCATTCATTCATTCAATCGTATTTATTGAGCGATTACTATGTGCAGAACACTGTTCTGAGCTCTTGGAATGTACAATTCAGGAACAGATAGAGACAATCCCTGCCCAACAACGGGCTCACAGTCTAAAAGGGGTAGACAGACAACAAAACAAAACAAAACCAATAGTCTGGCATCAATATCATCAAGATAAATAGAATCATAGATATATACACATCATTAAAAAAATAGAGTAATAAATAATATATACAAATATATTATATATAACATATAATATATATAATATATAATATATACACAAGTGTTGTGGGGAGGGGAAATGGGAAGAGCAGAGGGAGGAAGTAGGGGGAATGGGGAGGGGAGAAGGAGCAGAGGGAAAGGGAGGACTCAGTCTGGGAAGGCCTCCTGGAAGGTGAGCTCTCAGTAGGGCTTTGAAGAGAGAAAGAGAGTTAGTTTGGCGGATGTGAGGAGGGAGGGCATTCCAGGTCAATGGTAGGATGTGGGCCAGGGGTCGATGGCAGGACAGGCATGAAAGAGGGACAATGAGGAGGTTAGCAGCAGAGGAGCAGAGTGTACGGGGTGGGCTGTAGAAGGAGAGAAAGGAGGTGAGGTAGGAGGGGGCTAGGTGCTGGAGATCTTTGAAGCCAAGAGTGAGGAGTTTTTGTTTCATGCAAAGGTTGATAGGCAACCACTGGAGGTTTTTGAGGAGGGGAGTGACATGCCCAGAGCATTTCTATAGAAAGATGGTCCGAGTAGCGGAATGAAGAATAGACTGAAGCGTGGGGAGACAGAAGGATGGGCGATCAGAGAGGAGGCTGATGCAATAATCCAGTCGGGATATTATGAGAGCTTGTACCAGCAAGGTGGCAGTTTGGATAGAGAGGAAAGGGCAGATCTTGGTGATATTGTGATGGTGAGATCAGCAGGTTTTGGTGACAGATTGGATGTGTGGGGTGAATGAGAGAGCAGAGTCAAGGATGACACCAAGGTTGCGGGCCTGTGAGATGGGAAGGATGGTAGTGCCGTCCACAGTGATGGGAAAGTCAGGGAGAAGACAGGGTTTGGGAGGGAAGATAAGGAGCTCAGTCTTGGACATGTTGAGTTTTAGGTCGCAAGGCAGACATCCAGGTGGAGATGTCCTGAAGGCAGGAAGAGATACGAGCCCAGAGGGAGGGAGGGAGGGAGGGAGAACAGGGGATGAGATGTAGATTTGGGTGTCATCTGCGTAGAGATAATAGTGAAGCCGTGGGAGTAAATGAGTTCACCAAGGGAGTGAGTATAGATGGAGAAGAGAAAGGGGCCAAGACCTGACCCTTGAGGAACCCCTACAGTTAGTGGATGGGAGGGGGAGGAGGAGCCCACAAAGGAGACTGAGAATGAAGGGCAAGAGAGATAAGGAGGGGGAGGAACAGGGGACCTGAGGAGAGAGTTAAATGTCCGGAACAATAGGCAGGGGTAATGGGCATGGGTGTCGATCATCTCTCTCCTCCCACTACAACTCCAACTCTCAGTTTTCTTTTCATCTGCAAATCAGGTTAACATCCTCCCGACTAGACTGTAATGTCCTTGAGGGCAAGAGTGGTATCTAACAATTCTAAGCCCTTAGTACAGAGCAGGCAGTAGGAAATCAATAATTATTATTGACTGGAGGCTATTTCCCCAAGTTTTAAAATCCATGTTTAAATTCTGGGGAGATAATAACTGCCATCATCCTACACTAGAGCTGTTCCTGGCTTCCCTATTAATCTTCCTGGTTCATGATCCCAGCAACTCCACTACATTCACAATAATAAAATACCGGTAGTATTTGCTAAGGGCTCACTTTATTACTAGTATTGTCTTAAGCACTTGGGTTAGATGCAATTAAATCAGATCAGACACAGACCCTGCCCCACACAGCACTCACAGTGTAAGAGGCAGGAAGAAAAGGTACCCATTTTACAGATGAGGAAATTGAGGCAAAGAAAAGTTAAAGTAATTTAACCAAGTCAAATAGCAGGCAAGTGGTGGAGCTGGGATTAATAATGTTGGCATTTGTTAAGTGCTTACTATGTGCAGAGCACTGTTCTAAGCACTACATACAGGGAAATCCAAATGTCCCACATGAGGCTCACAGTTAATCCCCATTTTACAGATGAGGTAACTAAGGCACAGAGAAGTTAAGTGACTTGCCCACAGTCACACAGCTGACAAGTGGCAGAGCAGGGATTCAAACCCATGACCTCTGACTCCCAAGCCCAGGCTCTTTCCACTGAGCCACGCTGTTTCTCTAGAATTCTGGATTAGAATCCAGGTCTCCTGACTTCCAATACTGAGCTCTTTCTTCTGGCTAAACTACTTCTCACAAAGCTACAGGTGCCTGATTAGAAAAGAATTCATGGTTTCTTAAAACACTTAGATCTCTGATCAAGAAGTTTAACTTAACCAGATGAGACTGTTTACCCATAATCAGATATACAAACCTTGATATATTCACGACTACAAACACATAAGTAAACTTCCCGAAGAACACAAAGTTCTGAGTGTGTGTACAATTACATTTCTTGTAAATGTGGCTGTATCGTGAATGATTGTATCATGGGAGACATTTTTCTATAGATGTATATATAATTAGTTTGGTTCTGCTTCAGAGTTTGATGGTCAGGCCTCGCATCTCCCTCCTCCCCCACCACAGCCCTGATAACTAGTCAGTAAGGAGAAGGGTGGAAGTGCCGCCCACAAGACTTGCACCAATTTAAAAAATCCTGGGTCTGGGGTAGGGAGACAGGGAAGGGAGAGGCTGGGTCATGGGTGTAGAACAGCACAAGAAAACCACAGGGAAGAGGAGAGCAGGAAGGAAGTGAGTTGAAGGGAGAAGGAAAAGCATGGAGAGAGTTGCCTGACTGGCAATAGCAGGTCATAACACAGGGGTCAGAGCTAACAGTTGCTGGAGAAAGTTAACCAACAATTTAGAACATATTCCTGGGTTGTCCATATTGCAGTGGCTGTAAGCTAAAGTGCATTTGTACTTGTTAGCCGAGATATAGTAATAAGATATCTGGCATGAATGTCAGAGTGATCTGAAAAGTAGGAATTGAAAGCAACAGTAAAGGCTATTTAGAGCTTGCTGATTGTATTCTAGACTGTAAACCCAGTGTGAGCAGGGATTGTCGCTCTTTATTGTTGAATTGTACTTTCCAAGTGCTTAGTACAGTGCTCTGCACACAGTAAGTGCTCAATAAATACGATTGAATGAATGAATGAATGAATCTCATTCTGAGAGGATTCTGGGAAAAGTAGCTCTCTGGGAAATGTACTTCCTAGGCAGCAGCTGCTGCAGGAACGTTTCCTACTTTCCCTTTAGCTGTGCCCCCACAGGAAGCCTAAACATTTTCACAACCAGCCAATGACAACACTCAGGTTTCCTGCCCTAGTAGGGCTATCGTGCCTTGATAGGCTTGATATGGAGAACTGAGATACATTTTAAAAGAAGGGGAAAGTAACTACATGTATAAAACTGACTATACCAATGCTAATTATGCTCACTAAGAAAAATGAGAAAGATGAATGTGATTGGGATTCTCTGTGCTCAACAGCAAGGGTACCCACCATAGCCAAACCCCTGAAGACACTCACCAAACAAAACTTCTCCCAAGTTCCATCACATTGATAGCCTGATTATTTAATGACTTAGTTTCCCCTGGACCTTAATCTTGCTTATTGCAGACTCCCAGAAACAAGCCATTAACCATAACCACCCATTTTTTATTATTTCATTCATTCATTCAATAGTATTTATTGAGCGCTTACTATGTGCAGAGCACTGTACTAAGCGCTTGGAATGTACAAATCGGCAACAGATAGAGACAGTCCCTGCCCTTTGACGGGCTTACAGTCTAATCGGGGGAGACAGGCAGACAAGAACAGTGGCAATAAATAGAGTCAAGGGGAAGAACATATAAAAAACAATGGCAACTAAATAGAATCAGGGTGATGTACATCTCATTAAACAAAATAAATAGGGTGATAAAGATATATACAGTCGAGCGGACGAGTACAGTGCTGAGGGGGTGGGACGGGAGAGGGGGAGGAGGAGATGAGGGTTTAGCTGCGGAGAGGTGAAGGGGGGGTAGAGGGAGCAGAGGGAAAAAGGGGGGAGCTCAGTCTGGGAAGGCCTCTTGGAGGAGGTGAGCTTTAAGTAGGGAATTGAAGAGGGGAAGAGAATTAGATTGTCTGAGGTGAGGAGGGAGGCCATTCCAGGACCGCGGGAGGACGTGGCCCAGGGGTCGACGGCGGGATAGGCGAGACCAAGGGACGGTGAGGAGGTGGGCGGCAGAGGAGCGGAGCATGCGGGGTGGGCAGTAGAAAGAGCAAGGGGGGGAGAGGGGGGAGAGCGGGGGGAGGGGAGGGTTTGGATGGGAAGGAGGTGGCGGGACCCTGGACGGGGAGCGGGGAATGAGGGGTAGCGGTGGGACAGGAGGACTGGGATGGGGCGTGGGTGGGGAAGAGAGAAGGGGGGGGTGAGGAGGGGGTTTGGTGGGGGGAGAGTAGGGGGAGGGGGAAGAGGGGTAGCGCTGGTAAAGCGGGGTTCTAGGGCGGGGGAGAGGAGGGGGGGAGGAGGCAGAGGAGAGAGTGGGAAAGAGCTGAGCAAGAGAGGGGAAGGGGAAGGGAGGATGGGAAGGGGCGGGAAGGAGGAGGGGGGATGGAGGGACATGGTGAGGCCAGAGAGGTGGGTGGCAGCACTGACAACAATAAACAATAACAACCGAAATCGGTAATATAGCAACATGATACAGTATGATACAATACAGTAGTGTTAATATAGCAACATGATACAGTATGATACAATACAGTAGTGTTAATAAGCGGGCGATGACCAGGGTCGGGGGTAGGCTCGATTAAGGGTCGACCTGATCAAACTCAAAGTCAAGCGGCTGGTGAGGCCATAGAAGTGGGTGGCAGCACTGACAACAGTAAACAATAACAAGCAAAATCGGTAATATAGCTGCATGATACAAGGCTCTCCATCAAGGCTCTCCATCACCTTGCCCCTTCCTACCTCTCCTCCCTTCTCCCTTTCTACTGCCCACCCTGCACGCTCCACTCCTCTGCCGCCCACCTCCTCACTGTCCCCCGTTCTTGCCTATCCCGCCGTCGACCCCTGGGCCACGTCCTCCCGCAGTCCTGGAACGCCCTCCCTCCTCACCTCAGACAATCTAATTATCTTCCCCTCTTCAAATCCCTACTTAAAACTCACTTCCTCCAAGAGGCCTTCCCAGACTGAGCTCCCCCCTTTTTCTCTCTGCTCCCTCTACCCCCCTTCACCTCTCCACAACTAAACCCTCTTCTCCCCCCTTTTCCCTCTCCTCCTTCCCCTCTCCCATCCCACCCCCTCAGCACTGTACTCGTCCGCTCAGCTGTATATATCTTCATCACCCTATTTATTGAATGAATGAATGAACATGATACAGTATGATACAATACAATAGTGTTAATAAGCGGGCGATGACCAGGGTCGGGGGTCGAGGCGATCAAATTCAAAGTCAAGCGGCTAGCGGCCGGGAGAGTCCCGGAGCTCATGACCAAATGTCTCTGAGGCGGCGGCAGAGGCCCTGAGGTTGTCCGGGGGGGGGGGGGTCGCGGGCGTAGGCGGCGGCTAAGGTAAGGTAACACGGTGAGAACAAGGACATCGTCGCCCGGGGTGGGGGCGGGGGAGATGAATCACCTCGGGGGGAAGAGGGAGTGAGGGCTTCCCAAAATGGCCGCTTCAGGCCGAGTGGAGGGGCGGTTGGGGGGCACAATGTCCCCGGGCCCGAGCAAGGGGGACACAATGTCCCCAGGGCCGAGCAGGGGAGCACAATATCCCCGGGCCCGAGCAGGGGGGCACAATGTCCCCAGGGCCGAGCGGGGGCGGGGAGAATGAGGGCTGGTGAATGGGGGTCTGTGGGGACGGGGAGGGGCGGGGGGGGGAGATCCTTAGTGTCGGAGTTCCCGAGCGGGGGCGCGGAGGTCCAGGTTGGGAAAGAAAGAGGCGGGCACGGGTCTGGGCGGTCCAAGGCTCAGCTCCCCGGGGGAAGCGGGGGAGGCGCGGATGAGTCGGCGAGCAGCAGGCGAAGGGGGGGCTTGTCGGGAATCGGGGCCGGGCGGGCCAAGGCTGCGCCTCACCCACGTGGTAATGGCTCCAAGGGTCCGGGCGGTGACAAGGCTCAGCCTCCCGGGAGAGAGAGGCAGTCCCGGTGTGGATGAGTTCGTGGTCGGTGGCCAAAAGGCTGCTAGAGAGCTAGCCGGGAAATGGGGGCCGGGCAGTCCAAGGAACCGCTGCAAGGGAGGAGAGCTCCTGAGTCCATTCTTCCCTAACCCTGCTAATCCCAGGGCCCAGAGACAAGATCTAATTCTCTACTGAGAAATTTGGAGCTGGTCACTTATGGTACCAAGATTTCTACTTTCATCTTATTAATCTTTGAAGATGCTTCACTTACCGAGCCTGATGTTCCCTGGAAAAGATATTGTAGTGAGTCTTCAGCAAGCCATTTTACGAGTAACTGTTTTGATCTCACAAATAGCGAAGAAGAAATTCTCGAAGGAATTAAGCTGCTCTACTCTAGGACAGATGGTCTGCAGGGCAGAGCATGGGGGGAAGAGTGGCTCTCTCTGCTCTTTACCTGATAATGGGCCTGGAGGAATCAACAGCTGCCACATAGAGCTGCTGCGACGCCCAAGGCAGATAAAAGGCGGTAGCTTTGAATTACATGTGGGGAGACGTAGTGTGTGGAGGCTTGCAGCAGTGTTTTGCGCCTCCAGGAATGGACTAAAACAAAGCCGAGCCGAGCCACCACGATCTTCTCCAAACCTACTGGTGTGGGATCAGGGGGATGGGATCTCTTGATCTGCAAACTGGTACCGGATATTTTGTTGGAATGGGTGTGAGTGGATGTGCATATGTACATATATGTACACATATGTACACATATATACACGTATGTACATATGTACTCCCCTGAATGTGAGTTAAGAATTAAGTAGAACTTTCCTCAGCAACCTTGGTGATTTGGCTTTTCACATTAAACTTGTCATGGGGGCTAGCCTGGTCTAAGGAAATCCCAGCTAGTATGAGCCAGGGGCTCGTGACAGATACCCCCCAATTATTCTCTGGCCTGGCTGACAAAGTTTTTTCAGATCTTAATCAGAGACTTAGCTTACATGGTTCTCACCTCTCCTGGAAATAGGGCCTTGGCAGGCAGAGGGCCTGTTTGAGTATTGCTTTTTGCTCCCTCTTTTGGTATTATCACAATATTAGGAAAGGTATCTAAATTTTAACCATCAAGCCAATGATATTGGCATGCAGTAGTGTTATATTGTGTGTGGTTTTCGTTAAAGTTCCACCTACACGAATGGGCTGTTCCTTTCAATTCATGGGTTCACTTTCCACCCTATCATGAAAATTCTGTGCTATTATTCCCTTGGGTTCTGACAAGAGTAGAAAAAGTAAGCAAGATGGATGAAACTGTTTATCATTAATTGTCTATTAGTTTGTGCCTGAGCCAATGTTTACTTCAAATAGTTTCTTTGAAGTGTATGGGTCCCTGTAGTAGTAATAGTGTTTATTAAGGGCTTACTGTGTGCAGAACACTGTATTCAGCTCTGGGGAAGAGCCCTTCAAAGGGCAGGGACTGTCTCTATCTGTTACCGATTTGTACATTCCAAGCACTTAGTACAGTGCTCTGCACATAGTAAGCGATCAATAAATACTATTGAAAAAAAAATTAGACCTGCACCCTGTCCTTCAAGGGCAATGGAAGAAGTTTCTTATAGTTGCAATCCTTCCACCACAATTATGTTCCACTTCTTAATTCCAAAATACTGATTTTATTCCAGCCTTACCCATTATGTTTACACCGACAGCTTTATGGACAGAGACACTGCCCTCTACTCCTGCCCAGTAGTAGTAACCCCATTTTAGCAGGTGCTTCTGGGTGGTGGCAGAAAACCTTTCATTTCTCCCATACATTCCCAAGAGCCTAATCAACTCACGCAGCATGACAAGAAACTTGCACGCCTCAATCAACTGACGGCACAAAGTAAAATAAAATGCTTTACTGTTTCGTTATTGCCACGTTCTGGATTTCTGGTTGGTCACGCACTGGCAAGACCCAACTGTACACCTCTGAAATGAATAGATCTTTGGGGGCTTTTGATTTGCTATTTGGTTTTATTGCTCTTCCAGTTTCTTGTTCATTTTACAAAATGGCCATCAATCGAAACCCAAAAAAGCCAGGGAGAAGCCAGGGTAGCTGAAGTGTGCAGTTTGCACCTCACGTAAACAATATGTTAAATTCAATGCCCTTCAGCATATCACTTCCTGTGATCGCAGGTAGCCAGACAAATAGGCTTTAAGCAAAGAACAAATGTTGACACACTCGGGCAGGATGTCTTCTAAGAACAGAAGACAATGGAACTGTAATTGGTAGATTAGGTCCCTTATGCAGAAGAAGCTCTATGCAACGTCAACAAGCATAATATAAATGCTGGGGGAAAATGCCTGTCCTTGCTGTGCTATGCACTGTTATCTAGAGGGGTGACAGAGACAGCCCAGGCAGGAGGAGACCTTTTAGTCAGAAGGCCTGGGCTGGTCTAGGCCCGTATTCTTACTGAACGTCAATGGAGAATAATCATTCTGTGGTAAGAAATCCTCATAGCATCTGGGTTGAAAGGCTTAAATGGTGTCAGAGATCTCATTGCCCCTGGGTTGGAGGGCTTAATGGAAGCAGGATCTTTTATGATTAATGTTTTATACATGCTAATAAAAGTTTTCTTAAGGTGCTGGTGAATATCGTCGTTTGTTCCATCGGTAAAGCTGAGTCAAAAACCCACTCACCCTGTCCCTAATAGGCCTTACTGGGATGTAACAGTAGCATAATTCCCCTTTTCAATAGCTAAATATACCCAATAGTAGCATTCTTTCCATCTCTACTCAAACCCACAAACAACCTGGGTATGTTGGAAAAAAGGATCTAAAATCATCCCTGACCTGTTGAATCTAGGTCAAGGCTTTTAGTTTGGTTCACAATTCCTATTCTTGCTCTCCCACTAGCCAGTGTCTAATTCAGAATAGGAATACAAGGAAGTAGATAATGTCCCCTAGTAGATAGAGCATGGGCCTGGGAGTCAGAAGGTCACAGACTCTAATCCTAGCTCCACCACTTGTCTGCCATGTGAACTTGGGCAAGTCACTTTACTTCTCAGTGCCTCAGTTACCACGTCTGTAAAATGGGGATTGAGACACTGAGCCCCACAGGGGGCAAGGACTGTGTCCAACCCAATTTGCTGTATCCATCCCAGAGCTTAGTACAGTGCCTGGCACATAGTAAGCACTTAACAAATACCATAATTATTATCACTTTTCATCCCTTAACCCAGGCTTTTGTATTTCACTATAGAATTCCACCCAACCACACAGCCCTTCCTTTTGGCTCCTGCCCCTTTCTAGAGCTTGCCCTCCCAATTACCAGTTGGCTTCCAGAGCTTAGGGACTGCTCTTCATCTTTTTCCACCGCCTAACTCCTTAACACAAACCATGCAAGCATATTCCTCAGTGTTTCTGATGATACTTGTTTCTAGAAAGACATCAATAAGGCTTGGGGTCTTTTTTCCTTCTGTTATTCCTACTGTCCCATCCCTGCCCTCAACCAGACTTCTGGGCGAGGTCTGAGGCCCTTCTTTGCTTGATGGCCTTCAAAGCAGACTTTACCCATGACTGCTACCTTCACTGACTTCTTGACCCTCAAGGCAAAGTGGCCTGGAAGGGGGAATAGCTCCTTCTCCTGCTGCCTCTCCTGCTTCTGTTTCTGCTAAGGCTCCATGGTGTTTTTCTGGACTTTGTTCTACAAGTATGTTCATGAAGTGTGATCCTTCAAGATGATCCCATTAAGTAATGGTTTATGGAATCACCCCGCCAGGTCTCTGCAAACTTTATGGGGTCATCTGGGGTCAGGAAGGGAAGAAGGGGAGGTGGCGGGGAAGAGATGTGATCCAGACAGTCCCTGCTCCCAGGCTGAGGCATTCTGCCTTTCATAATAGTCCTGCCTGCAGCCCAAACATGGCAATGTTTTTGTGAGCCAGGCCAGGATCCTAGAAAAAGAATTTCACTCTGGAGATGAGATGGAGGTAGGGAAACACAGAGCGGAGGCAGACAGGCAGAGAAGAAAATTTACAAATACTTAAATTATGCTCTCCTAACATTTTCAAGTATTTGGGAATTAATAGGAAGCTGCCTACTTTGGACTCTGTCTTTCATCTCTCTCTGAAGCATGTCAGTCATCAGTTTGAGCTGAATATTTTTCAGGTGCTGGAGAAGATGGCTACAAATTGCAAATTGTAACAACCTACCTAAAGAGTATTAATTCAAATAGTCCATTTTTTAATCTGTCCAGTATTCTGTCCATTCACTATCATGCCTGACCTTAATTTGTACTTTAAGGCAACTCTGCCCGCTACCGATAGAGATAGACAGCATAAGACAACAATAGCCAGAGGTATGGGATGCTGATGTTTCATTGTCTAGAGTTTCTTAATAATAATAATGGTATTTGTTAAATGCTTACTGTGTGTTAGGAACTGTACTAAGTACTGGGGTGGATACCAGCAAATCAGGTTGGACACAGTCCCTGTACCACATGGGGCTTACAGTCTCAATCCCCATTTTACAGAGGCAGTAATGGAGGCAAGATTAAGTGCCTTATCCAAGGTCACACAGCAGACAATTGGCGGATGTGGGATTAGAACCCATGACCTTCTGACTCCCAGTGCTCTAACCACTATGCCATGCTGCTTTCACACCACATGCAAAGATTTTAGCATCCAACATGGCCAGCTGAATAGAGAGAAACAGCCACTGTTAGGTCATTGGGAAATTTGACATGCCATTGAGAAGGATCAGGTCAACATTGTACACTTCAAGTTTGTCCTTTCTTACCTTAACTCTGCCCTCTCCTTTGCCTGGCAAAACTATTTTTCTTCCTTTATTGACACCCATGCCCATCACCCTTGTCAGTTGTTCCGGACATTTAACTCCCTCCTCATGCCCCCTCTCCCAGCCCCAAATCCATCACCCCTAACGATCTGGCCATCTACTTCATTAAGAAAATTAACACCATCTGGTCTGAGCTCCCCCAAATCACCCTTCCCCTTCTTCCATCCCTCCTCCTCTCGGCCCCCTTTTCAACTTTCCCATCCTTCTCAGCAGTATCTACAGAGGAGATCTGCTGGCTCCTCTCAAGTCCCTCCAGGCTCACATCTCCTCCTGCCTTCAGGACATTGGAGAAGCAGCGTGGCTCAGTGGAAAGAGCACGGGCTTTGGAGTCAGGGCTCATGAGTTTGAATCCCAGCTCTGCCACTTGTCGGCTGTGTGACTGTGGGCAAGTCGCTTAACTTCTCTGTGCCTCAGTTCCCTCATCTGTAAAATGGGGATTAAGACTGTGAGCCCCACGTGGGACAACCTGATTCCCCTATGTCTACCCCAGCGCTTAGAACAGTGCTCGGCACATAGTAAGCGCTTAACAAATACCAACATTATTATTATTATTATCTCCACCTGGATGTCCTCCCACCCTCTACAACTCAAAACATCCAAGACAGAGCTCCTTATCTTCCCTCCCAAACCCTGTCTTCTTCTGAACTTTCCCGTCACTGTGGACAGCACTACCATCCTTCCCATCTCATAAACCTGCAACCAAGGTGTCATCCTCAACTCCGCTCTCTTATTCACCCCACATATCCAATTTGTCACCAAATCCTGCCAGTCTCATCTTCACAACATCACCTAGATCTGCTCTTTACTCTTCAAACCGCTACCACATTAGTACAATTACTCATCCTATCCTGCCTAGATTACTGCATCCGCCTTCTTTCTGACCTCCCAACCTTCTGCCTCTTCCCACTCCAGTCCATACTTCACTCTACTGCCCAGATCATTTTTCTACAAAAACATTCAGACTTCAAAAACATTTCACCACTCCTCAAGAACCTCCAATGGCTGCCCATCCACCTCTACATCAAACAGAAACTCCTTACCATAGACTTTAAAGCACTCAATCACCTTTCCCCCTCCTACCTTACCTCTCTACTCTCCTACTACAACCCAGCCCACACACTTCGCTTCTCTAATGTCAACCTTATCACCATACCTCCATCTTGCTGCAAACATCTTGCACATGTCCTGCTTCTGGCCTGGAACCCTCTCCCTCTTCATATTTGACAAGTAATTATTCACCCCAACCTCAAAGCCTTATTGAAGGCACATCTCCTCCAAGAGTCTTCCCTAAGCCCTCCTTTCCTCTTCTCCCACTCCCTTCTGTTTCACCCTAACTTGCTCCCTTTATTCATCTCCCCTCCCAGGCCCACAGCACTTATGTACATATCTGTAATTTTATATATTTATATTAATTTCAATCTCTCCCTCTAGACTGTAAGTTCATTGTGGGTAGAGGTATGACTGTTATATTGTTATACTGTACTCTCCCAAACCCTTAATATAATGCTCTGCACACAGTAAGCACTCAATAAATATGATTGCCTGACGAATTGAGCTGGAGCTGAGGCTGGACTTGGATCTGAGGCTAGATCTGGAGCTGGGACAGGAGCTGGAGCTGAAGCTGGGACAAGAGCTGGAACTATGGCTGGGACTAGGTCAGGAGCTGAAGCTGGGACTGGAGCTGAGGCTGGGTTGGAGCTGGAGTTGAGGCTTTGGCTGGGGGTGCACCTTGGGCTGGAGGCAAGGCTGTGGCTGGAGCTGGAATTGAGCCTGGAGCTGAACTGAACCTGGGGCTTAGGCTGGAGCTGGAGCTGGGACTGGGGCCAACCCTGGAGCTAGGGATGGGACTGAGGCTGGGGTTGATGGTGTACCTGGACCTGAAGCTGAGGCTGAAGCTGGGCCTGGCGCTGAAACGGGGGCTGGGGCTGGAGCTGGGGCTGAAGCTAGGCCTGTGGCTAAAACTTTAGCTTGGGCTGAGGCTGGAGCTGAAGGTGAGAGTTGAGGCAGAAGATGGGGCTCAGGCTGGAGGTTGAGCTGGAGTTGGGACTGGAGAAGAGGTTGGACCTTGGGGGTGGAGCTAGAGCTAAGGCTGGGTGTGGAGGTGAGGCTGGGGCTGGAGATGAGCTTGGGGCTGAGGCTAATGAGGAAACAGGGGCTGGGACTAGGCCTGAGGCTGGAACTATGGTTGGGGTGAGATATACAGCTGAGGCTGGGCCTGTGATCCAGGCTGAACACGGAGCTGGTCTGAAACTGGAGTTAGAACTGAGTGGGACTGAGACTAAAGCTAAGGCTGGGGCTGGTCCTGAGGCTGAGTCTGGATTTGGGGCTAGGGCTGGGGCAGGGGCAGGGCAGGGTCAAGGGTTGAGACTGGAGCTGTGGCTGAGGCAGGAGCTGTGGCTGGTGCTGACCTGAGACTGGATTTGAGGCTAGACCTGGACCTGGGACTGGAATTGGAGTTGGGCCTGAGGTTGGGGCTGGGGCTGGGGCTGAGCCTGTACCTCGAGCTGAAGCTGAGTTTGGGGCAGAGGTAGGCTGAGAGTGGTACTGGGGTGAGGTTGGGGCTGAAATCGGATCTGGGGGGTGGGGCTGGGACTGGCGTTGGGCTCAGGCTGTCATTGGGGTTAAGGGTGGGCCTGGGTCTGGTCTGTGAATGGGATTGAGGGTGGTACTAAGGCTGGGGTTGGAGCTGGGGCTGGAGCTGATGCTAATAATGAAGCTGGGACTGGAGATGTGGCTGTGTCTGATGACAGACCAGAGGCTGGAATGAGGCTGGAGCTGGGGCTGAGGGTGGAGATTTGTCTGGGGCTGGACTGAGGCTGGAACTGGAGCTAGGGTTGGGGCTGAGCCTGGAGCTATTTGGGGAAATGGGGCTGAGGCTTGGGATTGGACTGGGGCAGACACTGCAGCTGGGGAAGAGGCTGGCTTGTGGATGAGGTTGAGCCTTGAGCTGGGACAGGAGTAGGTCTGGGCCTGAGCCTGGGGCTGAGTCTGATGATGAGGCTAGAGCTGGGGCTGGAGCTGGAGCTGGGGCTGGGGCTGGGGCTGAGCCTGAGGTTGGTGTTAAGGATGTTGTTGGGTCTGAAGCTGGAGCTAACAATGAGGCTGGAATTGAGGTTTGGCCTGAGGCTTGGACCTAGACCTGCCTGGTTTGGCTAGAGCTGAGGTTGAGGATGGAACTGGGGCTGAGGCTGATGTTAGGACTGAGGCTGGGGATAGGGCCAAAACTGGAGCTGGGGCTGAGGCTGGAGCTGGTTGCTGAGTCTGGAATAGGTCTGAGCTCCCCAAAGTCACCCCTCCGCCTCTCCCCTCCCCCCAACCAACCCTCTCCTCTACTTTCCCATCCTTCCCTGCAGTATCCTCAGAGGCGATCTCCTCCCTCCTCACAAGTGCCACCCCCTCCACCTGCGCCTCGAAACCCATTCCCTCTCACCTTATTAAAACCATCGACCCTGCCCTCCTCCCTTCCTTAACTTCTATTTTTAACCACTCAATCTCCCAATGGCTCCTTCCCCTCTGCCTTCAAACATGCCCACATCTCCCCCATCCTAAAAAAACCCGCTCTCGACCCCACTTCCCCTTCCAGTTATCGCCCTATATCCCTGCTACCCTTCCTTTCCAAAATCCTAGAACGAGTTGTCTACAATCCTGCTTAGAATTCCTCAACTCCCATTCTCTCCTGGACCCCCTCCAATCTGGCTTCCATCCCCTCCACTCTACCGAGACTGCTCTCTCTAAGGTCACCCATGACCTCCTTCTCGCCAAAACCAATGGCTCCTACTCCATTCTAATCCTCCTTGACCTCTCTGCTGCCTTTGACACTGTCGACCATCCCCTCCTCCATACCTTATCTCACCTTGGCTTCACGGACTCCGTCCTCTCCTGGTTCTCCTCTTACCTCTCTGGTCGGTCATTCTTGGTCTCCTTCACTGGCACCTCCTCCCCCTCCCATCCTTTAACTGTTGGAGTTCCTCAAGGGTCAGTTCTTGGCCCTCTTCTGTTCTCCATTTACACTCACTCCCTTGGTGAACTCATTCCGTCTCACGGCTTTGACTACCATCTCTACGCAGATGACACGCAGATCTACATCTCCGCCCCTGTCCTCTCCCCCTCCCTTCAGGCTCGCATCTCCTCCTGCTTCCAGGATGTCTCCACCTGGATGTCGGCCCGCCACCTAAAACTCAACATGAGCAAGACTGAGCTCCTCATCTTCCCTCCCAAGCCTGGTCCTCTCCCAGACTTCCCTATCACCGTGGATGGCACGACCATCCTTCCCATCTGTCAGGCCCGCAATCTCGGTGTCATCCTTGACTCATCTCTCTCGTTCACCCCACACATCCTATCCGTTACCGAGACCTGCTGGTTTCACCTTTACAATATCGCCGAGATCCGCCCTTTCCTCTCCACCCAAATGGCTACCTTACTGCTACGGGCTCTCGTTATATCCCGGCTAGACTACTGTGTCAGCCTTCTCTCTGACCTCCCTTCCTCCTTTCTCGCCCCGCTCCAGTCTATTCTTCACTCCGCTGCCCGGCTCATCTTCCTGCAGAAACGATCTGGGCATGTCACTCCCCTTCTTAAACAACTCCAGTGGTTGCCTATCCACCTCCACTCCAAACAAAAACTCCTCACTCTAGGCTTCAAGGCTCTCCATCACCTTGCCCCTTCTTACCTCTCCTCCCTTCTCTCTTTCTACTGCCCACCCCGCACGCTCCGCTCCTCTGCGCCCACCTCCTCACCATCCCTCGGTCTCGCCTATCTGGCCGTCGAGCCCTGGGCCACATCCTCCTGCGGTCCTGGAACGCCCTCCCTCCTCACCTGCGCCAAACTAATTCTCTTCCCCTCTTCAAAACCCTACTTAAAACTCACCTCCTCCAAGAGGCCTTCCCAGACTGAGCTCCCCTTCTCCCTCTACTCCCTCTAGCGCCCCCCCTTCACCTCTCCGCAGCTTAACCCTCTTTTCCCCCCATTTCCCTCTGCTCCTCCCTCTCTACCTTCCCATCCCCTCAGCACTGTACTCGTCTGCTCAACTGTATATATTTTCATTACCCTATTTATTTTGTTAATGAAATGTACATCACCTTGATTCTATTTAGTTGCCATTGTTTTTACCAGATGTTCTTCCCCTTGACTCTATTTATGCCATTGTTCTTGTCTGTCTCCCCCGATTAGACTGTAAGCCCGTCAAACGGCAGGGACTGTCTCTATCTGTTGCCGACTTGTTCATTCCAAGCGCTTAGTACAGTGCTCTGCACATAGTAAGCGCTCAATAAATATGAATGAATAAGGTTGGGCTTGAGGCTGGACCTGGGGCTGAGGTTGGAGCTGGGATTGAGGCTGGGCCTGGGTCAAGGCTGGAGAAGGGGCTGGGGCTTGGGCTGAGGCTGGGTCTCAGGCTGAAGCTGGAACTGGATTTGAGGTTGCCCCTGAGGCTGGAGCTGTGCCTGAGGCTGGAGGGAGGGCTCGGACTGAAGCTAGAACTGAGACTGAGGCTGAGACTGGGGCTGAGCCTGACTCTGGAGATGGTCTGAGCCTGAAGAGAAAGAGTGTTTCTTAGTGGAAAGACCATGGGCCTGGGAATCTTGTCTGCTGTGAGACCTGGGCAAATCACTTTATGCCTAAATTACCTTAACTGCAAAATGGTGATTAGGACTTCGAGCCCCATGTGGGACAGGGACTGTGTCCAATCTGATTAGCTTGTATCTACCCAAGCGCTGAGTACAGTGCCTGGCACAAAGTGTTTAACAAATGCCATTTTTAAAACGCTGAAGCTGGGGATGGAGCTGAAGCTGAGATTGAGCCTGGGGCTGGGGCTGAGGCTGGTACTGGAGGCTGGAGGTAAGGCTTGGACTTGGGCTCAGACTGGAGACTGGATCTGGGGCTGAAACTGGAGATGAGACTGAAGCTGGAGCTAAGGCTGAGGCTGGAGCTGAGGCTGGAGCTGGAGCTGAGGCTGGAGCTAGGTTTATGGCTGGAACTGGGACTGGTGTTGGAGCTGGGGCTAGGCTTGGGGCTAGGTTGGAGCTAAGTTTAGGGCTGTAGTTGGAGGTGGTGCTGGTGCTGAGGTTATAGTTGGGGCTGGGGCTGGAGCTGAGACTGGAGCTCCAGCTGGAGCTGAGGCTGGAGCTGGGCCTGAGCTTGAGGCTGAACCTGGGGCTAGGGCTGAGACCAGGGCTGAGGATGGAACTGGGGTCTAGGGTTGAGCCTTAAGCTAGACCTGAGGATGAAGCTGGACCTGGGGTTGGGACTGGAGCTGGAGATGGAGCTGGAGTTGGAACTGCAGCTGGGGCTGAGGTTAAGGCTGAGGCAGGGCCTAGTGTTGAGACTGTAGTTGAGGTTGGGTCTGCGGCTGAATCTGGAGCTGAGGTTGGACCTGAGGCTGAGCCTGTACCTGGAATGTTCTAGACTGTAAGCCCGTCTTCTAGACTGTAAGCCCATCATGGGCAGGGATTGTCTCTCTTTATTGCTGAATTGTACTTTCCAAGTGCTCAGTACAGTGGTCTGCACACAGTAAGTGCTCAATAAATATGATTGAATGAATGAGGCTGGAGCTGGAGATGAGGCTGAAGTTGGGGCTGAGGCTAGGGCTCGGGCTGAGGCTAGGGCTCGGGCAGAGGCTGGAGCTGGGGCAGAGGTTGGAGCTGGGCTGCGCTGGGCTGGACTGGGCTGGCTGGGCTGTAAGAGCTGGAAAAGGCTGGAGTCGGGTATACTGGATTGGCTGGACTGGGATAATTTGGACCAGCTGAGCTAAATTTGCCTGGGCTGGGCTGGTTTGGGATGAATTGGGCTGGGCTGGAAGGGCTGGGCTAGCCTGGCTGGTTTGAGCTAGGTTGGGGTGGACTGGTCTGGATTGTCTGAGGTGTTTTCCTGGCTGCTGTGCTGGGCTGCACTGTGCTGGCAGGGCTGTTTCTTGGCAGAGTTCGCTGGGCTGGCCTGGCTAGGCTGAAGTGGGCTGGACTGCTGTCTCTCCCCCCCTACAGTCCTAGGAAAGTTTGTTCCCCCCACCCCTGTACAATCCCAAGAGGACTGTGGTTCATTCATTCAATTGTATTTATTGAGTGCTTACTGTGTGCAGAGCACTGTACTAAGCACTTGGGAGAGTACAGTACAACAATAAACAGACATGTTCCCTGACACAATGAGCTTACAATCTAGAGGGAGGGAGACAGACATTAATATAAATAAATAAATTACATATATGTATATAAGTGCTGTGGGGCTGGGAGGAGGGAAGAGCAAAGGGAGCATGTCAGGGCAATACAAAAGGGAGTGGAAGAAAAGGAAAGGGGGGCTTAGTCAGAGAAGGCCTCTTGCAGATGTGCCTTCAATAAGGCTTTGAAGGACGGGAGAGTACTTGTCTGTCAGATTGAGGAGGGAGGGAATTTCCAAGCCAGAGGCGAGGGGCGAGGGGTTGGTGGTGAGGGTTAGGATTAGGGTTAGCATTAGGGTTAGGGTTATAACTAGGGTTAGGGTTCAGGCATTTTTTTGCCCTGGGAGAGTTAGAGAGTTAACAGCATTCTTGGGAATGGAAGAACCCACCCACACAGGCCCCCAGGCATGCTCCTTCAGCCCACAGGAGTTAGGGTTTGGAGTAGGGTTAGAATTAGGGTTATTATTAGGGTAAGGGCTAGGGTTAAGGCTACAGTTAGGATTATGGTAGTTTGTTGCCCTAGGAGAGTTAGAGGGTGAATGGCATTTCTGGGGAGCTGGATGATCCCACACACACTGGCCCCCAGATATGCTTCCACAACCCTGGGGAGTTAGGATTAGGGCTAGGGTTAGGGTTAAGATTAGTGTTAGCATTAGGGCTACGGTTCACAGTCCACCTCCTTTGCTCTTGTGCAGTAGCTGCAGAGTGCTGCTGGCAGAAACCTAGATATCAGGCTGACTTTGTCGGGCAGAGGAGAGGACAGAGTTAAAACATGCAAGGATAAAGTGGACAAAGTTATTTCTCCATACCGATTGACACCCATTCCCATCACCCTCACCAGTTGTTCCAGATGTTTAACTCCCTCCTCAAGCCCTCTGTCCCCCCACCTCCCCCATCCCTTGCTCCTGCTGATCTGGCCACCTGGTTTATTAAGCAAATTAGCACTATCAGGCGTGATCTTCCCAAAATCTCTTCTGCCTTTATGATTAAGATTAGGGATAGGGCTATGGTTAGCATTAGGGTTAGCTTTATGATTAGCGTTAGGTTTAGGGTTAGGTTTATGAATAAGGTTAGGGTTAGGGGGATTTATTGTCCTGGGGGAGCTACAGAGTGAATGGCATTCTCAGTGCTGGAAAAGTACACCCACATAGGCCCTCAGAAAAGCTTCCACCACTCCAGGGAGTTAGGGTTATGGCTAAGGTTAGGGTTAAGGTTATGGTTGAATTAGGGTTAGGATTCAGGTTAGGGCTAGAATCAAAGTTAGGGAAATTGATTGTCCTTCGAGAGGATGAATGACATTCTCGGGTTTAGGGTTAGGTTTAGCTTTTAAGATTAAGGCTGGAGTTTGGACTAGGGATAGGGTTGGGTTTAGGATTAGGGTTAGGGTTAAGGTGAGGGTTAGGGTTACAATTTGGTTTTGGGTTTGAGTTAGGGTTAGGAAAATTTGTTGCCCTGGGTTAGTTACAGAGTGAATGTGCTAGAAGAGCCCACTTTTATGGGTCTCTAAGCAAGCTTCTACAGCCCTAGGGAGTTAGGGTTAGTGTTAGGGCTTTGGTTAGGGCTAGGGTAGGGTTGGGACTAAGGTAAAGAAAAGTATTATCGTTAGAGTTAGTACAATTTGTTGCCCTGGGAAAGTTAAAGGGTGTTTGGCATTCTTGGGGCTGGAAGAGCCCACCAACACTGGACCCCAGGCACGCTTCCACAGGGCCAGGGAGTTGGGTTAGGGTTAGGTAAAGGAATAGGGTTAAGGTTAGGGATAGGGTTAGGGGAATGGGAGAGTTAGAGGGTGAATGGCATTCTCCGAGCTGGAAGAGCCCACTCACACAAGGCCTCAGACATGCTTCTGCAGCCCTGGGGCATTAGGGTTAGGGTTAAGGTTAGGGTTATGGCTAGGGTTAGGATTAGGGTTGGGTTAGGGCTAGGGTTGGGTTAAGGTTAGGATTAGGTTTTGGGTTAGGGGCAGGATCTAGGTTAGGGAAATATGTTGCCCTTGGAAATGAACAAGATAAACAACATTCTTGGGTTTAGGGTTAGGGTTAAGGCTAGTGCTAGGGTTATAGTTAGGTTTAGGGTTAGAGTTAAGGTTAGGGATAGGGATAGGGTTAGAGTTAGGACAATTTGTTGCCTTAGGAGAGGTACAGGGTGAACAGCATTCTCAGCACTGGAAGAGCCCACCCAAATGTTATGGTTATAGATATGGTTAGGGTTAATGTTGGTATTTGTTAAGCGCTTACTATGTGCCGAGCACTGTTCTAAGCGCTGGGGTTGACATAGGGGAATCAGGTTGTCCCACGTGGGGCTCACAGTCTTAATCCCCATTTTACAGATGAGGGAACTGAGGCACAGAGAAGTTAAGTGACTTGCCCACAGTCACACAGCCGACAAGTGGCAGAGCTGGGATTCGAACTCATGAGCCCTGACTCCAAAGCCCGTGCTCTTTCCACTAAGCCACGCTGCTTCTCCAAGGGTTAAGGTTAGGGTTAGGTTAGGGCTAGGGTTAAGATTAGGATTAGGGCAATTTGTTTACCGGGGGATTTACAGAGTGAATAGCACTTTCATAGAGGGAAGAGCTCACCCACATGTGCCTGCAAACCTGCTTCCACAGACCTGGGGAGTTAGGTTGGGGTTAGTTTTGGGGTTAGGGCTGGGACGAGGGCTAGGGCTAGGGCTAGTGTTAATGTTACAATTTTAGTTAAGATTAGCATTAATCTTAGGGTTAGGTTTAGGGGTAGGGTTATGGTTAGGCCTAAGGATAGAGTTTGATCTAGTCTATCCTGTCCCTTTGCCCATAATCTCCCTCCTCAAATCTAACAGAAAATTACTCTCCCCTCCTTCAAAGCCTTATTGAGGGTGCATCTCCTCCAAGAGGCCTTCCCTGAATAAACCCCCTTTTCATCTTCTCTCACTGCGTTCTGCATCGCCCTGACTTGCTCCTTTTGTTCACCCTCCCCATCCCAGCCCCACAGCATTTATATATATATATATGTAACTGCAATTTATTTATATTAATGTTTGTCTCCCATCGTCTAGACTCTAAACTCGTTGTGACAGGGAACATGTCTGTTTATTATTGTATTGTACTCTCCCAAGCGCTTAGGACAGTGCTCTGAACACAGTAAGCACTCAATAAATATGATTGAATGAATGACAAATTGTTGCCCGGGTAGAGTTACCAGGTGAATGAGCTTCTTGGGGTTAGCACTAGGGTTAGGATAGGGCTAGGTCTAGGGTTTACATTAGGGTTAGAGTTAAATTTACAGCTAGGTTTAGGACTAGGGTTATTGTTATGGTTAGGGCTTAGGGTTAGGGGCAGGGATAGCGTTAGGGTTAGGGCAATGTTTTGCCCTTGAAGAGTTACAGGTTGAACAGCATTCTTGTGACTGGAAGAGCCTATCCTCACAAGCCCCCAGATATACTTCTGCATTACCGGGCAATTGAGGTTGGGATTATGGTTAGGGTTAGGGTAAATTTAGGATTAGGGCTAATGCGATTCATGGTCAGGATAAGGGTTAGGGTGAGGGTCAGGTTTAGGGTTAGAATGAAGCCTAGAGCTACGGTTAGAATTAGGATTAAGGTTAAAGTTAGGATTAGAATTAGGGCAATTTGTTGTCCTGCAAGAGTTACAGCATTAACATATTAGGATTAGCATTAGGGTTGGGATTAAGGTTAGGCCTAGGGTTAGGTTTAGGGCTGGGGCTAGGGTTAGCATTTTGGTCAGAGGTTAGGGTGAGGGATAGGGATATTGTTAGAGTTAGGGCAATTAGTTGCCCTTGGAGAGTTACAGAGTGAACAGCATTCTTACAGATGGAAGTGCCCACCCACATGAGCCCCCAGAGATGCTTCTGCAGCCCCGGGCAGTTAAGGTTAGGACTAGGGTTAGCTTTAAGTTAATGGTCAGGGCTAGGGATAGGATTAGGGCAATTTCTTGTCCTGAGATATTTAAAGGGTGAAATGCATTCTCAGGGTTAGGATTAGGGTTAGTGTTAGGTTTAGGGCTAGGGTTAGTACTAAGGCTAGGGTTAGGGTTAAATTTAGAGCTAAGGTTAGGGTCAGGGTTTGAATTACAGTGAATTTTAATGTTAGAGGCAGGGGTAGGGTTGGGTTATGGTTAGGGTAAAGGTTAGGTTAACTATATGGTTAGTGCTACGTTAAGGGACGGGTTTAGGTCTAGAGTTAGGTTTAGGGTTAGCACAAAGGTTAGGTCTAGGTTTGGATTAGAGTTAGGGCGAGGCCTAAGGTTAGGGATAGGACTAGGGCTAGTGTTGGGTTAGGTTGAGGGTATACTCTCCCAAGTGCTTAGTATAGTGCTCGGCACTATAGCACTATAGTACAGTACAGTATACTACACTAAGTACACTATACTACAGTAAGTGCTCAATACATATGATTGAATGAATAAATACGATTGAATGAATGAATCATGAAGGCTAAGGATAGAGTCAAAGGTTAGGGTTGGGGTTAGAGTTGGGGCTAGGGACTGAGTAGGATAAACGGTAGGTTTGGGGTTAGAGTTAGAACAATCTGATGTCCGGCAAAAGTTAGAGCATGAATGGCATTCTTGGGGTTTGGAGAGACCAACCAAATGTGTACCCACATGTGATTCGGAGCAGCAGTTATTTAGGGTTAATGCATTAGGGTTATGTTTAAGGTTAGGGTTACAGTTAGGGTGAGGTTTAGATTTAGGGTTAGTGCTAGCATTAGGGTTAGGACTATTTGTTGCCCTGAGAGAGTTCCAGGGTGAACAACATTCTTGGGCCTGGAAGAGCCCACACACATGGGTCCCCAGACATGCCTCCACAAGCTCGGGGAATTAGGGTTAGGGTTACTGTTATTCATTTATTGATTCAATCATATTTGTTGAGTGCCTACTGTGTGCAGAAGACTGTACTAAGTGCTTGGGAGAATACAATATAATAATAGACACATTCACATTCCCTGCCCATAATGAGCTTGCAGTCTAGAGCTGGGGAGACAAACACTAACACAAATAAATAAATTACAGATGTGTACATGGGGGGCTGGAAGAGAAATGAACACCAGGAGCAAGTCAGGGTGACGCAGAAAGGAGTGGGAGAAAAGGAAAGGGGGGCTTAGTCAGGGAAGGCCTCGTGGAGGAGATGTGCCATTAAAAAAGCTTTGAATTGGGGGAGACTAATTGTCTGTTGGATTGAGGAGGGAGGGTATTCCAGGCCAGAGGCAGGATGTGGGCAAGGGTTTGGTGACGGCATAGATGAGATCAAGGCACAGTGAGAAAGTTAGCATTAGAGGAGTGAAGTGTGCAGGCTGGGTTGTAGTAGGAGAGTAGTGAGGTGAGGTAGGAGGGGGCAAGGTAAATGAGTGTTTTAAAGCCAGTGGTGAGGAGTTTTTGTTTAATGCAGAGGTGGATGGGCAACCACTGGAGTTTTTTGAAGATTGGGGTGACAAGTCTGAACGTTTTTGTAGAAAAATGAACCTGACAGCAGAGTGAAGTATGAACTGGAGTGGGGAGAGACAGGAGACTGGGAGGTTAGCAAGGAGGCTGATGCAGTAATCCAGGTGGGATAGGATGAGTGATTGTATTAACATGGTACGGGTTTGGATGGAGAGGAAAGGGCGGATTTTAGCAAGGTTGTGAAGGTGGAATCAACAGGATTTAGTGATGGATTGAATATGTGGGTTAAATGAGAGAGAGGAGTCAAGGATAACACCAAGGTTAGGGGCTTGTGAGATAGGAAGGATGGTGGTGACATCTACAGTGTTGGGAAAGTCGGAGGAGGACAGGGTTTGGGAAGGAAGATAAGGAGGTCTGTTTTAGACATGTTAAGCTTGAGGCTACGGGAGGACATTCAAGTAGAGATGTCTTGAAGGCAGTGGTTAGGGTTAGGGTCAAAGTTTGGTTAGGTTTAGCGTTAAGGCTATGGTTAGGGTTGGGTTAGGTTTATGGTTACGGTTAAGGTTACAGTTAGGGTCAGGGCTGGGTTAGGTTTAGAGTTAGTTATGGTTAGAATTAGGGTTGGGGTTAGGATATAGAGTTGAATTTAGGATTAGGATTAGAGTTAGGTTTAGGTTTAAGGCTAAAACCAGTGTTAGGTTTAGGATTAGGGCTAGGGTTAGTGTTACTTCTCTAGTGTTAGTGTTAGTTCTCTCATCATATCCTGACTGGATTACTGCATCAGCCTCCTTTCTAACCTCCCATCTTCCTGTCTTTCCCCACTTCAGTCTCTACTTCACTCTGCTGCCTGGATTATCTTTCTACAGAAATGTTCTGGGCATGTCACTCCCCTCCTCAAAAATATCCAGTGGTTGCCTATCAACCTGCACATGAAGCAAAAACCCCTCATTATTGGCTTCAAAGCTTTCCATTACCTTGCCCCCTTCTACCTCGCCTCCCTTCTCTCCGTCTACAGCCCAACCTGCACACTCCGCTCCTCTACCACTAACCTCCTCACTGTGCCTCATTCTCGCCTGTTCTGCCATCAACCCCTAGCCTACATCCCACCTCCGGCCTGGAATGCCCTCCCTCCTCACATTTGCCAAACTAGCTCTCTTCCCCTCTTCAAATTGAAGCCCCTACTGAGAGCTCACCTTTTCCAGGAGGCCTTCCCAGACTGAGCCCCCCTTTTTTCTCTGCTCCTCCTCCCCTACCCATCGCCCCGACTCCCTCCTTCTGCTCTACCCCCTTCCGTCTCCACGGCACTTGTGTATATTTGTACATATTTATTACTCTATTTTATTAATGATGTCAATATATCTATAATTCTATTTATCTGTTTGATGGTATTGATGCCCGTCTACTTGTTTTGTTGTCTGCTTCCTCTTTCTAGTCTGTGAGCCCACTGTTGGGTGTGGATTGTCACTATCTGTTGCCGAATTTTACTTTCCAAGCACTTAGTACAGTGCTCTGCACACAGTAAACGCGCAATAAATACAATTGAATGAATGAGTGAATGAATGTTAGGGTTGGGGCTAGGTCTAAGGTTAGGATCAGGGTTAGGGTTAGATTTAAGGTAATCTGTTTTCCTAGAAGAGTTTCAGGGTGAAGGGGGTGGGAGGCAAAGAGTACGGTGCAGAGGGCTGCGGTGAAGATCTAGGGGGCAGAGATATGAGGGGCAGAGAATATGGAGCCAGAAAGCAGGCAGGGGTGGACAGGGAACAGGGTGCCAAAACCACAGAATTAGGGGGCCAGATATTGGGGGCTAGAGAACAGGGGGCCACAGAACAGGGGAACAGATTTCAGGGGGAAGAGAGCAAAGGGGCAGAGATCAAGGGGGCAGAGAGCAGGGGGCCAGAGAACTGGGGAGCAGCGCTCTGAGAGGCAGAAAGCAAGAGGCCAGAGAGCAGGGGGGCAGAGAGCAGAGGGAAGAAAGCCGGGGGGAAAGACCTGGGGGGCTGAAGGATGGGGGACAAAGAGATCAGAGGACCGAGAGATTGGGGGACACAAATATGGGGGCAGAGAATAAGATTGCTGAGAGCTTGGAGGGCTGAGAGTTGGGAGTGGGTGAGAGAGGAGCATGTGGCTAAGGGTGGGGTCCAAAAATAGGGACAGAAAACAGGGGGGCAAAGAGCTGGAGGGGGTGAGAGCTTTGGGGGGCTGAGAGCTGTGGTAGCTGAGAGCTGGGGGGGCAGAGAGCGGGGCGGCCAAGAGTGTGTGGCAGAGAGCGGGGTTCAGAAAATGGAGGACAGAGAACAAGGGAGCAGAGACCAGGGGGACAGATTGGGGACAGAAGAATGGGGGACAGAGACCGGGGGTGGAGAACTGTAATGGCAAATGCTGTCGAGTTGCCCAGTCCCGCCGTAACGGGACGATCTAGAGATTCCGGAAAAGGAAGCAGACCACGACAGTCAGGCTTAGTTAGTTATATATAAGTGGTTTATTTGGGGAACTTACTTATGGGACAGTCCGTGGTGGCTGGCGGACTTGGAGAGATCACACTGCACCCCCTCCTGGTTGGGGCTTTCCCTTTATAGGCCACGCGACATCACGAGAACGCAAACAACTTACATAAGGTGTTTCAGCCCTTTCTGCACATGCCTAAGGCACATACCATAGCAGCAAAGGTGCAGTGGTGCGTATGACTCGGCCTTCAAACTATGGCGGGTCAGAGCCGGGGCACAACAACCCCTAGACTCCACCCCTTCTGACCCGCTCATACAATCTTAGTACAGTAGTCTTCTGCAAGGGTCCCTGAGCGGTTCACAAGGGGCTTTACTGTCAGGGAGATAGCTTGTTGCCAACAGAAGTTGGCAACAACAATATATACCCATACAAATGAGGAGCAGAATGGCCCCTGCACAAATATCAGCAAAAAAAACAGAGCAGGTAGCATTACAACATCCACCCCTCCACAGCTGTAACCACTCATCAATACTATCTGGGAGAGAAGAGAGGTGTTCTACTTTCTGGCACAGTGTTCTTAATATTGAGTCACATTGCCCTCCTCATCTAGGATGTACACACAACACATGCTCACATCCCTCCATGGGCAGTGCTTAGGATGTCAAAGGTCATGCGGTTCTGTAACATAACTCACTGCATTTGTTCCACCTTGATATTAAGTAGGGATAACTATTATTCAAAGCAGCTCGTAAAGGCATTTAAAGCTTCTACTTGCATCATTACAGTTCTAGACCTATCCCAGGGGTGAACACATTTAGGAGGTGGTTATACCAACAGAATGACTTCCTGGTCCAACGAGCCCAAACAAGGGGCAGATTCAAACTGTGGCCAACAGGCGCCTGTGTACTTGCCACTGGGTGAATACATACCCCAAGATGCATTGGCCCATTCGTGCTGCAGGTAGCCGTGGCTACAGATAAGACCTGCAGCTCCACTGTGTCCCATTCAGGGCCAAATGGACTAGGGTCATCTCGGACCCGTTCTTCGAGCCAGGCCAGTGTGTACCTTTCATCCACCAGGATTGATTACACGACGCCTGGTGAATCTAAGGCATGGGCCAACAGTGTGACACAGCCACATTTATACACTGTGCTGGGTTCTCATGTTGTTCCCAACAAACTGTGGCAGAAACGGCTAGCTGCCCAGATTCTGCCATGACCCATATCCAAACAGCTTCGGAGCTGGTCTGGTTGCTGTTAAAGGTGCGATTGTGTCCAGGTCTTTGGTCTTCCATTGTCCACAGGCTGGCAGTAGTGTTGTCCCAAGCTTGTACAGTCCTCCAATCGGTCCCACGCAGGGGGAGACACCCACCACAGGAGGCCCTACGTGCTGGACACTGGCAGGTGGGCACACACCCAGTAATCTGACTGGTTCATCGCAGAAGCTATGGTACTCACCCAGTGGAGGAAGCTACAGGTTGTAGGGCCAGATATACAGCATATAACTGCTTCTCAATAGCGGTATATCGTTCCTCTGCTCCCTTCCATACTTGTGACCCTAAATAATAATAATAATGTTGGTATTTGTTAAGTGCTTACTATGTGCAGAGCACTATTCTAAGCGCTGGGAGAGATACAGGGTAATCAGGTTGTCCCACATGAGGCTCACAGTTAATCCCCATTTTACAGATGAGGGAACTGAGGCACAGAGAAGCTAAGTGACTTGCCCACAGTCACACAGCTGACAAGTGGCAGAGCTGGGATTCGAACCCATGAACTCTGACTCCCAAGCCCGGGCTCTTTCTACTGAGCCACGCTGCATCCAGCCCAGTCGGACATAAGGTCCATCCCATGCCAGTATCAACGACATGGACGTTCAGAGAGAATGGGGCTTGGGTATGCAGGTGCCTAGAGCCTCTACCTGTGCTACCAGCACCTTAACCTTTTCAAATTGCTGCTGAACAGGTCCCCAGTCCCATTGGGCTCCCCTCTTTACCAGAGCTTTGCGCTAGATGAGGGACGAAGTCCTGCCAGTATCCCACTAGGCCCAAAAAAGTTTATACCTCTTTGACGGTGGTTGGGACTGGGTATTTCTGTATCTTATCAATGACAATCCGTGGCATTACCCACGTCTTACCTGACCGGCCAAAAACGTGACCAACGTACCGGGCCCCTGGATTTTGTCGGGGTTTACTTCCCATCCTCTGGTTCGTAGGTGTGCCACAAGGGCGCTCGATACATCCTGCAAACACAGAAGGGCTGTCCGCAGTTAGCATGATGTCAACAATATAACGCACCCAGGGCACATCCCTAGGGAATGGGAACCTTTCCAAATCTCTGGCCACCAAATTACATCAAATGGTGGGGCTATGGACATATCCTTGGGAGAGAACTTGGAAAGTCCATTGCCTCCCTTCCCATGTTAAGGCAAACTGGTCCTGAGACCTGGGGTATGGCTGTTCCAGGTCCAGGGAAAACAAGACACATCACCATGGATTAAGGTACATTTTGCTCTGGTGTCTGCCAGGGCTAGGACCCGCTGCTTAGTGGGTCACCATCCCTGCATGGGGGCCTCAGGGCTCCCACCAGGGCCTGAACTTGGGGAAAACCATGGGTCTACCCCTAGCGGAGGGGCTGGGCTAAGAACCACCCCTCCTCCGCCACCACCCTTAGGGGAGGGGCTGGGATGAGAACCAGCCCTCCCCCGCCACCTCCACCTCTTCTACCATCGCGGGGGCGGGAAGGAGCCGGCAGCAGGGCCGAATCTAAGGGTCGAAACTGCTGTGGCGGGCGTAGCCATTTCGACCAGCTCATTATGACTACAGTAGGTTGTTGATCAATCTGTTCTCGCGGGGTTCCCGCACAAAGGAGATCGCTCCACATCTGTCTGGGGCTGACCCTCATGGCCCCCCGCCCACTACCGCATCGGGATAGGTTCTGGGGCCTGTCGGTCTCTCCCGCGGACGGGACCATCCTGGCTCTTCTCCCGCCCGCTCCACCTCGCCTTGATCTGCCCCACCTCGCCTAGATCCACCCCACAATCTCGTTGGTGCACTCACTAGCCAAGCGGCTAGAGTCTCTCGCCCCTTCTGTTGGAACCGAGAGGCAAACTGTATCAGCTCTGCCGGGGCGTAATCCCAAACGGTCACATTCTCCTCCATGCCATTCCGATCCCTTCCCCCATCGTCAGCAACGCGCTGTTCCTCAAACTTTCGCGTCACGATGGGGCGTGCCCTCGCCGGGCACAGACCAGTACAGGGTTGGCCATCCTCCTCAGTTACTATCACCTCGTCTTCCTCCTCCGTGTCCTCACTGTCCGCCTCCCAAGACTTCCAGGTCTTCGCATCCCCCTCCGGGCGCGCCCAGATAGTGTGCACCCGCGGGCGGGGCACCCTGCCATCCCCCACCCGCACCAATCTAAACGCACACACGTCCCGTTCCTGGGCCAACTCGTCTCATCTCTGAGCTGTTTCTCCGTCTAATACCTCTGCCTGCATTTGTGCAAACATCCTAGCAGCCCACAAAAGGGACCAGGCTGCAGCCGCGGCCCCTCAGCGCCATTCTTTCGACTGGGACATCCCCGCTTTTTCCGTCAGGAGGCTTACTAACTCAGCGGGTATCCCGGCTGCGGCCCCTCGGCGCCATTCTCTCAACTGGGACGTCCCCGCTTCCTCTGTCAGGAGACTTACTGACTCAGCGGGGGTCCAGGCTGCGGTCTCGCGGCCCATTCTTTCGACTGGGACATCCCCGCTTCTTCCGTCAAGAGGCTTACTAACTCAGTGGGGATCCCGGCCGCGGCATCTCGGCGCCATTCTCTCGACAGAGGCGTCCCCGCTTCCTCCGTCAGGAGGCTTACTGATTTAGCGGGAGTGGTGGGAGCCTCTCCGTACTCCCGTGGGGGCCCGCAGGCATCTGAGACACGAGCTCCCCCGCCCCACATTAATGTGGATAGCCATTCCGGGATTTTCCCTGGCAGAGTCCCTTTCCCCATGCTTCCTTTTTCGGAATCCTGCCGACTACGCCAATTGTAATGGCAAATGACGTCAAGTTGCCCAGTCCCGCCGTAACGGGATGATCTAGAGATTCCGGAAAAGGAAGCAGACCACGACAGTCAGGCTTAGTTAGTTATATATAAGTGGTTTATTTGGGGAACTTACTTACAGGACAGTCCGTGGTGGCTGGCGGACTTGGAGAGATCACACCGCACCCCTACTGGCTGGGGCTTTCTCTTTAATAGGCCACAGGACGTCACGAGAACGCGCGAACAATTTACATAAGGTGTTTACCAGCCCTTTCTGCGCATGCCGAGGGCGCATTGACATCAGCAGCGAAGATGCAGCAGTGCGCATGACTCGGCCTTCAAACTATGGCGCGTCAGAGCCGGGGCAGAACAACCCTTACAAGAAGGGTTTGGGGCCAGGCCTGGAAGGCGAAAGCTGGGGGGCCAAACCTAAAATGAGAAGGCTTCGGGGCCATGCCGGGAAGGCAAAGGTGGGGAGGCCAAATTTGGAACGCGAATGCTTTGGGGCCAGGCTGGGAAGGAAAAGGCTGCGGGGGAGGAGGGGGCAAACCTGGAAAACGAAGGCTTCGGGGCCAGGTCGGAAAGGCAAAAGATGGGCGGGGGGGGCAAACCTGGGACGTGAAGGGTTTGGGGCCAAACCTGGAAGGCAAAGGTGTGTGTGTGTGTGTGGGGGCAAACCTGGAACAATAATTATAATAATAATGTTGGTATTTGTTAAGTGCTTACTATGTGCAGAGCACTGTTTTAAGCGCTGGGGGAGATACAGGGTAATCAGGTTGTCCCACGTGAAGCTCACAGTCTTCATCCCCATTTTACAGATGAGAGAACTGAGGCACGGAGAAGTGAAGTGACTTGCCCACAGTCACACAGCTGCCAAGTGGCAGAGCCGGTGAGGGTTCGGGGCCAGGCCTGGAAGGCAAAGGCGGGGGGGGGGCCCAACCTGGAAGGCAAAGGTGGGGGGCCCCAACCTGGAACGAGAAGGGTTTGGGGCCAAACCTGGAAGGCAAAGGTGGAGGGGGGGCAATCTGGAATGAGGAGGGTTAGGGGCCAAACCTGGAAGGCAAAGGCAGAGGGGCAAACCACGAACGGGAAGGGTTCGGGGCCAGGCCTGGAAGGCAAAGGTGGGGTGGCCCCAAATTGGAATGAGAAGGGTTCGGGGCCAAACCTGGAAGGCAAAGGCAGGGCGAGGGGGCAAACCTGGAACGAGAAGGGTTTGGGGCCAGGCCAGGAAGGCAAAGGTGGAGGGGCCCCAATATGGAATGAGAAGGGTTCGGGGCCAGGCCTGGAAGGCAAATGTGGGGGGATCGAATCTGGAAAGAGAAGGGTTTGGGGCGAGGATGGGAAGGCAAAGGCAGGAGTGGCAAACCTGGAACGAGAAGGGTTTGGCGCCAGGCCTGGAAGGCAAAGTCGGGGGCGGGGTCCAACCTGGAACAAGAAGGGTTCGGGGCCAAACCTGAAAGGCAAAGGTTGGGGTGCCAACCTGGAATGAGAAGGGTTCGGGGCTAAAGCTGGAAGACAAAGGTGGCGGGGGCGGTGTGGGCAAACCTGGAACGAGAAAGGTTCAGGGCCAAACCTGGAAGGCAAAGTCGCCCCCGCCCCCCGCAACCGTCTCCCCTACTTTCCCATCCTTCCCTGCAGTTTCCTCAGAGGCGATCTCCTCCCTCCTCGCAAGTGCCACCCCCTCCACCTGTGCTTCGGACCCCATTTCCGCTCACCTTATAAAAACCATCGCCCCTTCCCTCCTCCCCTCCTTAACTTCTATCTTTAACCGCTCACTCTTCAATGGCCTCTTCTCCTCTGCCTTCAAACATGCCCATGTCTCCCCCATCCTAAAAAAACCCTCTCTCAACCCCACTTCCACTTCCAGTTATCTCCCTATCTCCCTAGTACCCTTCCTTTCCAAGCTCCTAGAACGAGTCGTCTACACTTGCTGCCTAGAATTCCTTAATTCCAACTCTCTCCTGGACCCCCTCCAATCTGGCTTCCGTCCCCTCCCCTCCACCAAGACTGCTCTCTCAAAGGTCACCTATGACCTCCTTCTTGCCAAATCCAATGGCTCCTACTCTATCCTAATCCTCGACCTCTCAGCTGCCTTTGACACTGTCGACCATCCCCTTCTCCACACCTTATCTCACCTTGGCTTCACGGACTCCGTCCTCTTCTGGTTCTCCTCTTATCTTCCTGGCCGTCCATTCTCAGTCTCCTTCGCAGGCTCCTCCTCCCCCTCCCATCCTCTAACTGTAGGGGTTCCTCAAGGGTCAGTTCTTGGTCCTCTTCTGTTCTCCATTTACACTCACTCCCTTGGTGAACTCATTCATTCCCACTGCTTCAACTATCATCTCTATGCAGATGACACCCAAATCTACATCTCCACCCCTGTTCTCTCCCCCATCTTCAGGCTCGTATCTCCTCCTGCCTCCAGAACATCTCCACTTGGATGTCTGCCTGCCACCTAAAACTCAACATGTCCAAAACTGAGCTCCTTATCTTCCCTCCCAAGCCCTGTCCTCTTCCTGACTTCCCTATCACTGTGGATGGTACGACCATCCTTCCTGTCTCTCAAGCCCGCAACCTTGGTGTCATCCTTGACTCGGCTCTCTCATTCACCCCACACATCCAATTTGTCACCATGGCCTGCTGGTCTCACCTTTATAATATCGTTAAGGTCTGCCCTTTCCTCTCCATCCAAACGGCTATCTTACTGGTGCAGGCTCTCATAATATCCCGGCTGGATTATTGTGTCAGCCTTTTCTCTGATCTCCCTTCCTCCTGTCTCTCCCCGCTCCAGTGCCCAGATCTTCATTCCATGCCCAGATCATCTTCCTGCAGAAACGCTCTGGGCATGTTACTACCCTCCTTAAAAACCTCCAGTGGTTGCCTATCAACCTCCGCACGAAACAAAAACTTCTCACTCTAGGCTTCAAGACTCTCCATCACCTTGCCTCCTCCTACCTCTCTTCACTTCTCTCTTTCTACTGCCCATCCCGCACGCTCTGCTCCTCTGCCTCTCACCTTCTCACTGTCCCCCGTTCTCGTCTATCCCGCCATCGACCCCTGGCCCACATCCTCCCGCTGTCCTGGAATGCCCTCCCCCCTCACCTCTGCCAAACTAACTCTCTTCCCCTCTTCAAAACCCTACTGAGAGCTCACCTCCTCCAAGAGGCCTTCCCAGACAGAGCTTCCCCTTTTCCCTCTGTTTCCTCTGCTGCCTCTCTGCCCCCCCTTCACCTCTCCTCAGCTAAGCCCCCTTTCCCCCCTTTCCCTTTGCTCCTCTCCCTCTCCCTTCCCCTCAGCACTGTGCTTATTTGTTCATTTATATATATTTTTATTACCCTATTTATTTTGTTAACGAGGTTTACATCCCCTTGATTCTATTTATTGCTACTGTTTTTGTCTGTCTCCCCTGATTAGACTGTAAGCTCGTCAATGGGCAGGGATTGTCTCTATCTGTTTGCTGAATTGTACATTCCAAGCACTTAGTACAGTGCTCTGCACATAGTAAGAGCTCAATAAATACTATTGAATGAATGAATGGAACAAGAAAGGTTCGGGGCCGGGCCTGGGAGACAAAGGTGGGGGGAATCAAACCTGGAAAGAGAAGGGTTCAGCGCCAGGCTTGGAAGGCAAAGGCGGGGTGGGCCCAACCTGGAATGAGAAGGGTTCGGTGCCAAACCTGGAAGGCAGTGGCCGGGTTGGGGGCATAACTGGAATGAGAAGGATTTGGGGCCAGGCCTGGAAGGCAAAGGTGGGGTGGGCCCAACCTGGAAGGAGAAGGGTTCGGGGCCAGGCCTGGAAGGCAGGGCGGTGGTGTACAACCTGGAGGGCAAAGGCGTGTGGGCCCAACCTGGAATGCAAAGGGTTAAGGGCCAAACCTGGACAGCAAAGGTGGGGGGCCCAAACCTGGAACGAGAAGGGTTTGGGGCCAGGCCTGGAAGGCAAAGGGCCCGGGGTCCCAACCTGGAATGAGAAGGTTTCATGGCCAGGCCTGGAAGGCCTAGAAGGGGGGGCCCAACCTGGAAGGCAAAGGCGGGGTGGCCCAACCTGGAACGAGAAGGGTTCGGGACCAGGCCAGGAAGGCAAAGGTGGGGGGACCTAACCTCTAACGAGAAGAGTTTGGGGCCAGGCCGGGAAGTCAAAGGCGGAGGGGCCCAACCTAGAACGAGTAGAGTTCGGGGTCTAGTACAATAAATGTACAGGGTCAGGCCGGAAAGGCAACCTCGTATGAGAAGAGTTCAGGGCCAGGCCTGGAAGGCAAAGCCTTGGGGATCAAACCTGGAATGAGAAGGCTTTGGGGCCAGGTCGGGAAGGCAAAGGCAGGGGGTCCAACCTGGAAAGCAAAGGTGGGGGTGCCCAAACTGGAATGAGAAGCATTCGGGGCCAAACCTGGAAGGCAAAGGCAGGGGGAACAAACTTGGAATGAGAAGGATTCAGGGCCAGGCCTGGAAGGCAAAGGCAGGGGGAACAAACCTGAAAAGAGAAGGCTTCAGGGTCAGGCCTGGAAGGCAAAGCCGGGGGGGATGGAGTGGGGGCCCAACCTAGAACAAAAATGGTTCGGCACCAGGCCTGGAAGCCAAAGCCTGGGGTGGGGGGGAGAGGGGTCCCAACTTGGAACGAGAAGGGTTCAGGGCCAGGCTTGGAAGTCAAAGGCGGTGGGGGCCCAACTTGGAACAAGAAGGGATCGGGCCCAGGCCTGGAAGGCCAGGGGGGGTCAAACCTGGAAGGCAAAGGTGAGGGGGGCCAAACCTGGAATGAGAAGGATTCGGTGCCAAGCCTGGAAGGCAAAGGCTGGGGGGTCAAACCTGGAATGAAAAGGCTTCGGAGCCAGGTCTGGAAGGCAAAGGCTGGAGGCCAAACTTGGAACGAGAAGGCTTCGGAGTCAGGCCGAGAAGGCAAAGGCTGGGGGGCCAAACCTGGAAGGTGAAGGCTTCGGGGCCAGGCCAGGAAGGCAAAGGTTAGGCAAGGAGTAAAGTTTAGGTTAGGGGAAAGGTTAGGCTAGGGAAAAGAATAGGACAGGGGAAAAGGTTAACTAAGGGAAAAGTTTAAGTCGGGGAATAGGTTATGCTAGGGGAAAAGGTAAGGCCAGGGGGAAAGGTTAGGCCAGGGAAAGGTAAGCCTTCGGGAAAAGGGTAGGTTAAGTGTAAATGTTAGGTTAGTTGAAAAGCAGGTTAGGCAAGGTGAAAAGCTTAGGCTAGGGGAAAAGGTTAGGCCAGGGAAGAGGTTAGGCTGGGGAAAAACTTAGGTCATGGAAAAAATTAGGCTGGGGAAAAGGTTAGGCAAGAGGACAGGGTTAGGCAAGGGGAAAAGGTTAGGCTGTGGAAAGGTTTATGCCAGGGAAAAGGTTAGATCATGAAAAAGGTTAGGCTGCGGAAAGGTTTATGCCAGGGAAAAGATTAGGTTATGGAAAAGGTTAGGCCAGAGGAATTAGGCCAGAGGAATAAGTTAGGCTAGAGGACAAGGTTAGGTGAGGGGAAAAGCTTAGGCCAGGGAAGAGGTTAGGCTATGGAAAATGGATAAGCTAGGGGAAAGGGTTAGGCCAGGGGAAAGATTAGGCAAGTGAAAGGTTAGGCTGGGGGGAAAAGGTTAGGCTAGGGGAAAAGGTTAGGCAAGGTGAAAAGTCTAGGTTAGGGAAAAAGGTTAGGCTAGGGGAAAAGGTTAGGCCAGGGAATAGGTTAGGCTATGGGAATTGGATAACTTAAGGGAAAAGCTTAGGCCAGGGGAAAGATTAGGCAAGGGAAAGGTTAGGCTATGGGGAAAAGGTTAGGCTAGGAGAATAGGTTAGCCTAGGGGAACAGATTAGGCTAAGGAAAAAGGTTAGGCTAGGGGGAAAGAATAGGGTAGGAGAAAGATTAGACTAGGGGAAAACATTAGGCTATGGGAAACCATTAGGCTAGGGGAAAAGGTTAGGCTAGCTGGGCCAGGGAGAAAGTTAGGCTAGGGAGAAGGTTAGGCTAGGGTAAAACTTTAGGCTGGGGAAAAGGATATGCCAGGGCAAAGGTTAGGCCAGGGGAAAAGGTTAGGGCAGGGGAAAAGGTTAGGGCAGGGGAAAATGTTACATCAGGGAAAAGTTTAGGCCAGAGGAACAGGTTAGCCTAAAAGAAAAGGTTAGGCCAAGGGAAAAGTTAGGCTATGGGAAAAGGTTAGGCTAGGTGTAAAGGTTAGGTTGGGGGTAAAGATTAGACTAGGGGAAAAGGTAAGGCCTGGGGAAAACCTTAGGCCAAGGAAAAAGGTTAGGCCAGCAGAAAATGTTAGGCCAAGGGAAAAGATTAGTCTATGGGAAATGTTTAGCCTTGGGGAAAAGTTTAGGCCAGATAGAAGGTTAGACCAGGGAGAAGTTTAGGCTAGGGGAAAAGGTAAGGCTAGGGGAAAAGGTAAGGCTAGGGGAAAAGGTAAGGCTAGGGGGAAAGGTTAGGCTAGGGAAAGGTTAGGTTAGGTGAAAAGGTTAGGCCAGGGGAAACGGTTAGGCCAGGGGAAAAGTTAAGGCTAGGGGAAAAGGTAAGGCTACGCAAAAAGGTTAGGCCAGGGGAAAGGTTTAAGCCAGAGAAAAGCTAATGCTAGGGGAAAAGGTTAGGCCAGTGGAAAAGAATATGCTAGGAGAAAGGGTTAGGTAGGTCTAAAGGTTAAGTTAGGGGAAAAGCTTAGGCTAGGGGAAAGGGTTAGGATAAGGGAAAGGTTGGCCTAAGGGAAAAGATTAGAATAGGGGAAAAGTTAAGGCTAGTGGAAAAGGTTAGGCCAGGGGAAAAGATTAGGGTAGAGGAAAAGGTTAGGCTAGAGCAAAGGTTAGGCAAGGGGAAAGGTTGGGCTAGGTGTAAATGTTAGGGGAAAAGTTTAGGCTAGGGGTAAGAGTGAGGCTGGGGAAAAGGATAGGTCAGGGGAAAAGGTTGGGCCAGGGGAAAGGTTTAGGCCAGAAGAAAGATTTAGGCCAGGGGAAAGGTTTAGGCCAGGGGAAAAGTTAGGCCACGAAAAAAGGTTAGACTAGGCAAAAGAATTAGGCTAGGGAAAAAGGTTAGTCTAAGGGAAAAGTTTAGGCTAGGGGAAAATATTAAGGTTGGAGGAAAAGGATAGGCTAGGGGAAAGGTTAGGCTACAAGAAAAGGTTAGGCTAGGGGAAAAGGTTAGGCTGGGGAAAAGGTTAGCCCAGGGGAAAAGTTTAGGCTAGAGGAAAAGGTTAGGCCAGGGGAAAAGGTTAGGCCAGGGGCAAAGGTTAGTTTATGGGAAATGATTAGGCTAGGGGAAAAGGTTAGGATAGCTGAAAAGGTTAGCATATGGGAAAATGTTAGGCCAGGGAGAAGGTTAGGCTAGGGGAAAAGGTTAGACCGCGGAAAAGTTTATGCCAGGAAAAATGGTTAGGGCAGGGGAAAATGTTAGGTCAGGAAAAAGGTTAGGCTAGGGGAAAGAGGCTAGGGAAAAAGGTTAGGTCAGGGGAAAGGGTTAGGCCAGGGGAAAAGGTTAGTCTATGAGAAATGGCTTGGCTAGGGGAAGAGGATAGGCTACAGGAAAAGGTTAGGCCAGGGGGAAAAGTTAGGCCAGGGAGAAGGTTAGGCTAGGGGAAAACTTTAGGCTAGGGGAAAAGGATACGCCAGGGAAAAGGTTAGGCCAGGGGAAAAGGTTAGGGCAGGGGAAAAGTTTACGGCAGGGGAAAATGTTACATCAGGGAAAAGGTTAGTCTAGAGGAACAGGTTAGGCTAAAAGAAAAGGTTAGGTTAAGGAAAAGGTTAGGCCAGGGGAAAGGTTAGGCTACGGGAAAAGGTTAGGCTAGATGTAAAGTTAGGTTAGGGGAAAAGGTTAGACTAGGGGAAAACCTTAGGTCAAGGAAAAAGGTTAGGCCAGAGGAAAAGGTTAAGCCAGAGGAAAAGGTTAGGCCAGGGAGAAGGTTAGGCTAGGGGAAAAGGTTAGGCCAGGGGAGTAGGTTAGGCCAAGGAAAAAGGTTAGGCCAGGGAGAGGTTAGGCCAAGGAGAAGGTTAGGCTAGGGGAAAACTTTAGGCGAGGGGAAAAGGATACACCAAGGAAAAGGGTTAGGCTAGGGGAAAAGCTGAGGGCAGGGGAGAATGTTACATCAGGGAAAAGGTTAGGCCAGAGGAACAGGTTAGGCTAAGGAAAGGTTTAGGCCAGGGGAAATGTTAGACTATGGGAAAAGGTCAGGCTAGGTGTACAGGTTGGGTTGGGGGAAAAGCTTAGACTAGGGGAAAAGGTTAAGCCTGGGGAAAACCTTAGGCCAAGGAAAAAGGTTAGGCCAGCAGAAAATGTTAGGCCAAGGGGAAAGGTTAGGCCAGAGGAAAAGGTTAGGCCAGCAGAAAATGTTAGGCCAAGGGAAAAGGTTAGTCTATGGAAAATGTTTAGGCGTGGGGAAAAGTTTAGGCCAGATAGAAGGTTAGGCCAGGGAGAAGGTTAGGCTAGGGGAAAAGGTTAAGCCAGGGGAAATGGTTAGGCCAGGGGAAATGGTTAGGCCAGGGAAAAGGTAAGACCAGGGGAAAAGTTAAGGCTAGGGGAAAAAGGTTAGGCTGGTTGAAAAGGCTAGGGCTAGGAGAAAAGTTTAAGCCTGGGGAAGAGGTTAGGCAAAGAGAAAAGGTTAGGCTAGAGGAAAGGTTAGGCGAGGGGAGAGGTTAGGCTAGGGGAGCGGCGTGGTACAGTGGAAAGAGCGTGGGCTTGGGAGTCAGTGTTCATGGGTTTGAATCCTGGCTCTGCCACTTGCCAGCTGTGTGACTTTGGGCAAGTCACTTAACTTCTCTGTGCCTCAGTTACCTCATCTATAAAATGGGGATTAAAACTGTGATCCCCACGTGGGACAACCTGATTACCTTGTATCCCCCAGCGCTTGGAACAGTGCTTTGCACATAGTAAGCGCTTAACAAAAAATACCACCATTTAGGGGAAAAGGTTAGGCCAGGGGAAAAAGTTAGGCTAGAGGAAAAGGTTAGGCCAGGGGAAAAGGTTTGGCCAGGAGAAAAGGTTAGGCCAAGAGAAAAGGTTAGGCCAGGGGCAAAGGTTAGTTTATGGGAAATGATTAGGCTAGAGGAAAAGGTTAGGCTACGGGAAAAGGTTAGGACAGCTGAAAAGGTTAGCATGTGAGAAAATGTTAGGCCAGGGAGAAGGTTAGGCTAGGGGAAAAGCTTATGCCATGAAAAAAGGTTAGGGCAGGGGGAAATGTTAGGGCAGGGAAAAGGTTAGGCAAGGGGAAAGAGTTGGGCTAGGGGAAAAGGTTAGGTCAGGGGAAAGGGTTAGCCCAGGGGCAAAGGTTAGTCTATGGGAAATGGTTTGGTTAGGGGAAGAGGATAGGCTACAGGAAAAGGTTAGGCCAGGGGGAAAAGTTAGGCGAGGGAAAAGGGTTAAGCCAAGGAAAAAGGTTAAGCTAGTGGAAAGATTAGGCTAGGGGAAAACATTAGGCTAGGGGAAAAGGTTAGGCTAGGTGTAAAGGTTATCTTATCAGAAAAGCTTAGGCTAGGGGAAAGGGTTAGGCTGGGGAAAAGGTTAGGCCAGGGAAAAGGTTAGGCTATGGGAAATTGATAACCTAAGGGGAAAGCTTAGGCCAAGGGAAAGATTAGGCAAGGGAAAGGTTAGGTTAAGGGGGAAAGGTTAGGCTAGGAGAATAGGTTAGCCTAGGGAAAAGGTTAGGCCGGGGAAAAGGTTAGGCCAGGGGAAATTGATAACCTAAGGGAAAAGCTTAGGCCAAGGGAAAGATTAGGCAAGGGAAAGGTTAGGTTAAGGGGGAAAGGTTAGGCTAGGAGAATAGGTTAGCCTAGGGAAAAGGTTAGGCCGGGGAAAAGGTTAGGCCAGGGGAAAAGGTTAGGGCAGGGGAACAGGTTAGGCTAAGAGAAAAGTTTAGGCTTAGGAAAGAGTTAGGCCAAGGGAAATGTTGGGCTATGGGAAAAGGTTAGGCTAGGTGTAAAGGTAGTTTTAGGGGGAAAGCTTAGACTAGGGGAAAAGGTTAGGCCTGGGTAAAACCTTAGGCCAAGGAAAAAAGTTAGGCCAGAGGAAAAGGTTAGGCCAGCAGAAAATGTTAGGCCAAGGGAAAAGGTTAGTCTATGGGAAATGTTTAGGCTTGGGGAAAAGGTTAGGCCATATAGAAGGCTCGGCCAGGGAGAAGGTTAAGCTAGGGGAAAAGATAAGGCTGGGGGAAAAGGTTAGGTCAGGGAAATGGTTAGGCCAGAGGAAAAGGTTAGGCTAGGGAAATGTTAGGCTAGGTGAAAAGGTTAGGCCAGGGGAAAAGGTTATGCCAGGGAAAAGGTAAGACCAGGGGAAACATTAAGGCTAGGGGAAAAGGTTAGGCGAAGTGAAAAAGTTAGGCCAGGGGAAAGGATTATGCTAGGGGAAAGGGTTAGGCTAGGTGTAAAGGTTAAGTTAGGGGAAAGGGTTAGACTAGGGGAAAAGTATAGGCTGGGGAAAAGGTTAAGCCAGAGAGAAGGTTAAGCTGGGGAAAACGTTAGGCTAGGGGAAAGGTTGGCCTAAGGGAAAAGGTTAGAATATGGGAAAAGTTAAGGCTAGGGGAAAAGGTTAGGCCAGGAGAAATGTTTAAGCTGGGGAAAAAGTTATGCTAGGGGAAAAGGTTAGGCCAGGGGAAAAGGTTAGGGCAGGGGAAAAGTTTAGGCTAGAGGAAAGGTTAGGCGAGGGGAAAGGTTAGGCTATGGGAAATGGTTAGGCTAGGTGTAAATGTTAGGGGAAAAGTTTAGGCTAGGGGTAAGGGTGAGGCCAGGGAGAAGGTTAGGTCAGGGGAAAAGGTTAGGCCAGGGGAAAAGGTTAGGCCAGGGGAACGGTTTAGGCCAGGGGAAAAGGAGGTTAGGCCAAGGATAAAGGTTAGGCTAGGGGAAAAGTTTAGTCTAAGGGAAAAGTTTAGACTAGGGGAAAATATTGAGGTTGGGGGAAAAGGATAGGCTAGGGGAAAGGTTAGGCTACAGGAAAAGTTTAGGCCAGGGGAAATGGTTAGGTCGGAGAAAAGGTTATACCAGGGAAAAGTTAAAACAGGGGAAAATGTTAAGGCTAGAGGAAAAGGTCAGGCTAGGTGAAAAGGCTAGGCTAGGAGAAAAGGTTAGGCTATGGAAAAAGGTTAGGCTAGGGGAAAAGGTTTGGCTAGTGGAATAGCTTAGGTCATGGGAAAAGTTTATTCCTGGGAAAAGGATATGCTAGGGGAAAAGGTTTGGCCAGGGGAAAAGGTGAGATCAAGGGAATGGTTAGGGTATGGGAAAGGGTTAGGCTAGGTGTAAAGGTTAGGATAGAGGAATAGCTTAGGCTAGGGGAAAGGGTTAGGCTAGGGGAAAAGGTTAGGTCAAGGAAAAAGGTTAGGCTAGGTGAAAAGTTGAGCCTGGGGAAAAGGTTAGGCTAGAGGAAAGGGTTTGGCTAGGGGAAAGGTTAGGCAAGGGATAATGGTTAGGATAGGGGAAAAGGATTGGTCTGGGAAAAATCTTAGGCCAGGGTAAAAGGTTCGGGTAGGGGAAAAGGGAAGACCGGGGGAAATGGTTAGGCCGGGAAAAGGTTAGGCCAAGGGAAAAGGTTAGGCTAGGGGAAACGTTAAGCTAGGGGAAAAGGTTAGGCCAGGGGAAATGGTTAGGTCAGGGGAAAAAGTTATACCAGGAAAAATATAAGACCAGGGAAAAAGTTAAGGCTAGGAGAAAAGGTCAGGCTAGGCGAAAAGGCTAGGCTAGGGAAAAGGTTTGGCCAGGGGAAAAGTTGAGACCAAGGGAATGGTTAGGGCATGGGAAAAGGTTAGCCTAGGTGTAAAGGTTAGGATAGAGGAATAAATTAGGTTAGGGGAAAGGGTTAGGCCAGGGGAAATGTTAGGCCAGGGGAAAAGGATAGACTGGGGAAAAGCTTAGCCCAGATGAAAAGGTTAGGCCAAGTGCAAAGATTAGTCTATGGGAAATGGTTAGGCTTGTTGAAAGATTTAGGCTAAGGGAAAAGGTTAGGCTAGGTGAAAAGTTTAGGTTATGGGAAAAGCTTAGGCCAGGGGAAAAGGTTAACCCAGGAGAAAAGGGTAGGCCAAGGAAAAGGTTAGGCTAGGGGAATGGTTAGGCTAGGGGAAAAGGTTAGCCCAGGGGAAAAGGTTTGGCCAAGGGAGAAGGTTAGGCTAGCGGAAAGGTTAGGCCAGGCGAAAAGGCTAGGCTAGGGGAAAGGTTAGGTCAGGGGAAAGGTTAGGCCAAGGAAAAAGGTTAGGCCAAGGAAAAAGGTTAGCCTGGGGGAAAGAATAGGTTAGGGGAAAGATTAGGGTAGGGGAAAATGTTAGACTACGGGAAAAGTTTCGGCCAGGGGAAAAAGTTGGGCTGGGGGAAAAGTTAGGCTAAGGGAAAAGGTTAGGCCAGGGAATTGGTTAAACTAGGGGAAAAGGTTCGGCTAGGGTAAAAGGTTAGGCTAGGAGAAAATGTTAGTCTAAGGGAAAAGGATAGGCCAGGGGAAAGATTAGGCAAGAGAAAGGTTAGGCTAGGGGAAAAGGTTAGGCCATAGGAAAAGGTTAGGGCAGGCAAAAAATTTAAGTCTTGGAAAAATTTAGGATAGGGGAAAATGTTAGGCTGGGGCAAAGTTTAGGACAGGAGAAAATATTATCTACCCCAGCGCTTAGAACAGTGCCCTGCACATAGTAAGTGCTTAACAAATACCAACATTGTTATTATTATTAGGCCAGGGGAAAAGGTTAGGCTAGGGGAAAACGTTAGGCTAGGAGAAAAGGTTAGGCTAGGGGAAAACGTTAGGCTAGGAGAAAAGGTTAGGCTAGGGGTAAAGTTTAAGCTATAGTAAATGGTTAGGCTAGGTGAAAAGGTAAGGCTAGGGGAAAACTTTAGGCTATGGAAAAAGATTTGGCCAGGGTAAGACTTATGCTAGGGGAAAAGATTAGGCTAGGAGAAACGGTGAGTCTAGGGGAAAATGTTAGGCCCGGGGAAAAGTTTGAGCTGGAGAAAAAGTTAGGCGTGGGGAAAATGTTAGGCTAGGGGAAAAGGTTAGGCCAGGGGAAAAAGTTAGGCTATGGGAAAAGGTAGGGCCAGGGGAAAGGTTTAAACTGGGGAAAAAGTTATGCTAGGGGAAAAGGTTAGGCTAGAGGAAAAGGTTAGGCTAGAGGAAAAGATTAAGCTAGGGGAAAGGTTAGGCCAGTTAAAAGGTTAAGTTAGGGGAAAAGGTTAGGCTAGTGGGAAAGGTTAGGTTAGTGAGAAAGTTTAGGCCAGGGGAAACGTTTAGACCAGGGGACAAATTAGGCTAGGGAAAGGTTAAGCCCTTGGAAAAAGTTAGGCTAGGGAAAAATATTAGGCTAGGGAAAAGGTGAGACCAAGGGAATGGTTAAGACGTGGGAAAAGGTTCAGATAGGTGTAAAGCTTAGGATAGAGGAAAAGCTTAGTCTAGGGGAAAGGGTTAGGCTACGGGAAAAGGTTAGGCCAAGGGCAAAGTTTAGTCTATGGAAAATGGGTAGGCTAGGGGAAGAAGTTAGGCTAGGGGCAAAACCTGGAACAAGAAGGGTTTGGAGTCAGGCCTGGAAAACAAAGGTGGGGGGGGCAACCTGGAACGAGAAGGGTTCAGGGCCAGGCCTGGAAGGATAAGGCTGTGGGAACAAACCTGGAAAGAGAATGGTTTGAGGCCAGGCCTGGAAGGCAAAGGCGGGGGCGCCGAACATGGAATAAGAAGGGTTCAGGGCCAGGCCTGGAAGGCAATGGTGGGAGGGGGCCAACCTGGAAGGCAACGGTGGGAAAGCCAAACCTGGAAGGCAAAAGCTGGGGGACCCAACCTGGAACTAGAAAGGTTCTGGCCCAGGTCGAGAAGGCAAAGGCTGGGGGGCCCAACCTAGAACGAGAAGGCTTCAGGACCAGGCCAGGAAGACAAAGGCAGGGTGCCAAATCTGGAAGGAGAAGGATTCGGAATCAGGCCTGGAAGGCAAAAGTGTGGGGGGCCCAACCAGGAACGAGAAGGGATTGGGGCCAGGCCTGGAAGGCATAGGCAGGGGGCCAAACCTGGAAAGCAAAGTCGGGGGAGGCCAACCTGGAAGACAAAGGCGGGGGGCCCAACCTGGAACGAGAAGGGTTCAGGTCAGGCCAGGAGGGCAAAGGCGGGGGGACCCAACCTCATACGAGAAGCGTTCAGGGCCAAGCCTGGAAGGAAAAGGTGGGGGGACCAAACCTGGAAGGAGAAGGGTTCGTGGCCAGGGGTGGAAGGCAAAGGCAGGGGGACTCAGCCAGGAACGAGAAGGGTTCGGAGCCAGGCCTGGAAGTCAAAAGCCAGGGGGCCAGGCCAGGAATGAAAAGGCGAGGTTGGGGGGGCAAACCTGGAACGAGAAGGGTTTTGGGCCAGACCTAGAAGTCAAAGGCCAGGGAGCCCAACCTGGAAGGCAAAGGCAGGGGGGCCAAATCTGGAAGGCAAAGTCGGGGGGGGGCTCACCCTGGAACGAGATGAATTTGGGACCAGGCTTGGAAGGCAAAGGTGCGGGGGGGGGGTGCTCAACCTGGAACGAGAAAGCTTTGGGGGCAAGCCTGGAAGGCAAACATGCAGGGGGGGCAACCTGGAATGAGAAGGGTCCGGGCCTGGCCAGGAAGGCAAAGACGGGGGGACCATCTGGAAATGAGAAGGATTCAGGCCAGGCTGGGAAGGTAAGTTTGAGGGAGCCCAACCTGGAACGAGAAGGGTTCAGTGCCAGGGCTGGAATGTAAAGGTGGGGGGAACAAACCTGGAAAGAGAAGGGTTTGGGGCCAGGCCTGAAAGGCGAAGGCTGGGGAGTCTAACCTGGAAGGAGAAGGCTTTGGGGCCAGGCCTGGAAGGCAAAGATTGGGGGGCCCAACCTGGAAGGCAGAGGCGGGAGGGCCAGGCTGGGAAGACAAAGGCAGGGGGGGCAGGCCGGGAAGGCAAAGGTGGGGGGGACCCAACCTGGAACGAAAAGGGTTCGGGGCAAGGCCAGGAAGGCAAATGCAGGGGGGGGCCCAACCTGGAACGCGAAGAGTTCGGGGCCAGGCCTGGAAGGCAAAGGCGCAGGGGTCCAGCCTGGAAGGCAAAAGCAGGTGGGCCCAACCTAGAATGAGAAGGGTTTGGGGCCAGGCCTGGAAGGCAAAGGTGGGGGGGTGGGCAACCTGGTCGGAGAGGGGTTCGGGACCAGGCCTAATAAGAAAAGGCGGGGGGAACAAACCTGGAAAGAGAAGTTTTCCAGACCAGGCCTGGAAGGCAAAGGCGGGGATGCCCAACCTGGAACGAGAAGGGTTTGGGGCCAGCTCAGGAAGCAAAGGCGGGGGGGCCAAACCTGGATAGATAAGGGTTTGGGGCCAGGTCAGGAAGCAAAGGCGGGGGGGAGGCAAACCTGGATAGAGAAGGGTTTGGTTCCAGGCCTGGAAGGACAAGGAGGAAGGGCCAAACCTTGAATGAGAATTGTTTGGGGCCAGGCCTGGAAGAAAAAGGCCAGGGGGCCCAACCTGGAATGAGAAGGGATCGGGGCCAGGCCTGGAAGGCTAAGGCAGTTGTGCCCAACATGAACAAAAAGGGTTCGGGACCAGGCTGGGAAGGTAAAGGCTTGTGGGGGGAGGTGGGGGGCGGAGGGTGCAACCTGGAAGGAGAAGTGTTCAGGGCCAGGCCGGGAAGGCAAAGGTTAAGCTAGGGGAAAAGTTTACTTCAGGGGAAAAGGTTAGGCAAGGGCAAAAGTTCAGGCCAAGGGAAAAGGTTAGGTTAGTGGAAAAGGTTAAGCTAGGGGAAAAGGTTAGACTAGGGGAAAAGGTTAGGCTATGGGAAAAGGTTAGCTTAAGGGAAAGGTTAGGATAGGGGAAAGGTTAGGCTAGGGAACAGGTTGGGCTAGGGGAAAAGGTTACAATAGGGGAAAGGTTAAAGCTAGGGGAAGAGGTTAGGCTTGGTGAAAACGCAAGGCTAGGGGGAAAGATTAGGCCATGGGAAAACGTTAGGCCAGAGGAAAAGGTTAGGCTAGGGGAAAAGGTTGAGCTAGAGGAAAGGTTTGGCAAAGGGAAAGGTTAGGTTATGTGACAAGGTTAGGCAGGGTGTAAAGGTTAGGTTAGGGGAAGAGCTCAGGCCAGTGGAAAGGGTAAGGCTAAGGGAAAAGGTTAAGCCAGGGGAAAATGTTATACCAGGAAAAAGTAAGGCCATAGGAAAAGGTTAGGCTAGGGGACAAGTTAGGCTAAGGGAAAGGTAAGACTAGGGGAAAAGGTTAGAATAGGGGAAAAGTTAAGGCTAGGGGAAAACGGTAGACTAGGCAAAAAGGCTAGGCTAAGGGAAAAGTTTACTATGATAAAAGGTTAAGCTATGGAAAAAGGTTAGGCCAGGGGAAAAGATTAAGCCAGGGGAAAAGGTTATGCTAGGGGACAAAGTTAGGCCAGGGGAAAGGTTAGGCTACAGGAAAAGGTTAGGTTAGGTGGTTAGGCTACAGGAAAAGGTTAGGTTAGGTGTAATGCTTAGGCTAAGGAAAAAGGCTAGACTAGGGGAAAAGTTTAGGCTAGGATAAAAGGTTAGGATGGGGGGAAAGGCTAGAATAGGGGAAAGGGATAAGTCATGGGAAAAGATTAGGCAAGAGGAAAAGATTAAGCCAGTGGAAATATTAGCCTGAGGAAAATTTAGGCTTTGGGAAAAGGTCAGACTAGGGGATAAATTTACACTGGGGAAAAGGTTAGGCTAGGTGTAAAGATTAAGTTAGAGGACAAGTTTAGGCTAGTGGAAAGGGTTAGGCTGGGGGGAAAGGTTAGGCTATGGGGAACAGTTTAGGCAAGGTGAGAAGGTTAGGCGATGGAGAAGGTTAGGCTAGGGGAAAAGGTTAGGCTAGTGGAAAAGTTTAGGATAGTGGAAAAGGTTAGGCCAGGGAAAAGCATTAGCCAGGGGAAAAGGTTAGGCCAGAGGAAAGGTTAGGCCAGGGGAAAAGCTTAGACTAGGAGAAAGGTTTAGCAGAAGCAGCATGGCTCAGTGGAAAGAGCACGGGCTTTGGGGTCAGAGATCATGAGTTCGAATCCCAGCTCTGCCACTTGTCAGCTGTGTGACTGTGGGCAAGTCACTTAACTTCTCTGTGCCTCAGTTACCTCATCTGTAAAATGGGGATTAAGACTGTGAGCCCCACGTGGGACAACCTGATTCCCCTGTGTATACCCCAGCGCTTAGAACAGTGCTCTGCACATAGTAAGCGCTTAACAAATACCAACATTAACATTAAAGGTTAGGCTAGGGGAAAGATTAGGCTAGGGGGAAAGGTTAAGGTTAGGGAAAATGGGTAGGCTAGGTGAAAAGGCCATGCTAGGGGAAAAGGTTAGGGTATGGGAAAAGTTTAGGCCAGGGGAAAAGGTTAGGTTAAGTGAAAAGGTTAGGCGAGGGAACAGGTTAGGCTAGGGAAAAAGGTTAGAGGAAAACTTTAGGCCGAGGAAAAGGTTAGGCCAGGGAAAAGGTAAGGCCAGGGGAAAAGTTTAGGCTACAGGAAAAGGTTAGGCAAGGCATAAATGTTAGGTTAGAGGAAAAGCTAAAGCTAGGGGAAAGAGTTAGGCTAGGGGAAAAGGTTAGGCTAGGGGAAATGGTTAGGCTGGGAAAAAGCTTAGGCCAGGGGAAAGGGTTAGGCTAGGGGAAAAGGTTATGCAAGGGGAAAGCTTAGGACAGGGGAAAATGTTAGGCTAGAAGAAAAGTTTACACTAGGGGAAAAGGGTAGGCGAGAGGAAAAGTTTAAGGCGAGGTGAAAAAGGTTAGGTGAGGGGAAAAGGTTAGGCGATGGGGAAATGTAAGGCTGGGGGAAAAGGTTAGGCTGGGGAAAAAGTTAGACCTGGGGAAAGATTGGGCTAGGGGAAAGGTTAGGCTAAGGGAAAACATGAGGCTAGGGGAAAAATTTAGGCTATTGGAAAAGTTTTAGACCAGGGGAAAAGGTTAGGATGGGGAAAAGGTTAGGTTAGGGGAAAATGGTTAGTCCAGGGGAAAAGGTTAGGATTGGGGAAAATGTTTGGCTAGGGGAAAAGGTTAGGCCAGGGGAAAAGGTTAGGTCAGGGACAAAGGTTAGGTCAGGGACAAAGGTTAGGCCAAGGGAAAATTTAGGTTAGGGAAAAGGTTAGGCTGCTGGAAAAGGTTAGGCCACGGGAAAAGGTTTGGCTAGGTGTAAAGGTTAGTTTAGAGGAAAAAGTTAGGCTAGGGGAAAAGTTTAGGGTATGGGAAGTGGTTGGGTTAGGGGAAAGTTTAGGCTGGGGAAAAGGCTAGACTAGGAGAAACGGTTAGGCTAAGGGAAAAGGTTGGGCTAAGGGAAATAGGCCAGGGGAAAAGGATTGGCCAAGGGCAAAAGGTTAGGCTAGAGGAAATGGTTAGGCTAGGGGAAAAGGTTAGGCCAAGGGAAAATTTAGGTTAGGGAAAAGATTAGGCTGTCAGAAAAGTTTAGGCTATGGGAAAAGGTTCGGCTAGGTGTAAAGGTTAGTTTAGGGGAAAAGGTTAGGCTAGGGGAAAAGTTTAGGGTATGGGAAGTGTTGGGTTAGGGGAAAGGTTAGGCTGTGGAAAAGGCTAGACTAGGGGAAATGGTTAAACTAAGGGAAATGGTTAGGCTAGGGGAAAAGGTTGGCCAGGGGAAAAGATTAGGCCAGGGGAAAACTTAGGCCCGGGAAAATCTTAACTCTAGACTGTCCCCCACCTCCCTGCACCCGCCCAACTCCCTCAGAGACAGCCACTGAGGAGTTCCAGCTCTGGAGGGACTAAGGATGTGTATGGTGACCCTGTGGACAGGATTGTGGGTTCAGGGAGAATTAACCCATCTATAGAATTAAGGGTACTGGATCTTCTCAGCCCCACTATCAAGCCCAACAGAACCAGTTCCCTCCACAGAGCCTTAGTCCCAGTTTGTAGAACCAGCCTCAGTGCTGAGAGTGATAGGTCCCTCTGCGCACCACCTCCTTCCTCTCCTGCCATAATCTTTAATCACCCACAGATGCCCCCATCACTTCCCTTAGAGATGGAAGCTCAGCTTCTCTGCACCCTCCCTAAAGGAAGAACAGTTTTCACAGCCAGGTAGTATAAGAAGCTTCTGGTAGGCAAAGTGGCTGTTCCCTCTCTTCCCATCACCAGGACCCTTTAGACATCCACTCCAGATGGCTCTGAGTTGAGTTTAGGAAGCTCCTGCAAGATCTAGCCTGCTCATCGTGTCTCATGTGTACCACATCCCTCCCAACTCATCCCCACCCAGCCTCCCACCTACATAGTGGACATACCAGTGGTCTCCCAAAACTTTAAGAGCCCTACTGAAATTGTTTCTTCTTCAGTAAGCCTTCCCTGACTAAAACTCACATCCTCCCCATGCCCACCACATACATATACACTTTATTTCCCTTTTCACCTCACCCCTGCACTTAGGCACACCCACCAAGCACTGAACTATACACCCCACAACAATTAGATATATATCCTTTTACTCAGATCCCTACCTTACCTGTATTGTATTAACTGGGTCCTCCCCATTCAACTGATGCTGGACCTATAAGACTGAAAAGGAACTCTGGTAGTATGTGGAAGACAAGCATATCTTGAAGATATAAGGGAAGGAGAGCAGAAAAGTGGGGACAGGTCTGTTAAGGTGGTGAATCAGGGCTGCAGTGAACATGTCTGTGAATTCTGTTGTACTGTACTCTCCTAGCCATATAGTACAGTGCTCTACACATAGTAAGCACTCAGTAAACACCACCGATTTATTGCAGGAAGGAAGTGTCTCGTGGAATTTCCACAGCCACAGAGAAAGGCTGGAGAACAAAGAGGCAGTTTGAGTGGCCAAGAAGCCTTCTTAAATGGAGTGTTAGGCCCTTCACCCCACTCCCCACTTCACTCACAGGCACAAATAAGATCAGGAAAGGGGAAAGATTATACCTCCACATAGCCTGCCAAGGATGCCTTTAGGGAAATTACCTGGCCCAGAAGAGCCCCTAATAAGCAAGCCAGAAAACAGATTCAAAGTTACCCTAAACTCCACTCCTCCTTCATCCCCAAAACGTTCCTTTTATCCTCCTGAACTCCACAGCCCCTCACATCAAAGCCAACACACTCAACTCCAAATAACCTCAGGTTCTGAAGGCTTATATAAAATGGTGGTATTTGTTAAGCGCTTACTATGTGCAAAGCACTCTTCTAAGCGCTGGGGGATACAAGGTGATCAGGTTGTCCCACATGGGGCTCACAGTTTTAATCCCCATTTTACAGATGAGGTAACTGAGGCACAGAGAAGTTAAGTGACTTACCCAAAGTCACACAGCTGGCAAGCAGCAGAGCCAGGATTCAAACTCTGACTCCCAAGCCCAGACTCTTTCCACTCTGCCACGCAGCTTATATAGGGCAGGGAAGGGGGTGGGGCGGGGCGGGGCCCGGCCTGACGTCAGTAATCCACCTGATTGGAAGCAGCTGGGTTAGAGATCAGGTGTCCCGGGAGGAAGCCCTTGCAGCTTCATTGGAAGAGGGAATGGCTGTGGGAAAGATAGGGTAGGATGGGATAGGGGATAAGGGATAGGGGATAAGGGATAGGATTGGATTGAATCTCTAGCATGAAAGGATTTGTCCAGGGAAACACAAATTCCAAACAGCTCTCCAGGGGGTCTCATCTCTGGCCTAACCCCCACACCACCTTTCTTTCCTGTCTGAGTTCCCTTCTCACAGCCCCCACATCCGACCTTCTGACATTGGACCCCAGGAGTAGAAGGGGCAGCCTGGCCCTGTAAAGCAGAAAAGCCATCACTCTCTCCACCTTCAGAGCCCTCCTAAAATCACATCTCCTCCAAGAAGTCTTCCCCAATTAAGCCATTTCCACTATTTGACACAGAATGGAGTGAGAGAAGATGAAAAAAGCTGATTTGGGTTTTATTTTGTGCATGTGTGTTGTGTTTTAATGTTTCATTGCTCCTAATGTGTCTGTCTCTAGTCTTTCTCAGAGCTGGAGAAGGAGGCATAGAAGATTGCAGACAACCTAGTTTTTTTTGAGGGGGTTGGGGGGCAAACACTGTTTCTATGTCTGAGCCAACAGGACAGACTGGTGCTCCCCTTCTCCCCCACACCCATCTCCTGCTTCCTCCAAAACACAGGACTCACTGCAGAGATATCCTCTGGGTAGGAGGCAGTATAGTTTGGGTCTAATGGAAGCAAGATGTCACTGCATTTTCTCCATCAGTCCTGACTGAAACACATCTGGAGTTGTGGAACCTGATCTTAAGAGACACATGTGGATTAGTTAGGGGCCAGGTTCCCTCACCCTGCCCTTTACCCTGCCTTCTGCTTCTGTGGCCAAGCCCTTCAGTCTTCCACAGATTCCTTTGTCTCATAGCTGGAAAACGAGGAGTAGGAGATTGCAGACAACATAGGTTTCTTTGGCAGACACCATTTTCTCTCTCCTCCACCAAACATTAAACCTATCATCTGGAGAGGTGAGGCGGATAGGCAGACCACCTCACTAAGATGACTGCAACAATCTGCCCTTATTTATTTATTTACTTATTTGAATTAATGTCTGCCTCCCCCTCTAGACTATGAGCTCGTCGTGGGGAGGGAATGTGTCTGTTTGTTGTTACATTGTACTTTCCCAAGCACTTAATATAGTGTCCTGCACCCAGTAAGAGATCAATAAATAAGACTGAATGAAGAGGAAGCCAGTGTCAGACACAGAAAGGTCCCTTCTCCAGTCAGTCAGTCAGTCAGTCAATTGTATGTATTGAGAGCTTACTGTGTTCAGGACACTGTACTAAGCACTGGGAGAGGACAATCCAACAATATAAGACACATTCCCTGCCCACAACGAGCTTACAGTCTAGAGGGGGAAACAGGCACTAATATAAATCAATAAATTACAGATATGTGCATGAGTATGGTGGAGCTGGGAGGAATAAAGGGAGCAAGTCAGAGCAGCACAGAAGGGAGTGGGAGAAGAGGAAAGGAGGGTTTTGTTAGGGAAGGCCACTTGAAGGAGATGTGCCTTCAGTAAGACTTGGGGGGCGGGGCGGGGGGGAGCGGGTAGAGTCACTGTCTGTCAGATTTGACAAGGGAGGTCATTCCAGGCGAGAGGCAGCATGATGGATGAGATCGAGGTAAAATGAAAAGGTTGGTTTTAGAGAGGTGAACTGTGTGGCCTGGGGTGTAGTAGGAAAGTAGCGAGGTGAGGTAGGAAGGGGCAGGGTGATTGAGTGCTTTAAAGCCTATGGTGAGGACTTTCTGTTTGATGCAGAGGTGGATGGGCAACCCCTGGAGTTTCTAGAGGAGTGGGGAAATATGGCCTGAACATTTCTGTAGACAAATGATCCAGGTAGCAGAGTGAAGTATGGAAGGGAGTGAGGAGAGACAAGAGGACAGAGGATGTGTGGACAGGGTTGTGGGTGCCAGGATGTTTGACCCGTCTATAGAAGTAAGGGCCCCAGGGCTGTTCAGTCCCATGGTCACTTCAGATAAAACCAGTTCCCTGCACAGAGCCCGGCCCCTGTTTCCAGAACAGGCTTCCTTGCCAAGAATAGTATCCCCTTCCTCACTGTTCTCCCCCTTAGGGTAACCCCATTGTTCACGCAAACAGACTCAGACATTACCTCCCGTTTCACATGGCAGCAGATCCTGTGGCTCCATCTGTCAACAGCAGGGCGAGTCTGGGGATGGACCTCACTGGGCCCTCACTGCATGGAAAGAGTCCTTTGACAGGGTGATGCATCGAGTGGCCTTTCTAGAGAGGAAGAGATGGTCGGATTTGCCCCTTGCTCATCCAGCCCTGAGCCGTGGTGCTTCCTCTGAGGTCTTGGAGCTAGCCCGACACGGAACTGGGGTATTCAGATGGGGCGGCCGATGGGAGTGGGGCAGCGCAGAAGCTTCTCAGGCCATTCTGGCTTACACACATCTGGCGTTGTGAGAACTGGGCCCGGAAGACATTCCTGGACTGTTGAGGCCCAAGTCTCACCATCCTGCCCTCCATCAGCAGCTAAGAATCACATCTGTCGGACACTCTTGTCTCCAGGAGAACCGTTTGAAAGAAAGGGAGAGATAGTGGGTTGAAAGCATTTTAGTTTTCATTAGAGGTTAGGTGGACACTCAGATAACTGCAGCTAAGCTGACTGCTTCACTCTGCCCTACTAACACGGACCCACCCCCCACTCCTTAGATCCCCAGGAGAGGTTCAAGTCACAGGGACTGCAAGTACAGAACTGCTGACTGAATCGAGCTATTCCTAGAACAATACCTACCTCCTGCTCTCCCACCTGCACCCCTGGTGACTTGGTTTCAGTAGCCTACACACGAGTCTGCATCTCAAATACAAATGGAGTGGAAACTAATCAACACCATGTCCTCCCAACATAGATGCCCAGAGGCCACGACTGTCCATCACAAGCCTTCTTGCCTGACAAGCGCTCATTCCTCTGTGGGGCTGAGGCGACGCTTGGTGGCCCTGCAGACCGGGTGGGGAACAGGGAAGCTGGACCTTTCTACAGAATTAAGGGCCCTGAGTTCTTTCGGTCCCACAGTCAAGTCAGATAGTACCTGTGCCCTGCACAGAGCCCCATCCCTTGTGCTGGGTGTGGAAACCCCTTCCTCACTATTCCTCCCTTTAAGCTAACTCTATCATACATACATTCAATAGTATTTACTGAGTTATTACTGTGTGCAAAGCACTGTTCTAAGTGTTGGGGAGATTACAATACTACAACAAGCACACATTCCCTCTCCACAATTAGTTCACAGCCACACACATACACACACTCAGTAACCTTCTCCTTTGGAGGACTGTCATACCCATGGCTCCTTCTTGACAGCAGGGCATGTCTGAGCAGTGACCTCTGCGCACATTAGAGAGATGGGCCTCAGGGCTGGAGAGATGCTTTGAGCAGTTTCTTCAGAAGGAGTATTAGTCAGTTAGATTCTCCTCTTGGCCATCTTGCCCTGAGCTGGGTGCTGCTTGGTGCTCGTGGCTGTAGGGCTTTGAGCATACTGGACATGCCATGTGGGAGTGGGATGGTCCTCAGGATTCACTCAGGCCTCCTCTGGGGATGGGCACAAGAACCTTGGTCTCATAGGAGTAGGGTGGCACTGGAACTTTTTCTCCGGTCCCAGCCGATGGACATGTAGAGCTGTGGGCCCTGGTCTGAAGGCAGTCGCATTCACAATCCTGAGGGTCTGATTGGGACCACATCTTTTGGAAGGAAAGCCAGTGCTCAGAGAAGGGTGTTGGGGGGTGGGGGGATGTGTGTGGGAAAAACACAAGATAACCTTGTTTTGCCAAAACTTTTTTACCACTCTGCCCATCATGTTTAGGTAGACACCCAGACAACTGCTGCTAATTTGACTGCCCACTCTGCCCTGCTAACACTTGCCCATCCCTTCCTCAGATTCCCAGAAGGGGCTTGTTCTCCAGAGATTGGAGGTCCAGAACGACACACTATATAGAATTCGGTTTCTAGTAAAAAAACTGGCTTTGTCCTCGCATCTGCTGACTTGATCTCAGCTAGGGACCTACAAAATGCTATTTCTCAGTGAGAAATAGGTTGGACACATTGATTGACACATGGTCTTTCTCTTGACCTAGATGCCCAGAAGCTGCCACTGTCAGTCACAGAAGGGATCCTTCTCTGGGGAACTGTGGGCATATGGAGTTTTGACCCAGCTATAGTAGGGCCCTGGGTCTTCTCAGACCCACAGTCAAGTCAGACAGGACCAGTCCCCGGCAGAGAGCCCCGGCCCCTGTTCCCAAAACTGACCTCTATGCTAGTGGCAGCCCCCTCCTCACTATCCTTTCCCCCATCTAACAGTCTCTCACACATACAAGACCTTCCCTTTGCAGGGGAAGCAAGGCCTTCTCAATGGTGGGGCTAGTCTGGGAATTGACTTCCATGAACCCACACTTCAGTGAGACAGTCTTCCAGGCCGGGGAGATACACTGAACAGTGTCTGTGGACAGGGTAATAGTTGGACAGTCTAAGATTGGTCATCTTGTGCACTGCTGGGGGATGAGAGGGAAGAAAGTGAAGGACTCATGACTCACCAACAGCTTCTGCAGTAATCCTCACATAGAGCTGTGGAACTGATCTAGAGAGATGGCATGATTACTGATCTCAAGGTCCTGGGTCTCCCATCTTGCCCTCTGGAAAAAGCTGAGAACTGTGTTTGTTACCAGACATTTCAGTCTCGGGGCTGGGAGGAAGAAACCAACAGTAGCAGAGAAGGAAAGAGATGGGTTGGGGATTTTAGACAACCTAGTTTGGAGCAAACACTAGTTTCCCCATCCCCTAAAACACTGACCCTACTGCCAAGAGGGACTGTAGACAGACAGTTGTAGTAGCTGACTGCTGCAATGTCCTGTTAAGACTTACCCAAGATCCCCTTCACCCCCAGATTCCCAATTCTGTTACACAGCAGACAAATGGAGGAGACAGGATTAGAACCCATTACCTTCTGACTCCCAGGCCCATGCTCTATGCACTAGAGAGAGAGAAGGTGATGAAAACATACTGGTAATTATTGAGCATTTACTGTGTGCAAAGCATGGTAGGACATGCTGGGGGAGTACAATACTGAGTTATTAATACGGTATTTGTTAAATACTTACTGTGTGCCAAGCACTCTTCTAAGCACTGGGGGAGATGCGAGATAATCAGATTGACCCACATGGGGCTCACATTTTTAATCCCTATTTTACAGATGAAGTAACTGAAACACAGAGAAGTTAAATGACTTGCCCAAGGTCACAGAGCAGACAAGTAGCGGAGTCAGAATTAGAACCCATGTCCTCTGACTCCCAAGCCCGCGCTCTCACCACTAGGCCATGTTGTCATGGGCAGGGAATGTGTCTGTCCTATTGAACTCTCCCAAGCGCTTAATACAGTGCTCTGCACCACGCTCCATCAATCCGATCGATTGATTGAAGGTGCAGAACCACATGCTGGATAGAATTCAATTTCTACTCTAAAATACCTGCTTTCTGTCCTCCCAGCCCACACTCCTGATGACTTCAGCTCAGGCTGCAGTCTGCACAACTCTGTTTCTCAGAGAGAAAAAGGGTAGGGACACTGATAAATACCCCATCCTCCTGACATTGGATCCCACAAGCTTCTGCGTTGAGCCCAGACGGGTCCCTTCTCTGGGGACTGAAGTGACCCTGCAATCAGTGACCCTGCAATCAGGACCAGGGAGGCTTGACCCGTCTTTAGAATTAAGGAGCCTGGGTCTTCTCCCATTCCTGCTCCTTTCACCCTTCTGCATCGTCAGTGCGGTGCTCTGCACTGACAGACAAGTCAGAGAAAGCTAGTTTCCATCACAGAGACCATGTTCCTGTTCTCCCATGAGTGGTAGCCCCTTCATATCGCTCTTCTTCCCCCCATTATTCTCTCTCTCACACTCGCTCACACACCCCACCCCCTTTCTCTTTGGGCTAGCAATACAGCCCACTCAGTAATGGTGAAAATTTGGGAGTTGACTCTGCCTACAGTGTAAGAGAGAGGATCCTCGAGGCCGAGGAGAAGCACTGAGCTGCAGCTGTTCTGGAGAGATACCCCTGACCCCTGGAACCAGGCCCATCCTTGGGTCTGAGAGCAGCAGCCTGCCTCCTTGTGGCACTGATAAGAATTCTGGGTGGCTGCTTCTCTCTATCGCCCCCTATGGACAGCAGGCTCCCTGGTGGTACTAGGTATCCTTCAAGTGGAGCTGCACCTCTCTCTCGTCCCCTGGCGGCACCCATCATTATACTGGGAGGCTGCGCCTCTCTATCGCCGCCTGGTGGCAGGATAGATAGTATGGTACTGCAGTAGGCTTGCTCTGTGAAGCTGTGTGTGCTTCTCTATCACCCCCTCGTGGCATTAGGCGTCGGTCTGGGTAGCTGCGCCACTCTATCCCCCCCGGTGGCCTCCAGGGAGGAGAATTAACCTGCTTGCTCGCGGGGGGCCTAAGAACCACTTGGCATCCTGAGGGTCCTAACAATCTATTTTGTCCCACAGGGGTCCCAATTGCCTACGTGGGCTCCCAGTAGTCTCAATAACTCACTCGGGTGCCCAATATGCCATTTGGGGACCTGGGGCCCCCGATAATGCATTTAGCCTCCCCGGGGCCCAAATAACCCATGTGAGCCTACAGGGACCCCAGTACGGCACTTGAGCCTTGGGGGCCCCAATACGTCCTTTTAATGCCCAGTGGTCTCAATACTCCATTTGAGCCCCTAAGAGCTCCAATAATCCAGCCTCCCCACCACCACCACAGGTGGTATAACAACACACCTGGATGCCTCAAGGGCCCCAGTGACTCACTTTGGCTCCTGAGGGCCCAAAAAACCCCTCCCCCTCACCCCGCCCGCCCCCTGGTGAGGCATAATAAATCACTTGGGCCTCCAAGGGGTAAAATAACCCACTTAAGCTTCCAGGGGACATAATTATCCAGTGAAGCCCCCAGGGGTCCAAGTGACCCACTTGTGGCACCATGAGCCCCAGCAATAATAATAATAATAATAATAATAATAATAATGTTGGTATTTGTTCAATACTCACCGTTGGTCTCTGGGCTTATCCATCATTTTTATTTTTATTCAATGCTCACTGTGTGCAGAGCACTGAACAAAGCACTAAGGAGAGTACAGCATAACAAGCTTCTAGACTGTAAGCCCGGTGTGGGCAGGAATTGTTTCTCTTTATTGCTGAATTGTACTTTCCAAGAGCTTGGTACAATGCTCTGCACATAGTAAGCGTACAATCAATACAATCTAATGAATGATTGAATGAACAATCATGACACACTTTGCTTTCCCACAGTGAACTTAATGCTAGAGGGGGGAGGCAGACATTATAATAAATTAATAAAAAATAAATAACAGATATGTATAGGGTTCGGGTGAAAAGATAAAGAGTTCTGTTTTAGGCATATTGAGGAGTGGCAGACTCCAGAGACGAGGGAAGCATCAGAGGCGAAGGAGATCCACGCTACACCGTGAAGGTCCCCGTGGCCGTGGTGACTCCGAGCATTCTGCGTCCAGTGGAACGGCCGGGGGGGGGGGGGGTCGGCCTTGACCTAATCAAGTCTTTGGGCACCTGACCACTCCTCTCAGCTCCCCTGTGAACAGGAGCAATAATTGGTCAAAAAGGATGATCGAAATGACAACCATGGTTTTAGGGTGGAGGGGCTACAGCCCTCTATCCTGGCTAGTCTGAACCAATGAAGTCAAGACAAGTCCTTCAGGAGAATGCAGTTGTGCCGGGAAAACAGATACAGCTCATATTCTAGGACTTCTTACTACTGGTAATTTTAAGTGTCTAGGTGCTTTAAGGTTAAAGACCCAAGTCTTTAAGCTATGAGAGCACTGAAGTGAAGTGGGTGGGTGGGGGGGAAATAAAGTAGAAAGGTCAAAGATTTATCATGTGCTGCCTCCTGGAGAAAATGTTATCTCAGAAGATCCTTAAAAATGGAAGGCAATGCTCTGCTGCATGAGGAGGTCGGGAGCCAAAGGAAAAAAGGCTAAACATGAGGAGAGTGAGAGAGCGTGAGTGTGTGAAAGAGAGAGAGGTCCAGTGTGTAGCTCATCTCAAGGGTGAAGTGTGTGGACTGAGTTGTAGGGGGAGAAGAGTGAATGAAGCCAGGTAGTGGGTATCTGTGAGACTACCTGAGGTCTAGGGGAGTGGACACAGCATGAGAATATAAGAGGATCCAACTTGGGGGGGTCACCCAATGGTAAGAAAAGGGAGGCAGAGGAAGTGTCAGAGGAAGGACCAAATAGAGAGGCCAGAAGAGAAAGGCCAGCAGGGGGCTGTGTTGAGGAAATTGAGGGTATGTTGGGGAAATTGAGAGTACCTAGTGTTCATGGGTGAACAGGGTGGTCCACAGCGAGAGAAGCAGCTGAGAAGTCGAGAAAGACAGGACAGAAGAGCATCCTGACAAATTTGGGAAGGAGGAGGAGGAGGAGGAGGAGGAGGGAGGAAGCAGCATGGCCTAGTGGACAGAGCATGGACCTGGAAGTTAGAAGGACCTGGGTTCCAAACCAAACTCCTTCACTTGTCGACTGTGTGACCTTGGGCTAATCTGAGGCACACTTCTCTGTGCCTCAGTTGCCTCATCTATAAAATGGGGATTAAGACTATGAGGGAAAGGAACTGTCTCCAACCTGATCAGCTTGTGTCTACTCCAGCGCATAGAATGGTGCTTTACACAGAGTAAGTGCTTAAATACCATCTTTATTGTTACTGTTATTAAAAGGAGGAGCAAGAGGCAGTGGAAGGGGAGCAGGAAGAGGGGGTACCTATAGTCTCAGAGTAGTTTGAGCTCCATTTTTGAGCGATTGAGGGGGTCCTCAAGTCCAAGATGAAGTATTGAGCAGCTTCTGTTTAGAAAGTAATAGCCAGTCAGATTTTCCCTCAAATCATCCCCCCAAGACGGGGGAGGGAGAGAGGGGGAAAAGAGATGGGGGGGGATTGGGGGGTGAGGGACCGGGTGACAGAGAGGAGGACCCCGTCACACACAACACCTTCTTTGTGGGGGCAATGTGATGCACTGCTCTACGGCTCAGTAGTGGGGCAAATTTGAGAATTGATTTTCCTGTATCTACACTGCAAAAGGATGGTTCTCAAGTCCAGGATGAAGTGTTGAGCAGCCTCTGTTTAGAAAGTAATAGCGGGTCAGATTTTCCCTCCAGTCATCCTACCAAGAGGTGGAGGAAGAGAGTCGGAGGTGAAAAGATGGCCTCATCTCTCACACTCTCTCTCACTCACACACACACACACACACACAGACACACACACAGAGAGTCAGTCTTGACATTGACCTCCCACTCCCCTGGAAGCACGCCCTAGCAGAACTGGAAAGGTCCCTTCTGTGGGAGCTAGAGCTGTGCAAGGCAGTTCCAATGAGAGGTCTTTTCTCTATGATGCTCTACCCTACTCTTCAAACCGGAACCCTCTCCCCAACCGAGACCCCTTCCTCCCTCTCATTCATTCCTTCAATAGTATTTATTGAACGCTTACTATGTGCAGAGCCCTGTACTAAGCGCTTGGAATGTACAATTCAGCAACAGATAGAGACAATCCCTGCCCATTGAAGGGCTTACAGTCTAACCGGGGGAGACAGACAGACAAAATCAATAGCAATAAATAGAATCAAGGGATTGTACATCTCATTAACAAAATAAATAGGGTAATAAAAATATATACAAATGAGCGGATGAGCACAGTGCTGAGGGGAGGGGAAGGGAGAGGGGGAAGAGCAGAGGAAAAGGGGGAAAGGGGGGCTTAGCTGAGGGGAGGTGAAGGAGGGGGCAGAGAGGCAGCAGAGGGAGCAGAGGGGAAAGGGGAAGCTCAGTCTGGGAAGGCCTCTTGGAGGAGGTGAGCTCTCAGTAGGGCTCTGAAGAGGAGAACAGAGTTAGTTTGGTGGAGGTGAGTAGGGAGGGCATTCCAAGATAGCGGGAGAACGTGGGCCAGGGGTCGACAGCGGGATAGGCAAGAACTGGGGACGGTGAGGAGGTGAGTGGCAGAGGAGCGGAGCCTATGGGGTGGGCAGTAGAAAGAGAGAAGGGAGGAGAGGTAGGAGGGGGCAAGGTGATGGAGAGCCTTGAAGCTTAGAGTGAGAAGTTTTTGTTTTGTGCAGAGGTTGATAGGCAACCACTGGAGGTTTTCAAGAAAGGGAGTGACATTCCCAGAGCATTTCTGCAGGAAGATGAGCCGGGCAGCGGAATGAAGAATAGACTGAAGCGGGGAGAGACAAGAGGAAGGGAGATCAGAGAGAAGGCTGACACAATAATCTAGTCGGGATATTAAGAGAGCCTGTACCAGTAAAATAGCCGTTTGGGTGGAGAGGAAAGGGCGGATCTTGGCAATATTATAAAGGTGAGACCGGCAGGTCTTGATGACGAATTGGATGTGTGGGGTGAATTGAGAGAGCCGAGTCAAGGATGACACCAAGGTTGTGGGCTTGAGAGACGGGAAGGATGGTCGTACCATCCACATTGATAGGGAAGGACAGGGAAGAGGACAGGGCTTGGGAAGGAAGATAAGGAGCTCAGTTTTGGACATGTTGAGTTTTAGGTGGTGGGCAGACATCCAGGTAGATGGATGTCTTGGAGGCAGGAGGAGATATGAGCCTAAAGGGACGGGGAGAGGACAGGGGCACAGATGTAGATTTGAGTGTCATCTGCATAGAGATGATAGTTGAAGCCGTGAGAGCGAATGAGTTCACCGAGGGAGAACAGAAGAGGGCCGAGAACTGACCCTTGAGGAACTCCTACAGTTAAGTGGTTGGGAGGGGGAGGAGGAGCCTGTGAAGGAGATCGAGAATGAAGGGGTAAAAAGATAAGAGGAGAACCGGGAGAGGACGGAGTCCATGAAGCCAAGGTGAGATAAGGTGTGAAGAAAAAGGGGATGGTCTACAAAGGCAGCTGAGAGGTCAAGGAGGATTAGGATAGAGTCGGAGCCATTGGATTTGGAAAGAAGGAGGTCATGGATGACCTTTGAGAGAGCAGTCTCAGTAGAGTGGAGGGGACGGAAGCCAGATTGGAGGGGGTCCAGGAGAGAATTGGAGTTAAGGAATTCTAGGCAGCGATTGTAGATGACTCGTTCTAGGAGCTTGGAAAGGAAGGGTAGTAGGGAGATAGGGCAATAACTGGAAGGGGAAGTAGGGTTGAGAGAGAGCCCACCGCAAATATCAGGCCCAAAGTGTCGGTATTCCTGAGTCCAGAGATACGCAGCACCTTTGAAACATTGGCCAATAGTCAGTTTCTAGTACACTGCCTGCATCTACAGGTGCCCAGCTTGTATGCTTGACTGTCAATGCAACTTATCTACTGTGCCTCACTGTGCCTCTTACCACTGAAAGCCATCTCCCATCCCCTAACTGTAGGGGTCCCTCAAGGGTCGGTTCTTGGTCCCCTTCTGTTCTCCATCTATACTCACTCTCTTTGTGAACTCATTCGTTCCCACAGCTTCAACTATCATCTCTACGTGGATGATACCCAAATCTACATCTCCTCCCCAGTTCTCTGCCCCTCCCTCCAGGCTTGCTTCTCCTCCTGCCTTCAGGACATCTCCACCTGGATGTATGCCCACCACCTAAAACTCAACATGTCCAAGATTGAGCTCCTTATCTTCCCTGACTTTCCTGCCACTGTGGACAGCACTACCATCTTTCCCATCTACCAAGCCCGCAACCTTGGTGTCATCTTTGACTCCGCTCCGCTCTCTCATTCACCCCACATATCCAATCCGTCACCAAAACCTGCCGGTCTCACCTTCACAACATCGCCAAGATCCACCCTTTCCTCTCCATCCAAACCGCTACCATGTTAGGACAATCGCTCCTCATATCCCGGCTGGACTACTGCAACAGCATCCTTGCTGAACTCCCAACCTCCTGTCTCTCCCTTCTTCAGTCTATACTTCATTCTGCCGCCCGGAAACGAATCTCCAGTGGTTGCCTATCAACCCCCATAACAAGGAAAAACTCCTCACTATTGGCTTCAAAGCTCTCCATCACCTTGCCCCCTCTGACCTCACCTCCTTTCTTTCCTTCTACATCCCAATCCGCGCACTCTGCTCCTCCGGTGCTAACTAACCTTCTCACTGTGCCTCATTCTCGCCTGTCCTGCCGTCAACCCCTGGCCCACGTCCCACCTCTGGCCTAGAATGACCTTCCTCCTCAAATCTGCCAAATAATCACACGTCCCCCCTTCAAAACCCTTTTGAAAGTTCACCTCCTCCAGGAGGCCTTCCCAGACTGAGCCCCCCTTTTCCTCTACTCCTCCTCCCCTCCCCATTGCCCTGACCCCCTCCCTCTGCTCTACCCCACTCCTTACCCCATAGCACTTGTATATATATATATATGCTTATAATTCTATTTTTATTAATGATGTGTATATATCTATAATTCTATTTATTTATATTGATGCTATTGATGCCTGTTTACTTCTTTTGATGTCTGTCTCCCCCCTTCTAGACAGGAGGCCTGTTGTGGGCAGGGACTGTCTCTATTTTTTTTTTGCCAAATTGCACTTTCCAAGTGCTTAATACAGTGCTCTGCACACAGTGAGTGCTCAGTAAATATGACTGAATGAATGAATGATTCTCCTACTAAAATCCCCATAACAATTTCTCAGCAGAGGATGAAGTAGACAGTGGCCACCCCTGCCTTATTCCTGACAAAGCACCACCTAAATGGCTTCCCCAGAAGCCACTGTCAGACACAGAAGAGTCCCTTCTTTGGGGAATGAGGATGTGCAGGGGGACTCTCAAGGCAAGATTTTGACCTGTCGAGAGAATTAAGGGCCCTGGGTCTTCAGTCCCACCATCAAGTTAAAAAGAAACAGCACCCTGCACAGACACCCAAACCCCATTTCCAGGACCAGCTTCTGCCTCCACAGGGGCAACCACTGTTTTACACACCCACCCAGCTAGCCACCGCCCCCCACCAACATTCGTGAGCACGTGTGCATATGCACACGTGCACACACACACACACACACACCTCTTTAAAAAACTATTGAGGGCTTACTGTATGCAGAACACTTTACTGAGATCTTGGGAGGATACAATACAACTCGGTCAGTACATATAATTCCTGCCAATAAGTGCTTGTGCCTATCCCAGCTCTCAGTACAGTGCCGGGCACACGGAAAGCTCTTAAATACCATAAAAAAGGGGCCTGTACACAGTAAGCACTCAATAAATACTACTGATGTTTGATGAAGAAGCTTACAGTCCAGAAGAGCATCTTATAGGGCCCAAACTAAATCCCCATCAACAACAAGTAAGGAGGGTATCCCCTTTTCAAAACACACTAATCAAATAGCAGATGAGGCAGACATTTCTTCGATTTCCATTCATTTCTTCCTCGTATTTAACGCCATTTGCCCTAGCAACTGCGAATAAACACTGCCTCTTCCTGTTGCAACGCTCCACAACTAGGAAGATCGGTTCTTCCAGAAAGCCAAATGGGACAGTGACAATGGGAATGGACTCAAAACAAGCCAGGAGGCTCCTCTGGTGGATGGAAATTGTCTTTCCCCCACCACCTCTCCCTGAGGAGATGCCACCCTCTTTACATAACCCCTACATTCTCACCGACCTACGACTGATATGTACTTCCGTCAGTCAGTCAATCATATTTGTTGAGTCCTTACCGTGGGCAGAGCACTTTACTACGTGCTTGGAAGAGTGTAATACAACAATAAACAGACACATTCCCTGCCAACAACGAGCTTATTTTTGCCACTTCCTCAACGGGCTTTAGAGTGATGCAGGGCCCGAGCAGTCACTATCATTCTAAGAGTTCCAGTGTTCAGCCCGCCCCATGTCTATACGGGTCTTTTGCTGGCTGATACAGGTCTCTGAAGCAACCGGCCATTCCACTGGCCTTCCCAGTAGCCAACCACGGCCATGGACACTACACAGCCATCAGCCCAAGGCCACATTCTTGAAATTATGGCTCATCGCCAAATAATGCCCGAGGACATCGACTTGGAGAAGCAGCGTGGTTCAGTGGAAAGAGCATGGGCTTTGGAGTCAGTGGTCATGGCTTCAAATCCCTGCTCTGCCACTTGTCAGCTGTGTGACTGTGGGCAAGTCACTTAACTTCTCTGTGCCTCAGTTACCTCATCTGTAAAATGGGGATTAAGACTGTGAGCCCCACATGGGACAACCTGATTCCCTTGTGTCTACCCCAGCGCTTAGAACAGTGCTCTGCACATAGTAAGCACTTAACAAATACCAACATTATTATATTATTGGCACGCACCATGTCGAGTGCTGGGGTAGGATAATCCCATCGGGCACAGTCCCTGTCCCACGTGGGACTTACATACGGTCTACCAAAGGAGCAGATTTGGGACATCTTCAGTAAATTCCATGTTCCAGAAAGTTCAGAAGAGAGGGGCAGAACCGTGAAGGGGTTCACCCCCACCCTCAGCTAGCCGACACACCTGCTGAGGGTGAGGGCTCTTGTTCTGTTCCCTCCAACTCGATGTCTGGAGTGGAAGCAGCGTGGCCTAGAAGATAGAGCCCAGGCCTGGGAGTCAGAAGGACCTAGGTTCTAATCCCGGCTTGTCTGCTGTGTGACTTTGGGCTAGTCACTTCACTTCTCTGGGCCTCTGTTACTTCATATGTAAAATGGGGATTAAGACTGTGAGCCCTATGTGGGACAAGGACTTTGTCCAACCTGAATAGCTTGTATCTACCCCAGGGCTTAGTACAGTGCCTGGCACATGGTAATAGCTTAGCAAATACCAAAAAAAGAAAAAGAAAGCGGTAAGTAGGTTTCACTCCCCTGAAATAAGCAGCTCCACCTCTGAAATCCAGGGGAGCAGGAAATGAACTACTGTTGGGACATTAGTTCCCAATAGTAGTAATAGTAGGTTCCCCTCTGGAATGAAGCTCTTTAAGGGGAGGGAACATGTCTGCTGATTCTGTTATACTGTACTGTCCCAAGGGCTAGTACACTGCTCTGCAGCATATTAAATGCTGAATAAATTCATTTGACTGATTGACAGAGCGGCTGTTCCACGTCTACTAAGGGCTCTTGGGCAGTGCTCAAAAGACACCTGTCTGGAAGAGTACTCTTGGCTCTGGATGTGATCAGGAGGGAGAACTCACTGGATGAGAGTGCAGGCAGGCCTGGCTTCACAGAGGTATTCATTCATAGAGAAGCAGCGTGGCTCAGTGGAAAGAGCACCGGCTTTGGAGTCAGAGGTCATGGGTTCAAATCCCGGCTTGGCCACTCGTCAGCTGTGTGACTTTGGGCAAATCACTTAACTTCTCGGTGCCTCAGTTACCTCATCTGTAAAATGGGGATTAAGACTGTGAGCCCCACGTGGGACAACCTGATTCCCCTGTGTCTACCCCAGTGCTTAGAACAGTGCTTGGCACATAGTAAGCGCTTAACAAATACCAACATTATTATTATTATTATTATTCGTTCATTCAACTGTATATATTGAGCAGTTACTGTGTGCAGAGCACCGTACTATGCACTTGGGAAAGTACAATATAATAATAAACTGAGACATTCCCTACTCACAGAAAGCTTAGAGTCTAGACGGGAGACAGACATTAATATAAATACATAACTTACAGCTATGGACATAAGTGCTGTGGGGCTGGGAGGGGGTGATGCATGAAGGGAGCAAGAAGGCAAAGCAGAAGGGAGAGGGTCTAGAGAAAAGGAGGGTTTAGTCGGAGAAGGCCAGTTGATGGAATGGTGGCAGGATCCTAAGCCAACTTCATTAGGGATGTGGCATTTAGACTCAATTTCTTTTTTTTTAATGGTATTTGTTAAGCACTCACTATGTGCCAGACACTGTACTAAACGCTGATAAACAAGTTTATCAGATGTGACACAGTCCCCGTCCCACATGGGGCTCTCAGTCTTAATCGCTGTTTTAGAGAAGAGGTAACTAGAGCCCAGAGAAGTGAAGTGACTTGCTTCACTCATGTCACTCTGCAGACCAGAGGTGGAGCCAGGATGAGAACCCAGGTCCTTCTGAATTCCAGGCCTGTGCTCTACCTGCTAAACACTGCTCTAGACGTGTCCTGGAATGAGGCAGGGGTTTCTGCTATTTGAAGCTAACATCACGTCCGATTTGTTTCCTCCTGGAGGAATCCACCATGTTAGTACACGAACGCCAGCATGGCTGCCCACCACATGAGGAAACACAAAGGAGTTTCACATGTCCAAAATGGAGCTCCTTATCTTCCCTCCCAAGCCCTGTCCTCTTCCTGACTTCCCTATCACTGTGGATGGTACGACCATCCTTCCCGTCTCTCAAGCCGCAACCTCGGTGTCATCTTTGACTCGGCTCTCTCATTCACCCCACACATCCAATCCGTCATCAAGACCTGCCATTCTCACCTTTATAATATCACCAAGATCCGCCCTTTCCTCTCCACCCAAACGGCTATCTTACTGGTACAGGCTCTCATAATATCCCGGCTGGAGTAATGTGTCAGCCTTCTCTCTGATCTCCCTTCCTCCTGTCTCTCCCCGCTCCAGTCTATTCTTCATTCCGCTGCCCGCATCATCTTCCTGCAGAAACGCTCTGGGCATGTCACTCCCCTTCTTAAAAACCTCCAGTGGTTGCCTATCAACCTCTGCACGAAACAAAAACTTCTCACTATAGGCTTCAAACCTAACACCTTCTCCCCTCTTACTTCTCCTCCCATCTCGCGTTCTACTGCCCACCCCGTAGACTCCACTCCTCTGCCGCCCACCTCCTCACTGTCCTGCGTTCTCGCTTATCCCACCGTCAACCCCTGGGCCACGTCCTCCCGCTGTCCTGGAATGCTCTACCCCCTCACCTCCACCAAACTAATTCTCTTCCCCTCTTCCAAGCACTACTGAGAGCTCACCTCCTCCAAGAGGCCTTCCCAGCCTGAGCTTCCCCTTTTCTCTCTGCTCCCTCTGCTGCCCCTCTCCCCCCCTTCACCTCCCCTTAGCTAAGCCCCCTTTTCCCCCCCTTTCCCTCTGCCCTTCCCCCTCCCCCTTCCCCTCCCCTCAGCACTGTGCTCGTCTGGCTCATTCTTATATATTATTACCCTATTCATTTAGCGTGGCTCAGTGGAAAGAGCCTGGGCTTTGGAGTCAGAGGTCATGGGTTCGACTCCCGGCTCTGCCACTTGTCAGCTGTGTGACTGTGGGCAAGTCACTTAACTTCTCTGTGCCTCAGTTCCCTCATCTGTAAAATGGGGATTAACTGTGAGCCTCATGTGGGACAACCTGATTACCCTGTATCTACCCCAGTGCTTAGAACAGTGCTCTGCACATAGTAAGCACTTAACAAATACCAACATTATTATTATTTTGTTAATGAGATGTACATCACCTTGATTCTATTTATTGCTATTGTTTTAATGAGATGTACATCCCCTTGATTCTATTTATTGCTATTGTTTTTGTCTGTCTCCCCCGATTAGACTGTAAGCCCATCAGTGGGCAGGGACTGTCTCTATCTGTTGCCAATTTGTACATTCCAAGTGCTTAGTACAGTGCTCTGCACATAGTAAGCACTCAATAAATACTATTGAATGAATATTTATTGAGCGCTGTGTACAGAGCACTATATTTCCTAAGTGTTTGGGAGAGTACAATAGAGCTGGTGGACAGGTTTCCTGTCCACAACTTTCATTCGTGCATTCATTCATTTAATTATATTTATTGAGTGCTCACTCTGTGCAAAGCACTGGACTAAGCACTTGGGAGAGTACAATATAACACTAAACAGGCACGTTGCCTGCCCACAAGGAGCTTACAGTCCAGCTTCTAGCTAGAAGCCCCAAGCTGGAGAGATTTCCCCCCATTTTCACAGCAGCCTGGTTGCCCTGGCCAATTCCCACAGCCGTCTGGGGCGTACTGGTGACTGGGAAAGGGCACTGGGGGGAATGGGAGACCAGGCCCCATCCCCCAATCCCCCATGGGTCTACTAAGACCCTCTCCAGAAATGAAGCCTGCTGGGAAAAGAAGCTCTGAGGCCCAGTTCTGTTCCCCCGGGGCCCCGAGGTCCCAGTTCTGTCCACCCTGGAACTCAGAAAGCTGAGAATTCATCTGAGGGAGGCCATTCCTGTCAGAGATAGTGGAGAACCAGGCCACCTAGTGGAGAGAGTGCTGACCTGGGAGTCAGAAGACCTGGGTTCCAATCCCGCCTCTGCCACTTACCTGCTGTGTAAACTTGGGCTATGTGACTTAACCCCTCTGTGCTTCAGTTTCCTCATCTAGAGGATGGGGATTCAATACCTGTTTTCCCCTCTTTTTCATGGTATTTTCTAAGCACTTTATTATGTACCAAGGACTGTACTAAGCATTGGGATACATAAGATAATTAAGTTGGACCTAGTCCATGTCCCACAGGGGGCTCACAGTCTTCATCCCCCTTTTACAGATGAGGTAACTGAGGCCCAGAGAAGTGAAGTGGCCTGCCCAAGGTCATTCAGCAGACACGTAGCAGACCCGGGATTAGAAGCCACATAATCCGACTCCCAAGCCCGTGCTCTTTCCACTAAACCACGCTGCTTCTCTATGCCACCACACATTATTATTATGCAGGAGGAGGTGGGATCCCGCTGGTTTCTCAACAGATTTCTGTTCTCTCTCTCCTCCCCCTGTCTTGTTAACTAGAGGAAGGTGGTTTGGTTTGGCAAGCTGGACACTGCTGAAAAGGGCACATGGGAGATTAATCTAGATGACTGCATCAGCTTCCTTTCTGACCTCCGAACCTCCTGCCTCTCCCCACTCTGATCCATACTTCACCCCGCTTCCTGCATTATCTTTCTATGCAAACATTCAGGACACATCACTCCCCTGCTCAAAAATCTCCAGTGGTTGCTCATTCCCCTCGCTATCAAACAAAAACTCCTCACCTTGGGCTTTCAAGCATTCCATCACCTTGATCCCTCCTAACTCACCTCGCTTCTCTCCAACCCAGCCTGCACACTTCACTCCTCTGGTGCTAACCTTCTCGCTGTGCCTTAATCTCACCTGTCTGGCCACCGACCCCTGACCCATGTCTTCCTGGGCCTGGAATGCTCTCCCTCCACAAATCTGCCAGAGAATTACCTTCCCCCGCTTCAAAGCCTTACTGAAAGCACATATCCTCCAAGAGGTCTTGCCCAATTAAGCCTCACTTTTCCTCATCTCCCACTCCTTTCTGCATCACCCCGACTTGTTCCCTTTGCTCTTACCCGCCACCCCACCCCCACCCCCACAGCACTTAGCTATGTATCTTTCATTTTATTTATAGTGATGTTTGTTTGTATTGATGTCTAGCTCCCCTCCTCTAGACTGTGAGCTCGCTGTGGACAGGGATTGCCTCTTCATTGCTATATTGTAGTTTCCCACACGCTTACTACAGTGCTCTGCCCACAGTAAACACTCAATAAATATGATTCAATGAACAAATGATCAAGAGGGTTTATTTCACGCAACCCACTTTACCAAGTGCTTGGAAGAGTTCAACAGAGCGGGTAGGCACCATCCCTGCCCTCAAGCATCTTACCTTCTACTGGGGGAGGTGGACACTAAAATAAAATTACAGGTAGGGGGATATTTGGGACATGAGTATATTTGGGTGTGTGCGCACCCACACTTGTACACATCTCAGCTATCTGGGCATGGGTGTGTAGTTCTATATTTTGAGTCATCTGCTTTAAGGTGCTTGTATATTCCCACCTACAGTGTCACTGGGCTGTGTGTGTGTTGGGTGACAATTCTGTGGCATGGGCCTGGGAGTCAGAATAATAATTATGGTATTTGCTAAGCACTTATTATAGACCAAGCATTATACTAAGTGAGGTCATGGGTTCTTATCCCAGCTCCACCCTTGGTCTGCTGTGTGACCTTGGGCAAGTCACTTCCCTTTTCTGTGCCTTAGTTACCTCATCTGTAAAATGGAGATTCAGACCGTGACCCCAGTATGGGTTGGGGAGTGTGTCCAACCCGATTTGCTTGTGTTTCTCCCCTGCAGAATGGGGAGGGAGACCGTGGGCCCTGTTTGGGACAGGTACCATAACGGCACATGCCGTCGAGTTGCCCAGATTCCGGAAAAAGGAAGCAGACCATGCCAGTCAGGCTTAGTGAAATATCTATAAAAGTGGTTTATTTGGGGAAGTTACTTACGGGACAGCCCTGGGTGGCAGCAGGACACAGGAGACACACCACACCCCGCCTAGATAGGGCCACCCCTTTACATACCGCGTGACATCACTACAAAAGCAAAACAGCTTACATAAGGTGTTTACCTGCCCGGACTGCGCATGCCCAGGGCGCATACCATAACAGCGAGGGTGCACCAGTGAGCATGACTGGGCCTTGAGACTGTGGTGGGTCAGAGCCGGGGCACAATCACCCCTACACTCCACCCCTTCTGACCCGCTCATACAATCTTAGCCCGATAATCTTCCGCGAGGGTCCCTGAGCGGTTCACAAGGGGCTTCAGTGTCAGGGGGGTGGCTTGTGCCCAACAGAAGTTGGCACACTGCATGCACATGTGTATATATACCCATACAAATGAGGAGCAGAATGCCTCCCCTCCCCCCCCCCCCCAAATAACCACACACAAAAAAACAGAGCAGGTAGCATTACATCATCATCATCCAGCCCTCCACAGTTGTAACCACTCATCAGTACTATTTGGGGGAAAAGAGAGGTGTTCTACCTTCTGGCGCATGTGTTCTCAATATTGAGTCACTTTGCCCTCCTCATCTGGGATGGACGTACAACACGTGCTCACATCCCCCCTTGGGCAATGGTTAGGATGTCAAAGGTCATGTGGTTCTGTACCATCACCCATCACATTTGTGCCATCTTGACATTAAGTAGAGATAACTATTATTCATAGCAGCTTGCGTAAAGGCGTTTAAAAGCTTCTACTTACATCATTACTAGTTCTAGACCTACCTCAGGAGTGAACATATTTAGGAGGTGGTTATACCAATGGAATGCCTTCCTGGTCCAACGAGCCTGTACAAGGGGCAGATTTAAACTGCGGCCAACAGGCACCTGTGTACTTGCCACTGGGCGAAAACATATCCCAAGGTGCATTGGTCCATTCATATTGTGGGTAGCCACAGCTACAGATAGGGCTCGCAGCTCCACTGTGTCCTGCTCGGGGCCAAGTGGACTATGGTTGTTTCGAACCTGTTCTTTGAGACAGGCTAGTGTGTCCCTTTCATCTGCCAGGATTGATTATAAGACGCCTGGGGGGGTCTAACCAACGGGGTGACCCAGCCACACTGATACACTGCGCTGGGTTCTCGCAGACTGTGGCAGAAACAAGCTAGCTACCCAGACTCTGCCATGGCCCACATCCGAACAAGTCCTGGGCCCGCTGTTGTGCTTCAGAGCTGGTCTGGCTGATGTTAAAGGTGCGATTGTGTCCAGGTCTCTGGTCTTCCATCGTTCACAGGCTGGCAGTAGTGCTGTCCCATGCTTGTACAATGCTCCAATTGGTCCCACGTAGGGGGAGGCACCCACCACGGAAGGCCTGATGCGCTGGACACCGGCAGGTGGGCACACACCCAGCAATCCGACTGGTTCATCGCAGAGGCCATGGTACTCGCTCAGTGGAGGAAGCTATAGGTTGTAGGGCCAGATATACATCATAACTGTTTCTCAATAGCAGTATATCGTTCCTCTGCCCCCTTCCATACTTGTGGCCGGAACCCGAAAGGAATACGGTCATCCAGCCCAGTCTGACATAAGGTCCATCCCAAGCCAACATCATCGACATGGACGTTCAGAGCGAATGGGGCTCCAGGTATGCAGGTGCCTAGAGCCTCTACTTGTGCTACTAGCACTTTAGCCTTTTCAAATGTCTGCCGCTGAGTAGGTCCCCAGTCCCATTGGGCTCCCCTCTTTACCAGAGCTTTGTGCTAGATGAGGGACAAAGCCCCGCCAGTATCCTACTAGGCCCAAAAAGGTTTATACCTCCTTGACGGTGGTTGAGAATGGGTATTTCTGTATCTTATCAATGACAACCCATTGCATTACCCATGTCTTACCCGACCAGACAACCCCCAAAAACTTGACCGATGTACCGGGCCCCTGGATTTGGTCCAGGTTTTACCTCCCATCCTCGAGTTCGCAGGTGTGCCGCGAGGGCGCTCGATACATCCTGTAAACACAGAAGTGCTGTCCGCAGTTAGCATGATGTCAACAATATAACGCACCCAGGGCATGTCACTATGGAATGGGAACCTTTCCAAATTTCTGGCCACCAATTCACGGCAAATGGTGGGGCTATGGAGATATCCTTGGGAGAGAACTTGGAAAGTCCATTGCCTCCCTTCCCAAGTGAAGGCAAACTGGTCCTGAAACCTGGAGCCTAAGGGTACGGCTGTTCCGGGTCCAGGGAAAACAAAACACATTACCATGGATTAAGGTACATTCTGCCCCAGTGTCCACCAGGGCTAGGACCCACTGCTTAGTGATGCGGGGTCAGTAAATTACCATCTCTGCATGGGAGCCTCAGGTCTCCCACCAGTGCCTGCTCTTGGGGAAAGACTTAGGGGAGGGCCTGGGCTAGGAACAGCCCTCCTCGGCCTCCACCCCCAGGGGTGGGGCTGGGGCGATAATCAGCCCTCCTTAGCCTCCACCCCCCAGGGGAGGGGCTGGGATAAGAACCAGCCCTCCTCCCACACCTCCCCCTCTTCTACCATCGCAGGGGGCAGGGAGGAGCCAGGGCAGGGCCGAATCTAAGGGTCGACACAGCTGTGGTGGGCATAGCCGTTGTGCCCAGCTCACTATGACTACATTAGGTTGTTGATCAATCTTAATCTAAGGGTCGACACTGCTGTGGCGGGCCTAGCCGTCTCGAACAGCTCACTATAATAGGTTTTTGATCAATCCTTTCTCGCGGGGTTCCCGCACGAAGGAGATTGCTCCACCTCTGTGTTGGGCTGACCCTCACAGCGTCCCCACCCGCTCCCACTTTGGGGTAGGTCCTGGGGCCTGTCGGTCTCTCCCGCGGACGGGACCATCCCGGCTCTTCTCCCGTCCGCTCCACCTCGCCTAGATCTGCCCCACAATCTCGGTGGCACACTCACTAGCCAGGCGGCTAGAGTCTCTCGCCCCTTCTGTTGGAACCAAGAGGCAAGCTCTATCAGCTCTGCCGGGGCGTAATCCCAAGCGGTTACATTCTCCTCCGTGCTATTCTGATCCCTTCCCCCATCGTCAGCAACGCGCTGTCCCTCAAATCTCCGTGTCACGATGGGACGTGCCCTCACCGGGCACAGACCAGCACAGGGTCGGCCATCCTCCCCAGTTACTCTCACTTCTTCTTCCTCCGTGTCCTCACTGTCCGTCTCCCAAGGCTTCCAGGCCTTTGCATCCCACCCCGGGGGCGCAATAATCGTGCGCACCCGCGGGCGAGGCATCCTGCGGCCTCCTAACCGCACAAACCTACATGCTAAGTTCCCTAGTTTTCTCCCCTGCTCCTCCAGCCTCTCCGATAACTCGGAGGCTAGCAGGGTAGTAGACATACTCACATCCCGTTCCTGTGCTAACTCATCTCGTCTCTGAGCTATTTCACTTTCTAATGCAACCATAGGGGCCTCCACCCGCACAAACCTACATGCTAAGCTCCTTAGTTTTCTCCCCTGCTCCTCCAACCTTTCCGATGACTCGGAGGTTAGCAGGGGGGTAGCCGTACTCACATCCCGTTCCCGGGCTAATTCGTTTCGTCTCTGAGCTATTTCACTTTCTAGTGCAATAATGCGGGCCTCCGCCCGTATCTGTGCCTCCGCGATTAGTCTGACAGCCCACAAGAGAAGCCAGGCCACGGCTTCGGTCCCTCAGTACCAGTCCTTCGCTGACGCCGTCCCCGCTCCCTCTGTCAGGAAATTTACTAACCCAGTGGGGATCTTAGGGCCCTCCCCATACTCCCGTGGGGGGCCCCACCCATCAATCAGTTGGGCTGCCTTCGTCCACACAGAAGTGGCCGACCATTCCGGGACACCCCCCGGCAATGTCCCTTTCCATTTTCAGAATCCTGCCGACTACGCCAATTGTAACAGCACATGCTGTTGAGTTGCCCAGATTCCGGAAAAGGAAGCAGACCACGCCAGTCAGGCTTAGTGAGATATCTATAAAAGTGGTTTATTTGGGGAAGTTATTAACGGGACAGCCCTGGGTGGCAGCAGGGCACAGGAGGCACACCACACCCTGCCTAGATAGGCAGGAAGGGCCACTCCTTTATATGCCACGTGACATAATAATAATAACGATGTTGGTATTTGTTAAGCGCTTACTATGTGCAGAGCACTGTTTTAAGCGCTGGGGTAGATACAGGGTAATCAGGTTGTCCTACGTGAGGCTCACAGTCTTAATTCCCATTTTACAGATGAGGTAACTGCGGCCCAGAGAGGTTAAGTGACTTGCCCACAGTCACACAGCTGACAAGTGACAGAGCCAGGATTCAAACCCATGACCTCTGACTCCCAAGCCGGGGCTCTTTCCACTGAGCCACGCTGCTTCCCTATGGAAGCCCACACACTCACACCGATCAAATCACCAAGACACTCACAGCAGGTGCAGCCGGGCTTGAGGCAGTTCGAAACCCCTCTCGGTTTGGGGAAGGTCCCAGCCTGACGAAATCCAACGCTGTAGGACTCGTCCAAATAATACCTTAAGGGAATTACATACCTCTGCCAAGGGCAAGGGACGGGCTGGGCTGGAAAATAAAATGGAAGTGCACACACGCCCATCGACCAAATCACCCAAGACCCTCACAGCAGGCGGGGCTGCGCTGAGGCAGTTAGGGACCCCTCTCAGTTTGGGGGAAGGTCTCAGACCAACCAATTTCAACGCTGTGGGACATTGGGCCAAGGAGTCTTAGCCAACGTGGCCAAAGTACACCCTAAGGGAATTTCATACCTCTGCAAAGGACAAGGGACGGGCTGAGCTGGAAAATAAAAGGGAAGTGCACCCGCACCCACCGACCAAATCACCAAGACCTTCATAGCAGACGCGGCTGCCCTGAGGGAGTTTAGAGACCCCTCTCAGTTTGGGGGAAGGTCCCAGCCCGACATTGGGCCAAGGAGTTTTAGCCAACTCATCCAAAGGACACCCTAAGGGAATTATACACCTCGGGAAAGGGGCAAGGGACTGACTGAACTGGAAAATAAAGTGGAAGCGCACCCACTCCTATCCATCAAATCACCAAGACCCTCATAGCAGGTACAGCTGCACTAAGGGAGTTCGAGACCCCTCTCATTTGGGGGAAAGGTCTCAGCTCGATCAATTCCAATGCTTTGGACATTGGGCCAAGACGTTTTAGCCAACTTGTCCCAATGACACCCTAAGGGAATTACATACCTCCGCAAAGGGCAAGAGACGAGGTTAAAGTAAAATGGAAGGGCACACACCCCAACCGGCCAAATCAACAAGTCCCTCATAGCAGGCAGGGCTGCACTGAGGCAGCTAGAGACCCTTCTCAGTTTGGGGGAAGGTCCCAGCCCGACATTGGGCCAAGGAGTTTTAGCCAAGGCATCCAAAGGACACCCTGAGGCATCCAAAGGACACCCATCAACAATTCAAACCATGGTCCGACTAATTCAGACCTTGGACCAAGGAGTTTTGGTCAGTATGCCCCAAGGACATCATAAGGGAATTATACATCTCGGGAAAAGGGAAAGGGGCTGGATGGGCTGGAAATAAAATGGAAGTCCACACACTCCCACTGATTGAACCTCCAAGACCCTCATAGCAGGTGCGGCTGCGCTGAGGGAGTTCGGAATTCCTCTCAGTTTGGGGGAAGGTCCCAGCCCGATGAAATCCAATGCTGAAGGACATTGGGCCAAGCCGTTTTAGCCAACTCGTCCAAATAACACCCTAAGGGAATTACATACCTCTGCAAAGGGCAAGGGACAGGCTTAAAATAAAATGGAAGGGCATGCACTCCCACCGATCGAACCACCAGGACCCTCATAGCAGGCGTGGCTGCCTTAAGGGAGTTCAAGACCCCTCTCACTTTGGGGGAAGGTCCAAGCTAGACCAAATCCAACGCTGTAGGACATTGGGTCAAGGAGTTTTAGCCAACTCGTCCAAAGGACCCTGTAAGGGAATTACATGCCTCCTCAAAGGGCAAGGGACGGGCTGGGCTGCAAAATACAAGTGCACCCACACCCACCCACTAAACCACCAAGACCTACATAGCAGGCGGGCTGCGCTGAGGGAGTTCAAGAGCCCTCTCAATTTGGGGGAAGGTCCCAGCCCGACAGTGGGCCAAGAAGTTTTAGCCAACTCATCTGAAGGATACCCTAAGGGAGTCACACCCCTCAACCATTCAAACCATAGTCCGACTAATTCAGATATTACACCAAGGAGTTTTGGTCAACATGTCCAAAGGACACCATAAGGGAATTATACACCTCGGGAAAAGGGCCAGGGGCTGGATGGGCTGGAAAATAAAATGGAAACCCACACATTCCCACTGATTGAACCTTCAAGACCCTCAGAGCAGGTGCGGCTGTGCTGAAGGAGTTCGAGACCCCTCTCGGTTTGGGGGAAGGCCCCAGCCCGACCCAAACCAACGGTGTAGGACATTGGGCCAAGGAGATTTAGCCAACTCGTCCAAATGACACCCTAAGGAAATTATACACCTCGGGAAAAGGGCAAGGGGTGGCTGAAATGGAAAATAAAATGGAAGCTCGCACACTCACACCGATCAAATCACCAAGACCCTCATAGAAGGTGCGGCTGCGCTGAGGGAACTCGAGACCCCTCTCAGTTTGGGGGAAGGTCGCAGCCTGACCGAATCCAATGCTGTAGGGTATTGGGCCAAGGAGTTTTAGCCAACTGGTCCAAAGGACACCCTAAGGGAATTACATACCTCCACAAAGGGCAAGGGACAGGCTTAAAATAAAATGGAAGTGCACACACACCCACCGACCAAATCACCAAGACCCTCATAGCAGGCGGAGCTGCGCTGAGGGAGTTAGAGACCCCGCTCAGTGAGGGAGAAGGTCTCAGCCCGACAGATTCCAACGCTGTAGGACATTGGGCCAAGGAGTTTTAGCCAACTCGTCCAAATGAAACCCTCAGGGAATTACATACCTCTGCAAAGGGCAAGGGACGGGCTGGGCTGGAAAATGAAACGGAAGTGCACACACACCCATCGACCAAATCACCAAGACCCTCGTAGCAGGCGGGGCTGTGCTGACGGAGTACCAAAGCCCTCTCAGTTTGGGGGAAGGTCCCAGCCCCAACATTGGGCCAAGGGGTTTCAGCCAACTCGTCCAAAGGACACCCTAAGGGAATCACACACCTCCGCAAAGGGCAAGGGACAGGCTGGGCTGCAAATTACAATGCAAGTCCACACCCACCCACCGACTAAACCACCAGGACCCTACGGATTCCAATGCTGTAGGACATTGGGCCAAGGAGTTTTAGCCAACTTGTCCAAATGAAACCCTCAGGGAATTACATACCTCTGCAAAGGGCAAGGGACGGGCTGGGCTGGAAAATGAAACCGAAGTGCACACACACCCACTGACCAAATCACCAAGACCCTCGTAGCAGGCGGGGCTGTGCTGACAGAGTACCAAAGCCCTCTCAGTTTGGGGGAAGGTCCCAGCCCGACCTTGGGCCAAGGAGCTTTAGCCAACTCCTCCAAAGAACACCCTAAAGAAATCATATATATCCGCAAAGGGCAAGGGAAGGGCTGGACTAGATATTAAAATGGAAATGCACACACACACCCACAGACCAAATCACCAAGACCCTCATAGCGGGCGGAGCTGTGCTGAGGGAGATTAAAAGCCCTCTTAGTTTGGGGGAAAGGTCATAGCCTGACATTGGGCCAAGGGGTTTTAGCCAACTCCTCCAAAGGGCACCATAAGGGAAATACACCCCTCAATAATTCAAACCATGGTCCGACTAATTCAGACATTGGACCGAAGAGTTTCAGTCAACATGTCGAAAGGACACCATAAGGGAATTGTACACCTCGGGAAAAGGGCAAGGGACTGGCTAAACTGGAAGTGCACACACTCCCACCGACCAAATCACCAAGACCCTCATTGCAGGAGGGGCTGCGCTGAGGGAGTTTAAAAGCCCTCTCAGTTTGGGGGGGAAGGTCATAGCCCGACACTGGGCCAAGGGGTTTTAGCCAACTCCTCCGAAGGACACCATAAGGGAAATACACCCCTCAACAATTCGAACCATGGTCCGATAATTCAGACATTGGACCGAGGAGTTTCAGTCAACATGTCCAAAGGACACCATAAGGGAATTATGCTCCTCGGGCAAAGGGCCAGGGGCTGGATGGGCTGGGAAATTAAACGGAAGCGCACACACTCCCACCGATCAAATCACCGAGACCCTCACAGCAGGTGTTGCTGCGCTGAAGGAGTTTGAGTCCCCTCTCAGTTTGAGGGAAGGTCCCAGCCCGACACTGGGCCAAGGAGTTTTAGCCAACTCATCCAAAGGACACCCTAAGGGAATTACATACTATCGCAAAGGGGAAGGGATGGGCTCAAAATAAAAGGGAGGTGCACACCCACCCACCGACCAAATCATCGAGACCCTCAGAGCAGGCGGGGCTGCGCTGAGGGAGTTCGAGACCCCTCTCAGTTTGGGGGAAGGTCCCAGCCCGACCAATTGGGCCGAGGAGTTTTAGCCAACTCATCCAAAGGACACCCTAAGGGCGTTACACCCCTCAACAATTCAAACCAAGGTGGGACTAATTCAGACAGTGGACTGAGGCGTTTTGGCCCACTTGTCCAAAGGACACCAGAAGGGAATTAAACCCTTCGGGAACAGGGCAAGGTGCTGGCTGGGCCAGAAACTTCACTGAAAGCGCCGCAGACGAGTAAGGAAATTTGACTCTGGGAACAACCTGCGAAGGAGATGCGCCTTCAGTCAGTTTCGGAAGAGGGGAGCAGGAGGGAGAAGAGAGGCAGGCTGTGGGATACACCCTTTGACAGCCTCTCTCTGTTTATGGGGTTAAGCGCTCACTCACTTAGGCACTGCTCTAAGCGCCACAGTACACATGAGGTAATCGGGTTGGACAGAGTCCCTGTCCCACATGGGGCTAACGGTCTTAATCCCCATTTTACCCACGAGGTAACCGAGCCCGCAGAGAAGGTGACTGGCACAAGGTCACATAGGCGACGAGAGGCCACGTGGGATTAGAACCCAGATCCTTCTGACTCCCAGGCCTGTGCTGTATCCACCAGGCCACCCTGCTGTCCTGAGCCTGGCAGGGTTCAGGTTGGGCTCTTTCCCGCTACCCACTGGTAGCACATCACCGCCAGTCAGGACTACGACTACCCTGAGAGAGAACCATCCTCTCTCCTCTCCCCTCATCTGCCCCCGTCCCCCCGGAACACCCGTGCAGTATTCTCGGCACCATCGGCCCACTTCCCGGGCACATTATTGGCCCCCGGTCCCAGGGAAGACAGGGATCACAGTGGGACCCCAAGAAACAGAGAACGTTTCAGAAAGAAATCAAATTCGGTATCATTCCCCGCCCCTGAAGGGGTTGGGAGGAGGAGCTGCCGTTTCTACACCCCCACAGCGCGCCCCCCGCTTGGGCCGGGTTTCCCGCTAGCCCCTGGGCAGAACTTCACTGCCTGCCAGAACAATGAAAAACCAGAGAAAGAGCCAGCTTCTCCCCTCTCTCCCACGAAAGCCGCTTCCACAGTCTTCTGTTCCATAGGGAGCTGCAGTGGTCCGCACGGAGATCCTAACTGCAAATGCATCGATTCACGCCATTTTCCCCAATTACTTTTGAAAGCGTAAAATAAAAAATAACGCCACACACCACACAGCAACAGGTGGAGACGGTGACAAGCACCGGGGACGGGCTGGGGCACCCCCACCGTGGCACCTCTTCAACGCTGGCGACGTGCCGAATGTCCGACTACGTTCTCTAGGAAAGAGACTTCATTCAGATCAGAAGCTGGGCCCGGCCCATGGCGGGCTCGCAGATCGAGCGGGAGGGATAAGAGGGATGGGGAGTGCCCAGTAGGGCCGCGCTGGGAGATGGCAGAAGGAGCCCTTGACAGGAGAGAGACCCTCTCAGAGAGCTCATCGCTATCGCGAGGCTTGGAAAACTGAGGGATCCCCACAGCACCCTCTCCTCCCCTTGAGAAGCAGGGTCGGTCTTTCCCAATTAAGGAATCTTCCCCCCGCCCCCAAGCTTCTCTTCTCGTCCGCTTGGAGAGGGCCTACGGGACAGAAGCCCTGCACGGCTTTGCTGTTGTTGTATCTGTTCGGTGCTCGCTATGTGTCAAGCACTGTTCCAGGCGCTGGGGCAGGCAGAGGTCCATCGGGCGGGATGGGTCCGCGTCCCCCAACTCCCCCGCCCCTGGGCAGAGTCTCTAGGAGGGAGGAAGGCGGGCGTCGACGGAGGCGTGGCGTGGCGTGGCGGAATGGGCCGTGGCGGCGGCCGCCGGTCCCCGGGGCTGTGGGGCGAGGCCCTGCGGGCCGCGGGCGGCTATCCAGGTGCTCGACGTCCACAGTCTCTGCCTTCTATTGTAAGCTCCTCGAGGGCAGGACTGCTCTCTACTGACTCTCTCGTGCTCTCCCAAGGGTTCAGTACGGTGCTCTGCACCCAACAGGCACTCAGTAAATACTGCTGATCGACCAGGTATTCTTTCCACCTTCACAGCCATATTGTTGGTCTGGTCTTGTTCTGTTCTGTTTCGCTTGGCCGCCTGTCTCCCCCGTTTAGACTGTAAGCCTGTCACTGGGCAGGGATTGTCTCTCTCTGTCGCCGAACTGTACATCCCAAGCGCTCAGTACAGTGCTCTGCACATAGTAAGGGCTCAATAAATACGACTGAGTGAATGAATGAATGAAGGAATGCCCCCCCGCCCCCCGCCCGGGAGGCCACGCGCACCCACCCCGCGGCGGGCAGGCGGGAAGATGGCGGCGGGCGGGAAGATGGCGGCCAGAGGGAAAATGGCGGCGCCGCCGGCCTCGCTCTGCCCCGGCCGACGCCCCGACGCTCGCGACGCCCCCACCGCCCCCACCGCCCCCCTCAGGCCTGGGCCGGGCGCGCTGCCCGGGCTCCCGGAAAAGCGCCGCACGGGAGAGCGGGCCGCCCATGGCGGGGGCACTTCGCATCTCGCCATCGTCGCCGCTGCCGCCGCTCGGCAAAACGCTGGTCGGCGGCCCAGCCTCAGCGCCATTACAGAAGCAAAACAGTTTACATAAGGTGTTTACCTGCCCGGACTGCGCATGCCCAGGGCGCATACCATAAGAGCGAGGGTGCAGCAGTGCACATGACTCAGCCTTGAGCCTGTGGCGGGTCAGAGCCGGGGCACAATCACCCCTACAGGTACCACGTGCAATCTGATTGCCTTGTATCGACCCCAGCGCTTGGTGCAGGGCCTGAAGCATGGTAAGCATTTTACAGATACCCCAATTATTAGTACTTGTATTGCAATAAAACATAGGTAGTAGACTTCCCTGCGCCCAAGGAGTTTAGAGACTAGAGGGGGAGATAGACATGAATATAAATAAACGATGGATATCCTGGATTTTATACAACACTTATTGTGATTATTATTAAAGGGGGATGGGAAAGCAGAGATCCAGAGAAATTGAGGGACACCCCTAAGGTCACACAAGTCACTTAAGTACAACTGATTGACTCATTGACTGACTGGGTAATGGACCCTGGGACGACCTCCAGTCAAAGCCACTGCCCATCCCCACCCTATGCTGCCCTCCCCCTGGCTCTTGGGCCTAGAGGGTCCTGCCTCCCTCCCCCAGCCCGGCAAAGTTGACAGGGGCAGGGAGAAATCTGAGTCTCTCCCTCCCATGAGAGCCACACTCTGCTGGGCCATTCCTCTAGAGACCCTCAGGCTGGACAGGGGGAGAGGGAAGGAGAACAGAGGCCATCCTCACCCCCTCTCTTCAAACTCTCAAGATTCACACCCCACCCCCTCCCCCAACCCTGCCTGGGTGAGACTGAAGGAATGAGATCTAGGGGTGGGGAGGGAGGAGGGAGGGTGCTAGGTTGTCAGTCGCTAAGTTAAAAGCTGGTGGCATCCCTGCTGCTTTGAGTACACAGCTGGTATCCCCAAATTATAACCCTCCTGGGGGGCAGGGCCAGCTGCCAGTGGCTCAGAGGAGACTCAGGAGTGATGAAAAATGTATACATATTTTATTCCAGAAACATTTGGCCTTACAGAGCCCAGGTGGGCAAGGGGAGACAGAAGGGAGGAGGAAAGGAGAGGGCCAGACTGTGCCTTTTCCTTCTGTGGTTGGGGGGGGGGGGAGGGGGAGAAGGAGGGGGAACCACTTTGCATCTGCCCACTCTAGGATTTGTTACTACTCCTCCTCATCCCTCATTCGGCTCCTCCAGGAGGGAGGGATAACACGTGCAAGTCACACACGTACACACCTCTGACTACTCCTGTCCCTGTAGCCTGCTCCCCCAGGGGCACCCCCCTCAGGCAGGAAGGAGAGTCTGTCCTCTTGAAGCTAGAGCTGGGCAGATAACTCCCAAGGGACCAGGCCAGGAGGAAGTTGCACTGAGTATAAAATTAAGGGCCCCGAGCCACTTCACACCTGCTCTTAAGGCCTGTCCTCAGAGCACCTGTCCAGAACTCTAGACCCGTTTCCAGAACCCTCTCCCAGTCCAAAGTGGGGTGGCCCCTCTCACCCTGTTCCAGTCTCGGCCCCTTGTTCTCACCCCAGACACACATATGCACACATCCATCACCTCTAGGAGTTGCCAGAGATTGGTGTGGCCCCCATGATGCCAATGTTTGACCCTTTACCACCAAAGGAAATGGCATTGTCCGGAAGGAGGGGATACAGTTGTGGGCTGAGGGGGCAAGGCGGGGTGGGGGGGCCAGGTGGCAGCAGCATGGTGCCAACAGACTCCCTCTCGGTGGGGCCGGTGCAGTGCCCATGGCATCCCGTGAGTGGGAAGGTAGTCCTCCACTGTCCGCAGGACCGGGTGGTCCAGGTCAGGTCAGGGTTATGGCTTCCTGGGGTTGGCTGATGGTGTGCCCCGGCCCGCCCTTGGGGAAAGTGCCAATGACGGTTGGAAAGGAGGGGTGGAGGGGAAAAAGGGAAGAGAAGCCTTGGATAGGTCTCCAACGGGGAGCCCAGTCCTCCAGCCAGGGAGGAGGAAGTTGGATGTTGGGGAGGAGCCTGGTCCAGGGGTCACTACTGGGCCAGGTGGGACTGGGGCACTGCTCTCGTTTGTGAACTAAGAGCACACAGAAGATGGTGTGTATATGTAGCAGAGGATAAGGATCTTTTCACTATACTGTCTCAAGCACTTAGTATTGTACTCAATACATACTATTGACTCCTCCCACTCGTCCCAGAGCTCCACCAGCCCCAGGCTTGGGGCAGGACGCTCGCCGTCCTGTCCACACAAAGATGTCCTTGGGGAGGCTAGCTCTGGCATGGCCGGGTCTCCCATGATGCATCCGGGACTCAGGCTTCTTCGTTGGCCCTAAGAATACACCTGGTCAGGTCTCAGGTCACTCTTGCTCTGGCCCCCTGCTTGGGTCAGGGGCCGCTGAGAGTGAGCGAGAGAGCAAGAGCGACAAAAGAGAAAGAGAGAAAGAAAAGAGAAAAGAGAGGAAAAGGTTAGCAAGAGGGGAGAGGGAGGGAGGGGGAGAGAGAGAGAGAGAGAGAGACCCCTCCAAGACAGAGATAGGCGGAGACGGTAAAAGCTCCGGCCACCATTCACACGCCCTGGCTGGCTTTGTCACCCCAAGACAGGACATGCCCGGCCGTCTGGATTTCCCACGACTAGAGTCTTATCCCCTGCAAACCCCCTCCTTAACACACACCCCCAAACCCAGTTCCCCCAGGTCTTACCTCTAAGTAGGGTCGATTGGGAGACTTCTCCAGGGGGGCAGAAAGAAGCTGGGCTTCTGCCTTTTTTCCTCCTGCAGGCAAGTCCCTGAACACTTACTCAGTGCCGATCTGGTCCTTCACCCCTGCCCCTCCTCCACTCCACCACCAGTAGAGCCAGTAGAGCCCAACTGGGGCAGCTGACCCCAAATTTGGTCTGACTCGAGCCAGACCACACCCCATTAAGCACCCTCTTTGGCAAGTTGGGTGTAGGAGACTCAGCCCCTGCCCTCTTGGAGCTTATAACCCAAGTCAGTGGATTGTATTTGAGCTCTGTGTGCAGAGCACTGTACTAAACCCTTGGAAAAGTACATGAGAACAATCTAACAGACACTTTCCCTGCCTACAACGAGCTTACGGTATACAGGGGGGACAGCACTGACTTTGGAACAATATGGTACAAATGTTTCAAAGAGTTCAACACTACACAGCATACATGGCCCCTACTCTGAAGCAGCTTTCAGGCTATGTGACAGACATTAAAATTGAATTACACACAGGTGGAATGGCATATACGAGGTCGGTACATGAAGTTATGCACGCCGAACCCCAGGTTCGAGTACATAAAAAACAGAGTGAGTCAGTACAGAAAGCGAAGAGTGGCAGTACTGCATTCAGACAGCAGTGGTAATTATTGAAGGCTCTCTGACAGAGCACTATATGAAGAACACGGCGTGGGTGAGAGACTTCAGTTGCTTAGGACGCCCAGTTCGGTCAGTCAGTCGTATTTATCCAGCACTTTCCAAGGGCAGAGCGCAATATCACAATCAGACAGATTCCTGACCACTATGAGCTTACAGTGTGGAGGGGGAGACACAGACATTAATAGAAATAAGTTACACCCATTTCATTAGGAGCCATGATGCACAGAGGGAGAAGTCATCTGAAATATTCAGCAGATTATGTTCCGACTCAGTTTCCCAGTTGCTCGCTATCTAGTAAGTCCTCAATGATTGCTGGTGGTGACTGAATTTCTGCGGCTACAACCGCACCTCTAGTCAGTCCATCATATTTGTCGAGCGCAGCGACTTGCCCAGGGTCACGCAGCAGATCGGTAGCGAAGGTATCCTGGGGACTCCATTATAGCTCCCCAAAAGCCCAAGAATGAGTTAGGGTTCAGTAGCCCTACCTCTGTGGAGTAGACTATAAGCTCGGGGTGGGCTCGAGTAATGTATTATCAACTTGTATCTTGGGGTAAAGTGATGGGGAAGCCCCAAAACAGAGTCCCCAGACAGCCCGGGGACTCGGATCCTACCCCTGGAGGTTCACAGTCTGACGCCCCATACTGACACTTCCGCAACCGACCCACGGCGCTGCATCTAAGAGAGGGCAGGAAAGGGGCACACGAAAAGGGCACGCAGAAGGACGTACGAGAAAGGGCATGCTAAAGAGTGCAGGATAGCTGGATGCGTGCCCCCTTGGGAATGACGGGGCACAAACCTGGCAAAAGCAGCCTCTCGCCTTCTAGCACATTCCAGGCACAGGATGCAGTGTTGAGATTGTGGAAGGTCACTGGCCTTGGTGACTTTGTGGTTGAGGGGGAAAATTCTAGCTAACTGGGGGCTGGCAAGAGCACAAGGAGAAGGGTACAATGACAGTCACCCACACGGAGAGACAGTGAGCATGTATACCCATGCACCGCATGGTTTCTGCCTCCGCCCTTTCTCGAAACGTCTCCCCTAAAAATACACTTCATAGCCTCACAACCCCTCAACTTCCTCCACTCCGGAGATATTTTCTTGTCCCAATTGGATGCTTCTCTTCCTGGATTGCAGACCTAACTCCAAGTCAGCAAAAACCAAAATCTGAGTCTCTTGTGGCATGCCCTGCCTCTCTAGGGCATTAGTACTGTAGCCAAATCAGAGGCTAGGCCACACACACTGTTACCCCACATATCAGGGTCCAATCTCACTACCCTGTACCTACCACCACACTGGGAACAGTGCTTGACACATAGTAAGCCCTTAACAAATGCCATCACCACCACATCAGCAATATGGACAACTCAGTAGTATCAAACACATTCCCCAGACCCCGCCTCAGCCCTCTCCGTGGCCCACATATCATTAATGCAGTCGACATTGCCTACGCAGCCCTCGTTCCACCCCCAACATACCAACTCCAGCTTTCTCCACATTCTGCTGGATATCAGTGTTCTCACCCCTATGTAATGATAAAAAATTATACTATTAGTTAAGTGCTTACAACGCGCCAGACACTGCTCTAATGCTGGGGTAGATACAAGATAATCAGGTTGTCCTACGTAGGGCTCATGGCCCTAGATTATTAACCTAAATCCTTCCCCCCTTCTGGACTGTAGACCCGTTAAGGGGGGGGATGGTCTCTCTTTATTGCCGTATTGTACTTTCCAAGCACTTAGTATAGCGCCCTGCACACAGTAAGCACTCAATAAAGATGAGTGAATGAACCAATGATATCAGTGCACACCCAAAAACTCAACCAAATTAACAGAGCACATTGTGGGCAGAGTACTGGACTAAGCACTTGAGGGAATACAGCTCCCAACTACAGCCCCCTCCCACCACTCCCAAGGGGTCACCACCACTATTTCAATTACCCCCAGACTTAGGTCTCCCCTTTCCATCTTCAAACCCTTATGCAGCCCCTTCATCAACCCTCTCCATCACCTTAATAAATTAAGTAACCAAGTATCCAAACCTTAAGCACCCCCAACAAGCAGCATGGCTTAGTGGAGAAAGGATGAACTTGGGAGTCAGAGGTCGTGAGTTCTAATCCTGGCTCCAATACTTGTCAACTGTGTGACTTTGGCCAAAACTCACTTAACTTCTTTGGGCTTCAGTTACCTCATCTGTAAAATAGGGTTTAAGACTATGAACCTCATTTGCGACACCCTTGTATCTCCCCCAGTGCTTAGAACAGTGCTTGGCACATAGTAAGCACTTAACAGATACCATCATCATTATTAAGAGCACAGGCTTGGGAGTCAGAGAACTTAGGGTGCTAATTCCTGCTCCAACTCCTGTCTACTGTATGACCTTGGGCAAGTCACTTAACCTCTCTGTGCCTTAGGTACCTGACCTGTAAAATGAGGATCAAGACTCTGAGCCCCAAAAGGGACAACCTGATACCCTTGTATCTATCCCAGTGCTTAAAACAGGGTATGGCACATAGGAAGCACTTAACCACCATAATTATTATTATTGTTAAGCAACCACATCAGCACCCAATTCATTTCTCAGTCATCCATATAAAACCAATTTTCCCCACAACCCACCTCATCACCAGCATAGACAACATCAATAAGCCCATCCTTAAGTTGCCCCCAAAAGCACCAACTCAAATCACTAGAGCCATCACAACCAACCTACCAACCAACCTACCTCCACAAAAGCCCTCAGCACCACCAATTCAAAAGGCATCAATTAACACAACTGAATCAAAGAGAAGCTAACCCAGGTCCCTGCTTACTAACCCTCCAAAGGAACATACTCCATCTCTTCTCCACAACCTACAGGAAGCGGCAACCATGGGCCCTACATGGGGAAGAGAAAGAGCCAGCAGCCTCTGGGGCTTGAAAGGGGCAGTGCCACTTGTCCTAATCAAGGGCACGTAATGGAGAGACTGGGTTTCTGGGAGTGGGGCTGTACAAGCAAGGAAGGAAGAGGCAGAAGGATATTAAGGAGAAGAGGATTTGCAGCTGCCCATCGTAAAAAGGATCTGGAAACACTTTCTTAATTATAGACACCTGCAACCCATTCACGTACTCCTTGAGGATCGGGTCTAATTCTCATTTAGTGCTATCCCAGCGCTTAGTACAGTACTTTGCACCAAGGAGGATAGTCAATAAATAAGAATGAATCAATCAATCAAGCAGTGAATGAACTCAAGCTCTTCTCTGAAGCCTCCCCAGTCTCCAGATCCCACTGTCCCCTTCACTTTGTCTCCTTTTTTTTTTTTCCTATTTAAGGGTGTTTGTTAAGTGCTTTCTCTGTGCCAGGCACTGTGCTGGGCGCCGCGGTGGATACAAGATAGTTGGGTTGGACACGCACGGTCCCTGTCCCACATGGGGCTCACACTCCTGATCCCCTGTTTTACAGATGAGATGACTGAGACCCAGAGAATAATAATAATAATGTTGGTATTTGTTAAGCACTTCCTAGGTGCCAAACACTGTTCTAAGCGCTGGGGTAGACACAGGGGAATCAGGTGGTCCCACGTGGGGCTCACAGTTTTAATTCCCATTTTACAGATGAGGTACCTGAGGCACCGAGAAGTTAAGTGACTTGCCCAAAGTCACACAGCTGACAAGTGGCCGAGCCGGGATTCGAACCCATGACCTCGGACTCCAAAGCCCGTGCTCTTTCCACTGAGCCACGCTGCTTCTCTCCTCCCTGATTCTCTCCCGTTCAACCTCTGGGACTGCTGATGTAAGTAGGTAGAGGATGCCAATTTTGGGGGGCTTGTAACCCGGGAGGCTGGGGAGAGTGGAGGAAAAACACAGCCAAGGGGGCTGGGAGGGGCAGAGACAAGAAGGAAGGGGGAGTCAGCTTTAAGGCTGGCTACTAGGGTGGCCGCTGATGGCCCTTGCAGACCTTGGACCAACAGATGACAATAATGGTATTGGTTAAGCACTTGCTATGTGCCAAGCACTGTACTTAGCGCTGATTCCCGGGGTGTCACATGTCTCATGGAACACTTTTTTAGGTTATTTGTTAAGTGCTTTCTATGTGTTCAACACTATTCTAAGCGCTGATTCAGATACAAGTGAATTAGGTCGGACACAGTCCCTGTCCCCTTTGGGGCTCACAGTCTAAGTAGGAGGGAGACCAGGAGAACTGAGGCCTTAGAGAAGTAGAGCCACTTGACCAAGGTCACACAGCGGGCTTTTGGCGGAGCCTGGATTGGAACTCAGATCCTTTGACTCCTAGGCCGAGCTCTTTCCACGAGGCCACTTTGCTTCTCGGAAGTCCGCCCAAATCCTGGGCGTTTCTCCCTGGAAGCACGGGCCCCGCTTCCGAGCCGTGGAACTCGGTAGTCGGAGTAAAGGAGCAGAGGGAGTTTGGGTGTGGAAAATCAAAATGGGGCAGGAAAGGCGTTCAAAACTGGCCGGTACCATATTGGCTGAGAATCGGATTAGGTGAGGGGTCAGATCAGACAAATGGCCCTTCTACTGGCCACCTTTTCTGTGGGCCTGTGACTCACCCGAGGCCACACAGCAGGTCTGCTGTGGGGCTCTCCTGTCTCCCCTCCCAGAATGCCTGGGGTTGGGATTTGCTACACGAGGCCCCTCAGGACTTACCATAGAACAGGTTTCCAGTTTTAGGGTACAGAGGATGGACTGAGATGCCACCTCTCTGCTGTGTGACCTAGGGCAAGTCACTTCACTTCTCTGTGCCACAGTTACCTCATCTGTAAAATGGGGATTAAGACTGTGAGCTCCATGTGGGACAGACTCTGTGTCCAGCCTCATTACCTTCTAGATACCCCAGTGCCTAGAACAGTGCTTGGCACAGAGTACATGCTAAACTAACACCCCAATTATAACTATTATTATTATAAGAGACAGGCTTCAATCCAACCACAGTCAATCTAATCAATGGTCTTTACTGAGCACTTACCTTATGCAAGCACTGTTTAAGCAACTGGAAAAGTCCAATAGGGTGAGTCCTCAAAGGGCTAACGGGCCAGCAAGTTGCCATCTGGGTTCCTTTCAGCCTCAACTGGCAACTCTCCGAGACCTGGGCAAACAGGAATGTGAAAAGTTGGGAGCCACCATCGCACCACCCTCTTCGCCCCCATGGATCGACCTTTATGGCCACGCTTCAGACCTGTTCCGCTTCCCGACTGGTCCCTACAAATTGGAAAGCCTCTTCTGGGCCCCGGGATTTGAAAGTTAAAAACAACGGATTATAAACGGTGTCCAGTGCGGTGATCGGTACTTGTCAGGGGACAGGCGGGCATAAAATGGGCAAGACCTGGGGATCCTGGCTGAAAGAAAGAGGGCGATAGAGTGGGTGGACTGAGGGTATAGAGGCTGTGAGTTCAGGGGCATCCACCATCCCCAAGGGAGCCCCAGCGATGCCGCGCAGAGGCCTGCAAGGTGCCTCAGGCTCCAAATCGAAAATGGCGGCTGGAAGATATCCACTGATACCGGGTTAAAGGCCATACCACTGCTACTGTCTGCCAGAGGGCAAACTCTCTAATAATGGTGGTAATGTGGCTTTTGGAAAGTGTTTACTCTGTGCCAAGCATTGTTCTAAGCACTGTGGCGAGATACAAGCTCATTAGGTTGGACACAGTCCCTGACCCTCTCGGGGCTCACAGTCTTAATCCCCATTTTACAGATGAGGGAACTGAGGCACAGAGAAGTGAAATGACTTAGAAGTACTTCCAGGTTAAAGGCCACTGCTGCTGCTGTCTGCCAGGGGACACACATATTACTTGGAGGTTAAAGGCCACCACTGCTGCTGCATTGGTTTTCCTGGTGAAAGTCTATTGTTAAGCAATTACTGTGTTGTTGGTATTTGTTAAACGCTTACTATGTGCCGAGCACTGTTCTAAGCGCTGGGGTAGACAAAGGGGAACCAGGTTGTCCCACGTGGAGCTCACAGTCTTGATCCCCATTTTACAGATGAGGTAACTGAGGCACTGAGAAGTTAAGTGACTTGCCCAAAGTCACACAGCTGACAAGTGGCCGAGCCGGGATTCAAACCCATGACCTCTCACTCCAAAGCCCGTGCTCTTTCCACTGAGCCACGCTGCTTCCTAAGTGCCAGCGTAGATACAAGCTAATCAGGTTGAACCCAGCCTCCGTCCCACATGGGGCTCACAGTCTTAATCCCCACTTTCCAGATGAGGTAACTGAGGCCCAGAGGAGTGAAGTGACTTAGCCAAGATCACCCAGCAGATGAATGGTGGAGCCGGTAGTAGAACCCAGGTCCTCTCAACTCCTAGGCTCTATCCACTGGGCCATTCTGCTTCTAGATAGTCCCAACAGGGCTGGGGTGTGGCTGAGAGGGAAAACCTGGGAGTGGGGAGCAGTGCTGAACATCCAACCATTCATTCATTCAATCGTATTTATTGAGTGCTTACTGTGTGCAGAGCACTGTACTGAGTGCTTGGGAGAGTACAGTGCAACCCAAGACATATTCCCTGCCCACTACAAGCTAGTTCCCTGTGGAACCTGGCTAATCTGTGCTTTCAATCAGGATACATACAAACGTTTCAACAAATACGATGATGAGAGTGCTGGCGTTGAAGTCGCTGTGTGCCAAGCTGAGGCAAATACAGGAGAATCAGGTTGGACACAATCCCTGTCCCACATAGGCACACAGTTCTAAGTAGGAGGGAGAACAGGGATTGAATCCTCATTTTACAGATGAGGAAACAGAAGCACAGAGAAGCTAAAAAACTTGCCCAAGGTCACAGAGGAGACAATAAATACCATTAGCGACAGGCTGATGAGTGCCAGGCAAGGCACATTTATGGGCTTGAGCTGTGACTGACATCTGAAAGGTGGATTATCTGTTTGGAAATTCCTGAACTGGTTGCAATTGAGTGCCAAGAGCCCTTAGCTCTTTCAGCTGGCTCCTGGACCAAATGCTCACAGCTGAACAAAAGCTACTTTCTGTGGAATTAGTTAAGCCACTTACAAGAAATAGCAACTTAACCACAAATTGCAAGATACTAAGGCAAGTGATGAGGTATAAGATAAATGGGGAATGTGGTGGGGTGTCCAAATATATGAGGTTTTAAGATCAGGCCTACACTAGCAAATTCTGTGTAGCAAAGAGGAGGAAAAAATTTACCTTCCAAGTCCAGGTAATTGAATTTTTTGACCTCAGTTAAGTGGAATTGCTGACTGGTTCAGGTCCTTCCCTCCCTTCTTTCCCTGCACGTGACCACTGAAGACATTGAAAGAGGATTGAGATTCTCTGCAAACAGGGTGAACCTGCCATCTTCCCATCATCCCCCTCTCTTTGGAGATTGGGAGTCGGTGAGGGAGAGAGAACGTAGCCTTGTCTCTAACCAGCATGGCTTAGTGGACAGAGCTCGGGTCTGGGAATCAGAAGGATCTGGGTTCTAATCTTCGCTCTGCTGATTGCTTGCTGTGTGATCTTGGGCCAGTCACTTCACTTCTCTGGGCCTCCATTTCCTCAACTGGAAAACTGGGATTACTTGTTCTCCCTCCTACCAAAACTGGGAGCCCTGTCTGGTACAGGGTCCGTGTCCAACCAAATAAATCTATACCCAGCACTCAGAACAGTGCTTGACACATAGTAGGTGTTTAACGAATACCACTGAAAAAGAAAAACACCCTGCCTTGTCCCAATCCAGGTGCTGGCCATCTCAATGGATGAGCACACAGAAGTTGAGATCTTCCTTGATGTGCTGGAGGCAGCCAATAAATGGAGTGATGCTTTGGTGAAGTTTAGTGAGATGTGCAACAGGGCTCAGATTCTGGACATCTACCTCAGGTGGGTATGGTTGTCTGAGGCTACTGGGGCCTGTCTGAGGCTGCTGGGGCTTGTCCTCAGTTGTGTCACTACCACTTTTTTGTTATGGTGTTTGTTAAGTGCTTACTATGTGCCAGACACTATACTACAGTCATCGGGTTGGACACAGTCCCTGTCCTCTATGGGGCTCACAGTCTTCATTCCTGTTCTACAGATGAGGTACCTGAGTCCCAGAGAAATGAAGTGGCTTGCCCAGCGTCACACAGCAGATAAGCACCAGAGCGGGGATTAGAACCCAGGTCCTCCTGATTTACAGGCCCAGGCTTTCTCAGCTATCTCCCTCCAGCTTTTCCTTATTCTTCTCCCCATACATCCCAGTTGGCGTGTTTCATTCTTCTCAAGTAGGTGGCTTCAAGGGAAGCAGTGTGGCCTAGTGGATAGAGCACAGGTCTGGGAGTCAGAAGGACCTAGCTTCTAATCCTGGCTCTGCCACTTGTCTGCTTTGTGTCTTTGGGCAAATCACTTCACTTGTCTGTGTCTCAGTACCCTCATCTGAAAAATCAATCAATTGTAATTAGAGAAGCAGCGTGGCTCAGTGGAAAGAGCACGGGCTTTGGAGTCAGAGGTCACGGGTTCAAATCCCAGCTCGGCCATTTGTCAGCTGTGTGACTATGGGCAAGTCACTTAACTTCTCGGTGCCTCAGTTACCTCATCTGTAAAATGGGGATTAAGACTGTGAGCCCCACGTGGGACAACCTGATTCCCCTGTGTCTACCCCAGCGCTTAGAACAGTGCTCGGCACATAGTAAGCGCTTAACAAATACCAACATTATTATTATTATTATTATTATTATTTTGTAAAATGGGGATGAAGACTTTGAGCCTCATGTGGGACATGGACTGTGTCTAACCTGATTAACTTCTATCTACTCCAGCTCTTAGCATGGTGTCTGGCATAGAGTAAGTGCTTAACAAATATCACATCTTGTTCTGCAGGGGCTGGGTATCTCCTGAGGAGATAACTCAGGAGGCCTCCTTCAGGAGGCTTTCCCTAAGCCCTCATTTCCTCTTGTCCCCCTCCCTTCTGCATCACCCTGATCTGCTCCCATTATTCACCCCTCCTTCAGCCCCACAGCAACTACGTACATATCTGTAATTTACTGATTTATATAAATGTCCATCTCTCGCTTTAGACTGTAAGGTTCTTGTGGGCAGGGAACATGTCTACCAATTTTGTTCTATTGGACTCTTAGAAGGGCTTAGTATGGTGCTCCGCACACAGTAAATGGTCAATAAATAAGATCAATAAATAAGGGGATGATTGATTGAGCTGTGAGAAGGCAAGAGTCTCCAGCAATTCCCTCCTTCCGAGACAGACATTTCCTGTCTGGAGCGTGGCAGGAGCGGTGTAATCCGTGCAAATCCGACAGGAAATTCTCCCCAGGCGAATCCAGGGAGAAGTCATCATCTGGAACTCGGAGAGACATCTTGTCTGGAACATACGGGTGAGTTCAACGCCCGTCCTACACCTTGCGCCTCTGCTAGCAGGGCGAGTCAGAAAGTGGGTGTGTGTGGTGTCCAGGGCCTCTAGGCTGGAAGCTCCTGGAAGCCGGGAATGTGTCTGCCAACTCTGTTGTACTGGACTCTCCCAAGTGCCTAGGACAGCTCTCTGCATACAGTAAGCACTCACTAAATGCCAGTGACTCACTGATTGATTTTAGACTGTCCCTCTAGACTGTAAGCTCATTATGGGCTGCGAATGTATCTGCTACTTCTGTCAGAGTGTACTCTCCCAAGCACTTAGTCCAGTGCACATAGAAAGCACTTAATCAATTCCACTGATTGATTGATTGGAAACTATCTCCCTAGGATTTTCCTGGTGAGATCTGCTTCTTGTCAGGAATTCTCCACAGGGTACTGGTTCTTCAGGGGGAAACCAGCCCTGAGAATTGGGTTGACACTGGGAAACAACTGAAGGGCAGGGTGTGAGGAGACACACACAGATCCCCTGCCCTTTTCCCAACCTTGAATTTGCTGGACTGCCAGCTGGATAGCTTTTGCACTTGTGATTCGGTAGTAAAGCCCCCACCAGCTGTCTCTGTCCTGAGGGGTGGGTATGGGCACAAGGACTGTAAGCTCTTTGTGGGCAGGGCATGTGTCTGTCATATTGTTGTATTGGACTCTACCAAGCTCTTAGTACAATGCTCTGCACACAGTTAGTGCTCAACACACCCCTAAACCTTCTCTTCTGGAGGACTGTACCACCCATGGCTCCACCTTGACAGCAGGGCTTGTCTGGGTATTGACGTCTCTGCACATTAAAGAGATGAGCCTCAAGCCTGGAGAGATGCATAGAGCAGTTTATGTAGAGCGATAGAGTCAGTTAGATTCTCCTCTTGGCCTTCCTGCATTGAGCTGGGTGCTGCCAGGGAGTTGAGGCTGTAGGTCTTTGTCCCCTTTGCTTTGTCCTCCCATCTGCTGACTTAATCTCAGCTAGGAACCCACAAAACTCTATTTCTCAGAGAGGAATGGGATGCCTACACTGACTGACACATGGTCCTCCTCCTGACCTAGATCCCCAGAAGCTGCCACTGTCCGTCACAGAAGGGATCCTTCTTGGAGGGCTGAGGATGTGCAGGCTGACCCTGCAGACAGGACTGTGGGCACATGGAGCTTTGACCCAGCTATAGAATTAAGGGCCCTGGGTCTTCTCAGACCCATAGCCGAGTCAGACAGAACCACTTCCCTGCACAGAGCCCTGGTTCCTGGTCCCCAAACTGACCTCTGTGATAGTGGCAGCCCCCTCCTTGCTGTTCTTGCCCCCACCCCACACTCTCTCACACTTACATGACCTTCCTTTTGTAGTGGTGGGGCAAGTCTGGGAATTGACCTCCATGAGCCTACACTTCAGTGGGACAGTCCTCCAGGCTGGGGAGACACACTGACTAGTGTATCTGTGTCTGTAGAGAGAGTAATAGTTGGGACAGTCTACCCTTGGCCAACCTGTGCACCGCTGGGGGCAGGGAGAGGAGAAAGAGTAGGACTCATGACTCACCCCCAAGTTCTGCAGTAATCCTCATGTAGAGTGGTGGAACCTGATCTTGAGAGATGACTGGATTAATGATCCTGAGGTCCAGGTTCGCCCATCCTGCCCTCTGGCAACAGCTGAGGACCATGTTTGTTACCTGACATTTCAGTCTCATGGCCGGGGAGGAGGAAATAAGCAGTTTCAGAGCTGGAAAGAGATGGGTAGGGAGTTATAGACAGCCTAATCTGGGGCAAACACTAGACTCCTCATCCCCTACAACACTGACCTTAATTCCAAGAGAGGATGTGCACAGACAGATGATGGCTAAACTGATGGCTACGATGTTCTAGTAAGTCTTGCCCCGCTCCCCTTCGGCCCCAGGCCCTCAATTCTGTTACTCTAGGAACTCCAGTCCCCTCTAGACTGTAAGTTTGTTGGGGGTAGGGAATCTGTCTGTCCTAGTGTACTCTCCCAAACACTTAGTACAATGCTCTATACACAGTAACAGCTCCATCAATCCGATTGAAGGTGCAGAACTGCACACTGGATAGAATTCAGTTTCTAGTACCATACCTGCCTTCTGTTCTTCCAGCCCCCACCCCTGTTTGACTTGATCTCAAGTAGGAGTCTGCACAATTCTGCTTCTCAGAGAGATATAGGGTGGAGACACTGATAAACATCTGGTCCTCCTCCTGACATTAGATCCCACAAGCTTCTCCGTTGAGCCCAGAAGGGTCTCTTCTCTGGGGACTGAGGCTGTGCAGTGACCCTGCAGACAGGAGTATAGTCCCAGGGAGGCTTGACCCATCTATAGAGTTAGGGACCTTGGGTCTTCTCAGTCCCAGGAAAGTCAGACAGAACTAGCTTTCTGCACAGATGCCCTGGCCCTGTTCTCCAATGAGTGGCAACGGCCTCATCACTCTTCTTCTCCTCTATTATTCACACACACACACGCGCCAACACGTACATACACAGAGCCTTCCCTCTGGGGTAGCAGTACAGTAATGGGGAAAATCTGGGAGTTGACTCTGCCCACAGCGTAAGAGAGCTGATCCTCGGGGGCAAGGGAAAGCACTGAGCAGCTGCTATGGAGAGATCCCCCCCTTGACCGACTTCTGTCCTGAGAAGCAGCATGGCCTAATGGATAGAGCACGGGCCTGGGAGTCATAAGGTCATAGGTTCTAATCTCAGCTCTGTCACTTGTATGCTGTTTGACTTTGGGCGAGTCTCTTCACTTCTCTGGGCCTCAATTCCCTCATCTGTAAAATGGGGACAAAGACTGTGAGCCCCATGTGTGATGGGGACTGCGTCCAACCCAATTACCTTGGACCTACCCCAGCACTTAGAACAGTGCCTGGCACCTAGTAAGTGCTTAGCAAATACTCTTATTACCATTACCATTAATATGAAGCCCTGAGAAAAGCAGAAACGATTTCCAGGGGAGCAGGGAGTGATCCACAAGAAGCACTATCTTTCTCTCAAAGGCTGGACCTCCTACAGATTGTACGCTCTTAGTGGACAGGGAATGTATCTGTTATTCATTCATATTTATTGAGCATTTACTGTGTGCAGAGCACTGTACTAAGCACTTGGGAAAGTACAATACAGCAATAAAATGACACATTCCCTGCTCACAATGAGCTTACAGTCTAGAGTGGGGAGACAGATATCAATATTAATAAATAAATGCCAGATCTGTACATAAGTGCCGTGGGGCTGGGAGGGGGGAAGAACAAAGGGAGCAAGTCAGGGTGACGCAGAAGGGAGTGAGACAAGAGGAAAGCAGGGGGCTAATCTGGGAAGACCTCTTGGAAGAGATGTGCCTCCAATAACACTTTGAAGGGTGGGAGAGTTATATTATTATACTCTTAGTAGAAAGAGCCCGGGCTTGGGAGTCAGAGGTTGTGGGTTCTAATCCTGACTCCGCCGCTTATCTGCTGTGTGACTTTGGGTTAGTCGCAACTTCTCTGTCCCTGTTACCTCATCTGTAAAATGGGGATTAAGACTGGGAGCCCGACATGGGACAACCCGATTACCTTGTGTCTAGCCCCGCACTTAGAACAGTGCTTGGCACATAGTAAGCACTTAACAAGCACCATCATCATTATTATTATTATTACTCTCCCAAGCGCTTAGTACCGTGCTCCACACATAGCACTCAATAAGTACCACTGATTGATTGATACATGCCTATCTCTTCCCGAAAGGCAGAGATTCAGTGTGGCCTAGTGGAAAGCGCATGGGCCTGGGAGACATGAGACCTGGGTTCTAATCACAGCTCTGCCATTTGCCTGCTGGGTTGGGGCAAGTTGCTTCGCTTCTCGGGTCCTCACTTTCTTCATCTGTAAAATGGAGACTGAATATCTGTTCTCCCTTCCTCTTAGACTGTGAGACCAATGTGGGACGGGGGCTGTGTCCAGTCTGTGTATTGTCCCAGGGGCTCAGAAGAGTGCTTGGCATGTAGTAAGCCCCTCACAAATATCACAATTATTAGTACTCTTGTTGGCATCTTTTTAAATGGAGAAAGGGTGTGGATTTGAGTTTAGCAGAGCCACTGACAATGTGTTCCATGTTTAAAATTGTCTCCTCTGTGGGATTATTATCATTCTATTTGTTAAGTGCTTATTCCGTATTAAGCACTTTTCTATGTGCTGGGGTAGATAAACGTTAACCAGGTTAGGCACAGTCTCTGTCCCACCCGAGGTTCACAGTTTAAGCAGGAAGAAGAATAGTTACTCCTCCTTTTATAATCAATTGTAATTGTTGAGCACTTATTATATACAGAGCACTGTACTAAGTGCTTGGGAGAGTACAGTGAATTAGCAGACACGTTCTCTGCCCATAACGAGTTGACAGTCTAGAGGGGGAGACAGACATTAATATGTATAAATAGTTTACAGTTCAGGAAACGGGAGGCCCAGAGATGAGAAGTGACTGGCCCAAGGTCCCTCAGCAGGCAAGGGGCAGAGCAGGGATTAGAACCCAAGTTCGATGACTCCCAGGCCTGAGCCTTTTCCCCTGGGCCGTGCTGCTTCCAGGATCACCTCAGAGTGCAAAGACCTACATGAAAATATGACTTGATATTTTGTTGAAAAAAACCCCAAAAAACCTGGCATTGCTTTGTAGACGAGAAACGCAGAAAAACTGAAGGGAAACTCAGGCCACATTATTCCCCAGAAGGCCACCCATTGGAACAGACTCACTCCATCAGTTATTGCCAAAATTCTTAAATATTAGGCAAGTTTGAGAATGAGATTATACATTCTTCAGAGCCAGGGGCAGTGCCTTTCACTGCCGTGTGGCCTAGTGGATAGAGCCCGAGCACTGTTCTAAGCGCTGGGGTAGATACCAGGTAATCAGGTTGTCCCACGTGGGGCTCACAGTCTTAATCCCCATTTTACAGATGAGGTAACTGAGGCACAGAGAAGTTAAGTGACTTGCCCAGTCACACGACTGACAAGTGGTGGAGCGGGATTAGAAGCCACGGCCTCTGACTAGGCTGCTTCCAGATGAGGTAACTGAGGCCCAGTGAAGTGACTTGTCCAAAGTCACACAGTTGACAAGTGGCGGAGTCGGGATTAGACTGTAAACCCGTTCATGGGCAGGGATTGTCTCTATCTGTTGCCCAATTATACATTCCAAGCGCTTAGTACAGTGCTCTGCACATAGTAAGCGCTCAACCAATACTATTGAATGCATTAGGACTCACGACCTCTGACTCCCAAGCCCGTGCTCTTTCCACTAAGCCGCGGGACCCCGATGTCCCCCGCCCGCTCCCCTGCTTGTTTACAGGGGCCGGGGACATCTCTTAGCCCCCTCTGCTGTCAGGGAGGAGGGGAAGGGGGAGGGCTCGGAGTGCGGGGGCGGGGTCTCCTCTGGGCGTCGCGCCCCCCTCCCCCCCCCCCCGGTGCCCGTGTCAGTGCGTGGGAGGCGGGGTCTCATTCATTCCCTCCTCTTTATTAAGTGTTTACTGTGTGCAGTGCACTGAACGAAGCGTTCGGGAAAGAACAACGTAACAATAAACAGACAAACTCTGTGCCCATAACGAGTTTAAAGTCTGGGGGGCCCGGGGGAGACACAGACATCAATACAAATAAATACAAATACAGATGTATATGTATGAAATATACATTCATTCAATCGAATTTATTGAGCACTTATGTGCTGAACACTGTACTAAGCACTTGGAAAATACAGATCAGCAACAGAGACAGTCCCTGCCCACAACGAGCTCAGTCTGGGAGACAGACATCAAAACAAGTAAACGGGCATCAATATAAGTAAATAGAATTATAGATATATACACAATATTAATAGAACTAAATAGAATTATAAATGTGTTCATATATACATGAGTGCTGCGGGGTGGGGGGGTAGAGCAAAGGGAGTGAGTCAGGGCGATGGGGAGGGGTGGGGGAGCAGAGGAAAGGGGGGCTCAGGTGGGAAGAGGGGGAGCAGAGGAAAAGGGGGGCTCAGGTGGGAAGACTTTCTGGAGGAGGTGAGCTTTCAGTAGGGCTTTGAAGGGAAGAAGTGTGCCAGCTGGGTGGATTTCAGGAGGGAGGGCATTCCAGGCCAGAGGTAGGATGTGGGCCAGGGGTTGAGTGAGAAGGTTAGCAGCAGAGGAGTGGAGTGTGCGGGCTGGGCTGTAGGAGGAGAGAAGTAAGTGTAAGTAAGTGTTGGTATTTGTTAAGCGCTTACTATGTGCCGAACACTGTTCTAAGCGCTGGGGTAGACATAGGGGAATCAGGTTGTCCCACGTGGGGCTCACAGTCTTCATCCCCATTTTACAGATGAGGGAACTGAGGCAAAGAGAAGTTAAGTGACTTGCCCACAGTCACACAGCCGACAAGTGGCAGAGCTGGGATTCGAACTCATGAGCCCTGACTCCAAAGCCCGTGCTCTTTCCACTGAGCCACGCTGCTTCTCACAACGTCTAAGTAGCAACGTCTTGAAAGCAGGAGGAAATGTGAGACTGCAGAGGGGGAGAGATCAGGGTTGGAGATGTAGAATCTAGGATGAAGTGAAGAGGGGACAAGTGCAAGTGGGACTCCTAGGGACAGAAAACCAACACCAATATGGGAAGAGAAGTTTGGGTAGGTACAAACAGACACCGTACTGCCATAACAGGTGTTTTCAATTAGCTGCAGTGCTTGGCGGCTCCTATTGCAGGGAGGTGAGGTAAGGGGCAAGGTGATGGAGAGCTTTGAAGCCGACAGGAGTTTTTGCTTGATACGGAGGTTGAGAGGCAACCACCAGGGATTTTTGAGGACGGGGGTGACGTGCCCAGAACGTTTCTGTAGAAAGATCATCCGGGCAGCAGAGTGAAGTAGAGACTGAAGTGGGGAGAGACAGGAGGTTGGGAGATCAGAAAGGAGGCTGATGCAGTAATCCAGGCGGGACAGGATGAGTGATTTGTACTAACGTGGGAGGGGTTTGGGTGGAGAGGAAAGGGCACCTCTTGGCGATGTGGTGCAGGTGAGACTGGCCGGTTTTGGTGACGGATTGGATGCGTGGGGTGAGTGAGACAGTGGAGTCAAAGATGACATTGAGGTTGCGGGCTTGTGAGATGGGGAGGACGGTCGTGCCGTCCACGGTGACGGGAAAGTCAGGGAGAGGACAGGATTTGGGAGGGAAGATAAGGAGGCTCTGTCTTGGACATGTTCAGTTTTCGGTGGTGGGAGGACATCCAGGTGGAGATGTCCTGCAGGCAGGAGGAGATCCGAGCCTGGAGCGGGGGAGAGAGAACAGGGGAGGAAATGTAGATTTGGTTGTCATCTCCATAGAGATGATAGTTGAAGCTGTGGGAGCGAATGAGTTCACCAAGGTAGTGGGTGAAGATGGAGAACAGAAGGGGACCAAGAACTGACCCTTGAAGAACCCCTACAGTTAGAGGATGGGAGGGGGAGGAGGAGCCCGCCAAGGAGAGTGAAACGAATGGCCAGAGAGATGAGAGGAGAGCCAGGAGAGGACAGAGTCAGTGAAGCCAAGGTTGGATAGCGTGTTGAGGAGAAGGGGACGGTCAGCAGTGTCAAAGGCAGCTGAGAGGTCGAGGAGGATCGGGATAAAGTAGGAGCCATTGGATTTGGCAAGAAGGAGGTCACTGGTGACCTTTGAGAGGGCGCTTTCTGTGGAGTGGAGGGGACGGAAGCCAGATTGGAGGGGGTCCAGGAGAGAGTCGGAGTTGAGGAATTCGAGGCAGAGAGTGTCCTCTGAGTGTCCAAACTCCTCACTCAAGGAGTTTGGAAAGGAAAGGTAGGAGGGAGATGGGGCGATAACTGGAGGGGGCTGTGGCATCAAGGGAGGGTTTTTTAGGATGGGGCAGACGTGGGCATGTTTGAAGGCAGAGGGGAAGAAGCCACTGGAGAGTGAGCGGTTGAAGATGGAAGTTAAGGAGGGGAGGAGAGAAGGGGCGAGAGTTTTTATAAGGTGGGAGGGAATGGGGTCTGAAGCTCAGGTGGAGGAGGTGGCACTTGAGAGGAGGGAAGAAATCTCCTTTGAAGATACTGCTGGGAAGGATGGGAAAGTAGAAGCGGGGTTGATAGGAGGGGGAGGGATGACTTTGGGGAGCTCAGACCCGATGGTGTTAATTTTCCTAAGGAAGTAGGTGGGCAGATCGTTGGGGTGAGGGATGGGGGAGAGGGAAGAACAGGGGGCCTGAGGAGGGAATTAAATGTCTGCAACAGCTGACGAGGGTGATGGGCATGGGTATCAGTAAGAGAAGAGAAATAGTTTTTCCGGGCAGAGGAGTGGGCAAGAAAGGATAAAGTAAAAGTGGACAAGGTTGTCCTGGTGTTTAGATTTCGACCAGCAGCGTTCAGTGGCTCGAGCGCAAGAGTGAAGGAGGCAGACAGTGGAGGTGATCCAGAGCTGTGAGTTAGTGGTGTGAGAGCAACGAAGGGTTAGGTGAGGGAGGGAGTTGAGTTGGGTAGAGAGGGTGGAGTTGAGAGCGTCTATTTGGTCATCAAGAGAGGGTAGAGTGGGTAGGGAGGCCGGATGGGGTGTGATGTGCTGAGAGAGATGGATGGGGTCAAGGAAGCGGAGGTCTCTGTGGAGGAGTAATACAGATTTACGGGGAAGAGGGGTATGAGAGAGGAGACAAGTGAGAAGGTCGTGGTCAGAGAGAGGGATTTCATAGTTGGTGAGGGTGGAGATTGTGTAGTGGTTAGAGATGATGAGATCGAATGTGTGACCAAGTTGGTGAGTGGGTGAGGTGGGGTGGAGCAGGAGGTTGGTGGAGTCAAGGAGTGGTAGAAGGTGGGTGGCAGAGAAGTCATTGGGTACTACCTGTCTTTGTCTCTGTCTCTCTTCTCTCTCTCGTTTCTCCCTCTCGTTGTCTCATTTTCTCTCTCGTCTCTATCTCTCTTCCCTCTTTTCTCTCCTCTCGCTCTTCTGTCTCTCCTCTCTCATCTCATCTCTCTTTTCCCTCTCTCTCTCTCTCTCTGTCTCTCTCTCACACACACTCTCTCTGGGCCTGGTCTAGAAAGCACACTTTCCTTGAGTGGCACCTCCTGCCCAGCCTCACTTTGGCCTGGAGCCAGTTGAAGCATACGGAGGAAGTTAACGACTCCTAGGAGCCTCCAGGCACCTACTGGCCCCAGAGATTCAGTTGGTCCTGGCCCTAGCTAAGCTCCAAACCCAAGTCCTTCAGGATTGGGTGAGTAGGAACAAGCAAGGCTAACGTTGGGATCCTCTAGACCGGAAGCTCATTGGGGCAGGGAACGTGTCTACCAACTCTGTTGTATTGTTCTCTCCCAAGCGCTTTATACCATGCTCTGCACACAGTAAGCGCTCAATAAACACCACCGATTGACTGAGGGATCGATTGATCTGGGGCCTGGAGCATCAGGACTGGTAGAGGTCAGATCTGGGCCCCTAAGGCTGGCCATCCGGGTCACAGGAGGAGGGGAAATGCTATTTAGATCCAGGTGAGAGGCCCTCCTTAAGAATAATAATAATAATGATAATAATGATAACTGTGGTATTTGTTAAGCAATTAGTATGTACCGGGCACTGTACTAAGCCCTGGGGTGGATACAAGCAAGTCAGGTTGGACACAGTCCCTGTCCCATATTGGGCTCACAGTCTTAGCCCCCATTTTCCAGATGAGAAACCCGAGGCCAAGGGAAATGAAGCAACTTGCCCAGGGTCACACAGAAGACAAGTGGCAGAGCCAAGGTTAGAACCCACGACCTTCCGACTCCCAGGCCTGGACTCTATCCACCTCTCCATGCTGCTCTTGCCCAAGGAGTCAGGACCGGGAAACCAAAGCCTTACCAACGTGATCACGGCTTTTGTCAAAAAGGTCTCTCTGAACCCGTCCACTCCATCACAGACCAGGAGCCGGACGTCTTTGCTCGTCGAGCAGAGCGATGAAGGTATACCGGACCAAGAGGTGAGAGTTTGCTTGAGCTTCTCTCCCTGCGTCTTCGATGTTCCACATCATAAAGGAAATCGGGTAGGAGGAAGGTAGGTGTAAATGTTTAGTGAGTGGCCCTCTGCCTCCCCCCCACCCACACATACACCTCACTGTCTCCCCTTTCACCTCAGTTTCTCTGAGACGGGTGGGGGCCGAATCGTGATTAAGTCTTCCGCGATTAAGCCCGATTTTTCCCCGGCTCCCTCTCCCTTCTGCGTTGTCTCTGCGCTTGGATCGGTGACCTTTGGGCTGTCGATATTCGCTCCACCCTCAACCCCACGGCACTTAGGTCCGTATCAGCGTGCTTATGTCCACTAAACAGATTGGCTTACTGGATAGAACCCAGGCCTGGGAGTCAGATGGACCTGAGTTCTAATCCTGGCTGCACTGCTTGTGTGCTGTGTGGTCTTGGGCAAGTCATTTCACTTCTGGACCTCAATTCCCTCATCTGTAAAGTGGGGATTAAGACTGTGAGTCCTATATGGAACAGAGACTGTGTCCAACCCGATTATCTTGCATCCACCTCAATGCTTAATGCTGTGCCTGGCCCATAGAAAGCGCTTAACAGACGTACCATTAAAAATACAGTTAATTGATAAATACGTGCAGCAGTGCTCTAGATTTTAAGCTGTTCACTGTGGGCAGGAAATGTGTCTAACTTATTCTTATATTGTACTCTCCCAAGTGCTTAGCAGAGTGCTCTACAGCTAGTAAACACTCAGTAAATCCGAATGAATGAATGAATGAATGAATGAATGAATGAATGAATGAATGAAAGTGCTGTGAGACTGAGGGAGGAGCCCCATGAGAGACTCTGAGTCTAGAATAATTCTAGAGACCTTAATGTAGTGGCATTAGGATTGTTGAGGAGCCAGCACTTGAATGAATTGCTAAACCCTGTGACACTTTTCTCATTCACGGGAAGCCAGAATGATGGAGTCGTCCTTTGCTTTCATTCTGTAGATTTTCAGGTTAGACCAAGGTTTAAGTGCAGTCCGTCAAACCATGGCATTTATTACTTCTGCTTACTGTGTGCAGGGCACTCTACTAAGTGCTTGGGAGAGTACTGTACAGTAGAGTTGGTAGACATGTTCCCTGCCCCTAACAAGCTTACTGTCTAGCGTGCAAGTACAGGACTTGGTAAAGTCCTACAACAAATGGAATATACTTGTACTAATAGTAAGCTCTTCCTCTAGGCTGCAAGGTCATCGTAGGCAGAGAACATGTCTACCAACTCTGCTGTACAGTACTCTCCCAAGTGCGTAGTGGTTAAAGCACGAGCCTGGGAGTCAGCAGGTTATGGGTTCTAATGCTGACTCCACCATTTGCCTGCTGTGTGAACTTGGGCCAGTCACTTCAGTTCTCTGGGCCTCAGATCCCTCATCTGTAAAATGGGGCTTGAGCCTGTGAGCCTCATGTGGAACAGGGATCGTTTACTGTTATATCCCAAACGCTGAGTACAGTGCTCCACACATGGTAAACACTCAATAAATATGACTGATTGACTCTATCCCTCTCCCCCTCTTTGCCCTTTTTGCTTGTATCCACCCCAGCACTTAGTACAGGTGCCTGGCACACAATAATCGCTTAATGAACACCACAAATATTATTATTAATAAGTGCACACATTAAGTGCTCAATACATATCATTGATTGATTGATATTGATAATAGAAGCACTTCTATTCTGAAGCTAGCGTATGTATCCAAGAAGAGAAAAAAACAACAATTGCTAGGACAATGAGTTATCCTGGATGACATCTTTTTTTGACTTCTAAAATAATTTCAGAATATTCAAAATGCTTGGAATTGAGTCCCTGCTCTTTACTTTTGCATATTGCATTTCAAGGTAAAATTAAGGAGGAAAAGGAAAAGTGGTGGTTAATGGCCAACTGACCCCCAGGAACGTGACAATCTGAAGCGCCAATCTGCAGTTTAGTTAGCCGCTCGAAGGTCCGCCAGCTATGTGTCCGATAGGTGCAGGGGACGCCCATGCTGGTCAGTCGAAATCTCCAGGACCTGTTTTTGAAGATGAAAAAGAGGAGGTCGTAGAGTTGTTCATCTCAATTGTGTCATTGCAAGTTTGCACTTTAGAACTGGAGAGCTTAGTCTTCGCCCAGGGGCTCGGGGGAGGGGGGTCATTGGGCATCCCCCAACTGGCCATCTGGGGCCCTGAGAGAGATAATCCTGAGGGAGTGGGAGGTTGGGCACAGGACTAAGTGTTGAGTTGGGAGCAAAGAAGGGAAAACAAAAAGGGGAGAGGGAGGAAAAAGCAGGGGGAAGGGAAGAAGGGCGAAGAGGGGAGAAAGTTGAAGACATCAATCAGTCCGTTGAATTTATTAAGTGCTTACTATGTGCTCACTGTACTAAGCACTTTGGAGAGTACAATATGCAAGTAAAGAGATACATTCCCTGCCCACAATAAGCTTACAGTCTTGAGTATCATCAAGGAAAAAGAAGGAAGGGGGAGAGGAAAAGAAGCAGCATGGTCTAGTAGAGAGAGCAGGCCTGAGCATCAGAGGACCTGGGTTCTAATTCTGGCTCTGCCACTTATCTATCAATCGATCAATCAGTGGCATTTATTAAGCCCTTACTATGTGCGGTACACGTAGCAGAATTACATGTTACGTCATTACATGTTATATAACAGAATCAGCAGACGTAACAAGCTTACAGTCCAGAGGGGGAGACAGACATTCATATAAGTCAATGAGAAATTTATCATATAAAATAAGTGCCGTGAGGTTGAAAGTGGGGCGAATATCAAATCCCAAAGGTCTATTCCTTAGAGGGAATAGATGATGTAGAAGGGAGAGCGAGCTAGGGAAAAGAGGGCTTAATTGGGGAAGGCCTCTTGGAGGAGATGTGACCTTAATAATGCTTTGAAGGTGGGGAGAGTGGCAATCTGATGTATATGGGCCGGGGGGGGGGGGGGGGACGTTCCAGGGTAGGGGAAGGATGTGGGAAAGGGATCGGCGGCAAGATAGACGAGATTGGGGCCCAGTAAGTAAGGTGGTGCTAGAGGAGCAGTGTGTAATGCGGGCTGGGCTGGAGTAGGAGATCAGTGAAGGGAGGTTGGAAGGAGCGAGCAGATTGAGTGCCTTAAAGCCGACGGTAAGGAGTTTCTGTTTGATGTGGTGTTGATGAGCTGCTATTGGAGATTCTTGAGGAGTGGGGAGACATGGATTGAACTTTTTTAGGTAAATGATCCCTGCAGCATCGTGAAGTATGCCTTAGAGTGGGAAGAGATAGGAGGCTGGGAAGTCTGAGAGTAGGCTGATGTAGGAGAGGATAAGTGCTTGGAATCTGTTGTTGGGTAGGGATTGTCTCTATGTGTTGCTGAATTGTACTTTCCAAGCACTTAGTGCAGTGCTCTGCACCCAGTAAACACTGGGTTTTAAATGCAACTGAATGAATGTACTAATGTTAATGTTGTGGTAGTCTGAATGGAGAGGAAAGGGTGGAATTTAGCATTGTTGTGAAGGTGGAACTGATGGGATTTGGTGGCAGATTCCACATGAGTGGAACGAGAGAGATGGAGTCAAGGATAATGCTGGGGGTATGGGCTTGTGAGACAAGAAGGATGGTGTTGCCACCTACAGTGATGGGAAAGTCAGGGGAAGGACGGGGTTTGGGTGGGAAGATAAGGAGTTCTGTTTTGAATACATTACGTTTGGGGTGTCAGTGGGACATCCAAATTGAGATGTCCTGAAGGCAGGAGGAAATGGGAGATTGCAGGGAAGGACAGAGGTCAGGGCTGGAGATGTAGATTGGGGTATCATCTATTTAGAGATGGCAGTTGAAGCCATGGGAGCGAATAAGTTCTCCAAAGGAGTGGGTGTAAGATGGAGACTAGAAGGGGACCCAGAACTGAGCCTTGAGGGACCCCCACTGTCAGAGGGTAGGAGACAGAGGAGGAGCCAGCCAAAGAAACTGAGAAGGAGTGGAGAGAGAGTTAATCAGTGGTCAGTCAGTCAGTGGTATTTCTTGAGCACTTACCGTGTGCAGAATCATTCATTCAATAGTATTTATTGAGCGCTTACTATGTGCAGAGCACTGTACTAAGCGCTTGGGATGAACAAGTCAGCAACAGAAAGAGACAGTCCCTGCCGTTTGACGGGCTTACAGTCTAATCGGGGGAGACAGACAGACAAGAACAATGGCAATAAATAGAGTCAAAGGGAAGAACATCTCGTAAAAACAATGGCAATTAAATAGAATCAAGGCGATGTACATTTCATTAACAAAATGAATAGGGTAATGAAAATATATACAGTTGAGCAGACGAGTACAGTGCTGAGGGGATGGGAAGGGAGAGGGGGAGGAGCAGAGGGAAATGGGGGGAAAAAAGGGTTAAGCTGTGGAGAGGTGAAGGGGGGGGGTGGTAGAGGGAGTAGAGGGAGAAGGGGAGCTCAGTCTGGGAAGGCCTCTTGGAGGAGGTGAGTTTTAACTAGGGTTTTGAAGAGGGGAAGAGAATTAGTTTGGCGCAGGTGAGAAGGGAGGGCGTTCCAGGACCGCGGGAGGACGTGGCCCAGGGGTCGACGGCGGGAGAGGCGAGACCGAGAGACGGTGAGGAGGTGGGCGGCAGAGGAGCGGAGCGTGCGGGGTGGGCAGTAGAAAGAGAGAAAGGAGGAGAGGTAGGAAGGGGCAAAGTGATGTAGAGCCTTGAAGCCTAGAGTGAGGAGTTTTTGTTTGGAGCGGAGGTTGATAGGCAACCACTGGAGTTGTTTAAGAAGGGGAGTGACATGCCCAGATCGTTTCTGCAGGAAGATGAGCCGGGCAGCGGAGTGAAGAATAGACTGGAGCGGGGCGAGAGAGGAGGAAGGGAGATCAGAGAGAAGGCTGACACATTAATCCAGCTGGGATATTACGAGAACCTGTACCAGTAAGATAGCCGTTTGGGTGGAGAGGAAAGGGCGGATCTTGGCGATATTGTAAAGGTGAAACCGGCAGGTCTCGGTAACGGATAGGATGTGTGGGGTGAACGAGAGAGACGAGTCAAGGATGACACCGAGATTGCGGGCCTGAGAGACGGGAAGGATGGTCGTGCCATCCACGGTGAGAGGGAAGTCTGGGAGAGGACCGGGTTTGGGAGGGAAGATGAGGAGCTCAGTCTTGCTTATGTTGAGTTTTAGGTGGCGGGCCGACATCCAGGTGGAGACATCCTGGAGGCAGGAGGAGATGTGAGCCTGAAGAGAGGGGGAGAGGACAGGGGCAGAGGTGTAGATCTGCGTGTCATCTGCGTAGAGATGGTAGTCAAAACCGTGAGAGTGAATGAGTTCACCAAGGGAGTGAGTGTAAATGGAGAACAGAAGAGGGCCAAGAACTGACCCTTGAGGAACTCCAACAGTTAAAGGATGGGAGGGGGAGCAGGAGCCAGCGAAGGAGACCGAGAATGACCGGCCAGAGAGGTAAGAGGAGAACCAGGAGAGGACGGGGTCCGTGAAGCCAAGGTGAGATAAGGTATGGAGGAGGAGGGGATGGTCGACAGTGTCAAAGACAGCAGAGAGGTCAAGGAGGATTAGAATGGAGTAGGAGCCATTGGATTTGGCAAGAAGGAGGTCACGGGTGACCTTAGAGAGAGCAGTCTCGGTAGAGTGGAGGGGACGGAAGCCAGATTGGAGGCGGTCTAGGAGAGAATGGGAGTTAAGGAATTCTAAGCAGCGAGTGTAGACGACTCGTTCTAGGATTTTGGAAAGGAAGAGTAGTAGGGAGATAGGGCGATAACTGGAGGGGGAAGTGGGGTTAAGAGCGGGTTTTTATAGGATGGGGGAGATGTGGGCATGTTTGAAGGCAGAGGGGAAGGAGCCATTGGAGATTGAGTGGTTAAAAAGAGAAGTTAAGGAAGGGAGGAGGGCAGGGGCGATGGTTTTAATAAGGTGAGCGGGAATGGGGTCTGAGGCGCAGGTGGAGGGGGTGGCACTTGCGAGGAGGGAGGAGATCGTCTCTGAGGATACTGCAGGGAAGGATGGGAAAGTAGGGGAGAGGGTTGGTTGGGGGGAGGGGAGAGGCGGAGGGGTGACTTTGGGGAGCTCAGACCTGATTGTGTTGATTTTTGTGATGATATAGGTGGCCAGATCACTGGGGGTGAGAGATGGGGGAGGGGGAGGAACAGGGGGCCTAAGGAGAGAGTTAAAGGTCCGGAACAATCGGCGGGGGTGACGGGCATGGGTGTCGATGAGGGAGGAGAAGAAGTTTTGCCTGGCGGAGGAGAGGGCAGAGTTAAGGCAGGAAAGGATAAATTTGAAGTGTGTGAGGTCGGCTTGGTGCTTGGACTTTCGCCAGCAGTGCTCAGCAGCTCGAGCATAGGAGCATAGGAGGCGGACAGAGGAGGTGATCCAGGGCTGTGGGTTAGTGGAGCGAGAGCGGCGGAGGGAAAGGGGGGCGAGAGAGTTGAGATGAGTAGAGAGGGTGGAGTTGAGAGCGGAGACCTGATCATCGAGAGTGGGAAGTGCGGACAGGGCGGCAAGGTGAGGAGAGATGCTTTTGGAAAGATGGATGAGATCAAGAGAGCGGAGGTCTCTGTGGGGCAGTAGCGAAGGTTTGCAGGGGGAGGGAGTGTGAGAGATGAGGCAGGTGAGAAGGTTATGGTCAGAGAGAGGGATTTCAGAGTCGGTGAGGGAGGAGATAGTGCAGCGGTAGGAGATGATGAGATCGAGGGTGTGACCGAGTCGGTGAGTGGGTGTGGTATGGTGGAGGAGGAGGTCGGCAGAGTCGAGGAGGGATAGGAGGCAGGCGGCAGAGGAGTCATCGGGTACATCCATATGGATGTTGAAGTCTCCGAGGATCAGAGTGGGCAGAGAGAAGGAGAGAAGGAAGGTGAGAAAGGGGTCTAGTTGGTTGAAGAAGTCGGAGGTGGGACCAGGAGGGCGGTAGATGACAGCGACAAGTATCGGGAGGGGGTGGTAGAGGCAAATGATATGGGCTTCGAAGGAGGGGAAGGAGAGGGACGGGGGAGGAGGGATAGTGCGGAAGTGGCAACGGGGTGAGAGGAGGAAGCCGACGCCTCCTCCCTTACCGGTGAGCCTGGGGGAGTGGGAGAAGGAGAGGCCTCCACTGGAGAGAGCAGCGGCGGAGACCGCTTAGAATCCTGTTCTAAGCGCTTAGAAGAGTACAAAACTACGGAGTTGGTAGACACGTTCCCTGCCCACGAGGAGCTTAGAGTCTATGAGGGGGACAGACATTTCATCCTTAGTCATCAACTGGTCGGGGACAAAATGATCATCATCTAAATAGCGCCTATATTGGTGAGAAGAAATGGATTTTTCTACTTAGTTCTCTATGTCTCTGCTTCTTGTTGAAGGTCTTGAAATTTATTCTCACTCTCTGAGATTGTAGATTTTTTTCTGCAAATAGTGGCATTTAAGCTCTTCTTCACTGTCAAGCACTGTATTGAGCGCTGGGGTAGATACAGGATAATCAGGCTGGACACAGTCTCCATCCCTCATCAGGTTCACAGTCCAAGTGGGAGGGAGAACAGGTATTGAATCCCCATTTTGCAGATGAGGAAACTGAAGCACAGAGAAGTTATGTGACGTGCCCAAACTCATGCAGCGGTCAAGTGGCGGGCCTGGGATTCGAACTCGGGACCTCGGACTCCTAGGCCCGAGCACTTTCCGCTAGAAAACCACCGTGGTCTAAGACAAATTTAGAGAAGCAGTGTGACCTCGTGGAAAGAGCACGGGGCGGGGATTCAGAAGGTTCTGTCACGTCTCTGCTATGTGTCCGTGGGCAAGTCACTTAACTCTTCTCTGGACCTTACTAACCTCATCTGTAAAATGGGGATTAAGACTGTGAAGCCCATGTGGGACAGGGACTGTGTAAAACCTGACTAGCTTAGTACAGTCCCTGGCACACAGTAAGCAATTAAGAAATACTTTAAAATATATACATTTCAACTGGCAGCTTTATAATTTGTAAACAAGTGTGCTGTCTTTTATGTCCAGTAATACAATTGTGTTAGTAAGCATATAACGGATCCCATAAAAACATTTGCCTATTTTGTATTTGGCCTGTGATGTAGATATTTTCTCTTGGACATTGTGACGTGGGGGTGGGAGATAAGGATAATAGATTCTATTCTATTAAAGCAGCAAATCAAGGGTTACTGACCAATCCAGCTTCTGTCCGGAAAGATGAGTAAGCAGCCTCCTGAGGGAGCTGAGAGACCTGATCTTGGGCACCGGGAGGAGACTGACCAAACAGGACTCCTCTTGCCTAGGCCTCACCTTGGCCTCTCGGCTTCTCCTCTCCCATAGTCCTCTGGGCTGGCTCTCTCCAGTTGCCTCTCCCCCAGATGTGTGCCCTGTCAGTCGGACAGTCGTATTTATTGAGTGCCTATGGTGTGCAGAGCACTGTTCTAAGAGCTTGGGAGAATACAATACGGCAGTATAACAGACACATTTCCTGCCCACCATGAGCTTCTGGTCTAGACGGGGAGACAGACATTGATATAAATAAATAAATAAATTACAGGTATGTACATAAGTGCCGTGGGGCAAGCAGGGAGGAATGAATAACGGGAGCGAGTCAGAGCGACACAGAAGGGAGTTGAAGAGTAGGAAAAGAGAGCTTAGGTAGGGAAGGCCTCTTGGACATGTGCCTTCAGTAAGGCTTTGAAGCAGGGGAGAGTCGTCTTCAGTCAGATATGAAGTTCCACCAGATGCAGGAGGTGGACGAGAGGTTGTCGGTGAAATGGGCGAGATTGAGCTACAGTGAGAAAGAGCATTAGAGGAACGAAGTATGTGGGGTGGGTTGTAGTAGAAGAGCAGTAAAGTGAGGTAGGAGGGGGCGAGGGGATTGAGTGCCCCCGTGTACCCCCTCATCCCCACCCCCGCATCTTTGACTGGGCACCAAGAGTACAGTTTTCAAGAATGTACACAGAAAAGTGTATTCTTAACCTCCATTCAAAGAGGACATTTTATCCATTTTGGAGACGATATGCTTTTTGCATAAAAAACTTAGTGAGCGGAGCAATTCTCGTGATTTTTCTTTCCTAGTCCTTTAAAAAAAAATCAAGATAAAATATTTTGGACACATTCAATGTGTGATCTTCTTACTGCCCAATCTACCATATCTTTGAATCGTTTTCTCTAACTGCATCAGTTGCCATGCGAACTGCATTGTGTCCTTCCTCTCTGGGATTTTTGTTTGTTTCTCATCCTCATTGGAGAAAGGGGACTGGAAAATCTTTACTGTCTTTTAAGCAATTACTGTCCTGGAAGGGTTCAGCCCTGACACTGAACTTTTTGCTCATTTACATCACCCTTTCTCCTCTACTTCAGTCTTGCGAGAAGTGGCTGTGGCTTAGCGGATAGAGCCCGGGCCTGGGGGTCAGAAGGACCTGTGTTCTAATCCCCATTCTGCCACCTGCCTGCTGTGTGACCTTGGACAAGTCACTGCACTTTTCTGGGCCTCGGTTACCTTATCTGCAAAATGGGGATAAGAATGTGAGCCCCATGTGGGATAGGAACTGTGTGCAACCTGAAATGCTTGGCACATAGTAAGCACTTAACAAGTACCATCATTATTATTATTAACTTGTACCCCCTCCAGCACTTAGAACAGTGCTGGCACACAGTAAGTGCTAAACAAGTACTATTATTATTATTATTATTATTTCTCTCCCTCCAAAAATACCTGAGAAGGACCAGGTTAGACGATGCAAAAGGGGGAGCTAACACTTTGCAAAATGTGTTTGAGTTGTTCGTTGTCTGTTCTCTTTTAATCCTCCACCCCAGTTTATTGCACTGAATGAGACAGCTCCTAGCCGGGATGATAGCAGAGCCAGCTTTTCTCACTGAGTAAAAAATCTTTGCTCTGGATCCCTCCAAGCCAGGTAAGTCCCCGAGTGACCGCCGTGCGGTGAGTCTTCCCATGCCTTTTGGCCGTTCCTTTAATGGGCAGGACCGTCCTTGTAGGACTCAAACTAGTACTGCTCACCAATCTTCAGGCCGTTATTGCTAACCCTGCACGAAAACTCAGAGAGTAAGAGCCCAGCGCTTGTGGCCGGAGCACTGGATTGCGTAATTGTCTTTTAACCCGAAACTTAATCCATTCTTTGCATTTTACTGTGTCTTTCCCCAACCTGTCTGTGACTGTTGGTCCCTTGTGAACATGGCCTGGCGGCCTTGTGAACATGAGAAGTAGCCTGGCGGAGTGGTGGGAGCCCGGACCTGGGAGTCAGAAGGTTATGGGTTCTAATTCCGGCTCTGCCACTTGTCTTCTGGGTGACCCCGGGTGAGTCACTTCACCTCTCTGGGCCTCAGTTACCTCATCTGTAAAATGGGGCTTGAGACTGTGAGCCCCATGTGGTACATGGAATGTGTCCAGCCTGATTTGCTTGTATCCACCCCAGTGCTTAGTACAGTGCCTGGCAGATAGTAAGCTCTTAACAAATATAATAATGATAATAATAATAATGTTATAACCTAAAATTGATAGGCACTCCTAGAAGCCTTTTTGCTTGGGACAGGAGTAGCTAACGGACTCTTTTACTCAAAGGAGTAGCCTGTAGTGTAGGAAGAAAAGCAACATGGGCCTGGGTTCTAACCCTGGTTCTATCACTTGTCTGCTATGTGACCTTGGGCAAGTGGCTTCACTTTTCTGGGCGTCAGTTCCCTCATCTGTAAAATGGGGATTAAGATGGTGAGCCCCATGTGGGACATGGACTGCGTCCAACCTGAAGAGCTTGTATCTATCTATTCCAGTACTTAGTACAATACTTGGCACATAGAAAGCACTTAACAAATGCCATTTAAAAAAATATGCCGTATTTGTTGCCAATCAGTACTCTGCACAGTCTTGAGCAGGTATATGAAGCATTGTTCTAACACCTTGGCTTCCAACAGCTTTATGGGTTTAAAACATGAAATATTTAAAGAGTAACCAATTTAAAAATAGAAACTTTAAAAATTTCAAATTCTCATTTGATTGCATGCATACACATAAGTTACTTGTTTGTGCCGTTTTACTAGGAAACACTTAATTTCTTATGAATTAAGAATGGCAAAATTCTGAGTTCTGAACAGTGGGAGAGATGACACTGGCTTTGATAGAACATTGCCTTTGTAAAATATTGACCCCTTTAAATAATTCAACTTGTAGTTTAAAACGATGGGGATCTTAGAACACTCTGTGATATTCCACTCCAGGAGGGATTGGCCCATTTCCTTGATAATTGCTGATGAAACCAGCAAATTTCTGGTTTTGAATCATTTTTACTGAATAAAGGCTCATTCTAGAACCCCTGGGCTCAGTGTCAACTGTAAAGTGCTGTTTGAACCATATTTGAGAGATGAAATTGAAGAACATGGCCCTTTTCAACTGTGAGATTTCTTACCGTTGAACTTATTTCAAAAAAAAAGCTCTATCTGGGTGGGTATTATATACTGACAACCCCCAGAAAGGCTCACCTGGCAAAAGGACAAGTGGAGAGGTTTTAGGTTAACCATTTCGTAAGCATTTATAATTCTTTAAATTTAGATTTGAAATGAAAACATTGGCATGTAGGTTTACTGAGTAAGGTTTCCCTGGTTCTTCAGTTATTTCCTGAACATCTTTGATAGCTGCTGTAATTATATTCCAGTGACAGTATCTTCAGAGAGCATTTTCCCCTTTAGAAGATCCATCTGCTCTTCCCTCCCTCCCAGTCCTCCTCTCTCTCCTTCCTCTTTACCCTCGGCTTTAAAGCACTCAATCACCTTGCCCCTTCCTACCTCACCTCCCTGATTTCCTACAACTCAGCCCGCACCCTTCGCCCCTCTAATGCCAACCTACTCACTGAACCTCAATTTCATCTATCTCACTGCTGAGCTCTCGACCCCATCCTGCCTTTGGTCTGGAGCACCCTCCCTCCTCATATATGACAGACAAAAATTCTCCTCTCCTTCGAAGCCTTCTTGAAGGCACATTTCCTCCAAGAGGCCTTCCCTGACTAGGCCCTCCTTTCCACCTCTCCCACTCACTTCTGTGTTGCCTTTGCACGTGAATTTGCATCATTTATTCACCCCTCCCTCAGCCCCACAGCACTTATGTCCATATGCATAATTTCTTTCTATTAATGTCTGTCTCCCACTCTAGACTGTAAGCTTGTTCTGGGCAGGGAACGAGTATACCAACTCCATTGTATTGCCCTCTCCCAAAGGCTTAGTACCTTGCACTGCACACAGTATGTGCCCAATCATTGTGATTGTTTGATACCCAAACCAAGTGGCTCAATTGCTGAATTTATGTATGTACTCTCCTAAGCGCTTAGTAAAGTGCTGTGCACACAGTAAAATGATCAGTAAATACTACGGATGATGATGATCTTGCACCACTAGGTAGAGGAGCTTTAAAATGTACATTATAAGAATTGAAATGGTCTGTTATTAAAAATCAGCACATGATGGGGGTAAACGGGCTCTCAGAATCCTATTTAGATTTCTTTTTTCCCCCCAGATTAGATCAGGTATTGTTGAGATCTAGCCCGTACATCTCCACAGTGTAGACTAAGACTGTAAGCCCAATGCAGGCAGGGAATGTGTGTGTTATATTGTTATTGGTATTTTCCCAAGCACTTAGTACAGTGCTCTGCACACAGTAAGCACTCAATAAATGTGATTGGCTGACTGACTAAGCCATCCTAGCTCACATGTCAATTTTTGCTATTAATCAGTGATATTTTCCTCTTTATGCCACGGTTGTGGTCTGTGCCAGTCTTTGCCTCGTTCTGTCATTTTTTTTTTATGGTATTTGTTAAACACTTACTATGTGCCAGGCATTGTTCTAAGTGCTCTGGAGTCGATACACGGTAGTCAGGTTGGATACAGTGTCCCATGTGGGGCTCAGATGTCTGCCTGCCCCCTAAAACTCAGCATGTCCAAAACTGAGCTCCTTATCTTCCCACCCAAGCCCTGTCCTCTTCCTGACTTCCCTGTCACTGTGGACGGTACGACCATCCTTCCCTTCTCTCAAGCCCACAACCTTGGTGTCATCCTTGACTCAGCTCTCTCATTCACCCCACACATCCAATCCATCACTAAGGCCTGCCATTCTCACCTTTATAATATTGCCAAGATCTGCCCTTTCCTCTCCACCCAAACGGCTATCTTACTGGTACGAGCTCTCATAATATCCTGGCAGGACTATTGTGTCAGCCTTCTCTCTGATCTCCCTTCCTCCTGTCTCTCCCTGCTCCAGTCTATTGTTCATTCCACTGCCCGGCTCATCTTCCTGCAGAAACGCTCTGGGCATGTCACTCCCCTTCTTAAAAACCTCCAGTGGTTGCTTGTCAACCTCCACATGAAACAAAAACTTCTCACTCTAGGCTTCAAGGCTCTCCATCACCTTGCCCCCTCCTACCTCTCCTCCCTTCTCTCTTTCTATTCCCACCCCGTAGGCTCCGCTCCTCTGCCACCCACCACCTCACCATCCCCCGTTCTCGCTTATGCTGCCGTCGACCCCTGGCCCACGTCCTCCCGCTGTCCTGGAATGCCCTCCCTCCTCACTTCCGCCAAACTAACTCTCTTCCCCTCTTTAAAGCCCTACTGAGAGCTCACCTCCTCCAAGAGGCCTTCCCAGACTGAGCTTCCCCTTTCCCCTCTGCTCCCTCTTCTGCCTCTCTGCCCCCCTATTCACCTCCCCTCAGCTAAGCCCACTTTCCCCCCTTTCCCTCTGCTCCTCCCCCTCTCCCTTCCCCTCTCCCTTCCCCTCCCCTCAGCACTGTGCTCATTTGCTCATTTGTATATATTTTTATTACCCTATTTATTTTGTTAATGAGATAAACATCCCCTTGATTCTATTTATTGCTATTGTTTTTGTCTGTCTGTCTCCCCCGGTTAGACTGTAAGCCCGTCAATAGGCAGGGATTGTCTCTATCTGTTGCCGAATTGTACATTTCAAGTGCCTAGTACAGTGCTCTGCACATAATAAGCGCTCAATAAATACTATTGAATGAATGAATAATCCTCATTTTCCAGATAAGGTAGCTGAGGCCCAGAGAAGCAAAGTGATTTGCCCAAGGTCTCACAGCAGACAAGTAGTGGAGCTGGGATTAGAACCCAGAGACTCTCAGGCCCGGGCTCTCTCCACTAGGCCACGCGGATTCCATTGTTCCCGGCCGCCACCCTGGAATCTTGGAGTATTATTCCTCTCCTGTGCTGGAGGAGAGCTACCTCGTGTCAGAGTCAGCTTGGCCTGGTCCTCAACCTGCCTCCTTTCCTGAGCCTCCCGCAGATGGTCCCGGCAACCGTTTCTGTCTCTAAGGCCCATTTCACATTATTTGCCCAAACCCGATACCCATCAGGAGCAGGTGACTTCAACTGCATGATGGAACCTAAGGAAATAAAAAAACAAACCCTCTCAGGTATTGAAAAGAGCTGTCAGAAGGTTTTGCTGTAGGGAAATACAATGTCCATCTTATCTTGTTGATAAGATTATCTTGGTTATCTTGTATCTGTTTTCTTCAGTCCTTGGTACATAGTAAGCGCTTAACAAATAGAGAAGCAGCATGACCTAGTGGATGGAACACAGGCCTGGGAGTTGGAAGGACCCAGGTTCTAATCCTGACTCTGCCACTTGTTTGCTTGTGTGTGACCTCGGGCAAGTCACTTCACTTCTCTGGGCTTCAGTTCCCTCTTCTGTAAAACGGAGATTGACTGGGTGCCCCATATGGGACCTGGACGGTGCTTAGAACAGTGCCTGGTGCATAGTAAGCGCTTAAGAAATGCCATTTTTTTAAGGTACCACAATTATTATTCTTGTTGAAAGCATGCCTTGCAGGCTCTCAGTTTCCAGAGATTGTTGGTACTCAAGTGTGTCTTTTATTTCCTTGCTTCTCTTGAACCTAGTAGCTAAAAGAAAGGTCTATTTGGGTTTAATTTTACTTGTTCTTGTCAATTTTCCCCCTCAGAGAGTAGGAGAGACTTTAGCCCTGTTTTGTTTCTGGACTTTTCTGGAAGGAGGGAAACGCCCTCTGCATGTGATTCAAGTCTGCTACGCTAAGCTCTCTCCCCTTCAGTCCTCGACCTGCACAGCGAGCTGAGCTCTTCCAACATTTAACACAGGACTTGAAGCTTGCATGACAGCGTCGTGATGGAGTGAAAGCGATACTAATCTGTGTTTACTACACAGAAACGTGTTCTAGGTGAAAGCTATCAGCCGCCTTGCTTCTAACAGGCAGGGTGGAGCACTTTTTTGGAGGCCGACCATGACCACTTCTATTCCCTTTCCTTTTTTCCTCTTCACAGAACGCGGTTACGTTGTCATCACTCAAAGCAGCCGATGGTGTTCACGTTCAACGGGCCAAGTCCCGCTCAGGTATGGTTCCGAATCCAGGACGAATCCAAAGGAGCAAGAGGCCTGCTGGTCTTCGGAGCCGGTTTTCCCCGGCCAGTCACACGTGGGCCTCTGTCCAGTGGCCAAACTGACCCTTATTCGGATCCTTCTGGCCCGAGGCTACTTCTAGATCCACCCAAGTCGAAAGCCTCGATGGTCACATAAGACATTTGTGGGCATGAGCTGGAAGGGGTTCTACTACTGCTAGAGAGAAGCAGCATGGCCTAGTGGATAGAGCTCGGGCCTGGGAGTCAGGGCACCTGGGATCTAATGCCTGCTCTGCTGTGTGACTGCTATGTGACCTTGGGCAAGTCACTTCACTTCTCTGGGCCTCTCTTACCCCATCCGTAGAATGTGGATTAAATCCTATTCCCTTGTACTTAGACTGTGAGTCCAATGTGGGACAGGGACTGTGTTCACTACCTTTTATTTACCCCAGTGCTTAGAACAGTGCTTGGCACATAGCACTTAACAAGTACCCTAATTATTATTATTATTATTACTCTACTACTACTATTTGTGGTATCAATCAATCAGTGGTATTTAACTTACTATGTGCCAAGCTCTGGGGATAGATACAGATGTTCAGATTGAACACAGCCCCTCATCCCACATAAGGCTCAGAGTCTAAATGGGAGGGAGAATGGGTATTGCATCCCCATTTTACAAATGGGGAAACTGAGGCACAGAGCAGGGAAGCGACTTGCCCAGGACCACACAGCAGGCAAGTGGCAGAGCCAGAATTAGACCCCAGGTCCTCTGATGCTCAAGTCCATGCTGTTTCCACCAGGCCATGCTTCTCTCCTCTCCATCTCAGCTCTTTCACTGTGGCCTGTCACATCGGAGCTGTAGAGATGGTGAAAAGCAAAAGGCAAAATTCCTTTACTGAGTTTATTCTCCTCCAAGACCGCCTTCTCTAATAGAGATGAAATTCTGCAAAGAAATCTGCTTGGGCCACTGTAGGAACTGGAAGACTACCTTAAGTTTGTTCTTGACAACCCTTTCCATTTTTTTCCTAATGAGTTGTTTTCCCTCCCTTCTGAACGCAGAGTTCTCATATAGAGAGTACGCGAAATTGTAGGACCCTGGATTTATCAAGGCTGTCTTACTTTCTTAAGCCCATCCCGTCTCCAGACAATGAGGGTGAGACTCTCAGAGTTTGGAAATAAATGCTAACCTGATGGGGGGACGGAGGGTAGGTAGGTGTGAGTGTGTGTCTGTGTCTATGTATTATATGTATGCGTATCTGTTATATGTATGCACATGTGTTATATGCACAGGTGTATGCGGGTGTGTCTTCTAGATGTGTGTTATAGGTAGGTGTTATATGTATGTGTGTGTTGTGTGTGTGTGTTCCCCATTCTCTTCCTTACATAATAATAATAATAATGATGTTAAGCGCTTACTATGTGCAGAGCACTATTCTAAGCGCTGGGGTACATACAGGGTTATCAGGTTGTCCCACGTGAGGCTCACAGTCTTAATCCCCATTTTACAGATGAGGTAACTGAGGCATAGAGAAGTTAAGTGACTTGCCCACAGTCACACAGCTGAGAAGTGACAGAGCCGAAATTTGAACCCATGACCTCTGACTCTCAAGCCCGTGCTGTTTCCACTGAGCCATTACATCACAGGTAGCCTAAAGGCACGGTTTTGTTTTTCTTCTTGTCCCACAAAGCTTGCGTTTATGTTGTCCTGCCAAACTTTAGTAATGCAGGACAACATTCAGAAGCTGTCGAGGAGTTCAGCTGGAGAAGCGGCGTGGCTCAGTGGAAAGAGCACGGGCTTCGGAGTCAGAGGTCATGAGTTTGACTCCCGGCTCTGCCACTTGTCAGCTGTGTGACTGTGGGCAAGTCACTTAACTTCTCTGTGCCTCAGTTCCCTCATCTGTAAAATGGGGATTAAAAGTGCGTGAGCCCCACATGGGACAACCTGATGACCCTGTATCTCCCCCAGCGCTTAGAACAGTGCTCGGCACCTAGTAAGCGCTTAACAAATACCAACATTATTATTATTATTATTAGTTCTTTTCCAAATAGTCAAGGCAGGTAAGCTTCTGAAACAGAGAACGTTTAACTCCCAAGCGTACGTCGGTGCTAAGCTGAGCCTGCAACTTTTCGAAGGAAGAGTCAATAAGGTAGGTGTCCATCTTACTTGGGTCTCCCTCCCGAGGCTGAACCTCACCTTTGGGGCATGAGTGTGGTTGAAAAGGCCAACTTGAACCTGCCCCAGCCCATCTCATGCATGAAGTCAGTTCCTCGCCAAGCTGGAATACTCTATCAGAGATGCTGTCATCCATCAGATACCCTTTCAAAACACTTAGAGAAGCAGCGTGGCTCAGTGGAAAGGGCACAAGCTTGAGAGTCAGAGGTCATGGGTTCTATTCCTGTCTCTGCCACTTGTCAGCTGTGTGACATTGGGCGAGTCACTTAACTTCTCTGTGCCTCAGTACCTCATCTGGAAAATGGGGATTAAGACTGTGAGCCTCATGTGGGACAACCTGATTACCTTGTATCCCCCAAAGTGCTTAGAACAGTGCTTGGCACATAGTAAGTGCTTAACAAATGTCATTATTATTATTACTATTACGTGAGCTCCAATAGGAAACAAGGAGTCGGTAAATTGGTCATATTTACTGAGCACTTACTGTGGGCATAGTATCGTACTAAGTGCTCCGGAGAGTGCAATAGAACAATAAACAGACACATTCCCTGCCCACAGCAAGCCTCCAGACTACAAATAGACCAGCCATCAGTAAATCCATTCACACTGGCCCCTCCCGCCTCTCCCCCGTATGCTCTTGCAGTATTATGTGGGCCTTTCGGACACCACCAGTCTTAACTGGGTTTTTCAAATGGTCCCCCAATTTTTGGACAGTCGAGCCCCCTGGGAAAAATCATTGGCAGTGCGTCTGCAGCAGATTGACAGTGTTGTAGGAGAGCTTGGAAGCTGGTATACCAAGATACAAAGCTGTATTTTTCAGAAGAGGGGTTTGGGGGCAGGGAGTGAGATTCCTTTTAAGAGATGTCTTCCTCCAAACTGCTTTTATGGTAAAGGAATTAACATCCCCTTCTTAGTCTTTTCATATTTCTTTTGGGTAAGGACCCTGGCCTCATTCCACACTCCAAGCCCCTCTCATGTGTAACTTCCTGTTATCAGAAATTTCTGTTTCTCAGCCAAGAGCACTTCTCATCTTTCTTCAATCATTCAACCAGTCAGTGGTATTTATTGAGTTCTGACTGGGTGCAGAGCACTGTACTAAGTGCTCGGGAGAGTACAATACAACAGAATTAGCAGATATGTTCCCTGCACAAGACCCAGCATTGGCTTTCTACTTAGCAGATTCATTCATTCAGTCTTATTTATTGAGCACTTACTGTGCACAGAGCATTGTACTAAGCACTTGGGAGAGTACAATACAACAATAAACGGATGCATTCCCTGCCTACAATGAGCTTACGGGTCTACTCGTAGGGGCCTGTGTGTGTGTTTGTGTAGTGAAATGGTGGTTGGACTTGAGATATGAATTAAGACAAGCTAGTCTTCTGACGTGGGGGGGATAACGGGAATTGAGAAAAACTCATTCTCAAATGCCCTGAGTTCTTCTATACCACAAAAATTGTGTGTGTGTGTATGGAAGCAGCATGGCTTTAGCGGAAAGAGCATGGACCTCCCAACAATTTATGTCATAAGCCCATCACCAGGGATTTGTCTCCCCTCTAAATTCTGGCGCTCAATGACAAATTCCAAAAGTGAAACCATGCCACCACTGTGTACAGCAGAAAGCTTTATTTCATACTAAACCTACTAAAAACAGATGAGTCATGGATAACGCCAAGGCTTGTGAGAAAGGGAGGATAGTGGTATTGTCTACAGTGATGGGAAAGCCAGGAGAAGGACATTTTGTGCCAGAAGATGAGGAGTTTCATTTTGGGCATGTTAAGTTTGAGCAGCTCATCCCAGGGCTAAATTGGGAATCCTGTGACTATCTCTACTTCTGACAACGCTTCGTTTTTTCTTTCTATTTATGTTGCTTCCCCTTTCACCTTCCCCTATTCCGTTCTTACGGTTTTCCTCCTGCCTTTCCCACTTACGAATATATGTTTTCTATCCTCCATCCCCTAGCTCACTTTTCTTCCCATAACTAGCGGAGGCCCTAGCTTTTACCGAGATTTTGCCGCGATTATTGTTGTATTGTAGTCTCCCAAGTGCTTAGTACAGTGCTCTGCACACAGTAAGCGCTCAGTAAATACGACTGAATGAATGAGATTCAAAACACGGGCATCGTTGATGGGATGGAGAGAACCCGATGTGACGGATGCTCTAAAATATAGGGAAATTGTAGTGTCTCTCGGTCTGCAGCCAGCTGACACGCAGACCTTTGCCCAGAAGCTCCAACTCTGGGGGCCGTCGCTGGAATCCACGTTTTGAAGTCCAATCAAATGGTCGCTGTTCAGGGTGCCTTCAAATGATTTTCTGGCATGAGCCTCCTCTAGAGATTCTTTAAACCAGCTGGATTTGGACACCTCCACCTCTGTGTTCGATCCACTGTCTGACGTCGAGAGCGAGGCGGAGGATACCATGGGGAACGTGACCAGCCTTACAGAAGACCAGCTGCTTTGGCATTTGAATAAGAGCGAGCGCTATATAACTACCTACAGAGAACTATTCAGAGGTAGGAGCACAATTCTGAGCTTGTAGAGGACTACTCGACGACAAATGAAATCGTGTCACCTCTTGGAGTGGTCTGCTATTCCCGTCCAGTCGAAGCTGCCTGTGAAGGAAATCTTAATTCGGAAATGATTGTCACTTTGGGTTGACTTTATTTGGAGCCCTAAGGAACTTGGGGAAATTCATTTGACCCGCAGATTACTGGGGAAGTGTTGATTGCGCCTCTTTTGAGGTGGAGTAACTGATGCCTTTTGCCATCTAAACACGTATACATTATTGTAGTTCATCATTTTTATGATATTTGTTAGGTGCTTAGTGTGTGTCAAAGTACTGTTGTAAGCACTGGGGTAGATCCAAATTAATCGGGTTGGATACAGTCCCTGTCCCACCTGGGGTTCACAGTCTAAGGAAGAGGGAGAGGAGGTATTTAATACCTGTTTTCCAGAAGAGGAAATGGAGGCATAGAGAGGTTAGGTGACTCGCCCAAGGTCACACAGCTGGCAATTGGCAGAAGCGGGATTAGAACCTAGGTCCTCTTCCTTCAAGGCCCCAGCTCTTTCCACTAGGTACCACTGCTTCTCTACTACGTAATGTATTGACCATATGTAATATTTTGACCAGTAATCAATCAATGGTATTTATTGTGTGCTTACTGTGTGCAAAGCACTGTACTAAGTGCTTGGGAGAGGAAAATGTAAGAGTCAGTAGACACATTCCCTGTCTACAAGGAGCTTCTCTTCTAGAGAAAAAAATCAGGATCTAGAATCCACCACTTATAGCGGAGGGGCCAGCATCTGTTTCCTGCTGTGTCTCGCCTGGGAAGTAGAAGGAAGATTTAGAGAGGAAATGATTGGGGCATGTACTGTACCTTTCCAGCTTCTTAGTGATCAAAGTATCCTCGATTGGATGGGTTGGCAACTTTTTCTTTTTTAATGGTATTGGTTAAGAGCTCACTCTATGCCCGTCACTGTCTTAAGTGCTGGGGAAGACACAAGCTAACCAGGTTGGACACAGTCCCTGTCCCACATGGGGCTCACAGTCTTAATCCCCATTTAACAGATGAGGCAACTGAGGCCCAGAGGAATGAAGTGACTTGCCCAAGGTCACACAGACACATGGCAGAGCTGGGATTAGAAGCCGGGTTCTTTGAACTCCCAGGCCTGAGCTCTTTCCAAATCAAATGAAGCTTTTGAGCTGCTGATGTGCAAACAACCATAATGATGATGATAATGCTGCTATTAAGTTTTTGTTGGCTGAGTATTGTGCGAAGTGCTGGGGTGAATAGGTACAAATGAATCAGTTGGGACACAGTCCCTGTCCCATGTAGGATGGAGGGAAAACGGACATTTTTATCTCCACTTTACAGATGAGGAAACAGGCCTAGTGAATTGCCCAAGGCCATACATACAGCAGGCAAATGGCAGATTCACTTCAAAATCAGAGGGTCTCCTTGACTCTTGTGTCATGCTCTTTCCACTAGGCCATGAGCTAGTAGTACACATGAAGTACTTCACTTCATTGTGGAACTGTAATTGTGAAATCCTAATAATGAAGTTAAAAATGGGAGGGGAAAAGGTGGAAAATGAGGAAGAGGGGGAGAGAGAGAAAGGAAGTGAGATGTTAAGTGAGCAGAACTTATTCTGTGATCTTTATTTTAATCGTGTTTGTCAAGGCCTTATTACGTATCAAGCTCTGGTCTAAGTGCTGGGATAGATGCAAGTTTATTAGATTGGACGCAGTTCCTGTCCCTCATGGGGCTCAAAGTCTAAGTTGGAGGAAGAGGGATTTAATCCTCATGTTACAGGTGAGGTAACTGAGGCACAGAAAAGTGAAATGACTTGCCCAAGGTCCCACAGCAGATGAGTGGCAGAGCCGGGATTAGAACTCTGGTCCTCTGACTCCCAAGCCCATGCTTTTTCCAGGAGACCATATTATTTCTCTTGTTGGAAACTGGGAGGGTGGGTGCTAGACTGTGAGCCTGTTGTTGGGTAGGGTTTGTCTCGATCTGTTGCCGAATTGTGCTTTCCAAAGCACTTAGTACAGTGCTCTGCACACAGTAAGCCCTCAATAAATACGACTGAATGAATGAGTGGAATTTTTAATTTTTTCATGGTATTTGTTAAACGGGTACTATGTCCCAGGCACTGTACTAAGCGCTGGGGTAGATAGAAGCTAACCAGGTTGGTCACGGTCCCTGTCCCATGCAGGGCTCACAGTCTTCATCCTCATTTTGCAGATGAGGTAACCTAGGCACAGAGAAAATAAGTGACTTGCCCAAGGTCAAACACAGCAGACAAATGATGGAACCGGGATTAGATACATGCCAATCTGGGTCACGGTCCATGTCCCACTTGGGGCTCACAGTCTTAATCCCCATTGTACAGATGAGATTTTGTTTTGTTTTGTTGTCTGTCTCCCCCTTATAGACTGTGAGCCCATTATTGGGTAGGGATTTTGTCTATCTGTTGCCGAATTGTACTTTCCAAGCACTTAGTACAGTGCTCCACACACAGTAAGCGCTCAATAAATATGATTGAATGAATGATTGAAATGAGGTACCTGAGGCACAGAGAAGTGAAGTGACTTGCCCAGCGTCACACAGCAGACAAGTGGCAGACCTGGGATTAGAACTCAGGTCTTTCTGACTCCCAGGCCCTTGCTTTACCCTCAAGGCCACACTCCTTCTAGGAGTTTTCCAGAAAAGGGTCTGAAGAGTTACCTCTACCTCCTCAGCACCTCATATTTGGGGCAGGGATATAATATTTTTAATCAGAGAGTGAGCACACACAAATGTTCCACACAATCTTACTTATCTTTCATTGTTGTCTTTTGTAATCAATCTCAGTGAATTCTCAGGAAGTGAATGTGAAAGATTGTACATCTGAATTAGCGGGGTCAGAGTCACTTTGGGGTGTTTTAAGAAGAGTTCTTGTTATTTGGTTTGCTCTGTAATCAGCATGAGATGCTGTTGTTGGAACAAGGATTTTAAATGTTATTCTGATTTTGAGAGCATTTTAAGCCAGAGTCAGGATAAAGCGCTTCAGAGAATTGGAGAACTGTGGGAGTAAGTTACCGAGGCTGGTCCAAACTCTATAAACTAGAGCCCATCAGAGATCTAATGCCAGTGTGTAGTACAGTCCATTTGACCTGATGACACGAACACAAACAACAACTAACAAAATTTTAATTATCATTTTACAATGAGGTAACTGAGGTGCAGTTCTGTCTCCTGAATGGGACTTAGGACAAAAATTAAATTTCCAAAACCCAATATGTCACCCTTATATGACCCTTCATGTCCCCGAATCTCTCTTGGTCTTGGGGGTAAACGATGTTTCAAATAGTCCATATATTGCGGATATTCCACTCTCCACCACCTGCTGATCATGTAGTGCAATATTGCCAGGTGTTTTTGTAATTTTTACTTTTTGGTATTTATTAAGTGCTTACTATGTGTCAAGCACTGTTTTAAGTGCTGGAGTAGCTACCATATAATCGGGCCTGATATGATCTAGGCCACATTGACCGGCTCTTCCCAAGGAGAAGGGGTGGTTGGATATTTTTGTTTATTTGTTTGGTATTTGTTAAGCGCTTACTATGGGCCAGACTAAGCATTGGGGTAGGTACAAGCTAATCGGGTTGGACATAGTCCATATCCCACATGGAGCTCACTGTCTTAATATCCATTTTACAAATGAGGTCACTGAGGCACAGAGAAGTGAAGTGACTTGCCAAAGGTCACACAGCAGAGGGGTGGCAGAGTCAGGATTAGAACCCAGGTCCTTCTGACTCCCAGGCCCATGTTGTATCCACCAGGCCACACTGCTTCAAATGATCTCGCCCTCCTGTGAGATTGCATCCATGAAATTCTTTGTTCCATCACTAGGCTTCACCTCACTCCTTACCATTCTGAAAATATTAGGCCAGCAGTAATGGCCTACTTCCCCCTCCTTTCATTTCCCACACCTACTAGACAAAAGTTTAACTTTGAGACGCCTAGATATCTCTCTTGCAATAGTTTGACCTAGACTGATTTTGGTTCCTCACCTACGTGGCCTTCTACTTTGGGGGAATTGAAATGTCACAGAGTGCTATTTTGGATTTTGCTTGGAAGGCCTGTAAACTTGTCATCTTTTAGGAAATCTGCGTGGGCCAACAAGCTACAAAAAACACCTCCAGGATGAGATGGATTCTTCTTTGGAAGAGAAAGATCAATTACTCCAGTGTTCTTCAAACCCAGGTAGTAACTCTGGCTTGATAACAGTTTATTACCTGTTCTTCCTTCAGACACTTGTGTACCACTTTTTTATTTTTAATAGTATTTGTTAATCACTGACTATGTGTCAAACACTATTCTAAGCACTAGAGAAGGTACAAGTTAATTAGATCGGACACATTCCTTGTTCTGCATGGGGCTCACAGTCTAAGTGGGAGGGAGAGCAGGTATCAAATCCCTGTTCTGTAGTTGAGGAAACTGAGGCACAGAGAAGTGAAGTGACTTGCCCAAGGTCACACAGCAAGCAATTGGCAGAACTGGGATCAGAACCCACGTCCTCTAATTCCCATGCCCATGCTCTTTCCACTGAGGAAATGCTGCTTATCTCCCTGCTCAGAGCAAAGTACTCAGTTAACACTACTGAGTGATGGATACACTGTTTGATTTTTAACTTTTGAAATTTAGAGCGGTTGATAATGTGCCTAGTAACCAATGGTTCTCTGCATTAGTAAATATGGAACAAAGATTTCATCATCACTACCTGATGCTGCAGACTCAGGTTTATTGCACACACGGAGGCGACGGTAAACTGCTTCCATATTTTACCAAGGAAACCCTACGAATACATTATCAGACCAATTGCAGGTGGAGGTGGGGCGTTCTGGGAGTCATATGTCCCTGGCATCGCTATGGGTCGGACACTACTCGACAGCATAAGACAGTAGCAACAAGCACTTAACAAATATCATAAAAAAATGGCAGGAAAGATGATAAAATACATTTGGCTCCATGCAGTGTTTCCATTCCAGTTTTCAAAGCTCTTTCATAAGGCACTGCTTTTCTGAAGCTGAAATTAAGAGCTAGATAGATGGAGGCATCTCTCTGAAGGCATCGTTGTTGGAAAGTCAAAATCTCTCTCTCTCCTGACTACCTTTTGAGTGTTCTGCTCATCCAGGTGGATCCCTTTGGGTTTCTCGAGAAGGAGCGTGCTCTAGTGGTTAGAGCATGGGCCTGGGAGTCGGAGGACCAGGGTTCTAATCCCGGCTCTGCCACTTTTCTGCTCTGTGGCTCTGGGCAAGTCACTTCACTTCTCTGTTCCTTTGTTACCTTATCTGAACAATGGGGATTCAATACCGGTTCTCTCTCCTACTTAGATTGTGGAGGAGATGTGCCTTCAATAAGGCTTCGAAGTTGGAGAGAGTAATTGTCCGTCAGATCTGAGGAGGGAGGGTGTTCCGAAGACCGGCTCGACCTTCGTAGTCCTTGACGAGAGTTGAAGGTATGGTCTTCTGGTAAGCCATAGACATGTATGTCTCAGAACCTGTGCTCTCGAGACAGTGGTTGAGTTTCCCAATGCCAGTAAAATGTCCAAGGCCCAGTACCATCCCTAGCTAGCAGGGGAATTAGCCGAAACTATTAGCTGAGTCCTGAGAACTCCAAATAAGACACTACATGGAACAATTGCCAGTGTACATACACATCTGGAGCTCTCGGAGGAAGAGGGGAGCCATGTTAGAGATGTAAAAGAACTTTCTTTTGTCATCTTCTAGGAACTCCAAATGTCTGAGAAGACGAGGCTGATTACTCACCTGCGGGATGCCAAGAACTTGATTGAGCAGCTTGAACAAGATAAGGTGAGCGTTTTCCTCAAGATGGCCAGTAAGGCTCACGGGGGTTGGCTTCGAATAGCTCGAAAGCAGCGCCTGTCGCACTGATTTCAAAGCCAATTGCAGCTCCTTCCATTTGAGGGGTGTTTTTGTTTCACATTCCAGTTTAATTAATTCATTCATTCAACAGTATTTATTGAGCGCCTACTATGTGCAGAGCACTGTACTAAGCACTTGGAATGTACAATTCGGCAACAGTTAGAGACAATCCCTGCCCAATGACAGGCTCATTAATACTTCCAGTTAGCACTGGTTTTGGTTTAGGTTACGCCAATGATAATAATAATAGCTGTATTTGTTAAGCACCTACCTTGTGCTAAGCACCTTAGTGCTAAGCCCTGGGGTATGTACAAGACAATCAGGTCAGATGCAGTCCCTGTCCCCCATTGGACTCACAGTCCAAGAAGGAGGGAGAACAGGTACTGAATCCCCATCTCAATTCTGAGAAAACTGAGCTATAGGGAAGAAAAGGGACTTGCCCAAGGTCACCCATCACACCATGGCAGAGCTGGGATTAGAACCCAGGTGCTTCTGACTCCCACTTTTCCACTAGGCCACACTCCTTCGCAGATTGTCCAAGTCTCAGAGTCTCTACCATATCGATACCTTCGTCACCATTGTGACTCAAATGTTTACGTGGAATGACTCCGTTTTTCTCTGAAAAATCAAGTTACTGTTTAGCAAAATGAGTATTAGATAATGGGCTGCATAACTGTATTGTAATAGGAACGAATAAACAAGATTCTTGATTTAGATGGCAGGAGGTGCAGCGTAGCCTAGTGAGTAGAGCATGGGGCTGGGAGTCCGAAGGACCTGGAGTCGAATCCCAGCTCTTCTGCATGTCTGCTGTGTGACCTTGGGCAAGTAATTTCCCTTTTCTGTGCCTCAGTTACCTCATCTGTAAAATGGGGATTAAGACTGTGAGCCCCACGTGGGACGTGGACTGTGTCCAACCTGATTAGCTTGTATCTACCCCAGCGCGTAGTACAGTGCTTGGCACACTGTACAGATACAAAAACGAACAAACCAGCAAACAAACAAACAAAAAACATCCTGAGAGTTGTAGGCTAAGCCAATCCCATTTCACAGGAGGCAGCCCAGTCACTCCCAAAGCAGTCAGGGTTAAAGCAAGAATGAGGACACCAGAAGGCATCGCTTTTCTTATTTTGTGGAGACAACCTCTAGGGGCCAGAAATTTTAGAGAAAGCACAGTCTAAGGAAGAGCTCAAAAGAAACATAATAATAATAATAATAATAATGTTGGTATTTGTTAAGCGCTTACTATGTGCCGAGCACTGTTCTAAGCGCTGGGGTAGACATAGGGGAATCAGGTTGTCCCACGTGGGGCTCACAGTCTTAATCCCCATTTTACAGATGAGGGAACTGAGGCACAGAGAAGTTAAGTGACTTGCCCACAGTCACACAGCCGACAAGTGGCAGAGCTGGGATTCGAACTCATGAGCCCTGACTCCAAAGCCCATGCTCTTTCCACTGAGCCACGCTGCTTCTCAGAAAGCTTCTCAGAAACCAGAAGAAGGTTTAGCTGATTTGCACATTTATCATCGTAGTGCAAGAAATGTAATGTATTTTGAATTTGGGCCGAAAAAGGTGATGGATAAAGTTCCCCTAACTTTGAATATTATGAGAATAAGACCGTAGACACGTGTGTCAAAATGATGACATTACAAACTTCTCACCACAGAAAGACTTACCTTCCTCTAGACTGTCAGCTCATTGTGGGTGGGGAACGTGTCTACCAATTCTATCATACTCTCCCAAGTGCTTACTACAGTGCTCTGCCTTCAGTAAGCCTTCAGTAAGTAGGACTGGTTCATTGATTGATTTACTAAGTTCACTGGCACAAAACTACTTGCACTCTTAATATTGGTTAAATATTGCTGCAGATAGTTAAGTAGGTGAAGGGAGACTAAAGGTTTAGCTAGAATGATTGTGGTCAAAGTTTTCCAATTGAAAATTTACAATTTCCTCCTGAAATTACCCAGCCTTTTGAAAGTGGGAGTTGCTGAGGTCTCATGTATCAATCAGTCAACCAGTAGCATTTCTTGAGCACTTACTGTGTGCAGAGCACCAGACTAAGGGCTTGGGGGAGTATACTAGAACAGAGTTGGTAGATGCATTCCCTGTCCACGACGAGCTTACCATCTAGTGGGTGAGGCAGACGTTAAAAGAAAGTACGGATGTAGACGTGTGTGCTGTGGAATTGAACATTCCCAATTCTGCTAAGTGTTCCCTAAAGACATGCATTTCGGCCTTCCCGGTGTATTCATATCAATCAAAGGTACTTATTGAGCACTTAACGTATGCCGAGCATGGTATTAAGCGCTCGGGAGAGGATGATACAATAGTTTACAGTCTAGAGGGGTGTGGCAGACGTTAAATTACGGAGGTGGATACAAGTGCTGTAGGGCTGAGTTGCATAGTGAGGCTGTGGGATTGAACCTCCCTCATTCTGCTAGTGTTCCTTAAAGGCTTACATTTTAGTGTTCCTGGAGTATTCACATCAAAAGCATTTACTGAGTATTTACTGTGTGTTGAGCACCGTATTAAGCACTGGAAGAGTTCAGTCCAACAGAGTCACTAGACACATTCCCTGCCCCCAATGAGCTTACAATCAAGAGGGTTAGGCAGACCTTAATATACATAACTAATTGATCAGATAGATATGTATATAATTTATAGATATGTAACAGAGGACACTGTATTACAATCCTGACTACTTGTTTCGTTTTGTTGTCTGTCTCCCCCCTGTAGACCGTGAGCCCATTGTTGGGCAGGGATTGTCTATCTGTTGCCGAATTGTATGATCCAGTAAGAGGTCATGGGTTCGAATCCCAGCTCTGCCACTTGTCAGCTATGTGAGTGTGGGCAAGTCACTTCACTTCTCTGTGCCTCAGTGACCTCATCTGTAAAATGGAGATTAAGACTGTGAGCCTCACGTGGGTCAACCTGATTACCCTGTATCTCCCCCTGCGCTTAGAACAGTGCTTTGCACATAGTAAGCATTTAACAAATTATTATTATTATTATTATTATTCCAAGCACTTAGTACAGCGCTGTGCACATAGTAAGCGCTCAATAAGTACAATTGAATGAATGAATGCAATCACATGTGCCCCCTTGTACTGTATGTGGAGTCCTTACTCATGTTGTCTGAATTTCTTTAGGAGTTTTAATTCCAAAATCTGTATACATCTAAACAAGGTCAGTGAGTACTCTTCCTCCTAACCTCAATCTGGAATTTAACTAGTGGTTTTTTTTGGATGGTATTTGCTAAGCGCTTACTAGGTGTCAAGCATTGCACTAAGTGCTGGAGTTGATACAAGCTAATCAGGTGGGACACAGTCTGTGACCCACACAGGGCTCTCAGTGAATGGGGGGCGGTGACGGAGAGGGTGGCCAGGGGGCGGGCAAGTCTCCTCCTCCTCAACCTACAATCCTGGACTCTGGCCAGAAACCTCAGAGGCAATGACTCTCCTCCACTTTAAAGCCTAATTGAAGGTACATCTCCTCCAAGAGGCCTTCCCTGACTAAGCCCTTCTTTCCTCTTCTCCCACTCCCTTCTGCCTCAGCCTGACTTGCTCTTTATTCATCCCCTCTTCCCAGCCCCAAGGCACCTCTGTACGTATCTGTAATTTATTTATTTTAATCAATGTCTGTCTCCCCCTGCTCTGGTCTGTAAGCTCATCATGGGCAGGGAACATGTCTATTGCACTGTTCTATTGTCCTCTCCCAAGGGCATGGTACCGTGGAATGTACACAGTAAGCGCTCAATAAAAACACTTGACTGAATAAATGAAAATCCCTGGTGCACCCCCAAGCCGGTGACCTCTTATCCTTTTTGGGGCTGGAACTCCCTCAACCCGCCAGAAGAGGCCATCAGGGGTGGGGAGGGGATGGGAAGGGAAGGAGGGAGGGGCTTCTGCATACCAGGGGCCTGTTTCTCTCTTTCACCTGGTTTCCCAGAATCACACGATCCCACCCATTTTCCATAGGGTAATAGCAGAGACGAAGCGTCAAATGCACGAAATGGTGGAAATGAAAGAAGAAATCATCCAACTGCAGAGTCCCATCATGCAGATTACCCTCCAGGGAGAGAAGTTGCAAGAACAGAAAGAGAAGTCGAAGAAAGCTGGTAAGGAATTCACAGGGCCGTTAGCTGTAAATTGGAACCCAAGAGCCCTTCGGTGCTTCGTCATATATTTTGATTCAGTCTGAAAATGGTCACACCCAGTCAGAGAAATCCCATCAAAAAAGGTTTTCTTTTCCACAGATCTCATCTGAAAGCTCTACCCTTGGGGGATAGTTCAGTCTTGATTGACAGTCACCCACTAGCTTTGCCAAATCACATGACTAATCCAGAAATGGTCAGTTCACACTACTACTACTTCTAATAACTGTCTTATTTGTTAAGCACTTACTACTTGCCAGGTAGTATACTAGCATTGGGGTAGATACAAGGTCCTCAGGTCCCCCATGAGGATCCCAGTCTAAGTAGGAAGAACAGCGATTAACTTCCCATTTTACAGATGAGGGAACCGAGGCTCAGAGAAGTTGAGCGACTCGCCCAGGGTCACCCAGTGGACAAGTGGCAGAGGTGGGATTAGAACCCCAGTCGTCTGTCTCCCAGGCTCATGCTCTTTCCACTAGACCACACTCTTTCTCTGGCAGGCCCTTTTCAAGACAGGGAAACATATGTGATGGAACAGCTCTTGTTCACTTAACTGGTGTGTCATCCCTGGAAATTTAGCCTGTGACTCTGTGGTCTACAGGATCTACGTGTCAGGGAAATGAATTGTGCTTATTCTGAATCTTGGACCGCAGACCTTGTGAAGGTGGTGAGGAAGGAAGGGAAAAGGAGAAATTGTGGGAGGGTGGTGGAAAGGTCAGTCAATTATATGTTTTGAGCACTTACCATGTGCAGAGCACTGTACTGAGCGAATGGGAGAGTTGGCAGACATATTGGTTGATGAAGAATGGGCCTCAGTGAACTTCTCAGTCTTCCCTCTGTCTCTCTCCTTTCCTCCTTCTCCTCCTCTTTTCATTCATTTAGTCAATCTTATTTATTGAGCACTTATGGTGTGCTAATCACACTGTTCTAATCGCTTGGGAGAGTAGAGTATGAAAATGAACAGACACTTTCCATGCCCACAGCAAGCTTACAGTCTAGAAGTCTCCCCCCACCCGGCTGTCGCTCTCTCCCTGGTTATTCTGGGAGGGGTGAGGTGGATGTGGCTGGTTGGAGACTGAGCCTTGGTTCGCCAACTGACAGGTCCGTTGCCTTATTCTAGTTAGTACTGCAGGCAGTTTTGGACTAGCCAAGGTCAATAAAACCCCCGGGTATTGTCCAACTTAATTTTAGTCAGGCTATTTCAGCAGCCTCTCTCATTTGCCTTTTTTTTTTAAGACGAAATTCAAAGAAATTAAATTTGATTCATTTGAGCCAAGATCCCCTGCTGATCTCCTTTTCTTGACTGGGATGCAAATGAGCAGAATATAGAGACACGAAAGAAGCGGCGTGACCTAATGGATAGAGCATGGGCCTGGGACTTGTGAACACTTGTGCTTCAGTTGAGTAGATTTTAAGCAGTGGGGTTTCATGTGTGCAATTTAGCATGAATTTGTTAAGGTAATGAATATCATATTGATAAAATATCCGGTTCACCCAAAAAAGACTAGGGAAGCTATGTGGCTTAGTGGATAAAGCATGGGCCTGAGAGTCAGAGGAACTGGGTTCTAATGCTGCCTGGGTAACTTGTCTGCTGAGTGACCTTAGGCAAGTCACTTCACTTCTCTGGACCTCAGTTCCCTCATCTGTAAAATGGGGATTAAGATTTGGGAGCCCCATGTGGGACATGGACTGCATCCAACCTGATTAGGTTGTATCTACCCCAGAGCTTCATACAATGCCTGGCATAAAGTAAGCACTTATCAAATACCATTAAAAAAAAGAAGAAAAAAACTGAGCAAAAGTCACAGTTAACTCACAGATCCTCTAATCTTTTCCTGGGAAATTTCCTTACGGTAGTCAACTCTCAATTGTTGAGCTCTACCAACCAATATATATATGTGTAGGTAGTATCATTTTTCTCTTCCATCATCCTCCAAGCTCAGATGTTTTTACATTTTTTACTCAAGAGACTGTTTACCTAAAAATATATATCTTTACCAAAAAAAAATATCTTCCCACCTCTGAACTTAGTTGCCTGCCAAGTGATTCTTTTTTTTAGAGCAAGAACATAGTTTTCCCAAGTGCTTAATACAGTGCTCTGCATACAAGTGCTCAATAAATACCATTGATGGTTTAATTGATAGTGCGCCACAAGAGGTAACAGTAAAGTTTGTAAACATGTTTTGGGCAGGGAATGTGTCTGCTAATTCTTCTTTAGTGTACTCTTCCAAGCGCTTAGTACAGTGCTCTGCATACAGTAAGTGCTCAATAAATTCAGTCGACTGATTATAGAACCTTTAACTAGAAAAGCAGCATGGCCTAGTAGAGATAGGCCTGGTAGTCAGAAGGACCTGGGTTCTAATGCCAGCTCTGCCAATTGCTTGCCATGTGACCTTGGGCAAGTCACACTCTGTGCCTCAGCTTCCTCAACTGTAAAATGGGGATCCCCGTTCTCCACAGCCCCATGTAGGACAGGGACATTGTCTGACCTAATGAACTTGTACTTACCCCAGCGCTTAGAAAGGTGTTTGACACCTAGTAAGCGCTTTACAAATCTCATTGAAAAAACCCAAAAAATAAGCAGACAGAATACTTTTTGGAAAGCCTTCATCCAGTAAAGATGTAAATGTGCTACAGATGTAGCATACATCTAGATGTATACATATATACATATATAGCATATATATAGCATACATATAGATGTAGGTGCTATTTTTAAAAAAACCTTCCTATATGTATTCATAATTCCTGAAGACTACTTTCTGAAAGGTTGAATGTTGAGTCAGTTTGTGTCACCAGCTCGTTTACTCATTGCAAACGTTGCATTTTAAATCCGTGTTGGAAAGTAAAGTCGCTCACTAATTGCGTTTCAGTTTATCCTCAAGAGGAAGTTTGACTAGAACTTCCCACATATGATAACGTTTTATGTGAGTGCGGGCATATGCCAGATGATGCGACACTGCCAATTAAACACTGGATGTAAGAAAAGATCAATAGAAAAGAAATGTGATTGTCTAAATAGTTTGCTAGCAAACATTTTTATAAACTGTTATAAATGTACATCTTCTGGCCATGGAGTGCTTTATTGTAGCAGTATAGAGTTATTTTCTCCTTGCCTATTTTATTTTAAAATTTCATTTATTTTTAAAATACTGTTTTAGAGTATTTAAGATTCCACCACTAAGATCATATGCACTTTATTTTCTGAAAACTCTTTCCTTTTGAAGAAACTTATTACTCTTAAGCTCTTGAAATGGAACTATTGCTGCCCAAGGTCCTAAAGGAATGATGAAGCTGTTAAGACTTCCTGGCCTGTGGATGTCAGTTCACATGTAACAGCTTCCTTTGGCTCTCTTTCCTGAACCTCAAGATGGATTCATGTTTGACGGTTGGCTGGCTGCTTTTCTTTGAAAATAGTTCAAACTCCTCCTCCTTCAGGGCGGCCTGGTATGTGTGGTGTCAATTCAAGGTCTTAGAAGTCAGAACGATCTGTTTTTAGAAGACGCATTTCTATCTAGCACCTCAAAAGAAGCAGTGTGGCTGTGGGGATTGTTGTGGCCCGGCTCTGACCCGCCGTAGTTTGAAGACCAAGTCATGCACACTGCTGCACCTTCACTGCTATGGATTACGCCCCAGCAGAGCTGATAGAGCTTGCCTGTCAGTTCCTCCAGAAGGGGTGAGAGACTGTAGCTGCTTGGCTAGTAAGTGTGCCTCCGGGATTGTGGGGCAGATCTAGGCAAGGAGGAGCGGACGGGGAGAGAGCCGGGACGGCCCTCTCCACCGGATAGACCAACAGGCCCCAGGAGCTACCCCCAAAGTGGGGGCAAGGGGGCCCTGAGGATGTGGATCGATCTCCTTCGTGCGGGAACCCCACGAGAAAAGATTGATCAACAACCTAATGAGTAGTGAGCTGGTCGAAACGACTATGCCCGCTACAGCAGTTTCGATCCTTAGATTCAGCCCTGCAACCAGCTCCTCCCTGCCCCAGTGATGATAGAAGAGGGGGAGGTAGCGGAGGAGGGCTGGTTCCCATCCCAGCCCCTCCCCTAGGGGTGAACTATGGTTTTCCCAAGTGTGGCCCCTGGTGGGAGACCTGAGGCTCCCATGCAGGGATGGTGATTTACTGACCCCGCACCACTAAGCAGCGGGTCCTAGCCCTGGTGGACCCTGGAGCAGAATGTACCTTAATCCATGATAATGTGTTTCGTTTTCCCTGGACCCGGAACAGCCATACCCTTAGGCTCCGGGTTTCAGGACCAGTTTGCCTTCACGTGGGAAGGGAAGCAATGGATTGTCCGAGTTCTCTCCCAAGGATATGTCCATAGCCCCACCATTTGCCATAATTTGGTGGCCAGAGATTTGGAAAGGTTCCCATTCCCTAGTGACATGCCCTGGGTGTGTTATGTTGTTGACATCATGCTAACTGCGGACAGCCCTTATGTGTTTGCAGGATGTATCGAGCGCCCTTGTGGCACACCTACGAACCAGAGGATGGGAAGTAAACCCTGACAAAAGCCAGGGGTCCGGTACGTCGGTCAGGTTTTTGGGGTTTTCCACTCGGGTAAGACGTGGGTAAGGCCATGGGTTGTCATTGATAAGATCAAGATAAGATAAGATCAAGATAAGAAATATCCAGTCCCAACCACCATCAAGGAGGTATAAACCGTTTTGGGCTAGTGGGATATTGGTGGGACTTTGTCCCTCATCTAGCACAAAGCTCTGGTAAAGAGGGGAGCCCAATGGGACTGGAGACCTGCTCAGCAGCAGACATTTGAAAAGGTTAAGGTGCTGGTAGCGCAAGTAGAGGCTCTAGGCACCTGCATACCCGGGGCCCCATTCCCTCTGAACGTCCATGTCAATGATGCTGGCATGGGATGGACCTTATGTCAGACTGGGCTGGATGACCGTATTCCTTTAGGGTTCTGTCACAAGTATGGAAGAGAGCAGAGGAACGATATACTGCTATTGAGAAGCAGTTATATGCTATATATCTGGCCCTACAACCTGTAGCTTCCTCCACTGGGCGAGTACCATGGCCTCTATGATGAACCACTCAGATTGCTGGGTGTGTACCCACCTCCCGGTGTCCAAGGCATCGGGCCTCACGTGGTGGGTGTATTCCGCTGCATGAGACCAATTGGAGCACTGTACAAGCTTGGGACAAAACTACTGCCAGCCTGTGGACGATGGAAGACCAGAGATCTGGACACATTCACACCTTTAAAAGCAACCAGACCAGCTCTGAAGCACGACTGCGGGGCCGGGACTTGTTCGGATATGAGTCATGGCAGAGTTTGGGCAGCCAGCCGTTTCCCACAGTTAGTTGGGAACAACATGAGAACCCAGCACGGTGCATAAATGTGACTGGGTCACCCCGTTGTCCCATGCCTCCCCTTTGGGTGGGTTAGACTCCCCAGGCATCGTGTAATCAATCCTGGCAGATGAATGGTCAAACTCTGGCGTGGCTCGGAGAACGGGTCCGAGACGACCCTAGTCCACTTGGCCCCAAACGGGGCACAGTGGAGCTGCGGGCCTTATCTGTAGCCATGGCTACCCACGGCGTGAATGGGCCAGTGCACCTTGGAGTATGTTTTTGCCCAGTGGCGAGTACACAGGCACCTGTTGGCCGCAGTTTGAATCTGCCCCTTGTATGGGCTCGTTGGGCCAGGAAGGCATTCCATTGGTATAACCACCTCCGAAATGTGTTCACTCCTGGGATAGGTCTAGAACTAGTAATGATGCAAGTAGAAGCTTTAAACGCCTTTACACGAGGTGCTATGAATAATAGTTATCCCTACTTAATATCAAGGTGGAACAAATGTGATGGGTGATGTTACAGAACTGCATGACCTTTGACATCCTAACCACTGCCCCAGGAGGGACGTGAGCACGTGTTGTGTGCATCCCAGATGAGGAGGGCAATGTGATTCAATATTGAGAACACTGTGCCAGAAAGTAGAACACCTCTCTTCTCTCCCAGATAGTATTGATGAGTGGTTACAGCTGTGGAGGGGTGGATGTTGTAATGCTACCTGCTCTGGTTTTTTTGTTGTTTGTGCAGGGGGCATTCTGCTCCTCATTTGTATGGGCATATATTGTTGTTGCGGCATGTGCATGCAGTATGCCAACTTCTTTTGGGCACAAGCCAACTCTCTGACGATGAAGCCCCTTGTGAACCGCTCAGGGACCCTCGCGGAAGACTATCGTGCTAAGATTGTATGAGCGGGTCAGAAGGAGTGGAGTGTAGAGGTTGTTGTGCCCCGGCTCTGACCCGTCATAGTTTGAAGGCCGAGTCATGCACACTACTGCACCTTCGCTGCTATGGCATGCACCCTAGGCATGCGCAGAAGGGGCTGGTAATCACCTTATGTTAAGTTGTTTGCACATTCTTGTGATTCAGTAGTATTTATTCAGCGCTTACTATGTGCAGAGCACTGTACTAAGCACTTGGAATAAACAAGTCGGCAACAGATAGAGACAGTCCCTGCCGTTTGACGGGCTTACAGTCTAATCGGGGGAGACAGGCAGACAAGAACAATGGCAATAAATAGAGTCAAGGGGAAGAACATCTCACAAAAACAATGGCAACTAAATAGAATCAGGGTGATGTACAGCTCATTAAACAAAATAAACAAAATAAATGGGGTGATAAAGATATATACAGTCGAGCGGACGAATACAGTGCTGAGGGGGTGGGATGGGAGAGGGGGAGGAGGAGAGGGAAAGGGGGGAGAAGAGGGTTTAGCTGCAGAGAGGTGAAGGAGGGGTAGAGGGAGCAGAGGGAAAAAGGGGGAAGCTCAGTCTGGGAAGGCCTCTTGGAAGAGGTGAGTTTTAAGTGGGGATTTGAAGAGGGGAAGAGAATTAGATTGTCTGAGGTGAGGAGGGAGGGCATTCCAGGACCACGGGAGGAAGTGGCCCAGCGGCCGACGGTGGGATAGGTGAGACCGAGGGACGGTGAGGAGGTGGGCAGCAGAGGAGCGGAGCGTGCGGGGTGGGCAGTAGCAAGAGAGAAGGGAGGAGAGGTAGGAAGGGGCAAGGTGATGGAGAGCCTTGAAGCCTAGAGTGAGGAGTTTTTGTCTGGAGCAGAGGTTGATAGGCAACCACTGGAGGTGTTTAAGAAGGGGAGTGACATGCCCAGATCGTTTCTGCAGGAAGATGAGCCAGGCAGCGGAGTGAAGAATAGACTGGAGCGGGGCGAGAGAGGAGGAAGCGAGATCAGAGAGAAGGCTGACACATTAATCCAGCTGGGATATTATGAGAGCCTGTACCAGTAAGATAGCCGTTTGGGTGGAGAGTAAAGGGCTGATCTTGGCGATATTGTAAAGGTGAAACCGGCAGGTCTTGGTAACGGATAGGATGTGTGGGGTGAACGAGAGAGACGAGTCAAAGATGACACCGCGATTGCGGGCTTGAGAGGCAAGAAGGATGGTCGTACCGTCCACGGTGATAGGGAGGTCACGTGGCCTATAAAGGGAAAGCCCCAGTCAGTAGGGGGCGTGGTGTGATCTCTCCAAGTCCGCCGGCTGCCACGGACTGTCCCGTAAGTAAATTCCCCAAATAAACCACTTTTATATATAACTAACTAAGCCTGACTGGCATGGTCTGCTTCCTTTTCCGTAATCTCTAGATCGTCCCGTTACAACAAGACTGGACAACTCAATGGCATTTGCCGTAACAGTGGCCTAGTGGATAAAGCAGCGGTTTGGGAGTCAGAAGGACCAGGCTTCTAATCCCGGCTCCGCCACTCGTCTGCTGTGTTCATTCATCCATTGAATCGTGTTTATTGAATGCTTACTGGGTGCAGAGCACTGTACAAAGCGCTTGGAAAGTACAATTTGGCAACAGATAGAGACAATCCCTACCTAACAATGGGCTCACAGTCTAGAAGGGGGAGACAGACAACAAAACAAAACAAGTAGACAGGCATTAATACCATCAAAATAGATAAATAGAACCATAGATAAATTCACATCATTAATAAAATAAAGGAATAAATATGTACAAATATATACAAGTGCTAGGGGAAGGGGATAGAGCAGAGGAAGGGAGTAGGGGCAATGGGGAGGGGAGGAGAAGCAGAGGGAAAGGGAGGACTCAGTTTGGGAAGGCCTCCTGGAGGAGGTGAGCTCTCAGTAGGGCTTTGAAGAGGGGAAGAGAGTTAGTTTGGCAGATGTGAGGAGGGAGAGCATTCCAGGTCAGAGGTAGGATGTGGGCCAGGGGTTGATGGTGGGACAGGCGGGAACGAGGCCCATTGAGGAGGTTAGTGGCAGAGGAGCAGCGGAGTGTGTGGGTTGGGCTGTAGGAGAAGAGAAGGGAGGTGAGGTAGGAGGGGGCAAGGTGATGGAGAGTTTTGAAGCCAATAGTGAGGAGTTTTTGCTTCATGGGAAGCTTGATAGGCAACCACTGGAGATTTTTGAGGAGGGGAGTGACATGTCCAGAGCATTTCTGCAGAATGATAATCTGGGCAGCGGAGACTGAAGCGGGGAGAGACAGGAGGATGGAAGGTCAGAAAGGAGGCCCATGCAGTAGTCCAGTCGGGATATGATGAGACATTGTACCAGCAAGGTAGCAGTTTGGATGGAGAGGACAGGGAGGATCTTGGCGATGTTTTGAAGGTTAGAACGGCAGGTTTTGGTGACGGATTGGATGTGTAGGGTGAATGAGAGAGCAGAGTCAAGGATGACATCGAGATTGTGAGCTTGTGAGACGGGAAGGATGGTAGTGCTGTCCACAGTGACAGGAAAGCCAGGGAGAGGACAGGGTTTGGGAGGGAAGATAAGGAGCTCAGTCTTGGATGTGTTGAGTTTTAGGTGGTGGACAGACATCCAGGTGGAGATGTCTTGAAGGCAGGAGGAGATACGAGCCTGGAGGGAGGGAGGGAGAGACAGCAGGGGAGGAGATGTAGATTTGATTGTCATCTGCATAGAGGTGATAGTTGAAGCCGTGGGAGCGAAATTAGTTCACCAAGGGAGTGAGTCTAGATGGAGAACAGAAGGGGACCAAGAACTGACCCTTAAGGAACCCCTACAGTTAGGGGCTGGGAGGAGGAGGAAGAGCCCGTGAAGGAGACCTAGAATGAATGGTCAGAGAGTTAAGAGGAGAACCAGGAGAGGACGGAGTCTGTGAAGCCGAGGTTGGATGATGTGTTGAGGAGGAGGGGATGGTCGACAGTGTCAAAGGCAGCTGAAAGGTCAAGGAGGATTAGGATCGAGTAGGAGCCATTGGATTTGGCAAGAAGGAGGTCACTGGTGACCTGTGAGAAGGCAGTTTCTGTGGAGTGGAGGGGATGGAAGCCGATTGGAGGGGATCCAAAGAGAGAGTTGGAGTTCAGGAATTTGAGCCAGCGAGTGTTACTCGAGGCAGTCACTTTACTTCTCTGGTCCTCGGGTACCTCATCTGTAAAATAATAATTATGGTATTTGTTAAGCACTTACTATGTGCCAAACACTGTTCTAAACATTGTAATAATAATGATGGTATTTGTTAAGTGCTTACTGTGCGCCAGGCACTCTACTAAGCGCTGGGGTGGATACAAGCGAATCGAGTTGGACACAGTCCCTGTCCCATGTGGGGCTCACAGTCTCAATCCCCATTTTATGGAAGAGGGAACTGAGGCCCAGAGAAGTGAAGTGACTTGCCCAAGGTCACACAGCAGACAAGTGGGGAAGCCTGGATTAGAACCCATGACCTTCTGACTCCCAGGCCGGGTGCTCTACCCACTTTGCCTTGCTGGATGAAGACTGTGAGCCCCATATGGGACAGGAACCTTGTCCAACCTGACTAGCTTGTATCTGCCCCAGTGCTTAGTACAGTGCTTGGCACGTAGTAAGCCCTTAACAAATACCATCAAAAAAAAAAATCCGCCTTTTTCTGTTCTCTAAAATGCAGTAGCAAGGTGTAGCCAGATTTTCAAGGGGAATGGCTGGAGAGAGTCCAAAAAAAAGCAAAAAAATCCTCTAAGCCTCTGTGTGCTACGGGTCTGTGTCACCTCCCGGGATTTGAGGATGTCTATCGGCCTGATAGACATATTAGCTCTTCCCTCGTAGGGAATTGAGGGAATGAAAACCGTTGTAACTCGCTGATCATTAAGAGAGGATTTTGTTAATCATTCATTCAATCGTATTTATTGAGCAGTTACTATGTGCAGAGCACCGTACTAAGTGCTTGCAAAGTACAATTGGCAACAGAGACAATCCCCACCCACCTACGGGCTCACAGTCTAGAAGGGGGAGACGGACGACAAAACAAAACCAGTTGACAGGCATAAACACCATCAAAATAGATAAATAGAACCATAGATAAATGCTCATCATTAATAAAATAGAGCAATAAATATATACAATTATACACAGGTGCTGTGGAGAGGGGAAGGGGGTAGTGCAGAGGGAGGCAGTAGGGGCAATGGGAGGGGAGGAGGAGCAGAGGGAAAGGGAGGGCTCAGTCTGGGAAGGCCTCTTTGTTGAGCCTGCTCTTCTGACTGAGACTCCGTAGAGATCCGAAAATCATCCTCTTGAGCCGAGGAAGAAGAGCAAGTTCTCTCCGGCACTTCCTTAAGCTTCTGTCTCACCAGAGGCTTCCTGGCAGTGCCATCTGCCCTAGCCCAGCGGGAAAGGAAATTGGAGCTGGGGTTGCACTGTGGGGTCTGAATTAGCACCCACCTCTTGGCTTTGGGGTGGACCATGGCCTAGTGGGTAGAGCACGGGACTGGGAGTCAGAAGGACCTGGATTCTAATCCCTGCTCCACCACTTGTCTACCATATGACCTTGGGCAAGTTACTTGATTTCTCTGTGCCTCAGTTCCCTCATCTGGAAAATGGGAATTAAGACTATGACCTCCATGTAGGATAGGGACTGTGTCCAACCTGATTGGCTGGTACCCACCCCAGCACTTAGTACAGTCACCTGACACATAGTAAGCATTTAACAAATACCACAATTATTATTATTACTACCTAGTGCAAGGACATTGAACTTTGTGCTTGGAACTTGGGACACACATGCATCACCTGGACATCGTTGAAATATAAGGAGGTGTCCTATGAGGAGTGGATATATATCACTCAATCAATCACATTTGAGTGCTTACTGTGTGCAGAGCACTGTACTAAGTGCGTGGGAGAGTACCATAGAACAGACACATTCTCTGGCCACAGCGAGCTTACAGTCTAGTTGACTTTCTCTTCCCCACAGCGCCCCCAGTCCTCCCCTTTCGATGGAGGAAGCCAAGCACTCTGAGGAGAGAAAAATCAGCCTCAAGTGAATGGCTGCAAATTAGCATGTTGGGAAAGCAAAAGTGGCTTTTTTTCTGCTTCTTTGACCTTTAACCTCCCATTCCAGTTCTAGGCACCCGGGGGTGCTCCTTAAAGTCTATTCACGGACAGATGCTCCTTTCACTCGGCTTTATCCATTCCCTAAAGGCCGGTGGCAAGGCGTAGTCAGGTTTTCAAAAGGAAGGATCGAAGGGAGTCCAAATGAACTTGTAAGCAGCATGGCCTAGTGGGAAGCAGCCTGGCCTATGGATAAAGCCCGGGCCTGGGAGTCAGAAGGGCCTGGGTTCTAATCTTGGCTCTGCCACTGCTCCGCTGTGTGACCTTGGGCAAGTCACTTCACTTCCCTGGGCCTCAGTTACCTCATCTGGAAAATGGGGATTAAGACTGTGAGCCCTATGTGGGACAGGATCTATGCCCAACCTGATTAGCTTGTATCCATCCCTGAGCTTAGAACAGTGTTTGCCACACAGTAAGTGCTTAGCAAATACCATGATTATGATTATTATTATTATTAATAACTAGGCCCCAGAATGAAGTTTATGGGGATATCACCTGGCCCACCCTGGCCTCTGCACTCTTTATTCACCACCGCCCCCCAGTCCCACAACACTTAGTTCTGTATCTGGAATTTCTTTCTTTCTATTCACGTCTGTCTCTTCTAAGCTATGAGCTCTTTGTGCGCAGGGAATGTGTCTACTTGCACTACCTCTTCCCTCACCAACTCTGAAATCCCTCTCTCTGACCATAAGCTTCTCACCTGCCTCATCTCTCACACTCCCTCCCCCTGCAAATCTTTGCTACTCCCCCACAGAGATCTCCGCTCTCTTGATCCCATCCATCTCTCCAAAAGCATCTCTCCCCACCTTGTCCACCGTCCTCTCTTCCCACTCTCGATGATCAGGTCACCGCTCTCAACTCCACCCTCTCTACTCATCTCAACTCTCTTTCCCTCCGCCGCTCTCGTTCCACTAACCCACAGCCCTGGGTCACTGCCTCTGTCCGCCTCCTACGCTCCTATGCTCGAGCAGCCGAGCGCTGCTGGCAAAAGTCCAAGCACCAAGCCGACCTCATACATTTGAAATTTATCCTTTCCTGCCTTAACTCTGCCCTCTCCTCTGCCAGGCAAAACTTCTTCTCCTCCCTCATCGACACCCATGCCCATCACCCCCGCCAATTGTTCTGGACCTTTAACTCTCTCCTTAGGCCCCCTGTTCCTCCCCCATCCCTCAGGCCCAATGATCTGGCCACCTACTTCATCACAAAAATTAACACAATCAGGTCTGAGCTCCCCAAAGTCACCCCTCCCCCTCCTGCCTCCCCCCCCCCAACCCTCTCTCCTACTTTCCCATCCTTCCCTGCAGTATCCTCAGAGGAGATCTCCTCCCTCCTCGCAAGTGCCACCCCCTCCACCTTTGCCTCAGACCCCATTCCCGCTCACCTTATAAAAACCATCACCTCCCTGCCTTCCTCCCCTCCTTAACTTCTATCTTTAACCGCTCACTTTCCAATGGCTTCTTTCCCTCTGCCTTCAAACATGCCCATGTCTCCCTCATCCTAAAAAAAACCCTCTCTCGACCCCACTTCCCCTTCCAGTTATCGCCCTATCTCCCTACTACCCTTCCTTTCCAAGATCCTAGAACGAGTCGTCTACACTCGCTGCTTAGAATTCCTTAACTCCCATTCTCTCCTGGACCCCCTCCAATCTGGCTTCCATCCCCTCCACTCTACCGAGACTGCTCTCTCTAAGGTCACCCATGACCTCCTTCTTGCCAAATCCAATGGCTCCTACTCTATTCTAATCTTCCTTGACCTCTCAACTGCCTTTGACACTGTCGACCATCCCCTTCTCCTCCACCCCTCATCTTACCTTGGCTTCACGGACTCCGTCCTCTCCTGGTTCTCCTCTTATCTCTGTGGCCAGTCATTCTCGGTCTCCTTCGCAGGCTCCTCCTCCCCCTCCCATCCTCTAACTGTTGGAGTTCCTCAAGGGTCAGTTCTTGGCCCTCTTCTGTTCTCCATTTACAGTCACTCCCTCGGTGAACTCATCCACTCTCACGCCTTCAACTATCATCTCTATTCAGATGACATACAGATCTACATCTCTGCCCCTGTCCTCTCACCCTCCCTTCAGGCTCATATCTCCTCCTGCCTCCAGGACGTCTCTACCTGGATGTCTGCCCGCCACTTAAAGCTCAACATGAGCAAAACTGAGCTCCTCATCTTCCCTCCCAAGCCCTGTCCTCTCCCTGACTTCCCTATCACCGTGGATGGTACGACCATCCTTCCCGTCTCTCAGGCCCGCAACCTCGGAGTCATCTTTGACTCAGCTCTCTCGTTCACCCCATACATCTAATCCATTACCAAAACCTGCCGGGCTCACCTTTATAATATCGCCAAGATCCGCCCTTTCCTCTCCACCCGAACAGCTACCTTACTGCTACAGGCTCTCTTAATATCCCGGCTAGACTACTGTGTCAGCCTTCTCTCTGATCTCCCTTCCTCCTCTCTCTCCCCGCTCCAGTCTATTTGTCACTCCGCTGCCCGGCTCATCTTCCTGCAGAAACGCTCTGGGCCTGTCACTCCCCTTCTTAAAAACCTCCAGTGGTGCCTATCGACCTCCGCACAAAACAAAACCTTCTTACTCTAGGCTTCAGAGCTCTCTATCACCTTGCCCCTTCCTACCTCTCCTCCCTTCTCTCTTTCTACTGCCCACCCCGCACCCTCCGCTCCTCTGCCGTCCACCTCCTCACCATCCCCCGTTCTCGCCTATCCCACCGACGACCCCTGGGCCATGTCCTCCCACTGTCCTGGAATGCCCTCCCTCCTCACCTCCGCCAAACTAATTCTCTTCCCCTCTTCAAAACCCTACTTAAAGCTCACCTCCTCCAAGAGGCCTTCCCAGACTGAGCTCCCCTTTTCCCTCTGCTCCCTCTACCTCCCTTCACCTCTCTGCAGCTAAACCCTCTTCTCCCCCCTTTCCCTCTGCTCCTCCCCTTCTTCCGTCCCATCCCCTCAGCACTGTACTCATCCGCTCAACTGTATATATCTTCATTACCCTATTTATTTTGTTAGTGAGATGTACATCACCCTGATTCTATTTATTTGCTATTGTTTTAATGAGATCTTCTTCCCCTTGATTCTTTTTATTGCCACTGTTCTTGTCTGTCTGTCTCCCCCGATTAGACTGTAAGCCCGTCAATAGGCAGGGACTGTCTCTATCTGTTACTGATTTGTACATTCCAAGCGCTTAGTACAGTGCTCTGCACATAGTAAGCGCTCAATAAATACTATTGAATGAATGAATGAACTCCGTTATGTGGTACCCTCACAAGTGTTCAGTGCTCTGTACAAAAAAAGCACTCATAAATACAATTGATTGATTGATTCATGTCTGTGCAATAGTTCATTCATTCAGTCATATTTATGGAGCACTTACTGTGTGCAGAGCACTGTACTGAGCGCTTGGGACAACAATAAACAGATACATTCTCTGCCCCCAATGAGCTTGCAGTATAGACGCACCACATCATTTTCCTCCCCATCACAGTGTCTGCCACAAAATCACATTTTATTTTCTTTCTCCTAGCAATTAATAAGAGGAAGTTTTAACATTTCTCCAGAAAAGATAACCTGGTGGAGGCAGAGGGTTTCAAGCCAAACACTTCAGTTTGAATTCTCACTTTTATGTTGTTCTCTGCTGCTAAAAGTGCACGTGTAGCACCAAAGTCCTCAGACTCCCAGACCTGTTCTCTGTCGATGTGTCTTCAATAAGGCTTTGAAGGTGGGGGAGAGTCATTGTTGGATTTGAGGAGGGAGGGTGTACCAGGCCAGAGGCAGGATGTGGGCTAAGGGACGGTGGCGAGAGAGGTGAGATCGAGGCACAGTGAGAAGGTTAGCACCAGAGGAGCGAAGTGGGCGGGCTGGTTTGTAGAAGGGGAGAAGTGATGTGAGGTAGGCGGAAACAAAGTGGTGGAGTGCTTTAAAGCCAATGGTGAGGAATATTTGTTTGATGCGGAAGTGGATGGGCAACCCCTGGAGTTTTTTGAGTAGCTGGGTGACATGTTCTGAATGTTTTTGTAGACAAATGATCCAGACAACTGAATGAAATATGGACTGGAGTGGAGAGAGACCAGAGGCTGAGAGGTCAGCAAGGAAGCTGATGCAGTAATCCAGGCAGGATAGGATGAGTAATATATTAACTTGTTGGCAGTGCAAATGAAGAGGGGAAAGGGTGGATATTGGCAATATTATAAAGGTGAGACCGACAGGATTTAGTGATGGATTAAATATGTGGGTTGAATGACAGAGAGGAGTCAAGGATAACGCTAAGATTACGGGCTTGTGAGACAGGAAGGATAGTGGTGCCTTCTACAGTGATAGAAAGGACAGGGTTTGGGTGGGAAGATAAGGAGCTCGGTTTTGCACATTATTTATTTACATTAATGTTCATCTCCCCCTTTAGATTAGAAGCTCATTGTGGGTGGCGAATGTGTCTAACAACTCTGTTCTATTGTGCTCTTACTAGTAAATACAATAGATTGAATAGACATCGAATCCCCATTTTACAGATGAGGATACGGAGGCCTGGAGATGTGAAGCGACTAGCTCTAGGTCACACAGCGGGACAAGCATCAGAGCGGGGTTGAGAACCCACGTCCCCTGATTCGGCAGGCCAGTGCTGTTGCAGGAAGGCCAATGGAAAAGTAGTGGGGGTCTGTGAAGAAGGGTCCCTGTGGACATGTTTTCCTCCAGCCCCAGCCTGGACCACTAGATGGTGGTAGGAGCTTATCTACCGCCCAGGAGGCCATAAGGTCCCGTCTTCTCCGGCCAGCCACAAAATCTCATCCTATTTAATCCCGTCTGCACTGGATCCCAAAAGCAACTCTGTGTGCAGAAGCCTGGCTTGGGGACCACTTGACAAATGTGTTGCCATCCTGCTTGTTGGCTCGGGTTTTCCCAGAAAACTCGGCCCACTTATCACCTTGGGCACGCAGGGTGCAGCGTAGTAGCCTTAGTACAGCGCTAAGGGCAGAGGCCCATAGTGGGCAGTTGGTCAAGTGGACTGTGCCTGACCTGATGATATTGTACCTACCCTAGTGTTTAGTACAGTGTTGGGCCCATAGTAAGGGCTTAATAAATAATAAGTCTGGGAGCCCCGGGGGCCAGGGGCATTTGAGGGGCCAGTCTCAGGGTAGGGTGGGCATGGGCGTCCCGAGCCCACAGCTTTGAGGCCTCCGTCCTGCTAGTCTTTCTCAGTGTCCCTGGCCAGAGGCCTGCCGGACGTAAAGTCGGGAGTCCCAGAGAAGCGACGCGGCCCAGCAGATACAGTATGAGCCCGGGAATCCGAAGGACCTGGGTTCTGATACCGGCTCTGTCCCTTGATTGCTGTGTGTCCCTGGCCAAGCTATTTTACTTCTCTGCTCCTCAGTTACCTCATATGTAAAAATGGGAATTAGGATCATTGGGTGGTCCTTTTATAAAGGGGAGTGACATTTATCTCTGGTATCTTTGTCTATTAGCTGCCTCTTTAAGCAACGTGATGCATTAAAGTCTCCGTCTTTCTCAAATTAGATGGCTGCATACCTGACTCACAACTAATTCTCTTCCCTTCTTCAAAGCCCTACTTAGAGCTCGCCTCCTCCGAGAGGCCTTCCCAGACTGAGCGTCCCCTTTTCCCTCTGCTCCCTCTGCTGCCCCTCTACCCCCCCCACCTCCCCTCAGGGAAGCCCCCTTTTTTTCCCCCTTTCCCTCTGTTCCTCTCCCTCTCCTTTCCCCTCCCCTCAGCTCTGTGCTCGTCCACTCAATTGTATATATTTTTTATTACCCTATTTATTTTGTTAATGAGATGTACATCACCTTGATTCTATTTATTGCTGTTGTTTTAATGAGATGAACACCCCTTTGATTCTATTTATTGCTCTTGTTTTTGTCTGTCTGTCTTCCCCGATTAGACTGTAAGCCCGTCAATGGGCAGGGACTGTCTCTATCTGTTGCCGATTTGTACATTCCAAGCGCTTAGTACAGTGCTCTGCACATAGTAAGCGCTCAATAAATACTATTGAATGAATGGGACAAGGATAATGTCCAACTCGATTATCTTCTATCTCCTCCACTGCTTAGTACAGTGCCCAACACATCGTAAGCACTTGGAAAATACCACAAAAAACCAAACAACAACAAAAAACCCTTCAGGAAATTGCTTTTCTCAATTAGTTATATTTATTGAACACTTATTGTGTGCAGAGAACGCTACTAAGCTCATGGGAAAGCCCAGTACAACAGAGCTGGTAGAAAGGCTCCCTGCCTGCCATGAGCTTAAGGTCCAGAAGGGGAGACAGATGTTAATATAAATGAATGAATTGCAGATATTCGTCCTCACCTTCACTTCCAGAGACTGCTCCCTCCCCTATACTTCCCCCACCTTCTCGTCCTAATAAAAAGTAGAAAAATGAGTTTATTGCATTGGAACTAGGAGATTCAACAACAGTCAGAAACAATTTAAAAAATCTCAAAACCTACTGCGTCTTTTTCCGATATGCCAGTATCTAATTAGTCAATCTGCAGTAATTGGGTGCAGAACACTGTATTCAGCACTTGGGAGAGTGTGATAGAGTTAGTAGAAACAGTCCACGCTCTCAAGGAGTTTACAGTGTGCAGCGTGCAGAGCACTGTAATGAACGCATGGGAGAGGACAATACAGTGAAGTAGACACAATTCCTGTCTACTGTGGGCAGTCAGTCGATCTATCAGTCAGTGGTCTTTATTGAGGGCTTACTGCGTGCAGAGCACTGTAGTAAGTGCTTGCAGGTGGGTACAATACAGTAGAGTTGCTTATAATAATGATAGTATTTGATAAGTGCTTACTATGTGCCAAGGGAAGGCCTCTTGGAGGAGCTGTGATTTTAATAAGGATTTGAATTTCAGGAGAACGACGGTTTGTCAGATTTGAAGGAGGAGACCATTACAGACCAGAGGTGGGACTTGGGCGAAGGGTAGGTGGCAAGGTAGGTGAGACTGAAGTATGATGAGCATGTTGGCGTTTGAGGAACAGAGTGTATGGGCTGGGTTGGAGTGGGAAATCAGTGAAGTGAGGTAGAAGGGGACAAATTGATTGAATGCTTTAAAGCCAATGGTTAAGCAGGTCCTTTTGGATGTGGAGGTGGATGGGCAGCTCCTGGAAGTTCTTGAGGAGTGGGGAAACGTGGACTTAATGCTTTTTCAGAAAAATGATCCAGGGAACAAAGTCAAGTATGGACTGGAGTGGGGAGAGCAGGAGGTAGCGAGGTGAGTGAGGAGGTTGATGCATTAGTTAGAGGCATATGGTAAGTGTTTTGATCATCCACGGTAGCTTTTAGGATTTTTTTAATTTGTGGTATTTGTTAAGCACTTATTATTTGCCTGGCACTGTACTTAGCTCTGGGCACCATACTCAACACTGGTTTGGATGGAGAAGACAGGGCATAATCTAGAGATGCTGTGAAGGTAGAAATGACAGGTTTGGTTGATAAACTGGGCATAACATTGGTAGACACATTGTCTGTCTGCTCCATCTTGAAACCCCTGTCCTCCTGTCTCCCATCAATCATTTGCCCCTAATGACATTGCTAGATGCTTCACCAGGAAAAACTGAAATCATCGAGCGTGAGCTCCCTAAAAATCTCCCTTGCACCTATCCAGGCTCATCTTCCTCCTGTCCCCTGTTCAACTCGAAGGTTTCTTGGAGGTGATTCGATCGTAGGAGGGCTCCGTAGGTGGGAAGGCCTTTGAACCGCCAGTAAGGAGATTCTGTCTGAGGTGGAGAGGGATGGGCACAGGTTTTTGAGGAGCGAAGAGATGTGCGCAAAATATCATTTTAGAAAAGTGTCTATAGACACATACCCTGCCCAGAACGAGCTTACAGTCTGGAGGCGGAGACAGTCACTGATATGAATGAATTCATTAAGATATGGACGTAAATGCTTTGGGGCTGAGGGAGGGGAGGATAAAGGGAGCAAATCCAAGCGCAAGGGACAAGGAAGTGGGAGAAGAAGTGGTGGATGTGTGAGGTGTGGGAATTTACTATTTGCCCAACCCTTACAGCATTTAGGTCCATATCTTTAAATGACATCTTATAAATTACTAATTCACTTAGTAATTCCATGTCCCCCTCTAGGTTGAAGTTTGTTATGGACAGAAATAGTGTATGTTAATTCTGCTGTACTGTACTATCCCAAGCGCTTAGTCCAGAGCTCTACATATAATAATGTTCAGCAAATCTCATTGATTTTTTTTAATGGCATTGGTTAAGTGCTTACTATGTCCCAAGAGCTGGACTGAGCGCTGGGGTGGATACAAGCTAATCAAGTTGGACACAGTCCATGGCCCCCATGGGGCTCACAATCTTAATTCTCATTTTACAGGTAGGGTAATTGAGGTCCAGAGAAGCCCAGCAACTTGCCCAAGGTCACACAGCAGACAAGTGGTGGAACCAAGATTAGAACCCATGACCTCTGACTCCCAAGCCTGTGCTCTTGCCACTAGGCCATGCTGCTCTTCATCCCCTCCACTGAATGCATTCCCCTCAGCAGACCAAACTTTCCGAACCCCATTGACATTGTCGGGAAGAGGCACTCGCTCGTGTTCCCCCGAAAGCCAGAACAGGTCAGATCGACCTTGCACGAGGTTTTCTCCGAGAGCGGAAAGTGGGAAGGCCATAGCCTGCTGTCACAGCCAGGAAATGGAGGAAGGCCTCATGGATTTTCTGGCCCTCCCAGCAAGAGGGAGATGAGTCGGTTCTGCTGTTGAAATCAGGGTCCCGGAAAGATCGATGGAGTTCTGGGCTAATGCGTGTTCCTCCTATTTAGAGCCAGGTAAAGGGAGAGAGCATGAGTGAAAATGCAGAGCAAGGTGGGGTCCAGATGAGGTCAAACTCCAAACCCTACAAACAAGAGTAGCAGCCTAGGCTTGTGGCTAGAACCCAGGCCTGGGAATCAGAAGGACCTGGGTTCTCATCCTGGCTCCACCACTTGTCTGCTGGGTGAGGTTGCGCAAGTCACTTCACTTCTCTGGACCTCAGTTCTTGCATATATAAAATGGAGATTAAAACTGTGAGCCCCATGTGGGCATTGACTGTGTCCAACTTGATTAGCTTGTATCTACCCCAGTGCTTTGTACAGTGCCTGGCACATAGGAAACGCTTAACAAATACAAAAAAAAAAAGGCACAGCATGGCCAAGTGGAAAGAGCATGGGCCTGGGAGTCAGAGAACCTGGGTTTTAATCCTGAGTCTGCTAATTGCTCGCTGCATGACCTTGGGCAAATTAATCCACTTCTCTGTGCCTCAGTTTCCCAACTGTAAAATGGGGATTAAATACCTGTTCTCCCCCCTACTTAGACTGTGAGCCCCATGCAGGACAGGGATTGTGTCTGATCTAATCAACTTGTACCTACCCCAACACTTAAAACAATGTTTAACACATAGTAAGCACTTAACAAATACCCTAAAAAAAATTCAAACCCATTTCCTGGACCCTTGGGGGTTTACAGACTAAGAATAGCGGGAGGGTGCTCAGGATTGGCAGTGGACAAATAGGGAAAGATTGAAATGGGGTAATAAGATTATAATGGTGTTTAAGCACTTCTTGAGTGCCAAACAATGTACTAAACTCAAGGGTAGATGTGAGATAATCATGTTGGTCACAGTCCTTGTTCCACACGGAACTCCCAATGTAAGTCTTTTTTTTTTTCAAATGTTTTTTGTAAAGGGTTTACTATGTGCCAGGCACTGTACTAAGCGCTGGGGTAGATACAAGCTAATTCATTCATTTATTGAATTCTATTTGTTGAGTCCTTACTGTGTGCAAAGCACTGTACTAAGCACTTGGGAGAATGAATGCAACAATAAAACACATTCCCTGCCCACAACTAGCTTACACTCAACTTCTCTGGGCCTCAGTTACCTCATCCGTACAATGGGGATTAAGACGCTGAGCCCCACGTGGGATGGGGACTCTGTCCAACCCGATTGGCTCCCAGCCACCACAGTGCTTAGCACAGTGGCTCGCACTTAGTAAGCGTTTAACTAACGTCATTAAAAAACAAACAAAAAAGAAGCACGTGCATGCATTCTTGTAAATAAAGTGCTTAATCGTGGCTCAGTGGAAAGAGCATGGGTTTAGGAGTCAGAGGTCATGGGTTCTAATCCTGGCTCCACCATCCATCAGCTGTGTGACTTTGGGCAAGTCACTTAACTTCTCGATGCCTCAGTTACCTCATCTGTAAAATGGGAATTAAGACTGTGAGCCTCACGTGGGACAACCTGATTACCCTGTGTCTACCTCAGCCCTTAGAACAGTGCTCGGCACATAGTAAGCGCTTAATAAATACCAACTTTATTATTATTACAGTCTAGAGAGGGGAGACAGGATTTAATATAAATATATGACAGATATGGACATCAAGGGCTGGGAGTCTGGGGATGAATAAAGGGAGCAAGTCAGAATGACACAGAAGGGAGAGGGAGAAGGGGAAAGGAGGGCTTAGTCAGGGAAGGCCTCATGAAGGAGATGTGCCTTCAATAAAGCTTTGAAGGTGGGGAGAGTCATTGTCTGTCATATACAACGAGGGAGGGCGTTCAAGGCCAGAAGCAGGATGTGGGTGAGGGGTTGGCGGTGAGATAAATGAGATGGAGGTACAGTGAGAAGGTTGGCTTTAGAGGAGAGAAGTGTGCAGGCTGGGTTGTAGTAGGAGAGCAGTGAGGTGAAGTAAGAAGGGGCAAGGGGATTGAGTGCTTTGTAGCTAATCAGGTTGAACAACAGTCCATGTCCCACACGGGGCTCCCAGTCTTAAAGCTGGAGGGAGATAGAAACAGCAAAACAATAAAGTTAAGAATGGCAGAACATTGTATTAAAGGAATTAAGCCGTTACCAAGTCCAACAGCCCCCAATTTTTTAAAAAATGGTATTTATTAAGGTACTTACTATAAGCCAGGCATTGTACCAAGTGTTGGAGTAGATACAAGCCCATCAGGTTGGACCCATTCCATATCCCACATGGAGCTCATAGTCTTATTCCCTATAGTACAGATGAGTTAACTGAAGCACAGAGAAGTAACTTACCCAAGGTCACATAGCAAACAAGTGGTGGAGCTGGAATGAGAACCCAGGTCCCCAGACTCCTAGGCCTGTGTGCTATCCATTAGGCAATGCTGCTCCTCTGGAGTCCTGTCCCTGGAAGCCTCCCCGCCCTGTCCCACTTAGAACTAAGCATCCAAAACACAGACACGGTGAGGGGTATATTCAGTCAAACAATGGCAGAGAAGCTGCACGGCCTAATGGGTAGAGTCCGGGCTTGGGAGGCAGAAGGACCTGGGTTCTAATGCCACCTCTGCCACTTCTCTGGGCCACAGTTCCCTCATTGGTAAAATGGGGATTGTGGCTGTGAGCCCCATGTGGGACAGGGACTGTATCTAACATCACTTAGTTCAGTGCCTTCATGTAGTAAGTGTCTAACAGTTACTAAAAAAAAAAAAAAAGGTATGGCGGACCATTTTAAATCAAGGAAACTAAAGAATAGTATAAGGTAGTGTATCATTCAGAGAATTAAGGAATTCCAGAACCTCAGACAATTATATTATGAGACCCAGCATTTCTCTCTTCAGGAAGCAATTTTTTTTCATATCGACCAGCTGGCTAGTTGACTAAGTGTCTTAACAACAACAAACATGACTTTCTGTTTGATTATTTATTGAAAAGCTGCTCTCCTCTATCTCCCCCTGACTCTGTTGTTCAGGCTTTTGCTCCAACTCATTGACTCTCGGCAGACCTCCTTTGCCTTGGAAAAGAACTTAAAGGCTCAGAAAGAAATAGAAGATTGAGTGAAAGCCTTTGGCTTTGAGGAAGAAACTTTACTATTGATCTCTGAGGTGAGTGTAGATGTCAGGTTTTCTTTTTATTTTTTATTTTTGTATGGTTTTTGTTAAGCACTTACTATACGCATGGCTCTGTACTAAGTGCTGGGGTAGATACAAGCTGATCAGGTTCTACTCCTTCTCTCTTTCTACTGCCCACACCGTACACTCTGCTCCTCTGCCGCTCACCTCCTCACGGTCCCCCGTTCATGCCTGTCTCACCATTGACCCCTGGCCCACATCCTACTGCTATCCTGGAATGCCCTCCCTCCTCACATCCACCATACTAACTCTCTTCCCCTCTTCAAAGCCCTACTGAGAGCTCACCTCCTCCAGGAGGCCTTTCCAGACTGAGCCACCCCTTTCCCTCTGCTCCCCCCTCCCCCCGACCCTCTGCTCTTCCCCCTTCCCCTCCCCTCAGCACTGTGCTCATTTGTATATATTATTTATTACTCTATTTATTTTGTTAATAAGGTGTATATCTCCTTGATTCTATTTACCTTGATGATGTTGTCTTGTTTTTGTTTTGTTCTGTTTCACTTTGCAGTCTCCCCCATTTAGACTGTGAACCCATCACTGGGCAAGGGTTGTCTCTATCTGTTGCCAAATTGTACATTCCAAGCACTTAGCATAGTGCTCTGCACATAGTAAACGCTCAATAAATACTATTGAATGAATGAATGAAAGGTTGGACACAATCAGTATCCCACATGGGGCTCACAGTCTTCAGTCCCATCTTACAGATCTGGTAACTGAGGCCCAGAGAAAAAAGTGACTTGCCCAAGGTCAGCCGGTAGACAAAAAATGGCATAGTCGGGATTAGAACCCAGGTCCTTCGGACTCCCAGGCCCGGGCTCTATCCACTGGACCACGCTGCTTCTCAATGGTGGTGCCTTCATTTTCATTCAATAAAGTAGTTCTCAACTGACAAAATTACAAAGATACCAGAAGATCCATGGTAGGAGTTAGAGTAATTAGAATAAGTACTAGTGAAGGCCTATTTCTGCCAATTTACTGGTGGCCATCTCCTTTTTCTTATATTATATTTGTAATGCAAAGTCTTTCATTTCTCTTTCTCCCATCTGCAAATGTAGACTCAGGGCTAACCCTCATTTTAGTTCCCTGAAGAATCTAAAAATTGGTTTAAAACTCCTAGGAAGGAAAAATTTTGTTCCTTGTGGTAAGCAGGACAGCTAGTTAAATTTTGGTTCCCGGATAAGGGATTCCCCCACATAAAAATGGAAACCCCTAAAGGAGTCTAGACTGTAAGCTCGCTGTGGGCAAGAAACGTGTCTGCTAATGCTGTTGCATTAGACTCTCCCACGTGCTTAGTACGGTGCTCTGCACACAGTAAGTGCTCAATAAATTCCATTGGTTGATTGCCTATAGACTGTCCTTCTGAACTGTAAGCTTCCTGTGGGCAGGGAACACATCTACTAACTCTGTTGCATTGTATTCCCCCAAATGCTTAGTACACTGCTCTGCACACAGTGAGCACTCAAATGATACCATTGATTTATTGATTCCATTTCAGATTCTTCCCACTCCCCGATTCTCAACCGACTGTGAGCTCGCTATGGGAAGGGAATGTGTCTGCTGGTTGTTGTAGTGTACTCTCCCAAGTGCTTAGTACAGTGCTTTGCATGCAGGAGACGCTCAAGCAATACAATTGACTTGAATTGGTGGAGATTTATGGCTCATCCCTGACCAGCAGAAGCGACTCCCACATCCATAAAGGTTGAGAACCACAAGAAGTATATAGTATTTCTTTGACAGGTACTTTGGGATGCTTCTTTTTTTCTAGAATTCATTTAGTGCTTACTATGTGCCAGGCACTGTACTAAGCACTGGGGTAAATACATGCTGATCAGGTTGGACATGGGGCTTACATTCTTCATCCCCATTTTACAAATGAGGGAACTGAGGCCCAGAGAAGTGAAATGACTTGCCCAAGCTCACACAGCAGACATGTGGCAAAGCCAGTATTAGAACCCAGGTCCTTCTGACTCTCAGGCCCGCGCTGTGTATAATGGACAATGCTGCTTCTCCAAGGGAGCTGGGAGAAATCAGTTGAAGTTGTGGGAGGATTGTAAAATATTCTGCACTAAGAAGAGTGACTCTCAATCAAAAGAAGCAGCGTGGCCTGGTGGATAGAGCCCGGGCCTGGAAGTCAGAGGACCTGGGTTCTAATCTAGCTTCTGTCACTTAACTGCTGTGTGTGACCTTGCGCAAGTCACTTGGCTTCTCTGGGCCTCAGTTTCTTCAACTGTAAAATGAGGATTAAGTCCTGCTCCCTTGTACTTAGACTGTGAGCCCCATGTGGAACAGGGATTGTTACCAGAACCTGCCGGTCTCACCTTTATAATATCGCCAAGATCCTCCCTTTCCTCTCCACCCAAACGGCTATCTTACTGCTACAGGCTCTCGTAATATCCCGGCTAGATTACTGTGTCAGCCGGCTCTCTGATCTCCCTTCCTCCTCTGTCTCCCCACTCCAGTCTATTCTTCACTCCACTGCCCGGCTCATCTTCCTGCAGAAACGCTCTGGGCATGTCACTCTCCTTCTTAAAAACCTCCAGTGGTTGCCTATCAACCTCCGCACAAAACAAAACCTTCTCACTCTAGGCTTCAAGGCTGTCCATCACCTTGCCCTTTCCTACCTCTCCTCCTTTTTCTCTTTCTACTGCCCACCCCGCACGCTCCGCTCCTCTGCCGCCCACCTCCTCACTGTCCCCCGTTCTTGCCTCTCCCGCCGTCGACCCCTGGGCCACGTCCTCCCGTGGTCCTGGAATGCCCTCCCTCCTCACCTCCGCCAAAATAATTCTCTTCCCCTCTTCAAAACCCTACTTAAAGCTCACCTCCTCCAAGAGGCCTTCCCAGACTGGGCTCCCTTTTTCCCTCTGCTCCCTCTACCCCCCCTTCACCTCTCCGCAGCTAAACCCTCTTCTCCCCCCTTTCCCTCTGCTCCTCCCCCTCTCCCGTCCCATCCCCTCAGCACTGTACTCGTCCACTCAACTGTATATATCTTCATTACCCTATTTATTTTGTTAATGAGATGTACATCACCTTGATTCTATTTATTTGCTGTTGTTTTAATGAGATGTTCTTCCCCTTGATTCTATTTATTGCCATTGTTCTTGTCTGTCTGTCTCCCCCGATTAGACTGTAAACCCGTCAAAGGGCAGGGACTGTCTCTATCTATTGCCGATTTGTACATTCCAAGCGCTTACTACAGTGCTCTGCACATAGTAAGCGCTCAATAAATACTATTGAATGAATGAATGAATTGTGTCCAACCTGATAAAGTTATAGAGAAGCAGCATGGCTCAGTGGAAAGAGCTTGGGCTTCAGAGTCAGAGCTCATGGGTACGAATCCCAGCTCTGCCACTTGTCATCTGTGTGACTGTGAGCAAGTCACTTAACTTCTCTGGGCCTCAGTTACCTCATCTCTAAAATGGGGATTAACTGTGAGCTTCACGTGGGACAACCCGATTACTCTGTATCTACCCCAGTGCTTAGAACAGTGCTCTGCACATAGTAAGCGCTTCACAAATACCAACATTATTATTATTATCAGCATCATGATCAATTGTATTTATTCAGCACTTCCTGCATGCAGAGCACTGAACTGAGCACTTGGGAGAGTTGGATACGTTGTGGACAGGGAATGTATCTGTTTATTGTTATATTGTACTCTCCCAAGCGCTTAGTACAGTGCTTTGCACACCGCCCCTCTCTCCCGGGAAGCTGAGCCTTGTCATCGCCCGGACCCTTGGAGCCATTACCGCGTGGGCTCGGGATCTCTGCTCCCCTGAGGCGCAGCCTCGGCGCGCCCGGCCCCGATTCCCGACAAGCGCCCCCCTTCGCCTGCCGCTCGCTGACTCATCTGCGCCTCCTCCGCCTCCCCCGGGGAGCTGAGCCTTGGACCGCCCGGACCCGCGCCCGCCTCATCCTTTCCCAACCTGAACCTCCGCACCCCCGCTCGGGAACTCCGACACTAAGGATCTTCGCCCCCACAGACCCCCAGCCACCAGCTCCCATTCCACCCCCCCCCGCTCGGGCCCGGGGACATTGCGCTCCCCTTCTCGACCCTGGGGACATTGTGCTCCCCTGCTCGGCCCTAGGGACATTGTGTCCTCTGGGGACATTGTGTCCTCTGGGGACATTGTGTCCCCCTGCTCGGGCCCGAGGACATTGTGCTCCCCAACCGCTCCCCCACTCCGTCTGAGGCGGCCATCTTGGGAAGCCCTCACTCCCTCTTCCCCCTTGAGGTGATTCATCTCCCCCGCCCCCGCTCCGGCCGACGATGTCCTTGTTCTCACCATGTTACCTTACCTTAGCCGCCGCCTACGGCCGCAACCCCCCCCCGGACAACCTAAGGGCCACCCCCCCCGCCGCCACAGGGACATTTGGTCATGAGCTCTGGGACTCTCTCGGCCGCTGGCCGCTTGACTTTGAGTCTGATCGGGTAGGGTCGGCTCGTCCCCCGACCCTGGTCATCGCCTGCTTATTAACACTATTGTATTGTGTCTTACTGTACCATGTTGCTATATTAGCGATTTCGCTTGTTATTGTTTATTGTCGTCAGTGCTGCCACCCACCTCTCTGGCCTCACCAGCCGCCTGACTTTGAGTTTGATCAGGTCGCCCCTTAATCGAGCCTACCCCCGACCCTGGTCATCGCCCGCTTATTAACACTACTGTATTGTATCATACTGTATCATGTTGCTATATTAACACTACTGTATTGTATCATACTGTATCATGTTGCTATATTACCGATTTCGTTTGTTACTGTTTACTGTTGTCAGTGCGGCCACCCACCTCTCTGGCCTCGCCATGTCCCTCCTCCCCCACTCCTCCCTCCCGCCCCTTCCTATCCTCCCCTTCCCCTTCCCCCCCTCGATCAGCTCTTTCCCGCTCTCTCCTCTGTCTCCTCCCCCCCTCCCCTCCCCCGCCCTAGAACCCCACTTTACCAGCGCTACCCCTCTTCCCCCTCCCCCTCCTCTCCCCCCCACCAAACCCCCTCCTCACCCCCTCCCCCCTTCTCTCTTCCCCACCCACGCCCCATCCCAGTCTTCCTGTCCCACCGCTACGCCTCATCCCCCTCTCCCCGTCCAGGGCCCCGCCACCTCCTTCCCATCCAAACCCTCCCCTCCCGCCGCCCTTCCCCCCCTCCCCCCCTTGCACCCACAGCTACTTTCAAGTGTGGCCTCTGGAACCCCCGCTCTATTACAGGTAAGCTACCTTTCGTCCACGACCTTTTCCTCTCCCGCTCTCTCCTCCTCCTCGCCCTTTCGGAAACGTGGCTCACTCCCGAAGACACGGTCTCCGCCGCTGCTCTCTCCAGCGGAGGCCTCTCCTTCTCCCACTCCCCTATACTCACCGGTAAGGGAGGAGGCGTCGGCTTCCTCCTCTCGCCCCGTTGCCGCTTCCGCACTATCCCTCCTCCCCCCTCCCTCTCCTTCCCCTCCTTTGAAGCCCATATCATTCGCCTCTACCACCCCCTCCAGATACTTGTCACTGTCATCTACCGCCCTCCCGGTCCCACCTCCGACTTCTTCAACCAACTAGACCCCTTTCTCACCTTCCTTCTCTCCTTCTCTCTGCCCACTCTGATCCTCGGAGACTTCAACATCCATATGGATGTACCCGATGACTCCTCTGCCGCCCGCCTCCTATCCTTCCTCGACTCTGCCGACCTCCTCCTCCACCATACCGCGCCCACTCACCGACTCGGTCACACCCTCGATCTCGTCATCTCCTACTGCTGCACTATCTCCTCCCTCACCGACTCTGAAATCCCTCTCTCTGACCATAACCTTCTCACCTGCCTCATCTCTCACACTCCCTCCCCCTGCAAATCTTCGCTACTGCCCCACAGAGACCTCCGCTCTCTCGATCCCATCCGTCTTTCCAAAAGCATCTCTCCTCACCTTGCCGCCCTGTCCTCACTTCCCACTCTCGATGATCAGGTCTCTGCTCTCAACTCCACCCTCTCTACTCATCTCGACTCTCTCGCCCCCCCTTTCCCTCCGCCGCTCTCGCTCCACTAACCCACAGCCCTGGATCACCTCCTCTGTCCGCCTCCTACGCTCCTATGCTCGAGCTGCTGAGCGCTGCTGGCGAAAGTCCAAGCACCAAGCCGACCTCACGCACTTCAAATTTATCCTTTCCTGCCTTAACTCTGCCCTCTCCTCCGCCAGGCAAAACTTCTTCTCCTCCCTCATCGACACCCATGCCCGTCACCCCCGCCGATTGTTCCGGACCTTTAACTCTCTCCTTAGGCCCCCTGTTCCTCCCCCTCCCCCATCTCTCACCCCCAGTGATCTGGCCACCTATTTCCTCACGAAAATCAACACAATCAGGTCTGAGCTCCCCAAAGTCACCCCTCCGCCTCTCCCCTCCCCCCCACCAACCCTCTCCCCTACTTTCCCATCCTTCCCTGCAGTATCCTCAGAGGAGATCTCCTCCCTCCTCGCAAGTGCCACCCCCTCCACCTGCGCCAAGGACCCCATTCCCTCTCACCTTATTAAAACCATCGCCCCTGCCCTCCTCCCTTAACTTCTATTTTTAACCACTCAATCTCCAATGGCATCTTCCCCGCTGCCTTCAAACATGCCCACGTCTCCCCCATCCTAAAAAAACCCGCTCTTGACCCCACTTCCCCCTCCAGTTATCGCCCTATCTCCCTACTACCCTTCCTTTCCAAAATCCTAGAACGAGTCATCTACAATCGATGCTTAGAATTCCTTAACTCCCATTCTCTCCTAGACCGCCTCCAATCTGGCTTCCGTCCCCTCCACTCTACCGAGACTGCTCTCTCTAAGGTCACCCGTGGCCTCCTTCTTGCCAAATCCAATGGCTCCTACTCCATTCTAATCCTCCTTGACCTCTCTGCTGCCTTTGACACTGTCGACCATCCCCTCCTCCTCCATACCTTATCTCACTTTGGCTTCACGGACTCCGTCTTCTCCTGGTTCTCCTCTTACCTCTCTGGCCGGTCATTCTCGGTCTCCTTCGCTGGCGCCTCCTCCCCCTCCCATCCTTTAACTGTTGGAGTTCCTCAAGGGTCAGTTCTTGGCCCTCTTCTGTTCTCCATTTACACTCACTCCCTTGGTGAACTCATTTGCTCTCACGGCTTTGACTACCATCTCTACGCAGATGACACGCAGATCTACAACTCCGCCCCTGTCCTCTCCCCCTCCCTTCAGGCTCACATCTCCTCCTGCCTCCGGGATGTCTCCACCTGGATGTCGGCCCGCCACCTAAAACTCAACATGAGCAAGACTGAGCTCCTCATCTTCCCTCCCAAACCCGGTCCTCTCCCAGACTTCCCTCTCACCGTGGATGGCACGACCATCCTTCCCGTCTCTCAGGCCCGCAATCTCGGTGTCATCCCCCCATTTCCCTCTGCTCCTCCCCCTCTCCCTTCCCATCCCCTCAGCACTGTACTCGTCCGCTCAACTGTATATATTTTCATTACCCTATTCATTTTGTTAGTGAAATGTACATCGCCTTGATTCTATTTAGTTGCCATTGTTTTTACGAGATGTTCTTCCCCTTGACTCTATTTATTGCCATTGTTCTTGTCTGTCCGTCTCCCCTGATTAGACTGTAAGCCCGTCAAACGGCAGGGACTGTCTCTATCTGTTGCCGACTTGTTCATTCCAAGCGCTTAGTACAGTGCTCTGCACATAGTAAGCGCTCAATAAATACTATTGAATGAATGAATAGGCGCTCAATAAATACAACTGAATGAATGAATGAACAGAATAGGTAGATACAAGCCCTCACTTGTCACTCTACTGAGCCACACTGCCACCTACTGGCCGGCTTTGAGAGTGGCCGCCCTCTCCAGAAGAGAATCAGGCCAAGGTTTATTTCTATGAAGCTAGGGAAAAAAAAATCTCATCTTATTTTCCTTTTCCAAATTGACAGGCCTATTTTTCTCATATAAAATTTATTCCAGTCCTGAATATGGGATCCTGAAATCAGTCTTTGACCAATATAAATGTTTTTATGGTATTTGTCTAAGCGCTTACTATGTGCTGGGCACTCTACTAAATGCTGACATAGGTACTCACTAGTCAGGATGGACACAGCCCATGCCCTACATGGGGCGCATAGTCAAAATCCCCATTTTATAGATGAAGTAACTGAGGCAAAGAAAACCGAAATGACTTGCTCAAAAATCACACGGCAGACAGGTAGAAGAGCTGGGATTAGAATCCAGGGCCTTCTTACTCTTGGGCCTGTGCTTTACCCACTAGGCCATGCTGCTTCTCATTTATATATTCAAATTAAATTAGAAAAAAAAGGCCATCTGAATTCCCTTACCAAATGAACGGGCTATTGTCTCATATAAAATGTTTTCCAGTCATGTATATATGATTCTGAAAGGCCTTTATCCTAAGGTTAGCTGCCCAATAAATGAGTGAGTTTAACCTTTCCCCACCGTGGTAGCTATCCAACCCCTGCCTTTTGAGATTGATAGATTTACCGAAAGAAAAATGATTTAATGCGTCCAATCTGGTGACACCTTCAAAAGAAGAAAATATTGCCCTTGAGGGATCAGGCATGTGAGAGATTTATCATCCCTGATTTGTTCATTCTCTTTGTACTTCCTAAGCCAATAAGCGGAATTTCTCCTGTTGTTTCCCTTAAATGGATCAAGTCTATGTGAACACGCTAAGAAGGTAGTATGGTCTAGTGGATAGAGCCTGGGTCTGGGAATCAGATGGACCTGAGTTCTAATCCTGGTTCCACAACTTTTTGTCTGCTGGATGACCTGGAGCAAGTCACTTCACTTCCCTGTGCCTTAGTTACCTCATCCATAAAATGGGTATGAAGACTGTAAACTTCATGTGGGACAGGAACTGTGTCCAACCTAATTAGCTTATATTTACCCTAGTGCTTAATACAGTGCCTGGCACATAGTACGCACTTAACAAATGCCAAGAAAAAAACAAAGGAAAAAGGCAAAGTCTGCGATTTACTCCAACAGTGACCCGGATCCAGCCCTGCTCCTCGTACTTGTCGATCAATCAGTGAATGGGGTATATACCTTGTACCTATCCTAGTACAGTTCAGTGCTTGGTATATAGTAAGTGTGTGTTGGGGGGGGGGGTGGTTAATTTTTTTTTTTCCTCAAGTGAAGCAGGGAAGTAGCGTGGCCTTATGTATAGAGCATGGGCCTGGGAGTCAGAAGGACCTGGGTTCTAATTCTGCCTCCTCCAGTTGTGTGCTGTGTGATCATGAGCAAGTCACTTCTCTTCCCTGAGTTACCTCATCTGTAAAATGGGGAGGAAGACTGAGAGTCCCACAAGGGACAAGGACTATATCGAAGCTGTGAGCTTGTATCACCCCTAGCACTTTACACAGTGCCTCATGCCTACTTAAATGCTTCACAAATACTACATTTTAAAAAAAAGTGAGTGGAAACACTACCCCCACCCCCTGCATAAAGAAGGAAATACTAACCCCCAACCCTGGGACCCTCACAGCAAAATTTAACCATCACCACCCCACTGGCAGGAATCGTTTCTTTTATATTTCAGGGAAAGTGTCTGCTAATTTTCTCTGCGCATAGTAAGGACTCAACAAATACCATCGATTCATTGATATTTAATCCAAATCTCTGTCGGTGGTCGAAACCCTTTGTGAGGTTAACTGGGTTCTTCAGCAAGCACTTGAATATCGATTTCTGTCCTCAGTTCATTTATTCATGATTATTATTATTATCAATAGACGTCGAGTTATTTCTGATTCATAGCGACTCTAAGGATATATTTTCTCCAGAACGTCCTGTCTTCTGCTGTAATCTGCACCCATCTGATCCGTTACCAAGACCTGCTGGTCTCACCTTTATAATATCACCAAGATCCGCCCTTTCCTCTCCACCCAAACGGCTACCTTACTACTACAGGCTCTCGTTATATCCCGGCTAGACTACTGTGTCAGCCTTCTCTCTGATCTCCCTTCCTCCTCTCTCGCTCCACTCCAGTCTATTCTTCACTCCGCTGCCCGCCTCATCTTCCTGCAAAAACATTCTGGGCATGTTACTCCCCTTCTTAAAAACCTCCAGTGGTTGCCTATCAACCAGCGCTCCAAACAAAAACTCTTCACTCTAGGCTTCAAGGCTCTCCATCACCTTGCCCCTTCCTACCTCTCCTCCCTTCTCTCTTTCTACTGCCCACCCTGCACTTTCTGCTCCTCTGCCGCCCATCTCCTCACCATCCCTCGGTCTCGCCTATCCCGCCGTCGACCCCTGGGCCACGTCCTCCCGTGCTCCTGGAATGCCTTCCCTCCTCACCTCCGTCAATCTAATTCTCTTCCCCTCTTCAAATCCCTACTTAAAGCTCACCTCCTCCAAGAGGCCTTCCCAGACTGAGCTCCCCCCTTTTTTGCCTCTGCTCCTTCTACCCCCCCCCTTCACCCCTCCGCAGCTAAACCCTCTTCTCCCCCCTTTCCCTCTCCTCCTCCCCCTCTCCCGTCCCATCCCCTCAGCACCCCCTATTTATTTTGTTTATTTTGTTTAATGAGATGTACATCACCCTGACTGTATTTATTTGCCATTGTTTTTATGAGATGTTCTTCCCCTTGACTCTATTTATTGCCATTGTTCTTGTCTGCCTGTCTCCCCCGATTAGACTGTAAGCCCGTCACAGGGCAGGGACTGTCTCTATCTGTTGCCGATTTGTACATTCCAAGCGCTTAGTACAGTGCTCTGCACATAGTAAGCGCTCAATAAATACTATTGAATGAATGAATAGGCGCTCAATAAATACTATGGAATGAATGAATGAACCTACCTAATAGTTTTTCCATTATTCCATGATCTTCAGAGTATATTCGTGAATGACCAGTTTTATCTATGTTGTTCTTTTCCCTTGCCTGCTCTAGGATGTTTGCGCTTTTTGTCCGCTTGCATGACTCCCCTATTAGATTACGAGCTCCTGAGGGACTGCCTGTTCACTTCATCGTGTCCCCCGCTAAGTGCCCACACAGTGCTTGCTCCAAGAGTGTCAGCTTATTGTGGGCAGGGAATGTGTCTGCTTACTGTTCTATTGTACTTCAGTGCTCTGCACCCAGTAAGCGCTCAATAAGGACAGTTGAATGAGCACACAACCACTCTTCGGCTCCCCCTGCTGGTAGAGGCACGAGGTATGGGAGGCATGTTGAATTCACGCGTAGGATCCAGAAGAGACGTAACTCCAGTCCGAGATGATGAACTTCTCCTGGATTTGCCCTGAGAATTCCCTCCTGGATTTTGCCCAGTACACCTCTGTTGCCACGCTCTGGATAGAAACGTTATGTCTCCAGGGAAGAGAGGGCAATGATGGAGAATCTTGCTTTTTTGCCATTCAATCAATCAATAGTATTTATTGAGCACTTACTGTCTGCAGAGCACGGTACTAAGCACTTGGGAGAGTCCACTTGAACAAAATCGGTAGACACGTTCTCTGCCCACAACAAAATTACAGTCTAGAGGGGAAGACAGACATTAATATAAATTGATAAATTCTGGATAGGTACGTAAGTGCTGTGGGCCTAATGGGGGATTAATTACGGGAGCAAATCAGGGTGACACAGAAAGGAGTAGAAGAAGAGGAAATGAAGGCTTAGTCAGGAAAGGCCTCTTGGAGAAAGCGTCCAGAGTTATCTCCTCAGGAGATAGCCCCCGCAGAGCAATGTGTGGTATTTGTTAAGCACTCAATATATGCCACCACTGAACTAAGCGCTGAAGTAGATACAAGCTAATCAGGTTAGACACAGTCCATGTCCCACAAGAGGCTCATAGTCTTCATCCCCATTTTACACAGTAAGCACTTAATAAATGCAATTGATTGATTTTACAGATGAGGGAACTGAGGCACAGAGAAGTGAAGTGACTTGCCCAAAGGCACAAAAGCAGACAAGTGGCAGAGCTAGGACTAGAACCCAGGTCCTTGCTCTATCCATTAGGCCACATTGCTTTTTTACTTGAGAAGAATGAAACAGCAAACTGGGATGTAGGGAGAGAAGCATAAGAATAAGCAGGAGGGAGAAAGCTGATAGAGCCCAGGCCTGGGAGTCAGAAAGACCTGGGTTCTAATATCTGCTCCGCCTCTTGTCTGTGTAAACTTGGGCAAGTCACTTCACTTCTTTTGGCTTCAGTTACCTCATCGGTAGAACAGGAATGAAGACTGTGAGCCCCATTTGCGACAGGGTCTGTGTCCAACCTGATGAGCGTATCTTCCCCAGCGTATAGAACAGTGTTTGGCACACAGCAAGTGCTTAACAAATACTATAAAAATAAAAAGTGGAAATGCCAGGCCTAGAACTTCAGGCAGGCCCCAGGCTGCCCTACCCACCTTGAGGTGAATGTCCAGGATCTGAGCTCTGTTGCACTAAACAGCTTCACTCCGCTTGGGTCAAGAAGGATGTAGACAAACACATCCCATTTTATTGGCTGCTTCCAGCACATCACAGAAGGTCTCGACATCCGTGAACTCATCCATCAAGATGGCCAGCACCTGCAGCAGGACAAGGCAGGGTGTTTATCTTTTTTCCTTTTTCGATGGCATTTGTTAAGCACCTACTGTGTGTCAAGCACTGTACTAAGTGCTGGGAAGAGGTTAATTTTGTCAGACAGTCCCTGTCCCACATAGGGCTCACAGTTTGGGTTTGAGGGAAAAGAGTTTCCATTTTCTAGTTGAAGAAATGGAAGCCAAGAGAAGTGAAGTGACTTGCTCAAGGTCACACGGCAAGCAGTTTGCAGAGCTGGGAATAGAACCCAGGAACTTCTGATTCCCAGACCTGAGCTCTGTCCAGTAGGTCTCGCTGCTTCTCTTTATCAGAGACAAGGTTACATTTCACCCCCGGCACTGACTCCCACCAGCTGGAATTAGAACCCAGGTCCTTCAGATTCCTGGGCCCGGGCTCTGTCACTTAGTCCTCGCTGTTTCTCGTTATGAGAGACAAGGTTACATTCCCCGCCCCCCCACTGCCTCCCACTCCCCAAAGAGAGAAGGATGATGGAGGAATCAAGCACTTAGTACAGTGCTCTGCACACAGTAAGTGCTCAATAAATACAACAATGATGGGAAGAGGGCTGTTTCACCCAAATTTCAGAGAATCTCAATCTTGTTTCAATGTCCTTAGTAGTCATGTGGAGAGGGAGAAAGAACTGAACTGGCAAATAATTCCCCTAACTTGAGGCCAAAAAATTCAATTACTGGGACTTTAAAGGTAAGCATTTTTTTCCTATCCTTCAGTGTGTAGAATTTATAAGTGTAGACTTCATCTAAAATCCTCATACTATTAGAGACTACCCCACATTCCCCATTTATCTTGTACCTCATTATGGGCCTTAGAATCTGCAATTTGAGGTTAAGTTGCTATCTCTATAAGTGACATAACTCATTCCACAGAAAGTAACTTTTGTTCAGCTGGTAAGGTTTGAAAACATCAAGGAGCCAGCTAAATGCTCTTGGAACTAAATGCTAAATGCTCTTGGAAGTAAAGTGAAACCAATCAAGGAATTTCCAAGCTGATAATTGATCACTGGGATGTCAGGTCCAGCTGGCCTGTCACAAATCAGTCTGTCAGTCAATGGTATTTATTTTGCGTTTCCTATGTGAAGAGCTCTGTACTAAGCGCTTGAGAGAGTATAATAGAACAACGTTCTAGAGTAGAACTTACCCAACATTCATTAGTCAATAGTATTTATTGAGCGCTTACTATGTACAGAACACTGTACTAAGCGCTTGGAATGCACAATTCTGCAACAGATAGAGACAATCCCTGCTCAATAATGGGCTCACAGTCTAAACAGGAGAGACAGACTGAAAAGCAAAACAGAACAAAACAAAACATCACCAAGATAAATGGAATCATAGAGATATACAGATCAATGACAAAATAAATAGGGTAATAAATAATATATACAAATATGCACAGTGCTGAGGGGAGGGGAAGGGGGAAAAGCAGAAGGGTGCGGGGGAGGAAGGGAAGGGGAAGCAGAGGAAAGGGGGGACTCAGTCTGGGTAGGCCTTCTGGAGGAGGTGAGTTCTCAGTAGGGCTTTGAAGAAAGGATGAGAGTTTGATGGATGTTAGGAGGGATGGCATTCTAGGACAGCAGTAGTACATGGGCCAAGGGTCGACAGCGGGACAGGCACAAACGGGGAACCGTGAGGAGGTGAGCAACAGAGGAGCGGAGTGTACGGGGTGGGCAGTAGAAAGAGAGAAGAGAGGTGAGGTAGGAGAGGGCAAGGCGATGGAGAGCTCTGAAGCCAAGAGTGAAGAGTTTTTGTTTCATGCGGAGGTTGATAGGCAACCTCTGGAGGTTTCTGAGGAGAGGAGTGACATGTCCAGAGCCTTTCTGTAGGAAGATGATCCAGGCAGTGGAATGAAAAATAGACTGGATTATTGTTTTGGCTTCCTCTCTGATCTCCCTTCCTCCTGTCTCTCCCCACTCCAGTCGGGATATTATGAGAGCTTGTACCAGCATGGTAGCAGTTTCGATGGAGAGGAAAGGGCGGATCTTGGCGATATTGTGAAGGTGAGACTGGCAGGTGTTGGTGATGGATTGGATGTGTGGGGTGAATGAGAGAGCTGAATCAAGGATGACACCAAGGTTGTGGGACTGTGAGATGGAAAGGATGGTAGTGCCATCCAGAGTGATAGTGCCATCCAGAGTGACAGGGAAGTCAGGGAGAGGACAGGGTTTGGGAAAGAAGATAAGGAGCTCAGTTTTAGACATGTTGAGTTTCAGGTGGCAGGCAGACATCCAGGTGGAGACGTCCTGGAGGCAGGAGGAGATACGAGCCTGGAGGGAGGGGAGAGAACAGGGGAGGAGATGTAGAGTTGGGTGTCATCTGCGTAGAGATGATAGTCGAAGTCATGGGAGCGAATGAGTTCACCAAGGGAGTGAATATAGATGGAGAACAGAAGAGGGCCAAGAAGTGACCCTTGAGGAATAGTGGATGGGAGGGGGAGGAGGAGCCCGCGAAGGGGAGCAAGAATGAATGGCCAAAAAGATAAGAGAAGAACCAGGCGAGGACTGAGTCTGTGAAGCCAAGAGATGAGGTCACTAAGGCACAGAAGTTAAGTGACATGGTCTAGTGGCTAGAGCACTGGCCTGGGAGTCAGAAGATCATGGGTTCTAATCTCGGCTCCACCACTCGTGAGCTGTGTGACCTTGAGCAAGACACTTCACTTCTCTGTGCCTCAGTTACCTCATCTGTAAAATGGGGATGAAGAATGTGAGTCCTGTGTGGGACATGGACTATGTCCAACTGCATTTTTTTGCATCCACCCCAGCGCTTAGTACAGTGCCTGGCTCATAGTAAGTGCTTCCCAAATACCATTACTGTGATTCTTCTCATTATTACCCAAGCAGCAGACATGTGGTTCAGTCAGGATTAGAACCCACATCCTTTAGACCCCCAGCCCCATGCTCTAGCCACTAAGTCAGGCTTTAACTGCCATCTCGATGTAAATAATTCCCAAATCTACCTCTTTAGCCAGGGCCTCTCTCTCTCTTTTTTTCTTAATGGTATTTTTTAAGTGCTTACTATGTGCCAGGCACTGTACTAAGCCCTGGGGTAAAAACAAGCTAATCGGGTTAGGCACATTCCCTGTCCCACTGGGGCTCCTTGTCTTAATCCTAAAATAGATGAGGTCACTGAGTCCTAGAGAAGTGAAGTGACTTGCCCAAGGTCACACAGCAGACGAGTGGTAGACCTGGGATTACAATTTATGTCCTTCTGACTCCCAGGCCTGTGCTCTATCCAGTAGGCCAAGTTGCCTCACATTTCCTCCTGCCTTCCCGCAAGCTCATCTTCTAGACCGTGAGCAGGGAATGTGTTTGTCTGCCCTTGCACTGCAGTCTCCCACGTGCATAGTACAGTGCTTTGCACACAGTAATGGCTCAATTAATATAATTGAATGATCGAATGAATGACATCTCTACCCGGATGTCCCGCCGTCACCTCAAACTTAACGCGTCCAAAATAGAACGCCTTGTATTCCCACCCAAACACTCTTCTTCTAAATTCTTTCCCATCATTGTAGACCACGCCACTATCCTCCCTGCCCCTCAAGCTTGTAACCTTGACATTATCCTCGGCTCTTCCTTCATTCAACCTACAAAGTCAACTTATCCCCAAATCCTAGAGGTTTGATCTTCACATTTCTAAAATTCACTATTTCCTCTCCATCCAAACTGCTACCCCACATATCTGAGCACTTCTGCTATCCTGACGGGATGGAAGTTTGGCTAGATGTAGTGGATAGCGTATGGGCCTGGGAATCAGAAAGTCAAGAGTTCAAATCCCAGCTCTGCCACTTTTCTGCTGCGTGGACCAGGGCGAGTCACTTGATTTTTCTTTGCTTTGAGTTCCTTCATTTTGCATATGAGGGAACCGAGGTGCCGAGAAGTGAAGTGATTTGCCTTAGGTCACACAGCAGACAAGTGGAGGAGCTAAGATTAGTAGCCAAGTCCTCTGATGCCTTGGTTTGTGCTCTGTACACAGTAAGCCCTCAATAAATATGACGGATTGACTGGTTGCTCTTTCCACTAGGCCACACCCATTCCCCCTCATAGTGGTTAAAAATCAATCAAACCCATTTATTGAATGCTTACTAGGAGCAGAGCACTGTATCAAGCACTCAGGGGAGTACAATACAATAGAATTATTAGACACATTCCTTGGGCAGGGATTGTCTCTATCTGTTGCTGAATTGTACATTCCATTAGTACAGCACTCAATATATATTATTGAATGAAGGCACTTACAGTATGAAGTCTAAAAGACCAGTTTTTTGATTTTCCTATTTCTGCTTATTAGAACTTCAATAATTTTGGCTTCATAAATGTGATGACCGTGAGACCGGAGAGAGAAATGAGGTTTGCCACTAAGAACTGGGATTTTTGAGGTTTTTCTGTTGCTTGGTTTGTTCCCTAGTGGAGAGAGCACAGGCTTGGGTGTCAGGAGGACCTGGTTTCTGATCCTAGCTTTGCCACTTGTCTGTAATTTATTTATATTAATGTCTGTCTCCTCCTCTTGTCTGTAAGCTTGCTGTGGGCAGAGATGCTGTCTGTTATACTGTTCTACTGTACTCTTCCCAAGGGCTTAGTACAATGTTCTGCAACTAGTAAAGGCTCAGTAAATGTGATTGCCTGACTGTGGGGGATATTAGGCCAGTCACTTCAATTCTCTGGGCCTCAGTGACTTTATCTGTAAAATGGGGATTAAGACTATGACCCCCACCCCATGGGGCACATGGACTTTGTCAAACCTGATTACCTTGTATGTACCTCAGTGCTTAGGACAGTGCCTGCCTGGCACATAGTAAGTGCTTAAGAAATGCAATGCATTCAGTCATATTTATTAAGTTCTTCATGTGGGCAGAGCACTGTACTAAGTGCTTTGGAGAGTCCAATACAGCAGTGGGCAGATACGTTCCCTGTCTACCGCTTAATTAGACTACATCCATTTTGGGGGACAGACTTCGCTGAACCGTTATTATCATCATCATTGTCATCATTATGAGCCCCACCCAGACAAGGCCTGTGTCTGACCTCACTGTCAAATGGATACAGTGCTTGTCCTACTAGCTAATTAAGAGAGAAAACAGGTATTGAATCCTTTTTTCAGATGAGGGAAAAAAGGCTCTGCTAAGTGAGGTGATGATGATGGGATTTGTTCAGCAAATACTATGTGTCAAGCACTTAATATGTGTCAAGTTCTAAGGGCCTGGGTAGGTACAAGCTCATCCAGTTGGACACTTCCCTGTCCCACTTGGGTGTCTCAATCTTAATCCCCATTTCACAGATGAGGGTATTGAGGCACAGAGCAGTGAAGTAACTTGCCCCAGGTCACCGAGCAGCCGAGTGGAGCAGGGATTAAAACCCAAAATCTTTGACTCCCAACCTTGCATTTCTTCCACAAGGCCAACTGTTGGATATATTGCTGGTGATGGTATGGGTAGACTTGTAAGTCTTTACTTATCATTCAGAGATTTTTATTATACACCTAGATCACCCCAAACCAAATCAACCCCGAATTACCCCAGTAAAATCATCCTGGAGGTTAAATTATAAATAGGCATGAATTTATGATTGATTTCCATTTTACAGATGAGATGACTAAGGCCCAGAGAAGTGAAGTGACTTGACCAAAGTCACCCAACAGACCAGGAACAAAGCTGGAATTAGAACTCATGTCCTTCTGCCTTCCAGGTCTGAGGTCTAGCCGCTAGACCTCGCTGCTTCTCCTGGTAGAGTATTTCCTTTTTTCCCTGTAGCCCCAGAGTAGTTAGCCAGACTAGGCATGGAGCTCAGTTCCTCTTCAGCCTGGCTTCCTCTCTCTTTGTTTTTTTCCTTTGAAATTGCATCTCTGAAGCGCTTACTCTTTGTAAAGCACTGTTCTAAGCCCTGCAGTAGCTACAAATTAATCAGGGAGGGTACAGCCCCTGTCATACATGGGGTTTACAGTGTTCATCCCCATTTTACAGAAGAGGCAACTGAGGGCCAGATAAGTAAAGTGACTTGCCCAGGGTCCCACAGCAGACAAGTGGCAGAGCTGAAATTAGAATCCAGGTCCTCTGACTGGTAGGCCCCAGGCTCCAGTCACTAGGCTTAGGCGGCTTCTCCACAGCCTTTGGGAAGAAGTCACCAGTCAAGTCAAATGGGGTTCAAGCGCCGACCCAGCATCTTGGCTCGATGTGGGCGGGGAATGTATCTGCTTATTGTTCGATTGTGGTCTCCCAAGCACTTAACACAGTTCTTTGCACAGAGTAAGTACTCAATGCGTACGATCGAATGATTGGACAAATGAATAGCTCAGTCTTGCTCACCTCAACTAGGGCCTCTTGGGTAACTTGACCTGGCTCAGGCCCCAAGACAGTCAAATCCATGACTTGGACCCAATGTGAAAATCTGTTTGGAAGAAACTCCCAGGAAACCTAGGGGATAATGGAGGGAGGGAGTGGGTGTTAAATATCACCATTCGTTACTCAGGTTGGACAGTCGGTCATATTTATTGAGCGCTTACTGTGTGCAGAGCCCTGTATTAAGCACTTGGGAGTTCTTCCCTGACTTAGCCCTCCTTTCCTTTTCTCCTACTCCCTTCTGCTTTGCCCTGACTTGCTCCCTTGCTCAACCCTCCTCCCAGTCCCAGAACACTTATGTCCATATCTGTCATGTATTTTACGAATGTCTGTCTCCCCCTGTAGAATGAACCCTTACTGGGTGCAGAGCAGTGTACTAAGCTCTTGGGAGAGTACACTGTAACACCTAAGCACATTCCCTGCTTACAGTGATCTTACAGTCACGAGGGGGAGACAGACATAAATAGAAATCCATATATTATAGATACATATATAAGTGATGTGGGGCTTAAGGAGGGGTAAATAAAGGGGAGCCAATCCCACTGCTTTGTTTTTTTTTTAACTGGTATTTGTTAAGTCCGTACTGTGTGCCAGGTACTGTGCCAGTTTGGGAGTGATACAAGCTAATCAGATTGGACATAGTCCATGTCCAAAGTCCACCTGAGGCAAGAGAGAGAAGTGAACCGGTGTGTCTCTAGTGTCAGCAGGCAAGTGGCAGAACAGGGATTAGAACCCAGGTCCTCCTGACTGCCAAGCCCATGCCCTAGCTACAAGGCCACACTGCTTTTCTAAAAGTCATTGATTTTCTTTTTTCTCTCCGAGCTTTCATTTAAGAGTATTTAATGCTTGTCTGCTTCTAGACAGCACTTAACAAATACCATAATTCTTATTCTTATTCGTTCCTTCATTAAATCGTATATTTTGAGCACTTGCTGAGTGCAGAGCACCATCCTAAATGCTTGGAAAAGTACACTATGTCAAGAAACAGACATATTTCTTGTCTACAATGTGCTGACAGTCTAGAGGGAGAGAAAGACATTAATATCAATCAATAAATGACAGATCTGTAATTAAATGTTGTGGGGCTGGGAGGTGGGGATAAATGAAGGGAGCAAGTCAGGGTGACGGAGAAGAGAGTGGGATAAGAGGAAAGGGGGGGGGCTTAGTCAGGGAAGGCTTCTTTGTGCAGAGCACCATATGAGATACCTGGGACAGTCCCCCTGTCCTTGAAGATCTGATCTCCCTTGAAACACGGCAACTTTTCTTGGTTCTTTTTCATTACAGGGAAACACCTAGTAAAAAGATAAATATCATTCTCCTTTTTCTTCTCTAAATAATTGGGGAAATTTGCCCGGCTACAGCATAGTATAGAGAAGCAGCGTGGCACAGTGGAAAGAGCACGGGCTTTGGAGTCAGGGCTCATGAGTTCGAATCCCAGCTCTGCCACTTGTCAGCTGTGTGACTGTGGGCAAGTCACTTAACTTCTCTGTGCCTCAGTTCCCTCATCTTTAAAATGGGGATGAAGACTGTGAGCCCTACGTGGGACAACCTGATTCTCCTGTGTTTACCCCAGCGTTTAGAACAGTGCTCTGCACATAGTAAGCGCTTAACAAATACCAACATTATTATTACATTATTATTAGTCAACAACTCCTGTTCTGTTCTATGCACCATTAGTGGGATATCTGACTTTCCCCTTCCCCCCCCCCCCCCGGCGACGCCCACATTCCCTCCCCTTCCAGCCCCACAGCCTTTTTGTCCAAATATTTCATTTGTTTGTTTGAATTGTTGTGTCTCCCCTGCTCTAGACTGTTCTAGCTCCTCGTGGGTAGGGAATGTACTTGTTTATTATTGATTCAGTCATTTGTATTTATGGAACACTTACTGTACTAGGCACTTGGGGAAGTCCAATTCAACAATAAATAGTGATATTCCCTGCTCACAATGACCTTACTGTCCAGAGAATTGTTGTCTTGTCCACTGCCAAGTGCTTAGTACAGTGCTGTGCAACAAAGTAAGAGCTCAGTAAATACAATTGAATTAATGGAGTGAATGAATGAATGTACATAAAGGATTTATATTAATGTCTGTCTCCCCCTGTGGACGGTAAGCTCATTTTGGGCATGGAGTGTGTACTCTTTCCCCTGCTTAGTACAGTGCTCTGCATGCAGTAAAAGCTTAAGTGCCTCCTGTGTGACCTTGGGTGTCACCTAACTTCTCTGTGCCTCTGTTCTCTCATCTGCAACATGGGGATTCGAGTGCTATATGGCCTTCCATTTCTCTTCCCTTGGCTTCTCTTTCCCCTTCTGAAAACAGGCTTTCGGGACCCGTTCTCTATCTTGCTTGGAATGGGACCTCATTCTGAAGCAGATCTGGTTATCCCGCGAACGTCTAACATATACCACCATTATTACCATGGTCATTGTTATTATTAGACGAGGAAAGGTAATGTCTGTCAGTTCTTGTAGATTTTAATCTACCTTGAGGACAGGGATTCAAAAACTTCACCAACTGTGTATTGTGTTTAGAGGTTAGGTCAGAGACAAGTTTATTTTTAGGAGTACTAGCAGCGAGTTTCTGGTTAAGTGGCAAAGTTTTCTCTGCCCATCAAAGCCAGCTCAACTTCAAGCAATACAGAGTTTCTCTATATACCACTGGTACAACATTCATATTATCAGAAGTATACCCTACAAGGGAAATCCTTTAGAATAGAAAGCAGTCAACCCCACAGGTGTTTTCGATCCAACCCCCCCCCCCCCATCTGCTTTGTTCTAGGTGATCTGATAATACTGATAAGCAAGGTGAGGGGGTCTTGATTAACACAAGAGAGTTTTTTCATCTTTGCAATTAAGTTGTCTTGAGTCAATCCAGTCTTTTATATATTTGAGTTACTCAAATAGCCAGAATTGTCTTGAGTAAAAACTTGGAGGCCGGCAACTCTGGAGCTTCGGTCCACCAGTCCCTCTCGATGCCCCTGGCCAGAGGTCCATTGGACATAAGGACGGGAACCCTAAAGAAGCAATGTGGCCTAGTAGATAGAGCATTGGCCCGAGAGTCGGAAAGTTCTAATCGAGGCTCTGCCACTTCATTGCTGTGTGAAGCTGGGCAAGTTACTTTCCTTTTCTGCACCTCAGTGACCTCATCAGTCCAATGGGAATTAGGATTGTGGAGCCTCATGCGAGACACAGACTACAGCCAAGTGGACTCTCTTATGCCTACTTGAGCGTTTAGGACAGTGCCCCATAAACCACAAAATACCCTTTGGGAACTTTATCTCCATCAATCGATCGTATTTATTGAGCATTTATGGTGTGCAGAGAATTCACTCTGTCAATCATATGAGCGCTTACTGTGTGCAAAGCACTGTAGTAAGAGCTTGGGAGACTACAATATAACAACCAACAGACACATTCCTGCCCCAAGGAGCTCACAGTCTAAAGGGGGAGACGGACATTAATACAAGTCAATAAATAACTTCAGGATACATATTTGTCTTATGCCATCGAGTCGTCTCCGACCCCACGGACGTGTCTCTTCCAGAATGACTCAATTCCATCTACCATCATTCTTGCAGTGTATCCAAAAGTAATCTTTGTAAAAAATACGGAAGTCGTCTACCATCGCCTGCTTTCGCATGGTGAACTTAAGTCCCACCTTCAACTATGGTTGCCGCTCGGCCGATACCCGTGTGCTGTGGGGATGGGACAGAGGATGAATGAAGGAGCAAGTAAGAGAGGCACCAAAAAGCGTGGGAGTGGTGTGTGTGCAGGGCATTATTTGGAACACTTGGAGAGGACAATTCAGCAATAGAGAGAGACAATTGCTGCTCACACTGGGCTGACAGTCTAGATAAGGGGAGAAAGAGATCAAAAGAAGTCAACAGGTATCAATATAAATCAATAACATTATGGGTATATGCAAATAAAAATAAGTGGGCAAAGAAAAATCAGTGGTATATACTGAGCGCTTACTGTGGACAGAGCACTGTAATAAGTGCTTGTGCCAGGGGGAGAGAGGGTGTTACTGTGCAATAGAGCAGCTTGACATGTTCCCTGCCGCCGTGAGCTTACAGTCCAGGGGGAGAAACAAACATTGCAGGGTGGCTCAGTGGAAAGAGCATGGGTTTAGGAGTTAAAGGTCATGGACTTTAATCTCAGCTCTGCCACCTATCAGCTGTGTGACTTTGAGCAAGTCACTTAACCTCTTGGTGCCTCAGTTACCTCATCTGTAAAATGGGGATTAAGATTGTGAACCCCCACAAAGAAGAACCTGATTACTCTGTATCTCCCCCAGCATTTAGAACAGTGCTCGGCACATAGTAAGTGCTTAACAAATGGCAAGTTTATTATTATTACATTGAAATCAATTTCATCTAGCTATACCTATCAATGGTTTAGAAGGAAGGAGGAGGTGAATAGTAAGCTCTTCAAGGGTACATATCTAAGCAAGTAGATGACTCAGAAAGGAGATGGAGTAGAAGGAATGAGGGTTTAGCTGGGGAAGCCCTCTCAGAGAAGATGACACACTAAGGATTTGGAACTAGGGAGAGCGGCCATTTGTCAGATAAGATGGGGGAGGCTGTTCTGGTCCAGAGGCGGGAAGGGGGAGAGGAGTGGTGACAGAGAGGAGATGGAAATACAAGTGAATGAGTTGGCATTAGCGGAGCAGTGTGTGTGGGCTGGATCAGAGTAGGGAAGGGTGAAGTGAGGTAGGAAGGGATGAGTCTTTAAAGACAACAGTAAGAAGTTTCTTTTGGATGTGGAGATGGATGGGTAAATTCCGGAGGGTCTGGAGGAGAAGGGAAACATAGACTCAATGCTATTTTTGTGAAAAATTATCTGGGCAGCAGAGTGAAGTATGGGATGGAATGGAGAGAGCAGGAGGAAGAGACGTTAGCAAAGAGGATGTTGCAGTAGTTAGAGAGAGATATAATAAGAGTTGGGATAATCATAGTAGCTGTTAGCATTTTTTATGGTATTCATAAAGTACTATACTTATGTGCAGGCACTATACTAAGTTTTGAACACTGTACTAAGTGTTGGTGGCCTTGCTAAGCACTGGTTTGGATGGAGAAGAAAGTGTGGATTCTAGAGATATCGTGAGGGTAAAACCGACAGGTTTGGGTGACAGATCGAGTCGGATGAGAGCGATGAATCGAAGATAACACCAAGGTTACAGGGTTGGTGAGATTAGGACTTTGAACTAGAAAGCAAATGTTGGGATGAAAGGCCAGGAAGGTAAAGTCTGGAGGGTCCAACACTAAAAGGAGAAGGGTTTGGTGTCATGCCAAGAAGGCAAAAGCTGGGGGGGCGGGGGGGCAAAACTGGATGAGAGGTTTTTAGGCCCAGACCTAGAAGGCAAAGCTTTGGGGACCAGGCCTCTAAGGCAAAGGCTGGAGAGCCAAAACTGGAAAAAGAAGAGTTCAGGTCCAGGTCAGATATGCAAAAGCTGGGGGGAGGGGGGCAAAACTCTAAAGATAAATGTTTGAGGCCAGGCTCAAGCAAAGGCTGGATTAGCCAAACTGGAACGAGAAGATATCGTGGCCAGATCTGGAAGGCAAAGACTGAGGGGTCAGGAAGAGAAGGAAAAGGTTGGGCGGCCAAAACTGGAACTAGAAGAGTTCGGGCCCTTCTCTAGAAGGCAAGGACTCAGGGACCAGACCTGCAAGGGGAAGGTTGTTAGGCTTAAACTGGAAAGAGAACCATTCGGAGCCAGGACTGGAAGGCAAGGGCTGGCGGGTCAAAACCTAAATGAGAAATTTCAAGGCAAAAGCAAGGAGGCCCCAAATTGGAACAAGAAGCGGTGGTGGACAAGCCTGCAAGACAAAGATGTGGTTGCCAAAACTGGAATGAGAGGAGTTCGGGGCCAGGTCGGGAAGGAGAAGGGTTGGGTACCAAGACTGCAAGGCATAGGCGGGCGGCTCAAACTAGAATAAGAGGAGTACGTGGCCATATCTGAAAGGCAAAAGCAGAGGGACCTACACTAGAATAAGAGTTCAGCACTGGGCCTGGAAGGCAAAAGTGGGGAGCTGAAACTGTAACGAGAAGAGTTTGGGGCCAGCCTGGAATGAGAAAAGTTCTGGGCCAGGCCTTCAAGGCAAAGACAGGAAGATCCAACCTGGAACGATATGGGGTGAGGGACAGGCCTACAAAGCCAAGCAGGGGGGGCCTCAACTGAAATGAGAAGGTTTCGGGGTCAGGCCTGGAACAAGAAAGGTTCAAAGTCAGGACTTCAAGGTAAAGGTTTGCGGGGTGGGGGTGAGGGGGGGCGGGTCCTAAAGGCAGAGGGATAGGCTTGGAAGGCAAAGGCAGGGTTGCCCAAACTGGAATGACAAGGGTTCAAAGCCAGGCCTGGAAAGGGAAGCATTCTGGGTCAGGCCTGCAATGCAAAAGCATAGGGACCCAAACTGGATCGTAAAAAGTTCGGGGCCAGCTCTGTAATGCAAAAGGCGGGGTAGTGGAGCAGCGGGGGTGGGCCTAAACTGGAAGGAGAAGGGATCGGAGCTAAATCTGGAAAACAAAGGCAGGGTTACTCAAACGGGAACCTAAAGTGTTCAAAGCCAGGCCTGGAAAGCAAAACCAGGGCACCAAAACTGAAATAAGAAAGTTTGGAGGCCAGGCCTGCAAGGCACAGGCTGGAGTTTCCAAAATGGAAGGAGAAAGCTGGAGGTCAGGCCTGGCAAGCAAAGACAGAGGGGCTCAAAGTGGAATGAGAAGCGTTTGGCGCCAGGTCTGGAAGGTAAAGACTGGGGAGACCAGGCTTTGAAGACAAAGGTGGGGGGACCCAAACTGGAATGAGAAGGGTTCAGGGCCACGTCTGGAACGAGTTAGGTTTGGGGACCAGGCTTGGAATGCTAAGGTGTTGGGGGGCCCAACTTGGAACGAGATGAGTATTGAGCCTAGCCTGGAAAGTATTGGAGGAGGGGAGAACCCAAAGTGGAACGAGAAAGGTTCAGGGCCAGCCTTACCAGGTAAAGGTTTGGGGGAGGTGGGGCCTAAACTGGAACAAGAACTGTTAGGGGCCGGGCCCTGATTAAGAAGGGTTGGGGCAAAGCCTGCAAGGCAAAGGTGGGAGGCCCAAACTGGAAAGAGATGAGTTCGGGGCCAGGCCTGGAAGGCAAAGGCAGGGGGGCCCAAATTGGAAAGAGAAGGTTTTAGGGCCAGGTCTCACACCATAATGGTTCAAGGCCAGACCTGCAAGACAAAAGCTGGGCGGCCCAAACTGGATAGAGAAACGTTCAGGGCTAGCTCTGGAAAGCAAGAGCGTGGGGATCTAAACCAGAATGAGAAGGGTTTGCAGCCAGGTCTACAAGGCCAAGGCGAGAGGGCCTAAACTGGAACGAAAAGGGTTAGGGTCCATGTCTGAAAGGCAAAAGCATTGGGGCCCATATTGGCACAAGAAGGATTCGGGGACAGGTCTGGAGTGAGAAAAGTTGGGGGTCCAGACTTGCAAGGCTGGAGGGTCCAAATTTGAACGAGATTGGCTACGTCCTGGGTTGTAAGGCAAAAGCCCGGTGGTCCAAACTGGAATGAGAAGCGTTTGGGGCACATCTGGAATGAGAAAGGTTGGGGGGCCACGCCTGGAAGGCAAAGGCGTGGGGAAGTCCAACCTGAAACCAGATAGGTTCGGAGCCAGGTCTGGAAAGCAAACGCGAGGTGGCCCATACTGGAACGAGAAGGGTTCGAGGCCAAACCTGGATGACAAAGTCAGGGGGTTCCCAAACTGGAACGAGAAGGGTTCGGGGCCAGGCCTGGAACGAAAAGTGTTCGGGGCCAGGCCTGCAAGACAAAGGCGGGGCGAGGGAGGGGGGCAAACTGGAAGGAGCAGCGTTCAGAGCTTGACCTTCCAGCCAAAAACGGGCAAACTCACACTAGAAGAAGGGTTCAGGGTCAGGCTTGTAGAGCAAAAACTAGGGGATCCAAAAAAGAAGGAGAAGTGTTCGGGGCCAGGCCTGGATGACAGAGTCAAGTGGAGGGTGCAAAATGAAAAAAAAAGGGTTCGGGGCCAGTCCTGGAACGTAAGGGGTTTTACCTGCAAGGCAAAATCGGGGAGATCCACACGGGAGCAAGAAGACTTCAGGGTCACATTTGTAAAGCAAAGGCGGGGGGGCGGGGGCGGGGGGGTGCCCAGACTAGAATAAGAAGAATTCAAGGCCAAGCTTGGAAGCCAGAGGCAAGGTGGCCCAAACTGGAATGACAAGGGTTAAGGCTAGGCTTGAAATGTAAAGGATTCGCGGTCAAGCCGGCAAGGCACAAGCGGCGGGGACCAAAATGGAACAAGAAGAGAACGTCAAGGGTACAGGGCCAGGTCTGGAAGGCAAAAGCGGGGGGACCCAAATTGGCAGAAGGGTTCGGGGCCAGACCTAGAAGTCAAAGGCAGATGAGTCCACACTGGAATGAGAAACATTCAGGACCAGGTCTGGAAAGCAAACCGGGGGTCACAAACTAGAATGAGAAGAGTTTGGGGCCAAGTCTGGAAGTCAAAGGCCTAGGGGAAGAGGAGGAGCACCAGAAAGAAGCAGAAAAGAAATGGCAGGAGCAGATGGAAGAGAGGGGAAATTATCAGGTGGAAGAGGATAGCCAAGACCAAATATATAAAGAGGATCAAGATAGCGGGAGGAGGGCCAGAATCAGGAATGGGCATGGGGCGAAGAGAGTAAGGACCAAGTCGAGGAGGAGGAAGTCCAGGACTGGGTAGTGGAGGATAGCCAAGACCAGGTGAAAGAGGAGAGCCAAGACCAGGAGGAGGAGCGCCAGGGCCAAGAGGAAGATGACCAAGACCAAGCTTAGAAGGAGGACCAAAGCAAGGTGGAGGAGGTGAACCAGGGTTAGGCAAAAGAGGAGGGCCGGGACCAGGTGGAGAAAAAGACCAGCATATGGGGAGGAAGACGAAGGACAGGAGCAGATGGAAGAGAGGGGAAATTATCAGGTGGAAGAGGATAGCCAAGACCAGATATATAAAAAGGATCAAGATAGCGGGAGGAGGAGGGCCAGAATCGGGAATGGGCATGGGGCGAAGAGAGTAAGGACCAAGTCGAGGAGGAGGAAGTCCAGGACTGGGTAGTGGAGGATAGCCAGGACCAGGTGAAAGAGGAGAGCAAAGACCAGGAGGAGGAGCGCCAGGGCCAAGAGGAAGATGACCAAGATCAAGCCTAGAAGGAGGACCAAAGCAAGGTGGAGGAGGTGAACCAGGGTTAGGCAAAAGAGGAGGGCCGGGACCAGGTGGAGAAAAAGACCAGGATATGGGGAGGAAGACGAGGGACAGGACTAGGTGAAGAACTAAGACCAGGACCAGGAACGAGCATAGGAGTAGGAGTGTAAGGACCAAGTCTAGGAGGAGGACAAAGACAAGGTAAGGACCAGGCGGAGAAGGAGGGCTAGGACCTGGTTGAGGAGGAAGACCAAGATCAGGTGGAGGAATAGGATCAATACTAGGTGAAATAATTCATTCATTCATTCATTCAATAGTATTTATTGAGCGCTTACTATGTGCAGAGCACTGTACTAAGCGCTTGGGATGAACAGGTCGGCAACAGATAGAGACAGTCCCTGCCGTTTGACGGGCTTACAGTCTAATCGGGGGAGACGGACAGACAAGAACAATGGCACTAAACAGCGTCAAGGGGAAGAACATCTCGTAAAAACAATGGCAACTAAATAGAATCAAGGCGATGTACAATTCATTAACAAAATAAATAGGGTAACGAAAATATATACAGTTGAGCGGACGAGTACAGTGCTGTGGGGATGGGAAGGGAGAGGTGGAGGAGCAGAGGGAAAAGGGGAAATGAGGCTTTAGCTGCGGAGAGGTAAAGGGGGGATGGCAGAGGGAGTAGAGGGGGAAGAGGAGCTCAATCTGGGAAGGCCTCTTGGAGGAGGTGATTTTTAAGTAAGGTTTTGAAGAGGGAAAGAGAATCAGTTTGGCGGAGGTGAGGAGGGAGGGCGTTCCAGGACCGCGAGAGGACGTGACCCAGGGGTCGACGGCGGGATAAGCGAGACCGAGGGACGGTGAGGAGGTGGGCGGCAGAGGAGCGGAGCGTGCGGGGTGGGCGGTAGAAAGAGAGAAGGGAGGAGAGGTAGGAAAGGGCAAGGTGATGGAGAGCCTTGAAGCCTAGAGTGAGGAGTTTTTGTTTGGAGCGGAGGTCGATAGGCAACCACTGGAGTTGTTTAAGAAGGGGAGTGACATGCCCAGATCGTTTCTGCAGGAAGATGAGCCGGGCAGCGGAGTGAAGAATAGACCGGAGCGGGGCGAGAGAGGAGGAAGGGAGGTCAGAGAGAAGGCTGACACAGTAGTCTAGCCGGGATATAACGAGAGCCCGTAATAGTAAGGTAGCCGTTTGGGTGGAGAGGAAAGGGCGGATCTTGGCGATATTGTAGAGGTGAAACCGGCAGGTCTTGGTAACGGATAGGATGTGTGGGGTGAACGAGAGGGACGAGTCAAGGATGACACCGAGATTGCGGGCCTGCTGGACCGGAAGGATGGTCGTGTCATCCACGGTGATGGAGAAGTCTGGGAGCGGACCGGGTTTGGGAGGGAAGATGAGGAGCTCAGTCTTGCTCATGTTGAGTTTTAGGTGGCGGGCCGACATCCAGGTGGAGACGTCCCGGAGGCAGGAGGAGATGCGAGCCTGAAGGGAGGGGGAGAGGACAGGGGCGGAGATGTAGGAGCGGGGTTAGACAGAGGAGGAGGGCTAGGACCAGGCAGAGGAGGAAGGCTAGGATCAGGTGGTAGAGGAGGTACAGGACCGGGGGGTGGAAGACAGCCAGGAAGGGGAAGCAGCGTGGCTCAGTGGAAAGAGCACGGGCTTGGGAGTCAGAGATCAGGGGTTCAAATCCCGGCTCTGCCACTTGTTAGCTGTGTGACTGTGGGCAAGTCACTTAACTTCTCTTGGCCTCAGTTCCCTCATCTGTAAAATGGGGATTGTGAGCCTCACCTGATTACCGTGTATCTACCCCAACGCTTAGAACAGTGCTCTGCACATAGTAAGCGCTTAACAAATACCAACATAATAATAAAGGGAGGAAGAAGGATGCCTGGACCAGCCGTAATAGGAGGAGGTCCAGCACCAAAGAGAGGCGCAGAGCCAAGACCAGGTAGAAGAAGGACGCCAGGACCGGGTGGCGAAAGAAGGCCAGGAACATGCGGAACTGTATGTCCAAACCAGGCAGAGGTTTGGGACCAAGACCAGGATGAAGAAGAAGTCCAGTAATGAGCTGACACTCTAGAGGAGGAGATAGGTGGTATCATAAAGCAGTAGATTAAGAAATAAAAAAAGAAATAAATAGCTAACCCACAGGGCAATGACTTGTCCACAAGCTCACACAGTCAAGATGTGGCAGATCTGGAATTAGAACCCAGGTCCTCCTGCTTCCCAGGTCCATGCACTATCCACTAGACAATGCTGATTTTCTTTCCTATCACTCTAGACAAGGCTACTTTTTTTCTGTCTCATAAACTAGAATCCTTGGTGTTGTGCTTGACTCAGTTAATCAATTGATCTATCAATGGAGTTGACTGAGAACATCCTTTGTGCAGAGTGTTGTACTAAGCGTTTGGAAGGAGGACAAACAAAAACATTTCCTGCTCAGAACAAATTTTAATTCTAGATGGGAATACAGACACAAATCTATATGTATTCGTTACAGCTATTAGAACAGTGTTCTGCACATAGTAAACGCTTAACAATTACCAACATTATTATTACCTATAAGATAGAAATTCTGGGGTTATGGGGAGGGGCTCAACACACTTCAGCACAGCCACATAAGTTCCTTTTCCCAAGCTGAAAATCTGAATTCGGTGTTGTCTGCGAGTCCTACTGCAGAACAAGACGAGACTGGTAGTTCGGGAGGCGGAGGTGTGAAACTGTCAAGAGTGAAGGTAAGACTGAAATTTTTTGTGCCCCAAGCAGCCACCACATCTTACCTCCTCTGGTGACAGGGGCTGATTGGCTGGTTGGATGGCTGAGCTGGATGATATCATACATTCCTGATCATGGACCAGGTGGAGAAGCAGGTCTATGACCTGGTAGTAGAGGAATATAAGATAAGTTTGAGAGCGAGGTATAGGACCAGGCAGTAGAAGAAAGCTAAGGAATTATGGAAGACGTTTGCCAAGACCAACTGTAGGAATAAGAGATTGAAGGCCAGGTAGAGGAGGTCCAGAACCAGGCAAAGAGGGAAAGCGAAAATGTGTAAGAGATGGTCCAGGACCAAGACAAGAAACAAGTAACAGAATGGGCATAGGAGGAGGTCAAAGACTAGAAAGAGAAGGTGGACCAGGACCAGGGAGAAGACAAGGGCAAGGACGGTGTTGAGGAAGAGGGCTAGGACTAGACAGAAGAAGTGTTCTAAGAAATGGTAGAGGAGAATGCCTCGAATTGGGCCACAGAGGAGGTTCAAGAACAATTTGATGAGGAGGTCCGGGACCATGCTGAAGAAAAAAGGTAGGATCAGCTGGAGGGGGATGTCTAGAGCCAGGCGTTGAACGGGGCTAAGAAGAAGGGGAGGAGGGTCAAGACCAGACATAAGAAGGAGAAGTCCATGACCGAGGGAAAGAGATGACCAGGATTGAGCAGAGGAAAGGTAAGACCTGGTGGAGAAGGACCACAATAAGATATAAGAGGTGATACAGGACTGAATAGTGGAAGAGGTCCTAGATCAGGAAGAGAAGAAGGCCAGGACCGGACAAAAGATGTGTGCCACCACAACCAAGGGGAAGAGGAAAGAAACAACCAGGTACAGGAGGAGATCTATGAACGGGCAGAGGAAGAGAGTGAGAACAAAGAGGAAGAGGAAGGCTAGGAACAGAGGGAGCAAGAGGCCAAGACTGGGGGGAAGAGTATTTCTAGTCCCGGGCAGAAGAGACAATTTGGGACCATCCTGAGGAAGCAGGGCTGGGACCACTGGTAATAGGAAAGCCATGACCAGAGAAGAGGAGGAAGACTAAGAAGAAGAAGGCCAATAGCATGCAGAAAAAAAGAATGTCTGGGACCCGGCCGAAGAGTTAAGTCAGGAGCGGGCACTGAAGGTTAGCTACAACCGAGAGGAGGGAGAGTGCCAAGACCAGGCAGATGAGACGCTCCAGGATCAAGCCAAGGAGAAGAGTTAGTAACAAAAAGAGGAGGGCTAGGACAAGGTTGAAGAGTAGGCTTATAACCAGGGGGAGGAAGAGGACGAAGATCAGGTTAGAGAGGAGGGCCAGGACCATGCGGTGGAAGAGGACTGGGACCAGAGAAGAAGCCCAGGAACAGGTGGAGGAGAAAATCCAGGACGTATCATAGGAAGAGGGCCAGGATTAAGTAGAGGAAGTGTTGCAGGAACTGGTGGAACATGTGGTTCAAGACAAGAAGGAAAGTTCGGACCAAGTGGAAGAGCATGTCCAAGACTGTGTGCAGAGGAGGAAGTTGTAGGACTGTGCAGAGGAGGAGGGCGAGGACTGGGTAGGGTACTAGGGCCAAGGTCACTAGGAGGACCAGGACCAAGCAGATGAAGAGGAGACCCATTAGCAGTAGTTCAGCCAGGACTGGGTAGAAGAGTATAGCCAAAGCCTGGGAGTGGAGAGCTACAATCATGTGGATTGAGAGGAACAAGACCAGGCCGAGGAGCAGAATCAGGACCAGGCAGAAGTAGCTGGTCAGACCAGGCTGAAAAAGAGGATCATCAACAGGCGGAACTGTAGGGCCAGGACGAGGTAGAGGAGGAGGTCCAGTATCATAGGACCAAGTGGAGGAGGAGGACCAGGACCGGACGGAAGAGGGTGGACAGCATCACGTAGTGGAAGTCCAGACCCAGGTAGAGGAAGATATCCAGGACCATGCAGAGGAAGTGTTCCAAGACCAAGAGGAAGGAAACAACCAGGTAGAGGAAGAGCTCTAGTACCAGACAGAGTAAGAAAGCGATTATCAGGCTATGAGATGGTCCAGTACTAGGCCAATGAACAAGAAAAGACCGGGCAGAGGAGACGTTCAAGGACCAGGAGGGAGGAAGGCTAAGACCAGGAAGAGGACAAGGACGAAGACGGTGTTGAGGAGAGCCAGGACTCGGCAGAGGAAGTAGTCCAGAGCGGCCGTGGAGGAGAATGGCGGGGACTGGGTGGAGGAAGAGTTCCAGGACCTTTGTGAGCAAGAGGGCCAGGACCATGCTCAGAAGAAAGGCCAACATCAGGTAGAGGGGGAGAACCAAGAGCAGAGTCAGGAAAAGGTAGGAGAGGAGGGTTAGGACCGGCCATAGGAAAAAGAGGTCCAAGACCGGGAAGAAAAAGATGGCTTGAATTGGGCATAAGAGAGGCAGGGTCGGGTGGAAGAGGGGGACCAGAATCCTGTGGAGGAGATGGTCCAGATCTGGGCGGAAGAGGAGGTCCAGTACTAATGTGAGCAAAAGGGCCCGAAAAAGAGGAAGGAGGAAGGCTAGGAATAGAGAGAACAAGAGGGCCAGGACAAGATGGAGGAGGTTCAGGACCGAGCGGAAGACGATGTCCAGGACCATCCTGAGGAAGCAGTGTCGTGACCACGGGGAGGAGAAAAGCCATGACGAGGTACAGGAGGACCAAGATGAGGCAGAGGATGAAGAGCAATATCAGATGGAAGAGAAGGAGCAGGCCAAGCACAAGGATTAGGGCCAAAGAGTAGGGCCAGGACCAGGCAGAGAACGAGGGTTAAGACCAAGGGGAAGGAGAGCACCAAGACCAGGCAGGAGAGGAGGATCAGGATGGGGAATCGGAGGGAGAGGTCCAGGACTTGGAGGAAGAAGTTGGTTTGGATCAGGCAGAGGAGGGGTAGGATCCGATGGAGGAGGAAGACCAGGAACAGAGGGAGGAGGAGGGCCAAGACAGGGTGGGAGGAGGAGTTCCAGCACCGAGCGGAAGAGTCGGGAATGTCAGGACTAGGGGAGAGGTGAAGGTCCAGGAATAGGTGAAGGAAGCCAAGGCGAGGTACAGGAGGAAGTCCAAGACTACGAGGAAGGCAAGGACTGGGCTAGGGAAGAAGCCTAGGGCCAAGAAGAGGAAGAGGCCAATGACAAGGAATAGGAGGAGAAGACTCAGTACAAAGCAGAGTAGTTCCGCTAAGACCTAGTGAAGGAGTAGGTCCAGTACCTGGTAGAAGAGGAAAGCTAGGATTAAGTGGAAGGGAATGTACAAGACCAGGCAAGGAGGAGATTCAGGATCAGGCCGAGGAAACGGGTCAGGACCAGATGGAGTTGGAAGGCTAGGAAAAGGCAGAGCTGTATATCCAGGACCAGGTAGAAGAGGAAGTCCAGTTCCATGGGATCAGGAGGAGGTCCAGGACCAGACAGATGAAGAAGGCCAAGATCAGGTGGAGAAGTTGGTCCAGAACCCGGCAGAGGAGAAGGTCCAAGATCATACGGGGGAAGTGTGCCAGGACCAAGGAGAGCGGATGAAGGGAAAAACTAGGTAGAGGAGGAGATTCAGCACCAGGCAGAGGAGGAAAGCCATTATCAAGCATATGAGAGTCCAGGACCAGGCCAAGGAGCAAGGAACCAGACCAGGCGGAAGAGGCAGTTAAGGACCAGAAAAAGGAGGAAGGCCATGACTGGGTAAGAGGAGGAGGAGGACCAGGCCCAGGCGGAAGAGGTGGTCCAGAACCACAGGGTCAAGGAGAATAGCCCAGACCTGGCGGAGGAGGAGGTCCAGGACCAATGTGAGGAAGAGGGCCAAGATCCTGCCGAGGAGAAAGGCTAAGATCAGGTGGAGGGAGTGGTCCAAGACTATGCGTTTAAAGAAGACCAAGAAGAGGCGGAAGAGGAGGACAAGGACCAGGCATAGGAGGGAGAGGTCCAGGACCGGGAGGAACAAGATGGCCAGGATCAGGCAAAAGAAAGATAAGATCAGGTGGAGAAGGACCAGGATCAGGAAGAGGAGAAGGGCAACGACCAGACATAGGACATAGACATAAGAAGGACCAAAGACCAAGGGGAGGAGGAAAGAAACAAACAGGTAGAGGAGGAGATCCATGACCAGGAAGAGGAGGAGGGCCAGAATAAGGGTGAAGAGGAAGGCCAGGAACAGAAGGAGCAAGAGGGCCAGGACAGGGTGGAGGAGGAGTTCCAGACCCGAGTGGAAGAGTCAGTTTGGGACCATGTTGAGGAAGTGTGAAAGTGGAATTCTAAGAAGGCCCTGTGAGAAAGTCCAGCACCAGGCCAAAGAACAGGGAATGGACTGGGCGGAAGAGGCGGTCAAGGACCAGAGAAAGGAGGAAAGCCATGACCGGGTAAGAACAGGAGGACCAGGACCAAGAGGAAGAGGAAGGCCAATCCCAACAGATGAAAAGACCTCGTCTTCATATGACGGAGAAGGAGGGCTAAAACCATTTGGAGGAGGAGGGCTAGGATCAGGGGGAGGAAGGGGACCAAGAACAGGAAGGAGAGGAGGGGCAGGACCATGTGGAGTAGGGTCAGGACCAGGGGAGAGGTTAAGGTCAAGGAACAGGCAGGGGAGGGAAGCCAAGAGAAGGGTCAGGACTAGATGGAGGAAGAGGTGCAGGACTAGGTGGAGGAGGTGGTCCAGGGCTTGGTGGAAGAGGAGGAGGTGGGATGACCATGCGGAAAAGGAGGGCACGAACAGGGGTAATATAGAAGCAAGTTAGGGTGAAACAGAAGGGGCAAGGGAGAAGAGGAAAAGAAAGCTTAATCAAAGAAGATACTTGGTTGGGGCTAGTACTGGGGTTCATATTAGGATTAGGTGAAGAGAATCATTTTGGATTGAGGATTGTTTTATGGCACTCATATTAGAGCTAGTGTCAGGTTTATGGCGAGGCTTGGGTTAAGGTTAAGGATAGTGTTAAGGGTAGGCCTGGGGCTTCTTTTTGGATTAGATGTAGAGATTAGGGTTAGTGTTGGGGTTTGGCTCTCTGTAAGGTTTAGCGTTATAATTAGGAATAGAATTTGGGCTAAGGCTAGGGCGTTTAGTCTAGGTTTGGGTCTAAATTCAGGGTTAAGGATAGGGTTAGAGGCAAGGGTAGGATTATGGTTAAGTAATCGGTTAGGCCTAATCTTAGTCTTAGGGTTAGGGCCAGATTATTGGTTCAAGTTAGAATTAGCATTAAAGTTGGGGATAGGTCGGAGATAAGGTTAAGGTTGTGGATAGGACTGGGGTTAGGATTAGAGCTGGGTTTAGGAATAAGGTTAGCAGTAGTGTTGGAACAAGTGTTAGTTTTCTAGTTTAGGTTAGGATGAGGGTTAGGGATAGGTTTAAGCCTGATCCTAGGAGTATGGTTAAGGTTAGGTTTTATTTTAAGACTAGGTGTAGAGATGGGGTTTGTTAAGATTGATCGTTGGGCTTGGACTATAGGTGGGGTAAGGTGAGCATTAGATCTAAATTTGGGCCTAGTCTTTGGGTAAGTTAGGGTTAGGATTAGAGGTAGAGCTAGGGTTAAGACTGGGGATAGTTTTAAAATAAAACTTTTATCTTAAAACTTAAACTATAGTTCTAAAATAATTAGTAGAACACTTAAAGCTTAAATACCTGGAGTCAGAGGTCATGGGTTCGAATCCCGGCTCTGCCACTTGTCAGTTGTGTGACTGTGGGCAAGTCACTTAACTTCTCTGTGCCTCAGTTACTTCATCTGTAAAATGGGATTAAGGATGTGAGCTCCACGTGAGACAACCTGATTCTCCTGTGTCTACCCCAGCACTTAGAACAGTGCTCTGCACATAGTAAGCGCTTAACAAATGCCAACATTATTATATTATTATATATAGCTTTAAATTAAGGTTAGGGCTGAGCTAAGGTTAAGGTTGTGGATTAGCACTGGGGTTAGGATTAGGGCTAGGGCTTTGGTTAAGGTTAGCAGTAGTGCTAGGGCTAGTGTTTTATGGTTAAGGCTATGACTAGAGTTAGGGTTTAAGTTAAGCTTAGGGTTAGGGTGAGGGTTAGGCCTGGTGCTAAGACTATGGTTAGTAGAAGGACTAGCGCTAAAGGCTGTGTTATGATTAGGTTTAGAGATAAGTTTAGGGTTGGAATTTGGCTTGCGAGAAGGGCAATAGTTAGGATTAGTTAGAATAGTTAAGATTAGCATTTGGCTAGGGCTAGAGGTATGGGTAGGGCGTATGTTAGGTCACGTTTTGGGCCTACCTTTAGGATTTGGGTTAGGGTTAAGTCTAGGGAACGTTTTAAGGTTAGTTTAGATTTGACTTGGCGTTAGGCTCGGCGTAAGGTTAGGATTAAGCCTAGGCCTAAGACTAGTTTTAGGACAAGGTGACGAGATAAGCTTTGGCCTATGGTGAGGTTTAGTAATATGGTTAGGGTTAGCAATTAAGCTAGGGTTTACGAAGAGAGTTAGCATTTGGTCTAGGTTTGGAACTGAAGTGAGGGTTAAGTTTAGAGGTAAAAGTAAGGTTACAATTAGGTAATTTTTGAGGTGTACTGTTTGTGTTAGGTGTAAAGCCAGGGCAATTAGCTAGCTAAGGTTGGGTTTAGGGCTGAAGTAAGGTTAGGCTTATGGATAAAATTGGGGTTAGGATTAAGGTTTGGGTTAGGGTTAAGGTTAAGGTTGTTTTATGGCTAGGTCTGGGCCCGGGTTATGGTTAAAGTTAAGGATAGTGATAGTGGTAGGCCTTGGCCCTATTGCTTGTGGTTTGGCGTTAGGGCTAAGCCCAAGTTTTAGTTTAAGAATAGGAGTAGAGCAGTAGTGTTTAAGGGTAGTGTTAGTTTTTTGGTTAAGGTTATGGTTAAGGCTATGGCTAGGTCTCGGCTAAGGTTAGAGTTTGGTTAAAGTTGGTTAAGTTTAGTTAGATAAGGTTAGTTTGGTGTAGTGTTTAGTCCTTAGGAAAAGCAGTTGGGATCACGCAAGAAGCAAGGCTAGGGTTAGTGTTAGGTCTAGATTTGGGCCTAGGGATAGAGACAGGTTTAGGATTAAGGTTAAGATTGGCACTAAGGTTAGGTTTAAGGCTGGAGATGGACTTAAAGTTAGTGCTTTGATTATTATTAAACTTAAGGCTGGACCTAAGGCTAGGGTGATGGTTAGGATTAAGACTGGCACTAGTGTTGGCCTTAAAATAAATTGTAGAGATAAATTGTTAGGGTTGAGGTTTGGATTATCTGAGGTTAAGTGTTACGGTTCAGGTTAGCAATTGGGCGAAGGCTAGGGAGAAGGTTAGCCTTAGGCCAATCTAAATTTGGTTAAGGTTAAGGTTAGCTTTAGGGGTTGGGATATAAGTAAGCTTATTGTTAGGGCTAGTACCAGGGCAAGGGCTTGGGTTCGAGATGGGGGTAGATTTAGCCTTAAGGTTGAGTTTAAGAATGAACTAGTATTATGATTATGGATATGATTGGGGTTAGGGTTGAAGTTGGGGTTAATGTTTACACTAGAGTTAGCAGTAGTGTTAGAACTAGTGTTAGTTTAGAGTTAGAGTTAGTGTAAAGGTTAGGCAGTACCTTTCAGATGGGGTTAAGGTTAGGGATTGGCTTATAGTAAGTTTTAGTGTTATGGTTTGGCTTTGCAGTTTGGCTTCAGCTAAGGCTAGAAGGAGGGTTAACTTTAGGTCTAGGTTTGAGCTTAAATTAAGGTCAAGGTGAGGGGAGAACTAGAGTTTGGGTTAGGGTTAGGAATATGGTTAAGCTTATTGTTAGTATTAGAGCTAGGGCTAGGGCATTGGCTCAAGTTAGAGGTATGGGTAGAATTAGCTTGAAAGTTCGAGTTTAGGCTGAGCTAAGATTCTGGTTACGGAGAGGATTAATTAGAGTTAGGGTTAAGGTTGGGGATACTGTTAGGACTAGAGGTAGAAGTAGTGTTAGAGCTAGTGTCAGTTTTATGGTTAAGGTTATGGATAAGGAAGGTCCAGGGTCAGGGTTAGGGTTAGGAGTAGTTTTAAGAGTAGGTCTAGTTAGAGTTAGGACTAAGCCTAAGGCTTGTTTTAGCATTGGGTGTAGAGATAGGGTGAGGTTTGAGGTTTAGCTTTATATGTTTTTGTGTTATGGTTAGGGTTAGCATTTGGGCTAAAGCTAGAGCTAGGGAGAGGGCTAGCGTTAGGTCTAGGCTTGGGTTTAACAAAAATTTAGGGTTCAGGTTAAGTTTAGGATTTGAGATAGCTTTAAGGTTAGGGCTAGTGCTAGGGGTAATTTTCAGGTTAGTGTTATGTTAGTTTGTAGTGGTCTTGTGGTTAAGCCAAAGGTTAAGGTTATGGTTAGGATTAGGGTTAGGCCTATGGCTTGTTTTGGGAACTAGATATAGAGCTAGGGCTAGAGTTGGGGTTTGGCTGATGGTAAAATTTAGTGTTAGAGTTTGCTGTTGGGCTAAAGTGATTAGTGAGATGGTTAGTGTTAGTTCTAGGTTTGGACCACGGGTTGGGGTTTAGGTTAAGATGAGAGCTAGAGTTAGGTTTAGGATTAAAGTTTGGATAGGCTTATTGATTTTACAACTAGGACCTGGGAAATGGGTAGTCTTAAGAGATAGGGGTAGAGTTAGCGTGAAGGTTGGGGTTAGGCCTGAGCTAGGATTAAGTAACCCTAATCGATAAGGATAAGATTGAGGTTAAGTATAGGGTTGGGGTTAGTTTTAAGGCTAGGTCTAGAAGTAGTGTTAGGGCTTTTGTTGGTTTTTTGGTTAAGGTTAAGGCTTAGAGCTAAGGCTAGGTTTAGGACTAGGGTTAAAGGTAGGGTAGGGTTAGGGATAGGCCTGGGGTTAAGGTTAGGTTTACAGTTAGGACTTAGCCTATGGCTTCTTTTAGGGATTAGATGTAATGCTCGGGTTAAGGTTGGGGTTTTTCTGATGGTAAGGTGTATGATTTACCAGCTGGGCTAGGGCTAAGGGGAAGGAGAAGGTTAGTGTTGTCAAGTTTGAAATTGTCTAGATAGAAGAATGTTGATACATGCAGAACACTAGACTTCTGCATGACTGCACTCAAAAGAATGATCTGTGCAATCATCTTCTATTTCTTTATTGCTATTTTACAAAGTATTGGACAATTGAACTTTCATTACTTTCCCATATAGCTTTACGTGCTAGAAGCATTTCAAGGTAAATAGGTTTTAGAGAACGGTGATAGCCTACAGACATTCAGCACATTTACGCCTATCAGGAATAATCCAGGATTTGAGATAATAAGAAGAGCTCATTTGGCAGATCATACCATAAAGGGTTTCAACGCAAGTGATTGAGAAAAAAACTCTCGTCTTTTACCTCTTTCTTAACAAGTGGTACAAGCAGAAGACTAGACTTCTGCAGGTTGAGGATCAGTGTAGATATCTTGTACACTGTAGGAAGAACAGCTGAACATTTGAAACTTCAAAAAGACCCCATTTGGCATTATTGATTCAGAGAGGTAGCCAGAAAGTTGACGTTGGCAAAATGGAGAGAAACACATATTCGATTAACTGCTTTAAAAGAGAGGCAAAAGATGAATGGCTTATCCAGAAAACTAGACTGCTTTTGTTACTTTATTACTATTATTACGTAGAACTGAACAATTGAGGTTTCCATAAGACCTCATCAGGAATTTCGTGCCAGAGGAGTTTCACAGCAAGTAATTTCCACAAAATGAAGAGAAACAATCACTATTGTTACTTAGCCAGATGGAAGACGAATGGCACATTCTAGACATGGCTAAACTCCTGATGGGACGTGTACTTCAGGGCAAAGATCAGTGTATCTATCTTTTGTTACTTCTGTTACTTCATGGACTTGAACATTCGAAATTTCCAGAGCAGCCTATTTGGTCTACCTTATCAAGCAGTTATCAACGCACGTGCCTTGCCTAAACAGTGGTTACTGGTGTTTGGGCTCAAACAACAGGAACCAATAAAACTGAGACTAGAGAACCTGTAATTACTCACAGAGTGGTTGGGATCAGCTTCCAAGAGGCTCATGTTTATTTATAAGAAGTAGAAGTATATGTATTTTGAGGCAATAACCTAAACTACTCAACATAAAATCTTTGTACTTACGTGCGCTAATAGGGACCCAACATGTAGTAAAATAGAAAACCTGCAGCTTGTTAATGTCGAACTACCTACGGCATCAAGTATGCTCTCTTCGAGAAGACAATCACTTTGACGGTCAATGTGACAAAGTAGACAGAATTCACTTAGCGTGCCTAAGTCCTTAATCAGGACAGGAGAAAGATGGACATGTTGAAAACTTACATTCAGTGTAGCTATCTTCTGTTACTGTATTATGAAACTTTGGACATTTCAAGAACAGCCCGTAATGTCTTTTCGGACCAGAGAGGTTTCAAACTCCGTGTCCCCTGATGCAATGGAGGAAAACAAATTCGTTTTTACTCATTGAATTAATGTCTGTTTTGAACTAAACTTTTAAAACTTCACAGAGTCAATTTAGCCTATAAAGTGAGACTTCATTTGTTACTTTAGAGTGGTAACTGGTGTTTCTACTCTAACCCTACACAGCTCTGTGAGGACAGTACAGGAAAAGTAGTGAAGATCATGAAAGTGGAGACAGAGTGGTTGGGATGTTTAGAGATAAAAGCTTTATATGGCCCAGCACAAACTTTTTGTTTTTGTCCGCGTTTCTACATTAGGAATAGAATAAATAAGAAAACCTAGAGTTGCGGAGTCAAAAAGATAGTTAAGTGTTTTCCCTTTGCAAAGGCAGCCCATTGTTCTCAAGGAACCAAAACAAAAGCTCACTTCAGAGGTTAGAAGGAAAATGGCACGTGCACAACACTGGACTCCTGAGAAGCTACACACTGCAGTGCAAGGATCCATGCAGATATCTTCTGTGTCTTCTTTTAACATTGTACTGGGAACTGAACATGTGAAATTTCAAGAAGAGTTCATTTCACCAAGCGTGTTAAACAGGTTTCAACGCAACCTGTATATACTGAAGAGGGATGTTTGAACTCAAATGTCATTCCGCATTACAAGTACAGTGATAGAGATCATGTTTATCCCAACAGAGGGATAAGCGCCTTAGAAAGTGACAACCTTTTAAAGATAGTGGCCTAAATTGCTCAGCACACAATCCTTTCACCTTTCGCGGCTTTTATATCCTAAGCTAGACCACAATAAGGATATAAATAAGGCTCTTCGTAAAGTACAATACAAATAATAATGAGAAACAATCTTTGCTCACGGCGAATTCACTGTCCAGAAGACAAGTTCACAGTATTTGGACTCAGACCTCATGTAACACAAGCAGCAGAGTATTGGAGAACTTTTAAGTCGATACACACTGAACGTGGAAAACTTCTTAGAACTTATTATAGTTGTTTATAGATAATAGCCAAACACTCCAGCCTTACAGGTGGGATCTTATTTACCAAAAAAACCCAAAACACTAGTTACTGGAGTAAGCTTCTTGGATGATAATCTCCCCTTTTTGAGGAAAAAGCTTAAACTTTTGGTTGTTATTTGTACTGTCATATACCAACGTAAAGTAAGAGAAAAAGCCTTCAGTTAAGGAGTGGGCAAACTTTATGCTGCTAAATGTACTTGCTGTGAAGACAGTCCATTTCACTGAATGAATGCAGACATTCTCTCAGTTTGCTTCCTTAGCAGTATGAAAGCAACATGAAGAAGCCTGAGCCCTGGATAGACTGTAAGTTTCAGTACAAAGATCTGTGTTGATAGCTTCTCTTACTGTATTAATGTTCTATGTAGAACTGAACATTTGAAATTTCTCTAACAGCTTATTTGTCAGGTACGGCAAAATGGGTTTGAACACAAGTAACTTGCTAGTTACACTGGTAACTACATTACAACTGGTAATTACATTCAAAACACCATGCATTGAAATGAGCATAACGTAGTAGTCAGAGTATTTGGGATAAGCTTCCTAGTATGCATCTTAGCTCTTTAGCGATCAGGGCCAAAACTGCTCAACATAACATTCCAATTTCTAGTTTGTGTGCTAACGTCTTATAGTGTAGTAACAATTAAAACATTAAACGTGGTAGTCATGAATTTTAATTCATCGTCGTGTGTGTTCTCGGCCATGACAGTTTAAGAAGACAGAATGCACTAGACTCTGGATTGACTGCACACTGCAGGGAAACGATCTACCTTCTGTTATTCTTTTACTAATGTCTATGGAATTGATTATTTGAAATTTCAAGAAGTGTTCCTTTTGCTATTCTTACCAAGTGTTTAATTAGTGAATGGTGACTAACGTTTAGTGGCCAATGCCTTGCTACAGTATAAACAGAGAACTAAAAACGCTTAAATGGACTCTGAGTAATAATAAGCTTCCGACAAAGTAATTTAGATATTTTTGGATTACGGTATCAGCTGCTCAAAATGTACAGCTCTGCTACTATGTTCTGTCATATATATGACAAAGCAGAGTAAAAGACACTTTTCGTTTAAGTAGTGAAGAAGCGATACTGAGCGGAAAGAGCACGGAATTGCGATCAGAAGTCATGAGTTCTATACTTGGCTCCGGCAAATATTTGTTGTGAGTCACTGGGCAACTTATTAAACTCTTCAGTATTTCAGTAACTGCATCTGTAATAAACGGTTCCATTTTACATTCCAAAGTAGAGGTAAGATGGGGCTGGGCTTCGGGAATTAGACGAGATCAAAGGCTAGTGAAAAGGTTAGCATAAGAGGAGGGAACTGTTTGGGTTGCGTTTTAGTAAGGGGAGTCAGGAAAGAGCAAAATGGCAGAGTGTTTTAAGGTCAATGTTGGGGAGGTTTGGTTTAAGGCGGAGAGGGACGAGCAACCACTGTTTTTTGAAGAGTGGTGTCATATGCCTTGATAGTTTTTGTAGGAACATGGTCTGGCCAGCATTAACTGGAGTCGGGAGACACAGGAAGTTCAGAGGTCAGCAAAGAAGCCCTATGGAGTAAGAAAAGCAGGATAAGATAAATGCTTGGATTTAACATGGTAGCAGTTTGCATAGAAAAGAAAGGGAAGATTTTACACAATGTGATGCAGATGGGATGGATTGAACATGTGGATTGAATGTGAGAAAGGAACCAAACACAAAGATTACAGGCTTGTGAGCCAGGAAGGATGGTGTGGCCATCTACGATGATGAGAGTTTCATGGAGAGAACTGGGTTTGGGTTAAAGAAGATAAGGACTTCTGTTTCGGACATGTTAACCTTGAGGTGATGGGAGAGCATCCAGGTCACCATGTCTTGAAGGCAGGAAGAAATGCAAAACTGCAGCAAGGGCGAGAGAACAGTGCTGGATATGTAGATTTGGGTATTATCTACATAGAGGTGGTAGTTGTAACTAGTGTTGTGTCTAGGGTTAAAGATAAAGACTAAGGTTCTGTTTAAGATTCGTTCTAAAGTTTGGATTATAGGTAGGGTTAAGTCAAGTGTTAAAGATCTGTTAAGAATTGTCATTTGGTTTCAAGCTACTCGAGGCTTGGGCTCGAGAGTTAGCTCGAAGGTTAAGATTAAGGTTAGAGCTGAATTAGGGGTTGTGTTTAGAGATATGGTTAAGTTACTTGCAAGCTGAATGTCTCGTCTTGGAGATAAAGTTGGTGCTTGGATTAGGTGAAGTTTAATAATATGCTTAAGCTAATTACTAAAGCTAGTTCTAAGGCTAAAATTGGTTCTTGGTTAAGTATAGGGCTAACTAATGCTCCAGACTCGGCCTGTACTTAGTTTTGGGGTTAGGCTAGAATTAGCATTAGGGTTAGGGTGAATGGGTTAATGGATGTGCCTAAGGTTTAGATTCTCTATAAGGGTATAGCTAAGCTTAGAGCTAGGAATAGATGTAGAGATAAGGTTGGGATTAGGGTTTAGGTTCTGGTGAGGTTCCAGGATGGTTGTAATAGTTAACTGCAGACTGAAGGCTAAGGGTAGGGATAAGGTACAGCTAAGGTTAAGGCTAGGCTTTAGAGCCTGGCCACGTTTAGTTATAAGGATAGGGTTTGAGGTAGGGTTAGGGATTGGCCTAAGGTTAGGTCTCCGGGTAGAGTTTGGTCTTTGGTGTATTGGTGAGTTTACGGGTTAACACTAGGGCTGGTAATAAGATGAGGTCTTGTAGTAAGTATAGGTTTAACATTAAAGTTGCTATTGGAGCTTCTATTAGAGTTAAAGCGTATGAGAAAAGGGACAGAATCACACATTTACACAACTTGCATACTTAGCAAGAGAGAAGAAATACGGTCTACGCAAGTAACTCGATTCCAGAAGGGCTGTACACTGCAAAGCAAGGATCTGTGTAGAGATCTCTTCTCTTATAGCTACTTTCTATATGGAACTGAACACTTGGAATTTCAAGAAGGGACCCTTTGGCATTTCGTGGTAAAGGAGTTTCAACGCAAGTGACTTGCTGGAGAATAATGACTGGAGTTTTGACTCAAACAGCATGGCATTCCATAAGGAGAGTATAGAGAACATGTAAGTCCACACGTACTGATTAATAATAACCTTACTAGAACCTCAGTACACATGTTTTGAGATAAAGGCTTAAACTATTCAACACAACATCTTTTTTTTAAAAAAAAAAACAACTGATGCACCCTTTTTGATCCCACCACAGTAAAATAAAAATAAAATAAAAATCCACGAGCCTGGTAGTGAAAAGATTCTTACGACTTCAATTGTGCTTCTCTATAAAGCCAATCAAATGTGACAAAATTCACCCATTCTCTAAAATAGCTACAAAGCAGGATTGGAGAAAAATGGTAGATCCACCAGAATAGATTCAAAATCGATGTACACTGTGAGGCAACAGTCAATGGAGATAGCTTCTGGTACTATTTTACTTGGAAATGAACACGTTCTCTCACAACATTTGTACCGAACAAGAGAGAAGAAAAATGGCAACATGCCGAGCCTGCTCCCATCCCCCCCACCATGGTTGTACCTTATAAGGTTGGAAGCACTCAACATAACTTCCAGTTAGAGCCGATAACTTCTGCTGCTGAAAAATAGCAAGGCATAGTGGAAAAAAGAACATCATGGATTCTATTCCTTCCTCTGTTACTTGTCTGCTGTAGGACTTTGATCAGGACACTTATCTTCTCTGTGCCTCCGTTACCTCACCCTGTAAAGTGAGGATTAAGACTGTGAGCCTCACAGGAGAGAGCTTGATAACTTTGTATTTACTCCAGTGTTTAGAACGGGGCTTGACACATAGTAAGTGCTTAACAAATACCGTCATCATGATTATTATTATAACTTTCAGTTGAATTTTAAAGAGGAGGCCATTTGGCATTTCATGCCAGAAGAAGGTCAACGCAATTTACTTTTACAGAATAGAAAGAAACACAATTCCTTCAACTTCCTTAATAGGGTAGAAGAAAAATGGCACTAGCAAAAAGCTAGACGCTTGATGGAGGGCGAAGATCAGTGTAGATCTCATCTGTTACTACATTACTGTAGTACATGGAACTGAGAATATGAAATTTCAAGAAGAGTGCAATATAACATATGTGTGTCAAAGCTTTGATAAGATCGAGAGAAACTCATTCTATCAACTTTCTTGTATACCTTGCCTACTTAGAAAGCTGGAAGAAAAAATGGCGCATGTAAGACTATTAGACTCGTGATGCAGTGTAAGGATCTGTGTAAGCATCTTCCTTTTCTCTATCATTATTTTACATGGAAGTAGAGATTTTGAAATTTCATTTAGCATTTTCTCCCGGGAGTCAGGGATTCAACACAAATGACTTCTTAACAGTGGAGAAGATACAGTCGCTCTTAATTAGCAGGTTAGAAGAAAAACAAGTGATGCGGAGGACCAAGGCTCCATATGTGCTGAAAACCTCAAGGCAAAAATTCGTATAACTTTATTCTGTTATGGTATTGCTTTTCCACATAGAACTGAACATCTGTGCTTTCCAGAAGACTTCATTAAGCATTTCATGTCATAAGGCTTTCAACGCAAGTGGCTTTGATAAGATTGAGAGTATTACACCTTTTTAAAACCAACTGGCTTATTTAGTAGGTTAAAAGAAAATTGGTACACGCTAAAGGCTAGACTCCCGATTGACTGTATTCTACAATGCAAGGATCAGTGTCGGCATCTTCTCTGTGTACATTATTGTATTTTCCCATGAACTGAACTTTGGAAATTTCATGAAGTTCTCATTTAGTATTGTGAGGTAGAGGGGTTTCAACACAGGTGAGTTTTAGACAATGGAGAAAACACACATTCTCTTCTGTGAAGAATATTACTGTTACACATGAAACTGAATATTTACAATTTGAAGAAGAGTTGATTTGGCATTTTGTGCAATACGGATTTCAACGCAACGCTCTTCGACAGGAACATGCGTAACCTCATCATTCTGAACTTAGTAAGCCAGTTAAAGAAATCCACTTAGGAGTAGAGAAGCAAAATAACACTTGCAAAGCTTTAGTCTCTTGGGCTGTGTGCTGTAGCAGAAGTGTCAATGTAGACGTTTTTTCTTTCTATATAAACTATCTGTATTACGACTAAACATCTGAAATCTCATAAAGCTCCCAGTGAACTTTTTGTGCCTACAGGATTTCATTGCAAGGGACTTTAACAGACTGGAGAAAACACGCACCCAGTGAACATATTCATCCTTTCTTAGAAGGGGAGAAGAAAAATGACTGCTGCTAAGTTTCAGCTCCTGTTGCGCCAAACTCTGCGAAGCAAGGATCAGTGCAGCTATCCCACCAGAGTAAAATAAAAATAAAAAAAAAAATCCATGAGCCTGGTAGTGAAAAGATTCGGCTATTGTATTGTTGTAAATACTGACCTTTCAAAATGTGAGGAACAGAGCGTATGGCATTTCGTGCCATAGGGTTTCAAGGTAAATGGCTTTTGTAGGAGGAAGAGAAATGGACATTCAATCGGCTTTCGTATTCTACTTGCTTCCGAAAAACATAAAACACAAAGGCACATGCACAAGACTATTCTCCTGGAGCACTGTAAGTTAAAGTGCCAAGATCATTGTAACCTTCTTCTGTTTTTGTATTAATGTTTAACATACTGATAATGTTGGTATTTGTTAAGTACTTACTATGTGCAGAACACTGTTCTAAGTGCTGGGGGAGATACAGGGTCATCAGCCTGTCCCACGTGAGGCTCACAGTTAATCTCCATTTTACAGAATGAGGTAACTGAGGCACAGAGAAGTTAAGGCACAGTCACCCAGCTGACAAGTGGTAGAGCTGGGATTCTAACTCATGACATCTGACTCCCAAGCCTAGGCTCTTTCCACTAAGCCACGCTGCATCGACATGGAACTGAAAGTTGAAGTTTCATCTAACTCTTCTATAACATTTTGTGCCAAACGGATTTGAACGCTAATTATTTCATATAATACATTCAATTAGTGTTTTAGTTTAATAGGATTTAGCAGGATAGGAGAAAAATGCATCATGCGGAATATCCTATTCCTGGTGGGCTGTATAATAGAGTTGCAGAATCGTTGTAGGTATCTTGTTTTTATATGAAATATTTTATGAGCAATTGAAGGTTCAAGAAGCTCTCAGATCACATTTTGTACCTGTGGGATTTCTACGTAAAATCTTCAACACAATGGGAAAAACGTGTATATTCATTAAACACATTCAATCTTATTTAGCAGGCTAAGAGAAAAAAGACTCATGCAAGAAGACTCCCCTCCTTATGTGCTGAAGAATGCTGAACAAGGATCAGTGTGAATGTCTTCTGTGCCTGAATTATTGTTGGCCATTGAATGAATATTTGCAATTTACGGAAGAGTTCTTATCACATTTTGAGCCATGCAAGTTTTTTACACAAGCGGTTTAAGTACTACGATTGAGGGGAAAAACAGAATACGCAAAAGCTTCTGGTTCCACATATGGCCTCCCTGCCTTTGCCTTGAAGGCCCGGCCCCGACCTTTTCACCTTACAGTTTGACCTCTCCAAGAGTTTCATAGTGGTTCCATTAAAATAGTTGATGCAAAACACGATATTCCAGGTATGTTGTATATTACAGTTTGAAGATCACCTTCTGTATGAATTTGTGTGTTTATTTTATATGAACTAATTTACAGGGAGGTGAAGTGCTAAAGTTTCATAAAGCTCTCAGATCTCATTTCTTGCCAGTGGGGTTTCTAAAACATATTCATGCCTACTTTGTAGGTTAGGAGAAAGATGACTTGTGTAAAAGACTACAATTTTTTTTGCTGAATACTGCTAGACAAGGATAATGTAGATATCTTCAGTACTTGTAGTACTGACTACATGGAACTGCTTATTCCATTCATCATTCAATTGTATTTTTTGAGCCCGTATTGTGTTCTAAGCGCTTAGAATATACAATTCGGTTACAGATAGAGACTATCACTGCACAAACACAGGCTCACAGTCTAAAAGAGGGAGACAGACAGCAAAACAAAAGAAGTAGTCAGGGAATTTCTGATATTTGCAATATTGCAATTTCCAGAAGAGTTCTTACAGCATTTCGTGCCATACGGATTTCAACATAAGCAGCTTTATTATTAAGAATGAGAGAAGCTCACGTGAATTAAGTTTTTATTTTGTTTTATTTAACAAAATGACAAATATAAAACACTACTGTCCTGACGGACTGCATACTACAGAACATGCTAGAGTGTAGGCGTCTTCTAGATGAACATGGAGCTTGAGCAGTTGATGTTTCTTAAAGCTCTCAGATCTTCTTTCCTGCTACTGAGTTATCAATGTCCAGAACAAACGTGTATTCTTTCAAAACATTCTCATTTAAGAGGCTGGAAGTAAAAGATTACTTTCCCTTTGTGCTGTTGGACAAAGGTATTGTAGGACTGTTAACTCAAAAAATTCTGTATTGTGTATTTCTCTCATTCTCAATAATGAAGAAGCTTTGTTGAAACCCGCATGGCACGAAATGTTATAAGAACCCTCCTGGAAGTTGCAAATATTCAGGTCACTGTATAAGAGTAATACAAGGCAAGTGTATCAATGTAGATATCTGCTTTACCTGTATTACTCTTATACAGTGACCTGAATATTTGCAACTTCCAGGAGGGTTCTTATAACATTTCGTGCCATGCGGGTTTCAACAAAGCTTCTTCATTATTGAGAATGAGAGAAATACACAATACAGAATTTTTTGAGTTAACAGTCCTATTTAAGAAGATGGAAGAAAAACAGTATATTTCAAACACTAGACTATTGATGGACTGCTTATATTCAGTGTGAGAATGCTTTCAGGCTTCTTCTGTTTCTGCACGATTTTGAATAGGAAGAACACTTGAAGATTATTGAGGGTTACAATGAGCATTTCGTGCCAGAAGGATATCAATGCAACCGACTTTTCCAGACTAGAGAAAACGTAGTTTTTACCTGAACACTGCTGAGCATTTATCAGTGTTGTTGTTGCAAACGAAACTGATCATTTACAATTGAAAGACGAGTTATTTGGGCATTTCGTGCTTTGCAGGTTTCAAGACCAGTGACTTTCACAGAATTGAGAGGACTTGTATTCATTCAACACCTACTTGGCAAGAAAAATGATTCATATGCTACACTGCTTTTGTGCTGAACACTGAGGGATAAAGATCAGTGTAAATAGCTTCCATACTTGTATTGTCTGGTTGCTTTTTCCAGATTTCTTAGGCTATTTCGTACCATGCGGGTTTCAACCGTAACAAGCTTTAGTAGTAAGATTGAGAGAAACACCCACCAAGTAAATTTTTAGTTAACTTGCCTAATTAGCAAGGTTCTCAGCTATGCTTTCCTGCCAGTTGGGATATCAACATGTGTGTAAAGTTTTGAACACAGTGGAAAACAATACGTATCAATTCAACATATTCTCACTTAACAGCTAGAAGGAAAATGACACATGTAGAAGATGACATTCTTTTTGTGCTGAGCACTGCTGGACAAGGATGGTGTAGAAACTTTCTGTAAATAGAACTGAATATCTAGAATTTCCAGAAAAGTCTTTATAGCATTTTATGTTGTGCTAGTTTCAATGCAAGCGTCCTGAAGCTTGAGGGAAAAACACAACACTGAATTTTTTAGTTCTCTTGCTTACGTAGCAAGATAGAAGAAAGATAACTCATTTCGAAATCTAGAATACTGACGGACTGCTAACTACAGTGCAAGGATCATTGTGGCAATCTCTGTTGATGTATGCACTATATTGCCAGGAGAGAACATTTGAAGTTAATGAAGGCTGCAAAGCACATTTTTGTGCCAGAAGGATACCAATGCAGGAGACCTTTCCAGAATAGAGAAAATGTAGTTTTCAGCATATATTCTTTTTCTGAACAAGCTATAAGATAAATGAATCATGGGAGCACTAGGCTCCTCCTGTGCCTTATCTGAATCCTTTGAAGGATATTTATCATTGTTGCTGTTGCATATGAAATGGAAGATTTTCAATGGAGAGAAGAGTTATTTTTACCATTTCATGCTATACAGGCTTGAATGCAACTGGCTTTATGATCCAGAATGAGAGAAACACACATAAATGAATTTTTTTTTTTTAGTTAACTTGCTACCTACTAACAAACAAGAAAGAAGGCAAATGCAAAACACTAGATTAGTGTTGCACTGTATATTACGAGAGAGAATGTAGACATCTTCTGCTCCTGTATGAATTATTTTACAGGAAACAGAGCACTTATGGTTTAACGAAAGTGCTTAAGAACAAATGGGACCCCAAGCGTTCCAAAGCAGGTGACCTTTTCAGAATGAAGGAAATGCACAATTTGTGAGCACATTCTCACTTCCTTAAGAGGTTAAGAAAAAAAATGAATCGAGAAAACGTGGCTCCTTTTGTGCCGAACACTGCGAACATAAGGTTGATCTCTTGTGTGACTCTTTTGTTCTAGTACATGAATTGGAATATATGTAATTTCAAAGAGAGATCAAATAGAATTTCAGTGCATAAAGGATTTAACTCAACTTTCTTAAGTTGCCCGCTTAGCAGAAGAGCAGAAAAATAGTTCAAGCAGAATGACATATTCAGAGTACTGCAACACGCTTTTTGTGCAGAACACTACGGGACAAAGATCTGTATAGATAGCTTTTGTGTCTGTAATGGTTTATAAATGGACCTGAACGTTTGCAATGTCCAGAAGATTTCTTAAAGCATTTAGTGCCGTACGGGTTTCAGTGCAGACAGCTTTATTGTAAAGATTGGGAAAAAACAGATTAATAAATATTTTGGTTACTTAGCAAGATAGAAATAAAATGACAAATACCAAATATTTGAGTGCTGATAGTTGCATCCTACAGAACATACAAGACTGTAAGCATCTTTTCTATCAAATATTGTACATGGAGGCGAGTATTTACGTTTCATGAAGCTCTCAGATCTCCTTTTCTGCCTATGGCAGATCAACACAATGAATGTGAGTTCAGCACAATGGAATTAAAAATGCGTATTACTGCTACACATTTTCACTTAGTAGGCTAAAAGAAACATGATTCTTGCAGAGTACTAAACTCCTTTTGTGTTAAACATTGCTGCTGGACAAGTATCAATGTAGATATCTTCTGTGTCAGGATTACTGTTGTACAAGGAACTGAATATTTGTAATTTCCAGAAAAATTCTTATAGCATACCATGTTATGCGAGTTTCAGAGCAAGCAGCTTCATTATTAAGATTGAGAGAAACATACAATAATTGATTTTGCAGATAGAAGACAAATGGCACATGTAGAACACTAGACTACAGAACATAGTAGAATGAAGGCTTCTTCTGTTTCGTATGAGCTTTTTTACATGAAACAGAACGTTTAAAATTTATTGACAGTTCTTAAAAGCACTTGGTTCCATGGGAGTTTCATCGCAAGTGACGTTTTCACCATGGAGGAAACGCACAATCTAAAATGCTTAGCATGCTAAAAGAAAAATGACTCATGAGAAGAACTAAGTTCTTTTTGGGTTCGACTAAATTGTTGTTGTACATAGCCCTGAACATAGATAATTTCAAAAAGAAGTGAAAGAGACAAAACCCAAAGAGCTGATTTGGGTTTTATTTTGTGCATGTGTTGTTGTGTTTTAATGTTTCATTGTTCCTAATGCGTCTGTCTCTAGTCTTTCTCAGAGCTGGAGAAAGAGGCATAGAAGATTGCAGATAACCTAGTTTTTTTGAAGGTTTTGGGGGGGCAAACAACTGTTTATATGTCTGAGCCAACAAGACAGACTGGTTCTCCCCTTCTCCCCAACACCCACCCCCTGCTTCCTCCAAAACACAGGACTCACTGCAGAGCTCTTCTCTGAGTAGGAGGCAGTATAGTTTGCATTTAATGCAAGCAAAATGTCACTGCATCTTCTCCATCAGTCCTGACTGAAACACATCTGAAGTTGTGGAATATGACCTTAAGAGACACACGTGGATTAGTGAGGGGCTAGGTTCCTTCACCCTGCCCTTCACCCTGCTTTCTGCTTCTGTGGCTAAACCCTTCAGTCTTCCACAGATTCTACTGTCTTATAGCTGGAGAAGGAGGAGTAGGAGATTGCAGATGACATAGGTTTCTTTGGCAGACAACATTTTCCCTCTCCTCTACCAAACTTTAAACATATCATCTGGAGAGGTGAAGCAGATAGGCAGACCACCTCACTAAGATGACTGTAACAATCTGCCCTTATTGATTTATTTACTTATTTCAATTACTGTCTAAGAGAAAAGGCTTAAGAGAAAAATGAGCTCGTTGTAGGGAGGGAATGTGTCTGTCTGTTTTTACACTGTACTTTCGCAAGCGTTTAGTACAGTGCCCTGAACACAGTAAGAGATCAATAAATAAGACTGCATGAAGAGGAAGCCAGTGTCAGACACAGAAAAGTCCCTTCTCCAGTCCAGTCAGTATGTATTGAGAGCTTACTGTGTTCAGAACACTGTACTGGGACACTGGGAGAGGACACTCCAATAATAAAAGACACATTCTTTGCACACGAGTTTACAGTCTAGAGGGGTCACAAACATTGATATAAATCAATAAATTACAGATATGTGCATGAGTATGGTGGACCTGGGAGGTGGGAGGAATAAAGGGAGCAAATCAGGGAATCCCAGAAGACAGTGGGAGAAGAGGAAAAGAGGGTTTTGTTAGGGAAGTCCTCTTGAAAGAGATGTGCCTTCAGTAAGACTTAGAGGGCGGGGCGGGGGGGGGCGGGGAGCGGGTAGAGTCACTGTCTGTCAGATTGGACAAGGGAGGTCATTCCAGGCCAGAGGAAGGATGAGAGCAGCAAAATGAGAAGGTTGGTTTTAGAGAGGTGAATTCCGTGGCCTGGAGTGTAGTAAGAGAGTAGTGAGGTGAGGTAGGAAGGAGCAGGGTGATTGAGTGCTTTAAAGCCCATGGTGAAGACTTTCTGTTTGATGCAGAGGTTTTTGGAGGAGTGGGGAAATATGGCCTGAACGTTTCTGTAGAAAAATGATCCGGGTAGCAGAGTGAAGTATAGAAGGGAGTAAGGAGAGACAAGAGGACAGAGGATGTTTGGACAGGGTTGTGGGTGCCAGGAGGTTTGACCCGTCTATAGAACTAAAGGCCCCAGGGCTGTTCAGTCCCACAGTCACTTCAGATAAACCCAGTTCCATGCACAGAGCCCGGCCCCTGTTTCTAGAGCAAACTTCCTTGCCAAGAGTAGTATCCCTTTCCTCACTGTTCTCCCCCTTAGAGTAAATCCCATTGTTCACACAAACAGACTCAGACATTACCTCCCATTTCACACGGCAGCAGAGCCTGTGGCTCCATCTGTCGGGCGGGCAGGGCGAGTCTGGGGATTGACCTCACTGGGCCCTCACTGCAGGGAAAGAGTCCTTTAGCAGGAAGATGCACCGAGTGGCCTTTTAGAGAGGAAGAGATGGTCGGATTTGTCCCTTGCTCACCCAGCCCTGAGCCGTGGTGCTTCCCCTGAGGTCTTGGAGCTAGCCCGACACGGAACTGGGGTATTCAGATGGGGAGGCCGACGGGAGTGGGGCAGCGCAGAAGCTTTTCAGGCCATTCTGGTTGACACACCCCTGGCATTGTGAGAACTGGCCCCGGAAGACATTCTTGGATGAGTGACTGTGGAGGCCCAAGTCTCATCATCCTGCCCTCCATCAACAGCTAAGAATCACATCTGTCAGAGACTCTGATCTCCAGGAGAACTGTTTGTCTGAAAGAAAGGGAGAGATAGTGAGTTGAAAACAATCTAGTTTTCATTAGAGGTTAGGTGCACATTCAGATAACTGCAGCTAAGCTGACTGCTTCACTCTGCTCTACTAACACGGACCCACCCCCTACTCCTCAGATTTCCAGTAGAGGTTCAAGTCACAGGGACTGCCGATTGAATCGAGCTATTCCTCATACAATACCTACCTCCTGCTCTCCCACCTGCACCTCTGGTGACTTGGTTTCAGGAGCCCACACAAAAGTCTGCATCTCAAATACAAATGGAGTGGAAACTAATCAACACCATGTCCTCCTGACATAGAAGCCCAGAAGCCACCACTGTCAATCACAAGCCTCCTTGTCGGACAAGGGTTCAGTTCTCTGTGGGGCTGAGGCTACACTTGGCGGCCTTGCAGACCGGATGGGGAACAGGGAAGTTGGACCATTCTACAGAATTAAGGGCCCTGAGTCCTCTCGGTCCCACAGTCAAGTCAGACAGTACCTGTGCCCTGCACAGAGCCCCATCCCTTGTGCTGGGTGTGGAAGCCCCTTCCTCACTATTCCCCCCTTTAAGCCAACTCTATCATACACACATTCAATAGTATTTATTGAGTTATTACTGTGTGCAAAGCACTGTTCTAAGTGTTGGGGAGATTACAATACTACAACAAGCACACATTCCCTCTCCACAATTAGTTCACAGTCACACACATACGCACACTCAGTAACCTTCTCCTTTGGAGGACTGTCATACCCATGGCTCCTTCTTGACAGCAGGGCATGTCTGAGCAGTGACCTCTGCACACATTAGAGAGATGGGCCTCAGGGCTGGAGAGATGCTTTGAGCAGTTTCTTCAGAAGGAGTATTAGTCAGTTAGATTCTCCTCTTGGCCATCTTGCCCTGAGCTGGGCGCTGCTTGGTGCTCGTGGCTGTAGGGCTTTGAGCAGACTGGACATGCCATGGGGGAGTGGGGAGGTGGGAAGGTCCTCAGGATTCGCTCAGGCCTCCTCTGGGGATGGGCACAAGAACCTTGGTCTCATAGGAGTAGGGTGGCACTGGAACTTTTTCTCCGGTCCCAGCCGATAGACATGTAGAGCTGTGGGGACTGGTCTTGAGGCACTCGCATTCGCAATCCTGAGGGTCTGATCGGGACCACAACTTTTGGAAGGAAAACTGGTGCTCAGAGCAAGGTGCGGGGGTGAGGGTGTGTGGGAAAAGCACAAGATAACCTTGTTTTGCCAAAACTTTTTTACCACTCTTCCCCCGCTGCCCAACATGTTTAGGGAGACACCCAGACAACTGCTGCTAATTTGACTGCCACTCTCTGCCCTACTAACACTTGCCCATCCCCTCCTCAGATTCCCAGACGGAGCTTGTTCTCCAGAGATTGGAGGTCCAGAACGACACACTATAAAGAATTCAGTTTCTATTAAAAAACTGGCTTTGTCCTCGCAGCTGCTGACTTGATCTCAGCTAGGAACCTACAAAATCCTATTTCTCAGTGAGAAATAGGTTGGACACATTGATTGACACACGGTCTTTCTCTTGACCTAGATCCCCAGAAGCTGCCACTGTCAGTCACAGAGGGGATCCTTCTCTGGGGGACTGTGGGCACATGGAGTTTTGACCCAGCTATAGTAGGGCCCTGGGTCTTCTCAGACCCACAGTCAAGTCAGACAGGACCAGTCCCCGGCAGCGAGCCCCGGCCCCTGTTCCCAAAACTGACCTCTATGCTAGTGGCAGCCCCCTCCTCACTATCCTTTCCCCCATCTAACAGTCTCTCACACATACAAGACCTTCTCTTTGCAGGGGAGGCAAGGCCTTCTCAATGGTGGGGCTAGTCTGGGAATTGACCTCCATGAACCCACACTTCAGTGAGACAGTCTTCCAGGCCGGGGAGATACACTGAACAGTGTCTGTGGACAGGGTAATAGTTGGACAGTCTAAGCTTGGTCATCTTGTGCACTGCTGGGGGATGAGAGGGGAGAAAGTGAAGGACTCATGACTCACCAACAGCTTCTGCAGTAATCCTCATATAGAGTTGTGGAACTGAGCTAGAGAAATGGCATGATTACTGATCTCAAGGTCCTGGGTCTCCCATCTTGCCCTCTGGAAAAAGCTGAGAACTGTGTTTGTTACCAGACATTTCAGTCTCGGGGCTGGGAGGAAGAAACCAACAGTAGCAGAGAAGGAAAGAGATGGGTTGGGGATTTTAGACAACCTAGTTTGGAGCAAACACTAGTTTCCCCATCCCCTAAAACACTGACCCTACTGCCAAGAGGGACTGTAGACAGACAGTTGTAGTAGCTGACTGCTGCAATGTCCTATTAAGACTTACCCAAGATCCCCTTCACCCCCAGATTCCCAATTCTGTTACACAGCAGACAAATGGAGGAGACAGGATTAGAACCTTCTGACTCCCAGGCCCATGCTCTATGCACTAGAGAGAGAGAAGGTGATGAAAACATACTGGTAATTATTGAGCATTTACTGTGTGCAAAGCATGGTAGGACATGCTGGGGGAGTACAATACTGAGTTATTAATACGGTATTTGTTAAATACTTACTGTGTGCCAAGCACTCTTCTAAGCACTAGGGGAGACGCGAGATAATCAGATTGACCCACGTGGGGCTCACATTTTTAATCCCTATTTTACAGATGAAGTAACTGAAACACAGAGAAGTTAAATGACTTGCCCAAGGTCACAGAGCAGACAAGTAGCGGAGTCAGAATTAGAACCCATGTCCTCTGACTCCCAAGCCCGCGCTCTCACCACTAGGCCATGTTGTCATGGGCAGGGAATGTGTCTGTCCTATTGAACTCTCCCAAGCGCTTAATACAGTGCTCTGCACCACACTCCATCAATCCAATCGATTGATTGAAGGTGCAGAACCACATGCTGAATAGAATTCAATTTCTACTCTAATACCTGCTTTCTGTCCTCCCAGCCCACACTCCTGATGACTTGAGCTGAGGCTGGAGTCTGCACAACTCTGTTTCTCAGAGAGAAAAAGGGTAGGGACACTGATAAATACCCCATCCTCCTGACATTGGATCCCACAAGCTTCTGCGTTGAGCCCAGACGGGTCCCTTCTCTGGGGACTGAAGCCGTGCAGTGACCCTGCAATCAGGACCAGGGAGGCTTGACCTGTCTTTAGAATTAAGGAGCCTGGGTCTTCTCCCATTCCTGCTCCTTTCACCCTTCTGCATTGTCAGTGCAGTGCTCTGCACTGACAGACAAGTCAGAGAAAGCTAGTTTCCATCACAGAGACCATGTTCCTGTTCTCCCATGAGTGGTAGCCCCTTCATATCACTCTTCTTCCCCCCATTATTCTCTCTCTCACACTCGCTCACACCCCCCGCCCCCTTTCTCTTTGGGCTAGCAATACAGCCCACTCGGTAATGATGAAAATTTGGGAGTTGACTCTGCCTACAGTGTAAGAGAGAGGATCCTCGAGGCCGAGGAGAAGCACTGAGCTGCAGCTGTTCTGGAGAGATACCCCTGACCCCTGGAACCAGACCCACCCTTGGGTCTGAGAGCAGCAGCCTGCCCCCTTGTGGCACTGATAAGAATTCTGGGTGGCTGCTTCTCTCTATCGCCCCCTATGGACAGCAGGCTCCCTGGTGGTACTAGGTATCCTTCAAGTGGAGCTGCACCTCTCTCTCGTCCCCTGGCGGCACCCATCATTATACTGGGAGGCTGCGCCTCTCTATCGCCGCCTGGTGGCAGGATAGATAGTATGGTACTGCAGTAGGCTTGTTCTGTGAAGCTGTGTGTGCTTCTCTATCACCCCCTCGTGGCATTAGGCGTCGGTCTGGGTAGCTGCGCCACTCTATCCCCCCCGGTGGCCTCCAGGGAGGAGAATTAACCTGCTTGCTCGCGGGGGGCCTAAGAACCACTTGGCAACCTGAGGGTCCTAACAATCTATTTTGTCCCACAGGGGTCCCAATTGCCCACGTGGGCTCCCAGTAGTCTCAATAACTCACTCGGGTGCCCAATATGCCATTTGGGGCCCTGGGGCCCCTGATAATGCATTTAGCCTCCCCGGGGCCCAAATAACCCATGTGAGCCTACAAGGACCCCAGTAAGGCACTTGAGCCTTGGGGGCCCCAATACGTCCTTTTAATGCCCAGTGGCCTCAATACTCCATTTGAGCCCCTAAGAGCTCCAATAATCCAGCCTCCCCACCACCACCACAGGTGGCATAACAACACACCTGGGTGCCTCAAGGGCCCCAGTGACTCACTTTGGCCCCTGTGGGCCCAAAAAACCCCTCCCCCTCCCCCCTCCCGCCCCCCGGTGAGGCATAATAAATCTCATGGGCCTCCAAGGGGTAAAATAGCCCACTTAAGCTTCCAGGGGATATAATTACCCAATGAAGCCCCCAGGGGTCCCAGTGACCCACTTGTGGCACCATGAGCTCCAGCAATCAATACTCGCCGTTGGTCTCTGGGCTTATCCATCATTTTTATTTTTATTCAACGCTCACTGTGTGCAGAGCACTGAACAAAGCACTAAAGAGAGTACAGCATAACAAGCTTCTAGACTGTAAGCCCGGTGTGGGCAGGAATTGTCTCTCTATTGCTGAATTGTACTTTCCAAGAGCTTGGTACAATGCTCTGCACATAGTAAGGATACAATCAATACAATCGAATGAATGAACAATCATGACACACTTTGCTTTCCCACAGTGAACTTAATGCTAGAGGGGGGAGGCAGACATTATAATAAATTAATAAAAAATAAATAACAGATATGTATAGGGTTTGGGTGAAAACATAAAAGAGTTCTGTTTTAGGCATATTGAGATGTGGCAGACTCCCGAGACGAGGGAAGCATCAGAGGCGAAGGAGATCCACGCTGCACCGTGAAGGTCCTCGTGGCCGTGGTGACTCTGAGCATTCTGCATCCAGTGGAACGGCCGGGGGGGCGCGGGGGGTCGGCCTTGACCTAATCAAGTCTTTGGGCACCTGACCACTCCTCTCAGCTCCCCTGTGAACAGGAGCAATAATTGGTCAAAAAGGATGATCGAAATGACAACCATGGTTTTAGGGTGGAGGGGCTACAGCCCTCTATCCTGGCTAGTCTGAACCAATGAAGTCAAGACAAGTCCTTCAGGAGACTGCAGTTGTGCCGGGAAAACAGATAGAGCTCATATTCTAGGACTTCTTACTACTGGTAATTTTAAGTGTCTAGGTGCTTTAAGGTTAAAGACCCAAGTCTTTAAACTATGAGACCACTGAAGTGAAGTGTGGGGGGGGGGGGGAATAAAGTAGAAAGATCAAAGATTTATCATGTGCTGCCTCCTGGAGAAAATGTCATCTCAGAAGATCCTTAAAAATGGAAGGCAATGCTCTGCCGCATGAGGAGGTCGGGAGCCAAAGGAAAAAAGGCTAAACATGAGGAGAGTGAGAGAACGTGAGTGTGTGAAAGAGAGAGAGAGAGGTCCAGTGTGTAGCTCACCTCAAGGGTGAAGTGTGTGGACTGAGTTGTAGGGGGAGAAGAGTGAATGAAGCCAGGTAGTGGGTATCTGTGAGACTACCTGAGGTCTAGGGGAGTGAACACAGTATGAGACTATAAGAGGATTCAACTTGGGGGGGGGGGTCACCCAATGGTAAGAAGAGGGAGGCAGAGGAAGTGTCAGAGGAAGGACCAAAAAGAGAGGCCAGAGGAGAAAGGCCAGCAGGGGGCTGTGTTGGGGAAATTGAGGGTATGTTGGGGAAATTGAGAGTACCTAGTGTTCATGGGTGAACACGGTGGTCCACAGCAAGAGAAGCAGCTGAGAAGTCGAGAAAGACAGGACAGAAGAGCATCCTGACAAATTTGGGGAGGAGTACGAGGAGGAGAAGGGAGGAAGCAGCATGGCCTAGTGGACAGAGCATGGACCTGGAAGTTAGAAGGACCTGGGTTCCAAACCCAATTCCTTCACTTGTCGACTGTGTGACCTTGGGCTAATCTGAGGCACACTTCTCTGTGCCTCAGTTGCCTCATCTATAAAATGGGGATTAAGACTATGAGGGAAAGGAACTGTCTCCAACCTGATCATCTTGTGTCTACTCCAGCGCATAGAATGGTGCTTTACACAGAGTAAGTGCTTAAATACCATCTTTATTGTTACTGTTATTAAAAGGAGGAGCAAGAGGCAGTGGAAGGGGAGCAGGAAGAGGGGGTACCTATAGTCTCAGAGTAGTTTGAGCTCCATTTTTGAGCCATTGAGGGGGTCCTCAAGTCCAAGATGAAGTATTGAGCAGCTTCTGTTTAGAAAGTACTAGCCGGTCAGATTTTCCCTCAAATCATCCCCCCAAGACGGGGGAGGGAGAGAGGGGGAAGAGAGATGGTAGGGGGGATTGGGGGGTGAGGGACCGGGTGACAGAGAGGAGGACCCCATCACACACAACACCTTCTTTGTGGGGGCAATGTGATGCACTGCTCTACGGCTCAGTAGTGGGGCAAATCTGAGAATTGATTTTCCTGTATCCACACTGCAAAAGGATGGTTCTCAAGTCCAGGATGCCGTGTTGAGCAGCCTCTGTTTAGAAAGTAATAGCGGGTCAGATTTTCATTCAAGTCATCCTACCAAGAGGTGGAGGAAGAGAGTCGGGGGCGAAAAGATGGCCTCATCTCTCACACTCTCACTCACTCATACACACACACACACACACACACACACACACACACACAGAGTCAGTCTTGACACTGACCTCCCACTCCCCTGGGAGCACGCCCTAGCAGAATTGGAAAGGTCCCTTATGTGGGAGCTAGAACTGTACAAGGCAGTTCCAATGAGAGGACTTTTCTCTATGATGCTCTACCCTACTTTTCAAACCGGAACCTTCTCCCCACCCGAGACCCCTTCCTACCTCTCATTCATTCATTCAATAGTATTTATTGAACGCTAACTATGTGCAGAGCCTTGTACTAAGCGCTAGGAATGTACAATTCAGCAACAGATAGAGACAATCCCTGCCTATTGACGGGCTTACAGTCTAATCGGGGGAGACAGACAGACAAAAACAATAGCAATAAATAGAATCAAGGGGATGTACATCTCATTAACAAAATAAATAGGGTAATAAAAATATATACAAATGAGCGGATGAGCACAGTGCTCAAGGGAGGGGAAGGGAGAGGGGGAAGAGCAGAGGGAAAGGGGGGAAAAGGGGGCTTAGCTGAGGGGAGGTGAAGGAGGGGGCAGAGAGGCAGCAGAGGGAGCAGAGGGGAAAGGGGAAGCTCAGTCTGGGAAGGCATCTTGGAGGAGGTGAGCTCTCAGTAGGGCTTTGAAGAGGAGAACAGAGTTAGTTTGGTGGAGGTGAGGAGGGAGGGCATTCCAAGATAGCGGGAGAACGTGGGCCAGGGGTCGACAGCGGGATAAGCAAGAATGGGGGACGGTGAGGAGGTGAGTGGCAGAGGAACGGAGCCTATGGGGTGGGCAGTAGAAAGAGAGAAGGGAGGAGAGGTAGGAGGGGGCAAGGTGTGATGGAGAGCCTTGAAGCCTAGAGTGAGAAGTTTTTGTTTTGTGCAGAGGTTGATAGGCAACCACTGGAGGTTTTTAAGAAAGGGAGTGACATTCCCAGAGCATTTCTGCAGGAAGATGAGCCGGGCAGCGCAATGAAGAATAGACTGAAGCGGAAGGGAGATCAGAGAGAAGGCTGACACAATAACCCAGTCGGGATATTAAGAGAGCCTGTACCAGTAAGATAGCCGTTTGGGTGGAGAGGAAAGGGCGGATCTTGGCAATATTATAAAGGTGAGACCGGCAGGTCTTGATGACGAATTGGATGTGTGGGGTGAATTGAGAGAGCCGAGTCAAGGATGACACCAAGGTTGTGGGCTTGAGAGACGGGAAGGATGGTCGTACCATCCACATTGATAGGGAAGTAAGGAAGAGGACAGGGCTTGGGAAGGAAGATAAGGAGCTCAGTTTTGGATATGTTGAGTTTTAGGTGGTGGGCAGACATCCAGGTAGAGACGTCTTGGAGGCAGGAGGAGATATGAGCCTAAAGGGACGGGGAGAGGACGGGGCAGAGATGTAGATTTGAGTGTCATCTGCATAGAGATGATAGTTGAAGCCGTGAGAGCGAATGAGTTCACCGAGGGAGAACAGAAGAGGGCCGAGAACTGACCCTTGAGGAACTCCTACAGTTAAGTGGTTGGGAGGGGGAGGAGGAGCCTGTGAAGGAGATCGAGAATGAAGGGGTAAAAAGATAAGAGCAGAACCGGGAGAGGACAGAGTCCATGAAGCCAAGGTGAGATAAGGTGTGAAGGAAAAGGGGATGGTCTACAAAGGCAGCTGAGAGGTCAAGGAGGATTAGGATAGAGTCGGAGCCATTGGATTTGGAAAGAAGGAGGTCATGGATGACCTTTGAGAGAGCAGTCTCAGTAGAGTGGAGGGGACGGAAGCCAGATTGGAGGGGGTCCAGGAGAGAATTGGAGTTAAGGAATTCTAGGCAGCGATTGTAGATGACTCGTTCTAGGAGCTTGGAAAGGAAGGGTAGTAGGGAGATAGGGCAATAACTGGAAGGGGAAGTGTAGTAGGGAGATAGGGCAATAACTGGAAGGGGAAGTGGGGTTGAGAGAGAGCCCACCGCAAATATCAGGCCCAAAGTGTCGGTATTCCTGAGTCCAGAGATACGCAGCACCTTTGAAACATTGGCCAATAGTCAGTTTCTAGTACACTGCCTGCATCTACAGGTGCCCAGCTTGTATGCTTGACTGTCAATGCAACTTATCTACTGTGCCTCACTGTGCCTCTTACCACTGAAAACCATCTCCCATTCCCTAACTGTAGGGGTCCCTCAAGGGTCGGTTCTTGGTCCCCTTCTGTTCTCCATCTATACTCACTCTCTTTGTGAACTCATTCGTTCCCATGGCTTCAACTATCATCTCTACGTGGATGATACCCAAATCTACATCTCCTCCCCAGTTCTCTGCCCCTCCCTCCAGGCTTGCTTCTCCTCCTGCCTTCAGGACATCTCCACCTGGATGTATGCCCACCACCTAAAACTCAACATGTCCAAGATTGAGCTCCTTATCTTCCCTGACTTTCCTGCCACTGTGGACAGCACTACCATCTTTCCCGTCTACCAAGCCCGCACCCTTGGTGTCATCTTTGACTCCGCTCCGCTCTCTCATTCACCCCACATATCCAATCCGTCACCAAAACCTGCCGGTCTCACCTTCACAACATCGCCAAGATCCACCCTTTCCTCTCCATCCAAACCGCTACCATGTTAGGACAATCGCTCCTCATATCCCGGCTGGACTACTGCAACAGCATCCTTGCTGAACTCCCAACCTCCTGTCTCTCCCTTCTTCAGTCTATACTTCACTCTGCTGCCCGGAAACGAATCTCCAGTGGTTGCCTATCAACCCCCATAACAAGGAAAAACTCCTCACTATTGGCTTCAAAGCTCTCCATCACCTTGCCCCCTCTGACCTCACCTCCTTTCTTTCCTTCTACATCCCAATCCGCGCACTCTGCTCCTCCGGTGCTAACTAACCTTCTCACTGTGCCTCATTCTCGCCTGTCCTGCCGTCAACCCCTGGCCCACGTCCTACCTCTGGCCTAGAATGACCTCCCTCCTCAAATCCGCCAAATAATCACACGTCCCCCCTTCAAAACCCTTTTGAAAGTTCACCTCCTCCAGGAGGCCTTCCCAGACTGAGCCCCCCTTTTCCTCTACTCCACCTCCCCTCCCCATTGCCCTGACCCCCTCCCTCTGCTCTACCCCACTCATTACCCCATAGCACTTGTATATATATATATATATATATATGCTTATAATTCTATTTTTATTAATGATGTGTATATATCTATAATTCTATTTATTTATCTTGATGCTATTGATGCCTGTTTACTTATTTTGATGTCTGTCTCCCCCCTTCTAGACAGGAGGCCTGTTGTGGGCAGGGACTTGTCTCTATTTTCTTTTGCCAAATTGCACTTTCCAAGTGCTTAATACAGTGTTCTGCACACAGTGAGTGCTCAGTAAATACGACTGAATGAATGAATGATTCTCCTACTAAAATCCCCATAACAATTTCTCAGCAGAGGATGAAGTAGACAGTGGCCACCCCTGCCTTATTCCTGACAAAACACCACCTAAATGGCTTCCCCAGAAGCCACTGTCAGACACAGAAGAGTCCCTTCTTTGGGGAATGAGGATGTGCAGGGGGACTCTCAAGGCAAGATTTTGACCTGTCGAGAGAATTAAGGGCCCTGGGTCTTCAGTCCCACCATCAAGTTAAAAAGAAACAGCGCCCTGCACATACACCCAAACCCCATTTCCAGGACCAGCTTCTGCCTCCACAGGGGCAACCACTGTTTTACACACCCACCCAGCTAGCCACCGCCCCCCACCAACATTCGTGAGCACGTGTGCATATGCACACGTGCACACACACACACACACACACACACCTCTTTAAAAAACTATTGAGGGCTTACTGTATGCAGAACACTTTACTGAGATCTTGGGAGGATACAATACAACTCGGTCAGTACATATAATTCCTGCCAATAAGTGCTTGTGCCTATCCCAGCTCTCAGTACAGTGCCGGGCACATGGAAAGCTCTTAAATACCATAAAAAAGGGGCCTGTACACAGTAAGCACTCAATAAATACTACTGATGTTTGATGAAGAAGCTTACAGTCCAGAAGAGCATCTTATAGGGCCCAAACTAAATCCCATCAACAACAAGTAAGGAGGGTATCCCCTTTTCAAAACACACTAATTTTGAAAATTTGACCTGACAGGTCAAAATCAGGTCAGAAGGACCTAGGTTCCAGGGAGTCAGAAGGACCTAGCAGATGAGGCAGACATTTCTTCGATTTCCATTCATTTCTTCCTCGTATTTAACGCCATTTGCCCTAGCAACAGCGAATAAATACTGCCTCTTCCTGTTGCAACGCTCCACAACTAGGAAGATCGGTTCTTCCAGAAAGCCAAATGGGACAGTGACAATGGGAATGGACTCAAAACAAGCCAGGAGGCTCCTCTGGTGGATGAAAATTGTCTTTCCCCCACCACCTCTCCCTGAGGAGATGCCCCCCTCTTTACATAACCCCTACATTCTCACCGACCTATGACTGATATGTACTTCCGTCAGTCAGTCAATCATATTTGTTGAGTCCTTACCGTGGGCAGAGCACTTTACTATGTGCTTGGAAGAGTGTAATACAACAATAAACAGACACATTCCCTGCCAACAACGAGCTTATTTTTGCCACTTCCTCAACGGGCTTTAGAGTGATGCAGGGCCCGAGCAGTCACTATCATTCTAAGAGTTCCAGTGTTCAGCCCGCCCCATGTCTATACGGGTCTTTTGCTGGCTGATACAGGTCTCTGAAGCAACCGGCTATTCCACTGGCCTTCCCAGTAGCCAACCACGGCCATGGACACTACACATCCACCAGCCCAAGGCCACATTCTTGAAATGATGGCTCATCGCCAAATAACGCCCGAGGACATCGACTTGGAGAAGCAGCGTGGCTCAGTGGAAAGAGCATGGGCTTTGGAGTCAGTGGTCATGGGTTCAAACCCCAGCTCTGCCACTTGTCAGCTGTGTGACTATGGGCAAGTCACTTAACTTCTCTGTGCCTCAGTTACCTCATCTGTAAAATGGGGATTAAGACTGTGAGCCCCACGTGGGACAACCTGATTCCCTTGTGTCTACCCCAGCGCTTAGAACAGTGTTCTGCACATAGTAAGCACTTAACAAATACCAACATTATTATATTATTGGCATGCACCGTGTCGAGTGCTGGGGTAGGATATTCCCACCGGGCACAGTCCCTGTTCCACGTGGGACTTACATACGGTCTACCAAAGGAGCAGATTTGGGACATCTTCAGTGAATTCCACGTTCCAGAAAGTTCAGAAGAGAGGGGCAGAACCGTGAAGGGGTTCACCCCCACCCTCAGCTAGCTGACACACCTGCTGAGGGTCAGGGCTCTTGTTCTGTTCCCTCCAACTCGATGTCTGGAGTGGAAGCAGCGTGGCCTAGAAGATAGAGCCCAGGCCTGGGAGTCAGAAGGACCTAGGTTCTAATCCCGGCTTGTCTGCTGTGTGACTTCGGGCTAGTCACTTCACTTCTCTGGGCCTCTGTTACTTCATATGTAAAATGGGGATTAAGACTGTGAGCCCTATGTGGGACAAGGACTTTGTCCATCCTGAATAGCTTGTATCTACCCCAGGGCTTAGTACAGTGCCTGGCACATGGTAATAGCTTAGCAAATGCCAAAAAAAGAAAAAGAAAGCGGTAAGTAGGTTTCACTCCCCTGAAATAAGCAGCTCCACCTCTGAAATCCAGGGGAGCAGGAAATGAACTACTGTTGGGACATTAGTTCCCAATAGTAGTAATAGTAATAGTAGGTTCCCCTCTGGAATGAAGTTCTTTAAGGGGAGGGAACATGTCTGTTGATTCTGTTATACTGTACTGTCCCAAGGGCTAGTACACTGCTCTGCAGCATATTAAATGCTGAATAAATTCATTTGACTGATTGACAGAGCGGCTGTTCCACGTCTACTAAGGGCTCTTGGGCAGTGCTCAAAAGACACCTGTCTGGAAGAGTACTCTTGGCTCTGGGTGTGATCAGGAGGGAGAACTCACTGGATGAGAGTGCAGGCAGGCCTGGCTTCACAGAGGTATTCATTCATAGAGAAGCAGCGTGGCTCAGTGGAAAGAGCACCGGCTTTGGAGTCAGAGGTCATGGGTTCAAATCCCGGCTCGGCCACTTGTCAGCTGTGTGACTTTGGGCAAGTCACTTAACTTCTCGGTGCCTCAGTTACCTCATCTGTAAAATGGGGATTAAGACTGTGAGCCCCACGTGGGACAACCTGATTCCCCTGTGTCTACCCCAGCGCTTAGAACAGTGCTCGGCACATAGTAAGCGCTTAACAAATACCAACATTATTATTATTCGTTCATTCAGCTGTAATTGAGCAGTTACTGTGTGCAGAGCACCGTACTATGCACTTGGGAAAGTACAATATAATAATAAACTGAGACATTCCCTACCCACAGAAAGCTTAGAGTCTAGACGGGAGGCAGACATTTATATAAATACATAACTTACAGCTATGGACATAAGTGCTGTGGGGCTGGGAGGAGGTGATGCATGAAGGGAGCAAGAAGGCAAAGCAGAAGGGAGAGGGTCTAGAGAAAAGGAGGGTTTAGTCGGGGAAGGCCAGTTGATGGAATGGTGGCAGGATCCTAAGCCAACTTCATTAGGGATGTGGCATTTAGACTCAATTTCCTTTTTTTTAATGGTATTTGTTAAGCACTCACTATGTGCCAGAAACTGTACTAAACGCTGTGGCAGATACAAGTTTATCAGATGTGACACAGTTCCCGTCCCACATGGGGCTCTCAGTCTTAATTGCTGTTTTAGAGAAGAGGTAACTAGAGCCCAGAGAAGTGAAGTGACTTGCTTCACTCATGTCACTCAGCAGACCAGAGGTGGAGCCAGGATGAGAACCCAGGTCCTTCTGAATTCCAGGCCTGTGCTCTACCTGCTAAACAAACACTGCTCTAGACGTGTCATGGAATGAGGCAGGGGTTTCTGCTATTTGAAACTAACATCACGTCCGATTTGTTTCCTCCTGGAGGAATCTACCATGTTAGTACACGAATGCCAGCATGGCTGCCCACCACATGAGGAAACACAAAGCAGTTTCACATGTCCAAAACGGAGCTCCTTATCTTCCCTCCCAAGCCCTGTCCTCTTCCTGACTTCCCTATCACTGTGGATGGTACGACCATCCTTCCCGTCTCTCAAGCCGCAACCTCGGTGTCATCTTTGATTCGGCTCTCTCATTCACCCCACACATCCAATCCGTCACCAAGACCTGCCATTCTCACCTTTATAATATTGCCAAGATCCGCCCTTTCCTCTAAACCCAATCGGCTATCTTACTGGTACAGGCTCTCATAATATCCCGGCTGGAGTAAGGTGTCAGCCTTCTCTCTGATCTCCCTTCCTCCTGTCTCTCCCCGCTCCAGTTTATTCTTCATTCCGCTGCCCGGATCATCTTCCTGCAGAAACGCTCTGGGCATGTCACTCCCCTTCTTAAAAACCTCCAGTGGTTGCCTATCAACCTCTGCACGAAACAAAAACTTCTCACTATAGGCTTCATACCTAACACCTTCCCCCCTCTTACTTCTCCTCCCTTCTCGCGTTCTACTGCCCACCCCGTAGACTCCACTCCTCTGCCGCCCACCTCCTCACTGTCGCGCGTTCTCGCTTATCCCACCGTCGACCCCTGGGCCACGTCCTCCCGCTGTCCTGGAATGCTCTACCCCCTCACCTCCGCCAAACTAATTCTCTTCTTCTCTTCAAAGCCCTACTGAGAGCTCACCTCCTCCAAGAGGCCTTCCCAGCCTGAGCTTCCCCTTTTCTCTCTGCTCCCTCTGCTGCCCCTCTCCCCCCCCTTCACCTCCCGTTAGCTAAGCCCCCTTTCCCCCCGCTTTCTCTCTGCTCCTCCCCCCCTTCCTTCCCTTCCCCTCAGCACTGTGCTCGTCTGGCTCATTCTTATATATTATTACCCTATTCATTCAGCGTGGCTCAGTGGAAAGAGCCTGGGCTTTGGAGTCAGAGGTCATGGGTTCGCCTCCCGGCTCTGCCACCTGTCAGCTGTGTGACCGTGGGCAAGTCACTTAACTTCTCTGTGCCTCAGTTCCCTCATCTGTAAAATGGGGATTAACTGTGGGCCTCGTGTGGGACAACCTGATTACCGTGTATCTACCCCAGTGCTTAGAACAGTGCTCTGCACGTAGTAAGCACTTAACAAATACCAACATTATTATTATTATTTTGTTAATGAGATGTACATCCCCTTGATTCTATTTATTGCTATTGTTTTTGTCTGTCTGTCTCCCCCGATTAGACTGTAAGCCCATCAGTGGGCAGGGACTGGCTCTATCTGTTGCCGATTTGTACATTCCAAGTGCTTAGTACAGTGCTCTGCACATAGTAAGCACTCAATAAAAACTATTGAATGAATATTTATTGAGCGCTGTGTACAGAGCACTGTACTTCCTAAGTGTTTGGGAGAGTACAATAGAGCTGGTGGACAGGTTTCCTGTCCACAACTTTCATTCGTGCATTCATTCATTTAATTATATTTATTGAGTGCTCACTCTGTGCAAAGCACTGGACTAAGCACTTGGGAGAGTACAATATAACACTAAACAGGCACGTTGCCTGCCCACAAGGAGCTTACAGTCCAGCTTCTAGCTAGAAGCCCCAAGCTGGAGAGATTTCCCCCCATTTTCACAGCAGCCTGGTTGCCCTGGCCAATTCCCACAGCCGTCTGGGGAGTACTGGTGACTGGGAAAGGGCACTGGGGGGAATGGGAGACCAGGCCCCATCCCCCAATCCCCCATGGGTCTACTAGGACCCTCTCCAGAAATGAAGCCTGCTGGGAAAAGAAGCTCTGAGGCCCAGTTCTGTTCCCCCGGGGCCCCGAGGTCCCAGTTCTGTCCACCCTGGAACTCAGAAAGCTGAGAATTCATCTGAGGGAGGCCATTCCTGTCAGAGATAGTGAAGAACCAGGCCACCTAGTGGAGAGAGTGCTGACCTGGGAGTCAGAAGACCTGGGTTCCAATCCCGCCTCTGCCACTTACCTGCTGTGTAAACTTGGGCTATGTGACATCCCCTCTGTGCTTCAGTTTCCTCATCTAGAGGATGGGGATTCAATACCTGTTTTCCCCTCTTTTTCATGGTATTTTCTAAGCACTTTATTATGTACCAGGGACTGTACTAAGCACTGGGATACATAAAATAATTAAGTTGGACCTAGTCCATGTCCCACAGGGGGCTCACAGTCTTCATCCCCCTTTTACAGATGAGGTAACTGAGGCCCAGAGAAGTGAAGTGGCCTGCCCAAGGTCATTCAGCAGACACGTAGCAGACCCGGGATTAGAAGCCACATAATCCGACTCCCAAGCCCGTGCTCTTTCCACTAAACCACGCTGCTTCTCTATGCCACCACACATTAGTATTATGCAGGAGGAGGTGGGATCCCGCTGGTTTCTCAACAGATTTCTGTTCTCTCTCTCCTCCCCCTGTCTTGTTAACTAGAGGAAGGTGGTTTGGTTTGGCAAGCTGGACACTGCTGAAAAGGGCACATGGGAGATTAATCTAGATGACTGCATCAGCTTCCTTTCTGACCTCCGAACCTCCTGCCTCTCCCCACTCTGATCCATACTTCACCCCGCTTCCTGCATTATCTTTCTATGCAAACATTCAGGACACATCACTCCCCTGCTCAAAAATCTCCAGTGGTTGCTCATTCCCCTCGCTATCAAACAAAAACTCCTCACCTTGGGCTTTCAAGCATTCCATCACCTTGATCCCTCCTAACTCACCTCGCTTCTCTCCAACCCAGCCTGCACACTTCGCTCCTCTGGTGCTAACCTTCTCGCTGTGCCTTAATCTCACCTGTCTGGCCGCCGACCCCTGACCCATGTCTTCCTGGGCCTGGAATGCTCTCCCTCCACAAATCTGCCAGAGAATTACCTTCCCCTGCTTCAAAGCCTTACTGAAAGCACATATCCTCCAAGAGGTCTTGCCCAATTAAGCCTCACTTTTCCTCATCTCCCACTCCTTTCTGCATCACCCCGACTTGTTCCCTTTGCTCTTCCCCGCCACCCCACCCCCACCCCCACAGCACTTAGCTATGTATCTTTCATTTTATTTATAGTGATGTTTGTTTGTATTGATGTCTATCTCCCCTCCTCTAGACTGTGAGCTCGCTGTGGACAGGGATTGCCTTTTCATTGCTATATTGCAGTTTCCCACACGCTTACTACAGTGCTCTGCCCACAGTAAACACTCAATAAATATGATTCAATGAACAAATGATCAAGAGGGTTTATTTCACGCAACCCACTTTACCAAGTGCTTGGAAGAGTTCAACAGAGCGGGTAGGCACCATCCCTGCCCTCAAGCATCTTACCTTCTACTGGGGGAGGTGGACACTAAAATAAAATTACAGGTAGGGGGATATTTGGGACATGAGTATATTTGGGTGTGTGCGCACCCACACTTGTACACATCTCAGCTATCTGGGCATGGGTGTGTAGTTCTATATTTTGAGTCATCTGCTTTAAGGTGCTTGTATATTCCCACCTACAGTGTCACTGTGCTGTGTGTGTGTGTTGGGTGACAATTCTGTGGCATGGGCCTGGGAGTCAGAATAATAATTATGGTATTTGCTAAGCACTTATTATAGACCAAGCATTATACTAAGTGAGGTCATGGGTTCTTATCCCAGCTCCACCCTTGGTCTGCTGTGTGACCTTGGGCAAGTCACTTCCCTTTTCTGTGCCTTAGTTACCTCATCTGTAAAATGGAGATTCAGACCGTGACCCCAGTATGGGTTGGGGAGTGTGTCCAACCCGATTTGCTTGTGTTTCTCCCCTGCAGAATGGGGAGGGAGACCGTGGGCCCTGTTTGGGACAGGTACCATAACGGCACATGCCGTCGAGTTGCCCAGATTCCGGAAAAAGGAAGCAGACCATGCCAGTCAGGCTTAGTGAAATATCTATAAAAGTGGTTTATTTGGGGAAGTTACTTACGGGACAGCCCTGGGTGGCAGCAGGACACAGGAGACACACCACACCCCGCCTAGATAGGGCCACCCCTTTACATACCGCGTGACATCACTACAAAAAGCAAAACAGCTTACATAAGGTGTTTACCTGCCCGGACTGCGCATGCCCAGGGCGCATACCATAACAGCGAGGGTGCACCAGTGCGCATGACTGGGCCTTGAGACTGTGGTGGGTCAGAGCCGGGGCACAATCACCCCTACACTCCACCCCTTCTGACCCGCTCATACAATCTTAGCCCGATAATCTTCCGCGAGGGTCCCTGAGCGGTTCACAAGGGGCTTCAGTGTCAGGGGGGTGGCTTGTGCCCAACAGAAGTTGGCACACTGCATGCACATGTGTATATATACCCATACAAATGAGGAGCAGAATGCCTCCCCCCCCCCCAAATAACCACACACAAAAAAACAGAGCAGGTAGCATTACATCATCATCATCCACCCCTCCACAGTTGTAACCACTCATCAGTACTATTTGGGGGAAAAGAGAGGTGTTCTACCTTCTGGCGCATGTGTTCTCAATATTGAGTCACTTTGCCCTCCTCATCTGGGATGGACGTACAACACGTGCTCACATCCCCCCTTGGGCAATGGTTAGGATGTCAAAGGTCATGTGGTTCTGTACCATCACCCATCACATTTGTGCCATCTTGACATTAAGTAGAGATAACTATTATTCATAGCAGCTTGCGTAAAGGCGTTTAAAAGCTTCTACTTACATCATTACTAGTTCTAGACCTACCTCAGGAGTGAACATATTTAGGAGGTGGTTATACCAATGGAATGCCTTCCTGGTCCAACGAGCCTGTACAAGGGGCAGATTTAAACTGCGGCCAACAGGCACCTGTGTACTTGCCACTGGGCGAAAACATATCCTAAGGTGCATTGGTCCATTCATATTGTGGGTAGCCACAGCTACAGATAGGGCTCGCAGCTCCACTGTGTCCTGCTCGGGGCCAAGTGGACTATGGTTGTTTCGAACCTGTTCTTTGAGACAGGCTAGTGTGTCCCTTTCATCTGCCAGGATTGATTATAAGACGCCTGGGGGGGTCTAACCAACGGGGTGACCCAGCCACACTGATACACTGCGCTGGGTTCTCGCAGACTGTGGCAGAAACAAGCTAGCTACCCAGACTCTGCCATGGCCCACATCCGAACAAGTCCTGGGCCCGCTGTTGTGCTTCAGAGCTGGTCTGGCTGATGTTAAAGGTGCGATTGTGTCCAGGTCTCTGGTCTTCCATCGTTCACAGGCTGGCAGTAGTGCTGTCCCATGCTTGTACAATGCTCCAATTGGTCCCACGTAGGGGGAGGCACCCACCACGGAAGGCCTGATGCGCTGGACACCGGCAGGTGGGCACACACCCAGCAATCCGACTGGTTCATCGCAGAGGCCATGGTACTCGCTCAGTGGAGGAAGCTATAGGTTGTAGGGCCAGATATACATCATAACTGTTTCTCAATAGCAGTATATCGTTCCTCTGCCCCCTTCCATACTTGTGGCCGGAACCCGAAAGGAATACGGTCATCCAGCCCAGTCTGACATAAGGTCCATCCCAAGCCAACATCATCGACATGGACGTTCAGAGCGAATGGGGCTCCAGGTATGCAGGTGCCTAGAGCCTCTACTTGTGCTACTAGCACTTTAGCCTTTTCAAATGTCTGCCGCTGAGTAGGTCCCCAGTCCCATTGGGCTCCCCTCTTTACCAGAGCTTTGTGCTAGATGAGGGACAAAGCCCCGCCAGTATCCTACTAGGCCCAAAAAGGTTTATACCTCCTTGACGGTGGTTGAGAATGGGTATTTCTGTATCTTATCAATGACAACCCATTGCATTACCCATGTCTTACCCGACCAGACAACCCCCAAAAACTTGACCGATGTACCGGGCCCCTGGATTTGGTCCAGGTTTTACCTCCCATCCTCGAGTTCGCAGGTGTGCCGCGAGGGCGCTCGATACATCCTGTAAACACAGAAGTGCTGTCCGCAGTTAGCATGATGTCAACAATATAACGCACCCAGGGCATGTCACTATGGAATGGGAACCTTTCCAAATTTCTGGCCACCAATTCACGGCAAATGGTGGGGCTATGGAGATATCCTTGGGAGAGAACTTGGAAAGTCCATTGCCTCCCTTCCCAAGTGAAGGCAAACTGGTCCTGAAACCTGGAGCCTAAGGGTACGGCTGTTCCGGGTCCAGGGAAAACAAAACACATTACCATGGATTAAGGTACATTCTGCCCCAGTGTCCACCAGGGCTAGGACCCACTGCTTAGTGATGCGGGGTCAGTAAATTACCATCTCTGCATGGGAGCCTCAGGTCTCCCACCAGTGCCTGCTCTTGGGGAAAGACTTAGGGGAGGGCCTGGGCTAGGAACAGCCCTCCTCGGCCTCCACCCCCAGGGGTGGGGCTGGGGCGATAATCAGCCCTCCTTAGCCTCCACCCCCCAGGGGAGGGGCTGGGATAAGAACCAGCCCTCCTCCCACACCTCCCCCTCTTCTACCATCGCAGGGGGCAGGGAGGAGCCGGGGCAGGGCCGAATCTAAGGGTCGACACAGCTGTGGTGGGCATAGCCGTTGTGCCCAGCTCACTATGACTACATTAGGTTGTTGATCAATCTTAATCTAAGGGTCGACACTGCTGTGGCGGGCCTAGCCGTCTCGAACAGCTCACTATAATAGGTTTTTGATCAATCCTTTCTCGCGGGGTTCCCGCACGAAGGAGATTGCTCCACCTCTGTGTTGGGCTGACCCTCACAGCGTCCCCACCCGCTCCCACTTTGGGGTAGGTCCTGGGGCCTGTCGGTCTCTCCCGCGGACGGGACCATCCCGGCTCTTCTCCCGTCCGCTCCACCTCGCCTAGATCTGCCCCACAATCTCGGTGGCACACTCACTAGCCAGGCGGCTAGAGTCTCTCGCCCCTTCTGTTGGAACCAAGAGGCAAGCTCTATCAGCTCTGCCGGGGCGTAATCCCAAGCGGTTACATTCTCCTCCGTGCTATTCTGATCCCTTCCCCCATCGTCAGCAACGCGCTGTCCCTCAAATCTCCGTGTCACGATGGGACGTGCCCTCACCGGGCACAGACCAGCACAGGGTCGGCCATCCTCCCCAGTTACTCTCACTTCTTCTTCCTCCGTGTCCTCACTGTCCGTCTCCCAAGGCTTCCAGGCCTTTGCATCCCACCCCGGGGGCGCAATAATCGTGCGCACCCGCGGGCGAGGCATCCTGCGGCCTCCTAACCGCACAAACCTACATGCTAAGTTCCCTAGTTTTCTCCCCTGCTCCTCCAGCCTCTCCGATAACTCGGAGGCTAGCAGGGTAGTAGACATACTCACATCCCGTTCCTGTGCTAACTCATCTCGTCTCTGAGCTATTTCACTTTCTAGTGCAACCATAGGGGCCTCCACCCGCACAAACCTACATGCTAAGCTCCTTAGTTTTCTCCCCTGCTCCTCCAACCTTTCCGATGACTCGGAGGTTAGCAGGGGGGTAGCCGTACTCACATCCCGTTCCCGGGCTAATTCGTTTCGTCTCTGAGCTATTTCACTTTCTAGTGCAATAATGCGGGCCTCCGCCCGTATCTGTGCCTCCGCGATTAGTCTGACAGCCCACAAGAGAAGCCAGGCCACGGCTTCGGTCCCTCAGTACCAGTCCTTCGCTGACGCCGTCCCCGCTCCCTCTGTCAGGAAATTTACTAACCCAGTGGGGATCTTAGGGCCCTCCCCATACTCCCGTGGGGGGCCCCACCCATCAATCAGTTGGGCTGCCTTCGTCCACACAGAAGTGGCCGACCATTCCGGGACACCCCCCGGCAATGTCCCTTTCCATTTTCAGAATCCTGCCGACTACGCCAATTGTAACAGCACATGCTGTTGAGTTGCCCAGATTCCGGAAAAGGAAGCAGACCACGCCAGTCAGGCTTAGTGAGATATCTATAAAAGTGGTTTATTTGGGGAAGTTATTAACGGGACAGCCCTGGGTGGCAGCAGGGCACAGGAGGCACACCACACCCTGCCTAGATAGGCAGGAAGGGCCACTCCTTTATATGCCACGTGACATAATAATAATAACGATGTTGGTATTTGTTAAGCGCTTACTATGTGCAGAGCACTGTTTTAAGCGCTGGGGTAGATACAGGGTAATCAGGTTGTCCTACGTGAGGCTCACAGTCTTAATTCCCATTTTACAGATGAGGTAACTGCGGCCCAGAGAGGTTAAGTGACTTGCCCACAGTCACACAGCTGACAAGTGACAGAGCCAGGATTCAAACCCATGACCTCTGACTCCCAAGCCGGGGCTCTTTCCACTGAGCCACGCTGCTTCCCTATGGAAGCCCACACACTCACACCGATCAAATCACCAAGACACTCACAGCAGGTGCAGCCGGGCTTGAGGCAGTTCGAAACCCCTCTCGGTTTGGGGAAGGTCCCAGCCTGACGAAATCCAACGCTGTAGGACTCGTCCAAATAATACCCTAAGGGAATTACATACCTCTGCCAAGGGCAAGGGACGGGCTGGGCTGGAAAATAAAATGGAAGTGCACACACGCCCATCGACCAAATCACCCAAGACCCTCACAGCAGGCGGGGCTGCGCTGAGGCAGTTAGGGACCCCTCTCAGTTTGGGGGAAGGTCTCAGACCAACCAATTTCAACGCTGTGGGACATTGGGCCAAGGAGTCTTAGCCAACGTGGCCAAAGTACACCCTAAGGGAATTTCATACCTCTGCAAAGGACAAGGGACGGGCTGAGCTGGAAAATAAAAGGGAAGTGCACCCGCACCCACCGACCAAATCACCAAGACCTTCATAGCAGACGCGGCTGCCCTGAGGGAGTTTAGAGACCCCTCTCAGTTTGGGGGAAGGTCCCAGCCCGACATTGGGCCAAGGAGTTTTAGCCAACTCATCCAAAGGACACCCTAAGGGAATTATACACCTCGGGAAAGGGGCAAGGGACTGACTGAACTGGAAAATAAAGTGGAAGCGCACCCACTCCTATCCATCAAATCACCAAGACCCTCATAGCAGGTACAGCTGCACTAAGGGAGTTCGAGACCCCTCTCATTTGGGGGAAAGGTCTCAGCTCGATCAATTCCAATGCTTTGGACATTGGGCCAAGACGTTTTAGCCAACTTGTCCCAATGACACCCTAAGGGAATTACATACCTCCGCAAAGGGCAAGAGACGAGGTTAAAGTAAAATGGAAGGGCACACACCCCAACCGGCCAAATCAACAAGTCCCTCATAGCAGGCAGGGCTGCACTGAGGCAGCTAGAGACCCTTCTCAGTTTGGGGGAAGGTCCCAGCCCGACATTGGGCCAAGGAGTTTTAGCCAAGGCATCCAAAGGACACCCTGAGGCATCCAAAGGACACCCATCAACAATTCAAACCATGGTCCGACTAATTCAGACCTTGGACCAAGGAGTTTTGGTCAGTATGCCCCAAGGACATCATAAGGGAATTATACATCTCGGGAAAAGGGAAAGGGGCTGGATGGGCTGGAAATAAAATGGAAGTCCACACACTCCCACTGATTGAACCTCCAAGACCCTCATAGCAGGTGCGGCTGCGCTGAGGGAGTTCGGAATTCCTCTCAGTTTGGGGGAAGGTCCCAGCCCGATGAAATCCAATGCTGAAGGACATTGGGCCAAGCCGTTTTAGCCAACTCGTCCAAATAACACCCTAAGGGAATTACATACCTCTGCAAAGGGCAAGGGACAGGCTTAAAATAAAATGGAAGGGCATGCACTCCCACCGATCGAACCACCAGGACCCTCATAGCAGGCGTGGCTGCCTTAAGGGAGTTCAAGACCCCTCTCACTTTGGGGGAAGGTCCAAGCTAGACCAAATCCAACGCTGTAGGACATTGGGTCAAGGAGTTTTAGCCAACTCGTCCAAAGGACCCTGTAAGGGAATTACATGCCTCCTCAAAGGGCAAGGGACGGGCTGGGCTGCAAAATACAAGTGCACCCACACCCACCCACTAAACCACCAAGACCTACATAGCAGGCGGGCTGCGCTGAGGGAGTTCAAGAGCCCTCTCAATTTGGGGGAAGGTCCCAGCCCGACAGTGGGCCAAGAAGTTTTAGCCAACTCATCTGAAGGATACCCTAAGGGAGTCACACCCCTCAACCATTCAAACCATAGTCCGACTAATTCAGATATTACACCAAGGAGTTTTGGTCAACATGTCCAAAGGACACCATAAGGGAATTATACACCTCGGGAAAAGGGCCAGGGGCTGGATGGGCTGGAAAATAAAATGGAAACCCACACATTCCCACTGATTGAACCTTCAAGACCCTCAGAGCAGGTGCGGCTGTGCTGAAGGAGTTCGAGACCCCTCTCGGTTTGGGGGAAGGCCCCAGCCCGACCCAAACCAACGGTGTAGGACATTGGGCCAAGGAGATTTAGCCAACTCGTCCAAATGACACCCTAAGGAAATTATACACCTCGGGAAAAGGGCAAGGGGTGGCTGAAATGGAAAATAAAATGGAAGCTCGCACACTCACACCGATCAAATCACCAAGACCCTCATAGAAGGTGCGGCTGCGCTGAGGGAACTCGAGACCCCTCTCAGTTTGGGGGAAGGTCGCAGCCTGACCGAATCCAATGCTGTAGGGTATTGGGCCAAGGAGTTTTAGCCAACTGGTCCAAAGGACACCCTAAGGGAATTACATACCTCCACAAAGGGCAAGGGACAGGCTTAAAATAAAATGGAAGTGCACACACACCCACCGACCAAATCACCAAGACCCTCATAGCAGGCGGAGCTGCGCTGAGGGAGTTAGAGACCCCGCTCAGTGAGGGGGAAGGTCTCAGCCCGACAGATTCCAACGCTGTAGGACATTGGGCCAAGGAGTTTTAGCCAACTCGTCCAAATGAAACCCTCAGGGAATTACATACCTCTGCAAAGGGCAAGGGACGGGCTGGGCTGGAAAATGAAACGGAAGTGCACACACACCCATCGACCAAATCACCAAGACCCTCGTAGCAGGCGGGGCTGTGCTGACGGAGTACCAAAGCCCTCTCAGTTTGGGGGAAGGTCCCAGCCCCAACATTGGGCCAAGGGGTTTCAGCCAACTCGTCCAAAGGACACCCTAAGGGAATCACACACCTCCGCAAAGGGCAAGGGACAGGCTGGGCTGCAAATTACAATGCAAGTCCACACCCACCCACCGACTAAACCACCAGGACCCTACGGATTCCAATGCTGTAGGACATTGGGCCAAGGAGTTTTAGCCAACTTGTCCAAATGAAACCCTCAGGGAATTACATACCTCTGCAAAGGGCAAGGGACGGGCTGGGCTGGAAAATGAAACCGAAGTGCACACACACCCACTGACCAAATCACCAAGACCCTCGTAGCAGGCGGGGCTGTGCTGACAGAGTACCAAAGCCCTCTCAGTTTGGGGGAAGGTCCCAGCCCGACCTTGGGCCAAGGAGCTTTAGCCAACTCCTCCAAAGAACACCCTAAAGAAATCATATATATCCGCAAAGGGCAAGGGAAGGGCTGGACTAGATATTAAAATGGAAATGCACACACACACCCACAGACCAAATCACCAAGACCCTCATAGCGGGCGGAGCTGTGCTGAGGGAGATTAAAAGCCCTCTTAGTTTGGGGGAAAGGTCATAGCCTGACATTGGGCCAAGGGGTTTTAGCCAACTCCTCCAAAGGGCACCATAAGGGAAATACACCCCTCAATAATTCAAACCATGGTCCGACTAATTCAGACATTGGACCGAAGAGTTTCAGTCAACATGTCGAAAGGACACCATAAGGGAATTGTACACCTCGGGAAAAGGGCAAGGGACTGGCTAAACTGGAAGTGCACACACTCCCACCGACCAAATCACCAAGACCCTCATTGCAGGAGGGGCTGCGCTGAGGGAGTTTAAAAGCCCTCTCAGTTTGGGGGGGAAGGTCATAGCCCGACACTGGGCCAAGGGGTTTTAGCCAACTCCTCCGAAGGACACCATAAGGGAAATACACCCCTCAACAATTCGAACCATGGTCCGATAATTCAGACATTGGACCGAGGAGTTTCAGTCAACATGTCCAAAGGACACCATAAGGGAATTATGCTCCTCGGGCAAAGGGCCAGGGGCTGGATGGGCTGGGAAATTAAACGGAAGCGCACACACTCCCACCGATCAAATCACCGAGACCCTCACAGCAGGTGTTGCTGCGCTGAAGGAGTTTGAGTCCCCTCTCAGTTTGAGGGAAGGTCCCAGCCCGACACTGGGCCAAGGAGTTTTAGCCAACTCATCCAAAGGACACCCTAAGGGAATTACATACTATCGCAAAGGGGAAGGGATGGGCTCAAAATAAAAGGGAGGTGCACACCCACCCACCGACCAAATCATCGAGACCCTCAGAGCAGGCGGGGCTGCGCTGAGGGAGTTCGAGACCCCTCTCAGTTTGGGGGAAGGTCCCAGCCCGACCAATTGGGCCGAGGAGTTTTAGCCAACTCATCCAAAGGACACCCTAAGGGCGTTACACCCCTCAACAATTCAAACCAAGGTGGGACTAATTCAGACAGTGGACTGAGGCGTTTTGGCCCACTTGTCCAAAGGACACCAGAAGGGAATTAAACCCTTCGGGAACAGGGCAAGGTGCTGGCTGGGCCAGAAACTTCACTGAAAGCGCCGCAGACGAGTAAGGAAATTTGACTCTGGGAACAACCTGCGAAGGAGATGCGCCTTCAGTCAGTTTCGGAAGAGGGGAGCAGGAGGGAGAAGAGAGGCAGGCTGTGGGATACACCCTTTGACAGCCTCTCTCTGTTTATGGGGTTAAGCGCTCACTCACTTAGGCACTGCTCTAAGCGCCACAGTACACATGAGGTAATCGGGTTGGACAGAGTCCCTGTCCCACATGGGGCTAACGGTCTTAATCCCCATTTTACCCACGAGGTAACCGAGCCCGCAGAGAAGGTGACTGGCACAAGGTCACATAGGCGACGAGAGGCCACGTGGGATTAGAACCCAGATCCTTCTGACTCCCAGGCCTGTGCTGTATCCACCAGGCCACCCTGCTGTCCTGAGCCTGGCAGGGTTCAGGTTGGGCTCTTTCCCGCTACCCACTGGTAGCACATCACCGCCAGTCAGGACTACGACTACCCTGAGAGAGAACCATCCTCTCTCCTCTCCCCTCATCTGCCCCCGTCCCCCCGGAACACCCGTGCAGTATTCTCGGCACCATCGGCCCACTTCCCGGGCACATTATTGGCCCCCGGTCCCAGGGAAGACAGGGATCACAGTGGGACCCCAAGAAACAGAGAACGTTTCAGAAAGAAATCAAATTCGGTATCATTCCCCGCCCCCAACCCTCCTCCCCCTGCCCCTGAAGGGGTTGGGAGGAGGAGCTGCCGTTTCTACACCCCCACAGCGCGCCCCCCGCTTGGGCCGGGTTTCCCGCTAGCCCCTGGGCAGAACTTCACTGCCTGCCAGAACAATGAAAAACCAGAGAAAGAGCCAGCTTCTCCCCTCTCTCCCACGAAAGCCGCTTCCACAGTCTTCTGTTCCATAGGGAGCTGCAGTGGTCCGCACGGAGATCCTAACTGCAAATGCATCGATTCACGCCATTTTCCCCAATTACTTTTGAAAGCGTAAAATAAAAAATAACGCCACACACCACACAGCAACAGGTGGAGACGGTGACAAGCACCGGGGACGGGCTGGGGCACCCCCACCGTGGCACCTCTTCAACGCTGGCGACGTGCCGAATGTCCGACTACGTTCTCTAGGAAAGAGACTTCATTCAGATCAGAAGCTGGGCCCGGCCCATGGCGGGCTCGCAGATCGAGCGGGAGGGATAAGAGGGATGGGGAGTGCCCAGTAGGGCCGCGCTGGGAGATGGCAGAAGGAGCCCTTGACAGGAGAGAGACCCTCTCAGAGAGCTCATCGCTATCGCGAGGCTTGGAAAACTGAGGGATCCCCACAGCACCCTCTCCTCCCCTTGAGAAGCAGGGTCGGTCTTTCCCAATTAAGGAATCTTCCCCCCGCCCCCAAGCTTCTCTTCTCGTCCGCTTGGAGAGGGCCTACGGGACAGAAGCCCTGCACGGCTTTGCTGTTGTTGTATCTGTTCGGTGCTCGCTATGTGTCAAGCACTGTTCCAGGCGCTGGGGCAGGCAGAGGTCCATCGGGCGGGATGGGTCCGCGTCCCCCAACTCCCCCGCCCCTGGGCAGAGTCTCTAGGAGGGAGGAAGGCGGGCGTCGACGGAGGCGTGGCGTGGCGTGGCGGAATGGGCCGTGGCGGCGGCCGCCGGTCCCCGGGGCTGTGGGGCGAGGCCCTGCGGGCCGCGGGCGGCTATCCAGGTGCTCGACGTCCACAGTCTCTGCCTTCTATTGTAAGCTCCTCGAGGGCAGGACTGCTCTCTACTGACTCTCTCGTGCTCTCCCAAGGGTTCAGTACGGTGCTCTGCACCCAACAGGCACTCAGTAAATACTGCTGATCGACCAGGTATTCTTTCCACCTTCACAGCCATATTGTTGGTCTGGTCTTGTTCTGTTCTGTTTCGCTTGGCCGCCTGTCTCCCCCGTTTAGACTGTAAGCCTGTCACTGGGCAGGGATTGTCTCTCTCTGTCGCCGAACTGTACATCCCAAGCGCTCAGTACAGTGCTCTGCACATAGTAAGGGCTCAATAAATACGACTGAGTGAATGAATGAATGAAGGAATGCCCCCCCGCCCCCCGCCCGGGAGGCCACGCGCACCCACCCCGCGGCGGGCAGGCGGGAAGATGGCGGCGGGCGGGAAGATGGCGGCCAGAGGGAAAATGGCGGCGCCGCCGGCCTCGCTCTGCCCCGGCCGACGCCCCGACGCTCGCGACGCCCCCACCGCCCCCACCGCCCCCCTCAGGCCTGGGCCGGGCGCGCTGCCCGGGCTCCCGGAAAAGCGCCGCACGGGAGAGCGGGCCGCCCATGGCGGGGGCACTTCGCATCTCGCCATCGTCGCCGCTGCCGCCGCTCGGCAAAACGCTGGTCGGCGGCCCAGCCTCAGCGCCATTACAGAAGCAAAACAGTTTACATAAGGTGTTTACCTGCCCGGACTGCGCATGCCCAGGGCGCATACCATAAGAGCGAGGGTGCAGCAGTGCACATGACTCAGCCTTGAGCCTGTGGCGGGTCAGAGCCGGGGCACAATCACCCCTACAGGTACCACGTGCAATCTGATTGCCTTGTATCGACCCCAGCGCTTGGTGCAGGGCCTGAAGCATGGTAAGCATTTTACAGATACCCCAATTATTAGTACTTGTATTGCAATAAAACATAGGTAGTAGACTTCCCTGCGCCCAAGGAGTTTAGAGACTAGAGGGGGAGATAGACATGAATATAAATAAACGATGGATATCCTGGATTTTATACAACACTTATTGTGATTATTATTAAAGGGGGATGGGAAAGCAGAGATCCAGAGAAATTGAGGGACACCCCTAAGGTCACACAAGTCACTTAAGTACAACTGATTGACTCATTGACTGACTGGGTAATGGACCCTGGGACGACCTCCAGTCAAAGCCACTGCCCATCCCCACCCTATGCTGCCCTCCCCCTGGCTCTTGGGCCTAGAGGGTCCTGCCTCCCTCCCCCAGCCCGGCAAAGTTGACAGGGGCAGGGAGAAATCTGAGTCTCTCCCTCCCATGAGAGCCACACTCTGCTGGGCCATTCCTCTAGAGACCCTCAGGCTGGACAGGGGGAGAGGGAAGGAGAACAGAGGCCATCCTCACCCCCTCTCTTCAAACTCTCAAGATTCACACCCCACCCCCTCCCCCAACCCTGCCTGGGTGAGACTGAAGGAATGAGATCTAGGGGTGGGGAGGGAGGAGGGAGGGTGCTAGGTTGTCAGTCGCTAAGTTAAAAGCTGGTGGCATCCCTGCTGCTTTGAGTACACAGCTGGTATCCCCAAATTATAACCCTCCTGGGGGGCAGGGCCAGCTGCCAGTGGCTCAGAGGAGACTCAGGAGTGATGAAAAATGTATACATATTTTATTCCAGAAACATTTGGCCTTACAGAGCCCAGGTGGGCAAGGGGAGACAGAAGGGAGGAGGAAAGGAGAGGGCCAGACTGTGCCTTTTCCTTCTGTGGTTGGGGGGGGGGGAGGGGGAGAAGGAGGGGGAACCACTTTGCATCTGCCCACTCTAGGATTTGTTACTACTCCTCCTCATCCCTCATTCGGCTCCTCCAGGAGGGAGGGATAACACGTGCAAGTCACACACGTACACACCTCTGACTACTCCTGTCCCTGTAGCCTGCTCCCCCAGGGGCACCCCCCTCAGGCAGGAAGGAGAGTCTGTCCTCTTGAAGCTAGAGCTGGGCAGATAACTCCCAAGGGACCAGGCCAGGAGGAAGTTGCACTGAGTATAAAATTAAGGGCCCCGAGCCACTTCACACCTGCTCTTAAGGCCTGTCCTCAGAGCACCTGTCCAGAACTCTAGACCCGTTTCCAGAACCCTCTCCCAGTCCAAAGTGGGGTGGCCCCTCTCACCCTGTTCCAGTCTCGGCCCCTTGTTCTCACCCCAGACACACATATGCACACATCCATCACCTCTAGGAGTTGCCAGAGATTGGTGTGGCCCCCATGATGCCAATGTTTGACCCTTTACCACCAAAGGAAATGGCATTGTCCGGAAGGAGGGGATACAGTTGTGGGCTGAGGGGGCAAGGCGGGGTGGGGGGGCCAGGTGGCAGCAGCATGGTGCCAACAGACTCCCTCTCGGTGGGGCCGGTGCAGTGCCCATGGCATCCCGTGAGTGGGAAGGTAGTCCTCCACTGTCCGCAGGACCGGGTGGTCCAGGTCAGGTCAGGGTTATGGCTTCCTGGGGTTGGCTGATGGTGTGCCCCGGCCCGCCCTTGGGGAAAGTGCCAATGACGGTTGGAAAGGAGGGGTGGAGGGGAAAAAGGGAAGAGAAGCCTTGGATAGGTCTCCAACGGGGAGCCCAGTCCTCCAGCCAGGGAGGAGGAAGTTGGATGTTGGGGAGGAGCCTGGTCCAGGGGTCACTACTGGGCCAGGTGGGACTGGGGCACTGCTCTCGTTTGTGAACTAAGAGCACACAGAAGATGGTGTGTATATGTAGCAGAGGATAAGGATCTTTTCACTATACTGTCTCAAGCACTTAGTATTGTACTCAATACATACTATTGACTCCTCCCACTCGTCCCAGAGCTCCACCAGCCCCAGGCTTGGGGCAGGACGCTCGCCGTCCTGTCCACACAAAGATGTCCTTGGGGAGGCTAGCTCTGGCATGGCCGGGTCTCCCATGATGCATCCGGGACTCAGGCTTCTTCGTTGGCCCTAAGAATACACCTGGTCAGGTCTCAGGTCACTCTTGCTCTGGCCCCCTGCTTGGGTCAGGGGCCGCTGAGAGTGAGCGAGAGAGCAAGAGCGACAAAAGAGAAAGAGAGAAAGAAAAGAGAAAAGAGAGGAAAAGGTTAGCAAGAGGGGAGAGGGAGGGAGGGGGAGAGAGAGAGAGAGAGAGAGACCCCTCCAAGACAGAGATAGGCGGAGACGGTAAAAGCTCCGGCCACCATTCACACGCCCTGGCTGGCTTTGTCACCCCAAGACAGGACATGCCCGGCCGTCTGGATTTCCCACGACTAGAGTCTTATCCCCTGCAAACCCCCTCCTTAACACACACCCCCAAACCCAGTTCCCCCAGGTCTTACCTCTAAGTAGGGTCGATTGGGAGACTTCTCCAGGGGGGCAGAAAGAAGCTGGGCTTCTGCCTTTTTTCCTCCTGCAGGCAAGTCCCTGAACACTTACTCAGTGCCGATCTGGTCCTTCACCCCTGCCCCTCCTCCACTCCACCACCAGTAGAGCCAGTAGAGCCCAACTGGGGCAGCTGACCCCAAATTTGGTCTGACTCGAGCCAGACCACACCCCATTAAGCACCCTCTTTGGCAAGTTGGGTGTAGGAGACTCAGCCCCTGCCCTCTTGGAGCTTATAACCCAAGTCAGTGGATTGTATTTGAGCTCTGTGTGCAGAGCACTGTACTAAACCCTTGGAAAAGTACATGAGAACAATCTAACAGACACTTTCCCTGCCTACAACGAGCTTACGGTATACAGGGGGGACAGCACTGACTTTGGAACAATATGGTACAAATGTTTCAAAGAGTTCAACACTACACAGCATACATGGCCCCTACTCTGAAGCAGCTTTCAGGCTATGTGACAGACATTAAAATTGAATTACACACAGGTGGAATGGCATATACGAGGTCGGTACATGAAGTTATGCACGCCGAACCCCAGGTTCGAGTACATAAAAAACAGAGTGAGTCAGTACAGAAAGCGAAGAGTGGCAGTACTGCATTCAGACAGCAGTGGTAATTATTGAAGGCTCTCTGACAGAGCACTATATGAAGAACACGGCGTGGGTGAGAGACTTCAGTTGCTTAGGACGCCCAGTTCGGTCAGTCAGTCGTATTTATCCAGCACTTTCCAAGGGCAGAGCGCAATATCACAATCAGACAGATTCCTGACCACTATGAGCTTACAGTGTGGAGGGGGAGACACAGACATTAATAGAAATAAGTTACACCCATTTCATTAGGAGCCATGATGCACAGAGGGAGAAGTCATCTGAAATATTCAGCAGATTATGTTCCGACTCAGTTTCCCAGTTGCTCGCTATCTAGTAAGTCCTCAATGATTGCTGGTGGTGACTGAATTTCTGCGGCTACAACCGCACCTCTAGTCAGTCCATCATATTTGTCGAGCGCAGCGACTTGCCCAGGGTCACGCAGCAGATCGGTAGCGAAGGTATCCTGGGGACTCCATTATAGCTCCCCAAAAGCCCAAGAATGAGTTAGGGTTCAGTAGCCCTACCTCTGTGGAGTAGACTATAAGCTCGGGGTGGGCTCGAGTAATGTATTATCAACTTGTATCTTGGGGTAAAGTGATGGGGAAGCCCCAAAACAGAGTCCCCAGACAGCCCGGGGACTCGGATCCTACCCCTGGAGGTTCACAGTCTGACGCCCCATACTGACACTTCCGCAACCGACCCACGGCGCTGCATCTAAGAGAGGGCAGGAAAGGGGCACACGAAAAGGGCACGCAGAAGGACGTACGAGAAAGGGCATGCTAAAGAGTGCAGGATAGCTGGATGCGTGCCCCCTTGGGAATGACGGGGCACAAACCTGGCAAAAGCAGCCTCTCGCCTTCTAGCACATTCCAGGCACAGGATGCAGTGTTGAGATTGTGGAAGGTCACTGGCCTTGGTGACTTTGTGGTTGAGGGGGAAAATTCTAGCTAACTGGGGGCTGGCAAGAGCACAAGGAGAAGGGTACAATGACAGTCACCCACACGGAGAGACAGTGAGCATGTATACCCATGCACCGCATGGTTTCTGCCTCCGCCCTTTCTCGAAACGTCTCCCCTAAAAATACACTTCATAGCCTCACAACCCCTCAACTTCCTCCATTCCGGAGATATTTTCTTGTCCCAATTGGATGCTTCTCTTCCTGGATTGCAGACTTAACTCCAAGTCAGCAAAAACCAAAATCTGAGTCTCTTGTGGCATGCCCTGCCTCTCTAGGGCATTAGTACTGTAGCCAAATCAGAGGCTAGGCCACACACACTGTTACCCCACATATCAGGGTCCAATCTCACTACCCTGTACCTACCACCACACTGGGAACAGTGCTTGACACATAGTAAGCCCTTAACAAATGCCATCACCACCACATCAGCAATATGGACAACTCAGTAGTATCAAACACATTCCCCAGACCCCGCCTCAGCCCTCTCCGTGGCCCACATATCATTAATGCAGTCGACATTGCCTACGCAGCCCTCGTTCCACCCCCAACATACCAACTCCAGCTTTCTCCACATTCTGCTGGATATCAGTGTTCTCACCCCTATGTAATGATAAAAAATTATACTATTAGTTAAGTGCTTACAACGCGCCAGACACTGCTCTAATGCTGGGGTAGATACAAGATAATCAGGTTGTCCTACGTAGGGCTCATGGCCCTAGATTATTAACCTAAATCCTTCCCCCCTTCTGGACTGTAGACCCGTTAAGGGGGGGGATGGTCTCTCTTTATTGCCGTATTGTACTTTCCAAGCACTTAGTATAGCGCCCTGCACACAGTAAGCACTCAATAAAGATGAGTGAATGAACCAATGATATCAGTGCACACCCAAAAACTCAACCAAATTAACAGAGCACATTGTGGGCAGAGTACTGGACTAAGCACTTGAGGGAATACAGCTCCCAACTACAGCCCCCTCCCACCACTCCCAAGGGGTCACCACCACTATTTCAATTACCCCCAGACTTAGGTCTCCCCTTTCCATCTTCAAACCCTTATGCAGCCCCTTCATCAACCCTCTCCATCACCTTAATAAATTAAGTAACCAAGTATCCAAACCTTAAGCACCCCCAACAAGCAGCATGGCTTAGTGGAGAAAGGATGAACTTGGGAGTCAGAGGTCGTGAGTTCTAATCCTGGCTCCAATACTTGTCAACTGTGTGACTTTGGCCAAAACTCACTTAACTTCTTTGGGCTTCAGTTACCTCATCTGTAAAATAGGGTTTAAGACTATGAACCTCATTTGCGACACCCTTGTATCTCCCCCAGTGCTTAGAACAGTGCTTGGCACATAGTAAGCACTTAACAGATACCATCATCATTATTAAGAGCACAGGCTTGGGAGTCAGAGAACTTAGGGTGCTAATTCCTGCTCCAACTCCTGTCTACTGTATGACCTTGGGCAAGTCACTTAACCTCTCTGTGCCTTAGGTACCTGACCTGTAAAATGAGGATCAAGACTCTGAGCCCCAAAAGGGACAACCTGATACCCTTGTATCTATCCCAGTGCTTAAAACAGGGTATGGCACATAGGAAGCACTTAACCACCATAATTATTATTATTGTTAAGCAACCACATCAGCACCCAATTCATTTCTCAGTCATCCATATAAAACCAATTTTCCCCACAACCCACCTCATCACCAGCATAGACAACATCAATAAGCCCATCCTTAAGTTGCCCCCAAAAGCACCAACTCAAATCACTAGAGCCATCACAACCAACCTACCAACCAACCTACCTCCACAAAAGCCCTCAGCACCACCAATTCAAAAGGCATCAATTAACACAACTGAATCAAAGAGAAGCTAACCCAGGTCCCTGCTTACTAACCCTCCAAAGGAACATACTCCATCTCTTCTCCACAACCTACAGGAAGCGGCAACCATGGGCCCTACATGGGGAAGAGAAAGAGCCAGCAGCCTCTGGGGCTTGAAAGGGGCAGTGCCACTTGTCCTAATCAAGGGCACGTAATGGAGAGACTGGGTTTCTGGGAGTGGGGCTGTACAAGCAAGGAAGGAAGAGGCAGAAGGATATTAAGGAGAAGAGGATTTGCAGCTGCCCATCGTAAAAAGGATCTGGAAACACTTTCTTAATTATAGACACCTGCAACCCATTCACGTACTCCTTGAGGATCGGGTCTAATTCTCATTTAGTGCTATCCCAGCGCTTAGTACAGTACTTTGCACCAAGGAGGATAGTCAATAAATAAGAATGAATCAATCAATCAAGCAGTGAATGAACTCAAGCTCTTCTCTGAAGCCTCCCCAGTCTCCAGATCCCACTGTCCCCTTCACTTTGTCTCCTTTTCCTTTTTTTTTTTTCCTATTTAAGGGTGTTTGTTAAGTGCTTTCTCTGTGCCAGGCACTGTGCTGGGCGCCGCGGTGGATACAAGATAGTTGGGTTGGACACGCACGGTCCCTGTCCCACATGGGGCTCACACTCCTGATCCCCTGTTTTACAGATGAGATGACTGAGACCCAGAGAATAATAATAATAATGTTGGTATTTGTTAAGCACTTCCTAGGTGCCAAACACTGTTCTAAGCGCTGGGGTAGACACAGGGGAATCAGGTGGTCCCACGTGGGGCTCACAGTTTTAATTCCCATTTTACAGATGAGGTACCTGAGGCACCGAGAAGTTAAGTGACTTGCCCAAAGTCACACAGCTGACAAGTGGCCGAGCCGGGATTCGAACCCATGACCTCGGACTCCAAAGCCCGTGCTCTTTCCACTGAGCCACGCTGCTTCTCTCCTCCCTGATTCTCTCCCGTTCAACCTCTGGGACTGCTGATGTAAGTAGGTAGAGGATGCCAATTTTGGGGGGCTTGTAACCCGGGAGGCTGGGGAGAGTGGAGGAAAAACACAGCCAAGGGGGCTGGGAGGGGCAGAGACAGGAAGGAAGGGGGAGTCAGCTTTAAGGCTGGCTACTAGGGTGGCCGCTGATGGCCCTTGCAGACCTTGGACCAACAGATGACAATAATGGTATTGGTTAAGCACTTGCTATGTGCCAAGCACTGTACTTAGCGCTGATTCCCGGGGTGTCACATGTCTCATGGAACACTTTTTTAGGTTATTTGTTAAGTGCTTTCTATGTGTTCAACACTATTCTAAGCGCTGATTCAGATACAAGTGAATTAGGTCGGACACAGTCCCTGTCCCCTTTGGGGCTCACAGTCTAAGTAGGAGGGAGACCAGGAGAACTGAGGCCTTAGAGAAGTAGAGCCACTTGACCAAGGTCACACAGCGGGCTTTTGGCGGAGCCTGGATTGGAACTCAGATCCTTTGACTCCTAGGCCGAGCTCTTTCCACGAGGCCACTTTGCTTCTCGGAAGTCCGCCCAAATCCTGGGCGTTTCTCCCTGGAAGCACGGGCCCCGCTTCCGAGCCGTGGAACTCGGTAGTCGGAGTAAAGGAGCAGAGGGAGTTTGGGTGTGGAAAATCAAAATGGGGCAGGAAAGGCGTTCAAAACTGGCCGGTACCATATTGGCTGAGAATCGGATTAGGTGAGGGGTCAGATCAGACAAATGGCCCTTCTACTGGCCACCTTTTCTGTGGGCCTGTGACTCACCCGAGGCCACACAGCAGGTCTGCTGTGGGGCTCTCCTGTCTCCCCTCCCAGAATGCCTGGGGTTGGGATTTGCTACACGAGGCCCCTCAGGACTTACCATAGAACAGGTTTCCAGTTTTAGGGTACAGAGGATGGACTGAGATGCCACCTCTCTGCTGTGTGACCTAGGGCAAGTCACTTCACTTGTCTGTGCCACAGTTACCTCATCTGTAAAATGGGGATTAAGACTGTGAGCTCCATGTGGGACAGACTCTGTGTCCAGCCTCATTACCTTCTAGATACCCCAGTGCCTAGAACAGTGCTTGGCACAGAGTACATGCTAAACTAACACCCCAATTATAACTATTATTATTATAAGAGACAGGCTTCAATCCAACCACAGTCAATCTAATCAATGGTCTTTACTGAGCACTTACCTTATGCAAGCACTGTTTAAGCAACTGGAAAAGTCCAATAGGGTGAGTCCTCAAAGGGCTAACGGGCCAGCAAGTTGCCATCTGGGTTCCTTTCAGCCTCAACTGGCAACTCTCCGAGACCTGGGCAAACAGGAATGTGAAAAGTTGGGAGCCACCATCGCACCACCCTCTTCGCCCCCATGGATCGACCTTTATGGCCACGCTTCAGACCTGTTCCGCTTCCCGACTGGTCCCTACAAATTGGAAAGCCTCTTCTGGGCCCCGGGATTTGAAAGTTAAAAACAACGGATTATAAACGGTGTCCAGTGCGGTGATCGGTACTTGTCAGGGGACAGGCGGGCATAAAATGGGCAAGACCTGGGGATCCTGGCTGAAAGAAAGAGGGCGATAGAGTGGGTGGACTGAGGGTATAGAGGCTGTGAGTTCAGGGGCATCCACCATCCCCAAGGGAGCCCCAGCGATGCCGCGCAGAGGCCTGCAAGGTGCCTCAGGCTCCAAATCGAAAATGGCGGCTGGAAGATATCCACTGATACCGGGTTAAAGGCCATACCACTGCTACTGTCTGCCAGAGGGCAAACTCTCTAATAATGGTGGTAATGTGGCTTTTGGAAAGTGTTTACTCTGTGCCAAGCATTGTTCTAAGCACTGTGGCGAGATACAAGCTCATTAGGTTGGACACAGTCCCTGACCCTCTCGGGGCTCACAGTCTTAATCCCCATTTTACAGATGAGGGAACTGAGGCACAGAGAAGTGAAATGACTTAGAAGTACTTCCAGGTTAAAGGCCACTGCTGCTGCTGTCTGCCAGGGGACACACATATTACTTGGAGGTTAAAGGCCACCACTGCTGCTGCATTGGTTTTCCTGGTGAAAGTCTATTGTTAAGCAATTACTGTGTTGTTGGTATTTGTTAAACGCTTACTATGTGCCGAGCACTGTTCTAAGCGCTGGGGTAGACAAAGGGGAACCAGGTTGTCCCACGTGGAGCTCACAGTCTTGATCCCCATTTTACAGATGAGGTAACTGAGGCACTGAGAAGTTAAGTGACTTGCCCAAAGTCACACAGCTGACAAGTGGCCGAGCCGGGATTCAAACCCATGACCTCTCACTCCAAAGCCCGTGCTCTTTCCACTGAGCCACGCTGCTTCCTAAGTGCCAGCGTAGATACAAGCTAATCAGGTTGAACCCAGCCTCCGTCCCACATGGGGCTCACAGTCTTAATCCCCACTTTCCAGATGAGGTAACTGAGGCCCAGAGGAGTGAAGTGACTTAGCCAAGATCACCCAGCAGATGAATGGTGGAGCCGGTAGTAGAACCCAGGTCCTCTCAACTCCTAGGCTCTATCCACTGGGCCATTCTGCTTCTAGATAGTCCCAACAGGGCTGGGGTGTGGCTGAGAGGGAAAACCTGGGAGTGGGGAGCAGTGCTGAACATCCAACCATTCATTCATTCAATCGTATTTATTGAGTGCTTACTGTGTGCAGAGCACTGTACTGAGTGCTTGGGAGAGTACAGTGCAACCCAAGACATATTCCCTGCCCACTACAAGCTAGTTCCCTGTGGAACCTGGCTAATCTGTGCTTTCAATCAGGATACATACAAACGTTTCAACAAATACGATGATGAGAGTGCTGGCGTTGAAGTCGCTGTGTGCCAAGCTGAGGCAAATACAGGAGAATCAGGTTGGACACAATCCCTGTCCCACATAGGCACACAGTTCTAAGTAGGAGGGAGAACAGGGACTGAATCCTCATTTTACAGATGAGGAAACAGAAGCACAGAGAAGCTAAAAAACTTGCCCAAGGTCACAGAGGAGACAATAAATACCATTAGCGACAGGCTGATGAGTGCCAGGCAAGGCACATTTATGGGCTTGAGCTGTGACTGACATCTGAAAGGTGGATTATCTGTTTGGAAATTCCTGAACTGGTTGCAATTGAGTGCCAAGAGCCCTTAGCTCTTTCAGCTGGCTCCTGGACCAAATGCTCACAGCTGAACAAAAGCTACTTTCTGTGGAATTAGTTAAGCCACTTACAAGAAATAGCAACTTAACCACAAATTGCAAGATACTAAGGCAAGTGATGAGGTATAAGATAAATGGGGAATGTGGTGGGGTGTCCAAATATATGAGGTTTTAAGATCAGGCCTACACTAGCAAATTCTGTGTAGCAAAGAGGAGGAAAAAATTTACCTTCCAAGTCCAGGTAATTGAATTTTTTGACCTCAGTTAAGTGGAATTGCTGACTGGTTCAGGTCCTTCCCTCCCTTCTTTCCCTGCACGTGACCACTGAAGACATTGAAAGAGGATTGAGATTCTCTGCAAACAGGGTGAACCTGCCATCTTCCCATCATCCCCCTCTCTTTGGAGATTGGGAGTCGGTGAGGGAGAGAGAACGTAGCCTTGTCTCTAACCAGCATGGCTTAGTGGACAGAGCTCGGGTCTGGGAATCAGAAGGATCTGGGTTCTAATCTTCGCTCTGCTGATTGCTTGCTGTGTGATCTTGGGCCAGTCACTTCACTTCTCTGGGCCTCCGTTTCCTCAACTGGAAAACTGGGATTACTTGTTCTCCCTCCTACCAAAACTGGGAGCCCTGTCTGGTACAGGGTCCGTGTCCAACCAAATAAATCTATACCCAGCACTCAGAACAGTGCTTGACACATAGTAGGTGTTTAACGAATACCACTGAAAAAGAAAAACACCCTGCCTTGTCCCAATCCAGGTGCTGGCCATCTCAATGGATGAGCACACAGAAGTTGAGATCTTCCTTGATGTGCTGGAGGCAGCCAATAAATGGAGTGATGCTTTGGTGAAGTTTAGTGAGATGTGCAACAGGGCTCAGATTCTGGACATCTACCTCAGGTGGGTATGGTTGTCTGAGGCTACTGGGGCCTGTCTGAGGCTGCTGGGGCTTGTCCTCAGTTGTGTCACTACCACTTTTTTGTTATGGTGTTTGTTAAGTGCTTACTATGTGCCAGACACTATACTACAGTCATCGGGTTGGACACAGTCCCTGTCCTCTATGGGGCTCACAGTCTTCATTCCTGTTCTACAGATGAGGTACCTGAGTCCCAGAGAAATGAAGTGGCTTGCCCAGCGTCACACAGCAGATAAGCACCAGAGCGGGGATTAGAACCCAGGTCCTCCTGATTTACAGGCCCAGGCTTTCTCAGCTATCTCCCTCCAGCTTTTCCTTATTCTTCTCCCCATACATCCCAGTTGGCGTGTTTCATTCTTCTCAAGTAGGTGGCTTCAAGGGAAGCAGTGTGGCCTAGTGGATAGAGCACAGGTCTGGGAGTCAGAAGGACCTAGCTTCTAATCCTGGCTCTGCCACTTGTCTGCTTTGTGTCTTTGGGCAAATCACTTCACTTGTCTGTGTCTCAGTACCCTCATCTGAAAAATCAATCAATTGTAATTAGAGAAGCAGCGTGGCTCAGTGGAAAGAGCACGGGCTTTGGAGTCAGAGGTCACGGGTTCAAATCCCAGCTCGGCCATTTGTCAGCTGTGTGACTATGGGCAAGTCACTTAACTTCTCGGTGCCTCAGTTACCTCATCTGTAAAATGGGGATTAAGACTGTGAGCCCCACGTGGGACAACCTGATTCCCCTGTGTCTACCCCAGCGCTTAGAACAGTGCTCGGCACATAGTAAGCGCTTAACAAATACCAACATTATTATTATTATTATTATTTTGTAAAATGGGGATGAAGACTTTGAGCCTCATGTGGGACATGGACTGTGTCTAACCTGATTAACTTCTATCTACTCCAGCTCTTAGCATGGTGTCTGGCATAGAGTAAGTGCTTAACAAATATCACATCTTGTTCTGCAGGGGCTGGGTATCTCCTGAGGAGATAACTCAGGAGGCCTCCTTCAGGAGGCTTTCCCTAAGCCCTCATTTCCTCTTGTCCCCCTCCCTTCTGCATCACCCTGATCTGCTCCCATTATTCACCCCTCCTTCAGCCCCACAGCAACTACGTACATATCTGTAATTTACTGATTTATATAAATGTCCATCTCTCGCTTTAGACTGTAAGGTTCTTGTGGGCAGGGAACATGTCTACCAATTTTGTTCTATTGGACTCTTAGAAGGGCTTAGTATGGTGCTCCGCACACAGTAAATGGTCAATAAATAAGATTGATTGATTGAGCTGTGAGAAGGCAAGAGTCTCCAGCAATGTCCCCTCCTTCCTCGAGACAGAACATTTCTGTCTGGAGCGTGGCAGGAGCGGTGTACCGTGCAAAATCCGACAGGAAATTCTCCAGGCGAATCCAGGAGAAGTTCATCATCTGGAACTGGAGAGACATCTTGTCTGGAACATACGGGTGAGTTCAACGCCCGTCCTACACCTTGCGCCTCTGCTAGCAGGGCGAGTCAGAAAGTGGGTGTGTGTGGTGTCCAGGGCCTCTAGGCTGGAAGCTCCTGGAAGCCGGGAATGTGTCTGCCAACTCTGTTGTACTGGACTCTCCCAAGTGCCTAGGACAGCTCTCTGCATACAGTAAGCACTCACTAAATGCCAGTGACTCACTGATTGATTTTAGACTGTCCCTCTAGACTGTAAGCTCATTATGGGCTGCGAATGTATCTGCTACTTCTGTCAGAGTGTACTCTCCCAAGCACTTAGTCCAGTGCACATAGAAAGCACTTAATCAATTCCACTGATTGATTGATTGGAAACTATCTCCCTAGGATTTTCCTGGTGAGATCTGCTTCTTGTCAGGAATTCTCCACAGGGTACTGGTTCTTCAGGGGGAAACCAGCCCTGAGAATTGGGTTGACACTGGGAAACAACTGAAGGGCAGGGTGTGAGGAGACACACACAGATCCCCTGCCCTTTTCCCAACCTTGAATTTGCTGGACTGCCAGCTGGATAGCTTTTGCACTTGTGATTCGGTAGTAAAGCCCCCACCAGCTGTCTCTGTCCTGAGGGGTGGGTATGGGCACAAGGACTGTAAGCTCTTTGTGGGCAGGGCATGTGTCTGTCATATTGTTGTATTGGACTCTACCAAGCTCTTAGTACAATGCTCTGCACACAGTTAGTGCTCAACACACCCCTAAACCTTCTCTTCTGGAGGACTGTACCACCCATGGCTCCACCTTGACAGCAGGGCTTGTCTGGGTATTGACGTCTCTGCACATTAAAGAGATGAGCCTCAAGCCTGGAGAGATGCATAGAGCAGTTTATGTAGAGCGATAGAGTCAGTTAGATTCTCCTCTTGGCCTTCCTGCATTGAGCTGGGTGCTGCCAGGGAGTTGAGGCTGTAGGTCTTTGTCCCCTTTGCTTTGTCCTCCCATCTGCTGACTTAATCTCAGCTAGGAACCCACAAAACTCTATTTCTCAGAGAGGAATGGGATGCCTACACTGACTGACACATGGTCCTCCTCCTGACCTAGATCCCCAGAAGCTGCCACTGTCCGTCACAGAAGGGATCCTTCTTGGAGGGCTGAGGATGTGCAGGCTGACCCTGCAGACAGGACTGTGGGCACATGGAGCTTTGACCCAGCTATAGAATTAAGGGCCCTGGGTCTTCTCAGACCCATAGCCGAGTCAGACAGAACCACTTCCCTGCACAGAGCCCTGGTTCCTGGTCCCCAAACTGACCTCTGTGATAGTGGCAGCCCCCTCCTTGCTGTTCTTGCCCCCACCCCACACTCTCTCACACTTACATGACCTTCCTTTTGTAGTGGTGGGGCAAGTCTGGGAATTGACCTCCATGAGCCTACACTTCAGTGGGACAGTCCTCCAGGCTGGGGAGACACACTGACTAGTGTATCTGTGTCTGTAGAGAGAGTAATAGTTGGGACAGTCTACCCTTGGCCAACCTGTGCACCGCTGGGGGCAGGGAGAGGAGAAAGAGTAGGACTCATGACTCACCCCCAAGTTCTGCAGTAATCCTCATGTAGAGTGGTGGAACCTGATCTTGAGAGATGACTGGATTAATGATCCTGAGGTCCAGGTTCGCCCATCCTGCCCTCTGGCAACAGCTGAGGACCATGTTTGTTACCTGACATTTCAGTCTCATGGCCGGGGAGGAGGAAATAAGCAGTTTCAGAGCTGGAAAGAGATGGGTAGGGAGTTATAGACAGCCTAATCTGGGGCAAACACTAGACTCCTCATCCCCTACAACACTGACCTTAATTCCAAGAGAGGATGTGCACAGACAGATGATGGCTAAACTGATGGCTACGATGTTCTAGTAAGTCTTGCCCCGCTCCCCTTCGGCCCCAGGCCCTCAATTCTGTTACTCTAGGAACTCCAGTCCCCTCTAGACTGTAAGTTTGTTGGGGGTAGGGAATCTGTCTGTCCTAGTGTACTCTCCCAAACACTTAGTACAATGCTCTATACACAGTAACAGCTCCATCAATCCGATTGAAGGTGCAGAACTGCACACTGGATAGAATTCAGTTTCTAGTACAATACCTGCCTTCTGTTCTTCCAGCCCCCACCCGTTTGACTTGATCTCAAGTAGGAGTCTGCACAATTCTGCTTCTCAGAGAGATATAGGGTGGAGACACTGATAAACATCTGGTCCTCCTCCTGACATTAGATCCCACAAGCTTCTCCGTTGAGCCCAGAAGGGTCTCTTCTCTGGGGACTGAGGCTGTGCAGTGACCCTGCAGACAGGAGTATAGTCCCAGGGAGGCTTGACCCATCTATAGAGTTAGGGACCTTGGGTCTTCTCAGTCCCAGGAAAGTCAGACAGAACTAGATTTCTGCACAGACGCCCTGACCCTGTTCTCCAATGAGTGGCAACGGCCTCATCACTCTTCTTCTCCTCTATTATTCACACACACACACACACACACACATGTGCGCCAACACGTACATACACAGACACTTCCCTCTGGGGTAGCAGTACAGTAATGGGGAAAATCTGGGAGTTGACTCTGCCCACAGCCTAAGAGAACTGATCCTCGAGGGCAAGGGAAAGCACTGAGCAGCTGCTATGGAGAGATTCCCCCCCTTGACCGACTTCTGTCCTGAAAAGCAGCATGGCTAGATGGATAGAGCACAGGCCTGGGAGTCAGAAGGTCATAGGTTCTAATCTCAGCTCTGCCATTTGTATGCTGTTTGACTTTGGGCGAGTCTCTTCACTTCTCTGGGCCTCAATTCCCTCATCTGTAAAATGGGGACAAAGACTGTGAGCCCCATGTGTGATGGGGACTGCGTCCAACCTTATTACCTTGGACCTACCCCAGCACTTAGAACAGTGCCTGCCACCTAGTAAGTACTTAACAAATACTCTTATTACCATTACCATTAATATGAAGCCCTGAGAAAAGCAGAAACGATTTCTAGGGGAGCAGGGAGTGATCCACAAGAAGCACTATCTTTCTCTCAAAGGCTGGACCTCCTACAGATTGTACTCTCTTAGTGGACAGGGAATGTATCTGTTAATCATTCATATTTATTGAGCATTTACTGTGTGCAGAGCACTGTACTAAGCACTTGGGAAAGTACAATACAGCAATAAAATGACACATTCCCTGCTCACAATGAGCTTACAGTCTAGAGTGGGGAGACAGATATCAATATTAATAAATAAATGCCAGATCTATACATAAGTGCCGTGGGGCTGGGAGGGGGGAAGAACAAAGGGAGCAAGTCAGGGTGACGCAGAAGGGAGTGAGACAAGAGGAAAGCAGGGGACTAATCTGGGAAGACCTCTTGGAAGAGATGTGCCTCCAATAACACTTTGAAAGGTGGGAGAGTTATATTATTATACTCTTAGTAGAAAGAGCCCGGGCTTGGGAGTCAGAGGTTGTGGGTTCTAATCCTGACTCCGCCACTTATCTGCTGTGTGACTTTGGGCTAGTCATTTAACTTCTCTGTCCCTGTTACCTCATCTGTAAAATGGGGATTAAGACTGGGAGCCCGACATGGGACAGCCCAATTACCTTGTGTCTAGCCCCGCACTTAGAACAGTGCATGGCACATAGTAAGCACTTAACAAGCACCATCATTATTATTATTATCACTCTCCCAAGCGCTTAGTACCGTGCTCCACACACAGCACTCAATAAGTACCACTGATTGATTGATACATGCCTATTTCTTCCCGAAAGGCAGAGATTCAGTGTGGCCTAGTGGAAAGCGCATGGGCCTGGGAGACATGAGACCTGGGTTCTAATCACAGCTCTGCCATTTGCCTGCTGGGTTGGGGCAAGTCGCTTCGCTTCTCGGGTCCTCACTTTCTTCATCTGTAAAATGGAGACTGAATATCTGTTCTCCCTTCCTCTTAGACTGTGAGACCAATGTGGGACGGGGGCTGTGTCCAGTCTGTGTATTGTCCCAGGGGCTCAGAAGAGTGCTTGGCATGTAGTAAGCCCCTCACAAATATCACAATTATTAGTACTCTTGTTGGCATCTTTTTAAATGGAGAAAGGGTGTGGATTTGAGTTTAGCGGAGCCACTGACAATGTGTTCCATGTTTAAAATTGTCTCCTCTGTGGGATTATTATCATTCTATTTGTTAAGTGCTTATTCCGTATTAAGCACTTTTCTATGTGCTGGGGTAGATAAACGTTAACCAGGTTAGGCACAGTCTCTGTCCCACCCGAGGTTCACAGTTTAAGCAGGAAGAAGAATAGTTACTCCTCCTTTTATAATCAATCAATTGTAATTGTTGAGCACTTATTATATGCAGAGGACTGTACTAAGTGCTTGGGAGAGTACAGTGAATTAGCAGACACGTTCTCTGCCCATAACGAGTTGACAGTCTAGAGGGGGAGACAGACATTAATATGTATAAATAGTTTACAGTTCAGGAAACGGGAGGCCCAGAGATGCGAAGTGACTTGCCCAAGGTCCCTCAGCAGGCAAGGGGCAGAGCAGGGATTAGAACCCAAGTTCGATGACTCACAGGCCTGAGCCTTTTCCCCTGGGCCGTGCTGCTTTCGGGATCACCTCAGAGTGCAAAGACCAACATGAAAATATGACTTGATATTTTGTTGAAAAAACCCCCCAAAAACCTGGCATTGCTTTGGAGTCGAGAAACCCAGAAAAACTGAAGAGAAATGCAGGCCACATTATTCCCCAGAAGGCCACCCATTGGAACAGACTCACTCCATCAGTTATTGCCAAAATTCTTAAATATTAGGCAAGTTTGAGAATGAGATTATACATTCTTCAGATCCAGGGGCAGTGCCTTTCATTGCCATGTGGCCCAGTGTATAGAGCCCGGGCCTGGGAGTCAGAGGACCTGGGTTCCTAATCCTAGCTCTGCCAGTTGCCTGTTGTGTGAACTCTTCATTCATTCAATAGTATTTATTGAGCGCCTACTATGTGCAGAGCACTGTACTAAGCGCTTGGAATGTACAATTCGGCAACAGATAGAGACAATCCCTCCCCATTGACGGGCTTACAGTCTAATCGGGGGAGACAGACAGACAAAAACAATAGCAATAAATAAAATCAAGGGGATGTACATCTCATTAACAAAATAAATAGGGTAATAAATATATATACAAATGAACGGACGAGCACAGTGCTGAGCGGAGGGGAAGGGAGAGGGGGAGGAGCAGAGGGAAAGGGGGGGAAAAGGGGGCTTAGCTGAGGGGAGGTGAAGAGGGAGCAGAGGGGAAGCTCAGGCTGGGAAGGCCTCTTGGAGGAGGTGGACTCTCAGTAAGGCTTTGAAGAGGGGAAGAGAGTTTGGCGGAGGTGAGGAGGGAGGGCATTCCAGGACAGCGGGAGGACGTGGACCAGGGGTCGACGGTGGGATAGGCAAAAACGGGGGATGGTGAGGAGGTGGGAGGCAGAGGAGCAGAGCCTATGGGGTGGGCAGTAGAAAGAGAGAAGGGAGGAGAGGTAGGAGGGGGCAAGGTGATGGAGAGCCTTGAATCCTAGAGTGAGAAGCTTTTGTTTTGTGCGGAGGTTGATCGGCAACCACTGGAGGTTTTTAAGAAGGGGAGTGACATGCCCAGAGGGTTTCTGCAGGAAGATGAGCTGGGCAGCGGAATGAAGAATAGACTGGAGCGGGGAGAGACAGGAGGAAGGGAGATCAGAGAGAAGGCTGACACAATAATCCAGCCGGGATATTATGAGAGCCCGTACCAGTAAGATAGCCGTTTGGGTGGAGAGTAAAGGGCGGTTCTTGGCGATATTATAAAGGTGAGATCGGCAAGTCTTGGTGACGGATTGGATGTGTGAGAGAGCCGAGGCAAAGATGATACCAAGGTTGCGGTCTTGAGAGACAGGAAGGATGGTTGTACCATCCACAGTGATAGGGAATAATAATAATAATAATGTTGGTATTTGTTAAGCGCTTACTATGTGCCAAGCACTGTTCTAAACGCTTGGGGTAGACACAGGGGAATCAGGTTGTCCCACGTGGGGCTCACAGTCTTAATCTCCATTTTACAGATGAGGTAACTGAGGCACCGAGAAGTTAAGTGACTTGCCCAAAGTCACACAGCTGACAAGTGGCAGAGCCAGGGTTCGAACCCATGACCTCTGACTCCAAAGCCCGGGCTCTAGGGAAGTCAGGAAGAGGGCAGGGCTTGGGAGGGAAGACAAGGAGCTCACTTTTGGACATGTTGAGTTTTAGGTGGCGGGCAGACATCCAGGTAGAGACATCCTGGAGGCAGGAGGAGATATGAGCCTGAAGGGAGGGGGAGATGTAGATTTGAGTGTCATGTGCATAGAGATGATAGTTGAAGCCGTGAGAGCTGATGAGTTCACCGAGGGAGTGACTGTAAATGGAGAACAGAAGAGGGCCAAGAACTGACCCTTGAGGAACTCCTACAGTTAGAGGATGGGAGGGGGAGGAGGAGCCCGCGAAGGAGACCGAGAATGAATGGCCACAAAGATAAGAAGAGGGCCAAGAACTGACCCTTGAGGAACTCCTACAGTTAGAGGATGGGAGGGGGAGGAGGAGCCCGCGAAGGAGACCAAGAATGAATGGCCACAAAGATAAGATAAGATAAGAGGAGAACCAGGAGAAGACGGAGTCCGTGAAGCCAAGGTGAGAGAAGGTGTGGAGCTACTAGGGTATGTCTACCCCAGCGCTTAGAACAGTGCTCGGCACATAGTAAGCGCTTAACAAATACCAACATTATTATTATTATTAGAAGGGGATGGTCTACAGTGTCAAAGGCAGCTGAGAGGTCATGGAGGATTAGGATAGAGTAGGAGCCATTGGATTTGGCAAGAAGGAGGTCATGGGTGACCTTTGAGACAGCAGTCTCAGTAGAGTGGAGGGGACGGAAGCCAGATAGGAAGGGGTCCAGGAGAGAATTGGAGTTAAGAAATTCTAGGGAGCAAGTGTAGATGACTCGTTCTAGGGGCTTGGAGAGGAAGGGTAGTAGAGAGATAGGGTGATAACTGGAAGGGGAAGTGGGGTTGAGAGAGGGTTTTTTTAGGATGGCGGAGACATGGGCATGTTTGAAGGCAGAGGGGAAGAAGCCACTGGAGAGTGAGCGGTTAAAGATAGAAGTTAAGGAGGGGAGGAGGGAAGGGGCGATGGTTTTTTATAAGGTGAGCGGGAATGGGGTCCGAAGCACAGGTGGAGGGGGTGGGACTTGCGAGGAGGGAGGAGATCTCCTCTGAGGATTCTGCAGGGAAAGAAGGGAAAGTAGGGGAGAAGGTTGGGGGTGGAGGGAGGCAGAAGGGGGAGGGGTGACTTTGGGGAGCTCAGACCTGATTGTGTTAATTTTCGTGATGAAGTAGGTGGCCAGATCGTTGGGGGTGAGGGATGGGGGAGGGGGAGGAACAGGGGGCCTGAGGAGATAATTAAAGGTCCGGAACAATTGGCGCGGGTGACGGGCATGGGCGTCAATGAGGGAAGAAAAGTAGTTTTGCCTGGTGGAGGAGAGGGCAGAGTTAAGGCAGGAAAGGATAAAGTTCCAATGGATAAGGTTGGCTTGGTGCTTGGACCTTCGCCAGCAGCGCTCAGCAGCTCGAGCATAAGAGCGTAGGAGGTGGACAGAGGCAGTGACCCAGGGCTGTGGCTTAGTGAGCGAGAGTGGCGGAGGGAAAGCGGGGGCGAGAGAGTTGAGATGAGTAGCGAGGGTGGAGTTGAGAGCGGTAACCTGATCATCGAGAGTGGGAAGAGAGGACAGGGGGCAAGGTGGTGAGAGATGCTTTTGGAGAGATGGATGGGATCAAGAGTGCGGAGGTCTCTGTGGGGGAGTTGTACAGATTTGCAGGGGGAGAGAGTGTGAGAGAGGAGGCAGGTGAGAAGGTTATGGTCTGAGAGAGGGATTTCAGAGTTGGTGAGGTTGGAGATAGTGCAGCAGTATGAGATGACGAGATCGAGGGTGTGACCAAGTTGGTGAGTGGGCGAGGTGTGGTAGAGCAGGAGGTTGGCAGAGTCGAGGAGCGATAGCAGGCGGGCGGCAGAGGAGTCACTGGGTACAATGGGTACTCTAATCTCCGAAGATCAGAGTGGGCAGAGAGAAAGAGAGAGAGGTCAGAAAGAGGTCAAGGTGGTTGAAGAAGTCGGTGGTGGGATCAGGAGGGCGGTAGATGACGGCTACTAGTATCTGGAGGGGATGGTAGAGGCAAATGATATGGGCTTCAAAGGAGGGGAAGGAGAGGGAAGCAGGGGGGAGGGATAGTGCGGAAGTGGCATTGGGGTGAGAGAAGGAAGCCGATGCCTCCTCCCTTTCTGGTGAGTTTGGGGGAGTGGGAGAAGGAGAGGCCTCTGCTGGAGAGAGCAGCGGTGGAGACCGCTGTCTCTTCACTTCTCTGGGCCTCAGTTCCCTCATCTGTAAAATGGGAATTCAATATTTTTTTAATAGTATTTGTTAAACTCTTCCTATGTGCCAGGGATTGTTCTAACCACTGGGGTAGATACAAGATAATTAGGTTGGACGTAGTCCATGTCCCATATGGGGCTCATAGTCTTAATCCCCATTTTACAGATGAGGTAACTGAGGCCCAGAGAAGTGAAGAGACTTGCTCAAGGTCACCCAGCAGACAAATGGTGGAGGTGACATTAGAACCCAAGTCCTTCTGACTCCCAGGCCCGTGCACTACCACTGGGCAACACTTCTTCTAATGCCTGTTCTCCTTCCTATTCAGCCTGTGAACCCCTTGGCTTAGTGGGAAGATCATGGACTTGGGAGTCAGAGGACATGAATTCTAATCCCGGATCAGCCACTTGTCTGCTGGGTGACCTTGGACAAGCCACGTTGCTTCTCTGTGCCTCAGTTACCTCATTTGTAAAAATGGGGATTAAGACTGTGAGCCCCACGTGGGACAACCTGAGCAGCTTGTATCTACCCCAGCACTTAGAACAGTGCTTCGCACATAGTAAGTGCTTAAGACACACCATAATTATTCATTATTATTATTATTATTACCTGGAACCTGATTATCTAGTAGCTAAACCCCCGTGCTTAGAACAGTAACTGACACATAGTAAGCGCTTCACAAATACCATAATTATTACGATTTATTCTACTGTATTGCGATAACCTATCATTTAACTACAATCCCATGTCTCTTGCCTCCTGACCATCTCCACCTGGATGTCCCACCAGCACTTGAAATTCAAAATGTCAAAAACTGCACTAAGCCACTCCTCCTCCCTTTCCCATCTCTGCCAATTAACACCTTCAGCCTCCCTGGACCAGAAACCTGAAATCACAATATCATCCTGGACTCTTTGCCTTTCAACTCTGCTATGTACTATCTCCTGGATCTGTCTCTTTCTCTCCACCCAAACAGGTACCATCCTGCTTCGAGTTCTTCCATACTGGACAGGGAACATGTCTACCAACTGAGTTGTACTATACTCGCCCAAGTGCTTAGTACAGTGCTCTGCACGCAGTAAGCGCTCAATAAATACCATTGCTGATGATACTGCAGCTAGACTATTGCATCGGCTTTTTTTATCGGTGTCTCTCCCTCCAATTGAGCAATCGTATTCACTGAGTCCTTACTGTGCGAAGAGCACTGTACTAAGCGCTTGGGAGAATACAGTGCAACGGAGTAGGTAGACCTGTTCCCTGCTCATTAGGAGCTCACAGTCTAGAGGGGAAGATGGACATTAATATAAATAAATGAATTACGGACACAGACTGTGTGCTTCACAGTGCTGTGGGGCTGAGGGAGGGGCAGAAAAAGGGAGCAAATCCAAGTGCAAGGGCAATGCAGAAGGGAGTGGGAGAAAAGGAAATGGAGGCTTAGTTGGGGAAGGTCTCTTGGAGGCCTCCTCAGCCTCTCCTACTCTAGCTACTCGCTCCTCCAGCTCGTTTCCTACTGCAAGCCAGCCCACACACTTTGCTCCTCTACCACCAACCTTCTCGTTGTACCTCCATCTCGTCTATCTCGCCGCCAACCTTTCTCCCACGTTCTGCCTCTGGCCTGAAACGCTCGCCCTCCCTCCTCACGTCTGACAGCAACTCTCCCCATCTTCAAAGTCCATCTCCTCCCCTTTCTCCTGCCCTCCCTCACTCCCCTACTCCTCCCTCTGCTGCTTCAATCCCCCTTCCCCGACTAAGCCCTCTTTTCCTTTTCTTCAGCCCCCTTCTGCGTCACCCTAACTCGCTCTCTTTATTCATCCCCTCTTCCAGCTAGCTCCACAGCACTTATTTCCATGTCTCTTAATTTATATATTTATATTCATGTCTGTCTCCCCCAAACCTCTAGATTGTAAACTTGTTGTGGGCAGGGAATGTGTCTGTTACACTGTAATCTCCCAAGAGTGCATATAGTAAGTGCTCAATAAATATGGTTGACTAACTGACTGCCCCTCCCCTTACCTCCTCTCTTCCCCCTTCTCCTTCCCTGCCCTTCTCCCCTATTTCTCCCTCTCTCTCTCGCTCCTACGCTTTTCTGCTGCTCTCCTCATTCATGTCTCCTCCCTCTCCCTCTCTCATTCATTCAGTCATTCAAACATACTTATTGAGCACTTATTGTGTGCAGAGCACTGTACTAAGCACTTGGGAGAGTACACCACCGCAATACACAGGCACATTCCCTACCCCCAACGAGCTTACACTCTAGAGCGGGGGAGACACAACTCAATACAGATAAATAAGTTATAGAGATGGACATAAGTGCAGTGGGGCTGAGAGTGGGAAGGAATCAAGGGAGCAAATCTCCCCTGCTCCAACAGACCGAGCTGGAAGGGAGCCCCATGGTTGGGAAATTATGGTGAGAGGCAGCGAGGCATAATGGATAGAGCCCGGGTTCCACCGTGAACGTCATGGGTTCTAATCCTGACTCCACCGCTCGTCTGCTGTGTGACCTTGGAAAGTCACTTGGCTTCACGGTGCCTCAATTACCTCATCTATAAAATGGGGATCAAGACTGCGAGCCCCACGTGGGACAGGGACTTGTAACCAACTTGACTCGCCTGTACCCACCCCAATGCTCAGTACAGTGCATGGCCCAGAGTGAGTGCTGAACCTAGCACACTTGCCCCCTTCCAAGGCCTACTGAAGGCTCACCTCCTCCAGTAGGCCTTCCCAGACTAAGCCCCCCTTTTCCTCTGCTCCCCCGCCCCTCCCCATCGCCCTGACTCGCTCCCACAGCACTTGTGTATCTGTGGACATATTTATAATTATAATTCTATTTATTTTTATTCATGATGTGTCTAGGTCTAGAATTCTATCGATTTAAAATGATGCTACTGACGTCTGTCTCCCCCCTTCTAGACTGTGAGGCCATCTGTTGCCGAATTGTACTTCCCAAGCGCTTAGTACTACTACTAATAATGTTGGTATTTGTGCAGCACTTTCTAGGTGCAGAGCACTGTTCCAAGCACTGGGGTAGATACAGGGTAATCAGGCTGTCCCACGTGAGGCTCACAGTTAATCCCCATTTTAGAGATGAGGTAATTGAGGCACTGAGAAGTTAAGTGACTTGCCCACAGTCACACAACTGCAGTGCTCTGCCCACAGTAAGCGCTCGTTAATGTCAAAAACTGCACTAAGCCACTCCTGTGAGCCCGTCATTGGGCAGGGATTGTCTCTATCTGTTCCCGAATTGTACATTCCAAGCGCTTAGTACAGTGCTCTGCACATAGTAAGCGCTCGATATATACTATTGAATGAATGTTGCCTAGGCTACGAGCTGGGGACGTTTCCCCCGCTGGGCGCTTCGGGGAAAGCCCCCGGCCGCCGAGGACGGAGAGAGCCGCGCGCGCAGGCGCGGTAGGCCGCCTCCATCGCTCGCTTGCCCCGCCGGGCCCCCTCTGCCCGTGGGCGGGGGGTGGCCGAATCTGTCAGATGTCAGGGGGACACAGGCAGCGTGCAGAGGTGCACCGGCTTAACGGGGCTCACTCTCGGCAAGCCAGCATTTGGGGAGTCACGTTATTATCACCCTTATCCCTCCTCGAAGCAGCGTGGCTCGGTGGAAGGGGCACGGACTTGCAAGTCAGAGGTCAGGGGTGCTAATCCCGACTCCGCCACTTGTCAGCTGGGTGACTTTGGGCGAATCACTTCACTTCTCTGGGCCTCATCTGGAAAATGGGGATTAAGACTGTGAGCCCCACGTGGGGCAACCTGATCATCTTGTATTCCCCCTAGCGCTTAGAACAGTGCTTCGCACGTAGTAAGCGCTTAGGAAATACCATTATCATCATTACTATTATTCTTAGGAAAAAAACACGATTGAATGAATGAATGAACCCACACCAACCTTCTTGGAGGAGGGCCAGCAGGAGGGTCTGACTGACGCGCAGGCTCGGATTCCCCGCCCCCCGGCCGCACCACGTTCAAAAAACCGAAGCAGATCAGCGAGGAGCAGCTGCCGCCCCCGGCTCAGGTAATAATAATAATATTAATAATAATAATAATGTTGGTATTTGCTACGTGCTTACTCTATGCCAAGCACTGTTCTAAGCGCTGGGGGAGGTGCAAGGTCATCAGGTGGTCCGACGTGGGGCTCACAGTCCTCACCCCCATTTTACAGATGAGGTAATGAGGCCCAGAGAAGAGAAGTGACTTGCCCAAAGTCACACAGCTGACAAGTCGCAGAGCGGGATTAGAACATACGACCTCTGATCCCCAAACCCGTGCTCTTTCCACTAGGCCACAATATTTTTCTATGAGGAGCAACAGCCACCCCCCAATCCAGGTAATAATAATTATAATAATCATGTTTGTATTTGTTAAGCGCTTACTATGTGCCAAGGGCCGTTCTACTAAGCGCTGGGGGAGATACAAGGTCATCAGGTTGTCCCACGTGGGGCTCACCCTTTTCATCCCCGTTTTACAGATAATAATGTTGGTATTTGTTAAGCGCTTACTGTGTGCAGAGCACTGTTCTAAGCGCTGGGGTAGATACCAGGTAATCAGGTTGTCCCACGTGAGGCTCACAGTCTTAATCCCCATTTTACAGATGAGGTAACTGAGGCACAGAGAAGTTAAGTGACTTGCCCAGTCACACGGCTGACAAGTGGCGGAGCGGGATTAGAAGCCACGGCCTCTGACTACCCTGCTTCCAGATGAGGTAACTGAGGCCCAGTGAGGTGACCTGTCCAAAGTCACACAGCTGACAAGTGGCAGAGTCGGGATTAGACTGTAAACCCGTTAATGGGCAGGGATTGTCTCTATCTGTTGCCCACTTGTACATTCCAAGCGCTTAGTACAGTGCTCTGCACATAGTAAGCGCTCAACCAATGCTATTGAATGCATTAGGACTCACGACCTCTGACTCCCAAGCCCTTGCTCTTTCCACTAAGCCGCGGGACCCCGATGTCCCCCGCCCGCTCCCCTGCTTGTTTACAGGGGCCGGGGACATCTCTGAGCCCCCTCTGCTGTCAGGGCAGAGGGAAGGGGGAGGGCTCGGAGTGCGGGGGCGGGGTCTCCTCTGGGCCCCGCCTCCCGGTGCCCGTGTCAGTGCGTGGGGGGCGGGGTCTCATTCATTCCCTCCTCTTTATTAAGTGTTTACTGTGTGCAGTGCACTGAACGAAGCGTTCGGGAAAGAACAACGTAACAATAAACAGACACACTCTCTGCCCATAACGAGTTTAAAGTCTGGGGGCCCGGGGGAGACACAGACATCAATACAAATAAATAAAAATACAGATGTATATGTATGAAATATACATTCATTCAATCGAATTTATTGAGCACTTATGTGCCGAACACTGTACTAAGCACTTGGAAAATACAGATCAGCAACAGAGACAGTCCCTGCCCACAACGAGCTCAGTCTAGAATCTGGGAGACAGACATCAAAACAAGTAAACGGGCATCAATATAAATAAATAGAATTATAGATATATACACATCATTAATAGAACTAAATAGAATTATAAATGTGTTCATATATACATGAGTGCTGCGGGGTGGGGGGGTAGAGCAAAGGGAGTGAGTCGGGGCGATGGGGAGGGGTGGGGGAGCAGAGGAAAGGGGGTGCTCAGGTGGGAAGGGGGGAGCAGAGGAAAAGGGGACTCAGGTGGGAAGACCTCCTGGAGGAGGTGAGCTTTCAGTAGGGCTTTGAAGGGAAGAAGTGTGCCAGCTGGGTGGATTTGAGGAGGGAGGGCATTCCAGGCCAGAGGTAGGATGTGGGCCAGGGGTTGAGTGAGAAGGTTAGCAGCAGAGGAGTGGAGTGTGTGGGCTGGGCTGTAGGAGGAGAGAAGGGAGGTGAGGTAAGAAGGGGCAAGGTGATGGAGAACTTTGAAGCCGATAGTGAGGAGTCTTTGCTTGACACAGAGGTTGAGAGGCAACCACCGGGGATTTTTGAGGAGTGGGGTGATGTGCCCAGAACGTTTCTGTAGAAAGATCATCCGGGCAGCAGAGTGAAGTAGAGACTGAAGTGGGGAGAGACAGGAGGTTGGGAGATCTGAAAGGAGGCTGATGCAGTAATCCAGGCGGGACAGGGTGAGTGATTTGTACTAACGTGGGAGGGGTTTGGGTGGAGAGGAAAGTGCGCCTCTTGGCGATGTCGTGCAGGTGAGACTGGCCGGTTTTGTTGATGGATTGGATGTGTAGGGTGAGTGAGAGAGTTGAATCAAAGATGACATCGAGGTTGCGGGCTTGTGAGTCGGGAAGGACGGTCATGCCATCCTGGTGATGGGAAAGTCAGGGAGGGGACAGGATTTGGGAGGGAAGATAAGGAGGCTCTGTCTTGGACATGTTGAGTTTTCGGTGGTGGGAGGACATCCAGGTGGAGATGTCCTGAAGGCAGGAGAAGATCCGAGCCAGGAGGGAGGGAGAGAGAACAGGGGAGGAGATGTAGATTTGGTTGTCATCTCCATAGAGATGATAGTTGAAGCTGTGGGAGCGAATGAGTTTACCAAGGTAGTGGGTGAAGATGGAGAACAGAAGGGGACTAAGAACTGACCCTTGAGGAACCCCTAGAGTTAGGGGATGGGAGGGGGAGGAGGAGCCCGCCAAGGAGACTGAAATGAACGGCCAGAGAGATGAGAGGAGAACCAGGAGAGGACAGAGTCAGTGAAGCCAAGGTGGGATAGCATGGTGAGGAGAAGGGGATGGTCAGCAGTGTCAAAGGCAGCTGAGAGGTTGAGGAGGATTGGGATAGAGTAGGAGCATAGGAGCGTAGAGTAGGATTTGGCAAGAAGGAGGTCACTGGTGACCTTTGAGAGGGCGCTTTCTACGGAGTGGAGGGGACGGAAGCCAAATTGGAGGGGGTCCAGGAGAGAGTTGGAGTTGAGGAATTTGAGGCAGCGAGTGTCGATGACTCACTCAGGGAGTTTGGAAAGGAAAGGTAGGAGGGAGATGGGGCGATAACTGGAGAGGGCTGTGGCATCAAGGGAGGGTTTTTTTTAGGATGGGGGAGACGTGGGCATGTTTGAAGGCAGAGGGGAAGAAGCCGTTGGAGAGTGAGCAGTTGAAGATGGAAGTTAAGGAGGGGAGGAGGGAAGGGGCGTGAGTTTTTATAAGGTGGGAGGGAATGGGGTCTGAAGCGCAGGTGGAGGGGGTGGCACTTGAGAGGAGGGAGGAGATCTCCTTTAAAGATACCGCTGGGAAGGATGGGAAATAGAAGAGGGGGTCAAGAGGAGGGGGAGGGATGACTTTGGGGAGCTCAGACCCGATGGTGTTAGTTTTCCTAAGGAAGTAGGTGGGCAGATCGTTGGGGTGAGGGATGGGGGAGAGGGAAGAACAGGGGGCCTGAGGAGGGAATTAAATGTCTGGAACAGCTGACAAGGGTGATGGGCATGGGTATCAGTAAGGGAAGAGAAATAGTTTTTCTGGGCAGAGGAGTGGGCAAGAAAGGATAAACTAAAAGTGGGCAAGCTTGGCCTGGTGTTTAGATTTCCACCAGCAGTGTTCAGTGGCTCGAGCGTAAGAGTGAAGGAGGCAGACAGTGGAGGTCATCCAGGGCTGTGGGTTAGTGGTGTGAGAGCAATGAAGGGTTAGGGGGAGGGAGGGAGGGAGTTGAGTTGGGTAGAGAGGGTGGAGTTGAGAGCATCTATTTGGTCATCAAGAGGGGGTAGAGTGGGTAGGGAGGCTGGGTGGGGTGTGATGCGCTGAGATAGATGGGGTCGAGGAAGCGGAGGTCTCTGTGGGGGAGTAATACAGATTTACGGGGAGGAGGGGTGTGAGAGAGGAGACAAGTGAGAAGGTTGTGTTCAGAGAGAGGGATTTCAGAGTTGGTGAGATTGGAGATTGCGCAGCGGTTACACCTACCTTCCTCCTACCTGATTTTCTTTATGATGTGGAACATCAAAGACGCAGGGAGAAAAACTCAAGCAAACTCTCACCTCTTGGTCTGGTGTACCTTCATCACTCTGCTCAAGATGAGATGAGATTGAGTGTGTGACCAAGTAGGTGAGTGGGTGAGGTGGGGTGGAGCAGGAGGTTGGCGGAGTTAAGGAGTGATAGAAGGTGGGCGGCAGAGGAGTCATTGGGTACTGCCTGTTTGTGTCTCTGTCTCTTTTCTCTCTCTCGTTTCTCCCTCTTGTTTCTGTCATTCTCTCTCTTGTCTCTATCGCTCTTCCCTCTTTTCTCTCTCTTCTCTCTCTCTTCTGTTTCTCCTCTCTCTCCTCTCTCATCTCCTCTCTCTTTTCCTTTTCTCCCTCTCTCTCTATGGGCCTGGACTAGTAGCACACTTTCCTTGAGTTCCCCCGTGCTACCCTCCTGCCCAGCCCCTCTTTGGCCTGGAGCCGGCTGAAGCATACAGAGGAAGTTAATGACTCCTAGGAGCCTCCAGGCACCTACTGGGCCCAGAGATTCAGTTGGTCCTGGCCCTAGTTAAGCTCCAAACCCAAGTCCTTCAGGATGGGGTGAGTAGGGACAAGCAAGGCTAGCATTGGGATCCTCTAGACCGGAAGCTCGTTGGGGCAGGGACCGTGTCTACCAACTCTGTTGTACTGTTCTTTCCCATGCGCTTTATACCGTGCTCTCCACATAGTAAGCGCTCAATAAATACCACCGATTGCCTGAGGGATCGATTGATCTGGGGCCTGGAGCATCAGGACTGGTAGAGGTCAGATCTGGGCCCCTAAGGCTGGCCATCTGGGTCAGAGGAGATGGGGAAATGCTATTTAGATTCAGGTGAGAGGCCCTCAGTATTGATAATAATGATAACTGTGGTATTTGTTAAGCAATTAGTATGTGCCAGGCACTGTACTAAGCCCTGGGGTGGATACAAGCAAGTCAGGTTGGACACAGTCCCTGTTCCACATCGGGGTCACAGTCTTAGCCCCCATTTTCCAGATGAGAAAACTGAGGCCCAGAGAAGTGAAGCAATTTGCCCAGGGACACACAGCAGACAAGCGGCAGAGCCAGGGTTAGAACCCATGACCTTCTGGCTCCCAGGCCCGGAATCTATCCACCTCGCCATGCTGCTCTTGCCCAAAGAGTCAGGACCAGGAAACCAAAGCTTTACCCACATGGTCACGGCTTTTGTCAAAAAGGTCTCTCCGAGCCCGTCCACCCCATCACAGACCAGGAGCCGGACGTCTTCGCTCGTCAAGCAGAGTGATGAAGGTACACCAGACCAAGAGGTGAGAGTTTGCTTGAGTTTCTCTCCCTGCATCTTTGATGTTCCACATCATAAAGGAAATCGGGTAGGAGGAAGGTAGGTGTAAATGTTTAGTGAGTGGCCCCCTGCCTCCCCCCCTCATTCACACATACCCCTCACTGTCTCCCCTTTCACCTCAGTTTCTCTGAGATGGGTGGGGGCCGAATTGTGATTAAGTTTTCCCCGATTAAACCCGAGTTTTCCCCGGCTCTCTTTCCTGTTTGCGTTTTCTCTGTGCTTGGATCGGTGACCTGTGGGCTGTCGATATTCACCCCACCCTCAACCCCACTGCACTTAGGTCCATATCAGCGTGCTTATGTCCACTAAACAGATTGGTTTACTGGATAGAACCCAGGCCTGGGAGTCAGATGCACATGAGTTCTAATCCCGGCTCCACCGCTTGTGTGCTGTGAGGTCTTGGGCAAGTCATTTCACTTCTGGACCTCAGTTCCCTCATCTGTAAAGTGGGGATTAAGACTGTGAACCCTATTTGGAACGGAGACTGTGTCCAACCCGATTATCTTGCATCCACCTCAATGCTTAATGCTGTGCCTGGCACCTAGAAAGCGCTTAACAAACGTACCATTAAAAATACAGTTAATTGATAAATACGTGCAGCAGTGCTCTGGATTTTAAGCTGTTCACTGTGGGCAGGAAATATGTCTGCTTATTCTTAAATTGTACTCTCCCGAGTGCTTAGCAGAGTGCTCTGCACCTAGTAAGCACTCAGTAAATCCGAACGAATGAATGAAAGAGCTGTGGGACTGAGGGAGGGGCAAATATCATGAGCCCCATGAGAGACTCTGAGTCTAGAATAATTCTAGAGACCTTAATGTAGTGGCATTAGGATTGTTGAGGAGCCAGCACTTGAATGAATTGCTAAACACTGCGACACTTTTCTCATTCACGGGAAGCCAGAATGATGGAGGCGTCCTTTTGCTTTCATTCTGTAGATTTTCGGGTTAGACCCAGGTTTAAGTACAGGCAGTCAAACCATGGCATTTACTGAGTGCTTACTGTGTGCAGAGCACTCTACTAAGTGCTTGGGAGAGTACTGTACAGTAGAGATGGTAGACACGTTCCCTCCCCCTAACAAGCTTACAGTCTAGAGTGTAAAGAGTGTTGTAGGACAGTGTAGAGTGTTGTAGGACTTGTTAAAGTCCTACAACAAATGGAATATACTTGTACTAATAGTAAGCTCTTCCTCTAGGCTGTAAGCTCATTGTAAGCAGGGAACATGTCTACCAACTCTGCTGAACAGTACTGTCCCAAGTGCATAGTGCACGAGCCTGGGAGCACGAGCCTGGGAGGGAGTCAGCAGGTTATGGGTTCTAATGCCGGCTCCACCATTTGCCTGCTGTTTGACCATGGGCAAGTCACTTCACTTCTCTGGGCCTCAGTTCCCTCATCAGTAAAATGGGGCTTGAGCCTGTGAGCCCCACTTGGGACAGGGATCACTTACTGTTATATCCCAAACGCTGAGTACAGTGCTCCGCACAAGGTAAACACTCAATAAATATAAATAAATATTTTTGCTTGTATCCACCCCAGCGCTTAGTACAGGTGCCTGGCATACAGTAATCGCTTAACAAACACCACAATTATTATTATTAAGTGCTCAATACATATCATTGATTGATAATAATAATGTTGGTATTTGTTAAGCGCTTACTATGTGCAGAGCACTGTTCTAAGAGCTGGGGTAGACACAGGGGAATCAGGTTGTCCCACGTGGGGCTCACAGTCTTAATCCCCATTTTACAGATGAGGTATCTGAGGCATAGAGAAGTTAAGTGACTTGCCCACAGTCACACAGCTGACAAGTGGCAGATCTGGATTCGAAGTCATGACCTCTGACTCCAAAGCCCGGGCTCTTTCCACTGAGCCACGCTGCTTCTCTAATAGAAGCACTTCTATTCTGAAGATAGCATGCATCCAAGTAGAGATAAAAACAACAATTGCTAGGACAATGAGTTATCCTGGATAGCCTCTTTTTTGACTTCTAAAATTAATTCAGAATATTCAAAATGCTTGGAATTGAGTCCCTGCTCTTTACTATTGATCTCTGAGATTCTTCCCACTTCCCGATTCTCAACCGACTGTGAGCTCGTTATGGGCAGGGAATGTGTCTGCTGGTTGTTGTAGTGTACTCTCCCAAGTGCTTAGTACAGTGTTTTGCACACAGGAGATGCTCAAGCAATACAATTGACTTGAATTGGCAGAGATTTATGGCTCATCCCTGACCAGCAGAAGAGACTCCCACATCCATAAAGGTTGAGAACCACAAGAAGTATATAGTATTTCTTTGACAGGTACTTTGGGATGCTTCTTTTTTTCTAGAATTCATTTAGTGCTTACTATGTGCCAGGCACTGTACTAAGCACTGGGGTAAATACATGCTGATCAGGTTGGACATGGGGCTTATATTCTTCATCCCCATTTTGCAAATGAGGGAACTGAGGCCCAGAGAGGTGAAGTGACTTGTCCAAGGTCACACAGCAGACATGTGGCAATGCCAGTATTGGAACCCAGGTCCTTCTGACTCTCAGGCCCGGGCTCTATATACTAGACAATGCTGCTTCTCCAAGGGAGCTGGGAGAAATCAGTTGAAGTTGTGGGAGGATTGTAAAATATTCTGCAATAAGAAGAGTGACTCTCAATCAAAAGAAGCAGCATGGCCTGGTGGATAGAGCCCGGGCCTGGAAGTCAGAGGACCTGGGTTCTAATCTAGATTCTGTCACTTAACTGCTGTGTGACCTTGTGCAGGTTACTTGGCTCCTCTGGGCCTCAGTTTCTTCAACTGTAAAATGAGGATTAAATCCTGCTCCCTTGTACTTAGACTGTGAGCCCCATGTGGGATAGGGATTGTTACCAAAACCTGCCGGTCTCACCTTTATAATATCGCCAAGATCCTCCCTTTCCTCTCCACCCAAACGGCTATCTTACTGCTACAGGCTCTCGTAATATCCCGGCTAGATTACTGTGTCAGCCGGCTCTCTGATCTCCCTTCCTCCTCTGTCTCCCCACTCCAGTCTATTCTTCACTCCGCTGCCCAGCTCATCTTCCTGCAGAAACGCTCTGGGCATGTCACTCCCCTTCTTAAAAACCTCCAGTGGTTGCCTACCGACCTCCGCACAAAACAAAAACTTCTCACTCTAAGCTTCAAGGCTGTCCATCACCTTGCCCCTTCCTACTTCTCCTCTCTTCCCTCTTTCTACTGCCCACCCTGCACGCTCCGCTCCTCTGCTGCCCACCTCCTCACTGTCCCCCGTTCTTGCCTATCCCGCCGTCGACCCCTGGGCCACGTCCTCCCGCAGTCCTGGAAGGCCCTCCCTCCTCACCTCCACCAAACTAATTCTCTTCCCCTCTTCAAAACCCTACTTAAAGCTCACCTCCTCCAAGAGGCCTTCCCAGACTGAGCTCCCCTTTTCCCTCTGCTCCCTCTCTGCCCCCCCTTCACCTCTCCGCAGCTAAACCCTCTTCTCCCCCCTTTCCCTCTGCTCCTCCCCCCCTCCCATCCCATCCCCTTAGCACTGTACTCGTCCTCTCAACTGTATATATCTTCATTACCCTATTCATTTTGTTAATGAGATGTACATCACCTTGATTCTACTTATTTGCTGTTGTTTTAATGAGATGTTCTTCCCCTTGATTCTATTTATTGCCATTGTTCTTGTCTGTCTCCCCCGATTAGACTGTAAGCCCGTCAAATAATAATAATAATAATGTTGGTATTTGTTAAGCGCTTACTATGTGCCGAGCACTGTTCTAAGCGCTGGGGTAGACACAAGGGAATCAGGTTGTCCCACATGGGGGGCTCACAGGCCTAATCCCCATTTTACAGATGAGATAACTGAGGCACCGAGAAGTTAAGTGACTTGCCCAAAGTCACACAGCTGACAAATGGCTGAGCCGGGATTTGAACACATGACCTCTGACTCCAAAGCCCGTGCTCTTTCCACTGAGCCACGCTGCGCAGGGACTGTCTCTATCTGTTTCCGATTTGTACATTCCAAGCGCTTAGTACAGTGCTCTGCACATAGCGCTCAATAAATACTACTGAATGAATACTGCATTTCAAGGTAAAATTAAGGAGGAAAAGGAAAAGTGGTGACGTTAATGGCCTACTGACCCCCAGGAACGTGACAGTCTGAAGCGCCAATCTTCAATTTAGTTTGCCGCTCGAAGGTCCATACTTGTACTAATAGTAAGCTCTTCCTCTAGGCTGTAAGCTCATTGTAGGCAGAGAACGTGTCTACCAACTCTGCTGAACAGTACTGTCCCAAGTGTGTAGTGGATACAGCACCAGTCTGGGAGTCAGAAGGTTATGGGTTCTAATACCTGCTCCGCCAATTGTCTGCTGTTTGACCATAGGCAAGTCACTTCACATCTTTGGGACTCAGCTACCTCATCTATAAATGGGGATGAAGACTGTGAACCTCATGTGGACATAGACTGGGTCCACCCTGATGACTTTGTATCTACCCCAGTGCTTAGAACAGTGCCTGGCACACTGTAAGCATTTAATAAATACCACAAAAAAAGGATATGACTTCCTTCATAGCCGCTTAAAAAATGGAAAAAAAAAGCTACAGTTAAATTGGTACCTCCCAGCTAAGAAAAAAACACCCTTTCGAAAAAAAGGAGTGTAATCCAAGGCAACCATGAAATATCACCCAGCATCAGGCGGTGATGGTGAAATCTTTGTTCCATATTTACTAATGCAGACAACCATTGGTTACTAGGCACATTATCAACTGCTCTAAATTTCAAAAGTTAAAAATCAAACAATGTATCTGTCACTTAGTAGTATTAACTGAGTACTTTACTCTGAGCAGAGAGGTAAGCAGCGTGGCCTAGTAGATAGAGCACGGGCCTGGGAGTCAATAGGACCTGAGTTCTAATCCCAGGTCCACTATTTCTCTGCTGTGTGTGACCTTGGGCAAGTCACTTCATTTCTCTGGGCCTCAGTTTCCTCATCTGTCAAATGAGGATAAAGACTGTGAGCCCCATGTGGGAGGTGGAATGTGCCCAATCTGTTTACCTTATACCTACCCCAGGGCTTAGTACAGAGGCAGGCCAAGGGAAGAACTGGTCACAGAAACTGAGGATGAGCGGCCAGAGAACTAGGAGGAATACCAGGAGAGGACAGTGTCAGAAAAACCAAGTTTAGACAGTGTTTCCGGACCTTTAAGCAGCATGTCCTCAGTGAAAAGAGCATGGGCCTGGGAATTAGAGGACGTGGGTTCTAATCCCAGTTCTGCTAATTGCTTGCTGTGTGACCTTGGGCAAGTCACTTCACTTCTCTGTGCCTCAGTTTCCTCAACTGCAAAATAGGGATTTGATACCTTGTCTCCCTCCCACTTAGACTGTGAGCCCCATGCAGACCAAGAAATGTGTCCGATCTAATTAACTTGTACCTCCTCTAGTGCTTAGAATAGTGTTTGACACATAGTAAGTGTTTAACAAATACTATTAAAAATAAAAAAGTGGTACACAAATGTCTGAAGGAAGAACAAGTAACAAACTGTTTTCAAGCCAGTGATACTACCTGGGTTTGAAGAACACTGGGTAAGTTGATCTTTCTCTTCCAAAGAAGAATCCATCTCATCTTGGAGGTGTTTTTTACTTTGTTGGCCCATACGGATTTCCTAAAAGACAACAACAAGTTTACAGGCCTTCCAAGCAAAACCCATAATAGCACTCTGTGACATTTCAATTCCCCCATTCAGTTTACTTCCAGGAAAGTAGAAGGCCACGTAGGTGAGGAAATAAAATCAGTCTCGGTCAAACTACTGCAAGAGAGAAATGTAGGTGTCTCAAAGTTAAACTTTTGTCTACTAGGCATGGGAAATGAAAGGAGGGGGAAGTAGGCCATTACTGCTGGCATAATATTTTCAGAATGGTAAGGAGTGAGGTGAAGCCTAGTGATGGAACAAAGAATTTCATGGGTGCAATCTCATAGGAGGGTATTACATTGAGCTAAAGGTTTAGGTTAACTAGACGAGATGATCTGAAGCAGTGTGGCCTGGTGGATACAACATGGGCCTAGGAGTCAGAAGGACCTGGGTTCTAATCCTAACTCCACCACCTCTCTGCTGTGTGACCTTTGGCAAATCACTTCACTTCTCTGTGCCTCAGTGACCTCATTTGTAAAATGGATATTAAGACAGTGAGCTCCAAGTGGGATATGTACTATGTCCAACCCAATTAGCTTGTACCTACCCCAGTGCTTAGTCCAGTGTCTGGCACATAGTAAGCGCTTAAATACCAAACAAAAAAATCCGACCATCCCTTCTCCTTGGGAAGAGCCAGTCAATGTGGCCTAGATTATATCAGGCCTGATTAACTGGTAGCTACTCCAGCACTTAAAACAGTGCTTGACACATAGTAAGCACTTAAAAAATACCAAAAAAAAAAAATAATTTACAAAAAACCTGTCAGTATTGCACTACGTGATCAGCAGGTAGTGGAGAGTGGAATATCCACAGTGTATAGACTATTTGAAACATCGTTTACCCCCAAGACCAAGAGAGATTCGGGGACAGGAAGGGTCATATTAGGGTGACATATTAGGTTTTGGAAATTTAGTTTTTGTCCTAAATCCCATTCAGGAGATAGAACTGCACCTCAGTTACCTCACTATAAAATGGTAATTAAATCTTCCTCCCTTAGAGTTAGTCAGGGACCATGTGTGACAACCTATCTACCCCAGCGCTTAGAATAGTGCTTGGCACAATAAGTACTTAACAGACACCATAAAAAACAACTCTGATTAGCTTGTGCTTAGTACAGTGCCTGGCACATAGTCAGCAGTTAACAAGTACCATAAAAATAGTGAGGGGGGGAAGAAAGCTAAATTCATTCCATTTTACTAATCCTGTATTGCATGGGGGAACTAGCAATTTTGTTAGTTGTTGTTTGTGTTAGTGTCACCAGGTCAAATGGAGTGTACTACATACTGGCATTAGATCTCTGATGGGCTCCAGTTTATAGAGTTTGGACCAGCCTCGGAAACTTACCTCCCACAGTTCTCCAATTCTCTGAAGTGCTTTATCCTGACTCTGGCTTAAAATGCTCTTAAAATCAGAATAAGAATAACATTTAAAATCCTGGTTCCAACAGTAGTATCTCATGCTGATTACGTAGCAAACAAAATAACAAGAACTCTTCTTAAAACACCCAAAAGTGACTCTGACCCGGCTGACTAATTCAGATGTACAATCCTTCACGTTCATTTCCTGATAATCCACAGAGATTGATTACAAAAGACAACAATGAAAGATAAGTAAAATCGTGTGGAACATTTGTGTGTGCTCACTCTCTGATTAAAATTGTTATATCCCTGCCCCAAATCTGAGGTGCTGAGGAGGTAGAGGTAACTCTTGAGACCCTTTTCTGGAAAACTCCTGGAAGGAGTGTGGCCTTGTGGGTAAAGCAAGGGCCTGGGAGTCAGAAGGAGCTGAGTTCTAATCCCAAGTCTGCCACTTGTCTGCTGTGTGACCCTGGGCAAGTCACTTCACTTCTTTGTGCCTCAGGTACCTCATTTCATTCATACAATCATATTTATTGAGCGCTTACTGTGTGCAGAGCACTGTACTTAGCACTTGGAAAGTACAATTTGGCAACAGATAGAGACAATCGCTACCCAACAACGGGCTCACAGTCTAGAAGGGGGAGACAGAAAACAAAACAAAACAAAACCTCATCTGTACAATGGGGATTAAGCCCCAAGCCCCAAGTGGGACATGGACTGTGACCAGATTGGCATGTATCTAATTCCGGTTCCATCATTTGTCTGCTGTGTTTAACCTTGGGCAAGTCACTTATTTTCTCCTATTTTCTCATCTGTAAAATGAGGATGACGACTGTGAGCTCTGCGTGGAACAGGGATTGTGACCAACCTGATTAGCTTCTATCTACCACAGCGTTTAGTGCAGTGCTTGGCACATAGTTCATGCCTAACAAATACCATGAAAAAATTTAAAATTTCATTTATTCATTCAATCATATTTATTGAGTGCTTACTGTGTGCAGAGCACTGTACTAAGCACTTGGAAAGTACAATTCGGCAACAGAGAGAGACAGTCCCTACCCAACAATGAGCTCACAGTCTAGCACCCACCCTCCCAGTTCCCAACAAGAGAAACAGTATGGTCTCCTGGAAAAAGCATGGGCCTGGGAGTCAGAGGACCAGAGTTCTAATCCCGGCTCTGCTACTCGTCTGCCGTGGGACCTTGGAGAAGTCATTTCACTTCCTCTGCGCCTCAGTTACCTCACCTGTAAAATGAGGATTAAATCCCCCTCCCTCCAATTTAGACTTTGAGCCCCATGAGGGACAGTAACTGTGTCCAATCAGATAAAACTGCATCTACCCCTGAACTTAGAACAGTGCTTGACACACAATAAGGGCTTGACAAACACCATTAAAAAAATGATCAAGCAATAAGTTTTTCTCACTTATCTTCTTCGCTTCCTTTCTCCTTCTCCCTCCTCCTCATTTTCCACCTCTTCCCTCCCATTTTTAACTTCATTATTAGGATTTCACAATTACAGTTCCACAATGAAGTACTTTATGTGTACTACTAGCTCATGGCCTAGTGGAAAAAGCATGACACAAGGGTCAAGGAGACCCTCTGTTCTAGAATCGAATCTGCCATTTGCCTGCTGTTATGTATGATCTTGGGCAATTCACTAGGCCTGTTTCCTTATCTGTAAAATGGAGATAAAAATGTTAGTTTTCCCTCCATCCTATTTGAGACAGGGACTGTGCCCCAACTGATTAATTTGTACCTATCCACCCCAGCACTTAGCACAATACTCAGCCAACAAAAATGGTTTAATAGCAGCATTATCATCATCATTATGGTTGTTTGCACATCAGCAGCTCAAAAGCTTCATTTGATTTGGCTCTTCTGCACAAAAAAGTGAAAAGCTTAGGCCTGGGAGTCAGAGGACCAGGGTTCTAATCCCAGTTCTGCCATGTCTGTGTGACCTTGGGCAAGTCACTTCATTCCTATGGGCCTCAGTTGCCTCATCTGTAAAATGGGGATTAAGACTGTGAGCCCCATGTGGGACAGGAACTATGTCCAACCTGATTAGCTTGTGTCTTCCCCAGCACTTAGGACAGTGACGGGCACAGAGTGAGCTCTTAACCAATACCATTAAAAAAGAAAAAGTTGCCAACCCATGCAATCGAGGATACTTTGATCACTCAGAAGCTGGAAGGGCACAGTACATGCCCCAATCATTTCCTCCCTAAATCTACCATCTGCTCCCCAGGCGAGAAACAACAGGAAACAGACGATGGCCCCTCAGCTCTAAGCGGTGGATTCTAGATCCTTTTTTCTCTATTCATTCAATAGTATATATTGAGCGCTTACTATGTGCAGAGCACTGTACTAAGCGCTTGGAATGTACAAATCGGTAACAGATACAGTCCCTGCCCTTTGACGGGCTTACAGTCTAATCGGGGGAGACAGGCAGACAAGAACAATGGCAATAAATAGAATCAAGGGGATGAACATCTCATTAAAACAATAGCAAATAAATGGAATCAAGGCGATGTACAAAATTAATAGGGTAATGAAAATATATACAGTTGAGCGGACGAGTACAGTGCTGAGGGGATGGGAAGGGAGAGGGGGAGGAGCAGAGGGAAATGGGGGGAAAAGAGGGTTTAACTGCGGAGAGGTGAAGGGGAGGGTAGAGGGAGTAGAGGGAAAAGGGGAGCTCAGTCTAGGATGGCCTCTTGGAGGAGGTGAGCTTTAAGTAGGGTTTTGAAGAGGGGAAGAGAATTAATTTGGCGGAGGTGAGGAGGGAGGGCATTCCAGGACATTCTAGACGGGAAGCTCCTTGTAGACAGGGAACGTGTTTACCGTCTCTTATATTTTCCTCTCCCAAGCACTTAGTACAGTGCTTTGCACACAGTAAGCACACAATAAATACCATTGATTGATTACTGGTCAAAATATTACAAATGGTCAATATATTACGTAGTAGAGAAGCAGTGTTACCTAGTGGAAAGAGCAGGGGCCTTGAAGGAAGAGGACCTATGTTCTAATCCCAGTTCTGCCAATTGCCAGCTGTGTGACCTTGGGCAAGTCACCTAACCTCTCTATGCTTCGGTTTCTTCATCTGTAAAACAGGTATTAAATACGGGCTCTCTCTCTTCCTTAGACTGTGAACCCCATGTGGGACAGGGACTGTATCCAACCCGATTAATTTGGATCTACCCCTCCAGTGCTTAGAACAGTGCTTTGATACACACTAAGCTCCTAACAAATATAATAATGATAAAATACAATAATGTATATGTTTAGATGGCAAAAGGCATCAAAAGAGGCACTATCAACACTTTCGCAGTAATCTGTGGGACAAATGAATTTCCCCAAGTTCCTTAGGCTCCAAATAAAGTCAACCCAAAGTAACAATCATTATTTCTGAATTAAGATTTCCTTCACGGACAGCTTCGACTGGATGGGAATAGCAGACCATTCCAAGAGGTGACACGATTTCATTTGTCGTCAAGTAGTTCTCTACAAGAGCAGAATTGTACTCCTACCTCTGAATATTTCTCTCTGTAGGTAGCTATACAGCACTTGGTCTTATTCAAACGCCAAAGCAGCCGGTTTTCTGTAAAGCTGGCCACGTTCCCCATGGCATCTTCCACCTTGCTTTCGATGTCAGACGGTTGATGGAACATGGAGGTGGAGGTGTCCAAATCCAGCTGGTTTAAAGAATCTCTAGAGGAGTCTCGTGCCAGAAAATCTTTTGAAGGCACCCCTTACAGCGACCATTTGACTGGACTTCAAAACGGGGATTCCAGTGGTGGGACCTGGAGTTGGAGCTTCTGGGCATAGGTCTGTGTGTCAGCTGGCTGCAGACAGACACTACAATTTCCCTACATTTTAGAGGATCCACCACATCGGGTTTTCTCCATCCCATCACAGTGCCCGTATTTTGAGTCTCGTTCATGCAGTCGTATTTACTGAGTGCTTACTGTGTGCAGAGCACTGTACTAAGCGCTTAGGAGAGTACAATACAACAATAATCTCGGCAAAATCTCGGTAAAAGCTAGGGCCTCCCCTAGTTATGGGGAGAAAACTGAGCTAGGGGATGGAGGATAGAAAACATATATTCGTAAATGGAAGAGGCAGGAGGAATAACAGAATGGAACTGGGGAAGGCGAAAGGAGAAGCACCCTCTGGCGGGAATAGTCTGGGAGGCTATGCTCCCTACTGGCCAACGTAAATGGAAAGAAAAACCGAAGCGATGTCAGAGGTAGAGATAGTCACGGGATTCCCAATTTAGCCCTGGGCTGAGCTTCTCAAACTTAATATGTCCAAAATGAAACTCCTCATCTTCTGGCACAAAATGTCCTCCCCCTGGCTTTCCCATCACTGTAGACAATACCACTACCCTCCCTTTCTCACAAGCCTTGGCATTATCCTTGACTCATCTGATTTTAGTAGGTTTAGGATGAAAAAAAGCTTTCTGCTGTACACAGTGGTGATTTGATTTCACTTTTGGAACTTGTCATTGAGCGCCAGAATTTAGAGGGGAGAGAAATCCCTGGTGATGGGCTCATAACATAAATTGTTGGGAGGTCCATGCTCTTTCCGCTAAGGCCATGCTGCTTCCATACACACACACACACACACACACACACACACACACACACACACACACACGATTTTTGTGGTATAGAAGAACTCAGGGCATTTGAGAATGAGTTTTTCTTAATTCCAGTTATTCGCCCCCCTCAGAGGACTAGCTTGTCTCAATTCACATCTCAAGTCCAACCGCCAGTTCACTACACAAACACACACACATAGGTCCCTATGAGTAGACTCGTAAGCTCATTGTAGGCAGGGAATGCATCTATTGTTGTACTGTACTCTCCCAAGCGCTTAGTACAATGCTCTGTGCACAGTAAGCACTCAATAAATAAGACTGAATGAATGAACCTGCTAAGAAGAAAGCCGATGCTGGGTCTTGTGCAGGGAACATATCTGCTAATTCTGTTGTACTCTCCCGAGCACTTAGTACAGTTCTCTGCACCTAGTAACTCAATAAATACCACTGATTGGTTGAATGATTGAAGAAAGATGAGAAGTGTTCTTGGCTGAGAAACAGAAATTTCTGACAACAGGAAGTTACACATGAGAGGGGCTTGGAGTGTGGAATGAGGTCAGGGTCCTTGCCCAAAAGAAACACGAAAAGACTAAGAAGAGGATGTTAATTCCTTTACCATAAAAGTAGTTTGGAGGAAGACATCTCTTAAAAGGAATCTCACTTCCTGCCACAAAACCCCTCTTCTGAAAAATACAGCTTTGTATCTCGGTATACCAGTTTCCAAGGTTTCTTACAACACTGCCCAGGGGGCTCAACTGTCCAAAAATTGGGGGACAGTTTGAAAAACTGAGTTAAGATTGGTGGTGTCTGAAAGGCCTGCAAAAATACTGCAAGAGCGTACGGGGGAGAGGTGGGCGGGGGCATTGTGAATGAATTTACTGATGGCTGGTCTGTTTGTAGCCTGGAAGCGTAGTGTGGGCAGGGAATATGTCTGTTTATTGTTCTCTTGTACTCTCCTGAGCGCTTAGTATGATACTCTACCCACAGTAAGTGCTCAACAAATATGATCGATTTACCAACTACCTGTCTCCTATTGGAGCTCATGTAATAATAATAATAATAATGGCATTTGTTAAGCACTTACTATGTGCCAAGCACTGTTCTAAGCACTAGGGGGATACAAGGTAATCAGGTTGTCCCACATGGGGCTCACAGTCTTAATCCCTATTTTCCAGATGAGGTAACTGAGGCCCAGAGAAGAGTTCATTCATTCATTCAATAGTATTTATTGAGCGCTTACTATGTGCGGAGCACTGTACTAAGCGCTTGGGATGAACAAGTCGGCAACAGATAGAGACAGTCCCTGCCGTTTGATGGGCTTACAGTCTAATCGGGGGAGACGGACAGACGAACAATGGCAATAAATAGAGTCAAGGGGAAGAACATCTCGTAAAAACAATGGCAACTAAATAGAATCGAGGCGATGTACAATTCATTAACAAAATAAATAGGGTAACGAAAATATATACAGTTGAGCGGACGAGTACAGTGCTGTGGGGATGGGAAGGGAGAGGTGGAGGAGCAGAGGGAAAAGGGGAAAAAGAGGGTTAAGCTGCGGAGAGGTAAAGGGGGGATGGCAGAGGGAGTAGAGGGAGAAGAGGAGCTCAGTCTGGGAAGGCCTCTTGGAGGAGGTGAGTTTTAAGTAGGGTTTTGAAGAGGGAAAGAGAATCAGTTTGGTGGAGGTGAGGAGGGAGGGCGTTCCAGGACCGCGGGAGGACGTGACCCAGGGGTCGACGGCGGGATAGGCGAGACCGAGGGACGGTGAGGAGGTGGGCGGCAGAGGAGCGGAGCGTGCGGGGTGGGCGGTAGAAAGAGAGAAGGGAGGAGAGGTAGGAAGGGGCAAGGTGATGGAGAGCCTTGAAGCCTAGAGTGAGGAGTTTTTGTTTGGAGTGGAGGTTGATAGGCAACCACTGGAGTTGTTTAAGAAGGGGAGTGACATGCCCAGATCGTTTCTGCGGGAAGATGAGCTGGGCAGCGGAGTGAAGAATAGACTGGAGCGGGGCGAGAGAGGAGGAAGGGAGGTCAGAGAGAAGGCTGACACGGTAGTCTAGCCGGGATATAACGAGAGCCCGTAACGGTAAGGTAGCCGTTTGGGTGGAGAGGAAAGGGTGGATCTTGGCGATATTGTAGAGGTGAAACCGGCAGGTCTTGGTAACGGATAGGATGTGTGGGGTGAACGAGAGAGACGAGTCAAGGATGACACCGAGATTGCGGGCCTGAGAGACGGGAAGGATGGTCATGCCATCCACGGTGATAGAGAAGTCTGGGAGAGGACCGGGTTTGGGAGGGAAGATGAGGAGCTCAGTCTTGCTCATGTTGAGTTTTAGGTGGCGGGCCAACATCCAGGTGGAGACGTCCTGGAGGCAGGAGGAGATGCTAGCCTGAAGGGAGGGGGAGAGGACAGGGGCGAAGATGTAGATCTGCGTGTCATCTGCGTAGAGATGGTAGTCAAAGCCGTGAGAGCGAATGAGTTCACCGAGGGAGTGAGTGTAAATGGAGAACAGAAGAGGGCCAAGAACTGACCCTTGAGGAACTCCAACAGTTAAAGGATGGGAGGGGGAGGAGGCTCCAGCGAAGGAGACCGAGAATGACCGGCCAGAGAGGTAAGAGGAGAACCAGGAGAGGACGGAGTCTGTGAAGCCAAGGTGAGATAAGGTATGGAGGAGGAGGGGATGGTCGACAGTGTCAAAGGCAGCAGAGAGGTCAAGGAGGATTAGAATGGAGTAGGAGCCATTGGATTTGGCAAGAAGGAGGTCATGGGTGACCTTAGAGAGAGCAGTCTCGGTAGAGTGGAGGGGACGGAAGCCAGATTGGAGGGGGTCTAGGAGAGAATGGGAGTTAAGGAATTCTAAGCATCGATTGTAGACGACTCGTTCTAGGATTTTGGAAAGGAAGGGTAGTAGGGAGATAGGGCGATAACTGGAGGGGGAGGTGGGGTCAAGAGCGGGTTTTTTTAGGATGGGGGAGACGTGGGCATGTTTGAAGACAGAGGGGAAGGAGCCCTTGGAGATTGAGTGGTTAAAAATAGAAGTTAAGGAAGGTAGGAGGGCAGGGGCGATGGTTTTAATAAGGTGAGAGGGAATGGGGTCCGAGGCGCAGGTGGAGGGGGTGGCACTTGCGAGGAGGGAGGAGATCTCCTCTGAGGATACTGCAGGGAAGGATGGGAAAGTAGGGGAGAGGGTTGGTGGGGGGGAGGGGAGAGGCGGAGGGGTGACTTTGGGGAGCTCAGACCTGATCGTGTTGATTTTCGTGAGGAAATAGGTGGCTAGATCACTGGGGGTGAGAGATGGGGGAGGGGGAGGAACAGGGGGCCTAAGGAGAGAGTTAAAGGTCCGGAACAATTGGCGGGGGTGACGGGCATGGGTGTCGATGAGGGAGGAGAAGAAGCTTTGCCTGGCGGAGGAGAGGGCAGAGTTAAGGCAGGAAAGGATAAATTTCAACTGTGTGAGGTCGGCTTGGTGCTTGGACTTTCGCCAGCAGCGCTCAGCAGCTCGAGCATAGGAGCGTAGGAGGCGGACGGAGGAGGTTAAGTGACTTAAGTGACTTAACTTAAGAGTTAAGTGACTTGCCCAAGGACACATAACAGAGACATGACAGAACCTTCTGAATCCCCACCCCGTGCTCTTTCCACGAGGTCACACTGCTTCTCTAAATTTGTTTTAGACCACAGTGGTTTTCTAGTGGAAAGTGCTCGGGACCAGGAGTCAGAGGTTCCGAGTTGGAATCCCAGGCCCACCATTTGACCGCTGCATGAGTTTGGGCACGTCACATAACTTCTCTGTGCCTCAGTTTCCTCATCTGCAAAATGGGGATTCAATACTGCAAAATGGGGATTCAATACCTGTTCTCCCTCCCACTTGGACTGTGAACCTGATGAGGGATGGAGACTGTGTCCAGCCTGATTATCCTGTATCTACCCCAGCGCTCAATACAGTGCTTGACAGTGAAGAAGAGCTTAAATGCCACTATTTGCAGAAAAAAATCTACAATCTCAGAGAGTGAGAATAAATTTCAAGACCTCCAACAAGAAGCAGAGACATAGAGAACTAAGTAGAAAAATCCATTTCTTCTCACCAATACAGGCGCTATTTAGATGATGATCATTTTGTCCCCGACCAGTTGATGACTAAGGATGAAATGTCCATCCCCCTCGTAGACTCTAAGCTCCTCGTGGGCAGGGAACGTGTCTACCAACTCTGTAGTTTTGTACTCTTCTAAGCGCTTAGAACAAGGTTCTGCACACGGTAAGTGCTCAAGCAATACCACTGACTGACTGATTAACCCTCTGTCCACTCCTTCTCAGTTTCTTTGGCTGGCTCCTCCTCTGTCCCCTACCCTCTGACAGTGGGGGTCCCTCAAGGCTCAGTTCTGGGTCCCCTTCTGTTCTCCATCTACACTCACTCCCTTGGAGAACTTATTCGCTCCCATGGCTTCAACTGCCATCTCTAAACAGATGATACCCCAATCTACATCTCCATCCCTGACCTCTGTCCTTCTCTGCAATCTCTCATTTCCTCCTGCCTTCGGGACATCTCAACTTGGATGTCCCACCGACACCCCAAACATAACGTGTCCAAAACAGAACTCCTTATCTTCCCATCCAGACCCCCTCCTCTCCCTGACTTTCCCATCACTGTAGGCGGCAATACCATCCTTCTTGTCTCACAAGCCCATACCCCCAGCATTATCCTTGACTCCATCTCTCTTGTTCCACTCAGGTATTGTAATCTGCCACCGAATCCCATCAATTCCACCTTCACAACAATGCTAAATTCCACCCTTTCCTCTCCATTCAAACTACCACAACATTAACATTAATACATTCATTCATTTGTATTTACTGAGCGCTTACTGTGTGCAGAGCACTGTACTAAGCGCTTGGAAAGTATAATTCAGCAACAGATAGAGACAATTCCTACCCAACAACAGGCTCCAAGCACTTATCCTTTCCTACATCAGCCTCCTCCCAGACCTCCCTGCCTCCTATCTCTTCCCACTCTAGGGCATACTTCACGATGCTGCAGGGATCATTTACCTAAAAAAAGTTCAATCCATGTCTCCTCACTCCTCAAGAATCTCCAATAGCAGCCCATCAACCCCACATCAAACAGAAATCCCTTACCGCTGGCTTTAAGGCACTTAATCCACTCGCTCCTTCCAACCTCCCTTCGCTGATCTCCTACTTCAGCCCAGCCTGCATACACTGCTCCTTAGCACCACCTTACTCACTGGGCCCCGATCTCGTCTATCTCGCTGCCGACCCCGTCCCACGTCCTTCCCCTACCCTGGAACTCCCCCAGCCAGACCCTCCCCCCCGCCCATATACACAAGATTGCCATTCTCCCCACCTTCAGTTTAAGTGCTTACTATGTGCCAGGCACTATACTAAGTACTAGGATAGATACAAGCTTGAACAGGTTGGACACAGTCCCTGTCGCACATGGGGCTCACAGTCTTAATCCCCATTTTACAGATGAGGTAACTCAGGCACAGAGAAGTTAAGTGACTTGCCCAAGGTCACACAGCACACAAATGGGAAAGTGAGGATTAGAACTCAGGTCCTTTCTGACTCCCAGACCTATGCTCTATCCATTAGCCTATGCTGCTGCTTCTCTGTCTAATTATACAAGGGGCAGCTGTATTTTGGTTTTGATTATCTTGTATCTACCCTAGTGCTTAGTACAGTGCCTGGCATATAGTAAGTGCTTAACAAATACCATTAAAAATAAACTATTTGAAACTGAGACCCTGGCTCTAACATACTGGTGGGGTATCAGTATCAAAACTTTATTTAATGAGTGTCTACTGGATACACAGGGTGGAGGTACATTACCAAATGTGGAAGAGTTGAAATAACTTGAGAATAGATATCAACAATAAATACAAGTGGATGGGTGAACAAATCACAAATAAATAGAGACATTCATGATAGTGTCCGGTGGCTGCGAATGACCTAACTGGTTTGCTGGGGGATGAATCAGGGAAAGCCTCAAGCAGAAGGTAGTATTTTCAGTGTTTCCCTATAAATGTTAAATCATAGTAACATCCACTTGTTTCATTTTCCCAATGACCAGTACAATTACATTTCTGTTCACCTTTCTTATAAATGTGACTATCTGATTAAATGATTCACCTTATAGTAAGTCACTAGAAGAGTGTAACTAGTTTTAATAAATTCTTCATAATTTTTAACTCCTAGTTATAGAAGATAACCTATGTGAATGAATATTACGCCACTATTATAATAATGTGACTTGTCTTAATGGACTTTAAAAATATTAATTTTGATTTTATGTATACTTTATCAATTACATGAGATAAATGCTGGATCATTTTCATATATTTGGCAAATATCTTTTTACATTTTATTCAATTCAGTTCATTTTTAGCTTTAATCATAAAACTATAAAAACAAAATGATATTGCTTGTGGCACCATGTAATTATATAATAAGCCATTGGAAAAGAAAGAGCACATTTAAAGTTGTGTTATAAGCAAAGGATATTTGGGGGGTATTAACAACCTTGAGTATTGAAGCTGAAACTGGAGGAAATTTATGGGTTGCAGTGCAGCTTCAGCAGTTAAAATACAGAAGGAAAATCATAAATCATCTGAATCGCTGTAAGGAAATTGAATACTGTGTCGAAAGATTAACTGAACTACGTAGGCATTGAGAAACTTATACATGTTGCTTAGAATGGTAATGGGAATATGGGAAATGAATAGGTCTACATTGTCCTTGACATATTATTATATGTAATTCAAAAAGGGATTTTGCCATTTGCATTTTTTCCTAATGTGTTACATGTCATGCATCATTGTCACAAACTTGTCCAATATGTCAGAAAATGATTTCAGCTGAAAATAACAATCTCCAGGAAATCAAAATAGATTTGTAATAAGTCACCAAACATAACCTTTTCCAGCAGTGGAAATAGAACCAAATTAATTCTTTCTATTTTATAGAACTATTGACTTAGAAACCCACTGATGTGTGTTCATAGTGTATCACATAAATGAAATAGCATTAGGCTGTTCCTGGTTGTTGAGTTTTCTTCAATATAGTTGTCATCCTAAAAGAGATGGGCTATTTACTTACTGGCCACAGGGCTGGTCCTTGGAATAGGGCTTGAGCTGTAAAATATCAGATTGGGACACTTTATAAATCAGAGTAGGGCTAAGGAAGCCCATCCCACATGTCCAGTAAGCTGAAAAATCTTTCCTTGCATTAGACAGTGTTAGAACAATAGACCAGTAGACTGAGATGCAAATTAAACAGCCAGGAAAAGCCTGGGAGAGAAAGAGTTCCTAAAAGAAAATAACACTTTATTTTTTCCCAGCCACTAAAAGAAGCTCTTCATATTTCTTTCCTGCTGGAGAAGTAAAGGAAGTGATTAAGTTAATTGCTAAGACAAATGCCAGATTCTACCAACCAAGCATAGTGTAGTGATTAAAAGCATTAGCCTGGCAGTCAGAAGGTCATGAATTCTAATCCCCTCCCCACCACTTGTCTGCTGCATGACCTTGGGCAAGTTACTTAACTTCTCTGTGCTTCATTTACCTCAACTGTAAAAAGAAAATGGGGATTAAGAGTGTGAGCCCAATCTGGGACAGGGACTGTATCCAACCCGATTAACATGTAAGGATTTGAGTGCTTAAAACAGTGCTTGGCACATAGTAAGTGCTTAGCAAGTACCATAATTATAATTATTTATGGTACCTATCTTGGGAGAGCAAGTACAGATCAAAAAAGTACAGGATGGAGGCATTTGATTTCTTGTGTTGTGACTATAGTGAAGGCATTTCTCACTCTATAGAATGGATGTGGGGCCTATAAAAAATCATAATTGTGGCATTTAAGTACTTACAATGTCCCAAGCACTGGGATAGAGTCGCTGTAAGCAGAGTGGACACAGTTCCTCCCTCACATGGGGCTCACAGTCTAAGGGGTAGGAAGAACAGGTATTTATTTTAGCCTTATTTTACAGATTAGGAAGATTAGTCCCATCTTCCCAAAGGTTATACAGCAGCAAATGACAGTGAGATTAGAACCCAGGTTTCTTGACTCTCAGTTCTGTGCTCTTTCCTCGAGGCCACACTTGCTTAAGATCAACTTCCAGGTCTCCTTCACTCCACAGAAACTGCCCTCTCAAAGGTCACCAATGATGTCCTTGCTAAATCCAACAGCTTCTACTCCATCCTAATCCTTCTCAGCCTCTCACTTGCCTTCGACACTGTGAACCACCCCCTTCTCCTGGAAACCTTATCCAATCTGGGATTCACTGATGCCATTCTCTCCTGGTTCTTCTGTTATCTCTAGCTGTTCATTCTCAGTCTCCTTTGCAGACTCCTCCTCTGCCTCCCATCCCCTAACTGTGGGGTCCCTCAAGGTTCAGTTCTGGGTCCCTTTCTATTCTCCATCTACACTAACTCCTTTGGAGAACACATTCATTCCTATGGCTTCAACTACCATCTCTATGCAGATGATACCCAAATCTACATCTCTTCCCCTGACCTCTCTCCAGGCTCGCATCTCCTCCTGCCTTCACGACATCTCTTCTTGGATTTCCTCCTGTCACCTCAAACTTAACATACCCAAAACAGAGCTTTTTATCTTCTCACCCAAACCCTGTCCACTCCCTGACTTTCCCATCACTGTAGATGGTACCACTATCCTTCCCATCTCACAAGCCCGTAACTTTGGCATTATCCTTGACTCCTCTCTCTCATACAACCACATATTCAGTCTGTCACTAAATTCTGTCGGTCCCACCTTCACAACATCGCTAAAATCCACCCTTTCCTCTCCATCTACTGCTACCATGTTAATACAGCCACTTATCCTATTCTGCCTGGATTACTGCATCAGTCTGCTTGCTGACCTCCCAGCCTCCTGTCTCTCCCTACTCCAGTTCATACTTCACTCTGATGCCCAGATCATTTTTCTACAAAAACATTCAGGACATGCCACCTGCTCCTCAAAAAACTCCAGTGGTTACCCATCCAACTCTGCATCAAACAAAAACTCCTCATCATTGGCTTTAAAGCACTCCACCACCTTGCCCCCTCCTACTTCACCTCACTTGTCTCCTTCTATAACCCAGCACGCACACTTCGCTCCTCTAGTGCTAACCTTCTCACTATGCCTCGATTTCACCTGTCTCGCCCCTAGTCCACATCCTGCCTCTGCTCTGGAATGCCCTCCCTCTAATTCACCAGACAATTATTCTCCCGCCTTCAAAGCATTATTGAAGGCACATCTCCTCCAAGAGACCTTCCCAGAGTAAGTCCCACTTTTCCTCATCCCCCACTCCCTTCTACATCACCCTGACTTGCTCCCTTTGCTCTCCTCCCCCACCCGTCAACCAGCCCCACAGGATTTATGTGTGTGTGTATATATATATGCACATAATATCTGTAATTATATTTATTTGTATTGATATTTGTCTCCCCACCTCTAGACTCACGTGGGACAACCTGATTACTCTGCATCTACCCCAGCGCTTAGAACAGTGCTTTGCACATAGTAAGCGCTTAACAAATGCCATTTTTAAAAGATTTTAATTTTAGATTGTGAGCTCACTGTGGGCAGGGAATGTCACTGCTTATTTTTGTATTGTACTTTCCCAAGCGCTTAGTACAGTGCTCTGCACACAGTAAGTGCTTAATAAATATGATTGAGTGAATGAATGAAGAGATAGAGATTTCCTTTTTTTCTACTGTTGAATATTTTAAATCTAGAAATACAACTTTCAGGTTTAGTCACAGCTGAATACACCACTTGGGACACAGCTGATTCATTCATTCAGTCATATATGTTGAACACTTAATAATAATAATGATATTTGTTAAGCACTTATTATGTGCCAATTACTGGGGTAGATCCAAGGTAATCAGGTTGTCCCATGTGGGGCTCATAGTCTTAATCCCCATTTTACAGATGAGGTAATTGAGGCCCAGAGAAGTTAAATGACTTGCCCAAAGTCACATAGCTGACAAGTGGCAGAGCTGGAATTAGAACCCATGACCTCTGATTCCCAAGCCCGTGCTCTTTCCCTTGAGTCATGCTGCTTCTCAGTGTGTGCAGAGCACTATACCAAGCACTTGGAAAAGTACAATACAACAATAAACAGTGACATTCCCTGCCCACAACAAGCTCACAGTCTAGAGTGGGGGAGACAGACATCAATACAAATAAGTAAAATTACAGATATGTGCATAAGTGCTTTGGGGCTGGGAGCAAGGAAGAGCAAAGGGATAAATAAAATTACAGATATGTACATAAGTGCTTTGGGGCTAGAAGGGGGGAAGAGCAAAGGGAGCAAGTCAGGGCGACACAGAAGGAAGTAGGAGATGAGGAAAAGTGGAGCTTAGTCTGGGAAGGCCTCTTGGAGGAGATGTGCCTTCAATAAGGCTTTGAACCAGGAGAGAGTGGTTGTCTGGCCTGAAAAAATGCCCTCCCTCCTCTAATCTGACAGAGGCAGGAACTGGGCTGATCTAACCACCTAATAATATCTTTCTTAACCTTGCTCATCCCTTCAGTGTGCCTTAGCAGAGCATCAACAGAAGCTGTATTTATACAAGGCTTCCACAGAATAAAATGGCATGAGTGAAGTTTTGCAAAGTAAGAACCTATCCTATTAGCCTAGTATCAGGGCCAGAAGCTAGGGGTTAGGGGACCTAAGCCCAGGACCTTGGGTTAAAGTGACCTTGACTGACACCCCTGTCACCCCAACAATCAAGCCCTTTACATTACCAACATAACTACTGTTTTCAACCTTATGAAGATAATTATGGTAGTGGTTAAGCACTTACTATGTACCAAGCACTGTTCTAAGCACTGAGGTAGATACAAGTTAATCAGGTTGGATACAGTCCCTGTCCCAGATTGGGCTCATAGTCTTAATCCCCATTTTTTACAATGAGGTAATTGAGTCCCAGAGAAGTTAAGTGACTTGCCCAAGGTCACACATCAGACAAGTGGTAGAGCCAGGATTAAAACCCAGGTCCTCTGATTTTTCTCAAATTGCAGCCAGAAGGAGCTTGGGCCAGCATATCTGGCTTTTAAAGGAATGCTGTCCTTGAAATTAGAGAAGCAGGGTGTCCTAGTGGAAAAAGCGTGGGCCTGGGAGGCAGAGGACCTGAGTTTGAATCCCAGATCTGCCACTTGTCTGCTCTGTGACCTTGGGCAAGTCACTTAACTTCTCTGGGCCTCAATTACCTCATTGTAAAAAATGGGGATTAAGACTATGAGCCCAATCTGGGACAGGAGCTGTGTTCAGACCAAATAATCTTGTATCTATGCCAGTGCCTGGCACATATTAAGTACTTAATAGAAACTATAAAAAAAAGAACAGGAAATGGGGAAACATGAAAGGTGAAAGGTGCCTGTTTGACCCCAGGAATAACTTTAAAAAGCCTAAGGCTCCATTATCTCACCTAAGGGTGTAGTGATGATATGACAGTAATGTGAGTGGCATCTAACATATATGTAAGTAGGGATGTCCTTCAGTTTGAAGGTTATGCTAGCAATGGCAGAATTGCATCCATAAATGGGGATTAAGACTGTGAGCCCCACGTGGGACAACCTGATTCCCTTGTGTCTACCCCAGCGCTTAGAACAGTGCTCTGCACATAGTAAGCATTTAACAAATACCAACATTATTAGTATTAAATGTGAGCACCTGAGAGAGTATCTCATACCCATTTGCATGCTTTGTCCATGAAAGTGCAAGTGTGCACCTTTTCTGGTCTCCCAACATTTGGGTGGGTATCACTCAAATACCAGTGGTTAAGTCAGGAAGAATAAGTGCCACCAGCAACAAGATTCATGCTTGAATTCTTTTTTTACACATTTAGGATAGTGCTTGGCACATAGTAATCACTTAACAAATATTGCAATTATTATCATTTCATTACCATTTTTATGGTCCTTGTCATTGTCATTATTCTTTTTATTGTCAATATAATTATTATTATTATTCAGAATCAGTGCATTGCCTCAACCCAAAAGGGAAATTCATGGGGCTGCCTCTCTGTGAAGGATTAGAGGAAGAATGAGGCGCATCATCCCTTAAAAGGGTGAGATGTGGGAAGTAACAACAGAAGGCATAGATGTCGGGGAGATGGCAGACCCCCGTAGAACCAGTGGTAGAGGAAGATGACAGCTCTTACAAGAATTTGAGATACAGGAGAGAATGGCTGCTCTTTCCTTGACATGGAGAAAAACAGGAAAGATAGAACCCAGCAATGGCCAATCAAGAATATCAGAGGAGTCTTCCTCTTTTCAAAATAAGTTGGCAGAATTTAAAAGAGCTGGAGATACAGGATGAGGTAACTATATCCAAAGAACAACCCCTGAAAAGAAACCCAAACAGTGAGGCAATAGGAGGAAAATCAGAAGAGTCTGTTCCATTGAGTTACATGAAAATCACATTCATTTATTACAGAAGTCTGGAAAAACTGTAAATAAAAGTGTTAAAATTCAAAATTCATTAATTTAGAGAGCATTTTGTTACATAGATTAAATAAGAGGGAACAATTAAAAACAGATTTTGAAAGGCAGGAACATTCCATCTGGGAAAACGATCAGGATTACAACTGGGGCTTTTCTCCCAGTCTTTTTCTTATGGTATTTGTTAAGTATGTGCCAGGCAAGTGCTGGAGTAGATACAAGGTTGGACACAGTCCATGTCCCACATGGGGCTCACAGTCTCAATCCCCATTTTACAGATGAGGTAACTGAGGCAGAGAAAAGTTAGGTGACTTACCCAAGGTCAGGCAGCAGAGACATGGTGGAGCCGGAATTAGAACCCAGGTCCTTCGGACTCCCAGGCCCATGCTCTATCCACTAGGCCAGGGTACTTCTCCAGACTGTGAGCTCGTTGTGGACAGGGAATGTATCTACCAACATTGTACTCTCCCAAGTGCTTATTACAGTGCTCTGTACAGAGTAAGCATTTAAATACCATTGATTTGGGGATTCTTTGTTAAAGAAAGGACTAGATTCCCTTCTTCCCCCACCTTGCTAGTTGAAGACTTTTTTTTTCTTCCTCAGCAGCAAGTGGAATAAAGGTGGTGGAGGGGATGGGAAGATTGAGATTTGAGGTTACCTCTCTCCACCCAGCAGTGTGTCCTTGTCCCAAACTGAATCTAGTGGGTACCGATCTAAGGATAGGGAGTTCTGTCCCTATTGCTTGGATGTGAGATGGCTGTGATGATGGGCCTCGGAGGAAATAAAGTTGTCGTTCATATTTTGACCAGTCATGACAGCACCACCTGCACCTAAGTGCTGCTCTTTTCTATACTGGCCCAGGAAAATTGGAATAAAGGGGGGCAGAGGGGTGTTTTATTTGGGGCAAAAGCTTGTTGTTGTCAGAAGGATGAGTTATGAGAGTTTAAAAAAAAATTCCAAAAGCCATTCTAGTTTTCTCCATCCTCTGTTATCATCCTCATGTTATCATGGAGAAGCAGCGTGGCTCAGTGGAAAGAGCATGGGCTTTGGAATCAGGGCTCATGAGTTCGAATCCCAGCTCTGCCACTTGTCGGCTGTGTGACTGTGGGCAAGTCACTTAACTTCTCTGTGCCTCAGTTCCCTCATCTGTAAAATGGGGATTAAGACTGTGAGCCCCACGTGGGACAACCTGATTCCCCTATGTCTACCCCAGCGCTTAGAACAGTGCTCGGCACATAGTAAGTGCTTAACAAATACCAACATTATTATTATTATTATTATTATTATCCTCAACTCCTGTCACCAGAGGAACTTTATTATACTTTATCCACTGAATTCCCAACTATTCACATCTGAATAAAGAATTTAATGAACAACTCTTGAACCCAAGAATCTTAGCAGTTTTTGAAGTAAGTCATTAAAAGCTTTTAGTTTACAAAAGGAAAAGACAACCCTCTCACCAGTATAATGTGATGAAAAGTTGAAACTATGTTTTGGTCTATATTTAAATGCTTGATTTCAACCCTCTACCCCAATCTTTAGTTTAGAATCCCAAAATCATGACTAGGAGTCAGACATTTGCATCCATTTGCATTTACCCTGCATCAAGTAGGAACCTTGTTTAAAAGCAACCCTAATTAGTGACTTGAAACTAGATAAGGCTATTTTGGCTTGGGCTGCGTGATTTAAAGATTAGATTAGGAAAAGATGTTCAATTATCCTTTTGAGTACTGAACTGGTGGTTGAAAAGGTTTCACTACCTATGATTTCTATTGTTAAATAACAAACTATAAATAACTGAAACAAGTGAACAAATATTCTACATTTACTGCCGAGAAATTACACATTTAACAATGGATAATGCTCTAAAAAGATGCAAACTCATTTTCAAAATCATTACTTCTAATCATAAATTTAGCATACCTTCTTTAAATTTGCATCTTTGTAATGAACTCTGATGAATTCATGGGACTTGATGTTAAATAAAGAGATTAGAAGGGTCTAATTTTCTGGTTTATTAACTTGGCTTATTTCTAGACATCTTACATATTGCTTTGAATTTCATATTTCTGAGCACTGGAGACAATAGAACTATCCATCTCTAATATAGTGTGGCACACAATTAGGAACTCAAATGTATTAAATCTCATTTAATCAGCAATACACACAGCAATCATTATTTTATCACCAAATACTGTCAGCATTACATGGCTTCAAGAGCTATTGTGACACCTGACTTTCATGATTAAATTTGTCTAAACACTTCAGCAGCAATATGGGTATCTTTGTCTACATGACATGAATATTTCTTATCAAATGGCTTCCAGACCTAAGTGTTGGCAAGCAAATTGTACTTTGAGGAACAAACTTTTCTTGGTGTGTGTGTGTGTGTCTGTGTGTGTGTGCGTGAATGAGTCTTCATAGAGCACACACTACAGATCAGGCCAGAGCAAAGCAGTGTACACAGCTCACCTGAGCTTGGCAGCCAAAATTTGATTTCTTGAATGATTAATAAAAATGATGTTAAAAATAATTGTGGTATTTGTTAAGTTCTTACTGTGTCCCAGGCGCTGTACAACATCCTGGGGTAGATAAAAGATTATCAGGTTCAACACAGTTCCGGTTCCAAGTCTTAATCTCAGTCTTAATCTCCACTTTACAGATGAGGAAATTGTGGCCCAGAGAAATGAAGTGACTTACCCATGGTCACAGCGCAGACAAGTGGCAGAACCAAGATTCAACCCTAGGACCTCTGACTCCCAGGCCCTTTTCACTGGGCCATGATACTTCCCAATTCATTTGTTCCCCCCTGTACCTCTCTGAATATAGTTGTGCTTAACAATAATGATAACTGTGGTATTTGTTAAGTGCTTACTAAGTGCCAGACACTATGCTAAGGGCCTGTGAGACACAAGATAATCAGGTTGGACATGGTCCCTGTCCCAAAGGGGGCTCACAGTCTAAGGGAGAGGGAGAATGGGGATTTAATTTCTATTTTACAGATGAGGAAACTGAGGGCTTCGAGCTCTATGGCTCTATGTGTGTGTGTTTGGGTGGCTTGAGGCCAATGTGGGACTTTTAGTCCTGACCAGACCATGCAGGCATACACGTGTGCGCACATGCGCGTGCGTGCACACACACACACATACATGTTTGCAGCTCTGGTGCAGTTTTAGCTTCTGTTTTTGTCTTTCAATCCTCCAGAGTTACTGTTTAAAAAGAGCCACTCATTTCTTGATTGCCAGTGTGGTGCCATGCTGATCTTTTTGTTCAGCTTTCATGCCATATTGTATGAGACTACATCATTCTCTGATGATTCAGTGGTATTTATTGAGCACCTGCTGAGTGCCAGGCAGTGTCCTAAACCCTCAGGAGAGTGTGACTGTTCCAAGACACATATCCGTTGCATTATTGGACAGTGTGCTGTCTAGGGGATAGAATCTCCATGGGCAGCTATTCCGTCATGTTTGGGTGGGCGTAGCGTTTCCACATTACAGACAGGGTGCAGACCACCTCCTTTGCCCTTTTTTAACCAGTAGCAGGCATTGTGAAGCAGTGTGGCATAGTGGAAAGAGCACGGGCTTGGGAGTCAGAGGTCGTGGGTTCTAATCCCAGCTTGGCCATTGATCAGCTGTGTGACTTTGGACAAGTCACTTGACTTCTCTGTGCCTCAGTCACCTCATCTATAAAGTGGGGATTAAGACTGTGAGCCCCTCATGGGACAACCTGATTACCTTGTATCTATCTCAGTGCTTAGAACAGTGCTCAGCACATAGTAAGCACTTAAATGCCTTCATTATTATTATTTTTATTGTGAAGCAGCTGGTTGTGGCTAGGGGTGCAGGATATCTCTGAGCATACTCTGCAGCAGCAAACACAGCTGTGCCCTCTTCTGCTTTTTACTTTCCTGCTGATTATGACTCTTGCATCTGCCAGTTCAACCACTGGATTTTTTTTTGTACTTGCCAAAAGACAATCAATCAAAATCAATGATATTTATTGAGCAGTTACAGGGGGCAGAGCCCTGCACCATTATGTAGACTATTGTTCATTCAATCATATTTGAGTGCTTACTGTGTGCATAGCACTGTACTAAGCACTTGGGAGAGTACAATGCAACAACCAACAGACATGTTCCCTTCCCACAACGAGTTGTGGGCAGGCAACTTGTTTGCCAACTCTATTGTATTGTCCCTCTAGACTGTAAGCTTGTTGTGGGCAGGGAATATGTCTGTGTGTTGGATTGTACTCTCCCAAGCACTTAGTACAGTGATTGATAAGAATAACGGTTTGCCTTTGTGGTTCCAAGATGATATGATCATTTAGGACTGGTTTTCAAATGATGAGATTTAAACTCAGGCATCCCTGTTGCTACCTTTACCATTTATCATCTCTTCAGGAAGCCTTCCCCAACTAATTTCCAATTCACATCAACCCAACAGCCACCCTGAGCACTTAGTACAGTGCTCTGTTCACAGTAAGTGCTCAATAAATACCAATGACTGTTAGGTGACCTGGACATAAATTGGCCTGTTAATGGCTTGAAAATTCTGGCAAATTCTGGCAAATGAAGAAAGTAGTAATCATCATAGTAATAGTGATATGTATTGTCTACGGAAAGCAGTATATTATACTAAGCATTTGGGAAATACGGCAGAAGTGAAAGTCACATTCTTGCACACAAGAAGTTTGCACTCTAATGGAGGAGAGAGGCATAGAGGGAAGAGGAGGATGAAGAGGAAGAGTGGTGGGAGAAAGCTCAAGTAGAATATCAAGGCAAAGAAAAATAATTTTGAATGTACAAAGAATGAAACTAATCTATTCTAAATTTGGTTACATTTCTTTTTCTAAAAAAGGGAAACGGGGAGTAGAAGAGATGGGAATGAAGGGTCAATGAGGCAGAATCCAAGGCTAATCGGATATCATGCAATCTCACTACCAAAATAAATCTGTCCATATGACGACAAATGGATACCAACCAATTTGTATGTGATCTACCAGAGAATCTCTTTTTCATTGCAGAAGTGATTCAGCTGAGAGTGTTTCCACTCTTAAGAAACACAGGGTTTTGGGTTTTTATTAATGGTTATTGTGCTGCAAACAGATTTAATCATTATGTCATTTTGAAGTAGGACAATATGGAAAAAAGGAATAAACAGAGTTGAGGACTTGGTGAATCTCTTATGATGGAATCTGAAGGAAGAAGCAAAGAAAAAAAGTATTTGGGGAAAGAAACTGAATATGAGACGCAAGTCAGAAAGGTTCACGTGTGTGGCATGTACTTTGAGTGTGCCTTTTTAATGATCTCTCCTCACCTGAGTCACTTGGAAAATGTTACAGTTATATAAGGGTTTTTTGAGCTCATATTTAGATGCCAGTTTATGCACTTCAACAATGTGGCGAATATGAACGACTGAAAGTGCAAATACATTGTAAAACCCTGGAGTTTTACAATAACCATTAATAAAAACCCAAAACCCTGTGTTTCTTAAGAGTGGAAACACTCTGTTCCACTCTTCAGTCTTTCTTCAGTGAAGAAGAACAGGTAGCATATTCTCCATTAGGTGGTGCTTCCAACTGCTCCATTAATGGACAGGCTCTGCTCTGGGTCACTCCTTTGCAATGGGAGGAAACTACACTTAGTGACAAGTGTAAGAATAGATTCTAGAGTGTAAGCTCCTTGTGGGCACGTCTACCAACTCTGACTTTCACTGCTGGCGAAAGTCCAAGCACCAAGCACCGAGCACCAAGCACCAAGCCGACCTCATACCTTTCAAATTTATCCTTTCCTGCCTTAACTCTGCCCTCTCCTCCACCAAGCAAAACTTCTTTTCCTCCCTCATCGAAACCCATGCCCGTCACCGCGGCCAATTGTTCCGGACCTTTAACTCTCTTCTTAGGCCCCCTGTTCCTCCCCCTCCCCCATCCCTCCCCCCCAATGATCTGGCCACCTACTTCATCACAAAAATTAACACAATCAGGTCTGAGCTCCCCAAAGTCACCCTTCCTCCTCCTGCCTCCCCCCGCACCTACTCTCTCCCCTACTTTCCCATCCTTCCCTGCAGTATCTTCAGAGGAGATCTCCTCCCTCCTCGCAAGTGCCACCCCTCCACCTGTGCCTCGGACCCCATTCCCGCTCCCCTTATAAAAACCATCGCCCCTGCCCTCCTCCCCTCCTTAACTGCTATCTTTAACCACTCACTCTCCAATGGCTTCTTCCCCTCTGCCTTCAAACATGCCCATGTCTCCCCCATCCTAAAAAAACCCTCTCTCGACCCCACTTCCCCTTCCAGTTATTGCCCTATCTCCCTACTACCCTTCCTTTCCAAGATCCTAGAACGAGTCATCTACACTCGCTGCTTAGAATTCCTTAACTCCCATTCTCTCCTGGACCCCCTCCAATCTGGCTTCTGTCCCCTCCACTCTACCAAGACTGCTCTCTCTAAGGTCACCCATGACCTCCTTCTTGCCAAATCCAATGGCTCCTACTCTATTCTAATCCTCCTTGACCGCTCAGCTGCCTTTGACACTGTCAACCATCCCCTTCTCCACACTTTATCTCACCTTGGCTTCGCGGACTCCGTCCTGTCCTGGTTCTCCTCTTATCTCTGTGGCCGGTCATTCTCGGTCTCCTTCACAGGCTCCTCCTCCCCCTCCCATCCTCTAACTGTTGGAGTTCCTCAAGGGTCAGTTCTTGGCCCTCTTCTGTTCTCCATATATACTCACTCCCTCGGTGAACTCATCCGCTCTCATGGCTTCAACTATCATCTCTATGCAGATGACACACAGATCTACATCTCTGTCCCTGTCCTCTCCCCCTCCCTTCAGGCTCATATCTCCTCCTGCCTCCAAGACATCTCTATCTGGATGTCTGCCTGCCACCTAAAACTCAACATGACCAAAACTGAGCTCCTCATCTTCCCTCCCAAGCCCTGTCCTCTCCCTGACTTCTCTATTACCGTGGATGGTACGACCATCCTTCCCGTCTCTCAGGTCGGCAACCTTGGTGTCATCTTTGACTCGGCTCTCTCGTTCACCCCACACATCCAATCCGTTACCCAAACCTGCCGGTCTCACCTTTATAATATCTCCAAGATCTGCCCGTTCCTCTCCACCCAAATGGCTATCTTATTGCCACAGGCTCTCGTTCATTCATTCGTTCAATAGTATTTATTGAGCGCTTACTATGTGCAGAGCACTGTACTAAGCGCTTGGAATGAACAAGTCGGCAATATCCCGGCTAGATTACTGTGTCAGCCTTCTCTCTGATCTCCCTTCCTCCTCTCTCTCCCCACTCCAGTCTATTCTTCACTCTGCTTCCCGGCTCATCTTCCTGCAGAAACGCTCTGGGCATGTCACTCCCCTTCTTAAAAACCTCCAGTGGTTGCCTATCAACCTCCACACAAAACAAAAACTTCTCACTCTAGGCTTCAAGGCTCTCCATCACCTTGCCCCTTCCTACTTCTCCTCCGTTCTCTCTTTCTACCGCCCACCCCGCACGCTCCGCTCCTCTGCCGCCCACCTCCTCACTGTCCCCTGTTCTCGCGTATCCCGCCGTCGACCCCTGGGCCACGTCCTCCCGTGGTCCTGGAATGCCCTCCCTCCTCACCTCCACCAAACTAATTCTCTTCCCGTCTTCAAAACCCTACTTAAAGCTCACCTCCTCCAAGAGGCCTTCCCAGACTGAGCTCCCCTTTTCCCTCTGCTCCCTCTACCCCCCCCACCTCTCCGCAACTAAACCCTCTTCTCCCCCCTTTCCCTCTGCTCCTCCCCCTCAGCACTGTACTCGTCCATTCAACTGTATATATGTTCATTACCCTATTTATTTTGTTAATGAGATGTACATCACCTTGATTCTATTTATTTGCTATTGTTTTAATAAGATGTTCTTCCCCTTGATTCTATTTATTGCCATTGTTCTTGTCTGTCTGTCTCCCCCAATTAGACTGTAAGCCCATCAAAGGACTGTCTCTATCTGTTACCGATTTGTACATTCCAAGTGCTTAGTACAGTGCTCTGCACATAGTAAGCGCTCAATAAATACTATTGAATGAATGAATGAATTCTATTATATTTTACAGTGCTCTTAACACAGTAAATGCTCAGTACATAAGATTGTTTGATAAGAATAACGGTTTGCCTTTGTGGTTCCGGGATGATATTAGGACCATTTAGGACTGGTTTTCAAATTATGAGATTTAAATTCAGGCTACCTTTGCCATTTATCATCTCTTCAGGAAGTCTTCCCCAGCTAATTTCCAATTCACATCAACCCAACAGCCACCCTGAGCACTCATATATTTTATACCAACCCTTAGTACATTTGCATCTAGGTATACTCAATTATATTTACTGAGGGCTTATTGTGTGTAGAGCATTGTACTAAGCAGTTGGGTTGACAGACAATCTCTGCCCACATTGAGCTTACAGTCTAGAGGGAGAGAGAGACATTGATATAAATAAATTATGGAAATGTACGTAAATGCTGTGGGGCTGATGGGGTGAATTAAGGGAGCAAATCCAAGTGCAAAGGTGATGCAAGAGAGCATGGGAGAACAGGAAATGAGGGCTAGACTATAAGCTCATTATAGACAGGGAACATGTCTGCTAATTCTGCTGTATTCCATTAGCCCAAGTGCTTAGTACAGTGCTCTGCACATAAGTGCTCAGTAAATACCACTGATTGATTGATGGATGGAAGGCCTCTTGGAGGAGATGTGCCTTCAATAAAGCTTTGAAGAGAGGGAGAGTAATTGTGTGCCAGATATGCCCTACTGAGAGCTCACCTCCTCCAGGAGGCCTTCCCAGACAGCCTCCCTTTCCTCTGCTCCTCCTCCCCACCCCTCCCCCACCACCCTCTGCTCTTCCCCCTTCCCCTCCCTTCAGCACTATGCTCATTTGTATAAATTATTTATTACCCTATTTATTTTGTTAATGAGGTATATATCTCCTTAATTCTATTTATCTTGATGAAGCTGTCTTGTTTTTGTTCTGTTCTGTTTTGCTTTGCTTTCTGTCTCCCCCGTTTAGACTGTGAGCCCGTCACTGGGAAGGGATTGTCTCTATCTGTTGCTGAATTGTACATTCCAAGTGTTTAGTTCAGTGCTCTGCACATCGGAAGTGCTCAATAAATACTATTGAATATTAAGAGGGAGAGCGTTCCAGGAAAGAGGCAGGACGTGGGCAAGAGGTCAATGGTGAGATAGATAAGATCAAGGTACAGTGAGTAGGTTGGCATTAGAGGAGTGAAGTGTGTGGGCTGGCTTGTAGTAGGAGAGCAGCAAGGTTCATTCATTCAATCATATTTATTGAGCACTTACTACGTGCAGAGCACTGTAGTAAGTGCTTGGGAGAGTACAATACAACAATAAACAAACACATTCCCTGCCTACAGTGAGCTTACAGGCTAGAGGGAATAATAATGCCATTTATTAAGTGCTTACTATGTCTCAGGCACTGTACTAAGGTCTGCAGTGGATACAAACAAATCGGGTTAGACACAGTCCCTTTCCTATGTGGGGCTCACAGTCTCATTCTCCGTTTTACGGATGAGGTAACTGAGGCACAGAGAATGACTTGCCCAAGGTCACACAGCAGACAAGTGGCAGAGCTGGGATTAGAACTCATGGCCTTCTGACACGCAGGCCCATGCTCTATCCACTATGCTATGCTGCTTAATAAGTAAGGTAGGAGAAGGTAAGGTGATTTGAGTGCCTTAAAGCCGATGGTAAGGAGTTTCTGTTTGATGAGATGGTGGAAAGGTAACCACTGGAGCTTCTTCAGGAGTTGGGAAATATGGATGGAATATTTTGTAGAAATCTGATCTGGGCAGGAGAGTGAAGTATGGGCTGAAGTGGGGAGAGACAGGAGGTAGGAAGGTCAGCAAGGTGGCTGATGCAGCAATCAAGGCATGGTAGTGATTTGGATGATGAGGAAAGGGTGGATTTTAGCAATGTTGTGAAGGATGAACTGACAGGATTTAGTAACAGATTGAATATGTGGGTCGAATGAGAGAGATGAATTGAGGATCACGCCAAGGTTATGGGTTTGTGAGGCAGGAAGGATAAGTACTTAGTACAGGGCTAAGTGCTTAGTACAGTGCTCTGCACCCAGTAAGTGCTTAATAAATACAATTGAATGAATGAATGGTTCTGTCTACAGTGACGGGAAAATCCAGGAGTGGGACAGGGTTTGGATGGGAAGATAAGGAGTTCTGTTTTGGATATGTTAAGTTGAGGTGTCAGAGGGACATCCAGGTTGAGATGTCTTGAAGGCTGGAGGAAATGTGAGAATGCAGAGAGGGAGAGAGGTCAGGGCTGGAGATGTAGATTTGGAAATCATTCACATAGAGGTGGTAGTTGAAGCCATGGGAGCAAATGAGTTCAAGGAAGTGAATGTAGATGGAGAATAAAAGGGAACCCAGAACTGACCTTGAGGGGCTCCCAAAATTAGGGGGTGGGACGCCCATGTTAGATTAGAGTGGGTCACTATTACAGCAGAGATGGATTGACTTTTTGATCTTTTGCATCTGCAGAGGGATGCTACTGGAGCTAAAAGTCATTTTGTCTCTTCTTGGGCCATATCCAGTGAGGACCGAGCAGTGTGGCTTAGTGGATAGAGCATGCGCCTGAAAGTCAGAAGGACCTGGGTTCTAATCCCAGCTCCACCACATGTCTGCTGTGTGAACTTGAGCAAGTCGTTTAACTTCTGGGCCTCAGTTACCTCATCTGTAAAAAATGGAGATTAAGAGTGTGAGCCCAATGTGGGACAGGGACTGTGTCCCACCTGATTAACTTGTGTCTACCCATGTGCTTAGAACAGTGCTTGGCACAGAGTAAGTGATTAAGAAGTAGCATTATTATAATTATTATCATTATTATTGTTATTATCATTATTATTATTACTTAAACATCAGACTCATCTGGCTCTGGCCCCGAAGTGTGCCAACAAAAGGTGAAGAGGTACTGATCTGTGCCCACCATACTTGAAACCAGTGCCATAGCAGCTCCAAAGTCACAGCCCCCCACTTTGCCCCCTGAGGATCCACAGATTGAGGATGGGAGCCAGAGAGCCTGAGGACCAGCCCCAGAACAGGCCTCTGAGCACCCCATGGGGCCCTCGAATAGTCTCCAAGCAGGCCGCTACCAGCACTGGAAGGAACAGAGGTAAGAGGGGTCAAAAGGTACGAAATGACTAATTCCCATGAAGGGTGGGTTCATGAGAGATCTTCCAGGTGGCGCTGGGAGCTGGAAAATGTTGCCTTGATGCATTTCAGTGCATTGTGGCTTAGTGGAAAGATCACAGGCTTGGGAGTCAGAGGTTGTGGGTTCTAATTCCAGCTCCACCACTTGTCAGTTGTGTGACTTTGGGCAAGTCACTTCACTTTTCTGTGCCTCAGTTACCTCATCTGTAAAATGGGGATTAAAACTGTGAGCCCTACGTGGGACAACCTGATTACCTTGTGTCTATCCCAGTGCTTAGAACACTGCTTAACAAATACCATTATTATTATTATTTACACCTGCCTTAGCTTTTTCACTTCACAATCTGCTGGTAGGACTTTTGCTCTCCACAAACAACGAGGAGAGAATCCTTGGGGGAAAAATGAGGTGAAGGTGCAGCCGGCCAAGAAGGTCTCTCACTCAAGAGAAATTCACGTGTCTGCTGTCGGATGCACAGCCACTGTCTCTGCAGTCCCGTATTGCAGGGGGCAAGCAGAGGCAGCCCAGGGAGAGGGACCCGGGGGTAGGAGGGAGGTGACAGACCAGGCCTTAGGAGGTAGGACAGAGGGTCCAAGCCCACTGCAGCACTGCCACTAGGTGCCGCCTGATCCTCGGTGGGAGCCCCACTGCAGGGGGACAGTGGCAGTGCAGGGAAGGGAGAGGCAGGAAAGAGTGGGTGGTTTGGAACCCCTCCTCTTCTCTATCCTTTCCCCCCTTCAGCTTTCCTCCTTTTTTCTCGCCACTTCTCCTTCTAGCCATTTCTCCTTCCCTCTCTTCCCTAAAAAAGTTAAAAATGTTGTTTCAAAGCCCTTTCCACCAGTACACACCCCTAGTCAGCATGGCTCAGTGGAAAGAGCCTGGGCTTGGAAGTCAGAGGTCATGGGTTCGAATCCCGGCTCTGCCCCTTGTCAGCTGTGTACTGTGGGCAAGTCACTTCACTTCTCTGGGCCTCAGTTACCTCATCTGTAAAATGGGGATTAACTGTGAGCCTCACGTGGGATGACCTGATTACCCTGTATCTCCCCCAGTGCTTAGAATAGTGCTCTGCACATAGTAAGCGCTTAACAAATACCAACAATATTATATAGTCTTCCCCACATTCATATCCCTACTCCCTTTTACCCCCCTCCATAACACATGAACACACCCTCTTCCTCTCCCCATATAATCAACACTTCTTCACACATACTCCTGTATCTTCCTTCCCATGCTGCACTCTGCTAAACACCCCCCCCCACACAAACATTCATAGCACTTCCCACTCCTACTTAAACACCCACAATCATTCACCTTCAGAGCTGGTAAAGATGAGCAGAAACTAGTAGAACAGAGGAGAAAAACTTGGTGCTGCCAACAGAAGCAGGTTTCAGGAGTTGCTCCTGGGCGTTGACCAGCCTACTTTACCATGACAACAGCATTAATTGTACTTTGCTAATCAAACCTTATCCTCTAGTTTCAAATATCCCCACTTGAATGCACTCTTCTCTCCATTCAAAATTTATAGAATAGCAATAAAAAATTAAATCCTTCCTCATACTGTGGAAACAGTCATAGAACTTTTTTTTTCCACAATTGAGCCTCTGAAAGTTATGTGACTATTTTATGACAGTAATACATTCCAGATGAACAGTGCTTTTACTTCTGTTTTTAATGAAGACTAAGAACTCACTGTGAGCTTCCACCCAAAGGTTACAGGAAAACATTAAAAAAGGTATTGGTATTCTGATATTCTGAGTAAACATCAGAATAATCATTGGTCACTACTGGACATCCACATGGGGCTTACTTTTCTCATGATTAGCTTTATGGTGCATGATCGAGATTGGGCTTTTGGTTCTAAAATAACAGTGGTGAGACTGCATCTATAAGGATCTGGATTCTTGACAGAGACTCTTGCACATTTTCTCCTTGCAAGTCCAGTCAGGCATCTCATCTGGCCCCTCGACTGGTTAAATGGGGGTTGAGTCCCACATGAGGCAGGGACTGCGTCCAACTAGAATGGCTTGTGTCCACCCCAGCTCTTAGTACAGTGCCCTGCATGTAGTAAGGGAATAACAAATTTGATAATGATTATTATAGAGGAAAGGTACTTCCTACTGCCAGCAGTTTAGGGGGCTTAACAGCCTCATAAACATATTCATTCATTCAATCGTATTTATTGAGCTCTTACTGTGTGCAAAGCACTGTACTAAGTGCTTGGAAAGTACAATTTGGCAACAAATAGAGACAATCCCTGCCCAACACATACTCCATTTCTTCCCCAATTTACCTTCATGTCTATCTCCCCCATTGCTTGTAAAATCTTCCTGGGTAGGGATCACACCTCTCAACTGTTTTGTAGACTTCCAAACACTTAGTAATGTGCTTGAAGGTTACAAATCAAATGGCGTAAGTAACATAGAAGGGAAAGGAGACTTTAGTCCAGGGCAGAACAAAAGTCCAGTTCATTCTTCAGTTGTATTTATTGAGCCCTTACTGTGTACAGATCACAGTACTAAGTGCTTGGGAGAATACAATACAACAATAAACAGACACATTCTCTGCCCATTTCATTCACGTTTAAGTATGATCATTGGTGGAATTACAGTATTCATTACAGAAATCTCCTCAAACTGTCTGGGGTGGAATACTGATGAATAGGTTTGAACACCTGCAATCTGTTCATAATTTTTAGGGGTCATTTTGATACCTGAATGCAGAATGAAATGGATTTAATAGAAAAGGCTGGAAAAGGGTTTCTTTTTTCCAATTGGGTTGCAATGGTGGGGAAGAGGAATGTCCTCCTCAGAGGGACAGTGCTGGCTCCTCCCACTGGGTTATTCGGGCACTGACTTTACCTCCCAGTAACTCGATGGGTCACTCGGGCACAGATCTCATCTGCTGCTGACCCACTGGGTCAGTGAGCCACTGATTAGTCATCCAAGAGGGTTCAGTGAGGGGCGAACAGAGCTACCATCAAGAGGGAAGAGCAGAGGACATAGGGAGGAGAAGGGGAAAGAAGCTTTGTCACCAAAGGGAGTCGGAGCAAAGGAATAAGTCAAATAGTATGTCAATTAAAAAATTACTTCAGAGAAACCAAAAATACTAGCTCGATCATTCTAGCCACTCTCCTTGAGGAATCTGATTGATTTGCCTTTCCAAAACGCCTGCTGGGTTTTAAACTACTTGTCATGGCTGCCTTTCACTCGTGGAGGCCTGAAGTGATAACTGAAAAGTGACCAATACTTAAGTGCTTTTCCTCCTGGTTCACTTTGCCCGGTGTGGGTCCCAGAAGTGTGAGAATAAAATATGTGTATAGAAAAATAGGGACTGCCTGAACAATTTTCAAAATGAATATTCTTCAGCCATCTTTTGACATCTTTTGAAGGCTTATTTTCCAGGCTATGAGGCCTGTATTATTTTTCCATTACTAGGTGAATGGCCAATCAAGTGGAACTCCTCCTCCTCGTCCTTCTCCTCCTCCTCCAGGAAGCCTTTTCTGGTTAATTCCCAACACCCTAAATCGTAGCATTCCCAATAGCTCCATTATCATTTAAGTGTGTTGCCCTAACTCCTGAAAGTAGGTATATGCCAATATATAAATTGGTGGTGTATAATAATCTTTTTACTGCTCACTTTTTCACTGGCCATCTTTTGCTCCTTGCTTCTGCTCCTCCTCTTGTTGAACTCTTGAACTCTTTGTCTCCCCCCCTATATTGAAGGCACATCTCCTCCAAGAGGCCTTCCCAGACTAAGCCCCACTTTTTCTCATCTCCCACTCCCTTCAGTGTCACCCTGACTTGCTCCCTTTTCTCTTCCCCCACCCCTGCCCCACAACACTTATGTACATCTCTGCAATTTTATTTATTTGTATTGATGTCTGTCTCCCTAGCCTCTAGACTGTAAGCTCATTGTGGCAGGGAATGTCACTGTTTATTTTTGTATTGCACTTTCCCAAGGGCTTAGTACAGTGCTCTGCACAAAGTAAGCACTCAATAAATGTGATTGAATGAAGGAATGACAGTTTGGTGACATTTCCATTGAATCATAATAAATCATTGTGCTATTTTAAATGCTCATTATGAGTCAAGCACTGTCCTGAGCAATGGGGAGGAGATGAATAACCAGGTCAGACACAGTCCCTGACTTGTATGCTGTGTGATCTTGGGCAAGTCTCTGTGCCTCAGTTACCTTGTCTGTAAAATGGTGATGAAGACTGTGAGTCCCATGTGGGACAAGGACTATGTCCAACTTGATTATCTTGTATCTATCGCAGGGCTTACTACAGTCCCTGGCACATAATAATGTGCTTAATAAATACCATAAAAAGAAGGTAGAATGGGTATTGAATCCACATTTTACAGATGAAGAAACTGAGACACAGAGCACCTAAGTCACTTAACTCAAGCTCACACAGTAGACAAGTAATGGAGGCAGGATTGGAACCCAGATCTTCTGTCCCCCAGATCTGCTCTCTATCCACTAGGTGACTAGGTTTCCACTATCTCTGACAGGAGTGTCCTTCCTCAGAAGAATCCTCACCTTTCTGAGCCCCAGGGGCACAGATAATAATAATAATAATGATGATTATGGTGTTTGTTGAGCATTTACTATGTGCCAAGCACTGTACTAAGCATTGAGGGAGATTCAAGATAATTAGGTTGGACACAGTCTATCTCCCATGTGGTGCTCCCGGTCTTAATCTCCATTTAACAGATTTAAAGATGAGAGAACTGAGGTCCAAAAAGGGGAGCGACTTGCCCAAGGTCACATAACAGACGAGTGGCAGAGCCAGAATTAGAACCCAGGTCCTCCTGATTCCCAGGCCCGGGCTCTTTCCACTAAATCAATAAATACTATTGAATGAATGAAATCATGCTCCTTCTCCCTCCAAGTCTTTCCCCTTCTCCCTGTGAGCCCCTCCTGGGAAAGAGACTATGTCCAACCTGATTAACGTCTATCTACTCCAGTGCTTAGAACAACATTTGACATAGTAAGAGCTTAACAACTCCCCTAAAAAATAAAGAATAAAGAAATTTGAGATCAGAGAGGCCCCAGAACAGGCCACAAACCAGATTACGACACACAAATGGTGATGGGGAACAGGGCAATTCATATATCCAAATGATTTCTCCCTCAACAAAATGTAGTTCATTTTAAGAATAAAAACAGGTGATGTTTAATGTGAGCAGGGAATATGTCCATTTGCTGTTATACTCTACCAAGTGCTTAGTACAGTGCTTTGCACACAGTAAGCGCTCAGTAAATACAACTGAATGAATGAATGAATCCTGTCAGCAGGGATCAGAACAAATTCCCAAACGTTTCACACTTCGCCAGATACGCCACGATGTACAAAGCAGAATTGGTTCGTTGACCCTAACCTGGAATCATGGGGCATTCTCATGTTGCTGTTTGTAAGAGTAATTAGTCACCAGTTGAAAAGGGCCAATTTTCTTTAAATATAGCAAGCCCGTTAACCTTTCCCTGATGGTAAAAGCAATTTTCATCCTTAAAAGTGCAGGGCTAAATCAGGGGAGGCAATCAGTGTGATCTCAAATGCAAGGTGACCAAAAAAAAAACAAAACCCTGACATTTCCACCTATGAAACTGACTGTAAATACTTCACGGATGAGAACTTTGAGCGACTGGGAAAGAAACTTCCTTTTGTATTTGAAAACTGAGAGCTACTGTGATGGGTATCATGCAGCATAATTCCATGTGAACCAATGGGTCTTTCTCTTTATGAGGGCTCCTTCTCCTTTCTTAAAAATCACCAGCGGTTCACACCACCTTGTAATATGTTTAAAAAGGGACAGGGAAGCAGCGTGGCCCAGTGGAAAAAGTCAGCTGCCAGAGAGTCAGAAGACTTGGGTTCTAATTCTGACTCCTCCACATACCTGCTCTGTGACCTTGGGCAAGTCATTTCACTTCTCTGTGCCTCAGTTCCCTCATGTGCAAAATGGGAGTTCAATACTTGTTCTCCTTCCTACTTAGACTATGACCTGATGATCCTGTATCTACCCCAGGACTCAGTACAGTGCTTGGCACATACTAAGTGCTAACCAAATGCCACAAGTATTATTATTAAGGATGCGAGTTCTCATTCAGCCTCCTGCCTACTGGTCCACAGAAAAGGAAGGTGTGCCTCAGGTCATGCAGACTGCAGAGTCCATGACCTATAAAGCAATGTTCCACTGGGCCCAAAATGGTGTCCAATCTCATGTGATGCTATAAGAGCATATCATGAGGATTAAATTCTCCTCCCTCCAATTTAGACTGCAAGTCCCCTGTGGGACAGGGACTGTATCCAGCCTGATAAACTTGTATCTATCCCAATGCTTAGAACGGTGCTTGGCACATAGTAAATGCTCAACAAACACCATAATCATTATTATTATTATTATTATAGTAAACTCTTAACAAATACCATAAAACACCCCCACCCCACCCCCAAACACCCACCCCCTTCGGATTGTGAACAGAAATCACACCCCCATTTCCCAGTGGGTTCAATCTTTCCTTCCCCCACCAGAATCGTCACTGCTCCCAAAACCCCATTGCCTTTGGAGGTCACCATTTTGACAGCTCCTCAGTTGGACCAGCTTGGGTCTGGACTTATCCGTGAGATGAAGTCGTGGCCAAGATCATTTGGAGCGACACTCCATCTATTCTTATTTGGGGCTGAGAGAGCCAAAAGGCTCAGAGGAATAATTGGTTCCATTTGTTATCGTATTAAGCTGTTGAGCCGTCTCTGACCCACAACGACTCTGTGGACACCTCTCCCAGAAAGCCTCACCTCCATCTGCAGTTGTTCATGTAGCTTTTTCCTTGGGAAAACCCAGTCTGAGCTCTGCTCTCGGTCTGGCTCCACTCCCTGCCAAATGGCCTAATGAGATGGATTGAAACCTTATTGCCCTTTTCACTTGGTCCTCTCTGGCTGGGTGGGAGAACACTTGTTTCTTCTGGTAAGCCAAGGTCCTGTACTGTCCTCAAAGCCAGATGGCATTTCATGCCAAAAGAAAGTTCCCTTGAACTCACTCCTGAGAAACTGACCACCCCCCTGCCCTACCCTATTCACTCCCTGGCCTCCTGTGTTGATCTACCAGCCCATCAGTGGTATTTCTTGAGCGACAACTGTGGGAGGAGCACTGTACTACATGCTTGAGAGAGTATGATAGAGTTGGTAGACATGGTCCCTGACCTCAAGGAGCTGACAGTCTGATGGGGAAGATGGACTTGGTGAAAGGCCCCATGTGTCATTTATGGGCTGTAGACACGGGGCCCTTCAATCGAACTGTCTCCTCATCAGAGGGGTTCGCAGGTGAAGCAGACTGATGTAACATGGCTGCCCCAGCATCGACTGCAGAGTCAGGGGCTGTAGTTTGGATCAATGTGAGCAGCAGCATGGCTCAGTGGATAGAGCACGGCCTGGGAGTCCAGAAGATGTGGGTTCTAATCCCAGGCCAGCCACCTGTAGACTGTGTAACCTTGGGCAAGTTACTCCACTTCTCTCTTTTATGGTTAAGGTTATGGCTATGGCTATGGCTAGGGTTAGGGTAAGGGTTAGGGAGAGTTTTAGGGTTAGGCCAGGGGCTATGGTTATGGTTAGTGTTAGGGCTAGGCCTAGGGCTTGCTTTAGGATTAGGTTTAGAGATAGGTTTATGGTAAAGTTTAGTGTTCTGGTAAGGATTAGCAGTTGGGCTAGGGCTAGGGGCAGGGATAAGGTTAGTGTTACATCAAGGTTTGGGCCTAGGGTTAAGATTTTGGTTAGGTTTAGGGTTAGGGATAGCTTTAAGGGTAGTTTAATGATTAGTAGTAGACTTAAGGCTTGGCCTAAGGCAATGTAATGTTTAGGGTTAGGATTAGGCCTGGGGCTTGTTTTAGGATAAGGGGTAGAGATAGGGTTAGGTTTGGGGTTTGGCTTATGGTAAGGTTTAGTCTTATGGTTAGTGGTTGGGCTAAGGCTTGGGTGAGGGAGAGAGTAAGCATTAGGTCTAGGTTCAGACCTAGGGTTAGGGTTAAGGTTAGGATTACAGGTAAGAATAGGTTTACCGATAGGAATTCTGTTAAGCTTATTGATAGCATTGGGCTAGAGCCAGGCCAATGGCTAGCGTTATAGATAGGGGTAGAGTTAACGTGAAGGTTGGGGTTAGGGCTGAGCTAGGGTGAGGGTTCACAGCGTGGGGCCAGCGGTGCCTCTTCTCCCCTTACAACGCGGGGCGCCTTCCACCCTTCTCCCTAGAACATGGGGGCGGCGGCACCTCTTACAATGCGGTGGTCATTGACCCCCTTTTCCCTATAATGCAGGGCGCGTTGACCCACTCCTCTTCTCCCTAGAACGCGGACTGGTGACGGACTTGCCGGTGTCACCTTTATAAGCAGCGTGGCTTAGTGAAAAAGAGCCTGGGCTTTGGAGTCAGAGGTCATGAGTTCGACTCCCAGCTCTGCCACTTGTCAGCTGTGTGACTGTGGGCAAGTCACTTAACTTCTCTGTGCCTCAGTTACCTCATCTGTAAAATAGGGATTAACTGGGAGCCTCACGTGGGACAACCTGATTACCCTGTATCTCCCCCAGTGCTTACAACAGTGCTCTGCACATAGTAAGCGCTTAACAAATACCAACATTATTATTAATATTGCCAAGATCCACCCTTTACTCTCCACCCAAATGGCTATCTTACTAGTACAGGCTCTCATAATATCCCAGCTGGATTATTGTGTCAGCCTTCTTTCTGATCTCCCTTCCTCCTGTCTCTCCCCATTCCAGTCTATTCTTCATTCTGCTGCCCAGCTTATCTTCCTGCAGAAACGCTCTGGGCATGCCACTCCCCTTCTTAAAAACCTCCAGTGGTTGCCTATCAACCTCCGCATGAAACAAAAACTTCTCACTCTAGGCTTCAAGGCTCTCCATCACCTTGCCCCTTCCTACCTCTCCTCCCTTCTCTCTTTCTACCTCCCATCCCGTACGCTTGGCTCCTCTGCCGCCCACCTCCTCACCGTCCCCTGTTCTCGCCTATCCCGCCGTCGACCCCTGGCCCACGTCCTCCTGCTGTCCCGGAATGCCCTCCCTCCTCACCTCTGCCAAACTAACTCTCTTCCCCTCTTCAAAGCCCTACTGAGAACTCACCTCCTCCAAGAGGCCTTCCCAGCCTGAGCTTCCCCTTTTCCCTCTACTCCCTCTGTGCCCCCCCTTCACCTTCCCTCAGCTAAGCCCCCTTTCCCCCACCTTTCCCTCTGCTCCTCCCCCTCTCCCTTCCCCTCCCCTCAGCACTGTGCTCATCCGCTCATTTGTATATATTTCTATTACCCTATTTATTTTGTTAATGAGATGTACATCCCCTTGATTCTATTTATTGCTATTGTTTTTGTCTGTCTGTCTCCCCCAATTAGACTGTAAGCCCATCAATGGGCAGGGATTGTCTCTATCTGTTGCCGAATTGTACATTCTAAGCGCTTAGTACAGTGCTCTGCACATAGTAAGCGCTCAAGAAAATTATGGATAAGATTGGGTTTAGGGTTAGGGTTGGGTTAGTGTTTGAAGGGCTGAAGGCAGTGATAGAGTTAGTGTTAGTTATGTGGTTAGGGATTTAAGTTATGGATTTAGGTCATGGTTAGGGCTATTCCAGTTCTAGGGTTAGGGTTTGAGATAGTGTGAGGGGAAGGCCTGGGTTATAGTTAGGATTAGGGCTAGGCCTAGGGCTTCTTTTAGGATTAGAGCTAGTGATAGGGTAATAGGGCTAGCGTAAGGGTTAGCGAGAGTATTAGGGTTAGGCCAGGGGCTATGGTTATGGTTAGTGTCAGGGCTAGTCCTTGTTTTAGGATTAGGTGTAGAAATATGCTTATGGTAAAGTTAAGTGTTATGGCAAGGAGTAGCAGTTGGGTTAGGGCTGGGGCAGGGCTAGGGTTAGTGTTAGGTCATGGTTTGGGCTTAGGTTTAGGATATGGGTTAGGGCAAGGGCTAGTTTAATGTTAGTGCTAAGATTAGTAGTAGAATTAAGGCTAGGCCTAATGCTAAAGTAATGGTTAGGGTTAGGGCTAGGCCTAGGGCTATGTTTAGAAGAAGCTGTAGTGATAGGCTTAGGTTTGAGGTTTGGCTTATGGTTAGGTTTAGGGTTATGGTTGAAGCCATTGGGCTACATCTTTGGTTAGAAAGAGGGTTAGTGTTAGGTCTAGGTTTGGGCCTAAAACCCTTCCCGATTATTCATTCATTCATTCATTCAATAGTATTTATTGAGCGCTTACTATGTGCAGAGCACTGTACTAAGCGCTTGGGATGAACAAGTCGGCAACAGATAGAGACAGTCCCTGCCGTTTGACGGGCTTGCAGTCTAATCGGGGGAGACGGACAGACAAGAACAATGGCAATAAACAGAGTCAAGGGGAAGAACATCTCGTAAAAACAATGGCAACTAAATAGAATCAAGGCGATGTACAATTCATTAACAAAATAAATAGGGTAACGAAAATATATACAGTTGAGCGGACGAGTACAGTGCTGTGGGGATGGGAAGGGAGAGGTGGAGGAGCAGAGGGAAAAGGGGAAAATGAGGGTTTAGCTGCGGAGAGGTAAAGGGGGGATGGCAGAGGGAGTAGAGGGAGAAGAGGAGCTCAGTCTGGGAAGGCCTCTTGGAGGAGGTGAGTTTTAAGTAGGGTTTTGAAGAGGGAAAGAGAATCAGTTTGGCGGCGGTGAGGAGGGAGGGCGTTCCAGGACCGCGGGAGGACGTGACCCAGGGGTCGACGGCGGGATAGGCGAGACCGAGGGACGGTGAGGAGGTGGGCGGCAGAGGAGCGGAGCGTGCGGGGTGGGCGGTAGAAAGAGAGAAGGGAGGAGAGGTAGGAAGGGGCAAGGTGATGGAGAGCCTTGAAGCCTAGAGTGAGGAGTTTTTGTTTGGAGCGGAGGTTGATAGGCAACCACTGGAGTTGTTAAAGGGCCTGGACTTAGGAACATGGGGCGGCTCAGTGTCTTGACGGTTGGTTGTGTGGTAAAGTCTACAGAGAGTGAATGGGATGAAAGTAGCCCAATCTGGAACGAGTTTGGGGTCTCTGTGTTCTCTGCGCCCCACGTCACAGGGAGTGGTAGCAATTTCTTAAAAAAATACCACGATTACTATCAATCTCAATCGGAAAAGGTTCTAAACAACCACCACCCGCCCCTTCTGCGCTCTGGCCCATGGCCTCGGGCCCCGCCACGGGGCACGATGGGACTGGTAGATCAGAGGGCAGAGCTGAAAGCCAGTCAAGAGTGATGGTCAGACTATGACTCCCAGATGTCTTTATGTCCCAATCCGCCATGCCAAGATCCCACCCACCGCTACATGGCCGGATTGCCTGGGTGGTGTGTGGGCTGGCCTCTGTCGCTGCTGCTGCTTCCTGCAGTGCTCTTTGGTTCAGTGATTACTCTTGGCCAATTGTGGGTATGGGGACCATACGACCATAGCAGAGGCAGCCTGCGTCCCCCATCGGGGCTCGCAGCCTGTGGAAGAGGGTTAACACGTGGTTCATCCTCAGGTTTACAGGTGTGGCATCTGAGGCAAACAGATTCCAATGTGTCTTGGCCAGTGTCACACAGCACGAAAGTGTCACCACCGGGGTTTGGTCCCAGGTCTGCCACATCCCAGCCCTATGTCCTTTCCTACTCACTTGCCTGCTTCTCGAAAGTGGTGCTAGGCTGTTCCAGCTGCTTTCCTTTCACATCAATGTAGACCATATGACCTTTCTTCCTTTCTCACAAATCTGATTCTTTGGAGTTGTGTTTGACTCAGTTAGTGGATCAATCGATCGATCAATCGTGTTGAATGAGTGCATTATGTGCGTAGAGCACTGTACTCAGCTTTTGTAGGAGTACAACCCAACAATAAAACAGACACATTCCCTGGCCACAAGGGGCTTTCAGTCTCCAGGCAGTTAGGTATTCAGTTAGGCTTTATTGTTAGAGTTAGGGCAAGGGCCAGGCCAATGGCTAGTGTTAGAGATAGGGGTAGAGTAAGCATTAAGGTTGGGGTTAAGCCTGAGCTAGGATTTGGATTATGGATAGAATTGGGGTTAGGTTTAGGGTTACGGTGTGTGTAAAGGCTAGGGTTAGAAGTGGTGTTAGAGCTAGTGTTAGTTTTATGGCTAAGGTCATGGCTAGGGTGTTGGCTACGGTTAGGGTTAGAGTTAGGGAATAGTGTTAGTGTTAGGCATGGGGATTATGGTTAGGGTTAGGGCTAGGACTAGGGCTTGTTTTAGGATTAGGTGTAGAGATAGGGTTGGGGTATGTGTCTGGCTGATAGAAAGATTTAGTGTTATGGTTGCAGTTGGGCTAGGGCTAGGGTTAGGGAGAGGGTTAGCATTAGGTCTAGGTTTGGACCTAGGGTTAGGATTATGTTTAAGGTTAGTGCTAGGATTAGGGTTAGGGTTAGAGATTGGGTTAGGTTTATTGGTAGCTTTACGATAGAGATAGGGGTAGAGTTAGCATTAAGGTTGGGGTTATGGCTGAACTAGGTTTAGGGCTATGGATAGGATTGGGGTTAGGGTTGGGGTTAGTGTTATGGTGAGGGCTACCGGTAGTGTTAGGGCTAGTGTTAGTTTTATGGTTAAGGTTTTGACTAGGGCTAGGTTTAGGATTAGGGAAAGGGTAAGGTTAGGCCAGGGGCTATGGTTACCGTTAGGGTTAGGGCTAGGCCTATGGCTTATATTAGAATTAGGTGAAGAAATAAGGTGAGGGTTAGGATTTGGCTTATGGTAAGGTTTAGTGTTATGGTAAGGGTTAGCAGTGGGGCTAGGGGCAGGGATAGTGTTAGCGTTAGGTCAAGGTTTGGGCCTTGGTTTAGGAATTGGGTTAGGTTAGTATTAGGTCTAGGGATCATTTTAAGGTTAGTGTAATGATTAGTATTAGATTTAAGACTAGGGTAATGGTTAGGGTTAGGACTACTCCTGGGGCTTGTTTTAGGATTTGGTGTAGAGATAGAGTTAGGATTGGGGTTTGGCTTATGGTAAGGATTAGTGTTATGTATTAATATTAGCGTTATGGCTAGTCCTAGCAGTGGTGTTAGAGCTCATGTTACTTTTATGGTTAGTTTACAGTTATGGCTAGAGCTAGGGTTAGTATTAGCAATTGGGCTAGGCCTAGGTTTAGGGAGAGGCTTGGCATTAGGTCTAGGTTTGTTCCTTGGGATAGGTTTAGGGTTAGGATTTGGGTGAGAGTTCCGGTTAGGGCTAGAGATAGTTTTCAGGTTATTGTTATGATTACAAGTAGTATTCAGGCTATGCCTAAAGCTAGGGTAATGGTTAGAAATAGGGTTAGGCCTAAGGCTAGGTTCAGAATGAGGTGTAGAAATAGGGTTAGGGTTGAGGTTTGGCTTATGGTGAGGTTTAGTATTATGGTGAGGGTTACACATTGTGCAAGGCCTAGGATTAGAGAGAGGGTTAGTGTTAGGTCTAGATTTGGACCTAGGGTTAGGGTTAATGTTAAGGTTAGAGTTATGGTTAGGCTTAGGCTTAATGTTAGCTTTAGGGCTAGGCCCAGGGCAGTGGCTAAGTGTTAGAGATAGGGGTAGAGATAGGTTGGGGTTAGGGCTGAGCCAGGGTTACTTTTATGTATAGCACTGGAGTTAAGGTTAGGGTTGGGGTTAGTGTTAGGGCTAGGGCTAACAGTAGTGTTAGGGCTGCTGTTAATTTTATGGTTAAGGTTATGGCTAGGGCTATGGCTAGGGTTAGGATAAGGGTTAGGGATAGTTTTAGGTTTAGGCCAGGGGCTATGGTTATGGTTAGTGTTAGGGCTAGGCCTAGGGCTTGCTTTAGGATTTGGTGTAGAGATAGGCTTATTGTAAGGTTTAGTGTTATGGTAAGGATTAGCAGTTGTGCTAGGGCTAGGGGCAGGGATAGGGTCTGTTTTAGGCCAAGGTTTGGGCCTAGGGTTAAGATTTAAGGTTTAGGGACAGGGTTAGGGATAGTTTTAAGGGTAGTTTAATGATTAGTAGTAGACTTAAGATTTGGCCTAAGGCTGGGGTAATGGCTAGGGTTAGGGCTAGTCCTAGGGCTTATTTTAGGATAAGGTGTAGAGATAAGGTTAAGTTTGGGGTTTGGCTTATGATAAGGTTTAGTCTTATGTTTAGGATTAGCATTAGGGCAAGGGCTAGGGTTAGGGAGAGGTTTAGCATTGGGTCTAGGTTTGGGCCTAGGGTTAGGGTTAGGCTTAGGGTTAGGGTTAGGTATACGGTTAGGATTATTGCGAGCTTTAAGGCTATGGTCAGGGCAATCGCTAGCATTAGAGCTTGGGTAGAGTTGGCGTTAAGTTTGGGGTTAGGGCTGAGCTAGAGTTATGGTTATAGATGGGATTGGGATTAGAGTCAAAAATCTTCTGCCCATTCATCAATCGCTGCTTCAAAAGGGACACCTGAACAAAACAGAGGAGTGAGGACAAGTGTGGGGAAGAGAATTGATTGAGTGGCTTAGAGCCAGTCAGTGAATCGTATTTACTGAGGTGCCGTGTGCAGAACACTGTAGTAAACACTTGGGAGAGTAATAATAATAATGTTGGTATTTGTTAAGCGCTTACTATGTGCAAAGCACTATTCTAAGCACTGGGGGATACAAGGTGATCAGGTTGTCCCTCATGGGGCTCACAGTCTTCATCCCCATTTTACAGAGGAGGGAACTGAGGCCCAGAGAAGTGAAGTGACTTGCCCAGTCACACAGTTGGCAAGCGGCGGAGGCGGAATTAGAACCCATGACCTCTGACTCCCAAGCCTGGGCTCTTTCCACTGAGCCAACTATGCTTGTGAAATGCTTCTCCCAACCCCTAATTCCCCTCTCCTTTGTGAGTTAGAGAGCAAAAAGGATTTGTATGAGCTACTAGTAATGATTATAGTGATAATGGAATTTGTTAAACACTTGCTATGTGGGTAAATGCTGGGGTAGATATGGTTAATAAGGTCAGTCTCAGTCCCTGACCCATGTGGGGCTCACAGTATCAGTAGGGGGGAGAACAGGTATTGACTCTTCCTTTTATAGATGAGGAAACTGAGGCATAGAGAAATGAAATGACTTGCCCAAGGTCACACAGCAGACAAGTGGCAGAGCTGGGATTAGAACCCATATCCTGGCCCATGTTTTTTTCACTAGGTTATGCTGCTCCTGTTAAAAGGAACTTTCTAATTTAAAGGTATGGATGGTTCAAAGATTAAGTCAACTGGACTCACAGATATTCAATTCTAATATGTGTCTTTTTTATTTTACTCATTGTGCCTTTATTTTCTGCTAGATTGTTAAATCCTTGAAGACAGGGATTATGTCTACTAATTCCACTGCACTCTCCCAACCCTTTAGTACAGTGCTCAGCCTGGGGTAAGTACTCAATAAATACTATTGCTCTATTTCATTCATCATTTCATTACATTCCCTTCACCTTAGAGTGATTAATTTTATATTGCTATTTTTAAATGTTTAATTTTAGACAATATAACACTCCAGGATTTAAGATATATTTATTGAGCTACTTCAAACTACCTCTCATTCCACGTGAATCAATAAATTTCATATTCTGACTCAGAAACGGCAGATTTTGTAATGATTTTTAAAATATTGCAAACCCTAGATATTTTGGTACTTGTACTTGCCATATGTCAGTCTTCATTTCCATTTGACTATTTACATTCAGTTATTTTTTTCCCCAGAATATTTTAGGCTAATTCTTTGTCCAAAACCAAACTCCTTACCTTCCCACCCAAACCCTGTCCTCACCCTGACTTTCCCCATCACTGGCGACAGCACAACAATCCTTCCTGTCTCACAAACCCATAACCTTGGAATTATCCTCGGCTCCTCTCTCATTCAACCCACATATTCAATCTGTCACTAAATCCTGTCAATTCAACCTTCACGACCACTAATATCCAACCTTCCCTCCTTCCCTTGTCATTGAGTGGGATAAAATGGCTGACCATAGTGTTGAGGTATCTTCAGGTAGCTGAAAATGGTGAAATACTAGACTAAGGTTACATCCCCTCCCCCCCAACCACCTAACCATTGGAAACACAAACTAGGCAAAAAATTCCCTAATAAGGAAAGGAATTCCGCCCAACCAATGAAAACAAAAGCCAACAGGAGATGGGGGGGGTTCTTTGTCTTTTCTCTATTTAACTAGCTGCTCTGCTTCTGTAAAACGGGCACTCCTTGTTCCGATTCGTCGGAGCCGGGACTGTCCCCGCTTCTTGCAAGAACTGTAATAAAACTCTTTTGATTGTTACCTTGAGACGACTCCGAGCATTTATTTTGAATAAGGGTCTTGGTATCCCACACACCATCCAAACTGCTACCATGTTAATCCAACACTTGATTACTGCATCAGCCTCCTTGCTCATTTCCCTGTCTTTCCCAGCTTCAGTCTACACTTCATTCTGCTGCCAGGCTCATTTTTCTGCAAAACCATTCAGTCCCTGTTGCCCCACTCCTCAAGAGCATCCAGTGTTTGCCCATCCACTTCTGCAAGAAACAGAACTCCTTACCATCGGCTTTAAAGCACTTGATCATCTGCCCCCTACTTTAGCTCCCTGATTTTCTACAACAATCCAGCCTGCACACTTTGCTGCTTAAATCCCAACCTTCTCACTGAAACTAATCAATCTTGTCACTGACCCCTTGCCCTCATCCTGCATCTGGCCTGGAACTCCCTCTCTCTTCATGTCTGACAATCATTTTCCCCACCTCCAAAGCCTTAATAAAAGCACATTTATTCAATTCAATCATATTTCTTGAGCACTTACTCTGTGCAAAACACTGTACTAAGCACTTAAGAGAGTACAATACAACAACAGATATATTCCCTGCCCACAACAAGCTCATGTCTCGTTCCTTGACTAAGCCCTCATTTCCACTTCTCCCACTCCCTTCTGCATCACCCTTGCACTTGGATTTGCAATTTTATTCACTCCTCCCTCAGCCCCACAGCACTTATGTGCATAACAGGAATCTATTTATATCAATGTCTATCTCCTCCTCTAGACTGTAAACTCATTGTGGGCAGGGAACATGTCTACCAACTCTGTTATACTGTACTTTCCCAAGCGCTTAGTACAGTAAGAGCACACAGTAAGCACTCAATAAATATGATTTACTGCATATTCACATATGGATTATTTAATATGCAGATGTTTTGACAGCTGTGCCTGAGTACCTTCCATATAAATGTTACTTTTTTGCTTTTATTCTGTTTCCCATAAAGAAATTATGATTTATTAGTAATAATAACAATAACAATTGTTAAGCACTTGCTATGTTGCAAACACTGTACTCAATGCTGGAGTAGATACCGTATATAGAGAGAGCAAACTCTGCCCCACATGAGAAGCAGAAGCAGCCTGGATCTGGGAGTCATAGGACCTGGGTTCTAATCCCTGTTATGTGACCTTGGGCAAGTCACTTAACTTCTGTGCCACAGTTTCCTCATCTGTAAAATGAGGATTCAATATCTGTTCTCCCTCTTAGAATATGAGCCCCATGTTGGACAGGGACTGTGTCCAATCTGATTATTCAGCATCTACCTCAGCACTTTGTACATAGTAAGCACTTAAATGTTATCATAATTATTTTAATTATTATTACTTCATTCTCTCTGCAGCTAAACCTTCTTTTTCCCCTTTTCCCTCTGCTCCTCCACCTCTCCCTTCCCATCCCCACAGCACTGTACTCCTCCGCTCAACTGTATATATTTTCATTACCCTATTTATTTTGCTAATGAATTGTACATCGCCTTGATTCTATTTGCCATTGTTTTTACGAGATGTTCTTCCCCTTGACTCTATTTATTGCCATTTTTCTTGTCTGTCCGTCTCCCCCGATTAGACTGTAAGCCCGTCAAATGGCAGGGACTGTCTCTATCTGTTGCCGACTTGTTCATCCCAAGCGCTTAGTACAGTGCTCTGCACATAGTAAGCGCTCAATAAATACTATTGAATGAATGAATCATCCCACGTATCCAACAATAAGTGAAAATTTCCAAATAGGGCTGAAGCAACTCATTAGCTCTTTGAAACATGTCTGCTCCTCCCAAACCTTTTAACCTTCTCTCCCCGATTGAAAGCCATGCCCCCTTTTCACCCCTGCTGGCAAATGAGTGCTGAAGAGTGGGTCATTTAAGAAAGCATCAGGCCAAACCTCAAAATGGGAAAATAAGAAGAAATATTGTGGTTCAGAGAAAGACATGCCCTAGGAGCTGAAACTGAAGATATTCTAGCCTCACAGAAACCCAGACAGAATGGACATAGAAAACCATATTATAAATACATCAGGGAGAAGAGAAAAGAAAAACATGGCCCCTTTATCAGGTAATAATAATAATAATGATATTTAAGCACTTACTATGTGCCCACCACGGTACTAAGTACTACTATTAATAATAATGATATTTGTGAAGCACTGTGTACCAAGCACTGTTCTAAGCACTGGGGTAGATACAAGGTAATCAGGTTGTCCTATTTGGGGCCCACAGTCTTAATCCCCATTTTACAGATGAGGTAACTGAGGCACAGAGAAGTGAAGTGACCTGCCCAAAGTCACTAAGTGATGGAGTAGATACAAGATAATCAGGTCAGACAGTCCTTGTGCCATGTATTGCACACAGTCTAAGGGAGAGGGAGTACAGGTAATTCACTCTAATTTTTCCGATGAGGAAACTGAAGCACAGAGAAGTTAAATATTTTGCCCAAGGTCATTCAGCAGGCAAGCATTTGAACCCAGGTCCATGTCCTTTACACTAAGGTTTTTCCCTTCTGCTCCTTGTAGTCAATAACAGGTGTCCTGGAGGTACCTATGAGCTGCTGGAACCAGCTCTGGCGATCCCCAAAGAGCTGCTCTCAGGAGTTTGACTGTGAGGAGAGGCACCGGCATAAAAGCTGCCCAGCTGGAGTATGAATGTGTTCATGTTTGGAGGAAGCAATCTTGACTTTGTCTAAAAATGAAAAAGAAATGAGCTTTGAAGAGTTTCCCCCGGCCAGTAAGGAGTCTACAAAAGCACCAGGAAAGGCTGGTCCCCTCAGAGGAAACCAGACCAGAATCTGGGGGAGGAGTTCATAGAAAACAATAAGGAGAGTGGGGGTGGGGGGAAAGTGCAGGGGGCAAAAGGGGAGGGAGAGTGTGCAGAGGAAAAAGTTCAAGGAAAAAAAGAGCGAGAGAGCACAAGAGAATGAGAGAGCAAGAGAAAAACTAAGGAGCCTGCAGTTTCATCCAGAAGGGACTCATTTCAAGAGAGAAAATTAATCTTACTTGATCCCTTCTTTGATAACTTCCTGTTGAATTCAAGCTTTTGGGGGGCGGGGGAACGGGGGAACGGGGGAGAGTCACTCCTGGAAGGCGAGTTCACTGCAATGCTGTCACATTTGTTCTTTTCTGAGGAACATATGTGAAACATTTTAGGAGAAGACAGGAGGCAATGGCCGAGTCTACAGAACTGTTGGATGTTCTTGACCTGATGGAATGATGGGAAGTGAGAACCTATGTCCTTTAAGAGGTCAGTTCCAAGGGAAAAAAAAAATTCTTAAATCAGAAATCCATCATTGAAGCAAGAAATCCATAGCTAAATCTGTTTTCTTTTTTTAGAAAATATTGTGAACTATCAAATAATCAATGGATTATATTTACTGAGCACTTACTGTGTGCAGAACATGGTATTAAGTACTTGGAAGCATACAATATAACAGAGTTGGAAGACATGTTTCCTGCCCACAAGGAGCTCACAGTCTACAAAGTGAGACAGACATTGAGATAAATAAGTTAGAGATATGGACATGAGTGCTGTGGGGCTGAGGATGTGGTGAATAAATGGTGCAAACCCAAGTGCAAGGGTGATGCAGAAGGGAGAGGGAGTAAAGGAAATGAGGGCTTAGTCAGGAAGGTCTCTTGGAGGAGATGTGTTTTTTAATGCGGCTTTGATGGTGGATACAGTGGTGTTCTGACACGAAAGAGGATGGGAGTTCCAGGCCAGGGGCAGAATGTAGGTCAAGGGGCAGTGGTGACATAGAAGAGATTGAGATGTTAGAATGAGAGTAATTTCTCCCATAATGTGTGTTTTCACTGTGTTTTGTGTAGAACATTCCTGGACAGAACACTATTGCATGTTGGAAGAAATAGTTACATGCAGCTGTGCAACATTTGTCAAGGTATGCATAACTGCAACAAAAGTTTTTCTCAATATTGGGTTTGTCCATAATGTAACCAAGGTTATCAGAGAACTATTTATTTTTCCTGATTTTAAGTACTTCATTTTGCTTCATTTAAGTTTCTCAGTTATGCAAAATGTCCGTTGCTCTGGATAATTCAGGTAAATTAAGGCAATGGCATTTAATGAGCCCATACCACATGCAGAACACTGTAGCAGGTGCTTGGGAGAGACCCATTCCCTGCCCACCAGGAGCTTACAGTCTTAAAGGGAGAGACTGACATTAAATTATGGATCAGTCATATTTATTGAGCACCTATTATGTGCAAAACACTGAACTAAATGCTTGGGAAAGTATCAGATAACAGAGATGATATACATGTTCCCTGCCCATAATGACCTTGCAGTTTAGAAGGGGTATGTATAAAAGTTATGGGGCTGAGAGTGTGGTGAATATCAAGTGCTTACAGGCTACAGATGTAAGTGCCAGTGTGATGAAGAAGGGAGAAGTAGTCATTCAGAAAAGCCCCAAATAATAAATAAATCCCATCTCATTAACAGTTATCCAGGTCTTTTGACTAGAAGAAAGGAAGAAGGAAAAACCTGAATCGACCTGAAGGAAAAAAAAAAAGACTACTGTTCCTTTGAGAAGAAATCTTAAAAAAAAACTGGAAAAGCAGTTTTACCTCTAAAAAAAGTGTTCTTATTCCCTGTTTATAAAAAGGTGTTCCAAGGCAGAAAATCAAAAATTTCATCTGTATAATAGACAGAACTTGGGTCATTTAAAAAATGTGGGCTATGGTTAATGAGCTAAATCTTTTACATGAATGTCTGAAGCAGGCATGCATTCACTCAAAACTAAATGAAGAACGGAGACTTCCATCTCTATAATTTTTATCAGTAGAGTCAGGAGAAAAATATCAATCCACATAACCTTTGTATACAAGACCTTAATAAGCAAAGACCTCTCTGATGACAGAATGTAAATTTCATGTGCCCTCTATATAACAAATTTTTCCCTGTTGGAATTATCTTTGAATGAACGAATACTTTTCATAGACCATGCTACCCGATAAAGTGAAAGCCCCAAATTACTTTGGAATTCTCTTCAATAGATTTTTTAGATTGATTTTCTGATTAAACTGACTCAAAACATTTCATTTATCATGATTTATGTGAGAATTAATACATGAAATTAACCTCAGCCAGGGAGACAGGATTCCAGAAGGAATACTACCTGCTTAACGTTAGAAGCCTTAGAAGAGTGCCTGGCACATTGTAAGCACTTAAAAAATGCCATTATTATTGTCATAACATATTTGTGAAACAAAGAAAAGAAAAAGTTACCTCCAGTATTTTGCAATGGAAGGTCAATTAGTGAACTTGTCCTATGTAAAGACTGAGTATTCTATAATCTTTTAAAATAAAGGAATAATAGCTAAATGAAATGTTGAGAGAAAGAACAAGCCTAGCTTTTACAAAAAGGACTGTGCGATTCTATTTTTGAAAAGTATAGTAAGACAATTACTGCATCGATGGTCAACTTTGATATCGATCAGTGGAATTCATTGAGCACACACTGAGTGCATTTGTTCATAAAATGAACAACTTTCACCCAGGAAATATGCTACTGTATATGATGCAGTAATCTATTTTAAGAGGATTCTAGTTTAGCAAGTAAGGCTAAATTGTGTAGAGAACCGAATGAATCCCAGTGCCTCCTAGTGTGCTTTTTCCCTTGCACCTTAATTTCTCTCTACACTTTGTTATTCATTAAGGTTTTCAGACTATACATGCTACAAACACCGCTGTTACTCTTTTAAGCCCATACCTTAAAACTAACCTCATGTCAAGTTAAAAGTAGTTTTTCAGAAATTATTTCTTAATGGCCCCAGTAATACACCTGGTTCTCCTACAATGGGAGTTGTGTTCTTGCATAACCTTACATAATGCTGCATTCTAGTGCTCGCCATGCCTGATGTGCACCAATCAATCGTACTTATTGAGTGCTTACTGGATGCAGAGCACTGTACTAAGTGCTTGGGAGAGTACAATAGAACAATAACAGACAAGCACTTAGTACAGTCCTTTGTACAGTAAGGGCTCAATAAATACGATTGAATAACAGACACATTCTATTTCAACGGGCACCCTGATATATGTATTGGAACAGGTTAACGTTTCCAGACAAATGTTCCCCAACTCCTTAACAGCATTCATTCATTCAATTGTATATATTGAGCGCTTACTGTGTGCAGAGCACTATACTAAGCACTTGGAAAGTGCAATAATGGAGTCAGTGATGAAGTCTCACCAGGACTACGAATCTGAGCAGAGGAACTGACTTTATATGCGTGTGTGCGTATGCGTATAGTCATAGATATACACAAATCAATCGATGGTATTTACTGAGTGCTTACTGTAGTGCAAAACACTGTACTAAGTGCTTGGGAGAGTACAATACATTAGAATTGGAGTTCCCTACTCACAAGAAGCTTACGGTCAAAACACATGTAGTCAAATCCAATGTAATGGCAGAATGGAAGGTGGGGTGAGGAGGTGGGCGCGCATATGAATTATTAGTCAAGTCTACACTACTGTAGTACTTTTGGGGGACACTGCCACTCTACTAGAGTAAAATGGCTTTTTTAAAAAGAAGCCATAACTTTTAAAATTCAGATTTTTTTTACTACTACTTTTTACTAGACCTCCCTCCCCCACCCCACCCCACATTAGCCCAAATGGGGAAAGGTTTTACTGTAGTTAGATTGAGAGTGATGTACTGGCTCTATAGGAAATCCTTGACCTCGAAGTTTCAAGTTGTGACAAATGGCAAATACTTCTATTACTGAATTTACACCCTGTTTCACCTTTGCAACGTTAAGTCTCTTTTATGGCAGTAGCTCTGGGTTAGCAGGGGTTTGGGAACTGCAGAAAAATGAGGAAGCAATTTCAAGAGACATAGTGGGAAGTGGGAAGAAGGGGGAAAGTTTAAAGAAGGTAGGAGGAGTAGAGGGGAAAATGCTTGGAGATTCTGGGTGGGGGGCAGGAGAAGGGGGGAGAGAAGAGAAGTGTTTATGTGATTACCGGGTGGGATAACATCCATTCAACATATGAAGTAAAAGTTGGCTACGTTGTCCTGGAATATCTGAGTCATTCATTTATTCAAGAGTATTTAATGAGTGCTTACTGTGTCCAGAGCACTGTACTAAGCACTCTGTGTGACTTTGGGCAAGTCACTTCACTTCTCGGTGCCTCAGTTACCTCATCTGTAAAATGGGGATGAAGACTGTGAGCCCCACGTGGGACCACCTGATTCCCCTGTGTCTACCCTGTGTCTACCGCTGTGTCTGAAGCAGCATGGTACAGTGGAAAGAGCGCGGGCTTGGGAGTCAGAGTTCATGGGTTCGAATCCCGGCTCCACCACTTGCCAGCTGTGTGACTTTGGGCAAGTCACTTAACTTCTCTGTGCCTCAGTTACCTCATCTGTAAAATGGGGATTAAAACTGTGAGCCCCACGTGGGACAACCTGATTACCTTGTATCCCCCAGCGCTTAGAACAGTGCTTTGCACATAGTAAGCACTTAACAAATACCACCATTTTATTTATTTTACCCCAGCGCTTAGAACAGTGCTCGGCACATAGTAAGCGCTTAACAAATACCAACATTATTATTACAGTACAACAAACAGATATTCCCTGCCCACAACGAGCTTATGGTCTACAGTAAATATCAGTGCAATGCTCTAGCTATATTACTCATCTATAATTGAATAAATACTTTTGGGTAATTTGGGTAAAAAAAAAATTAATATGGAGTTTTTGACCTTGCTTCATAGACCACTTCTCCCATTTGTAACATTGTTCCTATGCAAAAATTACTTCCATTAGTTCCATTTTGACTTCAGCTACAGTCTTTTGAAATCAGTTGTGTCATATGCCCAAGGATTACCTGTATCAGTTGTATTGTCATTAAAGGTATTTATTGAGTCTTTACTGTGCTAAGTTCTTGAAAGACCACCAGAAGCAGAAGACAGGGTCCCTGCCCCCTACAGGCATAGTAATTTCCTGTAAGTTTTTGCTTCCATTGACTTATTTTTAAGGCACTTTTTTATCACTCCTCCCCGCAACCCTTTAACACGTACCAGCCTGCTCTCTCACAATTAATTATATTCATTAAGTGATTGCAATGCTCAGGGCATTGTATTAAATCCCGAGGGAATGTGTAAGGACATTCATCTAGGTACTGTGCCTGGCCCACTGTTTAAAGGGAGAGGAAGGTTCACAGGGACCGAGATCAAATAAATTGCTTCCATGAGATGCACCATGGTAAGTTTGAATGCCCAGTCAAATTCAGGGGAGTAGGCAGCATGCTTAAGGCTGGAGGAAGCTGCCACTGTGAATCCTAGTGTACTGGCTGAAGAATGAACCTGATATGTCCTTGGATGTATGGCCTGATAAAAACTATATGGGAGGGGAAGGGAGTGGATGGATGTGAATTTGGGCAGGTCACCAAATTTCTCTATGCCTCATTATCCTCTTCTGTAAAATGGGGATTAAGTCTGGGAGCCCTGTGGGGGAGAGGAACTATGTCCGACCCATTTATCTTGGATTTACCCCAGAGCTTAGTACAGCACCTGGCACATATTAAGTACTCGTTATACTGGACTCTCCCAAGAACTTAGTCCAGTGCCCTGAACACCATAAGCACTCAATAAATATCATTGATTCAATAACATAAAAAGAAGGGAGGGGATAAGATACAGAAGGGAGGCATCAATAGTAAAATCAACATAATTATAGATATATACACATCATTAATATAAATAGAATTATAAATATGTACATATATATACATAAGTGTTGTGCGGGAGAAGGGGATGGAGCAAAGGGAGTGAGTCGGGGTGATGGGGAGGAGAGGGAGAGCAGAGGAAAACGGGGCCTTAGTCTGCATAGTCACCCCAGATGATGCTGGTGCTTCAGAGATAAAATATCAGGAGTTTACTCAAGCACAACACTAATCACCAAGCTGATTTTTTCTGCTACACTCCAAGGGGCACAGCAAAGTATCCCCAGAGCTGCTTTAAAGGAGGCAGTCACAGTGCCCCAGTTCACACCCTTCTCCGTTCAGATGGAAACAGGCTGTTCCAAAGCAGCAGAGGGATGCCCCTTTGCAGTTTTCCATAAAGAAGTAGCATGGGTAGAAGAAATCCTATATCCACCACTCTGCTTCAGCCCAACGTTGCTAACCAGCAACCCTGTGTGGGTGTGTGCAACCAGAGCCTGATAGCTCTGTTTGGAAGCCAGCCCAGCAAGCACTCAATCCAGGTTTCCTGGTATACACAAGCTGGGTCCTCTGGACTGACACTCAGGACTGACTTTGCACCCATTTTTTTGTGGTATTTGTTAAGCACTTACTATGTGTTAGACATTGTATTAAGCACCGGGTTGACACAAGGTAATCATGTTGGACACAGTCCCCATCCCACATAGGCCTCACAGTCTTAATCCCTCTTTTACAGACAGGGTAGCTGAAGCACTGAGAAGTGAAGTGACTTATCCAAGGTCACAGAACAGACAAGTGGGGAAGTTAGGATTAGAACTCAGGTCTTAATCCCCATTTTACAGATGAGGGAACTGAGGCACAGAGAAGTTAAGTGACTTGTCCAAGGTCCCACAGCAGACAAGTGGCAGACCTGGGATTAGAACCCACGTCCTTTGACTCCCAAGCCCGTGCTCTTTCCATTAAACCACCCTGCTTCGCTTAACATGGGGGACTTCAACATGGGGGTGTTCTGGGGGCAAGAAGAAATACCAGATTTCAGAAGAGGTAAAGAGTTGGAGTTAGCAAGGAAGATTTGGGAAGTAAATTGCATAGAGGTCGTAGCCGATGATCTCCCTGAGTGAGAGTGTAAAGTGAGAAGAGTTGGGTACCTGGATCATAGCCTTGATCATATACCACTATTAGGGTATGAGAGGCAGGAGGAGATACTGAGGAGTAATCAGAGAGGTAGGAGACCAGGAGAGAGCTATCAGTAAAAACTAAGGCTGGGTAATGTTTCCAGGGTCAGGGAATAGGGCTGGCTTCAGTCATTCTAGTACACATGCATCAAAGTGTGAGGACATAATATGGAAGTCAGTGCAAATCCCTGAACCTAGATTTTACCTTACCAGACATGCTTAAGACAGACCATTGACAATGTGACAATACTTCCTGCTTTGACCAGGACAGGGCCAATTTTCAGGGCTGCTCTAACATCTGAGAAATATCCCGGTCTTGAATCATTACTCTGAGTGTGCTCAGAGTTTGTTCAAGTGGAGTACTTCAGGGATTTATGGTCTTTATAGAACAGATGTCTCAACTCTAAGCATGTTCAGAATACCACTAAATCCTCTTCCACTGCATTTTCCTCACCACCCGGAGGTAAGAAACTTGCTTTGGATTTTCAGATTTATGGCCACACAGGCTGTCCTGGATAATGTCTTTGACAGGCCAGAAAACACCAATCAGTGGTGGATTTATTGAGCACTTACTGTGTGCAGAGCACTGTACAAGCACTTGGGAGAGTATACTGCAACCGTTTTGGTAGACATGTTCCCTGTCCACAACAATCTTACAGTCTAGAGGAATTCCACCTCAAACATGGGAAAGGGTAATTAGTTGCTATAAAAGACACGGCTATATTTACAAAGACAAGTTCACAATTTACAGTGTACAATTTCAATTAAAAGTTTACCTAAAGGAGATGAAAGTGCTACATCCTGGTTTTTGTTTTTTGGGTTTTTTTCCACAACTGAAGGTAAGAGCTTTAAAACTTCATGATGTGCATTACTCAGCTTTAAGAAAAGGAAGCAGAATGGATAGATGAGATTAACACTAATTTAGCAAATGTATTTGACTATTTTAAAGAAAAAAGAGGTAGCCATTGAATACAATCATTCCCTCTAAATACTGAAACATGTACATTTTGAAATGGGCTAATCATAGTTGTCTGCTTTTGGGAAATTTCTTCTGTTTCCGATTTCAAAAGGAATTTATTTTGTTCCTCAAAGAGAAACCAGCTCACTACACATGATTTCTCCACAATTAATGATGTGGGGAGAGGTTACCCATATTTCCACTAAGGTTCAGCTACCCTGCTAATTGTTCCAGTTGGCAGTTAGAAGAAGAATTTTACATTTGGTTATAAACTGGTGTGCATAGGTGTCAAAGCACACTAGAGCCTCGCAAAACACTTCTCTCTAGACTAAGCTCTCTGTTGGCAGGGACCCTGTCTACCAACTCTACTGTATTGTACTCTCCCAAGTGCTTAGTACAGTGTTCTGGGCACACTAGGCACTTGATAAATACCATTGATTGATAAAGATTCATTTAATTAAGTCTATTAGCAATGGCATTTTGGTGACAGACCAAGAGTTCATCCATCCCAGTATCCTGTCTTTGACAGTGGCAAGAAGCTGCTTGGAGGAGGAGTGTGCTTTCCCTCCTTGATGTATTTTCAATCACTCACTCATATTTATTGAGTGCTGAGTGTGTGCAGAGCACTGTACTAAGCACTTGGGAGAGTACATTATAACAGAGTTGGTAGACTTGTTTCCTGCCCACAATGAGTTTTGAAACTTTCCTTGATCTTTTGCTCTACTCCTCATGAATATCATTGCTCATCCATGGGAAAGAAACTCAAAGGATGACAGGCAAAGCAAGCTTAACAAGAAGTGGCTTAAGGGTGCAAGTGGGCAAGACCTTTAAGGGCCCACAGGGGAAAAACAGTATGATAATCCAGGTCACGGAGGTGGTACTGGCAAGCCGGGGCCTGGATGGGGCTTTGAGAAGACTAGAGTATAATAATAGAAATAATATTACACTGTGGACAGCACTACCATCCTTCCCGGCTCACAGGCCCACAACCTCAGTGTCATCCTTGATTCTGCTTTCTCATTCACCCCACACATCCAATCTGTCACCAAAACCTGTCGGTCTCACCTTCACAACATCGCCAAGATCCCCCCTTTCCTCTCCATCCAAACTGCTACCTTGCTGATACAATCTCTCAAAATATCCTGACTGGACTACTGCATCAGCCTCCCTTCTGATCTCCCATCCTCCTGTCTCTCCACACTTTAGTCTATACTTCACTCCGCTGCCTGGATTATCTTTCTACAGAAACGGTCTGGGCATGTCACGCCCCTCCTCAAAAAAGTGGCTGCCTCCAAAGTTCCTTATCAGGAGTCAGTGCTTCATACCAAATTCACCTGGTGTACCTGTCTCTTGTCTAGAGACTTTTCCTTCTGCCCAGCAAAATGCCATGCCCAGTCAAGGGCTGTGCTGAGGACTGCCAAGTTGATAAAACCCAGATCCTTCTGACTCCCAGGCCTGTTCCAAACTATCCACTATCCCAAACCACTTCTCTGTTTGTGTGCTTACTATGGGCAGAGCACTAGACTAAGCATTTTGGAGAATCCAATAGAAGAGAATTAGCAGACACATTCCCTGTCCATAATGAACATAAGTGTAGACAGGGAATAGAATCTGAAGTTCTATTGAGCTGCTGACAAGTTGAGCACCCCACTTGAAAGACATTTAGATTGGAGAGGCTGTGGGGATCTGGGTAACACTGATGCAAATAGAGTATACCATTTCTTTTTGAAGATCTTTCTTGTGTGTTTGGGGACAGAAGCAGTAGCAGCACTTAGGAGATAGATTGTCTCTATCTGTTGCTGAAGCACTGACTCCTGATAATGAACTTTGGAGGCAGCCTCTTGAGGGTGGAACAAGTCCAAGAGTAATGTGAAAAAAATTTTTGCTTATTAAAAACTTCTGGAATTTTTTTAAAAAAAGATTTGTCACCTACTCACTGCCAACAATAATAATAATGATTGTAGTACTTGTTAAGTGCTTACTATAATAATAATAATTATGATATATGTGTTAAGCGCTTACTATGTGCCAAGCACTATTCTAAGCACTATACAAGGTAAGCAGGTTGCCTATGTGGGGCTCACAGTCTTAATCCCTATTTTACATTTGAGGTAACAGACACGGAGAAGTTAAGTGGCTTGCCCAAAGTCACATAGCTGATAAGTGGTGGAACCGGGATTAGAACACCGGTCCTCTGACTCCCAAACCCATACTCTTTCCACTAGGCCATGCTGCTCATAATAGCGAGAAAGTATATTTAACAAGAAAAAGATGAAATTAAAATGAAAGTGCTATTCAGTTTTAAGGGATATTTTCTCAAACTGTTCTGCTACTTGGTCTTATACCTCTTAACAGTGTACATTTCTTAACGCTGCTCAGAAGTAGTGTGGTCTAGTGGAAAGGACACCAGCCTGGGAGTCAGAGGAACTGGAGTCTAAACATTACCAAGATCCACCCTTTCCCCTCCATCCAAACTGCTACCTTGCTGGTACAAACTCTCATAATATCCCGACTGGATTATTGCATCAGCCTCCTCTCTGATATCCCATCCTCCTATCTCTCCCCGCTCCAGTCTATACTTCATTCCGCTGCCCGGATGATCTTTCTACAGAAACGCTCTGGGCATGTCACTCCCCTCCTCAGAAACCTCCAGTGGTTGCCTATCAACCTTCACATGAAACAAAAACTCCTCACTCTTGGCTTCAAAGCTCTCCATAACCTTGCCCCCTCCTACCTCCCTTCTGTCCTTCTACAGCCCACCCAGTACACTCCACTCCGCTGCTGCTAACCTCCTCATAGTGCCTCGTTCTCAGCTCTCCCACTGTCGGCCCCTGGCCCACACCCTACCACTGACCTGGAATGCCCTCCCTCCTCACATCCACCAAACTCTCTTCCCCTCTTCCCTACTGAGAGCTCACCGCCTCCAGGAGGCCTTCCAAGACTGAGCCCTCCCTTTCCCTCTGCTCCCTCCCTCTGTTCTACTCCTTCTCCTCCCCACAGCACTTGTTTATATTTGTATATATTTATTACTCTATTTTGTTAATGATGTGTATATATCTATGATTCTTTTTATCTTAATGGTACTGATGTCTGATTACTTATTTGTTTCGTTGTCTGTCTCCCCCTTTTAGACTGTGAGCCCACTGTTGGGCAGGGATTGTCTCTATCTGTTGCTGAATTGTACATTCCAAATGCTTAGTACAGTGCTCTGCACACAGTAAAGGCTTAATATGATTGAATGAATGAATGAATGCTGTGTGACCTTGGGCAAATTACTTCACTTCTCTGTGCCTCAGTTACCTCATCTATAAAATGGGGATTAAAAGCCCCAATTTGGGACATGGACTGTGTTCGACCTGATTAGATTATTTCTCCCCCACCGCTAAGTAAAATGCCTGGCACATGGTAAGAGCTTAAGTTGAGAAGCAGCATGGCTTAGTGGAAAGAGCACGGGCTTGGGAGTCAGAGGTTGTGGGTTCTAATCCCAGTTCAGCCACTTATCAGCTGTGTGACTTTGGGAAAGTCACTTAATTCCTCTATGCCTCAGTGACCTCATCTGTAAAATGGGGATTAAGTCTGTGAGCCTCACGTGGGACAACCTGACTACCTTGTATCTATCCCAGTGCTTAGAACAGTTCTTGGCACATAGTAAGTGCATAACAAATATCATTATCATTGTTAAATACCATAAAAACAAAACACATGAATAATGCCACCATTATTCTACTGCCATTTTCGGCTACCCTAGTTGCTTATCCGAATAGTCCATCTCAGAGGGCAGATCTTTAAGGATGCAAAATGTCAGACTGTAGCTCGACCTGTCACTGCTGCTATTCTGTCCCACTAGAGGGCAGCAACACAACTCACATTAAAAGCTCAGGGACAGAAGGAAAATGGTTGTGCCAAGTGCACCTGGTGAATATTTTAAAAGCTAAACATCAACTCGAATATTTCACCTCTTCTCCTTAAACGCTTAGCTAAAATAATGCAAGAATGCTCACAGTATTCATTTCCCAGAGAGGCAAAGTAAAAAAGTTTTTGGTTAAGCACTCAATAAGTGCCACTGACTGATTGATTAGGAGCCAAGGGAAGGAGGAAATGGGATAATTCAGAAAAACGCTTCCTTCACAGTTTAGAGAATAAAAGTTCTGGCTCTTCTTCCTTTCAGTGGCCCCCTCGGCTGCATTAGCAGTTCATTTTTCTACTGGGGAAAAAAAACGCTGGTTCTGAGAAAATGAAGGGTAATTTGAAGGGGCGTTCTCTATCTCCCCAGAACAGAGAGTGAGAGAAATGAATTTAAGATACAGAGGAGAGATGCTGGCCAGACATAGAGGCCAGGTAGCCTGGAATATAGCTAACGTTCATTTGGGGGAAAAAAAATCAGAATCGGCTTGTTTCTTAAATAGCATAGACAAGAGTACCCTCAATTTTTTTTTACCAATAACAGTTGGTAGTTTATGTGGAGAGTTAAGTTTCATGGTGCATCATTTCCCAGACCTTTAATGAAACAGTAAAGACAGGTTTTGATTGTGGAGCTACTCATTTGTGCAGGTGTGATTGGCCTGTAACCAGACAATATTGTCAGCTACCACTAGTTGAATGACAAACTACTGCAACTCCATTAACAAGCAGTACAGTTCCTAAATCAATCGTATTTACTGAGTGCTTACTATGTGCAGAGCACTGTACTGAGCTCTTGGAAGAGTACAATATAACAGAGTTGGTAGATTTGTTCCCTGCCCACAATGAGTTTACGGTAAATGACTAAAGCTACATGAGAGGCTTTATGGGGAGAATAGAAATTCAGGAGAAGAGTATGTAACAGGATATGTTCTATTAACCCAAACCAGAGGGGAATTGGAAGAGTTCTGAGGCCTGATCTTTCCCCCAGCTCCCGGTCAGAAAAAAAGGACCAGGCCCCCACCGAGGAAGAAGAAAGTTTAGGAATGTGGTGTCTTTCTAACTGAACTCCACTTCACCAAGGTGGTTTCATTCAATCATATTTATTGAGTACTGTGTGCAGTGCACTGTACTAAGCTGGGAAAGCAATAAACAGGCATATTCCCTGACCACAACGAGCTTACGGTTTAGAGTTTCACTCTCAATAGCATTCATTGAGCACCTGTGGAAAGAGTATGGGGTCGGGAGTCAGAAGACCAGGGTTCTACTGTTGTGACCTTGGGCAAGTTGCTTCATTTCTCCGGGCCTCATTTTCCTCTTCTGTAAAATGGGGATTCAATACTTGCTCTCCTTCCTACTTAGACTATGAGCCCCGGATGGGACAGGGACTTTAACTTGATTATCTTCCCCCAGCTCTTAGTACAGTGCTTTACAAATCCCACTATTGTTAAGTCTGTTCCTAGTCTACTGTGTGACCTTGGGCAAGTCACTTAACCTCTCCGTGCCACTGTTTTTTCATCTTTAGAAAGGGGAGAATACTTGTCCCTCAGGGATGTTGTAAGGGTAAAGTGAAGTAATTAATGAGAGCACTTGGAAAAATAAAAGTGCCACATAAACAAACTGAACAACCCTACTAGCTCCCCACAAAGAAGAGAACTGCTTCAAGCAGTTGGAAGAAATAGAGCTAAACTATTTAAAACTTAATCTCTGCTGCTGCCGTCACCATCACCACCTCCACCTCTCCCATACTACACTCTCCTTACAGCCTCTGGTGCCCAGGACTGCCAAAACTCCAGCTCTGGGATGCCACCCCAATCCAGTCACATTTCCCCATGGATCACACAGCAAGGATTGTAAGAAGGCTGCATTGTAGGGAAGTGGTGGAGCCTGTGGCAGTAGGACCAAAAGGAAGAGAAAGCAATGTGGGCTAGATTTGTAGTTATGGAATGCAGTGAATGGAGTAAATAGCAGTTGTATTGCAATGTGGGGAAAAAAACCCAAACAAAACACATGCGTTGTCACAAAGTGAAAGATTCTACACTGCCTCAGAACCTCTCTCTTCTTTCTAAGAGACTGACAGTTCTAGGTCTGCATTATTTAGAATCCTCTCTTGCCATCAGCCACCTATGTTAGGTAGGTGGCACCAGGGCTTAATTTGTGCCAGACTCCTAGGAAGAACCCCAAGACTTGTGCAGGAGCCCAAGGGCCTGAGGAGAATCCTGGCACCTCTTTGGGCAGAGTTCTGGTGGGCTGGGTTTGCTAATTATTGAGTGAGGGGAGGGGAGGGAGGAGAGGCAGGACACTAGATTGTAAGGTCATTGTGGACAAGGAACACATCTACCAACTCTGTTACATTGTACTCCCCCAAACTCTTAGTATAGTATTCTGCACAAAGTAAGCAAACAATGAATATAATAATAATAATGTTGGTATTTGTTAAGCGCTTACTATGTGCAGAGCACTGTTCTAAGCGCTGGGATAGACACAGGGGAATCAGGTTGTCCCACGTGGGGCTCACAGACTTAATCCCCATTTTACAGATGAGGTACAGAGAAGTTAAGTGACTTGCCCACAGTCACACAGCTTCCAAGTGGCAGAGCCGGGATTCGAACCCATGACCTCTGACTTCAAAGCCCGTGCTCTTTCCACTGAGCCACGCTATATGATTGATTGACTGACAGAGTGGCCAGTCCAGACTGGAGCATGGAGCCAAATGGCCACAGTGATGATCAAAAGTAGAGGAGCTTTCACTCCTCTAAACCTCTCCAGTCAATCCTATGTATTGAGCGCTGACTGTGTGCAGAGCACCATACTAAGCACTTGGGACAGTACAGTGTAACAGAGTTGATAGACATATTCCCTGCCCACAACGAGCTTACTCTTGAATATTCCAGTCAGGGATTAAACCGATGGGTGAAGAGCTAGCCTCCATAGCCACGGGAGGGACAGGCGTGGCAACAGCCCACGCCTCAGCCGCCCAAACCGCCAGCTACTTGAGCCCCATGCTGCCCTGCTCCCAACACCACATCACTGCCGGGTCTCCTTCCCTCCATCTTGGCAGGAAGCAGTGACAGCATGCACCTCAACCTGATAATCCACCAGATGGCTGAGCTACTTTGTCAGTAATCTCCAGCCCCCCGGCTTCATCCCAGCGCCTCCTTCCTGACCTGTCTTGCTCCATCTCTGCAGGAAAGACAGTAGCAGGTGTGGTGGCATACCACCTCCACAAATATGTAGTATGTTGGAAGGCAGCAGTTTTGGCGGTTACCGTGACCGGAAATTCTGCTCTTCTAGCCACTGTACCCTACAGTTTATTTTCTTCTACTTCGTAATAATAATAATAATTATGGTATTTGTTAGGCACTTTACTATGTGCCAACCACTCTTCTAAGAGCTGGGGTACATTCAGGGTAATCAGGTTGAACACAGTCCATGACCCACATGGGGCTGAGTCTTAACCTCTGTTTTACAGATAAGGTAACTGAGGCGCAGAAAAACTAAGTGGCTTGTCCAAGGTCTCACAGCAGACAAGTGGAGGAGCTGGGATTAGAACCCACGTCCTCTGACTCCCAAGCTGTTGCTCTTGCCACTAGGCCATGCTGCTTCTCTATGCTTCTCTATTTTGTCTTCATCTCTGTCCCCCATCTTATTTACATTCTGTGTATTCATTTTTTCATTGTCTCTATGGCCACCCTCTGTCCAGAGACCAGTTTTATTTTTCCAAACATTATTTGTTAAGCACTTACTATGTGCCGGTCACTGTCCCAAGTGTTGAGGTAGATATATACTAAATAGGTTGGACATAGTCCATGTCCCACATGGGGCTCATAGTCTTAATTCCCATTTTACATGTTTGGTGACGGCCAGAGAAGTGACTTGCCCGTGATCATGCAGCAGACAAGCGGCAGGGGGAGGATTAGAATCCAGGTCCTTCTGACTCCAGGCCCAGGCTCTATCCACAAGACCATGCTGCTCACCTGTATAATCTTTCCCAGCACTTAGTACAGTGCTTAGCACATAGTAAGCTCTTTATTTGAACTGGGAAAGGTGTAGCAGTAATAGTAGTATTAAGCACTACTTGAGAAGCAGGATGGCCTAGTGGATAGAGCATGGGCTGGGGAGCCAGAAGGTCATGGGTTCTAATCCCAGCTCTGCCACTTGTCTGCTGTGTGACCTTGGGCAAGTCACTTCACTTCTCTGTGCCTCAGTTCTCTCATTTGTAAAATGGGATTAAGATTGTGAGCCCTATATGGGACAGGGACTGTGTCCAACCCGATTATCTTGTATCTATTCCAGCGCTTAGAACAGTGCCTGGCACATAATAAGCACTTAGGTGGGTGATACTAGTGAAACTGCTTTGAAGAGTAGGTCAAAGTTCCACAGCCAGAGAGGAGTTTGGACATTACTACAGTTATCTAAGCCTCAATATGGCTTCAATCCATAGAGTCTGATACTCCCAGAGCCCATTCTGGACTTGTTCTAGTTTTCTGACTGTAATGCTGCCTTTAGAAGTCTACTGTTACCATAGACTACAAGTCTGGATCCTGATTTTCCCTTCTGAGGCTACTAGGGACTCTTTTTTGGGGTGGGAGTATTTGTTAAGCACTTTGTGCCAGGCACTGTACTAAGCACTGGGGTGGACACAGGCAAAAAAAACCCCACAGAAACAGATCGCCAAGATCCGCCCTTTCCTCTCCACCCAAACGGCTACCTTACTGCTACAGGCTCTCGTTATATCCCGGCTAGACTACTGTGTCAGCCTTCTCTCTGACCTCCCTTCCTCCTCTCTCGCCCCGCTCCAGTCTATTCTTCACTCTGCTGCCCGGCTCATCTTCCTGCAGAAACGATCTGGGCATGTCACTCCCCTTCTTAAACAACTCCAGTGGTTGCCTATCGACCTCCGTTCCAAACAAAAACTCCTCACTCTAGGCTTCAAGGCTCTACATCACCTTGCCCCTTCCTACCTCTCCTCCCTTCTCTCTTTCTACCGCCCACCCCGCACGCTCCGCTCCTCTGTCGCCCACCTCCTCACCATCCCTCGGTCTCGCCTATCCCGCCGTCGACCCCTGGGCCACGTCCTCCCGCGGTCCTGGAACGCCCTCCCTCCTCACCTCCGCCAAACTGATTCTCTTCCCCTCTTCAAAACCCTACTTAAAACTCACCTCCTCCAAGAGGCCTTCCCAGACTGAGCTCCTCTTCTCCCTCTACTCCCTCTACCACCCCCCTTCACCTCTCCGCAGCTTAACCCTCTTTTCCCCCCATTTCCCTCTGCTCCTCCCCCTCTCCCTTCCCATCCCCTCAGCACTGTACTCGTCCGCTCAACTGTATATATTTTCATTACCCTATTTATTTTGTTAATGAAATGTACATCGCCTTGATTCTATTTAGTTGCCATTGTTTTACGAGATGTTCTTCCCCTTGACTCTATTTATTGCCATTGTTCTTGTCTGTCCGTCTCCCCCGATTAGACTGTAAGCCCGTCAAACGGCAGGGACTGTCTCTATCTGTTGCCGACTTGTTCATTCCAAGCACTTAGTACAGTGCTCTGCACATAGTAAGCGCTCAATAAATTCTATTGAATGAATCCTTAGAATTCAGAATTCTCCTTTGCCGTCTCCCTTATTTCCTGTTGGAAGCCGGTGTGTGCTCACATTTAAATGTCTTAGAAAGGATCCCGGCTCTGCCACTTGTCTGTTGTGTGACCTTGGGCAAGTCACTTCACTTCTGTGTGTCTCAGTTACCTCATCTGTAAAATGGGGATTGAGACTGTGAGCCCCATGTGGGACAGGGACTCTGTCCAACCCCATTTGCTTGTACCCACCCCTGCATTCAGTACAGTGCCTGTCACATAGCAAACACTTAAATACCATAATTATTATTATTATTAAGCTCTGCCACTGACCTGTTGCATTCTTGTGCAAATCACTTAACCTCTCTGGGTCTTAGTTTCCTCATGTATAAAATAGGGATAGCTATTCACGTCTCTGTATCTCATAGGGATGGAGAGATCAAAATGAAGTAATAGGAAAGTGATTTGAAAAGTGATATCAATTAATGGCATTTACTGAGGATGGAGAACTGTATTAGGTGCTTGGAAGAGTACAATACAATACAGAAAGGGGAAATGGATATGTACAAAAGTGCCGCCTGGTAAACCTTAAGTGCCAAAGGGGCTCCAAGTGCAGTGTGCCCTAGTGGAAAGAGCATGGACCTGAGTTCTAATCCTAACTCTGCCACTTGGCCACTGTGTGACCTTGGACAAATAACTGAACTTCTCTGTGCCTCAGTTACCTCCTCTGTAAAGGGGAAATTCTGTGGGTCTGAGACAGTGTCCAACCGATTATCTTGCATCTATCCCAGTGCTCAGTACAGTGCCTGGCACATGAACACATACCATTAAAAGAAATATGGTACAGATACCATTAAAAGAAAAGTGCAGGGGTATATAGGGGAAATAATAATTGTGGTATTTGTTAAGCACTTACTATGTGCCCGCACTGTACTAAGCGCTGGGATGGATATAGGCAAATCAGGTTAGACAGTCCCTGTCCCCTATGGGGTTCACAGTCTTAATCCCCATTTTACAGATGAGGTAACTGAGGCCCAGAGAAGAAGTGACTTGCCCAAGGCCATAGAGCAGACAAGTGGCAGAGCTGGGATTAGAACCCATGACCCTCTGACTCCCAGGCCAGTGCTCTATCCACTAGGCCACGCTGGGAAATGAGGGCTTAGTCAGCAAAGGCCTCTTGGAAATATGATTTTAGGAAGATTTAGATGATGGGGAAAGTGGTGGACTGTCAGATATGAAGGGGGAGAGAGTTCCAGGCCAGAGAGAAATGTGACAAGAGGTTAGCTGCAAGATAGATGAGATTGAGATACAGAAAACAGGTTGGTGTTAGAGAAGGGGAGTAAAGAGGAGAACAATGGGATAAGGTAGGAGGGAGAGAGCTGATTGAGTGCAGTAATGCCAATGGTAAGGAGCTTGTTTGATGTGGAAATAGATGGGCAACCACTGGAGATTTTGAGGGTGGTGAGATATGGATGGAACACTTTTTAAAAAAAAAGTTATCCAGACAACAGAGAAGGACTAGAGAAGGAAGATATGGGGAGATCAGTGAGGAGGCTGATGCAGTAGTCAAAGTGGGATATGATACATGCTATATTAAAACAGCAGGGTAAGTTACTGTCAAACATGAGGGTGGAAGCCACAGTAAGATCTGAAAATGACTGATGTAAGAATCTGGAATTAACCAATACCCCAAGAGAATAATGTTCCTAGAGGGGCTTGGGTTGGCAGAACCCAGCAGTCTCTAGGGTAAACAGTCTTAATCCAGGAGTGTTTCCATTATTTCAGTTCATAGGGCTGTAAAGTGACATATATTAGCACTCCTCACCCCCACCTAGCCAAATTCATTTTCCAGAGACAAAAAATAAAAAATAAAAAAGTCAAGCAGTTTAAGTAGTTTTATGTGGGTAGTGTGGCCCAGGTAGAAAGAGAATGGGCCTAGGAGTCAGAGGTTGTTTTTTTTTAATAATAATTCTATTAAGTGCTTACTATGTAAGGCACTGTACTAAGCACTGGGGTGGATACTAGCAAATTGGGTCAGATACAGTCACTGTCCTTTGTGGAGATCACAGTTTCAATTCTCATTTTGCAGATGAGGTAACTGAGGCACAGAGAAGTTAAGCGACTTGCCCAAGGTCACACAGCAGACAAGTGGCAGAGCAGGGATTACTAAATTTCAGGCACTGTACTAAGCACTGGAGTAGATACACGCTAACCAGGTTGGACACAGTCCATGTCTGACATAGGATTCATATTCTAAATCCCCATTTTACAAATGAGGTAACGGGCAGAGAAGTTAAGTGACTTGCCCAAGGTCACACAGCCAACAAGATGTGGAGCTGCGATTAGAATGCAGGTCTTACTCCCAGGCCTGCACTCTATTCACTAGGCCATGCTGCTTCTTAAAACCATGTCCTTGGAGCACATCTGTTCTTTTTTTTTTATTGTATTAAGTGCTTACTATGTGCCAGGCACTGTATTAAGTTCTGGAGTAGATACAAGATAATCAGATTAGACACAATCCATATCCCACATGAGGGTTGCAGTCTTAATCCCTAGTTTACAGATGAAGTAACTGAGGCCCAGAAAAGGGAAGTGACTTGTTCAAGGTCACACAACAGACAAGTGGCAGAGTCAGAATTATAACACAGGTCCTCTAGCTCCCAGGTCTATACTCTATCCACTAGGCCACTGGCTTGATCACTTGCCTGTCGTGTGACACTGGGCAAGACACAACTTCTGGGCCTCAGTTTCCTCATCTTTAAAATGAGAATTCAATACCCATTCTCTCTCCGTTTAGATTATGAATCCCATGAGGGACAGAAACTGCATCGGAACTGGTTATCTTGTACCTACTCTGGTGCCTGACACTTAGCAAGTACTTAAATATTGTTAGAACTAAGTATTTGGTTTTCCATAACTGGAGATGTGGAAAAACAGACAAAAAGCTTAGAATTGTGGAATGTCTAAAGGGTAATAGCAAATATTAAAACAGACCCCTTTCTCCAAATGATTACTCTAGCCTGATGGTAACAAACCAGAAAGGTATTTAAAAAGTCATCATTTGAGAGGGCCATATCTTTTCTTGGAGTTATTTTAGTTAAAATATTACACCCAGTGGTCATTATACTGAGTTTTAAAGTGATGACACTTTAAAAGAGACAAAAGTACCCATGATGAAAATTTTAGCTCTATGCTGCCAATGTGTGGAAAGCCACATTAAATACAGTACTAAAATTCTACACGCATTGTCTGAAAAATATCTACAGCCCTCTAACCAAAACTGAAGTCTTGAACTAAGGCAAATGACTTTCACCATACCGGAAAGAACAAGACTCAAATTCAAGTGGAGTTTGTAGTTCTATAGCTACAGACCCTATCAGAATATGAGACAGTTCGATTTTTATCTTCTAAAGGGCTCAGAATCAACATATGTTCTGTCTCTTGCTGGTTTGCCACCTCAAGTCTCTGCAGGAGTATAGATGTAGTATTGTTCACTTATGCTGCCTCCTCTGCAGAGGCGGTGGTCAGTGGTCAGTGGGCCGGGGACCGGACCATGTCCCGAAAGCAGGCAGTGAAGGCCCGGCTCAGCCCCGGCAGCAGCGGCAAGAAGACTGCGTTGGAGCGGAAACAGGAGGAGCGAGCGGCACCGCAAGCGCTGGCCAAGGAGCGTCACAACCGGCCAGACCCCCAGCTCTGCCCCGGCCCCGGCCCAGAGGACGAGTTCCTCAGCTTCGCCAACCAGCTGCAGACCCTGGGGCTCAAGCTGCGAGAAGTGCCAGGTGACAGTTAAGCGGCCCTGAGGGGCCTGGGGCACAGCCCCCGCCTCTGCCTCTTGCTGGACTCCCCCATGTCACGAGCATCCCCCGGGGAAACAGGGGATGGGGGATGGGGTGCAGCCCCCAGATCTGCTCCTTCCTAGGCTCCCTGCTGTCACGAGCATCCCCTAGGGAGACAGGGGTCCCGAGGGAGGATGGGGTGCAGCGCCCAGCATTGCTCTTTGCTGGACTCCTCCACGACACGAGCATACCCCCGGAGATAGGAGTCCCTGGGGAGGATGAGGTGCAGGCCCCAGCTCTGCTCCTTGCCGACTCCCTGATGTCACAATCATCCCCCAGGGAGACAGGAGTCCCTGGGGAGGATGGGGTGAAGCCCCCAGCTTTGCTCCTCGCTACTTTCCCGAGGTCACGAGCATCCCTCCAAGGTCCAGGGGAAGGGCAGGGAGCAACCCCCAGTTTTGCTCCTTGCTATACTCCCCCATATCACGAACATCCCCTGGGGAGACAGGGGACCGTTTAGACTGTGAGCCCGTCATTGGGCAGGGATTGTCTCTGTTGCCGAATTGTACATTACAAGCGCTTAGTACAGTGCTCTGCATATAGTAAGCGCTCAATAAATATTATTGAATGAATGAATGCTTAGAAATTCAGACATTACGCAAGCACTATAGTTGGATTTACACTAGAAATTTGTCTGAAAAATTCAGGCCTGAAAATACACTCATCCTTATATAGCAAGTCCTAAGTACCGTTTCTTGAAATAGCTGAAAATTGAGACGACCATATATGCATATATATGCGATATATGCATATATATATATTTGGACCCAAATTCTGATAATTTGCTAGTCTAGGCCTAACCCAAGTGCCTAACTCATTAAACAAAACACAAAAACCTGACAGATGCAAACAAGAGGAACCAAGTCACGTTGTTACGGTTTTGTTAAAGCCCGTACTTCAATGTAATGAGACAAAACTCCTTATTGAACCTTAGAGCAGCACGTTAGTCCTGAAACCGTACTATCAGTAGTAGCTACTGCGATAACCCACCAGGTGGCACCAAACAAAGACCTAGAATTCAATTTTCCAAGCATTTATTTCTGGCTGAAAGGATTAAAGGGAGGGGTAATGGAAAGATGAGAAATGAGAGGCATAAATCTTCATCTTATCCTCATGAAGCAGGACTATGAGAAGGCTTGGTTCTCCCTCTGGAGAGCATCTCATGATCTTATTTAAACACGTTTTGACCTACCTTCTGTCAAAAGCCTACAATTCATTCCCCATAATTCTAGGTGTCAGTAAAATGGTTTATAAAAATGTGCTGCTGCAATCAATTTTGCACTACATGCAAAGGAAAGATTTGCAAAGGATTGGACAAAGGGAAGGGAATGATTGCAAACTTCCTACTAGCTGAAATGCATTACAAATAACTTCATGCTCATAGATCTCTCTATTCAATCAATGGCATTCATGAGTGCTTACTGTGTGCAGAGCACTCTACTAAGCACTTGGGAGAGGACAACAGAGGTGGTAGGCACATTCATCTGCCCTTAATACCATCCCACTTGTATCTTCTAATTTATCAAATGGGGTATTTTAAGCCAAATCATTTGCCTTTGGCCAGGACATGCAGTTATTTTGATGTTAGATTTAATTCTCGACATAGGTATTTTCTTCACATCTTCTAAGACAGGGGTATGGATAACCACATGGGGTGGGTGCTAGAGGTAGAGTTAGGAATGTATTGTACAGAGAAAGAGTTAAAGATGTTAGAATGCACATCCATAACAATAATTGTGGTTTTTGTTAAGCGTTTATTAAATGCCAAGCACTGTACTAAGCTCTGCACTAAGGAGGGAGAATGGATAATACATCCCCATTTTGCTGATGAGGGAACTGAAGCACAGAGAAGTGAAGTGAGTTGTCCAAGGGCACACAGCAGATGAGTGGCAGGCCCAGGATTAGAACCCAGATCCTCTGACTCCCAGACCAGTGCTCTTTCCACTAGGCCATGCTGCTTCCCAGAAGGGTAGATGTCAGAGAGGTAAACCACCACTCTGTTCCCCAAAGTGTCACTGTTGGAGGCAGATTAGTGGGTTATATGAATCAATCCCTACATTTATTGAGAGTTTACTTTGGCAGGGGCACTGTACCTAGCAATTGGGAGAGTACAATATTACAGAGTTGGCAGACACTTTCCTTGCCCACAAGGAGTTTACAGTCTACAGGGAGAGACAGATATTAAAATAAGTTATGGATATGCACATAAGTGCTGGAAGAGTGGTGACTATCAGAAGCTTAAAGAGTATAGATCCAAGTACATAAATGATGCAGAAGGGAGAGGGAGTAGGATAAATTAAGGCTTAGTTGTGGAAGGCTTCTTGGAGGAGATGTGATTTTAATAAGGCTGTGAAGGTGGGGGAAGTGGTGGTCTGTTACATAGGAAGGGGAGGCCATTCCAGAACAGAGGGAGGATGTGAGAAATGGGTCAGCGATGAGATCAAAATTAATTCAATCATACTTATTGAGCACTTACTGTGTGTAGAGCACTGTGGTAAGAGCTTTGGAAAGTACAGTACAATAATAAACAGACACATTCCTTGCCGACAACAAGCTAACAGTCTAGAGGGGGGAAACAGACATCAGTACAAATACATTACAGATATGTTCATAAGGGCTATGAGGCTAGGAGGCGGGAAGAAAAAAGGGAGCAAATCATGGTGATACAGAGGGGAGTGGGAGAAGAGGAAAGAGGGCGGGGGGAGACCTATGGCCTCCTGAAGGAAATGTGCCCTCAATAAGACTTTGAAGGGGGGAGAGTAATGCTCTGTTGGATTAGAGAGAGGGCATTCCAGGCTGGAGGCAGGACATGGGCCAGGGGTCAGCGGCTAGCCAGGCGAGGGCGAGACAAAGTGAGAAGGTTAGCACTAGAAGAGTGAAGTGTGCAGTCTGGGTTGTAGGAGAATAGTGAGGTGTGATAGAAAGGGGTGAGGAGGTAGAGTGCTTTAAAGCCAAGGGTAAGGAGTGTTTATTTGATATGGAGGTGGATGGGCAACCACTAGAGTTTTTTGAGGAGTGGGCTGACATGTCCTGAACGTTTTTGTAGAAAAATGATCCAGGCAGCATTGTGAAGTATAGACTGGAGTGTGGAGAGACAGGAGGCTGATCCAGTAATCCAGGTGGGATAGGATGAGAGATTGTATTAATGTAGTAACAGTTTGAATGGAGAGGAAAAGGTGGATTTTAGTGATCTTGTGAAGGTGGGATTGATAGGATTTAATGATGGATTGAATATGTGGCTTGAAAGAGAGAAGAATCAAGGATAACACCAAGGTTATGGGCTTGTGAGACAGGAAGAATGGTGGTGCTGTCTACAGTTATGGGAAAGTCAGAGGGAGGACAGGGTTTGGATGGGAAGATGAGGAGTTCAGTTTTGGCCATGTTAAGCTTGAGTTGACTAAAAGACATCCATGTAGAGATGTCCGGAAGGCAAGAGGAAATGTGAGACTGCAGAGCAGGAGAGAGATCAGGGCTGGAGATATAGATTTGGGTGTCATCTGAATAGAGGTGGTAGTTGAAGCTATGGGAGGCAATGAGTTCTCCAAGGGAGTGGGTGTAGATGGAGAATAGAAGGGGATCAAAGAACCGAACCTTGAGGTAACCCCCCAGTTAGGGGGTGGGAGGCAAAGGAGGAGCCTGAGGAGGAGTAGGAATAGGAGTAGGTTGGCTTTGGAGGAGTGAAATGTGCAGACTGGGTTGTGGCTGGAAATCAGTGAGGTAAGGTAGGAGCAAGGGAGCTGACTGCATGTTTTATAGCTGATGGCAAGGAATTTGTTTGATGTGGTTGGGGGTGGGCATCTACTGGAGTTTTTTGAGGAATGGGGTGCTAGTGGATAGTGAGGAGTGGACTGAATGATTTTTTAGAAAAGTGATCCAGGCAGCAGAGGGGAATAAGGACTGGAGAGGGGAGAGGCAGGGGGCAGCGGGCACGGAGGTAAGTGAGGAGACCAATGCAGTAGTTGAGGTGAGATATGAAAAGTGCTTGGATTACCATATTAGCAGTCGGGATGGATTTTAGCTCCGTTGTGAAGGTAAAACCTACAGGATTTGGTGACAGACTGGTCTGATCCAATAATAGTATTTCTCAAGTTTTTCCAAGCAGCTGAATTTCTCTCAACCTTTAACACTGGCCCATTGTCACACTGCAGCTATATGATTTCCCCACCACTCCCCAAATCACATTTAAGGAAAACAACTGTTTTCCTGAGGTAAAGACAACTTTGCTAATACACTCAGTTGTGCCAATCCTATGTAGTGACCTCTCAGCTGAAGAGGAACCAGAGCTTTTTTGCCACTTCCCTGCTTGTATTAAGCAGCTTTATTTAGGAATGGTCTTTCACCCCAATTGAACAGAGGCCAGACAAGATACCCTGCTATGCTTACATTTCTACACAGCGTGAAAGAGAACGTCTTCTGCTCCTCACTCAAAGCTGAAATCTATAATAATAATAATAATAATAATGTTGGTATTTGTTAAGCGCTTACTATGTGCTGAGCACTGTTCTAAGCGCTGGGGTAGACATAGGGGAATCAGGTTGTCCCACGTGGGGCTCACAGTCTTAATCCCCATTTTACAGATGAGGGAACTGAGGCACAGAGAAGTTAAGTGACTTGCCCAGAGTCACACAGCCGACAAGTGGCAGAGCTGGAATTCAAACTCATGAGCCCTGACTCCAAAGCCGGTGCTCTTTCCACTGAGCCACGCTGCTTCTCCAATCTCACTGTCGATAGTTTTCACTTGAGTATCAAAGACAACTATACATACGCACACACACTCACACACACACACGCACACTCTTGTATCTGGGAAGAGAAATATTAAGGTATGCACTGTCACAATGTGAGAACTGATTTGCTGTGACCTGGCTCCTGGACAGCAAATAAATTTGGTAGAAAAGAGAGCAAAAATGGGAAAAGGCTAATATTCCCTCTCACAGTTGCATTTGCTGTTTGCAACACTTGCTGCTGTTTTCAATTTCAGCCTCACAGTACTGCAATTTTACCAGAGCTTCTGGTCAGAACATGAGCCACCACCTTCCTGAGTTAGCAAAATAGATAGGTAACCTACTGCTGTTGTCTCCTGCATTGTTTGAAATAGAGTCAGAGATAGGAGTGGGGCAGGGAAGTGGAAGGAGGAAGAGAGTTAAGCCCATCATCACAGGTTCATCAAGTGGGGCCACATTAATTCATTCAATCACATTTATTGATCACTTACTGTCTGCAGAGCACTGTACTAAGTGCATAAACCCGTCAATGGGCAGGGATTGTCTCTATCTGTTGCCAAATTGTACATTCCAAGTGCTTAGTACAGTGCTCTGCACATAGTAAGCACTCAATAAAAATACTACAATTTGGCAACAGATAGAGACAATCCCTACCCAACAATGGGCTCACAGTCTAGAAGGGGGAGAAAGACAACAAAACGAAACAAGTAGACAGGCATTACTACCATCAAAATAGATGAATAGAACCATAGATAAATGCACATCATTAATAAAATAGAGCAATAAATATGAACAAATATATACAAGTGCTGTAGGGAAGGGAAGGGGGTAGAGCAGAGGGAGGGAGTAGGGGCAATGGAGAGGGGAGGAGGAGCAGAGGGAAAGGGAGGGCTCAGTCTGGGAAGGCCTCCTGGAGGAAGTGAGCGCTCAGTCAGGCTTTGAAGAGGGGAAGAGAGTTAGTTTGGCGGATGTAAGGAGGGAGGGCATTCCAGGTCAGAGGGGCTGGTGGTGGGACAGGTGGGAACAGAAGTGTAAAAGGATGTTGGGAGTACAAAAGTGCTGCGATTGACAGCAGGGAGGATGAAACCTGGGGAGAAAAAATTAATCGTGGAAAGCTTCCTGGAGGAGGTGGGGTAAGGACTTGGAAGATGGGAAGAGCTATGGTCTGGCAGATTTGCAGGAAGTGAGAGTTCCAGGCAAGGGAAAAGACTTGAGTCAGAAATCAAAGGCGAGAGAGAGAAGGAAACGAAGCACAGTACAAAGGTGCTTGGGAGAACTGGAGAAAGCGTCAAGTGGGGTGGAGTAGAAGAGAGAGGCTATGTAAGTGGAAATGAGCTGATGGAGTGCCCTGAAGCTAATGGGCCAGGAGTTTCGCTTTGCTGCAGAGACGAATGAGTGGTAACCACTAGAGATTCTGAAGAGAGGAAAAGAAAGACATGGGCAGAATGCTTTAGCAAAATGATCCAAGCAGCAGAGGGAAGTACAGACAGGAGAAGAATGAGTCAAGGTGATCGGTGAAGAGGCCAATATAGTGACCAAGCTGGGATATGATGAGCACCTGAACCGGGGTGATGGCCATTTGGATGGACAGGAAAAGGGGTAGAGCTGGGAAATCTTGTGGAAGAAAAAAATGACAAGATTTAGCAACAGACTATAAGAGCTGAAAGCAAAAGCAAGGAGTCAAAGATAATGGCAAGGTTGCAGGTTTCAGAGACAAGGAGGATGGTGGTGTTGTCAACTGTGATGGAAAAGTTAGGTGGACAAGAAGGGTTGGGAGGGGAGATGAAGGGTTCAGTTTCAGACACATTGAGCTTCAGTTTCCCTCACGCTATTCCAAGCAGATAAAGGTAGTGCTTGACCCCCTTCAATCTCAGATTGCAGGACTATGGTAATAAAATACTGATTATGGGAAATATCTCTACTGTTGCTGACATAAAAGCCAAGCCAATGAGAAAAATGTCAAAGTCACATGAAAGTAATAATCTTCAACAAACATTCTGGGAAAGTCTGCCTCCCTGCCTGTCACCAGTGGAGAGGTGATTGAGATAGGTATCCTACAGAGAATGGAGGAAAGTGAATATATGGAGGAAATATTTCCCCCCACTGTGAAGCAACCAGTTTTAGAGAAGAAGACAGTACAGGCTTACCATACCCATGTCATGGCTGGGTTATGCTCCTATACCCTAACTTGTTCTCTCTCCCAAGCATTTAATAAAGTGCTCTGCACCCATTAAGCGCTCTGTAAATAATGACTGATTGATCTCAGGGCACATTTTCCCACAGACAATTAGGTTCTGTTGAGAAGCAGTGTGTCCCAGTGGATAGAACATGGGCCTAGAAGTCAGAAGGACCTGGGTTCTAATCCCAGCTCTGCCACCTGTCTGCTCTGTGACCTGGGGCAAGTCACTTCACTTCTCCGGGCCTCAGTTACCTCATCTGGAAAATGGAGATTAAGACTGTGAGCCCCAAGGTGGGCAAGGACTGTGTCCAACCCGATTTGCTTGAATCCACCTCAGCACTTAGTACAGTGCCTGGCACATTGTAAGTGCTCAACAAACACTACAATTACTATTACTATTGCATTCAGAACCAACTCCAACATTATGGCCAAGTCCTCTAGGTAAGTAAAAGTTGCAATGTAAATTCCTCCCCATTGTTTTCATGTTCCACCCCTTCAATCCCAAACTTGACCCCCCTCCCTTCCCTGTCTCATGAGTCCTTTCCCCAGGCCCCATGTTCCAGTACTACTGTTTGAAATGCAATAACAGTAACAGCTGTTGCTGTTGTAGCCCCATCTCCCTCCCCCAGTTACCGACAACAAGCCAGGAAGAGAGGGCGGGATACCACTGAAAGCCATCCACAGAGCAAAATTATTACTCCCATCCTTCCCTGCTCTGTCACCATCCCCATTCCAAAGGCTGGGTTTGGGCGATGGGAATTGATCTCGTTCTTAGCTAATAAGTCATCTTATCTAGCGTAGCTAGCCAGCTTTCTCTAAATATTTTGGATTAGATCTCATCTTGATAAATGGATACATTTCAAAAGGAACAGTTATGAACTCAGTTAATTACACTCATTAAGGGCAGGGTTACTATCTTGATTATTTTGTATCTACCCTGGCGCTTAGTACAGTGTTTGGCATATAGTAAGCACTTAAATTCCCCAGCTGCCCTGGGGCTAATGGACATTGCAGACCTCCCTGGCTTCCCACAAAAAATGGTGGGACAATCAATCATATTGAGTGCTTACTGTGCATGAGCACTGTACTAAATATTTGGGAGAGAACAATACAGCAGAGTTGTTCCCTGCCCACATCATGTTAGGCTATCTGCCCAGTGTAAAGCACATGACATCACAAGTTTCCACTTGACTGATACTTGCAAGGGCTGCCGGAGATTACAACATCTGGAAATGGGGGCAAATAGCATCCATCTAGACCCTGCTCTACCCATCTATTGATCTGCACTCCATCCTTAGGTCAAGGAGCTCAGTGTGGTTGAAGAGAACAGAAACGAGAGGGATAAGGGAAGCAGCGTGCCCTAGTGGAAAAAGCCTGGGCCTGGAAATCAGAGGACCTGGGTTCTTATCCTGGTTTTAATCACTCTTGCTTGCTGTATGACCTTGGGTAAGTCATTTCACTTCCTCTGTGCCTTGGTTTCCTCAACTCAGTTCTCGGTGCCCTTCTAATTCTCCATCTATACTCATTCACTCCCATAGCTTCAACTACCATCTCTATGCAGATGATGCCCAAATCTACACCTCCTCCCCTGTCGTCTCTTCCTCTCTCCAGGCTCACATCTCCTCCTGTCTTCAAGACAGCTCTACATGGACATCCTCCCGTCACCTCAAATTTAACATGACCAAAACAGAACTCCTTATCTTCCATCCCAAACCCTGTCCTCCCCAAACTTTCCCATCACTGTAGATGGCACCCCCATCTTTCCCGTCTCACAAGCCCGTAACCTTGGTGTCATCCTTGATTCCTCTCTCTCATTCAACCCACACATTCAATCCATCACCAAATCCTGTCAGTCCCACCTTCACATAATAGCTAAAACCCACCCTTTCCTCTCCACCCAAACTACTACCACATTAGTACACTCATTCTATCCCACCAAGATTATTGCATCATCCTCCTTGCTTACCTCTCAACCTTCTGCCTCTCCCCACTCCATTCCATACTTCACTGCCAGGATCACCTTTCTACAGAAATGTTCAGTACATGTCACCCCGCTCCTCAAAAATCTCCAGTGGTTGCCTATCCACCTCCCTATCAAACAAAAACTCCTCACCACTGGCTTTAAAGCATGCCATCACCTTGCCCCCTCCTACCTCAACTTACTTCTCTCTTTCTACAAGCCAGGCTGCATACTTCACTCCTCTAGTGCTAACCTCTCACTGTCCTCATTCTCACCTGTCTTGCTGTCATCTCCTGGCCTATGTCCTGCCCCTGGCCTGGAATGCCCTCCTTCTTCAAATCTGCCAATTACTCTATCCCCCTTCAAAGCCTTATTGAAGGCCCACCTCCTCCAAAAGGCCTTCCCAGACTAAGCCCTACTTCTCCTCATCTCCCACTCCTTTCTGTGTCACCTTGACTTACTTCCTTTATTCTTCCCCTGCCCCCCCAGCCCACATCACTTATGCATATATATCTGTAATCTTATTTGCATTAATGTCTGTCTTCCCCACCTATAGACTGTGCACTCATCTTGGGCAAGGACTGTCACTGTTTATTGTTGTATTGTAATTTCCCAAGTGCTAATACAGTGCTCTACACACAGTAAATGCTCAATAAATATGATGGAATGAATTGAATGAATGAATATCTGGTCACCTTCCTACTTAGACTGTGAGGCCCAGGTGGGACAGAGATTCTGTTTGACCTGATTAACTTCTATTTTCTCCAGTGCCTAGAACTTCTGACACATAGCAAGAGCTTAAATACAGTTATTATTATGTGCCATGGTTTGTTTCTAAATTTAAAGAGGGGGATTTTCCCTTAGGAAAAAATTTCTGAGAATTAACTTCAAAACTGGAAGAAAATCTATGGGAGTTTTTCCCTAGTGTGGAGTTCATTCTTGCCCAGGGGATGAGGTGCAGGTTACTAAGAAGCAGCAGCATGGCATAGTGGATAGAGCACAGGCCTGGGAGTCAGAAGATCATGGGTTCTAATCACTGCTCCTCCACTTGTCAGCTGTATGGCCTTGGGCAAGTCACTTCTCTGTGCCTCAGTTGCCTCAGCTGTAAAATGTGGATTGAGACTGTGAGCCCAACATGGGGCAGGGACAGTGTCCAACCTGTTTTGCCTGTATCCACCCCAGTACTTAGTACAGTGCTTGGCACATAGTAAGCACTTAAATACCATCATTATTATTGCTTACTGAGCAGTGATCTGCTGCAGCCCCAGATAGGGGGATAATTGTAAAGTAGGGGCTTGGTGGGAAATAATGGGGAGAACTAGACAGAAGAGTTTACAATAAAGGGAGAGATCGCCAAGAGGAAAAAAAACTCAACTTCTTGTAACAAAGGTCTCTTCCATCCTGCCGAGTGATAGTCTTTAAATCACTCAATCACCTTGCCTCCTCTTACCTCACCTTGCTACTCTCCTACCACAACAAATTCCTCTAATGCTAACCTTCTCACTGTACCTCAATCTCATCCCGACTCTGCCACTTGTCAGCTGTGTGACTATGGGCAAGTCACTTATCTTCTCTGTGCCTCAGTTACCTCATCTGTAAAATGGGGATTAACTGTGAGCCTCACGTGGGGCAACGTGATTACCCTGTATCTACCCTAGTGCTTAGAACAGTGCTCTGCACATAGTAAGTGCTTAACAAATGTGCTTAACTTAACAAACACAGTAGTAGCTTTTGTTGAGCGTCCACTCGGTGCGGTGCACTGTAAAATGGGGATTAACTGTGAGCCTCACGTGGGACAACCTGATGACCCAGTATCTCCCCAGCGCTTAGAACAGCGCTCTGCACATAGTAAGCGCTTAACAAATACCAATATTATTATTATTATTATTAGCAGTTTGGAAAGTACAGAATATGGTCCAGAAAGCCTAGCCACACAAAGTGCCCATCAGCTGGAGACATTTTGACTTCCGCAATTTGGGGCTTCCTCTAAAAATCAAAACAAAACAAAAACCCCTCAGGGCACGAGTCCAGCTTTGTCACGTAGTCGAGAAGTTCAAAGCGCGACATTTGAGCAGCAGAAGGGTCATCCAAAAGGTCTGGTGACTTTCCATTGCTTGAACGCGGTGTCAGTGTGATCAGAGCTTTGAACCAGAATTCATTCATTCATTCAATCGTATTGAGCGCTTCCCGTGTTCAAATCACTGTAGTAAACATTTGGGAGAGTACAATATAACAACAGACGCATTCCTGCCCACCTAAGGGGCCCACATACTCTGTCGTCAGTAGCCCCTTACTATCTGTAAGAGCCCTCTGTCTCTTTCCAAAGGTTTTTTTTGGAGGGGGATGGGGATGGGGATGTTTCTTAATTGTGTTCATTTAGAAACTGAGTGTGTTTCTGGAGACATTTGCAGGGAGTCTTCTTGAGAAGCGATCTTCCCCCACCTCCTTCTCCGAGTGCCGGCAAGAAAGCCGCGGTCGGACTGCAGGCTCCTCGTGGAACGGGCTTTACCTTGGGAGGTTCATGGGACCCAGCCGCATCCTGCCCCGAACTCTTGCTCTCTGGAGAACTGGGCCCCCGGTGGGATCGGCCAAGGAGTCATCGAACGGCGAGTCCGAGGCAGGCCTGCGCGGTGACTAGTGCCTAGCGACGAGAACGCCAGCGCTCGGTCCGTGACTAAGCTTTCTGCGGGCACTCAGCAAACAAAGAAGTTCCTACTTTCCCCTCTGTCTCCATCTCTTTCCAGCCGGCTCGATTCCCGTCCCCCTTTTATCTTCGGAGATCTGTGGCAACGAGAGCTGCTCTCAGGGGGCCTCGCCCGGGTTTTAGGCTGCTTGTGGCAACCTGGGCTACGTAGGACACGGGCGAGACCGTTCCGGGTCAGACTCACGAGTCTGAACAGCCCAGTGGCAGCAAAGGAACGGAGAAACCTTGTGGCGGTTGCCCTTCCTCAGGTTTTCTAACACCCCCTAACTTTTCCTTGTAATAATCCGTCGGGGATGTATCCCATCAGGAATTTGCCTAAACCTATCCTGAATTTTTCACTACTTTCTACCTTGCCAATTGCGGAGGGTCCTCGCTTGTGAGAACAGAGACACCCTGAATTCAATCCCACTGGACAGGAGACTCCTAGAGGGACAGGGATCGTGTCCAACTGCGTTGTCTTGTACTCTCCCAAGGGCTCGGTACAGTGCTATGCACAAAGGAAGCGTGCAATCAGTACCACTGATTGGTGGACTAGTAGTCTTGATCTCGGTTGTATTTGCGACACTGCCTTGATAAGGGCCAAGGAGTTCACTTTTGCCAGTCTTGACCACTGGCCCTGTCTGTCTGGCAACCCCAGTGAGCTCCCCACCCCCAAAAACAGAGTCAAATAATGAAGAAAGAAATGTCAAGATTGAAAATATAGTTTGTCTAGGTACCCTTGGGTTCAGCAGTCATCGTTTTAAACTTGATTTTAATTTTGAAGGGGTGGGGCCACCAGAAAAGACAAAATTGTATGGGAGCCATCTTCCCCAAAAGCCACCTAGGAAAGGAGCAGGTCTACTGGAGGTCAGGGGAGAGGGTTGGAGAAGCAGCGTGGCTCAGCGGAAAGAGCACGGGCTTTGGAGTCAGAGGTCATGGGTTCGAATCCCGGCTCGGCCACTTGTCAGCTGTGTGACTTTGGGCAAGTCACTTAACTTCTCAGTGCCTCAGTTACCTCATCTGTAAAATGGGGATGAAGACTGTGAGCCCCACGTGGGACAACCTGATTCCCGTGTCTACCCCAGCGCTTAGAACAGTGCTCGGCACATAGTAAGCGCTTAACAAATACCAACAAAAAAACAAATACCAACATTATTATTATTATCTATCTCTCCGCCGACCTCTCACCCACATCTTTCCTCTGGCTTGGAATGCCCACTTTGCTTGTATCCGAAAGAATTACTCTCCCCAACTTCAAAACTTTACTGAAGGTGCATCTCCTCCAAGAGGCCTTCTCTGACTAAGCCCTCCTTTCCCCTTCTCCTACTCCCTTCTGCGTCACCCTGATTTGCTCCCTTTATTCATCACCCCTCCTAACCCCACAGCACTTATGTACATATCTGTAATTTTTTAAATTTATATTAATGTCTGTCTCTGCCTCTAGATTGTAAGCTTGTTGTGAGCTGGAAATGTATCTGTTATAATGTACCTTCCCAAGTGCTTAGTACAGTGCTCTGCACACAGTAAGCACTCAATAAATACAATTGACTGACTGAATGACTTTGTTTCCATGGGGAGAATGAAAGAAAGAAACCCAGAGGCTTTAAGACAGCCAAGAATTAAGAAGTACATTTTGTTATTCTAGAAAAATCAAGGACCAAGCTATTCCGCAAGCAGAATTCCTAATGTAGTTTCAACGCACTGAAGGAGCTTCATTGGAGGAGTTGTGTTGTGCTCTGTGATGTACTGGGGAGTTGTGTCTGAGACCCTACAAAGATGAGAGTTCACATTTTGTCATTCTTTCATCTCCCCATAATTTTTTCATTTCCCTTTCACATGCTTATTCATCGTCATTCCAAACATAGAAATAAGCAGTCATTTTTGGAGCAGAGAGCTTTAGAAAGAAGCTGACCATGGTAAATATAGACAACTACACATTCCCTTAATGGATGTGACTACTGTACTAAAGCTAGCACTGAAGTTTTTAAGAAAAAGAGCATTCAGATGTGCACTTTCCTGTTTTTTTACACAATACAAAACTAACATCCAACACTAGAACAGAGGCACAATATCTGAAATTTAGAATGCTGGCTAATCTTATGTAAGTTGGTTGTGAGAAGGGAACATGTTTACCAATTGTGTTAATTGTACTCTCCCAAATGCTTAGTGAGTGCTCTGCGCACAGTAAGCACCTAATAAATACCACTGACTGACAAAACCGAATTGGGAACCTGGCAAAGTGACCAATTTGAATGGCAGTGGAACTTTCAAAGAGAGGCCACTAATCCTCACAGTTCTCTGTGCCACTGTTAGTAGGAAAAGAGCAAGACAGGTACAAAACTATTTATAGCATTTGTTAAACACTTACTGTGTGCCAGGCACTGTACTAAGCGCTGGGGTAGTATCCCAAGGTGACCCTGGGGTACTGGCCATCTCAAGGTCAAATGCTATCTTGTGACCTCCTGAGCCAGCAGGTGGAACTCCGAAGTGAGGGTGGAATAGCACCCCCACAACCAAAACTGCCAGATTGACAGTCCAAGCTGGGAATACAGAGGGTGTCCCTCGTCCGCATGCTAATCAAATTAGGAATGGAGGAGGGGGGAGGGCAGAGATTGGATAAACTGAGGCCGGAAGCTGGAATGGCCTAAGGGCACAGGTGATAAATACCTGCCGCCTCTAACCTTCTGGGCAGAGGAACGGGACTTGCAGCAGCCGGCTGCAGGTCGCCTCTGTCCAGAGTGTGAGAAGGCTGCTCTGCCTGCACCAAGTGAGGAGCCGTGGGATGGGTGAGTGTCCCGTCCTGCTGAGCGCTCATGGGGTTGGAAGCCAGACATTTCACCATGCGTCTGTAACGTTTAAACGGATTTGATGTCTAAGTGGATGCCTCCCCAGGAGGACGTGAACAGGGTGAGAGCTAGCCGCTTCACCAAGTGCAAGTAGCACATAAGTGGATTTGATGTCTAAATGGGTGCCTCCGAGTGGGACGTGAACAGGGTGGGAGCTAGCCACCTTACCAAGTGCGAGTAACACATAAGTGGGTAATGCATAACTGGGTTTAACGCATAAATGTATGTAACTCATAAGTGTATGTAACTCATAAGTGTTTAACGCATAAGTGTATTTAACGCAAAGGTGGATTCCTCCTGGGTGGGGCGCGCACATGGTGGGAGCCAGCCGACTCACCACGTTGTGAGTAAATCATAAGGGGGCTCGGGTGTCCGGCCACACGCGAGTAACATACCAATGTATTCCTTCCGTTAGGGAAGCTTTAATACCATATTTCTCCCAAAAAGGGAAGGCCAATTTGTCACGTCTAAATAACTAATTATTTCAATTCGCCCCACGGAATAAATTTTATGCAAACTCAGATTTTCCATCCCTGGCCTCTCTCTCTCTCACTGCGCCGATTCCGAAAGAACTTGTCCCCAACGACAGGTGACAGGTAGACACAAGCTAATCAGGTTAGACTCAGTCCATGACCCACATGAGGCTCAGTCTTAATCTCTATTTTCGATGTGAGCTGAGTCACAGAGAAATTAAGTAACCTGCCCAAGGTCACACAGCAGACAAGTGGCAGAGATACCATTATTTTTCTGCCCCAAGTTTTGCTGTAGTCAAGATCTGTTCTTTCAGCTGCCCCTTTCTTTTCCTTTGCAATTATGTTCTTCCATTGTTAAGGTTATTAATTCATATTAGGAGCCTTCATCAACTGCCTAAAGGTAGGCCTGGTCTCTGCAGAGAATAAGGGTAGGATAGTTCAAATTTCAGAAGTTACTCAAACCCCATATAGTAGAACAGTTCATATTGGGGAAAAAAAGCTTGTACAGAGGCTTTTATATGGGCTCATCATGGATCCGTCAGCAGCCAATTAAACTAAATTCTTCTCTTCTGTTCTCATGGCATATCTTGGGGAAAAAACACAAATAGGTTTCTGATTCTATTGAATGGATCATTTGGAAGCTTGATTTTTTTTCCCTTCCAGAGGTCTAATTCGTCTCTGAGGGACAGGTGAAAAGGATGATACCCAAATCTAAATCTCCTCCCCTGTTCTCTCTCCCTCCCTCCAGGTTCGCATCTGCTCCTGCCTTCAGAACATCTCCACCTGGATGTCCACCTGCCACACAAAACTCAGCATGTCTAAGACTGAGCTCCTTATCTTCCTTCCCATACCCTGTCTTCTACCTGACTTTCCCATCTCTGTGAATGGCACTACCAACTTTCCTATCTCACAAGCCCACAACCTTGGTGTCATCCTTGACTCCTCTCTCTCATTCACCCCACATATCCAATTCATCACCAAAACCTGTCGGTCTCATCTTCATAACATCACCAAGATCCTCCCTTTCCTCTCCATCCAAACCACTACCTTGTTAGTACTCATCATATCCCGACTGGATTACTGCATCAGCATCCTTTCTGATCTCCCAACCTCCTGTCTCTCCCCACATATTCCTGTCTCTATATTTCACTCTGTTGCCCAGATTATCTTTCTACAGAAATGCTCTGGGCATGTCACCCCCTCCTCAAAAATCTCCAGTGCTTGCCTATCAACCTTCGAATCAAGCAAAAACTCCTCACTAATGGCTTCAAAGCTCTCCCATCACCTTGTCCCCTCCTACCTCACCTCCCTTTTCTCCTTCTATAGCCCAGCCTGCACACTCTGCTCCTCTGCCTCTAACCTCCTCATTGTGCCTCATTCTCACTTGTCCCGCCGTCGACCCCTGGCCACGTCCTAACTCTGGCCTGGAATGCCCTCCCTCCTCACATCCACCAAACTAGCATATTTTCCTCCCTTCAAAGCTCTACTGAAGGCTCACCTCCTCCAGGAGGCCTTCCCAGACTGAGTCCCCCCTTTTCCTCTGCTCCTCCTCCCCTCCCTATCTCCCCTACTCCCTCCCTCTGCTCTACCCCCCCGTCCCACAGCACTTGTATATATATGTACATATTTATTATTCTATTTATTTTATTAGTGATGTGTATATATCTATAATTCTATTTGTTTATATTGATGCTATTTATGCCTGTCCACTTGCTTTGCTTTGTTGTCTGTCTCCCCTCTCCTAGACTGTGAGCCCATTGGGTAGGGATTGTCTCTGTTGCCAAAGTGTACTTTCCAAGTGCTTAGTACAGTGCTCTGCACAGAGTAAGCACTGAATAAATACGATTGAATGAATGAATGAATGAAGTAATCCTCCAGTGGAGTGGCCATGCTTATTTTAGTTGAGTAATCTCACTTCCTGGAAGAGTTAATTCACCTTTCTGGGCCAAAGACTTGCATTATCATTTTCTCCAGAAAAATATTTAATACACCTAAACTGAGCAAAGAATCAGACAAGTTGAGGTACTTCTACACATTCTCCTATGACCCAGAGTTGCACAGGCTGAGAGTATTAATTTAAAAATAATTGGATAAGACTGTCACAAGGAGTTACTATTGAGGACGTTAGAGATGTCAAATGGTAAGTAGCCCTGGCCAACGGATAAATCACGGGACCAGGAGACCTGCAGACATGAATCCCAGCTCTACCAACTCATCTGTTGTATGACCTTCAGCAAGTCACTTAACTTCTGTGTTGGATCCCCCATCTCTGAGCATTTTATGGGGCAGGGATCATGTATGACCTTATTTTGTAACTACTCTAGCAGTTGGTGTATTGTGTAGCACCAAGTATTTAATAGCCACCACAACTAAGCTAAACTAGTACATCCCTTGCCATTAGGAAGGGTGTAGAGGAGGGTGACCCATAATATTCCTCCAAGTGTCTTTTCCTGCCATGTCAAAGACAGAATACTGGACTCATAATAATAATAATGGTATTAATTAAGCACTTACTATGTTCTGTTGCCAAATTATACTTTCCAAGTGCTTAGTACAATGCTCTGCACACAGTAAGCACTCACTAAATACAATTGAATGAATGCCAATCACTGTTCTAAGCACTGGGGTAGATACAAGGTAGTCAGGTGGGCCTCACACGTGGCCTCACAGTCTTAATCCCCATTTTACAGATGAGGTAACAGGCACAGAGAAGTTAAGTGACTTACCCAAAGTCACACAGCTGACAAGTGGTGGAGCTGGGATTAGAACCCATGTCCTGTGACTCCCAAGTCCGTGCTCTTTCCTCATTGAAACATTGTCTGACCCCGTAATGGAATGGTTTACATTACATCCTCAGGCAAATCAATCCCTGCCTCAGAGAAATCCACATGAAAAGATACAGAAAATATTCTACCTATTTGAAACAAGTCTCACTTGCCTCTCGAGGTTTACAACACAGTTAATGAGAATAAATGTCAGACATTTAGCAGTCAAGTCTTTTTCTAATTCTGTAGTGTAATGGACAGTAAAAAAAATTCAAAGGAAGCACTGAAAAAAGCTTTCTTTTTTCTTGAAAAATAGACATGAAGAGAGAAAGCCTGAATCTCAGTGCCATTCCAACCAGCTGTAGATTTGTTTACATATATATATATATATATATATATATATATGTGGAAAAAAAGTGTGAAAATTACCCTAGCAACCCACTTATTTTGACTGCCTATAAGCCGTTGCTATAGTTGATACCATGTTTGCTGTTACTCTGAGAAGTGATCAATTTCCCTAGGTTTTGGGGCCATCCTTCTTCAGTGTTCATTAAACTTCATTACTTTTATTACTTATTACTTTTATCTAAGATTTAAGTTTGGACTTCTGGGGTTAAATATTATTTGGAGAATAGTTGTCGGGTTTTGTTTTTAAACCTGGGGCAAAAATCATGTTTAGGTTTTTAGAGTTAAAAAATGATAAGAATGAAAACTAAACTAAAGCCACTAATTGAAAAAAATTCCCTTGTGAAGGAGATGCTTGAAAAGTTGGTAATGACAGGAGCTGTATCAAAGACTGAGTTGTTATGTGAGAGGAGGGGCAGGGAGAGAAAGGTGAAGATTTTACTCTCTGCAGCAAAACTCCCTTTTTATGAGGAAAAACTGGGGTAGACACAAGCTAGTCAGATTGGACACAGTCCACGTTTCATATGGGACTCACAGTATTAATCCCCATTTTACAGATGAGGGAACTGAGGCTCAAAGGAGTTAAGTAACTTGCCTGAAGTCGAGAGCAGAGAAATGGTGGAGCTGGGCTTAGAATCCAGGGCATTCATTCATTCAATTATATTTATCAAGTGCTTACCGTGTGCAGAGCACTATACTAAGCACTTGAGAGAGTACAATACAACAACAGTCACATTCCCTGATAACAATGAGCTTACAGTCTAGAGGATGGAGACAGACATCAATTCAAATAAATACAATTACAGTTATGTACTTAAGTGCCAGGGTGCTGGATGGGGGTGGGGGGGCGGAGAAGAGCAAAGGGAGCAAGTCAGAGCGACGCAGAAGGGAGTGGGAGATGAGGAAAAGTGGGGCTTAATCCAGGAAGGCTTCTTAGAGGAGATGTGCCTTCAATAAAGTTTTGAAGTAGGGAGAGAGTAATTGTCTGTCAGATCTGAGGAGGGAGGGCATTCCAGGCCAGAAGTAGGACACGGGCTAGGGGTCGGCAGTGAGACAGGAGAGACCAAGGCATCGTGAGAAGGTTAGCACTAGAGGAGCGAAGTGCGCGGGCTGGGTTATAGAAGGAGAGAAGCGAGGTGAGGTAGGAAGGGGCAAAGTGGTGGAGGACTTTACATCAGTGGTAAGGAGCTTTTTGAAGAGCAAGGTGACATGAAAAGCAGCTTGGCTTAGTGGAAAGAGCCTGGACTTGGGAGTCAGAGGACATGGGTTCTAATCCCACCTCCTCCACATGTCTGCCATGTGACCTTAGATAAGTCACTTAACTTCTCTGTGCCTCAGTTCCCTCATCTGTAAAATGGGGATTAAGACTGTGAGCTCTATGTGGGAGAGGGACTGTCCAACCCAATTATCTTGGATCTAGTTCTAGAGCTGAGAACAGTGCCTGGCACATAGTGAGCACTTGACAAATACCATAATTATTAATTACATTTACCATCATTATTATTACATGTCCTGAACATTTCTTTAGAAAAAATGATCCCTTCTGACTCTCAGGCCCATGCTTTATCCATTATGCCACACTGCTTCTCCTCTGCCCACCAACCCCCTGCCACTCTAGCCTCCGAGGGATGCTCCTATTGGCTAGGCAACCTGTGAGATTAATTTTCATGTATTAATCCACTCCCAGTTATTTTATCTCTCTTATGCAAGTCACAATATTGACACTTGGCAGCCTTTGTTAATGATATTAATTGAATGCAGAGCACTGTACTATGTGCATGGGAGAGTAACAGAGCAACAGAGTTGGTAGACACATTCCCTGCCCAAAGAGAGCTTAGTGTCTAGAGGAAGAGACACACATTAATGCCATGTAGTTCCTACACACCCATTTCAGATTCAGAAGTCTGTGAATTGCTTTCATGGCTAGCGTGCATGCTATTTGATAGCCTGACAATCACAGCTTTTAGGCATACTTTTTTAGTGTTTCCTTTTGTGCTCTGAAATCTTAGACATTGACTTTTATGCTGAATATTTCTTTAATACATCAATGCTCAATTTGAAAAGGTAGTAGATAATTTCATGTTTTGAGGGTCTTGAGCCCCCATGTCCATCTCCAAATGCTCTAACATTATTTTTTTTTGCAAAGTACACTACCAGTTTCCTTTTACTATCCTTGGATACTTCAAGCAAAGTTCACCTTTCTAATCCAAATTCAGCAATTGATGGTATTTACTGAGCACTTACTGTGTGCAGAGCACTGGAGACTAAGTGCTTGGGAGAGTATAATACAACAGAATTGGTAGTCATTCAATCATATTTATTGAGCATTTCCTCTGTGCAGAGCACTGTATTACGCCTCTTCCCTGTCTACAACGAGCTTACAGTCTAGTAGGGGAACAGAAACAGCATGCCCTAGTGGAAAGAGCATGAGCCTGGGAGTCAGAGGACCAGGGTTCTAATTCTGACTCCTCCATTGTCTGCTGTGTGATTTTGGGCAAGTCACTTCACTTCTCTTTGCCTCAGTTACCTAATCTGTAAAATGGGGATTAAAATTAGGTCCAACTTGGTTATCTTGTGTCTACCTCAGCATTTATTATAGTGCCTGGCACCTAAGTGCTTAAATACCTCCAAAAAAACCCAACCCAATTACTCAATTACCTAACATCGTCAAGTAAGTAGGTAGCCTTGCAATCATATTCTGTAACCTCTCTTTTTATTCGCATTGCATGAAGTTCAAGTGGAGAGAGTTTGAATCCTCATTTCAGTAACTTTCTGAACTAGGGTGACCAGTTTTCTGAAAGGAAAGCTTAGACACTGAAATCCTGGGTTGAGGAGAAGAAGCTCTATGGGAGAGGAAGTTAGTGCTGATGCTTAATCATAACACTCCCCAAATCAGCCTACTGCTCCTCCTGGTTTGATCTTTACTTGTTGTTGTTGGTATTTGTTAAGCGCTTACTATGTGCCGAGCACTGTTCTAAGCGCTGGGGTAGACATAGGGGAAGCAGGTTGTCCCACGTGGGGCTCACAGTCTTAATCCCCATTTTACAGATGAGGGAACTGAGGCACAGAGAAGTTAAGTGACTTGCCCACAGTCACACAGCCGACAAGTGGCAGAGCTGGGATTCGAACTCATGAGCCCTGACTCCAAAGCCCGTGCTCTTTCCACTGAGCCACGCTGCTTCTCTACTTCAGGGTTGGAGGATAAGAGAGGCCCTAAGCTCCAGTAAAACCCCCAAATAGTGACCCAGGCCTCCTTGTATGCCCCATTCTAGCTCGATTTGTTTGGGGCCTGAATCAAAAGAAACAAGGGGGCCAGGGTACCGAGTTCCTAGCTCTCCCTCACTGCTTCCCATCGCCGACTACAGCTACATACCGTTCTCTTACTCGATGCCCCCAGACGGGATTTGATCGATGGACACATCTGCCAGCTTGCCTGTTGAACTGCTACAGTAATGGGAGTGGAAAAGAAAATGGCAGCACTACCACTTTTGCTAGGAATTTCATCTTCACTGATTTTACATTTCTTTGTTTTTGACCTTTGTGCTGCTGACACTGAAGGGCTTATTTTTTAAAAGCCAGTTGATTTTCAGGTAATAATTTCTGGAATTTCAGGCCCAGAGAGAGAGAATGTTTCTGAATTTCAAAATCAGTATCTTTGCCTGGTCCCATCCCCAGTCTGGTCACACTCATCTGTTTCCAGGCAGGTGGAGAGAGCAGACCTGGGGTGTGCTGTGCACAGTCTTGCACCACATGAAATATCCTGCTTCACGGAATCTATGACCCTCCCAAACTTCTCTCAACAGGGACTCTGAGTTCAGTGGTTCCTCATGGATGGGTGCAGACAGTAGACCAGCTTTCACTGCCTCTGCCACACCCAGCTCTACCCCATGCCCCCCAAATAATGTCAAATTGATGCTATAAATTCCCTGGCCATTACCACACCTGGTTTCTCCCCTCCCACCCACTCCCTAAAAAAACCAAAAACAGTTCTCACATTTTTTTCCTGTTTAAATGGTATTCGTTAAGCACTTACTACCGTGGCTCAGTGGAAAGAGCACGGGCTTTGGAGTCAGAGGTCAGGAGTTCAAATCCCAGCTCTGCCACTTGTCAGCTGTGTGACTGTGGGCAAGTCACTTAACTTCTCTGGGCCTCAGTTACCTCATCTGTAAAATGGGGATTAAGACTGTGAGCCCCATGTGGGACAACCTGATTCCCCTATGTCTACCCCAGCGCTTAGAACAGTGCTCTGCACATAGTAAGCGCTTAATAAATAACATTATTATTATTATTATTACTTACTATGTGCCAGGCACTGTACTAAGCACTGGGGTGGACACAAGCTAGTCAGGTTGGATGCAGTCCATGTCCCACAAGGGGCTCACAGTCTTAATCCTCAGCTTATATATGAATATGATCAATGCACACCAGTGTAATCATTACTGGAGGCACATTATGCTCAAGCAAACATTCAGAGATATAGTTGTCTGTGCATCCAGAAAAAACTGCTAAGTGGTAGTTATTAAAAATGATGGTCTAGACATATGTTAAAATACCCAATTTCTGCCTCTGGGCATGGTGACTTTCTAGTAATTAGTTCATTGAGAGAAATGTTAAGACTTCAGTGTGGTACCCCCTCCTGTTAACATTCTCAAATGATGCTTATGAAGTGTCTTTGATCATCTTTATATTACAGCAATATAATTTAAAATACCAAGCCTGTATTATTTAGTCACAGGTGTTAGGGTTTTGCAACTATAGTTACCTTGTGTTCAGTAACCTAGGAAAAAGACTCACTGTACCTCTGTGACAGTTCTAAAATATGTTCTAAGATATGAACACTGACAGAACATGCTTCATTGAGAAACCAGGAAGCTACTAGCCGGGATGGATGGGGAGAGAAAAAGAGAGTCATTTCAGAGTCTCAAGACATCAGAAAAATAAACTTTCAAATCCCTTGACATTGACTAAGAGCAGAAGTATTTTTAGGCGAAGGAGATAAAATATCGATTGCTTAGGTTGTTCTTCCAGAGAGTTACCACTGAAAAATGGTCCCCCATCCAAAAGACAGATTTATCATTCATCTCACCTAACTGAGATGTCTTAGAAAGTATCCTTTGCAAGAGAATTGTAACTTTCTGTAAGGTGTCATAGATAAAACATAAGGTTGAATACCCCTACCTTCCCAATAAGCAGAAGCTAAGCAAATCAGAATACAGAAGATTCAGTAGCTTGTGAGAAATTTCTCAGTAAATGGATTTTTACTCTAGATGGATGGAAAAGCCTGGGGGACCTAGGCTAGACATGGGATCTAAAAGAGGGAGAGGGGGAGGAAGAGAGGGAAGGGGTAGAGAGAGAAAGGTGAGACTTCCTTCTCATTCTCCACCTCCCCCATCCCTTTCTTTCCCTTCCTTTGAAGCCCATAATCCCCCTTTACCACTCTCTCCAATTACTAGTCACCATCATCTACCACCCCCTAGGCCTGTCTTCAAATTTTCTAAACCATTTTGATCCCTCTTACATTCCTTCTATCATTCTCCATGCTTACATTGATCCTTGAGGACTTCAATATTCATGTGGCTGTCCTGACAACCCTTCCACTGTCTATCTCCTCTCATTCCTCTACTCCAATGACCTCCTTCTCCATCCCACCTCACACATTCACCAGCTTGGGACATATACCTGATCTTATCTCTAGTCACTGTACAATCTCTACCCTTGCCAGTTCTGAAATTCCTCTATCAGACTGCAACCTCAACTGCTCTTTCCCCATACATCCACCCCCAACGAATCTGCCCTACTCCCCCAAAATACTTCCAGTCTTCTAAAGCCACCTTGCTTATTTGTTCTCCATCCCCAATCTACCTTCCCTTGATGCACAAGAAAAAAAAAGAAAAAAAGGAAAAAGTCTGTCCATGTCTCCCTACTCCTCCAGAACCTCCAATGGTAATCCATCCACCTCTGCATCAAACTACTTATCACTGACTAAAGCTCTTAATCAGCTAGCTCCCTCCCACTTTATGTTATTGATCTCCTACTATGGCCCAGCCCACACACTTGACTCCTCTAGCGCCAATCCCATCACCAACCCCTTTACCACAACCTCCCCCTAGCCTGGAATTTCCTCCCCCACCACATACGCCAGACCACCACTCCCCTCATCTTCAAAGCCCTTTTAAGGTCACATCTCCTCCAAGAAGCCCTCCCCAATTAAGCCCTCCTTTCCCTGGCTCGTTCTCCCTTCTGCATCATTTATGCATTTGGCCTGTGACTTTTGGTCACTTGATATTTGCCCCACCTTCAGCCCCACAGCACCTATGTACCTATAAGTTATTTATATTAATATTTGTCTCCCCTGCTAGACTGAATACTCGTTGTGGGCAAGGAACATGTCAACCAACCAGGCTGTACTTTTCCAAGCTCTTAGTATAGTGTTCTGCAATGAGTAAGCACTCAATAAATATCACTGATGATGATCATAGAGCAAACCCTAGTCCAAAACATTTGATAGTGTGGAAGTTAAAAATGTAAAAGTAAAACCACTAGAGTAACCCAATGAACTACATCAGAGAAAAAAAAGCAATATTCTGGGTGAGAATGACAGAATGGTAGTGAAAGCCTGCTCAGATTAGCATTAACCAAACCACTGAACTTGGGTACGGGGTCAGATGCAGCTCAATTGGTCCTGGAGCATGCCCTGCCAGCTGGGATTGCTTAGTCACATCCCACTGCTGGCTCGGCCTCAGCCACAGAACCTACCCGTGGAGCTGGCCCCCTTCCCCACCCCAGGGCCACCCACTGGTAAGTGTCAACATTTTGGAGGTTTTACACTGTTTAAATGACTCATAACTGGAGATGAATTTTTCCTGCCCAGAGCATTTACCACTGAAGTGTGGGTATAAAATCTATGTAGTTTTAGAGCCTGATTAGTTGTATGATTTACATCTGATGTTTTGGATGCAGACCAGGGGTTCAGTTGTTTGTGTTACATTATGGCTGTTTCCAAATCTTTCATATCAGGGTGAAAAGACATAAGATTGAAAGTAAGACCCGTGTGGTATTTTGTGACGGGCTAATGGTGGAGGAGCTTGTGAAAAATTTGATTCAAGCATTCTCAATACCCCACAAAAATCTTAGACACTGAAATTTATCTTTAACATGAGCAGGAGGGAGAGCAGCTAAAAGCTGAATTCTTATAATTCTTTAATGTTACAAGTTTTGATGATAGTTCCAACTTTGCTACACCCATGAACTTCCTTGGGTTTAAGTGTGTGTGTTTGACCTGTTCTAAATATGTAAAACTGTTATTTGTTTTACAAAGGAACACTCCTGATGTCAAGATCCTAGCCATCTAGCTGAGAAGACTAATGTGTGACCCCCTCAACCTTCTTGATTGTTTGCACTGAGGAGAGATCTTGTTGAATTTATCAAGGCAGGTCCATTTTTAACTCACCCACCTCTGATTCCTTGTTTCCTGTGTCCATTCTGGAAGTTCTCAGCCCTAAATCCCAGTTGTGATAGTCCCCCAGAATCAGATAGGTGAGGCTTGTTCTCATTTTCTGGTTCTTAAAGTCCTTCAGGTTTCCCTTCTTGAGAGACAGGATTTGGGGGTTTAATGCCTAGCATACCCCAAGTCCTGAGTGCCTTCTTTCATGGCCATCACTGGTTGCCTCTCAATCTCAGGAGACTTCCTGCAGGCAAGGTGACTAGCTTACCATCCCATCTCCTGGGATTGGTTACTAGAAATTCTAGAAGAAAGGGAATTCTAAAAGAAAGGGTTCCCTCTCTCTCCTTTGGTTTACCAGATCCACATATCTCCCTGGAACCAGAAGTTTCTTCTCTAGTCCCTACTGCAGGCAGATACCAAGTTCAGAGATCTCAATTTAGCTTATGAGAGATCTTGCAAGTGCTATTAGCAACATTAATCAGGTAACAAATAGAACGTAATTCCAGACCAAACCTCACCTTTCCCTTTCTCTCACATTTTTATCTCCCAAAGCTTTTTACTTTTGTTGACATCCTGGTGAGGACAATATTCTGGTCCTTTCTTTTTGACTCTCAAGGTGTCCCAAATTCCAGTCTCACCCTCTCTGAGCTCTTCACTTGGGATCTTTGGATTCCAGTGAAGCTCACTGCATTTTTTCCCCATCTGAAATCCTAATTTCTAAACACAGATGTTTTTGATTTCCCAACCCTCTGAGATTTTTGCTATAATCATCACTATTACATCTGTTAAGCACTTGCATGAGACACTGTTCTAAGCACTGGGGTAAATACAAGTTATTCAGCCACTGGGGACTCACAGTCTAAGTAAGAGGGAGAATAGGTATTGAATTCCCATTTTGCAGTTGAGGAAACAGGCACAGAGAAGTGATTAGCCCAAGGTCACAGAGTAGGTTTGAGGCAGAGCTGGGATTAGATTCCAGATCCTCTGACACCCAGGCCTGTGCTCTTTCCACTAGGCTAAACTGCTTTTGAGATCACATTCCAGAACCCTTTCTGTGCCCGTTCAAAATCTCATCTCTGAGCTTTTTCTGTGTGTGCTTTCTGACTTGCCAGGATCTGCCTCCCAAAACTACTGAGGCTCCTCCCCCCACTAGCTGGCCTTTCTTCATCCTTCCCTCTGATAGGCTGGATTCCAAGTCAGTGCTATGCTATTGCCTGTCTTTACTGAAGGAAAGCAACCCCTCTCCTGATAGCTGCAATGTTTGGCCTGTATTCACAGGCAGACATGTGGAGGAAACTGACCCCAAATCAGAGCTGCAGGAAGAAACAGGAGAAGAGACCAGATAAGTTGGAAAGGTAAAAGGAAGAGGGGAGGGAGGGGAAGAGAGGGAGAAAAAAGAACAGGAGAGAGGGAAACAGGGAAAGATGGGGGAGAAAGCAAAGTAATAATAATGATGATGACATTCATTAAGTGCTTTCCATTTGCCAAGCACTCTGTTCAAAACTAGGGGTAAATACAAGCTGGCCAAATTATGCACAGACCCTGTCCCACATGGGGCTCATCTTCAGAGGGAGGGAGAACAAGTTTTATAAATAACCATTTTACAAATGAGGAAACTGAGGTACAGAGAAGTGACTTGCCCAGAGTCAAATAGCTGGCCAGTGGCAGAGCCAGAACTACAACACCAGTCCTATATTCATTCTGTTGGTTCATGCTGTCTCAAACATCTCCTGAAATTTAAACCTCTGCTTGACAAACTGTCAGAGCTGCAGGGAGAAACAGAAGGAGAGACCAGAGAAGTTGGAAAGGCAAAAGAAAGAGGGGAGGGAGAGCAAGAGAGGAAGAAATTCCTCCCAGGCTCCTACCTTCCTTCAGAAAGGAAAGGTTTTTTTACAGGCCCAAGATACCTACTCCTTCAGTTCATTTTGAACAACCCAACCCCAATAGATGCCTGAATGTTTACACCACCTAGCTATCCCAGCATTTTGCTTTGCCTGTTGTTCTTAATTACACTTAGTTCATATAGAGCCAAAAAACATACCTTTTTGTATGCCCTCCTTTCCTCTACTCATTTTCCCTTCTGTGTCATCCTTGCATTTGGATTTGACCTTTTATTCACCTCACCCTCAGCACTTATGTACATATTTGTAATTTATAATAATAATGGTACTTCTTAGGTGTTTACTTTGTGCCAGGCACTGTACTAAGCAGAAGACACTGTAATGTATGTCTCTCAATCTAGACTGTTAGCTCCTTGTGGGAAGGGAACATGTCTACCAGCTCTGTTAACAAGTACCAACATTATTATTATTATTATTATTATTATACTCTCCCAGGTACTTAGTACAGTGCTCTGCACATAGTACATTTGATAGGTATAAATTAGCTGTAAGTTAGATTTAAACTGTCAGGGACTTGTCTAGCTCTATTTTAGCTCCTCCCCTAAGTTTAAGTCTGATTCATTCAATTTGCCTTAATTTCATCATTAACTAGTGTAAAGTACCCTCATGCTTACTTTACTTAGCAGAGCTATAAGCAATAAAATAGGAGAGCCACATCTTACATTGCATTACCTCAACTGCTGCGATAACCATCTCCTGCTAGTTATTGCTTACACTTTCAAATTTGTTAGATTGTGGGATGAGGAGAAAGGAGCAAGCTGAGAGGGGAAAAAAAAAAGTTCTCTCCTTCCCCGTCTGCCAATTCAACAGTTGTCACAAAACCCCACTTCCTCCAGTAAGCCTCCCTCCCCTGATTCCCAACATCCAGTTTGCATCACCTCAACCAAAGATAACCATCACATATTTGTTGATAGCCTCACCCAGTAAATGTGTACCCAACTGATTTCTCTACTTGTCAGTATTTTCCTATCTGTCTCCCCCAGTCCAGTGCAAACTCCTTGTGGGTAGAGGATGCATCTCATGTAGCTTCCCCATATAATTAGTACAATGTATTACATGCAGGGAAGAAGGGCAGAAAAGCTGTGGACTAGCCAGGGCTTGGGAGAACACAATATAAGAATGCAACAGATACATTCCCTGCCCACAATGAGCTTACAGTCTAGAGGGGGAGAAAGGCATTAATAAAAATACATTACAGATACGTACAGAACTACTGTGGGACTAGGATGAGGGGTGAATAAAGGGAGCACATCAGGGAGACACAGAAGGGAATGGGAGAAGGGAAAGGAGAGCTTAAGGAAGGCCTCTTGGAGGAGATGTGTCTTCAATAGAGCTTTGTGGGGAGGGGAAAGTAATCATCTGTTGGATATAAGGGAGGGCACTCCAGGCCAGAGGCAGGATGAGGGCGAGAGGTTGACGGTGAGATAGAGGGGATTGAGGTAAAGCGAAAAGGTTAACATTAGAGGAGTGAAGTGTGCACCAGGAATGAGGGAAGATGGGACAACGGATGGAGGGATGAGATTTAATCTTTGTGTTTCCCCTAAAGAGTGGTTATAATGACAGGTAACTCATACCAATACATTGAAGCAAGATCACACCCAAAACATCCCAGACTAATGAGAATCTACTGCCATTTCAATAACAAAAACTCAAGGTTATTCCAGGGTCTATAGCGATTCCCTCTAGACTCTAAGCCTGCAGTAGACATGGAACATGTCTACCAAGTCTGTTATGTTATACTGTATCAAGCACTTAGTACAGTTCCAGTGCTTAGAACAGTGCTTGGCACATAGTAAGCGCTTAAATGCCACTATTATTATTACTCTACACACAGTAAGCACTCAAAAAATAATTGATTCCAATATTTAACAGTCCTCATTGGTGTGATATTCTGCCACATATCTAACCTGAATCCTTCTGCCTGCCTTCAGTGGAAATGGAGACAAGATCCCTAGAGTTTGTAATTGTTTTTCCTTCCTAGGCCTTGAGTAAGGCAATTCTTCCCTAATGCAGCCATTCAAGGACCAAGGCAACAAGAACAGTTGGAAAGGAAAGGCTAGACTCCCTTAAGTAGCAAACTCCTCTCTCATACACAATTCTCTCATAGCATGTTGTCCTCAAAAGACAGGCACCCAATATCCTGCATAAATCAAGTAATGCATGGCTGCACAACAGAATTAGGTCATGGTAAATAAATAGGTGCAGAACTTTGCTTTAAAAAGTCTTGGTTGCAGCATTCCAGACACCAGGGGAATCAAGTCATGGAGCTGCCAAACCAAACCAGAAGATGGTTACTGAGAACAAGTCAGTGGATTAAGTTCACAAGACTCCTTCCCCTCTGCAGGAAGCAAGCAAATCGATGATAAAGAAAAGCCTCCGGGCTTCAAGTGCTTTAAAAAAAAATCAAAGATGCAATTGAAAATCAATGAGGAAGCTGACAGGAAGCCAATTCAGAGACCAGGAATAATGTGCTGCTGTTATTCAGAACAGGCAACTCACACAGGCAACAGAAGTTTGGAGATATTGGATCTTACTAGTTTTCCAAATAATCCAACATAATATTCAAATTCTGAAGTGATTTAAGTAAGACCCTAGTACATCTCATTATCCTGGGAGAGTTGCTTGAGCTATGTGGTTTTTCTGCTGTGGCCAAAACAAGCATTCAGATTATTCAGAACATCAAGATTCCTAAGTAGAAATAGAGAAGCACTTTTAAGGAAGCACAGCTCAGGAAAAGCATTGGTGCCCTTAGTGGGTTTTTTTACAAAATAAAAAAAAGTCCCCATCTAACAAGATCTGCCTGAGACAGACTGGGAGCCTGGGGTGTGAGACAAATTTTTCAACCATGCTAGGTCTGTAGTTTGACACCAAGGCATTCTGAAGAGCCATTCACTTTTGGCAAAATAGGGCAGTTCTTAAAAAGACACCAAACAACAACAGCAACAACTCCTTTTACTTTTCTTATCCCAGGTTAGATTGTTTTGCTCTTTTCTACAATGGTTGACATTTCCTGAGCACCTACTGTATAGCATTTTTGTCTGGTGCATTTATTCTCTCATGACCCTCCAACATGTTATTCTGTTTCTAAAATCCACATCACATTCTAACACTCAGGTGAAAGACATCAAAACCTAGTTGTTTAGCACAAATGATATGGGGGCACAAAATTGGATGAGGCAGTCCAAAAGGCAACAGGTTCAGGAAGACTGTAGACTGGAAGTTTGTTGTGGTTGGGTAATGTCACTGTTTACTGTTGTGTTGCACTTTCCCAAGTGCTTATTACAGTGCTGTGCACACAGTAAACACTCAATAATTACAAGTGAATAAATGAAATGCCAAGAGCCTAAGAAATCACCAGAACAGTGAAACCAGGGTTTTAGGCCCACTTTCAAAGATAGCAGAGCTCAGCACTGAATTCACAAGATTGTTACCTTTTCCTTAGGAGATGGCTGCTTGCTGTCTGATAGGAATTTTTGCTCCATTTTTGTCAGCATGAAAGCCACAACCTTTGCATTCTATCTCAGGTCTACCTGAAGAAATCATCTTCCATACTGCAGGCTTGAATAATTGGAGACTGGTGCATACTTAAGCCTTCATTCATGTTTCTCGATTCAAAAGGGTAATGAGGCAATCATCACCAAGCTTGGAACTTCTACTCAGGACAGGTGTTCAACCACTGCTGCTGATGGTGATCTTCATGATGGTGATCTTGTGAGAAGCAGCGTGGCGCAGTGGAAAGAGCATGGGCTTTGGAGTCAGGGCTCATGAGTTTGAATCCCAGCTCTGCCACTTGTCAGCTGTGTGACTGTGGGCAAGTCACTTAACTTCTCTGTGCCTCAGTTCCCTCATCTGTAAAATGGGGATTAAGACTGTGAGCCCCACGTGGGACAACCTGATTCCCCTGTGTTTATCCCAGCGCTTAGAACAGTGCTCTGCACATAGTAAGCGCTTAACAAATACCAACATTATTATTATTATTATCTTCAGCCACAGCAAATCTCACTGATTTGAAATAGAAATTATCTCCTAATTATTTTCATCAGAAATGCCAGGGAATTTTTCCATTTGAATTTGGAGGAAACCGAGTCCAGCATTTTGTCTTATAAATTACACTTTGAAAAAGATCAAGATTGAAGTCCATCATCATGCAACCAAATTGCCCATGTGAATCCTTTCAGCAGCAATGAATTCCCACCGAATTCTACTAGAGCAAAGCAGAATGCAGTTATTAGTGCAATTTGCTTAGTTACTATTATTCCAGTCCTTAGTGGCTCAATGGGTCACAACTAATTTCACTCAAGTATTTTGGAATTGGATGGAAAAACAGAATTGATGAGGAGTTTTTTCATTACACCTTCCTTGCTAACCATTCAGCACGAGATGATCACTGAAATAGCAGAGGCAAATTGGCACACTTGAACTGCGAACAGCTTAACAGTTCTTCTTGCTTTGTGGGGAAAAGCCACTACCAGGATCACAATTTAGACACACGTTAGAAGAATCATTAGATTAAAAAGATTGGGCTTTTGACAACGGATGAATAATCAATCAATTGTATTTACTGAGCACTTACTATGTGCAGAGCACATGGTGTAGTGGATAGAGCATGGACCTGAAAGTCAGAAGTTCATGGGTTCTGATCCAAGTTCCACCACTTGTCTGTTGTGTGACCTTGGGTAAATCACTTAATTTCTCTGTGCCTCAGTCATCTCATCTGTAAAATGGGGATTAAGATTGTGAGCCCTACATGACACAAGGACTGTGTCCAACCCAATTTGCTTGTATCCACTCCAGTGCTTAGTACAGTGCCTGGCACATAGTAAGTGTTTAACAAATACCACCGCTATTATTAATTATCATTATTACTAAGCACTTGGGAGAGTACAATGCAACAGAATTAACAGACATGTTCCCTACCCAGAATAAGCTTAAAGTCTAGATGATAAGAGTTAAGAACATAGGTAATACCATTTTGTATACCAGGACTAAAATAATAAATATATTATTATTACTATTAATTAATACAATAAATAAAATAATAAATATAATGAACTATGGGTTTATTAAAAAAGAAGAGTGCTAGAAAATCACTAACCCATCTTTAAGCAATGTAAAACAGAGTTCAAGAAATAAGTAATCAAAACCTTTGTTGAACATCTCGGTTAAATTCTAATAAAGCAGTAAAATGAAAGCTAAATATTTTACATATGAGACAGAATGTCCCCAATTTAACAACAGGAGATGTGGAGGATGGCCTTGAAAATAATGATTATTTAGATTGCATCACTATTAGATTTAGATTTGATCACTTTAGGGCTTGAATCAAACAACCCCACAACCCCATGGAAGGAGGGAAGAGACCACCACTTCATCTTTCCTTGAGCAGATTTAGAAAATAATTGAGGTCTTGTAAATGCCCATGCAAATCTTGTTTTTAATTCTACGGATACATTTGACTGGCCTAATTCATCAATCAATGACATTGACAGAATGCCTACTGTGTGTAAAACCTTCTACAAAATCAGGGAAAGTTTAGTAAAAAGTAAAAGACTTGGTCCCTACCTTCAGGAGCTTACAAGCTAATGGGAAAGACAGGAAGGCAAAAATAATTTACAAATATCAAACAATCATATTATTTGAGCACTTACTGTATACAGAGCACTATATTAAGGGTCTATTAACAGAGTTGATAGACATGTTCCCTGCCCTCAATGAGTAGAGGGAGCAGGAAGAACAAAGATAGAGCTGGTAATAGAGAAGCAGCGTGCGCAGTGGAAAGAGCATGGGCTTTGGAGTCAGGGGTCATGAGTTCGAATCCCAGCTCTGCCACTTGTCAGCTGTGTGACTGTGGGCAAGTCACTTAACTTCTCTGTGCCTCAGTTCCCTCATCTGTAAAATGGGGATTAAGACTGTGAGCCCCACGTGGGACAACCTGATTCCCCTGTGTTTACCCCAGCGCTTAGAACAGTGGTCTGCACATAGTAAGCGCTTAACAAATACCAACATTATTATTATTATTAATAGCACAAGTATAGAAAGATAAATAGAATAAAAACAGTAAATAAATAAGAAGACTGCATCAAGTCAAAATGTAAGTCAGAACCCATTTTCCCATAGGTACAGTGTTGTAAAGGGGGTTTGGGTTTGGAAAGTAGGCTGGATTTCCATTTTAACCAAAATTGTCCTGTACTGTGTGCTTGATCAAGCATAGATGAATAATATAACTATGTAAATATTTTTATATTGAGTCAGAGATGCTCCATATTAATAGTGGTAATGGTATTCATGAAACACCTACTGTGTGCAGATCACTGTACTAAGCACTAAGAAAACACACACACACACACACACACACACCTCAACCCCTCACCCCTCCATTGAGACTTAGATATGGTCCAGGCCCTCCAGGGGCTCACCATCTCAGAATACGGGTGGGGAGGGGTTTGGTGACAGACACACTAGAAAAGATGAAATAATCTAAATACAAAAACAACTCACAGAAAAGAGAAAGTTCAGAGTCCACCAAGTCTAGTGGTAAAGGGGACCCAACATTCTAAAATTTATAAAGGCTGCACACTGCCACTCCTTAAATCCCAGGCAACCCACAGCACACAGGACATACTGGTAGCAAGGTTGTCAGTGGTTCGGTGGCAGTTCCCAGTGTTTTCTCTCAGCAGTCCAGGGGAAGAGAGGCCAAGGGGCGCACTGCCGTAGTCTAAATTCTTCGTAGCTCCATGGGCACAGGGCATGTCAGAAATGAGGAGTCTGAGAGGTCCCTGAGTGGTCTAGGTCCCTCTAAGCTGTGAGCTCCTTGTGGGCAAGGGAACGTGGCTACCCACTCCATTATAACATAATCTCCTAAGCGCTTAGTACAGTGCTCTACACACAGTAAGAACTCAATAAAAAACCATTGACTGATTGGTGCTGTGGGAGGGAAGCGGTAGTTCTGAGTGGTTTCATTCATTCATTCAATCAGATTTATTGAGTACTTACTGTGTGCAGAGCACAGTACTAAGTACTTGGGAGAGTACAATATAACACTCAGCATTCCAGGGGGAAGAAAGGAATAGTCTTCTAGACTGTAAGCTGATTATGGGCAGGAAATGTGTCTGCTAATTCTATTGTATTGTACTCTCCTGAGAGCTTAGTACAGTGCTCTGCAAGGAGACAGCTCTTAATAAATACAATTGAATGACTGACTGTTGCAGTAGAAATTTCCCCTCCATACTGTAAGCTCATTACGGGCACAAAACATGTCAGCTAGTTCTGTTGCATTGTATTCTCCCAAGCACTTAATACAGTACTCTGCACATAGTAAGTATTCAATAAATATCATTGATTGATTGATTGATAGTAGTAATTGTAGCAGCATCAATAGTATTTATTGAGTGCCTATTGAATACAATGTGTTGTACTTCCTATGCTTCAAATCTACCAGGCCTTGATGTGTTTAAAGTGTTGACAGGACATCCATGAGGGGATGTCTTAAAGGGAAGAGGAAATGTGAACTTTTAGAGTATTTGGCAATCATCTGGATAAAGGTGATATTTGAAGCCATGGAAGTGCATGAACTCTCCAAGACAGTTAGTACATAGCAAGAAAAGTAGGGGATATAATAATGATGTTGGTATTTGTCAAGCACTTTCCTCGGGCACCTGTAGTTAGGGTATGAGAGAAACCGGCAAATGAGCTGAAGCAAGAGCTGACATTAATTCATTCAATTGTATTTATTGAATGCTTACTGTGTGCAGAGCACTGTACTAAGCACTTGGAAAGTACAATTCAGCAATTGTAACAGTTGTAGCAAGAGAGACAATCCCTGCCCATACTGGGCTTAAAGTCCAGAAGTGGGGAGACAGTCTAGAAGAGGGGAAAATCATAATTATGGTACTTGTTAAGCACTTACTAGGTGTCAAACACTGTTCTAAGCATTGGGGTAGTACAGGTTAATCAGATTGGACACAGTCCCTGTCCCACAATGGGCTCACACTCTTAATCCCCATTTTTTACAGATGATGTAACTGAGGCACAGAGAAGTTAAGTGGCTTGCCAGGGTCACAAAGCAGACATGTGGCAGAGCGGGGATTAGAACCCATGACCTTCTGACTCCTAGGCCTGTGCTCTATCCACTATGCTATGCTGCTTCTGGCAGGAGGAGAACCAGGGGAGAATTGTGCCTTAAAACCAAGGAGATGGGAATGCTATTGATGCCTGTCTACTAGTTTTGTTTTGTTTTCTGTCTCCCCCTTCTAGACTGTAAGCCCACTGTTGAGTAGGGATTGTCTCTATCTGTTGCTGAATTGTACTTTCCAAGTGCTTAGTACAGTGCTTTGCACACAGTAAGTGCTCAATAAATACGTATGAATGAATGGTCCAGTGTCAGAAGTCATGAGGAGTACGACAGTAAGACACCTGTAAAAATTGGTTAAGAAGCCATCATTGGAGACCTTGGAGTCAGACAAATTCTTCAAGCCCATGCCTCAGTTTCCCCATTAATAAAATAATATTCCCCAGTAATAAAAGGGTGATCTTTTCATTTGTTATAATTTGTACCTCTGGCTGAAAAAGAAGTTGAATGACCAAAGGAAAAACTCTGGAAAGGGGAAATTTGAATGTCTATTGATTCCAATCTGAGTTACTTGAGCACATGATAGTTAACATAACTAATCTATGAGTTCTTGGTGCTTGAAATAATATAAATTATTTTCTAATAATAATAATGATAATTGTAATTGTGGTACATGTTAAGTGTTGACTATGTGCTAAATACTGTACTAAGCGCTGGGGTAGTTACACGATCATCAGATCTCCATGGGGCTCACAGTTACAGTCTGCAAATACATACAATTTCTCCTTGATGCTGCTGTTCTCAGTCTGATCTTTCATTACCTTCAGCAGATAGGCTTTATTACAATGCAGAATATGCCTCCTGATGGAATCAACCTTGAGATTATTATCATTGTTATTATTATTATTATTATTATTAATAAAAGCATTTATTAAGCACTATGTGTCAAGGACTACGCTAAGCATTGGAATAGATACAAGTTAGGTTGGATACAACCTCTTTTATTCATTCATATTTATTGAGTTCCTACCATGTGCAGAGCACTGTACTAAGTGCTTGGAAAGTCCCACATGAGGTTCACAGGCATTGAGTCCCCATTTTGCAGATGAGGTAACTGAGGCATAGAAAAGTTAAGTGATTTGCCCAAGGTCACACAGCTGACAAATGGCAGAGTGAAATGAGAACCCAGGTCTTCTGACTCCCAGGCCCATGCTCTTTCCACTAGGCCACAGTGCTTCTCAGGTTTCAGGAATCATGACTGAATCAGGAAAGTCTGTATCAGTAGTTCCTGACATAGTTTGGAAATTCTACAGCCATGATTACATGGTTACAACCCATCCTACCCCCAAGAGAAGGGAAATGAATTCAAATGAGGTCCTTCCCAACCCCAAGGGATCTGTAGTAGTACAATAATACTAGCGGCAGTACAGTAATACTAGGAGTCAGAGGACCTGGCTACTCATCCACTTGCCAATTGTCCGCCCGCGTAACCTTGGACAAGTCATTTCATTTCTATGTGCCTCAGTTTCCTCATCTGTACATTGGGGATTCAATCTGTTCTCCCTCCTTCAAAGACTGTGAAACCTGTGTGGGGTAGGGACTGTATCCAACATGACTGTCCTATATCCCCATGCTGAGTACAGTGCTTGGAACATTGTAAGCACTTAACAAATATAATTATTATTAGTAGTAGAAGTCATATTTATTGTGCACCCACTTGTTGTAGTGCACAGTAGGAGGCACTGGGGAAGTGCAGAATGAAGAAGTGACCTGTTCCCTGTCCACGGGGAATTCACCTTGTAATGGAGGAGACAAATATAAAAATAATTACACCTAAAGTGGTCAAAATCCATAATTGAATATACATCTAAACCTGAGTGCTGAGGAGGTGTCCCAAGTTGAACCTGGTGTACCCACCATCTCAAGGTCAAATGCTAACTTGTGACCGCCCGAGCCGGCAAGGCGCAACTCGGGCAGCAGATTGAGACTTGCAGCAGCCGGCTGCGGGCCACCTCTGCCCAGAGGATGAGTTGCCTGCTCTGCCTGCACCAAGTGAGGAGCCATGGGATGGCTGAGTGTCCCGTCCCGCTGAACGCTTGTGGGGCTGGAAGCCAGGCGCTTTGCTATGGGTGTGTAACGCATAAGTGGATTCCTCCCAAGTGGGAAGCATTCGTGGGTGGGAGCTAGCTGCCTCACTACATGAGAACAAAGCATAAGTGAATTCCTCCTGGGCGGGATCTGGGTGTTTTACCATGGGTCCGTAATACATAATAATAATAATACTAATAATAATGTTGGTATTTGTTAAGTACTTACTATGTGCCAAGCACTGTTCTAAGCGCTGGGGTAGATACAGGGTAATCAGATTGTCCCATGTGAGGCTCACAGTCTTAATCCCCATTTTACAGATGAGGTAACTGAGGGACCGAGAAGTTAAGTGACTTGCCCAAAGTCATACAGCTGACAGGTGGTGGAGCCGGCATTAGAACCCATGACCTCTGACTCCTAAGACCATGCTTTTTCCACTGAGCCATGCTGCTTCTCTAACTCTAACCCCAACTCTTCTCTAATATAACTATATTCCTCCCGATAGGAAAGCTCTAATATCATTGAATAATCATATTCCTCCCAAAAGGGAAGTTCAATTTGAAGCATCCAAAATAATTCAATTTGCTGCATCCAAAATAATCAAATAGTTCAATTTGCCTCACGGAATAAATTTTGTATAAAACTCAGCCTTTCTGTCCCCAGTCTCTCGCCGCACTGATTCCCAAACGATCCAGTCCCCAGGTGATAAATAATTTCCTAAGTGCTAGAGTTGGCAGACGGAATTGTGCAGCTCAGGGAGCCAGGAGATTAATCAGGGAAGACCCTGTGGGGCAAAGGTGGGATATTAGGAGGGCTTAAGAGGTGGAGAGAGCTATGATCTGCCTGATGTGGGGAGGGAAAGAGTTCCAATGCAGGAGATCAGCACAAGTGATAGAAAGGAGATTGGAGAACTGAGGATAACAGACTGAAGATAAACATGCTTAGCCCCTTGATACGAATACTGTGGGATTGGGACTTTTGCTGTAAGCAAGAATATGTATTTCTCAAAATTCAAGTGCTACACACCTAATTCAGTGATGCTTTTGTTCTAGCTTCTTTCTAGCGATAAATGTGAACCTGATTACACTTCTTGCCATCATATTTTAAAAACTGACATTTACTAAAGGCAATAAAGGCTTTATTCCTCTATCACTAGGACATTCATACCAACTGTAAATATAATTTTTAAAAAAGTATCCTTGATCAAAGAAATAATGTGAAGGACTGAATACCTGTACTGCTTCTATTTACCCCCCAAATCTATCTGTGATTAGTAGCATAATGACATATAATGAAAGACAGCACATTTTGTGAATTTTAATGAAGGCAAGAATTTTCACTAAACTATAAATTTTCCCAACCTTTGAATTCTCTGTTGTCTTGCTGTGTGATGAAATAATGAAAAAAAATGGCATCCTGCACCCATTGTGAGATGTGAATGAAAGAATATAAGGAAATATCCTGATTTTTATGCTTGCTTCAAGATGTTTTATATGTTACATTTTCAGTGACAGTTACAACTTAAGGCACCAGATAAGATTTATTTGTAGATGCATCTCTATATTTCATAAATATCCCTCGAACAAGATTTTCTGCTATGAGTTAATCTTAATATTCATATAGAAAAAATGAAAAATAATGATTTGGAGTGAAATTGTTCTTCCCTAAGCACAATAAAGTATCTTCACACAAATCAAAAATTAACATATTTCATTCATACAAAGTAAGATGCTTATCACTGAAATATTGAAGGAATTTGACAAGTGGACCATTTTAACACAAACAGTGCAAAGCTAAAATCAATTCTTTATTTTTCCTGACCTCCATCTTCAAAAGTCAACTTTGTGAACCACTGAATCAAATCATTTCTACACAATATACTAACCAGCATTTTACACCGCTTTACTGCAAAAAAAAAGGAGCAGGTCCCTTTAATTTCCATTAAGTGAATTAACAAGCAGGCTTTTTGCTTCATATTTATTCCTAACAAGAGAAGGTGACACAAAATCATTTTAAGCATTCCGGCATCTAATGGTTCTTGAAAAGAATATGCACTATGTCCAAGACCTCATGAGTTCAGCTAAAATGGATTGTTCTGGTGCTCGGGATGGTAATTTACAATTGGAACAAGGACCTGTGAACGTTCCCAGCGTTGGACAAGGTCATGTGACCACATCCACTGATGGGCATGGCCACAGCTCAGCATTCTGACTATAAATTAAGAGTCTTAAGTGGCAGCATGGTCCGTTAAAATGGTTTCTCTCTCTCTCTGCCTCATCCCCTGATTTGCCTGGGTTCAGTTTGTTCAAGGCCACCGCTACCATGGACTCTTTCTCTGCCATTCCTCCAAGTCCCACATCTCATTCCAGTTATAGCTTCCAGATGCAGGCCTGAAACTGCCTCCCCACCCAGCCCTCAGCACTGGGCCTTTTCTTTGCAAAATAATAACAATAGTGATAATAATGGTATTTGTTAAGTGCTTACTATGTGCCAGACACTGTACTAAATTCTGGGGTGGATACAAGCAAATTGGATTGGAGACAGGCCCTGTACCATGTGGGGCTCACAGGCTAGGGTCACTGCAAGAGCAGTTTGGTGATTCATACCAATCAGGCCCATTGCTTCCCTGAGCCCTGACCCCCAACATTCATCAGAATGCACAGAGAGCTAGATGGGGAAGACAATGAGGACCTGAAAAGCATTTCGTTGAGAAAGACAGAGAGGCATGGAAAAAGAGGAATGAAAAGTCTATGCAGCTTATGGGAACGGGTAGTGGTGTAGTCGGATGGCGCAGTGACATTGGTGACTTTTTGCTTCATATTTATTTGCTTCATACTATTCATATTTGCCCATGGGACCAGGATTCTGGGGCTAGCCTGGGCCACAAAGTGGCACAGAAATGGTGGGTTGAGGCCAGGGCTGGCTCTGGGGAAAGGGAGTGGAAAGCCAGTTGACCTGCTATCTCTCCCAACCAAACCCAGGCACCCCACCCTGCCCACCTGCCACTATTGGCCCGACAGGTCCAGCCCCATTTTTCCCTCCTCCAACTGTTTGCCCAACCAAATGGCCCTCCTAATACTTCCTCAGGACCATGTGGCATCCAGGACCAAGCCATCTCCCACTTTTCTCTTGCCAACTTTCCCCAGCTATCAAAACAAATGCAATGAGGAATCGGTGACAGAAGATTTGGTATTATATATAAGTTTCTTACTTTCAAGGAAACCAAAGCCACCACTGGATGGAATGTGGAGTGGAAGAAGATTTATAAAATTTTTTAACTTGATTTCTGTTTTGGCACCAAGGAGAAATGGTATATGGAGAAGGAAAATGAGGGAATGCTTTTTTGAAAGCACCTTTCTGGCATTATACTTTCCAATTTCCTGTTAATGGTCTGCCATGTTCAAGTCAGCACTTCATCACTAGTATTTGTTCTTTCCTTTAGGGAGGAGTGAGCCTTCTTGTCCACAAGATAGTCCCATAATTAACTGTCAACAGACAGTGAAAATCCAAAAGAAGAACTGCAGTCAACACTGCAAAACTTCAACACTTGAAAAGAGCCAGGGGAGATTGTGGGGAGTAGGGGAAAAGACGGTTGATGTGGCTAAGAGTAAGGAGAAGTTCTCAGAGAAGGATGGGGAATGGGGGAACACCAGGGGAGATGGAGAGGGAAAAATTCGGGTGAGGTGGCAGGCAACGGTTGGAAGTTTGAACCCTCTGACAAAAAGATGGGAAGAGAAAAGGAGGGGAAGACAGTGGAGAGTGGTGAGGTAGTGAGAAGTAATCTGAAAGGTAGTGGGGAAAAGGTGAGTCCCTTAGGGCAGAGGTTAGGCGCAATCTATAGATACTCAAATGATTAGGGAAGTGGTGGGGAGTCGACCAAATGGATTGGCGGAGCCTGGTTGTAGAACTATTCAGGACTCAATTGGTGGTGAAGCAGAGGTCAAAGGGGACTGAAAGAGGAATTGAAAATGTGCTCAGGCAACTCTCTACTCCTGGGAAGAACATCTTCCAGGATCCAAGAGGGCTACACTTTCCAGAGTCTTCTAGAAGATTGGAATATTCAGAGTGGAGGAAGAAACCCAATCAGTAAGCCAGGCGGAGCTTTTAAATACAGGAGGGGTGGGACTCCAGCTCCTTCTCGTCTCTGGCTCTCCTTACTTGCCCATCTGCTCTGAAGGGCTGCCTCCAGTCCTCTCTCCACAATGTGAACCATGGGACATGTGCTCAGGCCCAATTAGGCTTGTGTGTTTACAGAACATTGGGTATTTATGGAAGTTTGCTTGTGTTTTTATGGAAGTTTGTATATTTACTGAAGTTTGTATCATTAGGGAAGTGTAAGCCCTTGGATCTGAGTGTCTTTCCCCTTTTTCTTTCCTTAGGTAATAAAACTGATCCTCTCGATCTTAGATTTTTGTGGTAGTTTAATCACACTGTGGGGAACCAAGAACTTCTCCCTGGTGACTCCACCATTTTCCTTAGGGGACCAGCATTTAAAAGACTGTCACATGGATTTGAATTGCTATCCTAAGCTGTGGGAACTGGAGCTAGGTCATTTGAAAGGCATCCAGATCTGATAAGGTGGTAGCAGGGAGGTAGCCTTGGACAGACAGATGGGCCACGTTGGAAATGGTGGTTGATTATGGTGGCAGAGACACACACTTCCCACAGCATCCTGCCGGCTAGGGGGCATGAAGTGCTCTTTCATTCTTTGCCTGGCACTCCATTCGCTTTTCCTCACAATACCTGCCACCCTAACCTGACTTCCTTTGGCTGCCCAACCTGGGCTGCTCTCTGCCATCTTGTTGACTCTTTCTCAACCATTGTTGGATTCAGTGATAGAGTTCTATAGTTGAGGATTCATTAATTCAATCATATTTATTGAGTATTATTGAGTATTTATAAATAGAAATATTTATTGAGCGCTGTACTAAGTACTTGGAAGAGTACAATACAACAATAAACAGACACATTCCCAGCCCAAAATGAGCTTACAGTCTGGAGGAGAATAATATAGATATTAACTAAACAACTAAATTACATATATGTATTGTGGGGGTGGGAGGGGGAATGAATGAAGGGAGCAAGTCAGGGCGACACAGAAGGGAGATGGAGGAGAGTAAAGGAGGGTTTAATCAGGGAAGATCTCTTGGAGGAAATATGCTATCAATAAGGCTTTGAAGGGGGAGAGGGTAATTGTCAGATTTGACGGGGGAGAGAGTAATTGTCAGATTTGAGGAGGGAGGGCATTCTAGGACAGAGGTAGGATGTGGGTGAGAGGTCGGCGGCGAGATAGACGAGATTGAGGCACAGTGAGAAGGTTAGCATTAGAGGAGCAAAATGTGTGGGCTGGGTTGTAGTAGGAGAATAGCAAGGTGCGGTAGGAGGAGGCAAGGTGATTGAGTGCTTTAAAACCAATGGCGAGGAGTTTCTGTTCAATGCGGTGGTGGACGAGCAACCACTGGAGTTTCTTGAGGAGTGGGGAAATGTGGCCTGAATGTTTTTGTAGAAAAATGATGTTGACGAGTGAACTCTAGGCTGTAAGCTCACTATGGGCAAGGAATGTGTCTGCTGTATTGTTATACTGCACGGTGCTTAGTACAGTGCTGTGCACAAAGTAAGCACCTAATAAATATGACTGACCAACTGACTTTCAATGATCAATTTCAGGAGTCAGTATTTCATTGTTTTATTGTTGCTTATGTGTTTCACACACCCCAAAACAACATAGCATCAAATGCTGAGATAGTTGATCACGGAGATCAGTGCTATCATGCCTAACTTAGCCTAATTTGTGATTGACACATACTTCATTCATCATGAGGAGGCTCACAGATAAGGCAAACATGACTCAGTCAGCATCAAAGACAGTGAGACCAAAATAAGCCATGCTTATTTTATATCTGTTCTCAAACTGATATTCTCTCCCTGTTCCCTCCATTACCCATCACTGATCCATCTGTCGAGCCAGGCACTGTACTAAGAGCTGGGGTGGATACAAGCAAATCAGGTAGGATCCAGTCCCTGTCCCATATAAGGCTCACAGTCTCAATCCCCATTTTACAGATGAGGGAACTGAGGCACAGAGAAGTGAAGTGGCAGAGTCGGGTTTAGAGCCCATGACCATCTGACTCCCACGTCTGTGCACTATTGACTACGCCATGCTGCTTCAATAAATATGATTGGTTGATAAATATCAACTTAACAAAATATGTTCCCCATTATCACTATGAAAGCTCCTCCTATGGTGGAGTCTCCGTCCATTGTTAGAAGTCGTCCAAAGTCAGTCAGTGGGACCAGAACATCAACTGTTGTAGTTTCTGAGAAGAAAAGTGGGTGTGGAGAATAGACAATGGGAGGAAAAGTCCCTGCTGGATCTTACATGGGGCTGGATTTCCGGGGCGGGGAATCTTTATGTCTCTACAAGCCTTAGCCAAATGAAGGAAAGACCTTGTCTTCAAGCAATATCAATTAAGCAAGAATATTTTGATTACTAGCACATTTGTCATCTGCTGATAATTGAAATATCTTGGGGCTACATTTAAGAGAATCCAGTCACCACTTATGGTCCATCAATCAAACATGAAAGAAGAGTTTCTTAAATCTCCTGATTTGGCAGGAATTGAGTGTCTCAATAAAATGGAGAGAATTATAATCAGGGTCATTCCTTCCCTCAAAGCTGCCCTCAGGCTCACACTGCACACCATCTCATCAAATGGTACTTATTAATCTCCTTCAATCAGTGCTTTGTCTTCAGCAGCTCCTCAAAAATGTTGTTGACTAATTGAGCAGATATTGTCCAAAGCAAATTACACTGCCATCTAGCACTTCTGAGGTCTGAATAATTTCTGTAAAGCCATTTAGGCTGAACGACCAGGCCTTGGCCCTGTCTTCACCCCTACCCTTGTCCCTCTCCCTGCCTCTGCCCCACCCTCACAACTAGGGTGGCCACTGACGGCCCTCATGGAGACTGGACACACAGACCCACATGCTAACATATCTATGCCAGCCCTTAAACACAGTGCTTAACAAATACCACAGTTATTATTATATCACATGTGTTACACCTGGCACACAGTATAACATAATGAGGCCATATGGAATATTTTGCCAACGCCTATCCTAGGCCACCTGAATCCAGAGCATTGCTCCAGGGGGAACAGTTACCCCCTTGATTGATCCAGAGTCTTTGAGTTCCCTTCTCAGGTCCCTCTGAACACAGGTACCACTTTTGAGCCATAAAACCTGAATGCTGGAGCCAAAGTAGAGGGAGGGTAAAATCTTAAAATACCATAAACTGGCCATAACGGTGTCTGATGCTGTATCTATACCAGATAGGGACAGGCCAGCTAGAAACCAGATGGTCCGGTATAACACTGGATGTATGGCTGCCCTTCTCATAACAGCCACTGCCTCTCTACAGCCACAGTCTTTCCTGAAGGGCAGCTTCTTTTCTCTCACATCTACCCTATTAGTCCTAGGCTCTCAGATTCTAAGGTTTCATCTCTCCTGCCTCCCTGAGTTCTTCCTGCCCCTGCTATTCTTGCTCTTATTTTCTCTTTCTCTCTGCCCTTGCTCTGGCTTCAGTTCCTGCTCCCGCCCATTTCTGTGATTCATTCCTTCAATCGTATTTATTGAGCGTTTACTGTGTGCAGAACACTGTACTAAGAGCTTGGAAAGTATAATTCAGCAATAAAGAGAGACAATCTCTGCCCACAGTGGGCATGATCCAGCCTTCCTAGCCAACTGCCTCTTGGGAACAGTTTCTGAACCAATCTTTTTTTTAATTAATTTTTTTTGTATTTCATTTGATCATATTTACTTTACTAAGTGTTTGGAAAGTACAATTCGGCAACAGATAGTGACAATCCCTACCCAACAACGGGCTCAGTCTAGAAGGAGGAGACAGACAACAAAACAGTACTTACCATGTACTAAGCTAATCAGGTTGAACACAGTCCCTGTCCCACACAGCACTCTCAGTCTTAACCTCTATTTTAAAGAGGAGGTAATTGAGGCACAGAGATGTTACGTGAATTGCTCAAGAACACACAGCAGACAAGTGGTGGAGCCAAAATTAGAACCTAGGTCCTTCTGACTCCCAGGCCTGTGCTCTATCAACTAGGCCATGCTGCATCTCATCCAACCAAAGCACTCGGAAGTGCTCTCTCTCGCTCTCTCTCTCTCTCTCGCTCTCTCTCTTTCTTTCTCTCTCTCTCTCTCTCTCTCTCTCTCTCACACACACACACAGAGGTATATCTCCCTATCAATCATAGGGTTGTGCATCTAATTTATCTCTTTATAGGTACCAATATATGTGGGTGTTTATATACACATATATATACATACATATAGATATATACAGAGAGTAGATGCATGACATTTGATGCTCCTTATTTTAAAAGGATTTTTATATCTAGGTAGATGGTAATATATGCTGCAGTAGTAGTCTTTAGAGATCCTCTTTGTAAGGGGAAAGGGTTATGAATTGTTGCTTTCAATCATGCATATATTTAGGGGGCATCATCCCTGTTAGCATCATCATTGATTTAGTAGACCCTAATCTACTAGTAATAATCATTGTATTTCTAGTAAAGAAGCAGATACATTAAAGTAACCCTGTTGACCTGAAAACCCTTTTTCCAGTTTGCAGATTTTTCAGCAGCCCATCTTACACTGGCCAGTGTTATTTCTGTATTCAACTAACTAAAGTGGACACCAGAAGCCTGAAGGTGAACTTTGCCAGCATTGTGGGTCATATTTTAAATTTTTCTTTACTTTTTTTTAGTCTTGCCTAATTTGATCAGGCCTAAATTAAGCCTGAGAGTCTATGCTAATCGTCAGGAATGGAGGAGGGTACACAGACTATTAAGTGATTAGCCAATTGACTTTTAAAAATGTTTGACTCCACCAAGCAAATCTAATTACATTTGATCATGTTTATCCCAATTTCAGTCAGCTAAACAGAATCAATACAAGAACTCAAGTGTCCTGGTCAGACACGGGAAGGGAACACTTGGTGCTCTCTAGCTTAGCCTCTGTTTTATCCCCTCCACTTCCTTCTGCTCCATTTAGTGTCTCATCTAACTGACATTTTGAACATTGCCCTTGTCTCCAGTCCCTTTTTAAAGATTAAGAGCTAATGCAAGATCACTGTTCCTTGTATGTGCTAATGTTCTGCTGCAAGAGAATACTTCCAACTCAGAGTCTTGTTCACATTTGTAAACAACTCAAGAGAAACAGCGTGGCTCAGTGGAAAGAGCACGGGCTTTGGAGTCAGAGGTCATGGGTTCGAATCCAGACTCCACCACTTGTCAGCTGTGTGGCTGTATGACTGTGGGCAAGTCACTTAACTTCTTTGTGCCTCAGTTACCTCATCTGTAAAATGAGGATTAAGACTGTGAGCCCCACGTGGGACAACCTGATTCCCTTGTGTCTACCCCAGTGCTTAGAACAGTGCTCTGCACATAGTAAGTGCTTAACAAATACCAACATTAAGTAACACCACATGGGATGGGAAAGGAGGGACAAGGAAGAAATGATCTGCTAATTTCATTAAATGAATGAATCGTATTTATTGAGTGCTTACTGAGTGCAGAGCACTGTTCTAAGTGCTTGGTAGAGTACAATACCACAGTAAATTTGATTGGCAGCCATTTTAGATCAATCATATTTATTGAGTGCTTACTGTGTGCAGAGCATTATACTAAATTTTTGGGAGAGTACAATATAATAGTGTGGGTAGACATGTTCCCAGCCCACAATAAACTTGGAGTCTAGAAGGGGAGACAGATCTTAATATAAATAAATTAACTACAGATATGTACATAAGTGCTGTGGGACTGAGGGAGGGGTGATTAAAGAGTGCAAATCTGAGCCCAAAGCAGAAGGGAATGGCAGAAGAGGAAATGAGGGGTTAGACATTTTTTTCTCCCTCCAATAAAACCAACCATTTATTTCTTAGTTTAATCACCGAATGGCTTACACAGAGAAAAATGTCGCTCTCTGGTGGTAATTGCATGATTGTCAGGCAAGAGGACTATGTAGCCTCTGCTACTTGGTTTGATTTTTAGCTACATGATGGCTGCTAAACCTTTCATTTTTAAGTCAGGTCAGGTTCTCCAATTCTTTGATCTCTGGCTTAACACTCCTCATCCCTGTGCCTCCTGGGGCCAGCTTAATGATTGCTGTGTGTGAATTAATGAAGAAACTGAAGAGGATAGAGGCCTCTGGAGGAGAAAGCCAATTTACCATTTTCACTCATATCCATGGGGTGTTTTCTTTTCTTATTCAGAGACAACCATGTGCCTGCACTAGGCAAACTTGATGGCAGGTGAAAAACTAGAAATATATTTGTGGGTCCCTCCTGTTTATGAATGGGGTCGACAAGACTTGGTAAGCTCACTGAGAGCAGGGAATGTGCTTACTAACTCTGTTATATCGTACTCTCCCAAGCACATTAGTACAGTGCTCTGCACACAGTAAACCTTCAATAAATACAATCGATTGATTAAACTAGTGAATTTTGCTGCAATTCAATGTAGCTGAATAAATTGTGTTTCACTTAAAAAGGCAAAACAGCCATGCTATAAGAGAGAGAGAGAGAGAGAGAGAGAGATTGTGTGTGTGTGTGTGTCTGTGTCTGTGTCCATCCTGGCCCAGGGATTCAGACCACTCATGCTTGCCACATCCTAAATTTGGTGTGGTCTGCTTTCCCCAAGCACCAATAACACAAGATAGATGTTCAAATTAATTATTTGTTCAGCTGTTGCATCCTGATTTAACTGCTTCCTGCACTTTATGTTTGTTCTTCCTCCACCTATCACTATCTTTATTGATATTAATCATCATCATCATCATCATCAAAATTATGGTATTCATTAAGCACTTACTATGTGCCAGGCACTGTACTAAGTGCTGGGATGGATACAAGCAAATCGGGTTGGACACAGTCTCTTGTTCCACGTGGGGCTCACAGTCTCAATCCCCATTTTACAGATGAGGTAACTGAGGCCCAGCAAAGTTAAGTGACTTGCCCAAAGTCACACAGCAGACAAATGGCAGAGCCGGGATTAGGACCCATGACCTTCTGACTCCCAGACACCTGCTCTAATCACTTTTGTCTGTCACCTCCTTTAGATTCTAAGCTTCTTGAGGCCAGGGAATGTCTTACTACTGCTGTCTTCTTCCAAGAGTTCAATATGATAATGATAATGATATTTATTAAGTGCTTACTATGTGCCAAGTACTGTTCTAAGTGCTGGGGTAGATACAAGGTAGTCAGGTAGTCCACGTGGGGCTCACAGTCTTAATCCCCATTTTACAGATGAGGTAACTGAAACACAGAGAAGTTAAGTGGCTTGCCCAAGGTCACACAGCAGACAAGTGGTCGAGAAGCAGCCTGGCTCAGTGGAAAGAGCCTGGGCTTCGGAGTCAGAGGTCATGAGTTCGACTCCCGGCTCTGCCACTTGTCAGCTGTGTGACTGTGGGCAAGTCACTTAACTTCTCTGTGCCTCATTTACCTCATCTGTAAAATGGGGATTAACTGTGAGCCTCACGTGGGACGACCTGATGACCCTGTATCTCCCCCAGCGTTTAGAACAGTGCTCTGCACATAGTAAACGCTTAACAAATACCGACATTAACATTAAGTGGTGGAACCAGGATTATAACCACCATCCTCTGACTCCCAAGCACATGCTCTTTCCACTAAGCCACACTGCTTATAGTCCCTTGTCTTCAGTAGGTGCTCAATAACTGTCATTGATTGATTGGTTGATTAATTGATGTTCAGCAATGGACTCATTCTGGGTAGATTTGTGGCAAAAATAATGTTTTCTCCTGAACAAAACATTTTTCTTCCCCCATATAATGCTTGCTCTGCATAGACATATCAGGTTAGCTCTCTCAATGAAAACTTGAATGCGATTTACCATTTTATGCTGCTGACAACCATGACATTTTCTATAAGAATTTAAATGCCTTCTCTCAATCTCATCTCTCATCTCAGTCTCTTTTGTGGGCTTCTTCTCTACCTCCCAGCCCTGCCCCCTAAGTGTGGGGCCTCCTCAAGGTTTAGTTCTGGGCCCCATTCTATTCTCCATCTACACCCTCTCCCTTGGAAAACTCATTTGCTCACATAGCTTCAACTACCACCTCTATGAGGATGATACTGAAATCTACATATCCTGCCATTATCTCTCCCCCTCTCTGCAGTCTCTCATTTTCTCCAGCCTTCAAGATATATGGATGTCCTTCTGTCACCTCAAACTTAACATGTCTAAAACAAAACTTTGTATCTTCCCACCTGTAACAGCAAATGCCATTGAGTTGCCCAGTCCTGCCATAATGGGATGATCTACAGATTCCAGAAAAGAGAGCAGACCACACCAGTCAGGCTTAGTTAAGTGGTTTATTTGGGGACAGTCTGTGGTGGCCAGTGGACTTGGAGAGATCACACTGCGCCCCCTACTGGCTGGGGCTTTCCCTTTATAGGCCACGCGATATCACGAGAATGCGCAAACAACTTACATAAGGTGTTTACCGGCCCTTTCTGTGCATGCCTAGGGTGCATACCATAGCAGCGAAGGTGCAGCAGTGTGCATGACTCGGCCTTCAAACTATGGCAGGTCAGAGCCGGGTAACAACAACCCCTACACCACCCAAACTCTGTCTTCCCCCTGACTTCCCCACCTCTATAGATGGCACCCCCCATCTTCCTGTCTCACAAGCCCATAACCTTGGTGTTACCCTTGACTCCTCTCTCTCATTCTACCCCACACATTCAATCCATCCCCAAATCCTTCACCCTTCACAACATCACTAAAATCTGCCCTTTCCTCTCCATCCAAACAGCTATCATGTTAATACAGTCACTTATCCTATCCCGCCTTGATTACTATATCAGCATCCTTGTTGACCTCCCCAGCCTCCTGTCTCTCCCTACTGCGGTCCATACTTCACTCTACGGCGCAGATCATTTTTCTACAAAATCATTCAGTCCACATTTTCCCATTCCTCTAGGACCTCCAGTGGTTTCCCATTCACCTCCGCATCAAATAGAAACTCATCACAATTGGCTTTAAAGCACTCAATCACCTTGCCCCCTCCTTCCTTTCATTCATGCATTCATTCAGTTGTATTTATTGAGTGCTTACTGTGTGCAGAGCACTGTACTAAGCACTTGAAAAGTACAATTCAGCAGCAGATAGAGACAATCCCTACCCAACAATGGGCTCACAGTCTAGAAGGGGGAGACAGACAACAAAACAAAACAAGTATACCAACATCACAACCATCAAAATAGATAAATAGAACTGTAGATAAATGCACATCATTAATAAAATAAATAGAGCAATAAATATGTACAAATATATACAAGTGCTGTGGGGAGGGGAAAGGGCAATGGGGAGGGGAGGAGGAGCAGAGGGAAAGGGAGGGCTTATTCTGGGAAGGCCTCCTGGAGAAGGTAAGCCCTCAGTAGGGCTTTGAAGAAGGGAAGAGAGTTATTTTGATGGATGTGAGGAGGGAGGGCATTCCAGGTCAGAGGCAAATGTGAGCCAGGGGCCGATGGTGGGACAGGTGGGAACAAGGCACAGTAAGGAGGTTGATGTCAGAGGAGCGGTGTATGCAGGGTGGACTGTAGACAGAGAGAAGGGAGGTGAGGTAGGAGGGGGCAAGGTGATGGAGAGCTTTGAAGCCAATAGTGAGTTTTTGCTTCAAGCGAAGGTTGATAGGCAACCACTGGAGATTTTTGAGGAGGGGAATGACATGCTCAGAGCATTTCTGCAGAAAGATAATCCGGGCAGCAGAGTGAAGTATAGACTGAAGCGGGGAGAGGCAGGAGGATGGGAGATGAGAAAGAAGGCTGATGAAGTAGTCCAGTCAGGATATTATGAGAGATTGTACCAGCAAGGTAGCAGTTTGGGTGGAGAGGAAAGGGCGGATCTTTGCAATGTTGTGAAGGTGAGACCGGCAGGTTTTGGTGACAGATTGGATGTGTGGGGTGAATGAGAGAGCAGAGTCAAGGATGATACCAAGGTGGCAGATTTGTGAGACGGGAAGGATGGTAGTGCTGTCCACAGTGATGGGAAAGTCGGGGAGAGGACAGGGTTTGGGAGGGAAGATAAGGAGCTCAGTCTTGGACATGTTGAGTTTTAGGTGGCGGGTGGACATCCAGGTAGAGATGTCCTGAAGGCAGAAGGAGATACGAGCCTGGAGGGAGGGAGAGAGAACAGGGGAGGAGATGTAGATTTGGGTGTCATCTGCGTAGAGATGATAATTGAAGCCGTGGGAGCGAATGAGTTCACCAAGAGAGTGAGTATAGATGGAGAACAAAAGAGGACCAAGAACTGACTCTTGAGGAACCCCTACAGTTAGGGGATTGGACAGGGGGGAGGAGGAGCCCGCGAAGGAGACCGAAAATAAACGGCCAGAGAGATGAGGAGAACCAGGAGAGGATGGAGTCTGTGAAGCCAAGGATGGATAATGTGTTGAGGATGAGTGGATGGTCGATAGTGTCAAAGGCAGCTGAGAGGTCGAGGAGGATTAGGGTAGAATAGGAGCCTTTGGATTTGGCAAGAAGGAGGTCATTGGTGACCTTTGAGAGGGCAGTTTCGATGGAGTGAAGCAGACAAAAGCCAGATTGAAGCCAGATTCCTCACCTCGCTACTCTCCTACTGCAAACCAGCCTGCACATGTCACTTCTCTAATATTAACCTTCTCACCACAGACAAGATCTATATCTTGTCTAACTCACCGATGACCTCTAGCCCATGTCCTCCCTCTGGACTAGAATGGCCTATCTCCTCATATCCAACAGAAAATTACTCTTCCCACCTTCAAAGCCTTAATGCGTGGCTCAGTGGGAAGAGCCCAGGTTTGGGAGTCAGAGGTCATGGTTCTAATCCCGCTCTGCTGCTTATCAGCTGTGTGACTGTGGGCAAGTCACTTAACTTCTCTGTGCCTCATTTACCTCATCTGTAAAATGGGGATTAACTGTGAGCCTCACTTGGGACAACCTGATTACCCTGTATCTACCCCAGCACTTAGTACAGTGCTCTGCACATACTAAGCACTTAACAAATACCAACATTATTATTATTATTATTAGTATTATTACTATTAAGGGCACATCTCCTCCAAGAGGCCTTCCCTGACTAATCCTTCTCTTCCTTTTCTTCAAGTCCTTTCTGCATCTACCTGACTTACCCTCTTTATTCATCCCCTCTCCTGGCACCACAGCATTTATGTACATATCTGTATTTAATTTATTTATATTAATGTCTGTCTCCCCCTCTAGACGGTAAGCTCATTTGTGGGCAGGGGATGTGTCTGTTATATCATTATATTTTGCTCTCCCAAGAGCTTAGTACAGTGTTCTGCATACAATAAGTGTTCAATAAATATGATTGACTGACTGGTTTACAGGGCCAGAGAAGAGGCATAAGACAATTCACTGCCACTCAAATTGGACTCTGTTATGCCAATGACCTGAGAACTATTAGTGGGCTGTTGTAACTGAGAAAAACTGAGATGAATTCTTGTAGAGCATAGTGTCCAAGGCTGGAAAGCATAATTCCAGGTGACAGCTGAGAAGGCATTCTCAGAAAGAGTAATCTCTGCCATATTTCTATTGTGGGAGTGGTGTAGGGGGAATTCTTCAATATTAGGTGAAGATGAAAAAAATAAATGTTCTTGTCTTGGAAAATTTTTGTTCTATTGAGGTTTAGTTTTCCATTCCCATAATTGATAACTGAAGGTCGACTCGGGGTCTAGGTTCATCCAGTCATGAGTCATTTACTTTTTCAAGAGAAAGACGCCCAAGAAACTTCCTAAATATTCTCAGAATATTCCCCAGGACAATACTTAACTGGGGTTATATTTCTCAATGATCAAGCTAGAGGAATATTTTTTTTCTAATTCAAAGTTCAGGGTTATCCTTTCCTGCCACCAGGTGGAGACTGACTCAAATGTATAAGACCAATTTAATGAATATTATATAGGCCTCAGTCCGCTGCTTCAAACAATTTATCAATTTATGTATATGTAGGGTGGGGCCTTTCAGGAAATACTTATGTCTTGTATTCAATTGATGTTAAAAAATTCTTTCAATGAAAGAATAAATTTGTACTCATATTTATTTGGAACTGTAAATCAAAAGCTGTCATCCTCTACAGCAATCACAACCAGATGAACACACCATACTAAAGAAGCCTAAATGTGCCATGGAAAGACTTGGTAGAGAGCTGTGAGAATACTCATGACAGATCTAATTCTGTAAGAGTGCTAGTGACATTTTAGGTCACTAAAAGAGAAGTCTCAGAGTAGGAAATCTGATTAGCCATTGCTTGTTCTGTTGTCAAAGCAGCGTGGCTCAGTGGAAAGAGCCCGGACTTGGGAGTCAGATGTCAGGGGTCTGAATCCCCGCTCTGCCACTTGTCAGTTGTGTGACTGTGGGCAAGTCATTTAACTTCTCTCTGCCTCAGTTACCTCATCTGTAAAATGGGGATTAATAATACTGTTGGTATTTGTTAAGCACTTACTATGTACAGAGCACTGTTCTAAGCGCTGGGGGAGATACAGGGTAATCAGGTTGTCCCACATGAGGCTCACAGTCTTAATCCCCATTTTACAGATGAGGTAACTGAGGCACAGAAAAGTTGAGTGACTTGCCCACAGTCACACAGCTGACAGAGCCGGAATTCGAACCCATGACCTCTGGCTCCCAAGCCCTGGCTCTTTCCACTGAGCCACGCTGATTAAGGCTGTGAGCCTCACATGGGACAACCTGATTACTCTGTATCTACCCCAGCTCTTCGAACAGTGCTCTGCATATAGTAAGCGCTTAACAAATACCAACATTATCATTATTCTCACTCAAGAGAGATAGCAAAATATCAGGATTCAGATCAGTATTGCTTGGCTCTGAAGAAGGAGTTTGTAGTTAAATTTTGAGGTCTAAACACCTCCTCCCATTAAAATTGTCAGCTTTATGGGGTCAAGTCCTGTTTCAGACATTTGGCCACTCTAAGGGGGAATATTTGCCACCTCCCCCGGCCCAGATCCATCTGATATCATATGCAGATATTCTGTGGAAGGATTTAGGGAAGCAGCATAACCTAATGGATAGAGCACAGAGCTGAGTGTCAGAGGGCTTGGGTTCTAATCCAGACTCCATCACTGTGTGACCCTGGTCAAGTCACTTAATTTCTCTGCGCCTCAGTTGCCTCGTTTGTAAAATAGGGATTAAGACTATGAGCCCCATGTGGGACAGGGATTGTGACTATTCTAATTAGCTTGTATCTATCCTAGCTCTTAGATCAGTGCTTGACACATAGTAAGGGCTTAACAAATACCATCTTTATTATTAAGGACTTCCATAGAGTGTTTCTTCACTGCTGCTCTGTCCTGTCACCTCTGCCTAAAAATTGCAGACTGAGGTGGTCCCTTACCTGGTTCACTGTCTGCAAATGGCCCTAATGGGGGAGAAGTTAGAAGACCCTAAAAGCTGAAGTTATGGGTAAAACTGAATTTTCCTTCATTTTTCTCACCCCAAAACAATTTTTATTTTGTTGAGGTGATAATAGAAATGAGGTTCGATTAATGAAGTGAATTTATCACAGAATTCATTCATTCAATTGTATTTACTGAGCAGAGCAAATACAAATACAATTGTATTTACTGTGTGCAGAGCACTGTACTAAGTGCTTGGGAAGTATAATTCAGCATCCTCGGAGAAAGCAGAACTAGGGAAGGTGGGAAGGGAGTTGTGCGGAGAGGAGAAATAGAAGAAAGGTCATTTGACCACATAATTCCCCCCCAGCCATGCCCAAATTCCCTTCTCCAGACACCAAGGGGCAGGGCCAGGGGCTTTCACCAGCATTGGCAGTGATTTGTATTGAGCGCTTGCTGTATGCAGAGCACTGTACTAAGCGCTTGGGAGAGTATCCTATAATCGAGTGGGTAGGCTCATGCCCTGTCTACAAAGAGCACCCAGTCTAAGGCACTAGCGGTACTGACTCCCCGCTGTCTGAGCTCTGCCAGGGTTACTAAAAGTCGAGTCCTAATAATAATAATAATAATAATAATGATAAAGCACTCATGGTGTAGTGGATAGAGCATGGGCCTGGGAGTCAGAAGGACATGGGCTCTAATCCTAGCTCCTCCACTTGTCTGCTGTGTGACCATGGGCAAGTTATTTCTCTGTGCCTCAGTGACCTCATCTGTTAAGTGGGGATTGAGACTGTGCGCTCCATGTGGGACAAGGGGTTTGGAGTCAGGGACTCCCCTCCTTCAAAGCCTTACTGAAGGCCCATCTCCTCCAAGAGACCTTCTCAGACTTTGGCCCATTTTTCCTCATCTCCCAATCCCTTCTGCATCGCCCTGACTTGCTCCCTTTGCTCTTCCTCTTCAGGTTCCAACAAGTAATATTCACTCTGTCAATTCAAGAAGAACCAAGTTCAAGAAATAGCTTAATAAAATAAAGCTAATTTATTTTAGAGATAAGTAAAGTTCAGGACTTAAAGTTTAAAAGTCTGAGTTGCCAATTTCAGCAATTATTCAAATCCCCTGATACTAAAGCTTTTCTCTAGAGTGCACTTACTTTAATTTGCTGCTCTGTCAGGAAAACGTTACCCCAGTTTCTTATTATTTGAAAAAACTACTCACTCCAACTTTCTCCACTTACTCCATCTTTTAACATGCTGGTCCAAGCACTTTTTGTATCCTACCTTGTCTGCTGCATCAGCCTCCTCACTGACTTCCCTGCCTCCAGTCCCATCCCTCTCCAGCCTATACTTGACTCTGCTGCCTGGATCGTTCGTCTAAAATGCCATTCGGTCCATATCTTCCCATCCTTCAAAAACCTCCAGGGGTTGCCCATCTGTACCGGGATGGACTGGAGCTTGCATAGACTGCCCATCCCCCGTATATCGATAACAACGGAATACCGAAGAAAGAGGTGGATAAGTCCAGGTTGATAGTTTATTTAGAGTGGAACGTCGGGGGGCTTACCCACAGAACAGTCCGTGGCGACTGGAGGACTTGGAGAGATCACACCACACCCTCCCCCCTCATGCACTGCCTTATTTCCCCTCTGGTGTGCCAAGAACAAAGGGGGCCCTGTATGGGCGGAGGGGAGGGAGGCATCAGCCACCTGGCTCAATGCTCCCTTCCAGATATCTCTGGGGCCCCAAGATTCGTGCGGCGGTATGTCCTTGGCAGTCGTTCACCGAACGATCTTGTTGCTGCCATGGGGCCTCCTTCCTCCGGCAGGTCCGTCTTCCTCCCACCCGGGGTTGGCACTACGCTGGCGCTGTACAATTAATGAGGCGGGATGGAGTGGGGGGTCAGCCTTGAATGTGCTAGCCCAAATATTTCCCATGGAGTCTGACCATACACTCCACCCCTTCAAGGACATCACCCGTACAATTCTGACACGTCCCCTTTTTCCGCAAAGTTCCCTAATTGCACGCCCAGGGGTAAATAATAATGCTAACTAAAATAAGCGATCAGTGGCCCTGTTCATTCCTGCAGAGGTCGCCTGGAGCATGATGCCAAAGCAGCAATATATCCCACAGCATACTAGAAGCAAACATAGTATCAAAATGATTATTGTGAAGAGCAAAGTACGCCAATGTGCAGGCAATTCGTTAGCCCTACGGTGAATGAATCAGTCTCTCCAATTTCTGCAATTTCTCCCACCACCTGATTCTCTTGGGCTAACGTGGCAGGCACTGGAAGCAGTGGTGTGACCAGTCTCTCATATGGGGTGGTCCCACCCTCATTTATTATGGTATTGACCACTCGTATAGCAGCCGGCAGGCGAGTGGTCGCAGCCCCTCCTGTTGGAATAGTTCCTTTAGTAGCCTTTCCTTTCTACTAACCCTGCGGCTTGTGGATTGTAGTGGGGGTGGTACCTCCATTCGACATTATTCTCCTCTACCCAGCGGTGGACCTCCTGACCTGTAAAGTGACTCCCTTGATCACTCGCGATCCACTGGGGCATCCCATACATTCCCACAAGCTTCTCCAATCCCGCTATGGTGAAGTAATGAGTCGCCCTCTTGCTGGGAAAGGCCTGCATGATCCCAGTCACCGTGTCCACGCAAGTTAGGACTTACTGACTCCCTTAGCTAGGGGTAAGTGTCCAATGTAGTCTACTTGCCATGCTTGCACTGCAAGCACCCCCTTTCGAATATAACCTGATGCAGCAGGTAGTTGCCTGGGCCTCTTCTGGGCGCATACAGGACAGGTGTCCACCGTGGCTTGTAACTGTGCTAGGGTCAGTGAGAGGCCTGCCCCTTTGGCTATTTGCCATGCCATTTTCATGCCCCTGTGGCCGGTCTTAAGGTGTACCCAGTCTACTATGTAGTCCACAGTCCTGGCCAGGTGGAATCATACTTGGGCTAGTGCATCAGCCTCCGAATTCCCTGGGGGTGAATGTCACAGATGGGCTGAGACATGGTATACAGTGAGGTTCTTGTGGTTAGCCTGCACCAGCCTCTACATGTCTTCCCGCGTCTCCCGGCCCCACAGGTCCCAGTTGCCCACCTTCCATCTGTCAGTTGCCCATTGGGCCAACCAGGTGGTTAGGCCCTTATAAACCGCCCAACTATCCAAGCACACCATGAGGGGCCACGGCTTGTTGGTTACCACCAGCCATACTGCCTGCAGCTCAGCCCATTAACTGCTGGCCACCCCCGCCTCCATCCAAATAGTGTTGGTGAAGAGCTGAATGGCAACGGCGGTGCAGTGGGCAGTTACCTCAGCTGGGCCCCTCTCTATACCAGGGCAACTCCGGGATTGGCCCAACCCCTTCTTGAATATTGTCCAGCCTGGGGCGGGGGGTGGTGGTTCAGGAATATGACCCATGTCCGACAAGTAAATTTCTGGCCCTAATAGGGTGTGCAACTTGGCCTTCATGGGGCTGGCTGAGAAGGTCGCCCATTGCTGCAGATACAGGGTAGGTTTCTGTGCTACAGCCAACTTCAAGCGGTCAAACAGTCCCTCGATCCAGCCCTTGATGGGATACGTGGTCCGCACCACGATGGGGACTGTATTCGTAAAGGGCTCTACCTGTTGAATTGCTGTTCAATGTGTGAGTACCTGTTTTCCGCCCCCTTCCATAGTTGGGGCCAGAATCTGATTGGGATGATGGCTCCAGGCTGTTGCTGCCACAGGACCCACCCAAACCCATCTGGGTAAACGCTGATGTCCAGCGTCATGGGGCTCAGGGGCTCTGGAGCTTGTCCGGCCAACAGTTTGGCCTTCTTGAATGCCTCCTGAGCCTCTACCATCCAATTCCAACCTGTCCCCTTACGCACCAAGGGGTACAACGGCCACAGGCACTAGGCTAGGTGAGGAATATATGATTTCCAATATCCCACCAGGCCCAGGAACCTCTGCAATTCCTTAACACTACTTGGGAGCCCTTGTGCACGTATCTTATCTATAGCCACCCCCGGCATTAGATGGCTCTTACCCGACCAGGTGACCCCCAAGAATTGAACCAACCACTGACACCGGTCCCTGCACCTTGTCGGGGTTTATCGCCCATCCTCGTTCCTGGAGGTGCTCTATCAGTAGCTTCAGGCAGGCCTGCAAGGCAGTGGCATCCGTACCAGTTAGCATAGGATCGTCAATATAAAGAAATCGGGTGATTCCCTCTGGGAGAGAGGGCCCCTTCTCCAGATCTTGTGCTATCAGCCCATGGCAGATGGTAGGGCTGTGGATATACCCTTGCAGTAACATGTTGAAGATCCACTGCCGTCCTTCCCAGGTGAATGCGAATTAATCCTGAGCAGCTGCCTGAATGGGCACATTACAAAATGTGTTAGCAAGGTCCAGCACCGTGTGAGTGGTTCCCAGGTGTAGCACCACATCCTCTGGTACGCTCACGATGCTCAGCACTGCTGAGTGCATCTCAGGTACCGCCTTATTCAATTCCCGGTAGTCTACTGTCATACGCCATGACCTGTCCATTTTTCGGACCGGCCACACAGGGCTATTGAAAGGAGATTGTGCGGGCTGTATGATCCCTGCCTCCTCCAACGCCCTTACTGTCTGTGAGATATCCTACTTCCTGCCGGGGAGCCGGTACGGCCGGGTATTGACCACTCAGGGCTCTGAGAGCCGTACGGGTTCCCATTTCGCACTCTGTCTCCGTACAGCCTTAATCACTCACACTCGCAAGCGGAACTCCCCAGTGGTAGTCTGTAGAGTCCGCCCTGCCAGAATATCCACCCCTAATATGTTTTCTGGTTCAGGGGATATATGCACCACGTATTCCTTAGGAGGGATCCTCCCCACGCTCATCCACAATGGGGTTCGTTTTACTCAGATCCCCTTACCCCCATATCCATCAATAGTCACCCAAGATCCTGTTCCAGGTGATCCTGGGGTACCGACCATCTCAAGGTCAAATGCTATCTTGTGACTTCCTGAGCCAGCAGGTGGAACTCGGAAGTGAGAGTGGGACACGGCCCCCACAACCGAAACTGCCAGATTGACAGCCCAAGATGGGAATACCTTCTGTATTCCCTCGCCTTCTGTGCCCCTCGCCCCCGTGCCAATCAAATTAGGAATGGAGGAGGGGGAGTGCAGAGATTGGATAAACTGAGACCGGAAGCTGGAATGGCCTAAGGGCACAGGTGGTAAATACCTGCCGCCTCTAACCTTCCGTGCAGAGGAACTGGACTTGCAGCAGCTGGCTGCAGGTCGCCTCTGTCCAGAGCGTGACAAGGCTGCTCTGCCTGCACCAAGTGAGGAGCCATGGGTTGGATGAGTGTCCTGTCCTGCTGAGAGCTCGTGGGGTTGGAAGCCAGACACTTCTCCATGAGTATGTAATGTTTAAATGGATTTGATGTCTAAGTGGGTGCCTCCCCAGTGGGACGTGAATATGGTGGGGGCTAGCTGCCTCACCAAGGGCGAGTAACCTTAAGTGGGTAATGCATAACTGGGTTTAACGCATAAGTGTATGTAATGCATAAGTGTATGTAACTCATTAGTGTTTAACGCATAAGTGTATTTAATGCAAAGGAGGATTCTTCCTGGGTGGGGCGAGCACATGGTGGGAGCCAGCTGCCTCACCATGTTGTGAGAAAATCATAAGTGGGCTCGGGTGTCCGGCCACACACAAGTAACATATCAGTGTATTCCTCCCATTAGGGAAGCTCTAACACCATATTCCTCCCAAAGGGGAAGTTTTAACACCATGTTTCCCCCAAAAGGGAAGGCCGATTGTCGCATCTAAATAATTAATTCAATTTGCCCTGCGGAATAGATTGCATACAAAACTCAGGTTTTCCATCCCCTCCCTCTCTCTCTCTCTCTCGGCGCACCAATTCTGAAAGAACCTGTCCCCGGCTACGGGTGACAGATCCTGAGTGTCGCTCTGGGTTTCCATGTATGAGGGTACATTCTGCCCCAGTATCCACCACAGCCCATGTCTGCTCCCGGTTATGGGGCCCACAATGGATGGTCAGGGCAACATGGGGCCTCCAGTCACCCCAGTGGCCCATACCCTGGGGCGACCTCGGCCCCACCCCTAGTCTAGGGGGGCTGGTGCCACCCAACCATCATCCAGTTCCTCTATGATCCCCCTTTTTGATTCGCGGCTACCTTCTGTTTCTTCCCCGGGAGGGGCAGTCGTGATCCTGCGGAACTGCTGCTCCGATCTCAAGTCCTTCCATAATTTTACGAGAACTGCATTTGGTTGTCTGTAAATCTGTGCTTTATCCCTGCTTGCACCAGATCATACCATACTTGCTTACATGTCACATGGACAGGACCCTGTTCCCTGGAGAGCTTGGCACCCGACCGGGTCCCACCCAACCGGGTCCCAACTGTCGACTTATCCCTTGTCACAAACCGCACTCAGTCATGGCATCTTTTCTGTCTCCCCTAGGTCGGCTATCGCTTCCCCCACATCATAGACATCTTGTCCCACCATGGGGCTCAGCAAGGTTATGAGGGACTCGTGCCATTCCCACAGAGTGCTTGACAAGAGCTTATTCTTCATCCCCATTGTAAAGACAGCCTGGTTGGGCCCGTGGAAAGTGGTGGTATATACCGCCTGCCTCATCCCCAATTGGGAAAAGCTATCTCCTCCCGTGTCCCACTGCCACATCAACCAAGAGGCTATTGTTTCGCATGGATGCTGTTTAAAAAGCTTGGCGAGTTTGATAAACTCAGCCGCCGTGTACTCCTGAATGGTCATTTTCTCTGTAATGGACCCTCCCCCGGGGGCCCCATCTAGGAGCAATTGCTCTGCCAGCACTTTCTGCTGGAGCAGAGGACGGACCTGCACTCTACAGCATCGTACCCGGTCCTCCTCCTCACTCTCTGCCTTCCAAGGCTTCCAGATCTTTGCATCCCCCAACCACATGAATCTACATGCTAAATTCTCTAACTTCAACCCCTGCTCCCCCTGCCTTTCTGATAATCCAGAGACTAGCAGGGTGGTAAACGTACACATGTCCTGTTCCCAGGCCAGCTTGTCTCATCTCTGAGCTATTTCTCCCTCTAGTACATTACCCCAGTCCTCTGCCCACTTTTGCGCCTCCGCAATCATCCAAGCAGCCCACAAGAGGGACCAGGCCGCAGCCCCTCAGCACCATTCTTTCAACTGGGACGTCCCCGCTTCCTCCGTCAGGAGGCTTACTAACTCAGCAGGGGTCCTGGCTGCAGCCCCTCGGCACCATTCTTTCAACTGGGTCGTCCCCGCTACTTCCATCAGGAGTTTTACTTACTCAGTGGGGGTCCAGGCCTCTGCTACTACGGCTGAATCGGTGGCTATCCGTAAAGTTACTAACAATGGCCAGCCCGCCATGGCAGCCATCCTTTTCCCTTCTTTCCCGACTAGGGCATCCCCGGCCTCTGCCAGTGGCCTTTCCAAGCCCACGGGAGCCTCTCCATATTCCCGTGGGGGCCTGCACACATCTAAGACATGAGCTACCCCGCCCCACATTGATGTGGACCGCCATTCTGGGATTTCCCCCGGTGAGGTTGCTCCCCCGCCAGATCCCATTTCTTCGGTATCCTGCCGACTACGCCAATTGTACTGGGATGGACCGGAGCCTGCGTAGACTGTCCGTCCCCCATATATCAATAATAACGGAATACCGAAGAAAGAGGTGGATAAGTCCAGGTTGATAGTTTATTTAGAGTGGAACACGGGGGGGCTTGCCATAGAACAGTTCGTGGTGGCTCTGGGGCCCCAAGATTGGCGAGGCGGTATGTCCTTGGCGGTCGGTCACTGTACAATCTTGTTGCTGACTTGGGGCCTCCTTCCTCCAGCAGGTCTCTCTTCCCTGCCAGTCATGTTCTAATGGGTCATGGAGTGCCACCATCAAGTAGATGGACAGAGATACACCATATTGCAAAGTGCTTGTGCAACCTTTGCCCATATTAGCCAACTACTAACCCAGGCGACTCGAACCCAAGTTTTTTGATTCCCACAGCAGGGCTCTTTCCCCTGACCAATAGTAAGACAGTGATAATAACACTCTGTTAAACCAACACTACTTTTAAAGTTCCATATGTGTTCCTCCTTCTCCAGTCATGAGTCATTGAAACAGTGTAACCCTCCAAAATGTCAACTTCTGCCAGGGGGTGGCACTGGGGGCCAGCTCCATGAGCAGATTCTGAGACCGAGCCAGTCGTGGGACGTGACTTAAACAATCCCAACTGGATGGGCATGCTCTGGGACCAGTTGAGCTGCATTTGACTCTGTTCCCAGGTTTAGTGGGTTCTTTACCACACTGATACCGATCAGAACGTGCTTTCTCTACCATCCTGTTGTTTTTACCCACACAGATTTTTTTTGCTTGTGCAGCTCACTATATTAAAGTCATCTTCTAATGTTTTTAGCTTTCAATTAAAACACAAAAACAAATTCCCTATTGCCAAACTTTTATATTAAGATTCATCATTGACTCCAACGTATTTGGGCTTTATAAAAAGCAAGAGAAGAGCTCTCAAACTTTTTCCAAATGATTTATGAATGAGTCTTTTATTGGCAAGCAAACAAGAATGTTTACGCAGTGCCTAAGGTCTAAGAGAAGGTGCAGTATAAAAACAAGATCCTATTATTCTTTAATTTTCCAAATAAATGAGTTCCTCTATACAATGTGACACTTAGTGGACAGTATGAATAATGGTTAATCAGTATTTATGAGGCCAGAGATACCTAACTATGCTGCTTTACTTATTTCCAAGCCAGTCCTGTAGCTCATAAACCTCCCATTCGATTCCACTAACCTATAGGCAGTAGAAAGCCTGCAGAACCAAGCTTTGAAAGTGTGATCCTAATTTCAGCAATATAGCTCCTTTTTACCCACTACCGTGAGCTGTTTCTTCATATTCACACATTTTATAATTACCCAGAGGCTTCCAAATGACCATAAACAATCTGAGCATGAGTCCCAATAATTGACCTCTTTCCCCCACTCCCACCCCCCATTCAATGGATCTTACCTCCAGACCTGCATAATCTTAGCCCAGGAAAGGCCAACCCCAAGTCTGGACCCTGGACCTCGAAAACCCTGGAACCAGCAAGCCCCGTGTCAGCTGAACCTAGTTCAGTTGTGGGATCTGGATAATCCTGACCTGGCCATGGGCAACAGCTAAATGCTTAAGAAAAGGTATGGTGGAGGGTGGGGAGGATCTCCCCTCAGGGAGCCAGGGGCAGGGAGAATTGGGAGAACTGAATTGTATGGTATAATCATTCATTCATTCAATCAATCAATTCAATCAGAGCACTGTACTAAGCACTTGGGAGAATACAATACAACAATATACAGACACATTCCCTGCCCCAAAGGAGCTTTCAAACTCCCCCCTCTTAAAATAAAACTCGACCAATCAGAGACGCAAATCCAGTGACCTATGGGCTAGCTATTGGGGGAACCAAGACAGCTCCACCAGGCAGCCCTGAACTGCTGACCTTTTACCCTCATACTAAAAGATGAACACCTCCTAGAGCCTCTATGGTCAGCAACTTGACAGCCAAACACCATCCTCACTTCCAGCCAAACATACTGAGAGCCACACCAAACCCACCCAGTGAGGTGCCAGATCCATGGAGTCAAAAGGGGCCATCACCACTTGGGATTGGCACTGAGAGGCTTGTTAGCCTTCCCTGACCTTGGAGCCAGATAATGGCCAGAAGTGGAGCCAAGATGGAGGCACCATTTGTTGACCCTCGGCAGCAGGCTGAGGATCCCTGGCCCAGTCCCAGAATCCGAAGGGGGTTTCTCTTGTCCGGCCAGGTAGCTTGGGGGGAACACCAGAGGCTTCTCTTATCCTTGCCCAGATCCGGAAGCTGGCAGGGGTGGAGGCCACCGGCTGCTCTCCCAGATACTGAACAAGACACACATGCATTGTGCCAGGTACATAGCAGAATGAAACAATGTCTTAGGCACCATTTTGTGGAAGTCTGTCCTAGGCCAACTGAACCTAGACCGTTTCTCTGGAAGGAACTTCTAACCCGACTTGCTCCAGAACCTTCGGGCGGGTTCCTCTCCAAGGACCCTGGGAACATGGGAGTAACTTTTAAGCTGTGGAACTGGGCATCGGTAGCCAGGGAGAAGGGAGGCTGGGCACTAGCCTCTGAGGTGGACCCTCTGAGATGGGTCCACAGATGGCCACCCTATGGCTGGGCATGCCTCCCAGTGGCAGTGTGAAAGCCATCCCCCTCACCCCTAAGGGAAAGAAGGAGGGGAAGAAGCTGGGAACCAGAGGCCAAGATTGTAAGAGAGTTGGGGAAACATGAATTTTCTTCTGAGGGACTCACCTTAACAGCATCCTAGAATTAGAAACAGAACTCAGGCTATCCCTCCTTTCCTCTCTCCTGAGGTAGGGCAGGAGATGGGCATTCTGGCATATGCTAGCTCACTTCAAGCACTAATGGTTAGTCCAAACCTATGTGGGCCCATTATCAACTTCAGGAGCAACTGGCCAATGAGAGGATATCACTGGGGCACAGCATCGGTAAAATACAATCTCACTCTCCCGAAAACATAATAGAAACTGGAACTCAGAGAAGTTTTCATTTTGCTCAGTGTGTCACATCCAGACAATGGCAGAGGCCAATATTGCCATTGTTCTTGTCTGTCTATCTCCCCCAATTAGACTGTAAGCCTGTCAAACGGCAGGGACTGTCTCTATCTGTTGCCGACTTGTTCATTCCAAGCGCTTAGTACAGTGCTCTGCACATAGTAAGCGCTCAATAAATACTATTGAATGAATGAATAATAGTCACTGAAGGGAATTTGGCATTAAGCAACTTAAATAAAAAAAAACACAAAGCCCTTTACTTCATGATTGCTTCCATTTTTTAAATGAATCTTTGGTGAATTATTTAGTTCCCAGTGGTTCTCAAAGATTATTCATATCAGATGGAAGCTGTCAGATCTGACAGTGTCACTTCAATCTTTGTCATTCTGATATATTGTCTCAGTGCCATGACCCAACAGAATATGCCTTAATAAATTATATGGCCTGACACAACACTGTTTGACACCATTTCTGATTTGTTAAGCTGCATTATTTTAAGACAAAACAAAAATAGCAGAAAGTCAACAGAAATATGACCTTACTTTCTTAACATGATCGTAATCCTTTCCTCTTGGTTTTGAATGTTTTAAGGCAACTTTATATATGATGATTTAGGTTTTCTTTGAATTGTTTTTTTATTCCTCTCCTGATTTAATCCCATGGGCAATTTATTTTAGTGTGTGACTCCCCTGTTAGTAGATATGATCCCTACCCTCAGGGATTTTACAATCTAATTCTTATCATACTCTTTCAAGTGCTTGCTAAATGGGAAGCAGCATGAACTAGAGGGAAGATCATGGGCGTGAGAATCAGAGGACCTGGGTTCTAATCCCAAAGCCACCACTTGCCTGCTGAATGACCTAGGGCAAGTCACTTCACTTTTCTGCGTCTCAGTTTCCTCATCAGTAAAATGGGGATTCAACACCTGTTCTCCCTTCCCCATAGATCCCAAATATTCTCCCTCAGTGGACACTTTGTCCTCTCTCCAATGGCTTTCTGCAAGTTAATGCAGTGTTTGAACCTTGTTCAATGAGTCTAGAATGATTTTACACAAAAGACTTTCCACATTAAAACTGTGACTTTGCTTCTGAGTGCTTCCGGTTTGGAAACTAGAAAACATTTCAGTAGCTAACTCAACAAGTTGGCATTCCCATATGGCCCTATAGGAGGCTCCTCACTTACAGTGCATCTTCTCAATTCTCTGCCGAGCAACTAACACATCCTCTGACATTTGTGAATGGTTTTCTTGTTGAAACATTGTGTTAAACTAGAGAACCTTTATTTTTTCTTTTATCCTTCAGAGGAGTTAATTTTCCCCTATTCACTATCAACAGGGAGTCAGTGACTGCAAGCCTGAATCAATAGCAGCAGTATTTATTGAGCAGAATTACCTTGTGCAGAGCACTGAACTTGGCTCTAGGCCAAGGGTCTATATTACTAGCCTGGGAGTCATCTATGACTCTTCTTGGAACCAAACATGGCTCTCGACCTGGGGTGAAAGAGAAGAGGTATTTGAAACTGCCCTCCAGGGATTTGGCTAAAGAGGTCTTCGACTAAACACCCCAAAACATGCAGTGCCACTAACGCACACACCATAGGTACTGTAACCCACCTAAAATTATGGTATTTGTTAAGCACTTACTATGTGCCAAGCACTTAGCACTTACTATGTGCTAAGCGCTGGGGTGAATATGAGCAAATCGGGTTGGACACGGTCCCTATCCCACAGACAGCTCATAGTCTTGACCACTTGGACTGTCCACTCTACACCACTGGGACTGGGAAACCCTCAACTCGTTTCATCCAGGGAGAGAGTTCCCACCTCTTTGTGGAGAGAAATCCCCAGGCACTCTGGGTGTTTCCACTGTCTCAGTGGCTCTTCAGAGCCGGGAGGGGAGAAAACCCCTCCCAACCCCACAGCACTTATGTACATATCTGTAATTTATTCATTTATATTAATGTCTGTCTCCTCCCGCCACCCCTCTAGGACGTAAGCTCATTGTGGGCAGGGAATGTGTCTGCTTATTGTTGCACTGTACTCTCCCAAGCACTTAATACAGTGCTCTGTACACAGTTAAGTGCTTGATAAATATGATCGAATGAATTGAGCTGCAGGGAAGAGCAGGAGTCAATCGTATTTATTAAACGCTTACTGTGTGCAGAGCAGTTCTTTGGAGAGTACAATATAACAGTATAACAGACTCACTCCCTGCCCACAATGAGTTTACAGTCTTAGGGGGAGACAGGCATTAATATAAATAAATGGAAGAGGGGAAGGAGCTGGGTGCTTGGGAGAGTACAATGTAACAATAAAACAGACACAGTCCCTGCCCACAATGAGCTTACAGTCTTAGAGAAGCAGTGTGGCTCAATGAAAAGAGCACGGGCTTGGGAGTCAAACGTCATGGGTTCTAATCACACTTTGCCATTTAGCTGTGTGACTTTGGGCAAGTCACTTAACTTCTTTGTGCCTCAGTTCTCTCATCTGTAAAATGGAGATTAAGACTATAAGCCCCACGTGGGACCGATCAACTGATTACCTTGTATCCCCTCCAGCATTTAGAACAGTGCCTGCCACATAGTAAGCGCTTAACAAATACCATCATCATCATCATTATTATTATTAGAGGGGGGGAGAGATATTAATATGAAGGGAGGAGGGGAAGGAGCAGGACAGGAATAGGAGTAGGAGCAGGAGCAGCCTACCAGAAAGCACTCCCTCCGTCCCCATGCAGCACAACCGAAGTCTGTCACTAGCCATGGGTTGGGGAGGGACAGTGTTCTTCTCCAAGCTGGGGAGAGCAGAACCCATGTGTTCCTAGAGACCACACTGCAGCTCCCACTGGAGAGGATGAGGGGCTCCTCTTCTCTGCTGATGGGTTCAAGTGACAAGGGAGAGGTTGCATGGGCAGTGCTCTACTGAATATCTGGAGCTGTGGAAAAAGGAGGGGAAGAGACTAACTTTTGCCCATGCCGGCCCATTTGGCTGCCCCCTCTTCCTTTGTCCTTCCTTTCCCTCCCTTTCCTGCCCTTCTTCTCTTTGTTCCTCTCTCTTCACGTCCCTTCTCATTCCTTCTTCTACTTTTCCTATTCTTTCCTTCCTCTCCCTTTTCCTCCCTTTCCTTTGTTTTCCTTCCACTTCCTTCCCTCCAATCAATCAATCAATGCTATTTATTGAGGGCTTACCTTGTGCAGAGCATAAGCACTTGAAAGAGTATCAGAAACCAAGAGTAAAAGAGAAGCAGCGTGGTCCAGTGGATAGAGCATGGGCCTGGGAGTTAGAAGGACCTGGGTTCTAATCCCAGTTCCTCCACTTGTATGCTATGTGATGTTGGCCAGATCACTTAACTTCTGTGATCCTCAGTTACCTCATCTATAAAATGGGGATTAAGACTGTAGCCCCATGTGGGACATGGCCTGCATCCAACTTGATTAGCTTGTGTCTACTCCAGTGCTTAGAACAGTGCCTAGCACATAGTAAATGCTTAACAAATGCTATAAAAAAACAAACAAAATACCCCAGAGTAGAGTTGGTAGACATGTGCCCTTCCCACAAGAAGGTTAATTTTATGTGAGCTTTGATGAATGGCTGGCTTCTTTCAGGCTGGTCTAAAGGAAGCATAGAAAATGGAAAAAATTGAAAAATGAAAAAGGCAACAAAAAGACAGACCTTGACCATCATTGCCCAGTATTTCTTTACTCACAGGTTTTCCTATTTTTGATATTTTCTAGAAAGTGCCCTTCAGAATCAGACCCAGACTACATCTCTTGCATGACCTTAACAATTCAGTTCTTCATTGCTGTTGAGAGAGTCCCCGCCCAGGACTATAATCTCTCTAATTTTATTCATTCATTCATTCATTCATTCAATAGTATTTATTGAGCGCTTACTATGTGCAGAGCACTGTACTAAGCGCTTGGAATGTACAAATCGGTAACAGATAGAGATAGTCCCTGCCCTATGAAGGGCTTACAGTCTAATCGGGGGAGTCGGACAGACAAGAACAATAGCAATAAACAGAATCAAGGGGATGAACATCTCATTAAAACAATAGCAAATAAATAGAATCAAGGCGATGTACATTTCATTAACAAAATAAATAGGGTGATGAAAATATAGTCAGTTGAGCATATGAGTACAGTGCTGAGGGGATGGGAAGGGAGAGGGGGAGGAGCAGAGGGAAATGGGGGGAAAAGAGGGTTTAGCTGCGGAGAGGTGAAGGGGGGCGGTAGAGGGAGTAGAGAGAGAAGGGGAGCTCAGTCTGGGAAGGCCTCTTGGAGGAGGTGAGCTGTAAGTAGGGTTTTGAAGAGGGGAAGAGAATTAGTTTGGCGGAGGTGAGGAGGGAGGGCATTCCAGGACCGGGGAGGGCATGGCCCAGGGGTCAATGGTGGGATAGGCAAGAACGGGGGACGGTGAGGAGGTGGGCGGCAGAGGAGCGGAGCGTGCAGGGTGGGCAGTGGAAAGAGAGAAGGGAGGAGAGGTAGGAGGGGGCAAGGTGATGGAGAGCCTTGAAGCCTAGAGTGAGAAGGTGTTTTTTTGTGCGGAGGTTGATAGGCAACCACTGGAGGTTTTTAAAAAGGGGAGTGACATGCCCTGAGCTTTTCTGCAGGAATATGAGCCGGGCAGCGGAGTGAAGAATAGACTGGAGCTGGGAGAGAGAGGAGGAAGGGAGATCAGAGAGCAGGCTGACACAGTAATCTAGCCAGGATATTACAAGAGCCCATAACATAAGATATGTATGACGTAAGATAGCCATTTGGGTGGAGAGGAAAGGGTGGATCTTGGCTATATTATAAAGGTGTGACCGGCAGGTTTTGGTGACAGATCGGATGTGTGGGGTGAACGAGAGAGCCGAGTCAAAGATGACACCGAGGTTGCGGGCCTGAGAGACGGGAGGGAAGTCAGGGAGAGGACAGGGCTTGGGAGGGAAGATGAGGAGCTCAGTTTTGGTCATGTTGAGTTTTAGGTGGCAGGCAGACATCCAGGTAGAGACGTCTTGGAGGCAGGAGGAGATACGAGCCTGAAGGGAGGTGGAGAGGACAGGGGCACAGATGTAGATCTGTGTGTCATCTGCATAGAGATGATAGTTGAAGCCATGAGAGCGAATGAGTGCACCGGGAGAGTGAGTGTAGATGGAGAACAGAAGAGGGCCAAGAACTGACCCTTGGAGAACCCCAACAGTCTGAGAATGGGAGGGGGAGGAGGAGCCTGCAAAGGAGACCGAAAATGACCGGCCAGAGAGATAAGAGGAGAACCAGGAGAGGACAGAGACCGTGAAGCCAAGGTGAGATAAGGTGTGGAGGAGAAGGGGATGGTTGACAGTGTCAACGGTCAAGGAGGATTAGAATAGAGTAGGAGCCATTGGATTTGGCAAGAAGGAGGTCATGGGTGACCTTAGAGAGAGCAGTCTCCGTAGAGTGGAGAGGACGGAAGCCAGATTGGAAGGGGTCGAAGAGAGAATGGGAGTTAAGGAATTGTAAGCAGCGAGTGTAGACGACTCGTTCTAGGATCTTGGAAAAAAAGGGTAGTAGGGAGATGGGGCAGTAACTGGAAGGGGAAGTGGGGTTGAGAGAAGGTTTTTTTTTAGGATGGGGGAGACATGGGCATGTTTGAAGGCAGAGGGGAAGAAGCCATTGGAGAGTGAGTGGTTAAAGATAGAAATTAAGGAGGGGAGGAGGGCAGGGGCGATGGTTTTTATAAGGTGAGCGGGAATGGGGTCCAAGGCACAGGTGGAGGGTGTGGCACTTGCGAGGAGGGAGGAGATCTCCTCTGAGGATACTGCAGGGAAGGATGGGAAAGTAGGGGAGAGGGTTGGGGGGGGGGAGGCAGGAAGGGGAGGGGTGACTTTGGGGAGTTCAGACCTGATTGTGTTAATTTTTGTGATGAAGTAGGTGGCCAGATCATTGGGGGTGAGGGATGGGGGAGGGGGAGGAACAGGGGGCCTAAGGAGAGAGTTAAAGGTCCGGAATAATTGGGGGCGGGTGACGGGCATGGGTGTCGATGAGGGAGGAGAAGAAGTTTTGCCTGGCGGAGGAGAGGGCAGAGTTAAAGCAGGAAAGGATAAATATGAAATGTACGAGGTCGGCTTGGTGCTTGGACCTTCGCCAGCAGCGCTTGGCAGCCCGAGCATAGGAGCGTAGGAGGCGGACAGAGACAGTAACCCAGGGCTATGGGTTAGTGGAGCGAGAGCGGCTGAGGGAAAGGGGGGCGAGAGAGTTGAGCTGAATAGAGAAGGTGGAGTTGAGCACGGTGACCTGATCATCGAGAGTGGGAAGAGAGGACGGGGGCAAGGTGGGGACAGATGCTTTTGGAGAGATGGATGGGATCAAGAGAGCGGAGGACTCTGTGGGGGAGTAGCAAAGATTTGCAGGGGGAGGGAGTGTGAGAGATGAGGCAGGTGAGAAGGTTATGGTCTGAGAGAGGCATTTCAAAGTTGGTAAGGGAGGAGGTAGTGCAGCGGTAGGAGATGACGAGATCGAGGGTATGACCGAGTCGGTGAGTGGGCGAGGTATGGTGGAGCAGGAGGTCAGCAGAGTCGAGGAGCGATAACAGGCGGGTGGCAGAGTAGTCGGGTACATCCATGTGGATGTTGAAGTCTCCGAGGATCAGAGTGGGCAGAGAGAAGGAGAGAAGAAAGGTGAGAAAGGGGTCTAGGTGGTTGAAGAAGTTGGAGGTGGGACCAGGAGGGCAGTAGATGACAGCTACAAGTATCTGGAGGGGGTGGTAGAGGCGAATGATGTGGACTTCAAAGGAAGGGAAGGAGAGGGAAGGGGGAGGAGGGATCGTGCAGAAGCGGCAATGGGGCGAGAGGAGGAAGCCGTCGCCTCCTCCCCTTCTGGTGAGTCTGGGGGAATGGGAGGAGAGGCCTCCGCTGGAGAGAGCAGCGGCGGAGACCGTGTCATCAGCAGTGAGCCAGGTTTCCGTAAGGGCGAGGAGGAGGAGAGAGCGGGAAAGGAAAAGGTCATGGATGAAAGGTAGTTTACTTGTAATGGAGGGGGGTTCCAGAGGCCACACTTGAAAGTAGCTGTGTGTGCAAGGGGAAGAGAGAGGGAAGAGCGGGGAGAGGGGAGGGTTTGGATGGGAAGGAGGTGGCGGGGCCCTGGACGGGGAGCTGGGGAGGAGGGGTGGCGGTGGGACAGGAGGACTGGGATGAGGCGTGGGTGGGGAAAAGAGAAGGGGGGAGGGTAGGAGGAGGGGGTTTGGTGGGGAGGAGAGTAAGTGGAGGGGGAAGAGAGGTGGCGCTGGTAAAGTGGGGTTCTCGGGCGGGGGAGGGGAGGGGGGAGGAGGCAGAGGAGAGAGCGGGAAATAGCTGGGCGAGAGAGGGGAAGGGGAAGGAGAGGATTGGGATGGGCGGGGGGGGCGGTGGAAGGACATGGTGAGGCCAGGGAGGTAGGTGGCAGCACTGACAACAATTAATGATAACATGTGAAATCGGTAATGTGGTAATATGATACAATATGATACAATAGAATAGTATTAATAAGCAGGTGATGACCAGGGTGGGGGGTCGACTTGACTAAGGGTCGCCCTGATCAAAATCAAAGTCAAGTGGCTAGCGGCAAGGAGAGTCCCGGGGCTCATGTCCAAATGTCTGTGAGACTGCTGCGGGAGACCTGAGGATGTCCGGGTTGGGTTGCGGACGTAGGCGTTGGTTAAGGTAAGGTAACACGGTGAGAACAAGAACATTGTCGCCCAGGGAGGGGGAGATGAATCGCCTCACGGGGGAAGAGGAAGTAGGGCTTCCCAAAATGGCCGCTTCGGGCGGAGTGGGGGAAAGGCGGTTGGGGAGCACAATGTCCCCAGAGCCAAGCAGGGGAGCCCAATATCCCCAGGGGAGCACAATGTCCCCAGGTCCGAGCAGGGGAGCACAGTGTCCCCAGAGTCGAGCAGGGGGACACAATGTCCCCAGGGGCGAGCAGGGGGGCACAAAGTCCCCAGGCCCGAGTGGGGGAGCAAAATGGGAGCTGGTGGCGGGGGGGGGGGTCTGCGGGGTCGGGGAGGGGCGGGGTGGGGGGGTGGAGATCCTTAGTGTCGGAGTTCCCGAGCAGGGGTGCGGAGGTCCAGGTTGCGAAAGGTTGAGGCGGGCGCGGGTCCAGGCGGTCCAAGGCGCAGCTCCCCGGGAGAGGTGGTAGCGGCACGGATGAGTCGGCGAGTGGCAGGCGAAAAGCTTGGTGGGAAAAGGGGCCGGGCGGTCCAAGGCTCCGCTGCAAGGGAGAGGAGCTCCCGAGCCCATGTGGCGGCTGATTCAGTCGGGAACAAGGGGACCGGCGGTCCGGAGCTCACCTCCAAGGGAGCAGAGATCCCGAGCCCATGTGGCGATGGATCCAAGGAGCGAGGCATCTGTGAGCCCCACGTGGGACAGTGACTATGTCCAACCCAATTTGCTTGTGTCCACCCCAGTGCTTAATCCAGTGCCTGGCACACTGTAAGTGTTAACAAATAACATACTTTTTTTTTAACTTGGTCTGACGCCATTACACTTGACCAAAGATTCCCATATGTCATTTATGTAGACATATATTACATCTCTTGAGATCGATAATCAATAATAAAGGAACTAGTAGTCAAGAAATAGGCCGAAGATTAATGGTAGGAGGATTTACTAAAATCTGAGAAAAAAAATCATGAAATGTGCTGATTTAAAAATTGCCACAAAAATAAAAATTGTCAATTCTGTGGTGTTTCCTGTGACATTATGAATCTGAAAGCTGGACAGTGAAAAATCAGAATAGAAAGAATAGCGATTCTTTTGAAATGTGGTGTTGGAGAAGGCTTTTGTGAATACCAAGGACTGCCCGAAAAACAAACAAATTAAGCCAATGTGGTCTCTGGAAGACCAAATGACTCGACTTAGATTAGCATATTTTGGACACTTCATCAGGAGGACTAATTCTCTGGAAAAGACACTAATGCTAGGAAGAGTCCAGAGAAAACGTGGAAGAAGCAGACCAGCTGGATAGAAACCATAACAACAGTAAAAGAAGAACCATTACCAAGGTTATGGATTAAGGCAGAAGATAGGATGTTCTGAAGAAAACGTATCCATAGAGTCATTATGAATCGGAAATGGACTCGACAGTATTTTATGATAATAATTACATCTCCTCCATAATTGTTATTGATTATGTGCTTACTATGTGCCCAGGACTGTACTAAGTGCAGTAATAGATACAAAATCATCAGGTCAGACACAGTCCCTGTCCAACATGAAGCTCTAAGGGGGAGGAAGAACAGGTATTGAAGCCCCCTTTTACAGATGAGGAAACTGAGGTAAGGAGAAGTTAAATGACTTGCCTGGTCACACAGCAGAGACATGGAGCTTCGCTTCTGACAACTCTTCCTTTTAAAAAACAGAAAGCTATCTTTAAATGTAATTTTTAGGATATATAGCTTGGGAACAGGTGGTTGGCACAAAAGGTTTCATTCCTCTGTGCTTGCCTTGCAAAAGTGTAGGAGGAAAACAGTGGCAGAGCCTGACAGAGTTAAAATATCTCAGGGTTTTGTAGGATGAAGCCTGGGTATAACTAGAGAAGCTGCATTGGCCTAGTGGATAAAGCACGGGCCTGGGAGTAAGAGGAAAACCTGGGTTCTAATCCCTGCTCTGCCAATTGCCTACTGTATAGCCTCAGGCAAGTGACTTCACTTCTCTGTGCCTAGGTTTCCTGAACTTTTACAGGGGGTTCCATGCCTGTTCTCCCTCGTACATAGACTGTGAGCACCATGTGGGACAGAGAGTGTATCTGATCTGATTAACTTGTATCTATCCCAGCATTTAGAACAGTGCTTGACACATTCTAAGCGCTTAACAAATACCATACTTATAATAATATAACTAGAGGGAGTAGCTGGAAATCAGTCTCCCTGCATTGAGCTTACTGCCCACAGAGGAGGAAAAAATATCAAGGCTCTATTTTCAGAGCTATTTGTCTGAAGCCTCTGGCTTCCCTCTCTTCCCTTGTAAACTGCAGTGAGTGGCTAGCACTCATTTCCTAAGCTATAATTTAGAAGGCAGAAAGTAAGTTGCGTTCTCAACCAGTTCAATGATACATAAACTCTTTCACCCAGCTGCTTTTTCTTTTGAAATGACATTTCCTCTGTCTTCTCAATTCATTTCTAATCTCTTCATTTTATATCCCCACTACCTGCCATGTCATCCCCTCTGTGACATCTAAGCACTTAAGTACTCACAACCCTTTGTACAACCCAGGTACGTATCTTTGTACTCGATTATTCTTTCCACTCTGTAATTTATTTCAACGTCAGTCTCTCCCACTAGATTGCAAGATCCCTGAGCACAGTGCTTAGTACAGTGTTTGGCACCCAACAGTCAGTCAATAAATACCACTGATTGATTAAGTTCCTTCTCTCTACCTCTCTCCCTCTCTAACTCTCAGTGGCATCTGCTCACTCCAATTTGAACCACTCTGTGTTGGCAAACACTGACTAAGTGGAGAAATGGAACTATAAATCACCATCACTCAATCCATGTTTCAACTGTGAAGGTACTTGCCCATGGTCACGCTGCAGATAAGTGGAAGAGCCTTGATCAGAACCCAGGTCCTTCTGACTCCCAGGCCTGTGCTCTAATAATAATAATAATGATAATTAGTAATAAATATAGTATTTTCTGAGTGCTTACTATGTGCCAGGCACTGTACTAAGCGCTGGGGTGGATACAAGCAAATAGGGTTGGACACAGTCCTTGTCCCAGTTGGGGCTCACAGTCTCAATCCTCATTTTCCAGATGAGAGAACTGAGGCACACAGAAGTGAAGTGACTTGCCCAAGGTCACACAGCAGACTAGTGGCAGAGCCAGGATTAAAACCCATGACCTTCTGACTCCCAGGCCTGTGCTCTAACCACTAGACCACACTGGTTCTAGTGGGGAAATCCTGATGAAGCCTTGAATGGCAGCACAGACTACAGAGTGGTTCCCTCACCACTGAATTATGTATGTGTCAGCTGAGAGTGTGCTTCTACTGTGGTTCCCACTGTAAATCAACTATAGCTCTTGCCCATTTTTCCCATGATTTTCCTAAGTGGCATGCTGCCATCCTTTTTGATTTCTGAGGTCTTGGTTATACCAAAGAGGTGAAAAAAATTCACCTGGAAAGAACAATCAACCAATCAGTTAATGGTATTTATTGAGCTCTGACTGTGTGCCCGAGCACTGTATTATGTGCTAGGGAAAATGCAGTGCAACAGAGAACAGCTGACATCCCTGGTTAGCACTAGAAAGGGGGCAACATAAGAGCTCTGGCCTCTCCTACAGCACTCTCCAAGGAACTCTGGGGCAAGGCTGTGCAATGGAGATCAATTGATTTAATCATTCATACTATGCCCTATGCTGAAGGTGAGCAGGGACCCTGAATCAAGTGGGACATCCCCAAATTTGGCTTACCCATCCAGCTTCCTGAGAAAAGGGCTAGCAGGATCCTTAAAAGTTTGGCAAGAGTGGTAGCAACAGTCATGGGAGCGGTTGCCACGGAAGCCAACCACGGCAGCAGATAAATATAGAAAACAGACACTCAATGCTGTCTACCCGGAGAAGCAGCATGGTATAGTGGATAAAGTATGGGCCTGGGAGTCAGAAGGTCATGGGTTCTAGCCCCGGTTACTCCACTTATCTGCTGTGACCTTGGGCAAGTTACTTTACTTCTCCAGGCCTCAGTTACTTCAGCTATAAAAGCAGGATTGAAACTGTGAGCCCCATGTGGAACAAAGACTGTATCCCACCTGATTTTCTTGTATAAAAATGATAATAATAATGATGAGGGTATTTGTTAAGTGTTTACTATGTGCCAAGCAATGTTCTAAGCACTGCAGTAGATACAAGGTAATCAGGTTGTCCCACGTGGGGTTCATAGTCTTAATCCCCATTTTACAGATGAGGGAACTGAAGCACAGAGAAGTTAAATGACTTGCCCGAAGTCACAGAGCTGATAAGTGGCAGAGCCAGGATTAGAACCCATGACGTATCTACCCCCCTGCTTAGTACAGTGCCTTGCATATAGCAAGCAATTAACAAATACCATAATCATTATTATTATTATTATTATTATTATGCTGCCATTGCCATGGTCACTGTGGCCTCCATGACCACTTGTGCAGGTAGTCCCCTGGAGTTTTGTGGAATGACCAGTATGGTAGGCATAGTGGCTCCAGTGGAATTCTCTGGACCAGAGCCCACAAGAACAGCCACGGAGGCATAAGTGGCACCTTTGTTGACCACAGTGGTGGCGGCAATAGGGCAAGGTGAAGGACAAGTTGCCTGCCCTCTTTATTCACAGACTGTCATAGAATAGAGGTGTGAGGAAGATTGTGACAGACTGTAAACTCATTTTGAGCAGGAAACGTGTCTTCCAACTCAGCCGTTTTGTACTCTCCCAAGTGCTTAGTACAGTACTTTGCACCCAGAAAGCAGAAGCAGCAGAGTGGAAAGAGACAGGAGGCAGGGAGGACAGCAAGGAGGCTGATACAATAATCAAGGCGGGATAGAATAAGTCCTTACGTTAATGTGATAGCAGCTTGAATGGAGAGGAAGGGGCAGATTTTGGTGATGTTGTGAAGGTAGAACTGACAGCCTTTAGTGATGGCTTGAATATGTGGGTGGAACGAGAGAGAGGAATTAAAGATAACACCAAGGTTATGGGCTTGTGAGACAGGCAGGATGGTTGTTGCCACCAGTGAATATGATGCCGACCCCCTAATTTATGCAGTGTGAATATATGGAGAGAGGAAGTCAGGCCCAAATAAGAAACCATGCACCTACATCACCAAAATGACCCCACCAGGGAGTATGGTGGGTGAGAGTATCTCTTTCTTTAATGGTGTTCTGATCCCATGCATTTCACAACTGTCTACTGCTACAGAGGAGCAAATAGCAAACTTTTTACTGCTAGCCATACAGCAAATCCTAATCTCTTTTAAGGTTCTCATTTTGGGTGCTGCTGAACAAGGGAGAAAAAAAATACCACAAAGAAATCAGCCTGCAAGCCTTCACCATTATAATTCAAGTAGAAAATGTTGCCAGCAGAGAGCAATTTAGCAACACCATCAGCAGTGACATCTAATATGAAGGGCAACTGCATTCCCCATAGATAGATGTGTGTGTGTGTGTGTGTGTGTGTGTGTGTGTGTGTGAGTATAATTCTGCCTAACAGGCAGCAGCACTAAATAGCCATCCAGTAGACATGTAGTGAAATCTAGATGAAGCATCATCAACTGGAACAGCTCAACAAGAAACAACCTCAGATGAGGCACGCACTAAGATGACAAAATCTATACCCACACACAAAACATGTGCACTTGCATATTTCCCGCACAGAGGTGCACATGTACAATAAAGAAGGGTTGTTTATATGAAGCTGCATTTTTTGTTTCAAAGATGATTGAATTAAGGTAGGTATAAACTGTCCTCTTACCACTAATCTAGGACATTTTAAAACATATGGATTTAGTTAATAAGAACTCTCTTTAATAGAACTGTCACCACCTCCCCCCTGGCTTTTGACATTTGTGTGCTAGTGTGACAGTAAGCAGTGTCCCTGTCCTCCTGAGCCTGGCACCTATATTTTATTTATACAACCAGGAAGTACATCTCCGAAACGTCATTTTGTTTTCTCCTTGGCTAGGAGCCCTTCCAAAAGCTTATTTAGTTTCTTTTATTGCTGAATTGTTATTATAAAATTGCACACAATGGGGTTGAGGCTGCTACAGTGCAGCTGATGAAAACTCCACTGATTGATTTCCAAAGGCAAAAAATAACAGGAACTCAAAGTAGCTTGCAGAAACCTTTATTTATCAATTTTTCTAATATTCTAAAAATCCAGATTTTCTATACAAAGAATTGCTCAAAGAATGTTTTTCTTCCTAACACAGGGTTCGCTGTCTTTTTTTTTTCTTTTTTGGTTTTCAAAACCATCTTTCTATACATGTTCAGGCTCTGGAGAAAAATCGGGCCAGTGATGTTTATCTGCCACTAGAGGGCACTGTGGAACTCCGCGATAAGTTAGGAAAAACCATTGAGTCTTCTCATTCAAAAGTGTACCAGGTTGCTCTACCAGAAAAATATTTCCTAATAAAACATACTTTCCTTTGATTATTAGAAGAATCAGCAGCGAAAGGTGGATTTTATAACATGGATGCTGAACAAAGCAATGATCAGAAGACAGAAAATGAACAGACAAAAGCAAAATTGTTAAATTTACTGAATATTAAATGGAGAAATGTAAATATACTGTTTCTCATACTGACCTGTTCTGGAGGTCAGCACTATTCCGTGTAAGCTTTTTTAACTATTGTGGGGTTGGGGTACGAATTATAATGCTCTTAGAAAAATCCCTCTCATTTAGTATATTCCAAGTAACACATGGTCAAGGATGACGATTTAGTGAGCCGGTTGTTGGGTAGGGATTATCTCTATCTGTTGCCGAATTGTACTTTCCAAGCGCTTAGTACAGTGTTCTGCACAGAGTAAGCGCTCAATAAATACAATTGAATGAATGAATGAGTGAATACAGACGGACAGATTTTCATCAGTAAACCATGTCTGATTAAGATCAGTGGATGAAAGAAATCCCTTCCACATAGTGGGCATAAAGAAGCAGCATGGCATAGTGGATATAGCACGGGACTGGGAGTCAGAAGGTCATGGGTTCTAATCCTGGCTCTGCCACTTGTCTGCTGTGTGACCTTGGGCAAGTGACTTCACGTCTCTGTGCCTCAGTTACCTCATCTGTAAAATGGGGATCAAGACTGTGAGCCTCAAATGGGACAAGGGACTGTATCCAACCCAATATGTATGCTTGTACCCATCCCAGCATTTAGTACAGTGCCTGGCACATAGCGCTTAACAAATACCATAATAATAATTATTACATGAAGGTTACCTCTTTGATTTGATCCCCATGGTGCCTGCTGCCAATTGTCTTTCTCCGGTCAGTCAGTCACGTGTATTTATTGAGTGTTTATTGTGTGCAGAGCACTGTACTAACTGCTTGGGAGAGTACAATATAACAATAAAACAGACACATTCCCTGCCTCAAACCAGCTTGAAGTCTAGAGGGGGAGACAGACATTAATATAAATAAATAAATTACAGATAAGTACATAAGTCGTGTTGGGCTGGGAGAGGGAATGAGTAAAAGAGCAAGTCAGGGCAATGCAGAAGGGAGTGGGAGAAGAGGAAAGGGGGGACTTAGTCAGGGAAGGCCTCTTGGAGATGTGCTTTCAATAAGCCTTTGAAGGGAGGGTGGAGTAACTGCCTGTCAGCTATGAAGAGGGAGGGCGTTCCAGGACAGAAGCGGGACGTAGGCGAGAGGTTGGCGGTGAGGTAGATGAGATGGAGGTATGGCGACAATGTTAGCATTAGATGAGTGAAGTGTGTGAACTGGGTTGTAGTAGGAGAGTAGTGAGGTGAGGTAGGAAGGAGTAAGGTGGAGTGCTTTAAAGCCGATGGTGAGGACTCTCTGATGCGGAGGTGGATGGGCTACCACTGGAGGTTGAGGAGTGAGGACACATGTTCTGAACGTTTTTGTAGAAAAATGATCTGGGTAGCAGAGTGAAGTATGGACTGGAGTAGGGAGACACTTTATTGAATGCTTACTATGTGCAGAGCGCTGTACTAAGTGCTTGGGAGAGTGCAGCACAACAGAGTTGGCAGACACGTTCCCTGCTTACAAGTTTACAGTCTGTCATAATCCTCCTCGAACCTCTATTCTGTGTCAGTTATTCCACTTCTAATTGCCATATACTAGGCGGGTCTGTCTCTTGCTGCTGCCTACCAACCACCCTTAGATATGCTAGATTATTTTAGGTTTTTTTCATTGTGTCCTTAGAACATTCCTTATGCCCTCCCTTATTTCAATTTACCTTAGGGAAACTTGTTTGGGAATCCTACTGTCATCCCATTTTCCTCACATTTCCCACCTGTGAAGGAAGCAGCCTGGCCTAGTGGAAAGACCACGGGGCTTTGAGTCAGAGGATGTAGGTTCTAATCTTGGCTCTGCCAACTGCTTGCTGTGTGACCTCAGGCAAGTCACTTGACTTTTCTGACAGACAATTACTCTGTCTCCCTTCAGAGTCTTTGAAGGCACATCTCCTCCAAGAGGCCTTCCCTGACTAAGCCCTCCTTTCCTCTTCCCCGACTCCATTCTGCGTCGCCCTGACTTGTTCCCTTTAGTCATCTCCCCACCCAGCCCCAAAGCACTATGTACATATCTGTAATGTATTTATTTATATTAATGTCTGTCTCCCCTTCTAGACTTATTGTGGGAAGGGAATGTGTCTGTTTACAGTTATATTGTACTCTCCCAAGCGCTTAATACAGTGTTCTGCACACAATAAGTGCTCAATAGGTAGGATTGAATTAATAAATAAATTATCTGTGCCTCAGTCTCCTCAACTGGAAATGGGGACTCAATACCTGTTCTCCCTCCTACTTACACAGTGAGACCCATGCAGGACAAAGACTGTCCAGCCTAACTGACCTGTATCTACCCCAGTGCTTAGAACAGTGTTTGACACATAGTAAGCACTTAACAAATATCATAAAAAGGGTCAATGAAAAAAAGTTGTAGTGTTGTTTGACTTACTGTATTACAGAACCTCATGGTTTGTGATCCTGTTATACCAGGTGGTGTTTGAATTGCTATAGAAATGAAACGAGGTATCTGGAATATGTCTGCGTCTCATGGTCATTACAGTAACTGTGATATTTGTTAAGCACTTACTAAATGTCAAGCCCTGTATTAAGCACTGAACATGGCATAGGTTGATCAGGACCCTGCTTTACTCCATTCATTTATTCATTCATTCAATCATATTTATTGAGCATTTACTGTGTGCAGAGCACTTTACTAAACGCTTGGAATGTACAGTTTGGCAACAGATAGAGACAATCCCTACTCAACAATGGGCTCACAGTCCAGAAGTCCAGTATTTATTAAGTGCTCACTGTGAGCAGAGCACTGTAGGGATTGCTCGAAAGGAATACATGCTTGGCAATAAGACCAAATCCCTGACCCTCGGGGCCTCACAGTTTATGATTAGCATCTTGCCAGCACTAAAGAGGTGGAAAGAGCACGGGCTTGGGACTCAGAGGTCATGGGTTCGAATCCTGGCTCTGCCACTTGTCAGCAGTGTGACTGTGGGCAAGTCACTTAACTTCTCTGTGCCTCAATTACCTCATCTGTAAAATGGGGATTAAGACTGTGAGCCTCACGTGGGACAACCTGATTACCCTGTATCTACCCCAGTGCTTAGAACGGTGCTTTGCACATTGTAAGTGCTTAACAAATACCAACATTAGAGAAGCAGCGTGGCTCAGTGGAAAGAGCATGGGCTTTGGAGTCAGAGATTATGGGTTTGAATCCCAGCTCTGCCACTTGTCAGCTGTGTGACTTTGGGCAAGTCACTTAACTTCTCTGTGCCTCAGTTACCTCATCTGTAAAATGGGGATTAAGAGTGTGAGCCCCACGTGGGACAACCTGATTCCCTTGTGTCTACCCCAGCACTTAGAACAGTGCTCTGCACACAGTAAGCGCTTAACAAATACCAACGTTAAAGAGGAGGGTATCTTGCTGTATGCCCCTGCAAGTCACAACCCAACAAGAGCAATTACATTATTGTACAAGCTAAAGAAGAAGGCTAGTTTGGTACAGGAATAATTTACTGATCTACATCAACTTATAAAGAAGCCATGCGACCCTGCCCCTAACTCTTTTTAGAGTAATAATAATAATAATAATGATATTTGTTAAGCGCTTTTACAATGTGCCAGACGCTGTTGAGTAGATTGCTCAACTCTTCCCAAATTCACTTTTAAAATGTCCTTTATTTAGGCTTGTCCATAAATGAGCAGTAAATCAAGCTAAATTTACACTGAGAGATTCAGAAAGTAAAAAAGCTCAACAGAGGTTTTTTCCAGAGTCACTGAAAACAGAAGCACCAAAATGTTGCAACAAATAGCAGCAGCATGGCCTTATGGTTAGAGCATGGGCCTGGGAGTCAGAAGGACCTGGGTTGTAATCCTGTGTGACCCTGAACAAGTCACTGAGCTTCTTGGCACCTCAGTTGCCTGACCTCTAAAATTGGGATTAAGACTGTGAGTCTCTTGTGGGACAGGGACTGTAATAATAATAATGATGGTATTTGTTAAGCGCTTACTATGTGCCAAGCACTGTTCTAAGCACTGGGGTAAATACAAGGTAATTAGGTTGTCCCACGTGGGGCTCACAGTCATTAATCCCCATTTTACAGATGAGGTAACTGAGGCCCAGAGAAGCGAAGTGACTTCCCTGAGGTCACACAGCAGGGGGAGCCGGGATTAAAACCCATGACCTTCTGACTCCCAGGCCCTGGGATTAAGACTGTGAGTCCCTGTGGGACAGGGACTGTAATAATAATAATAATGATGGTATTTGTTAAGCGCTTACTATGTGCCAAGCACTGTTGTAAGCACTGGGGTAAATACAAGGTAATCAGGTTATCCCACGTGGGGCTCACAGTCATTAATCCCCATTTTACAGATGAGGTAACTGAGGCCCAGAGAATTCAATAGTATTTATTGAGAGCTTACTATGTGCAGAGCACAGTACTAAGCGCTTGGGATGAACAAGTTGGCAACAGATAGAGACAGTCCCTGCCGTTTGACGGGCTTACAGTCTAATCGGGGGAGACGGACAGACAAGAACAATGGCAATAAATAGAGTCAAGGGGAAGAACATCTCGTAAAAACAATGGCAACTAAATAGAATCGAGGCGATGTACAATTCATTAACAAAATAAATAGGGTAATGGAAATATATACAGTTGAGCGGCTGAGTACAGTGCTGTGGGGATGGGAAGGGAGAGGTGGAGGAGCAGAGGGAAAAGGGGAAAAAGAGGGTTTAGCTGCGGAGAGGTAAAGGGGGGGTGGCAGAGGGAGTAGAGGGAGAAGAGGAGCTCAGTCTGGGAAGGCCTCTTGGAGGAGGTGAGTTTTAAGTAGGGTTTTGAAGAGGGGAAGAGAATCAGTTTGGCGGAGGTGAGGAGGGAGGGCGTTCCAGGACCGCGGGAGGACGTGGCCCAGGGGTTGACGGCGGGATAGGCGAGACCGAGGGATGGTGAGGAGGTGGGCGGCAGAGGAGCGGAGCGTGTGGGGTGGGTGGTAGAAAGAGAGAAGGGAGGAGAGGTAGGAAGGGGCAAGGTGATGTAGAGCCTTGAAGCCTAGAGTGAGGAGTTTTTGTTTGGAGTGGAGGTTGATAGGCAACCACTGGAGTTGTTTAAGAAGGGGAGTGACATGCCCAGATCGTTTCTGCAGGAAGATGATCCGGGCAGTGGAGTGAAGAATAGACTGGAGCGGGGCGAGAGAGGAGGAAGGGAGTTCAGAGAGAAGGCTGACACAGTAGTCTAGCCGGGATATAACGAGAGCCTGTAGCAGTAAGGTAGCCGTTTGGGTGGAGAGGAAAGGGCGGATCTTGGCGATATTGTAGAGGTGAAACCGGCAGGTCTTGGTAATGGATAGGATGTGTGGGGTGAACGAGAGAGACGAGTCAAGGATGACACCGAGATTGCGAGCCTGAGAGACGGGAAGGATGGTCGTGCCATCCACGGTGATAGAGAAGTCTGGGAGAGGACCGGGTTTGGGAGGGAAGATGAGGAGCTCAGTCTTGCTCATGTTGAGTTTTAGGTGGCGGGCCAACATCCAGGTGGAGACGTCCCGGAGGCAGGAGGAGATGCGAGCCTGAAGGGAGGGGGAGAGGACAGGGGCAGAGATGTAGATCTGCGTGTCATCTGCGTAGAGATGGTAGTCGAAGCCGTGAGAGCGAATGAGTTCACCGAGGGAGTGAGTGTAAATGGAGAACAGAAGAGGGCCAAGAACTGACCCTTGAGGAACTCCAACAGTTAAAGGATGGGAGGGGGAGGAGGCGCCAGCGAAGGAGACCGAGAATGACCGGCCAGAGAGGTAAGAGGAGAACCAGGAGAGGATGGAGTCCGTGAAGCCAAGGTGAGATAAGGTATGGAGGAGGAGGGGATGGTCGACAGTGTCAAAGGCAGCAGAGAGGTCAAGGAGGATTAGAATGGAGTAGGAGCCATTGGAAGCGAAGCGAAGAGAAGCGAAGTGACTTTCCTGAGGTCACACAGCAGGGGGAGCCGGGATTAAAACCCATGACCTTCTGACTCCCAGGCCCGGGCTCTTTCTACTAAGCCTTGCTGCTTCTGTGTCCAACCTGATTACCTTGTATCTACCCCAGTGCTTAGTACAGTGCCCAGCACATAGTAAGCGCTTAACAAATACGATAAAAAAAATTCCAACAGAGCATTGGAGTTCCAGGCCCTAATCTCAGTTTACTCTCTGATTCAGAGGATGCACATGGCACTGCATATGTGATGCTGGTCATACAGCATAATGTAATGATGTCGTCAGAAAATAATAACGATAATAATACAATAATATTGTTACAATAATAGCTGTATTTGTTAAGCCAAGCCTTATCTCTCTCCTACCATTCCTCTCCAAACTGCTTGAGATGTCGACACCGGCTGACTCAAGTTCCTCTCCTCCAATTCTCTCCTTGGCCGCCTCCAATCAGGCTTCTGCCCCCTTCACTCCACCGAAACTGCCCCCTCAGAGGTCACCAATGATCTCCTTCTTGCCAAATCCAACAGCCTCTACTCCATGCTAATCCTCCTCGATTTCTCAACTGCCTTCAACACGGTCAACCACCACCTTCTCCTGGAAACATCATCTAACCTCGGTTTCACTGACACTGTCCTCCCCTGGTTCTCCTCCTATCTCTCTGGATGCTCATTCTCAGTCTCTTTCACGGCCTCCTCCTCTGCCTCCCACCCTGTAACCATAACCTTCAGTGTTCATTCATTCATCCAATCGTATTTATCGAGTGCTTACAGTGTGTAAAGCACTATACTAAGCACTTGGGAGAGTATAATACAACAACAAACAGACATGTTTCCTGCCCACAGCAAGCTCACAGTCAAGAGTTCAGTTTAGTTCTGGGTCCCTTTCTATTCTCCATCTACCCCTATTCCCTTAGAGAACTCATTCACTCCCATGACTTCAACTACCACCTCTATGTGGCTGATTCCCAAATCTACATCTCCAGACCTGATATCTCTCCCTCTCTGCATTCTTGCATTTCCTCCTACTTCAAGACACCTCTATTTGGCTGACCTGCCATCACCTCAAACTTGACATGTCCCAAACAGAACTTCTCATCTTCCCTCCCAATCCCTATCCTCCCACTAACTTTCCCATTACTGTAGGCAGGACCACCATTTATTCATTCATTCATTCAATCACATTTATTGAGCACTTCCTGTGTGCAGAGCACTGTACTAAGTGCTTGGGAAAGTACAGTACAGCAATAAACGGTGACATTCCCTGTCCACAATGAGCTTACAGTCCTGGGGGTCGGGGGGAGACACCATCCTTCCTCTCTCACAAGTCTGGAACCTTGGCGTTATCCTTGACTCCACTCTTTCATTCAACCCACATATTTAACCTAATGCTAAATCCTGTCAGTTTAACCTTCATAGCATTGCTAAAATCTGCCCTTTCCTCTCCATCCAAACTGCTACCACATTAATCTAAGCACTTACCCTTTCATGCCTTGATTATTGCATCAGCCTCCTTGCTGACCTCCCTGCCTCCTTTCTCTCCCCACTCCAGTCCATATTTCACTCTGCAGCCCAGATCATTTCTACAAAAATATTCAGTCCATGTTTCCCCACTCCTCAAGAACCTCCAGTGGTTGCCCATCCACCTTGCCATCATATAGACACTCCTTACCATTGGCTTTAAAGCACTGAATCACCTTGCCCCCTCCTACCTCACCTAGCTGCTCTCCTACTAAAACCCACTTCACACACTTTCCTCCTCTAATGCCAACCTACTCACTGTACCTCGATCTCTTCTATCTTGCCGCCATCTTCTCAACTACATTCTGCTCCTGGCCTGGAATGCACTCCCTCTTCCTATCCAACAGACAATTACTCTCCCCATATTCAAAACCTTACTGAAGGCACATCTCCTCCAAGAAGCTGTCCCTGACTAAGCCCTCATTTCCTTTTCTCCCATTTCCTTCAGGGTCAAAACATTATTTTGTTAATGAGGTGTATATCTCCATGATTCTATTTATCTTGATGATGTTGTCTTGTTTTGTTTTGTTCCATTTTGCTTTGCTGTCTGTCTCCCCCATTTAGACTGTGAGCCTGTCATTGGGCAGGGATTGTTGTCGAATTGTACATTCCAAGTGCTTAGTACAGTGCTCTGCACATAGTAAGCGCTCAATAAATAGTATTGATTGAATGAATGAATGAATGTCACCCTAATTTGCACCCTTTATTCGCCTCTCCCCTCAGCCCCACAGTACTTATGTACATATCCATAATTTTTTTCTTTATATTAAAGTCTATCTTCTCCTCTAAGCTTGCTATGGGCAGGGAACGTTTCTAGCAAATGTTATATTGTACTCTCTCAAGTGTTTAGTACACTGTTCTGCACATAGTAAGTGCTCAATAAATATGATTGATGGATTGAAGCCAAGTACTGCACTAAGTACTGGAGTAGATACAAGATGATCGGGTCAGACCTAGTTCCTGCCATGTGGGGCTCACAATCTAATGGGGAGGGAAACAGATATTTCATTCCCATTTTACAGAGGAGGAAAGTGAGGCCCAGAGGAGTCAAGTCAAATGAACATTTTGCAGAAGTCAGCCCAATTCCACCTGAACCAGTATCAAGAATAAAATAATGCTAATAATTTTAATCTTACAAGTAGCAGATCTCAAAATTGCCATGCTTCATGAGTTCCCAAGAGAAAATCTTTGCACTCTCTGACCCCATATTGCTTACCATCTGAAGCCGGCCCTGCCCCAAGCATCAATCAGTCAATCAATCAATAGTATTTATTGAGCATTTACTATGCACAGAGCACTCTACTGAGCTCTTGGGAGGGTACAATACAACAAAATTAGCAGTCATGATCCCCGCCCCTAATGAGGTTACAATCTAGAGGAAGACAGAGACATTAACATAAGTAATTTATAGTATATAATTTAAAGATATGTCCATAGGTGCTGTGGAGTTGGGGTGGGGTGAATATCAAATGTCCCAAGTCACAGATCGAACAATCCAGGCAGGCTGGTGATGCATTGTGAGAGAAGCCGTGCAGCCTAGTAGGAAGAGCATGGGCTTCGGAGGTCTCATCTAGGCTCTGCCACTGGGAAAGTCACTTAACTTTTCTGTGTCTCAGTTTTCTCAGCAGTAAAATGGAGAGAAGCAGCATTGCTTAGTGGAAAGATCATGGGTTTGCAAGTCATAGGCTGTGGGTTCTAATTCCGGCTCCACCACTTGTCACCTGTGTGACTTTGGGCAAGTCACTTAACTTCTCTTGGCCGCAGTTACCTCATCTGTAAATGGGGATTGAGACTGTGAGCCCCACGTGGAACAACCTGATTACCTTGTATTTTCCCCAGCGCTTAGAACAGTGCTTGGCACATAGTAAGCACTTAACAAATACCATTATTATTATTATTATTAATACCTGTTTTCCCTCCTACTTAAACTGTGAGCATCATGTGGGACAAGGCCTGTGTCTAATCCTTAGTTCAGTGCTGGGCGCATTGTTGTGGGGAGGGAACATTTCTGTTTATTGTTGTATTGAAATCTCCCAAGCGCTTAGTACAGTGCTCTGCACACAATAAGCACTCAATGAATACAACTGAAAGAATAGTAAGTGCTTAACCAATACCATAATTATTATTATTAGAGGTGATTATGGCTGCCAGAATCCACCAGCAGCAGCTGTCAGAGACAGCTATAAAACAGACCTGCTGCCTTGACCCAATAAACCCAAGCTGATGTTACCAAGGAGAACTAGCATGGCCTAGTGGAAAAAGCATGGGCCTGGAAGTAGGAGGACCTGGGTTCTAATCCTGACTCTGGCATGTAATAACAATAATGATGGTATTTGTTAAGCGCTTACTATGTGCCCAGCACTTTTCTAAGCCCTGGGGTAGATACAGGGTAATCAGGTTGTCCCACCAAGGGCTCACACGTTTAATCCCCATTTTACAGATGAGGTAACTGAGGCACAGAGAAATTAAGTGACTTGCCCAAGGTCACACAGCAGACAAGTAATGGAGTCAGCATTAGAGCCCACATCCTCTGACTCCCAAGCCCATGCTCCTTCCACTAATCCAGGCTGCTTCATGTGTCTGCTGTGTGACTTTGGGAAAGTCACAGCTTCTCTGTGCCTTTGTTATCTCATCTGTAAAATGGGGATTCAATCCTACTCCCTCCTACTTACACTGTGAGCCCCATGTGGGACAGGGATTGTGTCCAACCTGATTATCTTCCATCTATCCCAGTGCTTAGAACAGAGCTTGGCACATAGTAAGTGATTAACAAGTACCAAAAAAAAAGAAAGCAGAACTGAGTTAAATCGAGAACAGAGCAAAATGCTTGTTACTAATACCCCTTTGATGTGATTGAAAATGAAGCTTGGACCACATCAATGGTATTTATGGAGCGCTTACTGTGTGCAGAGCATTGTACTAAGCATTTAGGAGAATACAATAGAGGTGGTAGACAAGATCCCTGCCCATGAGGCGCCTACAATCAGCCACAGAGCAGTAAGTATCCACTCAGAATCGTCTTTTTTTTTTCAAATGACTGTATAGATAACCCATGATTAACTTGAGAACTGATTAAAGAGGAAAGAAATGACCTAAATGACTGGCCAATGCCTGCTATTTATTCTCTGTGAAGGGTAGGTTTCTGAAGAGACTTTTCTAAATTAGTGTCCCTGGACAGGATGAAATGATGATGATGATGGTATTTAAGTGCTTACTATGTGCCAAGCACTGTTCTGAGCCCTGAGGGGGATACAAGGTAATCAGGTTGTCTCAAGTGGGGTTCACAGTCTTAATCTCCATTTTACATATGACGGAACTGAGGCACAGAGACGTTATGTCACTTGTCCAAAGTCACACAGCTGACAAGTGGCGGGTCCGGGATTGAAACCCATGACCGTTGACTCCCAAGCCCATGCTCTTTCCATTGAGCCATGCTGCTTCTCTAGCATGGCTGGGATGCCTCTAGATTTAAGCTACTAACTCTATCAAATTGTATTGCCCCAAGCGCTTTGTACAGTGCTTTGCACACAGAGTAAGTGCTCTGTAAGCTCCCCTTTTCCTCAGCTCCCCCTCCTCCCACCTCACCCCAACTAGCTCCCTTTGCTCTACCCCTCCAGCCCCACAGCACTTGTACATATATGTACATATCTATAATGTCATTTATTTAATTACTGCCTGTATCACTTGTTCTGTTGTGTATATATATATATCTCTAAATCTATTTATTTTTATTGATGCTATTGATGCCTGTTTACTTGTTTTGATGTCTGTCTCCCCGCTTCTAGACTGTGAGCCCATTGTGGGCATAGATTGTCTCTCTCTGTTGCTGAATTGTACTTTCCAAGTGCTTAGTACAGTGCTCTGCACACAGTAAGTTCTCAATAAGTATGACTGAATGAATGAATATCACTGATGGATTGATTGATGCCACCAGAGAATTCAACTGAGGAATTGGAATCAGACATAGAGCTGAAAACTGCAATTGTAAGAAGGAAATGATCTTAGCTCCCAGGAGACGAAGACATCCTTTTCCACATTTTTGTGAGGTATACCCTGGAGATTACCCAGACGTGATCCTAGGTGAAGTACAGGAACAATCATGGATCCTCCTCTCTTCTACAACCATCCCTCTGGCTCCCTGGGAGAAAAGGCCGAAAATGCTACCATTCCTAGTGCAGGTCAGTCTTGAAAAATTTCCCCAAATTTCTTTCTATATGGCCGTCAGTTTCCCATTCAAGCTTCCCCAAATGACCCCTTAGGAGTCCTTGGATTAACAATGAAGTTGGGGTTCTTGCCAGGAAGGTGTTCCTTAGGAAAAACAGCAGCTCCAGTAAAATACAGTAGATTAACCAAAAAAGACCTAAAGAAAAGCCCCAAAGGAGAGTCATATGCCCAAACTGAATTTCTACACTGTGGGGTCTTCACTGCAAGAATCCCAGAGAAGGGAGCCAGAGTGACACATTAGTTGCTCCCATTTGTGTGTGTTTGTGTTTCAGAAAGTGAAGGTTTAATAATTAGGGTTCAAATTAAGTGGTGTGACAGGCCTGGGATCTCAGGGAGCAGTGCTGCAGGCTTTGGGTGAGTTCCAAGGACAAAGACTGATGGGCGTGCAACTTTAATTACCCAAGAACTGTGTTAATGGCCCATAGAGTATCTTATTGCTATTCTGACACTTGGGAACATGGCATTTTCCCATTAAAATGCCAATTATCCAGGAGTCCTTCTAATTATCAGCCGAATACTCCGAAATAGTAGAGCTACTGCAGTCTGAGTTGCTCACAACAGAGTAGTTTAGAGGAAGGCCATTTTCCCCTGATTCAACCCATGCCTGCTCCCTTTCTCCCTTCCTCACCCATAGAAATCACAGGAAACAAAGAAAGGAAACAGCCAGGGCACAGGGAGAAAGACAGTTTCTGAAGAGGGGAACTTCTTGGTGGGAGCTGCAAGTGAGGGGGGAAAAATGGGTTCTGGAAAATATTCAGAAAACCTGATTTTTCTTCTCCTGGCTAATTGAGAGCACAAGCCATACGGAAAATACAACTGGCTTGGGAAATCAGTTTGTTTACATCATCTGACTGCCAGGAGAATCAGTTTCTGTTTTGCGTGAGTAGCCACTCTAAATAGTCCAATCCTGCTGGTGGATGATCTGCTTCTGAAGAAGTTTCTAAAAATGCCATCTGGAGGCAAACTTGATATGGGTATTCACACACACATCCTGCCCTTATCCAGTTGCCTGACATTTTGGTTCAGACAAGATTATTTCCCCTGTATCACATTCCCTTACTATACCAGGGTGCCTCTGGGTGTGCAAATAGTTTGCTTCACGCAAGTGAATGTGCACAAATGTTTAGCAAGCGTTTCCAGAGGCCACTAAGAACATTTGGTCGGTGACTGTGGTGAAAGCTGGACTCTCCATCCCAAGGAACTATAACCACTCTGGTTAAAACACTTTCTTCCAGGGCTCTCCTGGTGCAATTCACCTGAAGTCTTACCCATCCTCACAACATCCCCAAGATGCAGGCAAGAGAATAGCATAATGGCACTCATATACACATGAGAAGGCTGGCCCAGGTAAAGGACTCACTCAAAGCAACACAGATAGTTGGAGACAAAGCCAGAGTCAGAGCTTTGCAATTGCAGATCAATTGCAAATCAATGTACTAAGTGCTTGGTAGAGTACAATATAACAGAGTTGGTGGACATGTTCCCTGCCGACAGCAAACTGAAAGCCTATCTAACCCGGTACTTGATGTGTAATAAGCGTTTAGTACATATTATTATTAGTAATAGTAATTAGTAACAATATTATTGTGTTACAATAATAATACAATGGCCAAAAAAACCCCCCAAAACTTGGAGACTCACCCATATTAGAATGTTTCACCCTTCTGGGAATATTCGAAGTAGTGATTCTCATTTGGTGAAAAAAATATGTATGTCAAATGTCAAGGACCCTGAGCCTCTGACCCTTCCCAGCATGGAGACTAGGGATCTCATGTGGCTATTATATCTGACAGCTTGAGTTCGGGAACTGCTATCTGGACACCTCAGAACTAATGAATTATGAAGTTTTGGTTTTGACCCTTAATTAGCAAAGAAAAACTTTTTTTTTTCTTTCACGCCCCATTCCCCCAATTGAAACTGTGATGTGCTCATTAGCAGAACAAATTTCCAAACCTTTGGAGCACCTAACCCTAGGAAAAGGGGAGTTGGTACAAGTATTTAGCAACAAACAAAGTTTAATTTCTTGCCCAAACACGGAAATTAGACCACTCAGTTAATATGAGACTTCAAATGCTGAGACCCCAGGCAGACTGATAAATTGAAATAAAACCAAAGAAACATGTACCCAAGGGGAGATGTCTCTAATATCAGATCTACTTTAGGTATTGTGAGCATATAATAATAATACTAATGATAATTGTGGCATTTATTAAGCACTTACTATGTGCCAGGCACTGTACTAAGCACTGGGTTAGATACTAGATAATTGGGTTGAACACAGTCCCTTTTCCACATAGGGCTCACAGTCTTAATCCTCATTTTACAAATGGCGTAACTAAGGCACAGAGAAGTTAAGTAACTTGCCCAAGGTCACACAGTAGACAAGTGGGGAAATCAGGATTAGACTCCAGGTCCTCTGATTCCCAGGCCCATGCTCAGTCACTCAGTCACTCAGTCACGCTCCTTCTAAGACAGGCAGGATGGAGGCTAGGAGTACCATGGGACTAAATCTAATCATGTTATTTATATTTACCCCATTGTTTAACATGGTGCCTGGTACATAATAAGCTTAAGTGCTTAATAAATTCCACAACTGTCTGGTTCCACTGTGGTCTGGTTAGACTCAAAAAACTCCTATGTCATGTCAAAAGTGTTTCCACTTGCTCCCTTATTCATTCATTCAATAGTATTTATTGAGCGATTACTATGTGCAGAGCACTGTACTAAGCACTTGGAATGTACAAGTCGGCAACAGATAGAGAGTCCCTTCCGTTGATGGGCTTACAGTCTAATTGGGGGAGACAGGCAGACAAGAACAATGGCAATAAATAGAGTGAAGGGGAAGAACATCTCATAAAACAATGGCAACTAAATAGAATAAGGGTGATGTACATCTCATTAAACAAAATAAATAGGGTGATAAAGATATATACAGTCGAGCGGACGAGTACAGTGCTGAGGGGGTGGGACGGGAGAGGGAGAGGAGGAGAGGGAAAGGGGGGAGAAGAGGGTTTAGCTGCGGAGAGGTGAAGGGGGGGTAGAGGGAGCAGAGGGAAAAAGGGGGGAGCTCAGTCTAGGAAGGCCTCTTGGAGGAGGTGAGTTTTAAGTAGGGATTTGAAGAGGGGAAGAGAATTAGATTGAGGTGAGGAGGGAGGGCATTCCAGGACCACAGGAGGACGTGGCCCAGGGGTTGACGGCGGGATAGGCGAGACCGAGGGACGTTGAGGAGGTGGGCGGCAGAGGAGCGGAGCGTGCGGGGTGGGCAGTAGAAAGAGAGAAGGGAGGAGAGGTAGGAAGGGGCAAGGTGATGGAGAGCCTTGAAGCCTAAAGTCAATCCCCCTGCCTAGCCCCGCAGCACTTATGCACATATCTATAATTTATTTATTTATATTAATGTTTGTCTCCCCCTCTAGACTTTAAGCTCACTGTGGGCAGGGAATGTGTCTCATATTGTTATATTGTATCCTCCCAAGTGCTTAGTACAGTGCTCTGCAGCCAGTCAGCACTCAATAAATACAATTGACTCTCTCTGGCCCAAAGTCAGCTACAGCGACCTAAACCTGAGAATCAATTAATGATATTCACTAAGCACTAACTGTGTGCAGACCACTGTACTAAACACTTGGGAGCATACAATACAATACAATAGATAGACATATTCCCCTTCCTCAAGGAGCTCACAGTCTGGAGATCAGCATTTACAACAGTGCTTGGCACATAGTAAGCGCTTAACAAATGCCATCATCATTATTATTATTACTATTAACTGGTAAAGTTTTCATATACCAAGTGTTGTCACTGGGAGTGGAATTGGAGACAGGACTGGGGCAAATAAAGGGCCTAGCAATTGACTAACAGCAAAGCTTGGCTGCTTGCTGCTTTCATTCAATCGTACATATTGTGCGCTTACCATGTGCAGAGCTCTGTACTAAGGACTTGGTAGAGTACAGTATCACAATAAACAGACACATTCCCTGCCCACAGTGAGCCTGTAATCTAGAGGGGGAAAGAGACATTAATATAAATACATTACAGATAAGTACTGTAGGAGGGGATGAATAAAGGGAGCAAGTTGGGGCGACGCAGAAGGGAGTGGGAGAAGAGGAAAGGAGAGCTTAGTCAGGGAAGGCCTCTTGGAGGAGATGTGCCTTCAATAAGACTTTGATGTTGGGGAGAGCAATTGTCTGGATCTGAAGCTTCTCCAGGAAAGCAGCCTGGCCAGATCAGAGCAGGTAGGCCTCCAGTTGTCTGAATGACCACTGGGGAAATCCAAATTGATTACACAGTCTGTGAAGAAAGTGAAAGTGTTTGCTCTTTCAGAATGTTTTGAAAACAGCCTATTTGATGTTGCAAATGCAAGGTAAGATCATCATGGCAATAGGAATGCCTGCCATTCTAGGGATTAACATTTCCTCCTTTCCAGGTTACCTAAATGTCATAAAGCAAGGCTTGTTATTAGAATCCTTAGCTGTTTTGACAAGATGATTCCCTAAATGGGTTTTACTTCTTTCAGCCTTTGGAAGATACCTGATGTGATTCATAAAACAGAACAATAAGAAGACATTAAACCTATTATAACCGGTTCAAACCAAATACTTAGGGCAACAAAAAAGTCATTGTACCATTAAAATAGTCTAGTTCTGTAATTTTTTTGTTCTGTTTTGCTTAAAGGTTTAATTTGCTTCTTTAAACCCTTAGCCACTTTATGAACAATTAAGCTCCCCAATGCTAGAGTGAAAGCCCACTCGCTGCCTGAAAGGCACCCCAATAATCAATCAATGGCATTTATTGAGTACTTACTGTGTGCAGAGCACTGTCCTAAGCGCTTTGGAAAGTACAACACAAAAGAGTTGGTAGACATGTTCCCTGCCCACAATGACTTAGAGTCTTAACTGTTAGACTGAGAACCCCTGTGGCATCTGCTTGATAATGATGATAATAATGATGGTACTTGTTAAGCATTTACTATGTGCCAAGCACTGTTCTAAGCACTGGGGTAGATACAAGTTAATCAGGTTGAACACAGTCCCTGACCCACATGGGGCCCACAGTCTTAATCCCCATTTTACAGATGAGGTAACTGAGGCCCAGAGAAGTTAAGTAATTTGCCCAAGGTCACACAGCAGACAAGTGGCAGAGTGGGATTAGAACCCAGGTCCTTCTGACTCCCAGGCCCAGGCTCTATCCACTAAGCCATGACTTAGTGATCCATATGTTCAGACAAAGCTTGTACAGATGTCTGAGGATGTGGCCCTCTCTGTACTGAAGACATGCAATCAAATCTGGGTGCTTATTTCTTCTAAAATTGGAGGGTTTTGCTCGCTTTCTACAAAGGGCCTTAAGTGGATGGGAAGGCTTGCCCACAATGAGCTTACAATTTCAATTTCCAGTGATGTTCTTGCCATATTTATACGATTTCTTCTTTATTTGGGATGGAGAAGGTTCATCTGCTCTCTTCAGTGGGACCGCGGTAAAATGTTTGAGGCTATAAATCTTCCCTAGTGATGAGTAAAACATCCTTAGTAATGAGTAAAACATCCTTAGTTCGGTGATGGTGTTGGTTTGGTAATGGTTAGCATATCGTAAATCTCTTTGCCTCTAAGTTAGACTTTAAGCTCATTGTGAGAAAGGAATGTGTCTGTTATATTGTTGTGTTTACTCTCCCAAGCACCTAATACAGTGTTGTGCACACTGTAGGCTCTCAATAAATAGATTTGATTGATAATAAGTTCATCTTCCTGACTGTAAGCTCGCTATGGGCATGGAACAAGTCTACCACCTCTGTTATATTGTACTCTCCCAAACACTTAGTACAGTGCTTTCCGCACAGTAAGCTCTCAATAAATACAAATGATTGGTTGAGGCATCCCATCATTAGTCATGTGTGTTCTTTAACTTGGTCTTTGTAAACCAAATGCAGGTTTTTCTTATTTTGGAATGATCACAAGGAACTGCACGATTTTGTTACTGCTTTTTCTATTTTGCTGGAGGTGGCTTTTGATCTCTGAATTGTTTTCCTCATATCACTCCTGATCATGTCTCTGTTATATCTATGGTCCTGAAGGCAACGTCTTAATGACTATTTAATGTTTCAGTGTGTCTTCTCCCAGATTTGGGAAGCTTAAATCCAAATCAATCTGAACACGGTTTCTAAATAACATCATTTTACACCATAATATACTTATTGATTTTCACTGTGTCTCACGGCTTTCCATATATATATATATATATGTATATATATATATATACATACATATATAGTCTTCTTATTATTCTTTCCATTCCTTCCTTCTCTTTTGTCTTTTCTTTCAAATCCCCTCAATCTCACCTTTGAGTAGCCACCTTGGCCCTCCTCTGGAGTTTTTTTCCCCTTCTGTTACAACTTTTTCCCCTTTATCTACTCATTCTATTGATGTGTCTATATCATTTTGATTCTTTGGAATTTGTGTATCTATCTTTGTGTATTTTAGTGATAGTGTGTTTATTGATCCTAATTCTCCTAAGCCTCCATAATTTGCTCCTTCAAATTCCTACCACATGGGACCAAGCGTTTTTCATATTCTACCTCTACTACTGAGTCAGCTTCCTGCCTCCAGCCTCTTCCCTCTCCAGTCCATACTTCATTCTGCTACCCAGATCATTTTTCTAAAAAATCATTCTGTGCACATCTCTCCCCTCCTCAAGAACTTCCAATAGTTGCCCATCCATGATCACACCATAGCAGAAATTCCTCACCACTGGGATTCCAGAAACTCAGTCAGCTCTTTCCCCCTTACTTAACCTCACTCCTTTCCTGTACAACCAAACCTACACACATCGCTCCTGTAAAACCAACCTACCACTGACCCTTGCTATCATCTCACCTGCTGCTGACCCCTTGCTCACGTCGTCCCTCCTGCCTAGAAATCTCTCCCCTTTCAGATCCAAGACAGCATTTTCCCCCATTTTTAGTCACAGTAAAATCACATCTTTTCCAGGTAGCCTTCCCAAAGTTATCATCCTCCCACCTATTTTCCTTCTCCACTGCCTCACCAATTAACTTTTTCCCATCCTCTAGCCACTTAGGTACTCACCCCATCCCCACAACGTTTATGTACACATGTTGTTATAATCGGTTGCTTCCCTTGCAAGTAATTTGTTTTAATGTCTGTCCTTCTCCACTACCCTGTAAGGTGCTTGAGGGCAGGGATCATATCTACTGACTGTACTGTACTTTTCCAAGCTTTTAGTTCAGTGCTCTGCACAAAGTAGTGCTCAATAACTGCCACTGATTGATGCATTGATTATCACTCCAGCCTGCATGAAAATCTCGCTATCTCTGGCTCTCTCTCTTGTTTTAAGTCTCTATTAATAACAATAATGATAATTATAATAATTGTGGGTTTTGTTAAGCGCTATGTGCCAGGCACTATATTAAGTGCTGGGGTGGATACAAGCAATCAGGTTGGACACGGGCCCTGTCCTGCAATGGGCTCACAGCCTTAGTCCCCATTTTACAGATGAGGGAACTATGGCACAGAGAAGTGAAGCGACTTGCCCAAGGCCACACAGCAGACAAGTGGGGGAGCCAAGATTAGAACCCATGGCCTTCTGACTGCCAGAGCAATGCTCTTCCACTACACCATGCTGCTTCCTTGCTGTTCTATTCCTCTGTATCTCTTTCTCTCTCTGTCCATCTCTCTCTGCCTATCTCTTTTCAGTTTATTTCATTTTGTATTTGTCCCTGTCTCCCTTTTCTGCCCACCCTCCTCTCCTCCCGGCCATTTTAGACCTGTAGGCTTTGCTCAAATGGGAGCCCTGTCCTCCCAGGTGTGTAAATATGGCCACTTGATCAATCAGTCAATCAATCAGTGATATTTATTAAATGTTTGCAGAGCACTGTACTAAGTGTTTAGGAACAATACAACAGTACAGTCATGAAAGGGAGGCAGATATTAATACGGACTGTTCTTCTGATATACCTTTCTGTACTTTTCAGAAATGAGCTCCCAAAAGTGTCACTTGGACTATTTACATGAAAAGTACTGTACACAGGTCAGAGAATCAAGAAAAAAGTGTATTTACTGCAACTAGAACTCTTCATGTGAAAAAGGAAACACATGGCTAAGAAAACAGGACAGCACCAGGTGCTCTCCAAAGACATATTGATAGGGCCTTAACAAAGCCCTCTTACTGTTCAGCCATGGCCATGATAACACAGCCAGAGAAAGAGATAAAAAGAAAAATAGGACAAAGAGAAAACACACAGGTTTTCAGATTAGGAAAATAACTGATCACACTGTAATCTGGCAACTGGGATTCCTTAGGGTGAGGGGATAGAACGGTTTCCTGGATATGGAGGAGAGATTACAAAACTGCAGTGATCTCAAAGAATTTGGCTTGAGCTAAGTTAAAATAATTGGAAGGGGAGAATGGCATCCTTCCATCACAATTTCTGTCACATTCAATGGTGCAAAAAGGGTGGTGGGGATGGAAGAAATAAATTTTTGGTTCCAGTTGGTTTTACTTGTAGGCAAAATATTAAGGCATATACAAATGTTGTCTCAAGATTACAATAAGGGTTCTCTGGGTAACTCATTTCCATTTTCCTCCTCTTTTCAAACTGATGGATTACTAAGAAGTACTTGCTTCTTGGGCCTTGTGTTTATCTGACCATCTCTGCAACTAGCAGCACAATCCTTTCAGAAAGTTCAGAAATTACCACCTTGCATTCTTTTTTTAATGGCATTTGTAAAGCACTTACTTTGTGCCAGGCACTGTTCTAAGCACTGGGGTAGATACGAGCTAATCAGGTTGGACACAGTCCATGTCCCACAGAGGGCTCACAGTCTTAATCACCATTTTACAAAGGAGGTAATTGAGGCACAGAGAATGAAATTACTTGCCCAAGGTCACACATAGCAGAGCTGGTATTAGAATCCAGGTCCTTATGACTCCCGGGCACGTGCTTCAAGTTCTCACTTTATCACAGGACTGAGTTCAAGTAGCTCACTGACTCTCAAACCTGGGATTTTGTGTTTGGAGGACAGTTGAGAGAATGTGAAAAGAAAAATAAGGCCAGACAATAGACATGAACAGTGAAAAACAAGGTGATGGAAACCGTATCACTGAGGCTGTGTCAAAAACTTCTTTCCAGTGAAGAAGCAAATTTCATTTCTTTTGATGAGGAAACAGGGGTGGCTATTTCTACACTGAGCCTTGGTAACATTAGGTGTCAGAATGGTCAAATGGTCTAAGGTGCCAGACTCAAGCTGCCGCTTCCCCTTGTTGAGGCTTCTGGCCTCCAAATGAAGGCGAGTGTTCGAATCCCACGTCTAGAGAACCAGCATGGCCTAGTACAGCACGGGCCTAGGAGTCAGAAGGACCTGGGGCTTAATCCCAGCTCTACTACTTGTCTGATGTGTGATGTTGGGCAAGTCACTTCACTTCTCTTGGCCTCTGTTCTCTCATCTGTAAAATGGGGATTTTAACTGTAAAAATTAAAATTTCTAATATCAGCTCTGCCACTTGTGTTATGTGTGACCTTGGGCAAGTCATATATGATATATATATTCCAAGGGTGTGTCACATAACTTCCAGATGCTAGAGTTCATTCATTCATTCAATTGTATTAATTGAGTGCTTACTGTGTGCAAAGCACTGCATTAAGTGCTTGGGAGAGCACAGTACAACACACACATTACCTGCCCAGAGAGCTCACATATCTTCCCCAGACACAGATTCTGCTGAACCTTGCTGCATCAAGACCTCTCCTTGACTTAATCAGTGCTTAGAACAGTGTTTGGCACATAGTAAGCTCTTAACAAATACCATTATTATTATTATTATTAATACATGCTCAGTACACCATCTGGGCCAGAATTCTAGCCATTCTGGCACATCTATTATGGCACCTCCCTGCTTCAGGTCTCATCCCTCTCCAGTCCAAGCTTGACTCTACTGCCCCAATTTTCTTTCTAAAATGAAATTCTGTGTACAAATCCCCTCCCCTTAAATACCTCCAATAGTTGCTCATTCCTACCCCTAACGAGCAGAAAAGTCTGAACACTGGCCTTAAAGCCCTCACTCCCTTCTGTTTATCATCCCTCCTCTCCCACACCACCCCAGCTTGCACACACTGCTCTTCTCAAGCCACCCTATTCACTGTATCTCTTTCATCACTGACCCTTTGCTCACTTCCTCCCTCCCTTCCCTTTCTTATCCAGCAGATCCCTGTTCTCCCCATATTCAAGGCCCTTTTGAAATGATGTCTAGCTAATCAGTCAATCAGTTAATCATGTTTATTGAGCAACTGTTGTGTGCAAAGCACTGTACGAAGTGCTGGGGAGAGTACAATATAACAGAGTTGGCAAACACGTTCCCTGTCCACAATGAATTTACAGGGAGGGGAGAATAAAAGGTGCAAATATGAGTGCAAGGGAGACGCAGAAGGGAATGGGAGAAGAGGAAATGAGGGCCTTAGTCAAGGAAGACCTCTTGGAGGATACGTGCCTTCAATAAGGCTTCTATTGTGGGGAGAGCAACTGTCTGTCATTTATGAAGAGGGAGGGAGGGAGGGTATTCCTGGCCAGAGGCAGGATGTGGACGAGAGGTAAGTGGCGAGATTGTCAAGATCAAGGTATAGTAAGTACATTTGTATTAGAAGAATGAAGTGTGCTGCCTGGGTTGCAGTAGGAAAGCAGCAATTTAAAATAGGAGGGAGCAAGGTGCTTTAAAACCAATGATAAGGCTTTTTCATTTGATATGGAGGTGGATAGGCAACTATTAGAGGTCCTCGAGGAGTGGAGTGACATGTCCTGAACGTTTTTGTAGAATAAATTATCCAGGCAGTAGAGTGAAATATGGACTGGAGTGGGGAGAGACAGGAGGTTGGGAGTTCAGAAAGGAGGCTAATACAGTAATTAAGACAGGAAAGGATAAGTGCTTGGATTAATGTGATAGTTGTTTGGATGGAGAGGAAAGGGCAGATTTTAGTGATGTGAAGGTTGAACAAAGAGGATTTGGAGACAGATTGAATATATGGGTTAAATAAGAGAGATGACTTAGAGATAATGCCAAGGTTACAGGTTTCTGAGATGGGAAGGATGGTGGTGCTGTCTATAGTGACAGGAAAGTCACAGGGAGGACAGGATTTGCGTGTGAAGATAAGGAGTTATCTTTTGGACATGTTAACTTTGAGGTGACAGCAGGACATCCAAGTAGAAGTGTCCTGAAGGCAGGAAGAAATGTTAGACTGTAGGGAAGGAGAGAGATTGGGGCTGGAGATGTAGATTTGGGAATCATCTGCATAGAGATGGTAGTTGAAGCTATGGAAGCGAATGAATTCTCTAAGGGAGTGGTTGTAGCTAGAGAACAGAGGAGGACCCAGACCTGAGCCTTGAGGGACCCACTTTCTCATCAGTGTATTTTTCCCACAGCTTAGTATAACGTTTTGTCCAGAGTAAGTACTTATACCATCTGACTGCTATTTCAATTTACATTCATTTACACTTATTCATTTACTTATTTATCCTAGCCAAATTCCTGCTATCAGCATTCATAGCATTGTTTCTTTTGCTTCCACTCTTTGAAATATAATGTGTATCCCACTGGCTTTCCCATTAGATTTTAAGCTCCTTGAGGATAAGGACAGTGCTGCTTACCTTCAGTGTATTTTCTCCCGAGTGTTCAGTACAGTGCTCTGCACACAGTAACCATTCAAGCAATACTATTTTCCATGCAATCCCCAACAGAGAGTGGAAAACACCTCCAAATAACCTCCCTTTGAGTTCAGAGGTGGGGTTTCCAGGGACTGGTGGAATGGCTGAATCAGGAATCACTTAGAAAAAACGCCTTTGGACTCAATATTAGGGTCATCAGAAGGTTGCAACTATTCCTTTGCTTCACTGCATCCCCAGCTTCCAAGAGGGAGATGGATTTAAGGGGGAAGAAAAAGAATTGTATGCCTGTTCTTCATAATTCCCTATCTTTGGTACTGAACGGCCCCTTTTTTGGAAACCAGAATATCATTGCAAAATGTCCAATCATGGATCTGAGTGAGTCTCAAGAAAATCTGAACACCTGTCTCGCAGTTGGGTAACAAGTCACAGAACTTCTCTTCCAGTTTTTCTCTCAGTTGAAAAAGATTAATTCCTTATTTACTTTACCTGTGAATATCATGAATATTTGTTGCGTTTCAAGAATCCCTAGGTGATTACCAGATGTATTTCTGACTTTGAGGAGTAGGATTCACTGTGAAAGTGTGTAAACTAAACTGAAGAAGCTTCCTTTGCTTTGGGACATTTTTAAAGTCCCAAATTGTTTTCACATTGGCCAAATAGTCATCTTCTCCCCGTTTATTTTCCTTTTTTTATGCTTTAGTGGTGTTTTTCTATAGACAAGATTGCATGTGGTAAAAATAAAAGATAGGAAGGAGATCAAAGTCTGATTACATGGCAGGGAATAATCACACTGTGACATGCCACCATATGGTCAGAATTAGGTAGTTGGAGGATATTCCAATAATACAATTCCAAACTCTTAGCACTGCTGTCCCTTGAATATCTGATAGAATTTTTAAACAGAAGGGTTATGGGAATACATGTTCAGGCCCCTGGGTAGTTTGAACTTCTAGTCTGGCACTGATTGATCCCAGCTTGCCTTTATAGAGAATTTCATTGGAAAGCAGTTCTGTGGATGTGATTAAAATCTTTTTTTTTTCAAAAGATATTCTATGCACCCATTACTGATGCCTTTGGTCTCATTTGCAAACGTCACTGTGTAATAACAGCCACAACCTGAAAATAGTAGAGGCACAAAGGATATTTGAAACTGGATTAATGGGGAAGCCAACCTCCTTCTTAATAACTAATTATGCTTGGAATTTATCATCAACCTCCACACATCCTCATCCTTAATAATGTTTGACAACCACAGTTTTCCCACTGGCTCAAAGCCAATCACAGACAGATTGCTAAAATAAAGACATCCTCTTAATCTGGAATCAGTCAGAATCAAAGGCTTGCTCTTGCTTTCAGGGCTGAGGAAAGATTTGCCTAAAAACAATATCAATGCCCCGTGCCTTCTTCGGCAGTCTCTTCAGAGTGAATGCTTCATAAACTGTGTTGGGAACTCAGAATGCAGATAATTGGAGATAGTCTATTGATAAAGCTTACTTGCAACAAATTCCTTTTAAATTAGCATGATGGAGTCTGGTAATCCAAGTCGGGTCACAAACATTAACCTGATTTTATATAAGCTGCTTCTAATGTTACCGTATTAGCACGATATTTTAGGCCCCACTTAGAGGCCTTATCTTTCTGCCATTATGAAGAACTAAAATCAACCCAGGGAGTGTCATGCTTAGTCTTAAAAATCTCCAGGACAAGAGACTTAACAGCTTCCTCTAGTGACATGTTCCAGTGTCTTGCAAGGAAGAATTGCCAAATGCCAATTCAGATCTTTCCTGCTGTCCTTTAGGCCTATTTTCATCTATTTTCCTATCAGTGGGGAAGCCATCCTCGAGATGTCCAGTATCAATCTAGGGTTCCACTCTGACTTTGTGGCCAGGGTGGTCTGGCACAAATCACATCGAAACTGAACTTGGACAGTCCAAATTTTCCCTTCTCTTGCTCCCTGTGATTCAGGGGACTGTATCCAATTCTCACCTCTGTCTTCTTTTCCAGGGCTTAGTACAGTGCTCCTCACCCAGTAAACACTTAAGAAATACTGTTATTACTACTATTATTACTACTGCACATAGAGTTTTACTGCAATCCAACAGGTTTGTAACTTATTATAACCTTCTTCAGTACCTGTACATGTCTATCCTTTTTTTAAAATGGCATTTGTTAAGCACTTACTATGTGCCAGGCACTGTTGTTAGTGCCGGGGTAGATACAGCAAATTAAAGCAGGTTCGACACAGTCCCTGTTCCACATGGGACTCAAAGTCCTAATGCCCATTTTACAAATGAGCTAATTGAGACCCAGAGAAGTGAAGTGACTTGTTCAAGGTCACACAGCAGACAAGTGGGGGAGCCGGGATGAGAACCCAGGCCCTTCTGACTTCCATGCCCGTGCTCTAGCTGCTAGGCCACGCTTCCTCTCAGGTTGCTGTATCTTCAATTGTGCATTCACTTATTCTGAACAGTGTATTTGTAAATATTTTTCTGTCTGGCCCCCCAGGTAGAACATAAATCACTTGTGGGCAGGGACCAGATCACTTCCTTGTGATCACTTCACTTCACTTTCCAAAGTCTTTAGTACAGCACATTCCACCCAGGGAGGATCAATAAATACCATGACTATTGCTAATCCTTCTTATAGGCAGTCCGAGGGAGGGAAGGAAGAAGGGGATTCACTGAAAATTTATATATTGCCTTTTGTTAAGGTGTGAGAAAAATCCTGAACAAAAGACAACATTTAAATGTTGAGTTGTCTTCCCAATGGGGCTGGGAACTGAGACCATGCTGCTGGCAAGGTTATGTACTTCAAAAATTCTGAAAAGAGTTGTGAGGTTCTGCTGTGATTCCTGCTTCTGCTTTGGCAGTGTGCAGAGGAGGTTGCCTCTCTGGCTTTCTATCTGAAGTTGGTCCTGTGGACACTTCAGTCTTTGCTGCTTAGCCAAGTGCTCAGCACAAAGTAAGTGCTCAATAAATACCATCATCTGATAACATGTCATCCTTTCTGGGCTGGACAAACTAAAAAATGTAAGCATGAGGATCCCACATTGCATTTTGCCTAGTAGACATTACTGCATCCCTTGAACAACATCCCTCTGTAGAGTTGAAGAGGGTGATTGTTTCTCAGCCTGGCTTCTCTTCTCTAGACCAAATCAACCAAATTCCTTTTGTCTTCCAACATAGACCCTATTTCCCAGTGCTTTTATCATCTCCACTGCTTTTTGCTTCCATTGTAAATCCATTTTTTTTTTAAAGGATTAGAATTCAGCTGCTGGAGTTATTGCTGGAATGAAGTTTAATGCAAAGTTTTCACCCTAAGGCAGATTTACTTTTTTACTTTTCAAAAATAGTAAATATTTAGTGAAGCTAATAATGTCTGTATTCCTTTTTCATAGAGAGGACATTTCATAAGAATGAAATGGAAAAGACAAATCTTTATACCCTGATTAAATGAAGCACTGAATCAGGGAAAAGTATTTAGTCAAACTGACTGCAAGGCAAATTTCAGCTTTGAAGGCTGAAGAGTGAATGTGAATTAGGAGGAATTAGAGGGAATGGGAAATGGCTCAGACACCAAAGACAGGTAGCTTTCTAGACAAAGGGAGCCGAGAAATCTCAAACAAGGAACAGGGAGAAGGCCTGAAGGACATAGAGTGTAGAAGAGAAATGAAGCAGGGACCTGCCGATTGTATGAAACCCCAAAGAAAGGAATGTGATTCAACTTGATGATAGTAAAACCAAGGAGCAAAAACAGGAATATAATAATAATAACTGTGGTATTTGTTAAGCTCTATGTGCCACACACTGTTCTAAGTAAAAGGGTCCATACAAGATAATCAGGGTGGACACAGTAACCAACCCACATGGGGCTTACATTCTAGGTATCCTGGATAGGCTCTCAACTTCAGTAATTTGGGAAAGTGAGATGTTTGAGGAAAAAGATGACAAGAGCAGGTTGCCATACTACCAGCTATGTTTTACATCAGCCACCATTGGTTTGCTTTGAACTACGCTGACCATATAGTCTAGTTTAGCCAAAACATTCCTGGAGTTTTCAAGGAGGGGGTGGCAGGGTGACATGTCAGATCTCCCTCTAAGATCTGGAACATTTAATCAGTAAATTGTATTTAGTGAACATTTACTGTGTGCAGAACACTGTACTAAGTGCTAGGAAGAGTACATTTCGACAATATAACGGATTTGGTAGACACAAACCCTGCCCACAACAAGCTTACAGTCTGGAGGGCTGGCTTACAGTCTGAAGGAAATAGCCAAATATTGTCCAGAAGTTGTATTTTCATGCCAAACGTGATGGATTCTAAGTCTGTAAGAAATTTTACAATTGTTATTCCCCAGATCAAAGAGCATTTAATTACAAAATCATGTCAGCTAAATTTAAATACACATGACTATGTCAGCAATCCACTGATGGAAGATCTATTGGTATATTTGCATATTGGTGTACCATACAGCTACATCATTGGGCAGGGATTGTCTCTATCTGTTGCCGAATTGTACATTTCAAGTGCTTAGTACAGTGCTCTGCACATAGTAAGCGCTCGATAAATACTATTGGATGAATAATGGATCTCAAGGGACAAACATGACATGGGATAAATTTTCCCAATGTTACATAGCATATTTTGGACTTCCTACATGTGCTCTGACAAAATCACTGTATCTTTTTGGTGATACAAAGTTAATCTAAATCTAATTTGCTTCCTAAAGGTTACAATTTCCAAATTTCTTTCTGAAAGGAAGAGAAAATTTCCATCATGACAAAATTGTGCTAACCTCCTACTGTGGTCTTTTGCTATTTCCACTAAATGGGAAAAATTGAAATCCCTCCCACTAACTCTCTCTTTGAGCTGGTCCTTCATTCTGACTTCCAAGAAAGTTCTGAGGAAAGGAACCATGATCTACATAAAGCTAGAAAATTTTGCTAGCATGTTCCAATATTTTAAATCCCCAGAAATATGTTGTTGTTTTTTTCTCCATGGGTCCCTGTGGCTAATTGAGAATATGCATATTTCTAGGTTTCGTCATATGGAAATATTACAGAACCACCGGAGGCTGTAGGAGTCTGCATCTAGGCAGGATAGTACTAATTCATCCCAAGCAAATTGTTGTCCAGAAAACGATCCCGTAACCTTTTGCAAGAACATGTAAATCCTTCTTGCTGCAAGTGGACAACTCAAGTTTCTGAACTTGAAAGAGTATAGAGCTACATTTTCCTGGGATGAATTAAAAGCCAATTGATGAAAGCATCATGGAATCCACCTGTGTCTTAAAAGTAGTTGCCAATCTTATTTTCAGATAGTTACATTGAGGAGGCTTGCATAATAGTACTTTTTTGGTATATTCAACAGAGAAGGCCTGAAAAGCTTTAGGCAGGGATTGTTGTTAGATTTCAAAACCTTAAGTGTCTTTTATCCAGGTTGAACACGACAGGATTGCAATTGTATTCCAAGTTGCATTTTGTGAAAACTGATTGACTAGAGTGTTTGGAAAAAGAAACAGGGAGAAAGAAATTCATGGCTAGGCCAACCATTTTCAAAGGACCACAAACCACAGACATAACCATTTAGTTTTAATACAAAAGGAGAGAAAAAGGAGAAAAAATGCTTACACTTTTTCTAATCATATGAGCTAAAATAATAAAATTAGTAAGCATTATTAAGTGCTTCCTATATATCAAGCACTGCACTAAGCGGTGAAGAAGGTAAAAAATAATCAGGTCAGAAATGGTTCTATTCCACATGGGGCTCTTAATCTAAAAGGCAGGGGGATGAGGCCACCCAGCAGGCCAGTGGCAAAGCTGAGATTAGAACCCAGGTCTCCTGACCCTCCAGTCCAATGCTCTTTCCACTGAAAATAACACACTTCTACGGATACAACCAAGGTTCCATAAATGCATACTGCCTCAGAAAAAAAACACCCAAGTTTTCCTTTTTCTCATGGTTCATGAGTACACAGTCAGAGGTACACAGTACACATGGACAGAGGTGTAGGGTGCAAAGGAGTGCCAGGAAGAGATCAAGGGGGAAGAGAATGAAGAGATGGAAGAAAGGAAAGAGAAGGTGAGGATGGAGAGAAGGTGAGAGTGAGCCCCATCTCTCTTTAATTTAAAAGTTGTGCCCAGCTAGCTAATTGACCAGATTCATGCCCTTCCATAATATTCCAATAATCCGAAGGATTTGGGGAATATAGTCCTTCTCAATCTTGGGAATTTAAATTCCCATGACAGGGTTTTAGCAATATGCTTCCCCCTCCTCTTCCTCCTTTATTTCAGTCCTCTTTGTTTACAGTTCAACCCCCAGTAGGAGCCTAAACAGTTCCACAATTAGGCTCTGCAACCAATTGAACAGCAGGGAATTTTTGCCCTATAATAATAATTAATGTTATTATTATTATTACTAATAATAATAATGCTATTTGTTAAATTCTTACTATGTGCCAAGTATTGTTCTAAGTGCTGGGGTAGATGCAAGGTAATCAGGTTCTCCCATGTGGGGCTCACAGTCTTAATCCTCATTTTACAGATGAGGGAACTGAGGCCCAGAGAAGTTAAGTGACTTGCCCAAAGTCACACAGTTGATAGGTGGTGGAGTAGGGATTAGAACCCACAACCTCTGACTCCCAAGCCCATGCTCATTCCTCTAAGCCACGCTGCTTCTCTATTCTCTATTGGGAGAGTACAATTGTGTAAGTAGACACAATCCCCATCTCCAAAACGTTTATGATCTAGGAGGGATTTACAATCAAAGTTTTAGATTTACTTCTGTTACCATACTGGAAGCCATCTGAGCTCAAAAGCAGCCCTATCCTGCCTCTGCCCTAGGGTAGGGTAGGCTAGAAAGTTAGGGTTGATGGCAGAATAAACCCAAAATGACACCTGTCAATTAGTTAGACAGGATTATTTTAGGGCTCAGTGGGCTGAACGATCTGATTCCCATCAACATTAGGTTAGCACTAAATATTAATAATAATAATAATAATGTTGGTATTTGTTAAGCGCTTACTATGTGCCGAGCACTGTTCTAAGCGCTGGGGTAAACACAGGGGAATCAGGTTGTCCCACGTGGGGCTCACAGTTAATCCCCATTTTACAGATGAGGGAACTGAGGCACAGAGAAGTTAAGTGACTTGCCCACAGTCACACAGCTGACAAGTGGCACAAATATTAGGTTTGTGTTGTATAGATCTGAGACAAAATTGAATTTCCTAGAGGAAAATTATCTTTAAAAATGGCCTTTGTGTTTTGGGATATCTACATAAAATAAAAGTAATAGCTATACGATAAGGAGAAGAAATAGGGGTTTGAGAGAAAAGATGATTTCACTAGTCTGATATAGGGCCAGGAATTTGCCCCAACTAGGGATGAAGCATGTGCTCTCTTAGTTTCCAAACTCCTCAAGTATGTGGCACTGTGGGCTATATAGGAATATATATATGTATATATATATATGTGGGCTTCGATATCTGGAAGCCAGACTTGGCTAGCCTCAGCTGAGCTCCGGAAATTCGAATGCACACTCAGGCAGAAGGGAATCTGGGCCCAAACTCACCTCCAGGGTAGGTGGAGTAATACATGTGTAGTGCAATGTCCCTGGAGTAGGACTTGTAGATTCTATGTACATGTGTGATGATATCACACATCCACCATGTTTACAAAGGGCCACAGTGCCACTGACATGAGGAGCCCAGTAACCAAGAGTCTACAAATCCCACCCCAATGGATCAATCAGTGGTATTTATTGAGCACTTACTATGTGCAAAGCACCATACTAAGTGCTAGGCAGAGTACAACAGAATCAGCAGGCATGTTCCCTGCCCTTAATGAGATTACAGTCTAGAGTGGGAAACAGACATTAATATAAGAAATGTATAATATATAAAGATATGTACTTGAGTGATGTGGGCTTAAGGGTGGGGTGAATATCAAATGCCCAAAGGTCACAGATCCAAGCGCAGAGATGATGCAGAAGGGAGAGGGAGCCGGGGAAAAGAGGACTTATTCGGGGAAGGCCTCTTGGAAATGTGACCTTTAATAAGGCTTTGAAGGTTGGGAGAGTGGTGATCTGGTGCATATGGAGAAGGAGGGAGTTCCAGGCTCGGGGGAGGATGTGGGAAAGGGGTTGGTGGCGAGATAGGCAAGGTTGGGGTCCATTGAGTAAGCTGAAGCTAAAGGAACAGAGCGTGCAGCTGGCCAGTAGTAAGAGATCAGTGAGGTGAGGTAGGATGGGCAAGCAAATTGCTTTAAAGCTGATGGTAAGGAGTTTCTGTTTGATGTGGAGCTGGATGGGCAACCACTGGAGTTTTTTGAGAAGTGGGGAGATGTGGACTTAGGATTTTTGGTTTTGGGTTTTTTTTGGAGAAAAATTACCCATGCAGGAGAGTGATGGACTTCAGTGGGGAGAGACAGGAGGCCGGGAGGTCAGCGAGGAGGCAGGCAGTAGTCAAGGCGGGATAGGATAAGTGCTTAGATCAGCATGGTAGCAGTTTGCATGGAGAATGGACATCATCCCATTCCTCCTGGACACATTCATGTGTGTCCCCATTCATCCTGGGCCCCTACAGGTTTGTCTAGGAGTCCGGATGCCCCAGGCTCAGCTCAGGCTAGGTTCCAAATTTTCAGTCTGTGCAGGGTTCTAAGTTGCTATAAGGAAGAGTACAAGCTGATAATAGGATTATATTTCATTTAAACAAGTCCTGAATGATCACACAGTATCATTGTAGCATTGTAGCATGAGGGGTTCCTTTTGGTAGCTTCTGTTTATATATATATATATATATATTTATATGTATATATAATTGTTAAGCATTTACTATGTGCCAAGCACTGGGATAGATAAAAGAAAATCAGGTCAGACATAGTCCCTGCCCTGCTCACAGTCTAAGGGGGGATAGGGAAGAACAGGAAATTTCCTCCCCATTTTATGTTGAGGAAACTGAGGCCCAGAGTAGTTAAGTGACTTTCCCAAGGTTACCCAGCAGGCAAATGGAAGAGCTGGGATTAGAACCCAGGTCTTCTGACTCCCAGTCCTTTCTGCTTTCCACTAGGACCAAATGGGTTCAAATTCCAAGAGCCCTCTATTAGACTCTGAAATGAAGAAAGAACTTAAACCCTCTGCCTCATTTTCCTCATTTGTAACTGAGTGTTCTCCATTTATCTGCCATAGGATTATTAATGTTTGCATATTTTGAATTTCACTCTGAAGCAGTCACTTTCTCCTGCATTGGGTCTGTTATGAAACACTGTTTTCCAGGTTAAGGGCTGACTAGTTATGAGCAAGACAACTGTGTTTGAATTTACTGTTGTTTTTTGTTCTTTTTTAGTTTCTGTTTTTCTGCTTTTCCCCGGTGGGTTTTTTTTAATGGTATTTGTTAGGCACTCACTTTGAGTCAAACACTGTTCTAAGTGCTGGGGTAGATACAAGTTAATTAGGTTGGATACAGTCCCTGTCCCGCATGGGGTTCACAGTCTAAGTAGGAGGGAGAACAGGAGAACTGAGGCACAGAGAAGTTAAGTGACTTGCTCAAGTTCAAACAGCAAAGCAATTGGCAGAGCCAGAATTAGAACTCAAGTTCTCTGACTCACAGGGCCATGCTCTTTCCACTAGGCCATGCGTGAGCATTGTATTCTGGAGTGACTTACTCAATGGGTGAGGTCACAGTGGTGTCTACTGTGGTGAGGTTAGAGATATTTTGTTCAGTGACTATGAATTGCACCAAATTTCCCTACCCTCCATCTAGCAGTATGTGCCCTTGAGCTCAAGAGGATCGGGTGAGAGAGTGTGAATGATTCAGAGCAAACCATCACTACTACTGCAAAAACAACTCCAATGCATGGCCTGCTGGTGGTAGAACATATCTTTCACCTCAATTATTAGTTTCTGAGCCATGTCCACCCAAATGGCAAGGGATCAGAAAATGTGCACTACTATATTTTCACAGGCACAGAGTGCAAAGAGATTATTTCTCAAAGCCTCAAATTGAGGCTAGACTATTATATCAGCCTCCTTGTTTGTTTCCCTGCCTCTAACCTCCTCCGACTCCAAACTATACACAGCTGTATGGCTCAACTTCTTGAAGTGTCGCTCAGCACACAGCTCTCTGCTAAGGTTAAGGCAATCCTGGTCTGGGGCTTACATTCCTAAAGATACCCTATTAGCTAGATAAGGGAGGAAAAGGATCAAAAAACCAAAGCGCAAAGCCACTAATGATAATAATTGCGGTATTTGTTAAGGGCTTACTACGTGCTAAACACTGTTCTAAGTGCTGGGGTAGATACAAGTTAATCAGGTTGGACACAGTCCCTGTCCCACATGGGGCTCCCACTCTTAATCCCCATTTTACAGAGGAGAAAATTGAGGCCCAGAGAAGTGACTTGACCAAGGTCACACAGCAAACAAGTGGTAGAGTCAATATTAAAACCCAGGTCCTTTTGACTCCAAAGCGTATTCTCTATCCACTAAGCCACACTGCCAAGCTAATGATCAATTGAACAGCTACCTTAAGGAAGGACACCCAACCTTACTGAGTTGATCTGACCCTGTGGCCTCACCATGACCACCAAACATGCGCTGAAGCAAAAATGACAGTTTTGGCTTACAAGAGGCTCATTTGAATAGTCATGTCAAGCATACGTAGCATCTAGTGCACACTAATGCAACTCAGTAGACTGCGTGAGCGTGAAAGGAAGTGACGGACTCAATACGTTAATAAACTCTCAGCTTGAACCCAGGCTCTCTCCTGCTGTCAGGCAACCAGAGGAGGGACAAGTGGGGATGTGAACTAACTTGATCTGGTTCTTTTTCTGACTAGAGCCACAGGTTTCGTCTGTTGCTGGTCAATACTACTAATACTGACTACTACTGCTGGAAGCAGCGTGGCCTAGTGGATAAAACTCGGGCCTGGGAGTCAGAAAGACCTGGGTTTGAATCCTGGCTCTGTCACTTTTCTGTGTGACTTTGGGCAAATCGCTTCACTTCTCTGTGCCTCAGTTCCCTTATCTGTAAATTGGGGATTAAGACTGTGAGCCTCATATGGGACAGGGACTATGTCCAACCTGATTAGCTTCTATCTACTCCAGTGCTTACATCAGTGCTTGACACATGGTAAGCACTTAACAAATACCATCATTATTACTACTACCATTACCACTAATAATAATATGAAATATATTCAGTATTATCAATAAATATTTTTATTATCTCTCCCCCTTCATAGCCTTATAGAAGGCACATGTCCTCCAAGAGGCCTTCCCTGAGTAGGCCCTCCTTTCTACTTCTCCCTCTCCCTTTTGCTTCATCCTGACTTGCTCCCTTCATTTTTCCCCACCCTCCTAGTCCCACAGCACTTATGTACAAATCTATAATTCATTTATTTATATTAATGTCTGTCTCCCCCTCTAGACTGTAAGTTCATTGTGGGCAGGGAATGTATCTATTTGTTGTTATAGTGTACTCCCCCAAGTGCTTAGTACACTGCACACAGAGAGCGCTTTCTCTAGGATTGAATGAATGAATGAATGAAATGATGGTATTTATTAAGTGCTTATTACATACCAAGCACTGAACTGCCAACAGGAGGAAGGGCTGCTGGGGATTCTGGCTAATGCACTCCACTGCTCAAAACCTTCCATTGGCTCAGCATTATCTTCTGCATCAAGCACATGTCTCCTGCTATTGGCTTCAATAGTTAGATAGTTTAATAATTGGCTTTAATCTCTTTCCAACTTAATAATGTTAATAATGTTGGTATTTGTTAAGCACTTACTATGTGCCAAACGCTGTTCTAAGCGCTGGGGTAGATACAGGGTAAACAGGTTGTCCCACGTGAGGCTCACAGTTAATCCCCATTTTACAGATGAGGTAACTGAGGCACAGAGAAGTTAAGTGACTTTCATTCATTCATTCAATAGTATTTATTGAGCGCTTACTGTGTGCAGAGCACTGTACTAAGCGCTTGGAATGAACAAGTCAGCAACAGATAGAGACAGTCCCTGCCCTTTGACAGGCTTACAGTCTAATTAGGGGAGACAGACAGACAAGAACCATGGCAATAAATAGAGTCAAGGGGAAGAACATCTCGCAAAAACAATGGCAACTAAATAGAATCAAGGCGATGTACATTTCATTAACAAAAAAGATAGGGTAATGAAAATATATACAATTGAGCAGACAGTTGAGGTAACTGAGGCCCAGAGAAGTTAAGTGACTTGCCCACACTCACACAGATGACAAGTGGCAGAGCCGGGATTCGAACGCATGACCTCTGACTCCAAAGCCCGGGCTCTTTCCACTGAGCCACAGGAAGGGGCAAGGTGATGGAGAGCCTTGAAACCTGGAGTGAGGAGTTTTTGTTTGGAGTGGAGGTTGATAGGCAACCACAGGAGGTGTTTAAGAAGGGGAGTGACATGCCCAGATCGTTTCTGCAGGAAGATGAGCCGGGCAGCGGAGTGAAGAATAGACTGGAGCGGGGCGAGAGAGGAGGAAGGGAGATCAGAGAGAAGGCTGACACAGGATATAATGAGAGCCCGTAGCAGTAAGGTAGCCGTTTGGGTGGAGAGGAAAGGGCGGATCTTGGCGATATTGTAAAAGTGAAACCGGCAGGTCTTGGTAACGGATAGGATGTGTGGGGTGAACGAGAGAGACGAGTCAAGGATGACACCGAGATCGCGGGCCTGAGAGACGGGAAGGATGGTCGTGCCATCCACAGTGATAGGGAAGTCTGGGAGCGGACTGGGCTTGGGAGGGAAGATGAGAAGCTCAGTCTTGCTCATGTTGAGTTTTAGGTGGCGGGCCGACATCCAGGTGGAGACGTCCTGGAGGCGGGAGGAGATGCGAGCCTGAAGGGAGGGGGAGAGGACAGGGGCGGAGATGTAGATCTGTGTGTCATCTGCGTAGAGATGGTAGTCAAAGCCGTGAGAGCGAATGAGTTCACCGAGGGAGTGAGTGTAAATGGAGAACAGAAGAGGGCCAAGAACTGACCCTTGAGGAACTCCAACAGTTAAAGGATGGGAGGGGAAGGAGGCGCCTGCGAAAGAGACCGAGAATGACCGGCCAGAGAAATAAGAGGAGAACCAGGAGAGGACGGAGTCCGTGAAGCCAAGGTGAGATAAGGTATGGAGGAGGAGGGGATGGTCGACAGTGTCAAAGGCATTAGAGAGGTCAAGGAGGATTAGAATGGAGTAGGAGCCATTGGATTTGGCAAGAAAGAGGTCATGGGTGACCTTAGAGAGAGCAGTCTCGGTAGAGTGGAGGGGACGGAAGCCAGATTGGAGGGGATCCAGGAGAGAATGGGAGTTAAGGAATTCTAAGCAGCGATTGTAGACGACTCGTTCTAGGATTTTGGAAAGGAAGGGTAGTAGGGAGATAGGGCGATAACTGGAGGGGGAAGTGGGGTCAAGAGCGGGTTTTTTTAGGATGGGGGAGATGTGGGCATGTTTGAAGGCAGAGGGGAAGGAGCCATTGGAGATTGAGTGGTTAAAAATAGAAGTTAAGGAAGGGAGGAGGGCAGGGGCGATGTTTTTAATAAGGTGAGAGGAAATGAGGTCCGAGGCGCAGGTGGAGGGGGTGGCACTTGTGAGGAGGAAGGAGATCTCCTCTGAGGATACTGCAGGGAAGAATGGAAAAGTAGGGGAGAGGGTTGGTGGGGGGGAGGGGAGAGGCAGAGGGGTGACTTTGGGGAGCTCAGACCTGATTGTGTTGATTTTTGTGATGAAGTAGGTGGCCAGATTATTGGGGGTGAGAGATAGGGGAGGGGGAGGAACAGGGGGCCTAAGGAGAGAGTTAAAGTTCCGGAACAATTGGCGGGGGTGATGGGCATGGGTGTCGATGAGGGAGGAGAAGAAGTTTTGCCTGGCGGAGGAAAGGGCAGAGTTAAGGCAGGAAAGGATAAATTTCAAGTGTGTGAGGTCGGCTTGGTGCTTGGACTTTCGCCAGCAGCGCTCAGCAGCTCGAGCACAGGAGCGTAGGAGGCGGACAGAGGAGGTGATCCAGGGCTGTGGGTTAGTGGAGCGAGAGCGGCGGAGGGAAAGGGGGGCAAGATAATTGAGATGAGTAGAGAGGTTGGAGTTGAGAGTGGAGACCTGATCATCGAGAGTGGGAAGTGAGGACAGGGCGGCAAGGTGAGGAGAGATGCTTTTGGAAAGACGGATGGGATCAAGAGAGCGGAGGTCTCTGTGGGGCAGTAGTGAAGATTTGCAGGGGGAGGGAGTGTGAGAGATGAGGCAGGTGAGAAGGTTATGGTCAGAGAGAGGGATTTCAGAGTTGGTCAGGGAGGAGATAGTGCAGCAGTAGGAGATGACGAGATCGAGGGTGTGACCGAGTCGGTGAGTGGGCGCGGTACGGTGGAGCAGGAGGTCGGCAGAGTCGAGGAGGGATAGCAGGGGGGCGGCAGAGGAGTCATCGGGTACATCCATATGGATGTCGAAGTCTCCGAGGATCAGAGTGGGCAGAGAGAAGGAGAGAAGGAAGCTGAGAAAGGGGTCTAGGTGGTTGAAGAAGTCGGAGGTGGGACCAGGAGGGCGGTAGATGACAGCGACAAGTATCTGGAGGGGGTGGTAGAGGCGAATGATATGGGCTTCGAAGGAGGGGAAGGAGAGGGAGGGGGGAGGAGGGATAGTGCGGAAGCGGCAACGGGGTGAGAGGAGGAAGCCGACGCCTCCTCCCTTACCGTTGAGTCTGGGGGAGTGGGAGAAGGAGAGGCCTCCGCTGGAGAGAGCAGCGGCGGAGACCGTGTCTTCGGGAGTGAGCCACGTTTCCGAAAGGGCGAGGAGGAGGAGACAGCGGGAGAGGAAAAGGTCATGGACGAAAGGTAGCTTACCTGTAATAGAGCGGGGGTTCCAGAGGCCACACTTGAAAGTAGCTGTGGGTGCAAGGGGGGAGGAGGGGAAGGACAGGGGGAGGGGAGGGTTTGGATGGGAAAGAGGTGGCGGGGCCCTGGACGGGGAGAGGGGGATGAGGGGTAGCGGTGGGACAGGAGGACTGGGATGGGGCGTGGGTGGGGAAGAGAAAAGGGGGGAGGGGGTGAGGAGGGGGTTTGGTGGAGGGGAGAGCAGGGGGAGGGGGAAGAGGGGTAGCGCTGGTAACGTGGGGTTCTAGGGCAGGGGAGGGGAGGGGGGGGGAGGAGGCAGAGGAGAGAGCGGGAAAGAGCTGAGCGAGAGAGGGGAAGGGGAAGGGGAGGATAGGAAGGGGCGGGAGGGAGGAGGGGGGGAGGAGGGACATAGTGAGGCCAGAAGAGGTGGGTGGCAGCACTGACAACAATAAACAGTAACAAACGAAATTGGTAATATAGCAACATGATACAGTATGATACAATACAGTAGTGTTAATAAGCGGGCGATGACCAGGGTCGGGGGTAGGCTTGATTAAGGGCCGACCTGATCAAACTCAAAGTCAGGCGGCTGGTGAGGCCAGAGAGGTGGGTGGCAGCACTGACGACAATAAACAATAACAAGCGAAATCGGTAATATAGCAACATGGTACAGTAAGACACAATACAATAGTGTTAATAAGCAGGCGATGACCAGGGTCCGGGGTCGACCCGACCCGACCCGATCAGACTCAAAGTCAAGCGGCCAAGCGGCCGAGAGAGTCCCAGAGCTCATGATCAAATGTCCCTGAGACGGCGGTGGGGGCCCTGAGGTTATCCGGGGTGGGCTGCGGCCGTAGGCGGCGGCTAAGGTAAGGTAACCCAGTGAGAATAAGGACATCGTCTCCCGGGGCGGGGGCGGGGGAGATGAATCACGTCAAGGGGGAAGAGGGAGTGAGGCCTTCCCAAAATGGCCGCTTCAGGCGGAGTGGGGGGGGGGGGCGGTTGGGGAGCACAATGTCCCCTGGCCCGAGCAGGGGGACACAATGTCCCCGGAGGACACAATGTCCCCAGGGCCGAGCTGGGGGGCACAATGTCCCCAGGGTCGAGCAGGGGAGCACAGTGTCCCCGGGCCCGAGCAGGGGGGTGGAATGGGAGCTGGTGGCTGGGGGGTATGTGGGGGCGAAGATCCTTAGTGTCAGAGTTCCCGAGCAGGGGTGCGGAGGTTCAGGTTGGGAAAGGATGAGGCGGGCGCGGGTCCGGGCGGTCCAAGGCTCAGCTCCCCGGGGGAGGCGGAGGAGGCGCAGATGAGTCAGCGAGCGGCAGGCGAAGGGGGGCGCTTGTCGGGAATCGGGGCCAGGCGCGCCGAGGCTGCGCCTCAGGGGAGCAGAGATCCCGAGCCCACGCGGTAATAGCTCCAAGGGTCCGGGCGATGACAAGGCTCAGGTTCCCGGGAGGGAGAGGCGGTCCCGGCGTGGATGAGTCGGCGGTCGGTGGCCAAAAAGCAGCTAAAGTTGGCGGTCGGTGGCCAACAAGGCTGCTAAAGAGCTAGCCTGGAAATGGGGGGCAGGCAGTCCGAGGAACCGCTGCCTGGGAGGAGAGCTCCCGAGTCCATGTGGTGGCCGATTCGGTTGGGAAGAGGGGGACCGGTGGTCTAAAACTCACCCCCAGGGGAGCAGAGATCCCGAGCCTACGTGGTAATGGCTCCAAGGCTCAGGGTGATGACAAGGCTCAGCTTCCCGGGAGAGAGAGGCGGTCTGCCCACAGTCACACAGCTGACAAGTGGCAGAGCCGGGAGTCAAACCCATGACTTCTGACTCCGAAGCCCAGGCTCTTTCCACTAAGTCACTCTTTACCCACGATTCCCCCAATCTGCTCTCTTCATTTTTCCCAAGAAAACCTAGTTACTGAACCTCTCTCTCAACTTTCCTGCCTCAGTTCTTTCACTCAGATTGTTTCCCTCACAGCCTGGAACTCCCTCCCCTCCCAAATCCAAACCATCAGTGCTCTCCCAAAATCCCACCTCCTCCAAAAAGGCTTCCCTGACTAATGTTCCTCCCAGGTTAACCAGTCAATCGTTCAATTCATGGTATTCATAGAGCGCTTACAGTGTGCCAAGAGTGGTAACCATCTAACCATCTGAGAAGCAGCGTGGCTTAGTGGATAGAATAGGGGCCTGGGAGTCCAAAGGACCTGGGTTCTAATGCTGGCTCTGCCACATGTTTGCTGTGTGACCTTGGGCAAGTCACTTCACTTCTCTGGGGCTCAGTTACTTCATCTGTAAAATGGGGATTATGGCACATAGTGAGTGCTTAACAAATACCAGAATTATTATCATTATAATTTAATTTTACCTTGCTCTTGACTTTCTCACCTCTGTCTCCTTCGCCACACTGTATCCCCAGTTGGGAACTCCCTCCCTTACCCAAATCCTTCAGACCACAGCCTTTCCCACATTCCAAGCTCTCCTGAAATCCCACCTTTTTTTTTTTATGATGTCTATTAAGTGCTTACTATGTGCCAGGCACTGTATTAAGACCTGGAGTAGGTACGAGATAATCGAGTTAGACACAGTCTGTGCCCCATATGGGTTCACAGTATTAATTCCCAGTTTACAGATGAGGAAACTGCGACACAGAGAAGTTAAATGACTTGACCAAGATCACACAGCAGACTACTGGCGGGATTCGAACTCTGGTCCTTTGGACTCCCAGGCTCATGCTCTATCCATTAGACCATGTTGCTTCTCATAATTCCTGGCATCCCAAGTCATATACACCCATCAGTCCCATATTCATTCATTCATTCAATAGTATTTATTGAGCCATTACTATGTGCAGAGCACTGTACTGGGTGCTTGGAATGTACAAATCGGTAACAGATAGAGACAGTCCCTGCCCTTTGATGGGCTTACAGTCTAATCAGGGGAGAAAGACAGACAAAAACAATAGCAATAAATAGAATCAAGGGGATGAACATCTCATTAAAACAATAGCAAATAAATAGAATCAAGGTGATGTACATCTCATTAACAAAATAATAGAATCAAGGTGATGTACATCTCATTAACAAAATAAATAGGGTAATGAAAATATATACAGTTGAGCGGACAAGTACAGTGCTGAGCGGAGGGGAAGGGAGAGGGGGAGGAGCAGAGGGAAAGTGGGGAAAAGAGGGCTTAGCTGAAGGGAGGTGAAGGAGGGGTAGAGGGGGAGCAGAGGGAAAAGGGGGAGCTCAGTCTGGGAAGGCCTCTTGGAGGCGGTGAGCTCTAAGTAGGGTTTTGAAGAGGGGAAGAGAATTAGTTTGGCGGAGGTGAGGAGGGAGGGCATTCTAGGACCGCGGGAGGACGTGGCCCAGGGGTCGACAGTGGGATAGGCGAAAACGGGGGACAGTGAGGAGGTGGGCAGCAGAGGAGTGGAGCGTGCGGGGTGGGCAGTAGAAAGAGAGAAGGGAGGAAAGGTAGGAGGGGGCAAGGTGATGGAGAGCCCTGAAGCCTAGAGTGAGAAGTTACTCTCTGTATATATCGCTTATGTAGGTGCTTATACTCATCCTCAGTTCTTATGTATATATATATGTTCAATTGTACATTTAATTATTCAATTTGAGTACTCTCTTTGTATATACTTATACACCCCTCCTGAGAGCGCAAACTCCTTGTAGCCAGAGAACGTTTCCCATCTCAGTTGTACTTTCTCAAGAGCTTAGCACAACGCAATGCACCCCATAGGTGCTCAGTAAATACTACCAGTACTACTAATTGCCAATACCCCAAGCTGTACAAACCCTCCAGCCATTTCTAGCACATATAATTATTTATACCAATCCCCAACTATTCAGTTGTACATTGAATGACTTATTTTATTCCTCTAATGGGAAATAATTGGGGATATGGTGGTATATCAACAATTAGAGGATGTGTCAGTTCTTTGTGCTGTACTCTCCCAAGTGCTAAGTAGAGTGCTTTGCACCCAGTTGCAGTCTCTCCAGTTGCACTGTCATCTTTAAACTGGAGGACAACTCTATAATAAAAGCCAGAGAGAAAATGTTTATAGAGCCCTCTGAATAACTAGAACAACCATCATTATGTGACTATGATGTTAGTTACTATTGCTTATGGGCACAATTATTTTCTACCTAATTTTAATTGCTTAATACTTCTTTCCTTAGAAAAGTACATGCCCGATTGAATTAGTTCTAGTAAGTGAATCTGGGTAACATATTCAGGAGACGGAGACCAGGCCTGGAAGTCAGAGGACCTGGGTTCTAATCCTGACTCTGCCTCTTATCCTGCTATGTGACTATGGGCAAGTCACTCAACTCCTCTATGCCTCCGTTTCCTCATTTGTAAAATGGGGATTCAATACCTGTTCTCCATCCAACTTAGACTGTGAGCTCTATGTGGGGCAGGAACTGTATCCAACTTGATTATCTTGTGTCTACCCCAAGCTTATTATGTGCATAGCACATAATAAGTGCTTAACAAAGACCACAATTATTGGAGAAGAGTTGGATGGTTGGATGTATTGGATGATCTATCATTAATGGAAATATCTGCCCCCTGCCTTCGCCTTATAATAATAATAATGATAATGATGGTATTTGTTAAGCTCTTACTATGTGCCAAGCATTGTTCTAAGTGCTGGATAGCTACACAACCTTGTGTGAAATGAGAGAGGGAGCTAAGGTGGGGGTAATGGATCAGCAGCAGAACCATCTATCTCAAGACCTTGCTTCTGGGAATGATGCACTTGAGAGTGCAAGAGCACAAGCAATGTCATACTGAGACAGATCAACAGTCCATCCAACCTAGCAGCATGGCTTAGTGGAAGGTGCACAGACTTGGGAGTCAGAGGATGTGGGTTCTCATCCCGGCTCCGCCGCTTGTCTCCTGTGTGACCTTGGGCAAACTGCTTAATTTCTCTATGCCTCAGTTACCTCATCTATAAAATGGGGATTAAGACTGTGAGCCCCACATGGGACAACCTGATTACCTTGTATCTACCCCAGTGCTTAGAAGAGTGCTTGGTACATAGTAAGCAATTAAATACCTAATTATTATTATTCTCAGTTTGTGTGATAGTTGCTCTTCTTGGCATCTCTCCTCATAGTTTTGGAGGATCTAACGTTCCTAATTTTTCCCTCTGATCCCTTTTGGATTTATTGCCCGTAAACCAAACTAATCTTCCTCAAGCCTTCAAATTTCCCTGGGAATGATCTGGTGGAAAGAGCACAGGCCTGTGAGCCAGAGGATTCTAATTCTGGCTCTGCCACTTGTGTGCTCTGTGTGTTCCTTGGGCAAGTCACTTAACTTCTCTGTGCCTCAGTTTCTTCATTAAAAAACTGGGGGTTCAATTGTATGTTCTCCCTCCTACTTAGATTGTGAGCCCATGTTGGACAGGGACTTTGTCAACCCTGTCAATTAACAACCTTTGTCAATAACTTGTATTGTACAAGATAATACAAATTATCTTGTATTTACTCCAGTGATGAGTTGACTAGTCATAGTAATAGCACTTACTAAGCACTTACTGTGTGCAAAGCATTGTGCAGGGCCCACATAACTTCCTATTACCAATTCTACATTTTTACCACCAGATGTATGAAAAAGCTTTTGGTGTTGTCTCCAGCCCATCACCTTCAAGTCCCTAATAAATCCCAGTTTTCTAATGAGTATCCCTAAATCCTGGTGTTGTGGGATTTGGTGAACAACAATTCTGTGCTCTCTCTGACCACATTCCCCATGGATTTGTATGTACACCTTTACTAGATCTCCTCTCAACCTCCAGCTTAGCCAAGCGCTTACTACAGTGCTCTGCACTTAGTAAACATACTATAAATTCCATTGATTGACTGATTATAGACAAAAGAGCATGAATCTTTTCAGATGACCCTCATATGGAAGTTACTCCCCTCTCCTGACCATTTTGGTCTTTCTGTAAGGTGCTTGTGGGCAGGGATTGTGCCTCCAAACTCTTTATTTTGTGCTCTCCCAAGCGCTTAGTACAGTGTTCAGCACATAGTAAGCAAACAATAATCATCACTGATAGACTGATTGATCTCTTTGTCCTTTTTCCCACTCTAACCATGTCCTTCCTGATGACACCGAGCATTTTGTTGTCCTTTGTGGTGAATGCCAACCTTCTGAACCAGTCATTTGAGCAAAGAGATGACAATTCCTCCAAGATCCTGAGTTCTGATAGCTCCAAGTCCATTATCACATAGTTGGAGTTTTTTCTCAGTTGCATTGCCTTAAATGTGCTCATGTTGAAGCTCATCAGTCTCGTTTCTGCTCACCCATTATGTTTTATGGGATCTCCCCGCAGTTCATCCACATCAGCATGCCATTTCACTTATCCAGAAGATTAAGTGTTTTCTGCAAACTCGGAGACTGCATTGGACACTTCGTCTTCCAGATCATTTATGAAAGGGTTGAATAAAACTAGTCCTAGCACTGATCCATGGAGGGGAGGGTTAGTATTTACACTTTTCCATCCATTATAGGTGGTCATTTATCCTTCTCTTGTGCTTTCTATCCAGTTTACCATTCAGTACAAAATTCTGTCTTTCAATTCTATTATTCTTCATTTTCCTCTGGGTGTGGGGTGTTACCAAGGGTCTTGTGAACACCCAAATACATTTTAACCACAAGTTTCCCTTTGCCTGCCTACTTTTCAACCCTTTCCAAGAACTCCAGCAGATTAGCGAGCCATGATTTTCCCATATAGAGCCATGTTTTCTTTTGCCCAACAGGTTGTGTTTTACTAAGGGCTCGCTGATCCGAAATGTAATTCTACACACAACCATTTGCCAATCATAGACCTAAGATGTACTGGTTTAAAGTCCCTAGACTGTAAGCTCATTCTGGGCAGGGAACATGTCTACCAACTCTGTTGTATTGTACTCTCCCACACATTTAGGGCAGTGCTCTAAACAAAGTAAGAGCTCAGTACATACCATTGATGATATGATTCTGGAGTCCTTGTCCTTGTCAGAGACTGGAGTTACATTGATAATCAGCCAGTCCTGCAGTTAGGTCACTACTAGTGAAGAATATGAACAAGTAGATAGTCAGAGAGGGTCATGGTTTGACGTGAAGGAGGTTTTCTTATATGAAGGACCTATCATCATCATCATCAGTAAAGTATTGGTTTCACACTCTTGCCAGGAATTTCCCATTTTCCCCTCTAACTTCCTTCAGAACCCTCCTCCTGGATGCCATCTGGTCCTGGTGATTTGTTTACATAAATTTATCAATTCATCATCTTGTATTCCTCAGGATCCTGCTTCCCTAAAGCCTAAGGCATGGCCTAGTAGATAGAACACGGGCCTGGGAGTCAGAGGAGCTTGGCTGCTGAGTGACTGGGTAAATCACTTCACTTCTCTGGGCCTCAGTTACCTCATCTATAAAATGGGGATTGAGACTGTAAGCCCCAAGTGAGACAGGGACTGTGTCCAACCCAGGCTTAGTACTGTGACTGGCAAATAATACACATTTAACTAATACACAATTATTATTATTAAGGACAGCTGAAGAGATTGTGAAAGAGGTCTGGTAGCCCAACTCACTTGGGTTGAATGACAAGACAACTTCAGTGTGCTCCTTGAAGCAGCATGGTGTAGTGGATAGAGCACGGGCCTAGGAGTCAGATGGTCATGGGTTCTAATCCTGGCTCCTCCACATGTCTGCTGCATGGCCTTGGGCAAGTCACTTCCCTTCCCTATGCCTCAGTTACCTCATCGGCAAAATGGGGATTGAGACTGTGATCCCCACGTGGGACAGGGACTGTGTCCAACCCGATTTGCTTGCATCCACCCCAGTGCTTAGTACAGTGCTTGGCACATAGTAAGCACTTAACAAATACCATCATTATTAGTAATAGCAGTAGTATTATTATATGTATGGTCATTTATTACTATATGTATGGTCATTCCTGGGTCAGATCAATGGTTCATCCAATCAATCAATCAATGGTATTTATTGAGTGCTTACTCTATGCAGAGCACTCTACTAAGCTCTTGGGAGAGTACGATATAACAGAGTTTGTAGACACATTCCCCAACCACAATGAGCTTACAGTCTAGAGGGATGAGCTTACCAGCTGAGTATTCTGTCTCTGACAGTGGCATCATCCTTCCTGGTATCTATTCTGCTAGTAAGGGATAGACCAGAAAAATCCCTAAATTTTCCTTCTTAATTTCTAGCTTTTTTATGGTATTTGGATTTTTTTTGGTGTTATTGTTTTGTTTTCTTTTTTGGTATTTGTTAAGCACTTACTATGTGCCAGGCCCTGTATTAAGTGTTGGGGTAAATAAAAGTTAGGTTGGACACAGTCCATGTCCCACATGGGGCTCACAGTCTTAATTCCCATTATACAGTAGATGAAATAACTGAGGCACAGAGAAGTTAAGTGACTTGCCCAAGGTCACAGAGCAGAGCCAGAATTAGAACCCAGACCTTCTGACTCCCAGGCCATGCTCTATCCACTAGGTCATGCCGCTTCCCCTTAGAAACCCAAGAAGGGCATTCACCCATAATTAAATACACCCAAAGATTCACCCATGAATTTCTCCAAACTGTTCATGAACCTAAGGACATTTTCAGCCCGCACAACTTTTTGTGATAACCAATTCCATTTGCTTTATCCAATGTGTGAAGAAGTGTTCCCTCTGGCTTAATTTGAACACAGAACCTTCAAACATCAGGCTGGTCTCCTAGCCCCCGGCCACCGCAGCAACTGTGGACACGCCACACAGACATCCATGCATTCGAGATGGATTTAATGCACTTGGACTTCAGCCACACCCTGTGAGCAGTCTCAGAAAGATAGACACAGAGCCAGAGGCACGCTTTAAAATAGGGGCCAAGCAAGAAATGAGCTTGTCCTGCTCATCTCCTACTTTTCCTCATTCTCAGTAAGATCCACTGTCATTCCCTGAGGTACCCGCGAAGCCCACAAATCTTTTGTCTGGTAATTTATCCTTCGGTAATACTGGAAGTTGTTACCATGGAAATAAAATAGCTTATTAGCCCAAATCTTCCCCAAACACTGGATAGGCCCAGCTGAATTTCTGAGACCTTTCATTAGGAAGGAGAAAAGCAGATTAACCTTTTAAAGAATTGACAGGGATAGTCAGAACTTGCAGGACTATTATTTTGAGGTTTGATTCATTGCAGTTTGAACCTTCGGCACGGACTCCATCTTCTCCTGGTTCTCCTCTTATTTCTCTGGACGTTCATTCTCGGTCTCCTCTGTGGGCTCCTCCTCCCCCTCCCATCCACTAACTGCAGTGGTTCCTCAAGGGTCAGTTCTTGGTCCTCTTCTGTTCTCCATCTAGACTCACTCCCTTGGTGAACTCATTTGCTCCCACGGCTTCAACTATCATCTCTACACAGATGACACCCAAATCGACATCTCCTCCCTTGTTCTCTCCTCCTCCCTCCAGGCTCATATCTCCTCCCGCCTCCAGGACGTCTCCACCTGGATGTCTGCCTGCCACCTAAAACTCAACATGTTCAAAACTGAGCTCCTTATCTTCCCTCCCAAACCCTGTCCTCTCCCCGACTTCCCTGTCACTGTGGACAGCACTACCACCCTTTCCGTCTCACAGGCCCGCAACCTTGGTGTCATCCTTGACTCAGCTCTCTCATTCACCTCACATATCCAATCCACCACCAATGCATGGCGGTCTCACCTTTACAATATTGCCAAGATCCGCCCTTTCCTCTCCATCCAAACGGCTATCGTGTTGGTACAAGCTCTCATAATATCCTGACTGGATTATTGTGTCAGCCTTCTCTCTGATCTCCCTTCCTCCTGTCTCTCCCCATTCCAGTGTATTCTTCATTCCGCTGCCCCGATCGCCTTCCTACAGAAACGCTCTGGACATGTCACTCCCCTCCCTAAATACCTTCAGTGGTTACCTATCAGCCTCCACATGAAACAAAAAGTCCTCACTCTTGGCTTCAATGGTCTCCATCACCTTGCCCCCTCCTACCTCACCTCCCTTCTCTCTTTCTACTGCCCACCCTGTACACTCCGCTCCTCTGCTGCTCATCTCCTCACTGTTCCCCCATTCACGCCTATCCTGCCGTCGACCACTGGCCCACGTCCTACCGCTTTCCTGGAATGCCCTCCCTCCTCACATCCGCCAAACTAACTCTCTTCCCCTCTTCAAAGCCCTACTGAGAGCTCACCTCCTCCAAGAGGCCTTCCCAGACTGAGCTCCCCCCCTTCTCCCTCTGCTCCTCCTCCACCCTCTGCTCCTCCTACTTCTTCCTTCACCTCCCCTCAGCTGAGCCCCCTTCCCCTCTGCTTCCCCTCCCCTCCCCACCCCACCATCTGCTCCTCCCCTTCCCCCCTTCCCCTTCCCTCAGCACTGTCCTCATTTGTATATATTATTTATTTCCCTATTTATTCTGTTAATGAGATGTACATCCCCTTGATTCTATTTATCGTGATAATGTTGTCTTGTTTTTGTTTTGTTCTGTTTTGCTTTGCTGTCTCCCCCATTAGACTGTGAGCCCATCATTGGGCAGGGATTGTCTCTATCTGTTGCTGAATTGTACATTCCAAATTGCTCTGCACATAGTAAGCGCTCAATAAATACTATTAAATGAATGAATGAATGAATAAATGAATGAATTCTCTGAGTTAAACAGTCAGGAACAGTATAAATCCTGAGCCTTTCTTTTCCTTATAGTCCAGGAGTGTGGACAAATTCTCTCCTTGACCTTCCTCTCCTTACGTGGTCTGTACTGTGCCACTTTCCAGGCCAGGGCTTCTGAGCTGAGGATTTGGAAGCTCTTTTGTGATGCCAATATTGCAGAAATCGCACACCGTTTAGAGCTGCAGGGAAACCCTGAGCCCAGAAATCACAGGCACCTTGAAGATGACTACGCCTGCTGTCAAACTGAGCCTCGACTTTGAGGCTTCTCCTCTGGGGTCTCTGGCATTAAGATACTTCCACAGTCATCTCGGTGCCTGGACCTCGGAACGATTTAGCCCATGCTGCGGAGCCCACCTATTGGGTTTCGTTCTAGTGTATGTGAATTACAGAGTTCACCAAGCAGGAGAGCTTTGTCAATACCTTTCTCCAGGAGTGCTGCAAACCACTGTCTCTGATATGCTGTAGAGCTCTAATCAGCTAGGGTATTACCTGCTATTACACACTGCTGGACTGTTAACTCGGTCGGGGTAGTTAGAATACCCGGTGTGCTCTCTGTTTTTCACCAGAATCTCACGGAGCCGTCTGCTATCCTCTTGGCAGCCCAAGTTAGTTTTCACCCTGAAAATGACAAAGAGAATGTTATTTGGCATCAAATTTGCTTCAGACATTGGAATATCAGTCCTTTGGACTCTGGATCTTGCTTCTTAATTGTGTAATGAGCCACAGATCTGAACCGAGCCTGTCCACTTTCGCCTCTCTGGTTCTCACTGGTCCCTGGGGCCGGGCGTCGGTGGGGTTCAGGAAGCAAGTGGGGGCCTCTTAACCCTGCCTAAAGCCTTGTAAGGGGGAGTCGTGATCCTATCTGGCTTCAGCCCGGCCCTGTCCCTCTAAGGGGGCCAGGAGAATGGGGTCAGTACGCTATGGGACCACACGAGAACCGTGCTCTTGTTGTTCACAGCCATAGCTGCTGCTGTCATGAGAACTACTAGGCTCTATTGTCATCGGTGTAGAGCTTGGACTGACAGCAGCAGTGCCCATGCACACCCACAGGGTATGTGTGCCTTTGCCCAGCAGCGCCAGAGCTGCTATCCCTTTCCCATTCCTGAGGAACCATCCAGACCCCTGGAAGCAGCATGGCCTAGTGGATAGAGCCTGGGCCTGGGAATTGGAAGGACCTGGGATTTAATCCCTGCTCTGCCACTCATCTGCTGTGTGACCTTGGGTGAGTCACTTCAATTCTCTGGGCCTCAGTCCCCTCATCTGTAAAATGGGGATGAAGACTGTGAGTGCCATGTGGGACAGGGACTGTGTCCAACCCGATTTGCTTGTGTTCACCCCAGTATTTAGTACAGTGCCTTGCACATAGTAAGCACTTAGCAAATACTACTATTATTATTACTACTCCTACTACTATTGTTGCCCATCCTCCCCAGAAGTTTTTGGCATGAACTTTGCTCCCTTGGTGCCATCCCCATGGTGGAAACAAAAGCCACTTCAATCGATTGTAATAATAATAATATTAATAATAATAATAATGGTATTTGTTAAGTGCTTACTATGTGCCAAGCACTGTTCTAAACGCTGGGATAGATACAAGGTAATCAGTTTGTCCCACGTGGGGCTCACAGTCTTAATCCCCATTTTACAGATGAGGTAACTGAGGCACAGAGAAGTTAAGTGACTTGCCCAAAGTCACCCAGCTGACAAGTGGAAGAGCCGGGGTTAGAACCCATGACCTCTGACACCCAAGCCTGTTCTCTTTCCACTAAGCCTGAGCACTGATTATGTGCAGAACCCATACTAAACACTTGGGAGAGTACAATGCAACAGAATTAGCAGACATGTTTCCTGCCTTTAACGAGTTTACAGTCCTAGAGTGGATGGGTATGGAGTAAAGTACTCATAAGCTACATTTATCAGTGTGCTTTTGTCCCACCCTATTCTATTCTGAGCTCCTTGAGGCAGAGACAGTGTCCTTTCTCTCCTCCGTGACTTCTCCTTTGGTTAGTATCGTGCTCAGCACATGGTAGACACCTAATGAATGGTGGCTAATGATGCTATCTATGAGGATGGCTGGCACGGCTCTAGACAATGCCGCTTCATGGCTCCATGCTGTCAATGGCTCTTTTCCAAAGTGATTGAATTTGAGGGAGAGACAAGTTACATTATTGAAATCTTCCTTGGTCTTAACTGACCGCAGAGAGGCCTGGAGTTTAGCAAATGTTCAAACACAGTGCAAGGCAGCCAAGGAGATCTTAGCACTCAAGGAGCCAGGATGGCTAATTGGAGCCTCCTTCTCCCTGTTGTTACTGGTTCTGTCTTTACTATGCCAGGAGGAGCTGCTGTTGTTTCTTTTCCTAATTTTATTGACCTAGCCAGTTGTTAGGTACACAGCAGTTATCGAATTAGAAATCGAGGGTTGGATTTGGAATAAAACACAGTTGGACCTCAGAATCCATTTTGAATCAAAATCTTGAAAGAAATAAAACATTTGGAGGGTTGCTTCATACTCCATTTTCTGATAAGAAAGAAGGGAGGAAAATTTACTTATATTCTTATAGTGTCCTGGAAAAGTGGCCTGCACCTTGTGCCACTCAAAAGTTAAAAAAAAAATAGCAAAAATATTTTTCATGTGGGACCAGGCAAGCGGGCTGTGTATTTCCAAATTTTAGTAGCCACCAACATTTGATGAATCAAGTAGAGGGGAATAACACTCCTTATGTTTCAATAATATTTGCCTGGCCATTGACTGGGCAGGAGAGGGAAGGGAAGAAGGGGAGAAGAGAAAGAAGAGGGGGCAGAGAGAGGGAGAGTGGTAGAAAGGAAGGCCACTGATGATGATAATGATGATGGTATTTGTTAAGCACTTACTGTGTGCCAAGCACTGTTCTACAAGGTAATCAGGTTGTCCCACTTGGGGCTCACAGTCTTAAACCCCATTTTACAGATGAGGGAACTTAGGCACAGAGAAGTTAAGTGACTTACCCAAGGTCAGACAGCAGACAAGTGGTGGAGCCGGGATTAGAACCTATGCCCTCTGACTCCTAAACCCGGTCTCTCCACTAAGCCATGCTGCTTCCTGAAGCTACTGCTACCTATGCATTCTTCTAAGCGCTTAGTACAGGGCATTGCACACAGTAAGAGCTCAAGGAATGCAATTGATTGATTGATTGATCGACTGACTCTTAGCAGGGACCACAATGAGATAACCAACTGTGCTTCCTGCATTGACTGAGAATCCCAGGCACCCTTTGTAATCCACGGTAGGGGACACAATATCAGCCTCATTGGATTCCTGGTCTGACTCAGTATGGCACCGCTTATGACATTAACAGTCATGAAATTATACCACATTTGTGAAACCCATTTCCAATACTCATCCTATGTTATTTATAAATGTGTCTGTCTTTGTCCTTGTCTCTGCCATAAGCTGTCACGGGTCTCTGGAATATACTTAGTCTCTGCTAAAATCCTAATGTTATCTCCTTCAGAGAAGGCCCCCAGACTGAAGTATTGGATATTTCTACCATTTAAAATTGAGCTTTCACTGGAGACTGATTAGGAATTCAGATCATGTCCAGGAGGGAGGATAGGGAAAAAAAATTGGGGGAGGAAGGGGGATTTGTTGGCAAATAAACAATTCTGATAAATACAATCACTGCAGAAGCACCCTGATCCCAAGCTTATCTTCATTGAATACTGACATTCTACTGCAGAATACGGTATAACCTCTTAACCATTACTGAATAGCTGAATGATCAAACAAGGCTTTGTACTACAGGCCCTAACAGTATCTAAATGGGCACACCCATTCTTTAGAAAATGTGAACTAAACTACTCCAGGGCCAATGAAGATTTCTTTGGTGGAATAAGAGTAAAATAAACTAGAGATTCCTAAGGGGTGTGCATTGTGGGTATGTATGTTACATATATATCTTATCCATGCTTCATATATAAGTTTATGTGGGTATGTGGGTATGACGGAAAAGTGATCATTATACCCTGTTTTGGCAGAGCCTGGCTGTGGGAATATTCAGGACCCTACTGGAGACAGAACTGAAGTCAAAGGAGAAGGAATTAACTCTGCTCTACCTGCTTGCACAGAATGTCACATGGCTTGCAACTGTAATTCTCTGGTGTGGAAGGTATATCTTAGAAATTTTCAAGAACTTGCCATACCATCTACACTCACAGACTGTCCCTTGAGAAATAGTTGTGTTTGATGTTTTCTGTGCCTGGCACTGTTTGGGCTTTGTATTTTAGTCTCACAATCCTCTTGAAATCTCTGTTCAGAAGGATCCCCCAAGTGCTTGGTACAGTGCTCTGCACACAGTAAGTGCTCAACAAACACAATTAAATGAATGATCCTTTCATGATCGCAACTTGCTAGGTTGGCCTATCTGCCACGACGTCTCCTAAAATTCTGCTGCCATGTCACGTTTTTTTGAGCCTGCAAGTTTTTGCATCCTTGAAGCATTTCCTGTGTCCTCCATTTTTTTGGCTGCTTCATTTCCACTCACCATACAGAAGCCATTTGAATACACAGTTGTCATTCATTTTATGCGCATATTCCACCCAGTGCAGTTGTGTAGGCCTGAGAATTGCCTTGGATGTTCAAAACAGCATACCCGCTGCTGATGGAACTGTTTGAAAAGCAGGATGTGCTCTCTGTGCTGGAGACCAGTGGTATATAATGGGTTACTAGACAATCAACTTGTAGGATGTTGGTACTGCTGTGATAAATCTGTCCAAATTTTTGTAGAAACATCCTTTTCTTCATCACAGCTTGTCATTGTGAGGGCATATGTGGGATGGCAGCAAAGCACTTTCATTTCAGAAGCAGATGGAAGCTCATCCATCAATCAGTTGGGCCTCTGGGCACATTTGAGTGGACTGAGACTAGGGACTGATTGTGAATCCATCACCTGAAAACCATCTCTCAGAAAAGGGAAGATGTCTCCAGACAGCATCCCGGTGTTCATCTCTGTGTGACTCTCCTTCATCACAACGTCTAGTCTCATTTAACTCTCCTAGACCCCCTCCAATCTGGCTTCTGTCCCCTCCACTCTACCGAGACTGCTCTCTCTAAGGTCACCCATGACCTCCTTCTTGCCAAATCCAATGGCTCCTACTCCATTCTGATCCTCCTTGACCTCTCTGCTGCCTTTGACACTGTCGACCATCCCCTCCTCCTCCATACCTTATCTCACCTTGGCTTCACGGACTCTGTCCTCTCCTGGTTCTCCTCTTACCTCTCTGGCCGATCATTCTCAGTCTCCTACGCCGGAGCCTCCTCCCCCTCCCATCCTTTAACTGTTGGAGTTCCTCAAGGGTCAGTTCTTGGCCCTCTTCTGTTCTCCATTTACACTCACTCCCTCGGTGAACTCATCCGCTCTCACGGCTTTGACTACCATCTCTACGCAGATGACACGCAGATCTACATCTCCGCCCCTGTCCTCTCCCCCTCCCTTCAGGCTCGCATCTCCTCCTGCCTCCGGGACGTCTCCACCTGGATGTCGGCCCGCCACCTAAAACTCAACATGAGCAAGACTGAGCTCCTCATCTTCCCTCCCAAGCCCGGTCCGCTCCCAGACTTCTCCATCACCGTGGATGGCACGACCATCCTTCCCGTCCCGCAGGCCCGCAATCTCGGTGTCATCCTTGACTCGTCCCTCTCGTTCACCCCACACATCCTATCCGTTACCAAGACCTGCCGGTTTCACCTCTACAATATCGCCAAGATCCGCCCTTTCCTCTCCACCCAAACGGCTACCTTACTATTACGGGCTCTCGTTATATCCCGGCTAGACTACTGTGTCAGCCTTCTCTCTGACCTCCCTTCCTCCTCTCTCGCCCCGCTCCGGTCTATTCTTCACTCCGCTGCCCGGCTCATCTTCCTGCAGAAACGATCTGGGCATGTCACTCCCCTTCTTAAACAACTCCAGTGGTTGCCTATCGACCTCCGCTCCAAACAAAAACTCCTCACTCTAGGCTTCAAGGCTCTCCATCACCTTGCCCCTTCCTACCTCTCCTCCCTTCTCTCTTTCTACCGCCCACCCCGCACGCTCCGCTCCTCCGCCGCCCACCTCCTCGCCGTCCCTCGGTCTCGCCTATCCCGCCGTCGACCCCTGGGTCACGTCCTCCCGCGGTCCTGGAACGCCCTCCCTCCTCACCTCCGCCAAACTGATTCTCTTTCCCTCTTCAAAACCTTACTTAAAAATCACCTCCTCCAAGAGGCCTTCCCAGACTGAGCTCCTCTTCCCCCTCTACTCCCTCTGCCATCCCCCCTTTACCTCTCCGCAGCTAAAGCCTCATTTTCCCCTTTTCCCTCTGCTCCTCCACCTCTCCCTTCCCATCCCCACAGCACTGTACCCGTCCGCTCAACTGTATATATTTTCGTTACCCTATTTATTTTGTTAATGAATTGTACATCGCCTTGATTCTATTTAGTTGCCATTGTTTTTACGAGATGTTCTTCCCATTGATGCTGTTTAGTGCCATTGTTCTTGTCTGTCCGTCTCCCCCGATTAGACTGTAAGCCCGTCAAACGGCAGGGACTGTCTCTATCTGTTGCCGACTTGTTCATCCCAAGCGCTTAGTACAGTGCTCTGCACATAGTAAGCGCTCAATAAATACTATTGAATGAATGAATTTAACACCACAACACCGACTCTCTGTCTGTGCTGTTCTCCTTTTTGGATGACAATTATTTGTCTGATGCTGAGGTATCTTAATGTCCCATGATGTGATAGCTATATTTTTATTTTTACATAATATTCTGTTGAACCCCCGAGTAAAACCTCTCCTGGTGAAATCTGTTTGATTTGGGCAGGCAGGTAATTTTTTAGAATGCCTTTTCCAGTCCTTTTGCTGACTAAATGGGACTGGTCAGGTATCCCTCTGGCAACTAGAAACCTGATGAACCATATTCCGAGCTACTTGTATGTATGTAGGGGATCAGAAAAATGGTCCCACATTCTTTTTCCAGCAATGGTGATAGGTTGCACTAGGTCACCCACATTCTCCACCCAGGTTCCCTTATGACCAGCTGAACACATTGCAAGATAGTGGCAATCTGTGGCCAGAAAAACGGGATTTTCTGTGTGCCTTCTTCAGTGGCAGAATAGACGCCGTGGACTCACCTAACCGTGTTTACTGTCGACGAGGCTCACGTATCTGCTGAACATAAAGCAATCAGCCATCCTGCATCAGGACGGGCAGTCATGAATTTCTGGTCTTAGTCCTGACATGTCAGTTACGGTCAACAGCACTCCACAGGTGTCCTGCTTTCACTGAGGAGAGGGTGGCGGCAGTAGCAGCAGCTGGAAGCAGAGAAATGTGGCAGTAAGCGCCAGCTCCATGGTCCTTGTTGGTTGCTTCCGACCTCATTTCTTCTGCCGCCTTTGGGGAACGGACTATGATCAAGGAGGAAATTATGTTGGAAGTTGGACAGCAGGAAACATGGCAGCAAGTAGAAAAGTAGCACTTTGCTCTTCACCCCTAGAGCACTATGTCCATCAGTCAGTGGTATTTATTGAGCACTTACTGTGTGAAGGACACTATACTAAGCATTCAGGAGAGTACAACAGAGTTGGTGGACATGTTCCCTGCCCACGAAGAGCTTACAGTCCTCGTCTCCTCATATGCCGTTGCTTCCCCTACCTGTAATTTATTTTATCATCTGTCTCCCCCACTAGATTATAAACTCCTTAGGGGTAGGAATTGTGTCTACTTTCCCAAGTATTTTACTTCCCCAAGCACTTAGTAAAGTGCTCTACACTCGGTAGTTACTCAACAAATACCATTGACTGATGGATTGATTGCTGGTGGAGCAGGGCTCCCTGTCACAAGTCCCCACTACCTTTGAAGGTAGAAGGCTTTGAAGCCCTCCTAAAATCACACCTCCTCCAAGCGGTCTTCCCCAACTAAGTTCCTATTTCCCCTACCCGCCCTCCTCTCTGCATCATCTACAGAAGCAGCATGCAATAGTGGATAGAGCACAAACCTGAGAGTCATGGGGTCATGGGTTCTATTCCCAGCTCCTCCACGTGTCTGCTGCATGATCTTGAGCAGTCACTTCACTTCTCAGCACCTGGTTATCTCACCTGGAAAATGGGGATTGAGATTGTAAGCTTCATGTGGGACAGGGATTGTTTCCAACCAGGTGTGTTTGTTTCCACCCCAGCGCTTAGTACAGTGCTTGGCATGTGGTAAATGCTTAAAAAATGCCATTATCATTATTATTAATAAGCTAAATACTCAGATCTGTACCCCTAAATGCATTTGAACTCTAGACTGTAAGGTCATTCTGGGCAGGGAAGCTATTTGCTAACAGTGTTGTATTGTACCCTCCCAAGCACTTAGTACAATGCTCAGCACATAGCAAGCACTCAATAAATATTCATTCATTCATTCAATAGTATTTACTGAGCGCTTACTATGTGCAGAGCACTGTACTAAGCGCTTGGGATGAACAAGTCGGCAACAGATAGAGACAGTCCCTGCCGTTTGACGGGCTTACAGTCTAATCGGGGGAGACGGGCGGACAAGAACAATGGCAATAAATAGAGTCAAGGGGAAGAACATCTCGTAAAAACAATGGCAACTAAATAGAATCAAGGCGATGTACAATTCATTAACAATAAATACCACTGAGTGATCATCACATTCCACCCCCCAACCCCAACCCCACAGCCCTTATGTACATACCCTTATGTTTATGGTGCAGGTGTTTCTATTACCTCTTGCCTTTATTTCGGTCATGCTGGTACATTCACATTCATCTGGGATATTTAAGCAACACACTCTTGAATTCTGCCTCCAGACCTGCATTCAAGTGCAGAATAGCCCCCTCCCAAGTGCCACTTGTTGGCGAATATGAACCCTTTTGAAAGGGCTATGATATTTAAAGACTCATGCTTGGAGAAAAATAGGCAAGTACAGAATTTAGAATTCTTTATGAAATGGTGGCACAATATTAATCACCCTTTATTCATCCCACCCTCAGCCCCAAAGCACCTGTGTACATATCCATAATTTATTTTAATGACTGTTTCCCCCCTAGACTGTATGCTCCTTGTGGAGCAAACAATATACAAGATACCAAATCTGTTATATTGCACTGTCCAAGTGCTTAGTACAATGGTCTGCACACAGTAAGTGCTCAATTAAATAGAATTCATTGAATGACTAAAATCATCCCTGGGATCTACCAGTGAACAGTGAAAGAAACCAAAAAGTCTTTTTATCTTTCTTTTGGTTTAAGGATTGCCTGGGACATTTCTTGTCTTATGCTGTCGAGTCATCTCCGACCCATAACGACATCATGGACACATCTCTCCCAGAACGCCCCACCTCCATCTGCAATTGTTCTGGTAGCGTATCCACAGAGTTCTCTTGGTAAAAATACAGAAGTAGTTTACTATTGCCACCTTCCGTGCAGTAGACCCAAGTCTCTGCCCTCAACTCTCTCCCATGCCACTGCTGCCCAGCACAGGGGGAGTCTTGACCTGTAGCAGATTGCATTCTACTCGCTAGCCACTGGCCAAGCTAGGAATGGAATAGTTAGGCCTCTGCTTGACTCTCCCTCCCATAGTCGAAACTGGTAGAGTACTGTAAACTCTCCAGGTGGGATCCTGAAAGGGTTGGGATGTTTCAATCTAGTTAAATCTTCCACTGAATCCAACATAGAGTGAAGAATTGGGAGAAAGGAACTTGATCGAACAGCATGGCCAAGTGGGAAGAACATGGGCAGAGGACTTGGGTTCTAGTCCCTTGCTTTACTGCTGTGTGACCCTGGGCAAGTCTCTTAAATTTTTTGTGCCTCAGTCCCCTCAACTGTAAAATGGGGATTAAGACTGTGAGTCCCGGGTGGGACAAGGACATTTGTCCAACCTGATTATCCTTCACCTACCCCGATCTTAGCATAGTGTTTGACAGATAAGTAAGCATTTAACAAATGCCATAAAAACAAAATAAAACATTGGAACCTAACCCATTTATCATCGGATCTCTGCATTAAAAAATAATGTACAAAATGTCAAATAAAACAACAGAGGCCTTCTCCCAAATAACTGATTTCTGAGGGTAAGAAGCTCTTAAGATTCCATCTAATCTCCATTTGGTCCTGAAAATCTCCGGGACCCACAGATTGAGGAAAATTGTCCTTAAAGAGATGTTTCATGTTCCCTTTCACAAACCCTATTAGCCCACAGCCTTTGGGAATGCTCTGGGAAGCACATATATGATCCAGGTCAGTGGCAAGATGCAGAATGCCCAAAAGCAGATGCTAGGGAGAGGGAACATGAGTTTTCAGTCCAAGCGGGATACTGAGTTGAGGAATATTTTTCCAGTCCTGCTTCTGAGGTCCCTTGGTGGCTATAAGCAAAGCTCTATGCCTTAGTTTGCAAAATGAAAGCTGAGGGAAATTATCATTACCTCCCAAAGACGGGCAAACTAACTGATAACCACAAAGGACAACGAAAATAGGCTTGTCAGGTCAGAAATGGAAACAAGATGGACTGAGCCCTTTGGGTGGCTCTATCCTTCCTGTTTGGCACCTTCCTGGAAGCGTGGGAGTATTGCACTCCTCTCATGCTTCCAGTACTGTGATGACAGTAGTGAGGAATCAGATAGCATATACTCTGGTTTAAGTGTTAAGTGAACTGGATGCTTAGGTATGAAATTTTATTTTTATTCTGAATCATTTTACATATCTACCAACTCTACCACGTTGTGCTCTCCCAAACACTTAATACAGTGCTCTGCACACAGTAAGCATTCAATAAATACCATAGGTTGAATTATATCCATTTTTTTCTCATTTTCTTAATATTTTTGTGAGGAATTTATAAATGTCCCAGGCTGGATGACTTTCTTCTCGGCCAAATCTGACAGCCTCTATTCCATCCTAATCCTTCTAGACCTCTCAACTACCTGTGGCACCATAGACCACCCCCTTCTCCTTGGAATTTTATCCAACTTTGGATTTGCTGACACTGTCCTCCCTTGGTTCTCCTCATCTCTCTGACTGCACATTCTCAGTCTTTTTTTCTGGCTCCTCCTCTGTCTCCCACCATCTGACAGTGAGGGGTCCCTCAAGGCTCAGTTCTAGGTCCCCTTCTATTCTCCCTCTAACCCACTCCCTCGAAGAATTCATTTGCTCCCATGGCTTCAATTACCATATCTGGGAAGATGAATCTCAAATCTGCATCTCCAGCCCTGACCTCTCCTTCCCTGCAATCTCACATTTCCTCCTGCCTTCAAGACTTCTCTACTTGGATGTCCCACCGACCCTTCAAATTAAACATGTCCAAAATTGAACTCCTTATCTTCCACCCAGACCCTGTCCTCCTCCTGGCTTTCCCATCAGTGTAGACAGCACCACTATCCTCCCTTCCTTACAAGCTCTTAACCTTGGCGTTGTCCTTGACTCATCTCTCTCATTCCTCCCACATATTAAGTCTGTCACCAAATCCTATCTGATCTACCTTCATGATATTGCTAAAACTTGCCCTTTCCTCTCCATCCAAACTGTTACCATCCTGATCCAAGCACTGATCTTAACCCTCCTTGATTACTGCATCTGCCTCCTTGCTGACCTCTTGGCCTCCTCTCTCTGCCCACTCCAATCCATACTTCACTCACCTGAATTATGAACATATTATCATTTATCAACAAAAATGTTCAGTTCATGTCTCCCCACTCCTCAAGAGCCTCCAATGGCCACCCATCCACTGCCACATAAAACAGAAACTCCTTACCACTGGCTCACCCCACCCTATCTCACCTCACTGATCTCCTAGTACAACCCAGCTCCCCTTGTGCCAGCTTACTCACTGTGCTCTGATCTTGTCTACCTCACTTCCAGCCCTTTCCCACATCATCCCCCTAGCCTGGAACTCCCTCCCCCTCCCTATACACCAGACCACCACTCTCTCAACCTTCAGAAGGGCAGGGAACCTGTCTTCAAATCCTGTGGTACTGTGCTCTCCCAAGAACTTTGTAAGCACTTACTAAGTATGATTGACTGATTGATTGAAAGAGCAAAGGCCTGGAAATCAGAGGACCTGGGTTCTAAAATCCTGGCTCTGCTACTTTCCTGCTGTGTGACTTTGGGCAAGTCACTCATCTTCTTGGTGCCTCAGTTTCCTCACCTGTAAAATGAGAATTAAATACCTGTTCTCCCTAAACCAGACCCCTTGCTCAGCTAGGAGGTTGTGGGGGATGGTAGCAGTCTCCCCACTCTTCCAACATCACTCTAGACTGTAAGCTCATCATGGGCTGGCAAGGTGTCTGTTATATTGTTGTGCTGTACTCTCCCAAGCTCTTAGTACAGTGGCCTGAAAACAGTAAGTGCTCAATAATAACAATAATTATGGTATTTGTTAAGTGCGTACTATGTGCTTACTAAGCACTATTCTAAGCACTCAGATAGATACAAGGTAATCAGGTTAGACACAGTTCCTGTCCCACATGGGGCTCACACTATTAATCCTCGTTTTACAGATAAAGTTACTGAAGCCCAGAGATGTTAAGTAACTTGCCCAAGGCCACACAGCAGGCACGTTGCGGGGCCGGAATTACAGCCCAGAACCTTCTGACTTCCAGGCCTATGCTCTATCCACTAAGCCACGCTGCTTCTCTTTATTATTATTATTACTGTTGCTGTTATTACTAAGTGCTGGGGCAGAAGCAAACTAATCAGATTGGATACAGTCCCTGCCCCACATAGGGCTCACAGTCTTAATCCCCATTTTACAGCTGAGGTAACTGAGGCTCAGAGAAGTGAAGTGACGTTCCCAAAGTAACACAGCAAACAAGTGATGGAGCCGGGATTAGAACCAAGGTCCTTCTGACTCCTGGGCCCTGTTGTATCCACTAGGCCATGCTATTGGGAAGCTTATTTTGTGTGCAATCTTCATAACGTCCTATGTGGTGGCCCTTGGAGGTGTGCAGTTGCCATCTAAAGCAGCAGCAGCTCACGTTGCCTTTTCTAGGTGGCATCCAGAGCTCATCCTTAGCCCTTGGCAAGGTTGCATTCCTAATGTCCTTGCCTTGATCTGACCCTGCTGGTTGCAGATAATATTTTCTTCCTGAGCCAACTGACATTAACATGTCAAAGGATAGGGGAGCTAGGCTGAGGGCCTCCATACCCCACCTCTTCCCCCTTCCCCAGAACAGGTGAAAGGGGCATGAAAAAGTCTTATGGTGTCAGTATTTACTGCCCTTCCCCATTTAGAGTGGTTCAAAATTCCAACTAAATCATAGTAGCAGAGCACTGTAACAAAAAATCTAGGAAGGCGGTGAGCACACTGTCAGCTCCACTATTTGATTGATGGATAGATAACTTAGCCTGAGACATCTGTGCCTTGTGAGTTTGAGCAGATGTGTGTGTGTGTGAATGTGTGTGTGTGTGTGCACGCAAGCACATATGTGCATGTGTGGGCTCCTGCTTGAGTGCCTTAAATCACAGATGCTAGGGACAGAGAGGATCTAACCTGGGTGAATTGAGGGTAGGGAGGGAGAGGGGAAAGTTAGAGTTATCTCACCCCACCCTCTGTCCTGTTAACTTTCACGCCTCAGAACCTAGGTGTGGTTGTGGGAAAGAAATAGCTGTGTGGGAGAACTGTTACAAAGTTGGGGGTGGGGGGTGGCGGAGGAAACAACCCGGAGCAGAAAAGTTTAGGAGAAGGCAAAATCTCCCTCTTACACATACACACAACAGATTCAGGGGGGAGATGTACATGGGAGTGGAAGAGAGGAAAGGGAGGTGTTGGGGTGGGGGGTTCTGCACTCTGGGTGTCTAGTTTGGGGTTGCTCTGTGGAGCTCCAGAACTGCCAGGTCACTCATCTCCTTGAGGATTCAAGCACTGGGGTCTTATACCTTGGGAGGGAGCAATGACCATGAGCCTGGAGAAATGGTTTCCAAGACACTGGCTTTGAAAGCAGGATTTATGGTGTGGATCACTCAGTCGTATTTACTAAATACTTCTGTTTGCAGAGCACTCAGTTAAGAGCTTGGAGGAGTATAATATAATAGAGTTTGTAGACATGTTCCTTGCACCCAATGACCTTACAGTCTAGAAGGGGGAGACAGACATTAATATAAATAAATTACAGATATGTAAATAAGTGCTGTGGGGCTGAGGTGAATGAAAGGTGAAAATCCAAGTGCAAGGGCAGCTCAGAAGGGAGTGGGAGAAGAGGAAATGAGGGCCTAGTCAGGGAAGGCCTCTTGAAAATATGCCTTTAATAAGTTTTAGTCTGGGGCCTTCCCAGACCCCCCTTCCCTCTTCTTCCACTCCCCTCTGCGTCACCCTGACTTGCTCCCATTGTTCTTCCTCTCTCCCAACCCCACAGCACTTATGTACATATCTGTAATTTATTTATATTAATGTCTGTCTCCCCCTTCTAGACTGTAAGTTCATCGTGTCTGTTTATTGTTGTATTGTACCCTCCCAAGCGCTTAGTACAGCACTCTGCACACAGTAAGCACTCAATAAATACGATTGAATGAATGAATGAAGTTTTTGAAGATGGGAAGAGTGACTGTCAGATATGAAGGGGGAAGGAGTTCCAGGCCAGTGGCAGGACATGGGCAAGGAGTCGGAGACAAGATAGAGGGGAATTGAGGTACAGTGCATAGGTTAGCATTAAAGGAGTGAAGTATATGGGCTGGTGTTGTTAGGAAATCAGAAAGGCAAGATAGGAGGGGGAAGATCATGCAAGAAAAGGTGGTCTACTCTTGGAATTGGTTTGTTAAAAATAAAAAGGTGAAAAAACTCAAACTTTCCTCTTCCTCCCAGTTGTCTCTTCCTTTCATATTCCCTTTGGGCTATTCTGTGGACTGTGAGCACCAGGTAGGACAAGGATTGTGTTCAACCTGTTTATCTTGTATCTACCCAAGCAATTAGTACAGTGCCTGGCACATAGTAATTGTTTAACAAATACCATCATTATCTGTATTGTCCTATCAATCCATCAGTAGTATTTACAGAGGGTCTTCTGGTTCCAGATCCAAAATAGAAATCCTTATCTTCCCACTCCAAATCGGTCTTCCTCTTTGACTTTCTCATCACTGTGTACAGCACCACCAACCTTCCTGTCTCACAATTCTGTAACCTTGGCATTATCCTTGACTCACCTCTCTCATTCAACCCACCCATTCCATCTACCTGTAAATCCTGTCGGTTCAACCTTCATTGCATAATCTTCCCTGACCTCTCCATCCAAACTGCTACCACATTATTCGAAGCACTTATCCTAGTCCCCCCATGATTACTCTATCAGCCTCCTTGCTGACCTCCCTGTCTCATGTCTCCCCACTCCAGTCCATACTTCAGTCTTCTGCCTGGACCATATTTCTACAAAAACATTCTGTCCATGTTTCCCCACTCCTCAAGAACCTCCAGTGGTTGCCCATCCACCTGCTCATCAAACAGAAACTCCTTACTGTTGGCTTTAAAGCACTCAATCATCTTGCCCCCTACTACTTCACTTTGCTGCTCTCCTGGCTTAGTGGAAAGTACATGGGCTTGGGAAGTAGAGGACATGGGTTCCAATCCTGGCTCCGCCACCTGTCTGCTGTGTGACCTTGGGCAAGCCACTTCACTTCTCTGTGCTTCAGTTACATCTGTAAAATGGGGATTAAGACTGTGAGTCCCAAGTGGGACAACCTAATTACCTTATATCTACCCCAGCACTTAAAACAGTGCTTGGCCATGGTAACAAAAACCAAATATCAGTATTATTATTATTACAACCCAGCCTACACACTTCGCTCCTCTAATGCCAACCTAACCCACTCAATCTCATCTATCTTGTCGCCAACCTCTCACCCATGTCCTGCCTCTGGCCTTCATATCCAATAGACAATTACTCTTCTCACTTTCAAAGCCCTATTGAAGGTATATCTCCTCCAAGAGACTTTCCCTAACTAAGCACTCATTTCCTTTTCTCCCATTCCCTTCTTTGTTACCCTGATTTGCTCCCTTTATTCACCCCTATCCCTCGGGCCCACAACACTTATTGTCCATACCCATTATTTACTTATTCATTTATAGTAATGTCTGCCTCCTCCTCTGTAAGCTTGTTGTGGAAAGGGAATGTGTCTACCAAATCTGTTATATTTTTATACTGTACTATCCCAAATGCTTAGTACAGTGCTCTTGCACACAGTAAGTGCTCAATAAATACAACTGACTGATCCTATGTACAGAGCACTCAGTATTAAATAGTTGGGAGAGTGCAATAGGATTAGTTTTTAGATATTTACATAGATATAATAGTTATTCACATAATTGTTATGCAGGGGGCAGGGGGCGGGGAAAGGAGAGAGGAGATGGGGGGAGTAGAGGCAGTGGGGGATCGAAGTGCTTAGCTGCCAGAGAAGTGACAAAATTGCAGTTCAGGGGGACATTTGGTGGGGAGATGAGAGATTAATCAGGGAAGGGCTCCTAGAAGAAGTGGGACTTCAGAAGAGCCTTGAAAATTGGGAGAGCAGTAGTCTTCTGAATGTGAAGGGGGAGGGTGAAGAAGGGAGGGTATGAGCAAAAGGTTGGCAGTGAGACAAGAATGAAGAACAATGAATAGATTGGCATAAGAGGAATAAAGTGTATGAGCTGGGGTGTAGTTGGAGAGGAGTGAGGCTAAATAGAGGGCAGAGTTGATTGAATAATTTGAAGTCAACGGTCCTGAGGAGTTTCTGCCTGATGTGGTGCTTTGGCCTATGTCCTCCTCCCATCCCCTTACCTGAGAAACAAGAGGAAGAGCCTAGTGTGAGGAAATAGGACCCAGGATGCCACTGCTGTCAGAAAGGACCAGGTGAAGATTTGGAGGGCTCAAATCTCCAACTTCCTTCCCCTCCCCTCCCCCACCCCACATCTCCTTCCCTCCATCCCTCGGACCCCAACTCTCCAGCTTACCTCGATTTCCTTCAGTGTTAGGATGAAGCTCTCTGAGGCCCACCTCCAGGGCTGACCCAAGCTACACCCAAGGCATCTTAAGGGGTACTTTGCTTATCCATCATAATTGCGGGTGGCGCTCCCTTAGGAGAGTGCCAACATCCCCTGAACCTTCCTCCCTCATCCCCATCAGTCACATCCCCACCATCTCTTCCCTCTTCTATTTGATAATAATAATAATAATGACAATCATGGTATTCACCCTGTCTCACAAGCCTGTTACCTTGGCATATCCCAGGCGGCGGTTCCTTGGTCTGCCTGCCCCCCATTTCCAGGCTAGCTCTTTAGCCGCCTTTTTGGCCACCGACCGCCGACTCATCCACGCCGAGACCGCCCCTCTCTCCCGGGAAGCTGAGCCTTGTCATCGCCCGGACCCTTGGAGCCATTACCGCGTGGGCTCGGGATCTCTGCTCCCCTGAGGCGCAGCCTCGGCGCGCCCGGCCCCGATTCCCGACAAGCGCCCCCCTTCGCCTGCCGCTCGCTGACTCATCTGCGCCTCCTCCGCCTCCCCCGGGGAGCTGAGCCTTGGACCGCCCGGACCCGCGCCCGCCTCATCCTTTCCCAACCTGAACCTCCGCACCCCCGCTCGGGAACTCCGACACTAAGGATCTTCGCCCCCACAGACCCCCAGCCACCAGCTCCCATTCCACCCCCCCCCCCGCTCGGGCCCGGGGACATTGCGCTCCCCTTCTCGACCCTGGGGACATTGTGCTCCCCTGCTCGGCCCTAGGGACATTGTGTCCTCTGGGGACATTGTGTCCTCTGGGGACATTGTGTCCCCCTGCTCGGGCCCGAGGACATTGTGCTCCCCAACCGCTCCCCCACTCCGCCCGAGGCGGCCATCTTGGGAAGCCCCCACTCCGTCTGAGGCGGCCATTTTGGGAAGCCCTCACTCCCTCTTCCCCCTTGAGGTGATTCATCTCCCCCGCCCCCGCTCCGGCCGACGATGTCCTTGTTCTCACCATGTTACCTTACCTTAGCCGCCGCCTACGGCCGCAACCCACCCCGGACAACCTCAGACCCCCCCCCGCCGCCACAGGGACATTTGGTCATGAGCTCTGGGACTCTCTCGGCCGCTGGCCGCTTGACTTTGAGTCTGATCGGGTAGGGTCGGCTCGTCCCCCGACCCTGGTCATCGCCTGCTTATTAACACTATTGTATTGTGTCTTACTGTACCATGTTGCTATATTAGCGATTTCGCTTGTTATTGTTTATTGTCGTCAGTGCTGCCACCCACCTCTCTGGCCTCACCAGCCGCCTGACTTTGAGTTTGATCAGGTCGGCCCTTAATCAAGCCTACCCCCGACCCTGGTCATCGCCCGCTTATTAACACTACTGTATTGTATCATACTGTATCATGTTGCTATATTAACACTACTGTATTGTATCATACTGTATCATGTTGCTATATTACCGATTTCGTTTGTTACTGTTTACTGTTGTCAGTGCGGCCACCCACCTCTCTGGCCTCGCCATGTCCCTCCTCCCCCACTCCTCCCTCCCGCCCCTTCCTATCCTCCCCTTCCCCTTCCCCCCCTCGCTCAGCTCTTTCCCGCTCTCTCCTCTGTCTCCTCCCCCCCTCCTCTCCCCCGCCCTAGAACCCCACTTTACCAGCGCTACCCCTCTTCCCCCTCCCCCTCCTCTCCCCCCACCAAACCCCCTCCTCACCCCCTCCCCCCTTCTCTCTTCCCCACCCACGCCCCATCCCAGTCCTCCTGTCCCACCGCTACCCCTCATCCCCCTCTCCCCGTCCAGGGCCCCGCCACCTCCTTCCCATCCAAACCCTCCCCTCCCGCCGCCCTTCCCCCCCTCCCCCCCTTGCACCCACAGCTACTTTCAAGTGTGGCCTCTGGAACCCCCGCTCTATTACAGGTAAGCTACCTTTCGTCCACGACCTTTTCCTCTCCCGCTCTCTCCTCCTCCTCGCCCTTTCCGGAATGTGGCTCACTCCCGAAAACACGGTCTCCGCCGCTGCTCTCTCCAGCGGAGGCCTCTCCTTCTCCCACTCCCCCATACTCACCGGTAAGGGAGGAGGCGTCGGCTTCCTCCTCTCACCCCGTTGCCGCTTCCGCACTATCCCTTCTCCCCCCTCCCTCTCCTTCCCCTCCTTCGAAGCCCATATCATTCGCTTCTACCACCCCCTCCAGATACTTGTCGCTGTCATCTACCGCCCTCCCGGTCCCCCCTCTGACTTCTTCAACCACCTTGACCCCTTTCTCACCTTCCTTCTCTCCTTCTCTCTGCCCACTCTGATCCTCAGAGACTTCAACATCCATATGGATGTACCCGATGACTCCTCTGCCGCCCACCTGCTATCCCTCCTCGACTCTGCCGACCTCCTCCTCCACCATACCGCGCCCACTCACCGACTCGGTCACACCCTTGATCTCATCTCCTACCGCTGCACTATCTCCTCCCTCACCGACTCTGAAATCCCTCTCTCTGACCATAACCTTCTCACCTGCCTCATCTCTCACACTCCAGTGGAAAGAGCACGGGCTTTGGAGTCAGGGCTCATGAGTTCGAATCCCAGCTCTGCCACTTGTCGGCTGTGTGACTCTGGGCAAGTCACTTAACTTCTCGGTGCCTCAGTTACCTCATCTGTAAAATGGGGATGAAGACTGTGAGCCCCACGTGGGACAACCTGATTCCCCTATGTCTACCCCAGCGCTTAGAACAGTGCTCGGCACATAGTAAGCGCTTAACAAGTACCAACATTATTATTATTACTCCCTCCCCCTGCAAATCTTCGCTACTGCCCCACAGAGACCTCCGCTCTCTTGATCCCATCCGTCTTTCCAAAAGCATCTCTCCTCACCTTGCCGCCCTGTCCTCACTTCCCACTCTCAACGATCAGGTCTCTGCTCTCAACTCCACCCTCTCTACTCATCTCGACTCTCTTGGCCCCCTTTCTCTCCGCCGCTCTCGCTCCACTAACCCACAGCCCTGGATCACCTCCTCTGTCCGCCTCCTATGCTCCTGTGCTCGAGCTGCTGAGCGCTGCTGGCGAAAGTCCAAGCACCAAGCCGACCTCACACACTTTAATTTATCCTTTCCTGCCTTAACTCTGCCCTCTCCTCCGCCAGGCAAAACTTCTTCTCCTCCCTCATCGACACCCATGCCCGTCACCCCCACCAATTGATCCAGACCTTTAACTCTCTCCTTAGGCCCCCTGTTCCTCCCCCTCCCCCATCCCTCACCCCCAATGATCTGGCCACCTATTTCATCACAAAAATCAACACAATCAGGTCTGAGCTCCCCAAAGTCACCCCTCCGCCTCTGCCCTCCCCCCCACCAACCCTCTCCCCTACTTTTCCATCCTTCCCTGCAGTATCCTCAGAGGAGATCTCCTCCCTCCTCGCAAGTGCCACCCCCTCCACCTGCGCCTCGGATCCCATTCCCTCTCACCTTATTAAAACCATCGCCCCTGCCCTCCTCCCTTCCTTAACTTCTATTTTTAACCACTCCATCTCCAATGGCTCCTTCCCCTCTGCCTTCAAACATGCCCACGTCTCCCCCATCCTAAAAAAACCCGCTCTTGACCCCACTTCCCCCTCCAGTTATTGCCCTATCTCCCTACTACCCTTCCTTTCCAAAATCCTAGAACGAGTCGTCTACAATCGCTGCTTAGAATTCCTTCACTCCCATTCTCTCCTGGACCCCCTCCAATCTGGCTTCCGTCCCCTCCACTCTACCGAGACTGCTCTCTCTAAGGTCACCCATGACCTCTTTCTTGCCAAATCCAATGGCTCCTACTCCATTATAATCCTCCTTGACCTCTCTGCTGCCTTTGACACTGTCGACCATCCCCTCCTCCTCCATACCTTATCTCACCTTGGCTTCACCGACTCCGTCCTCTCCTGGTTCTCCTCGTATCTCTCTGGCCGGTTCTTCTCGGTCTCCTTCGCTGGTGCCTCCTCCCCCTCCCATCCTTTAACTGTTGGAGTTCCTCAAGGGTCAGTTCTTGGCCCTCTTCTGTTCTCCATTTACACTCACTCCCTTGGTGAACTCATTCGCTCTCACGGCTTTGACTACCATCTCTACGCAGATGACACGCAGATCTACATCTCTGCCCCTGTCCTCTCCCCCTCCCTTCAGGCTCGCATCTCCTCCCGCCTCCAGGACGTCTCCACCTGGATGTCGGCCCGCCACCTAAAACTCAACATGAGCAAGACTGAGCTTCTCATCTTCCCTCCCAAGCCCAGTCCGCTCCCAGACTTCCCTATCACTGTGGATGGCACGACCATCCTTCCCGTCTCTCAGGCCCGCGATCTTGGTGTCATCCTTGACTCGTCTCTCTCGTTCACCCCACACATCCCATCTGTCACCAAGACCTGCCGGTTTCACCTTTACAATATCGCCAAGATCCGCCCTTTCCTCTCTACCCAAATGGCTACCTTACTGCTACGGGCTCTCATTATATCCCGGCCAGACTACTGTGTCAGCCTTCTCTCTGATTTCCCTTCCTCCTCTCTCGCCCCGCTCCAGTCTATTCTTCACTCCGCTGCCCGGCTCATCTTCCTGCAAAAACGATCTGGGCATGCACTCCCCTTCTTAAACAACTCCAGTGGTTGCCTATCAACCTCCGCTCCAAACAAAAACTCCTCACTCTAGGCTTCAAGGCTCTACATCACCTTGCCCCTTCCTACCTCTCCTCCCTTCTCTCTTTCTACCGCCCACCCCGCACGCTCCGCTCCTCTCCCGCCCACCTCCTCACCGTCCCTCGGTCTCGTCTATCCCGCCGTCGACTCCTGGGCCACGTCCTCCCACAGTCCTGGAACGCCCTCCCTCCTCACCTCCGCCAATCTAATTCTCTTCCCCTCTTCAAAACCCTACTTAAAACTCACCTCCTCCAAGAGGCCTTCCCAGACTGAGCTCCCCTTCTCCCTCTACTCCCTCTACCACCCCCCTTCACCTCTCAGCAGCTTAACCCTCTTTTCCCCCCATTTCCCTCTGCTCCTCCCCCCTCCCTTCCCGTCCCCTCAGCACTGTACTCGTCTGCTCAACTGTATATATTTTCTTTACCCTATTCATTTTAATCGCCTTGATTGCCATTGTTTTTACGAGATGTTCTTCCCGTATTTATTGCCATTGTTCTTGTCTGTCTGTCTCCTCCGATTAGACTGTAAGCCCGTCAAACGGCAGGGACTGTCTCTATTTGTTGCCGACTTGTTCATTCCAAGCGCTTAGTACAGTGCTCTGCACATAGTAAGCACTCAATAAATACTATTGAATGAATGAATGAATATTCGTTAAGTGCTTACTATGTGACAGGCACTGTACTAAGCCCTGGGGTGGATAGAAGCAAATCAGTTTTGGACACAGTCCCTGTCCCACATGAGGCTCACAGTCTCAATCCCCATTTTACAGATGAGGTAACTGAGGCACAGAGAAGTCAAGTGACTTGCCCAACGTCACCCAGCAGAGAAGTGGTGGAGCCGGGATTAGAATCCATGAACCTCTGACTCCCAGACTTGTGCTCTATCCACTACACTATGCTGCTTCTCCTCTTCATCGCTTTCCAACCTGGTTTTCAGGGGAACCTGAATCTCAGCCCTAGCTCCTGGAGTAAGGAGTACGTACACATTGCTCTCATTCAGCCCGCATATTCAGTCAGTCACCAAATCCTATCAGTTCTACCTTCCCAACATCTCCAGAATCCACCCTTCTTCTTCATCCAAATGGCTACCTCACTAGATCAAGTACTTGTCACATCCTGGCTTAACTGTCTTAACAGGCTCTTCTGTGACCTTCCCGCTTCCAGTATCTCCCCTCTCCAGTTCATACTTCACTCTGATGTCTGGATCATTTTTCTAAAAAAAAAAAGTTCTGCACACATTGTTGCACTCCTCAAGTAACTCCAGAGGTTGGCCAGCCACCTCCATGCAAACAGATACTCAATCGGCTCTCCCTTTCCTAACTTACTTCACTGATCTCCAACTATAACCCAACCCACACACTTTACTCCTTTAACCCCAATCACTGTTCCTTGATCTGATGTCTCTTGCTACCCAACTCTTGTTCATGTTTTCCTTCTGGCCTGGAACGCCCCCCCCCCCGCCCCCCCATTCCGCCCCACTTTACATATCCTACAGACCACCTTTTCCCCCATCTTTCAAGTTTTACCAAAATCATATCTCCTCCAATAATTTGTTCCTGAACAAGCTCTCTTTTCCCCAACCTATTTGCCCTCCTTTCTGAATCACCTATACACATTGGTCTGCAGTCTCTAAGCTTATCCCACACCCCCAGTCCCATTGTTCTTATGCACATATCCCTCTACTTCTCCTATCTGTGGGAAGGGATCATGTCTACCAGTGATATTATACTGTTCCCTCCCAATCAGTTACTGTAGTTCTCTGCACACAGCACTCAATAAATGCCAATATTTGACTGTAAGCATGTTGTGGGCGGGGAATGCATCTATTATATTATTATATTGTACTCTCCCAAGTGCTTAATATAATGCTCGGCATACATTAAGCACTTAATAAATACTATTGACTGATTTCAGCTACAAAGCAAACCTTGCTGAAAACCCAGCTGTGTGGATGGAAACAGGTGTGTGTGTGTGTGTTTAACTGTTTTTACAGGATCATTGAGGAAGAAGGACCCAGAAAATACCGGCAATCAGGTCTTTTTGAGCACAGCAGAGAGAGAGAGGGATGAAAAGCAGAGACCCCTGTGTGGGTTGACTTTGGCTATCTGCATTGAGGAGCGCATCACATGTTCACTGCTCCCATTCTGCTGGAAAAAATGGAAAACAAATTCATAAAACCAAAGAGGTGGGGGTGGGTTAGATTTTTTTTTAAATTCCAAACCTGATTTTGGATTTAAATGAAGACTTTAATACACACATAATGCCACTCTGGCCATTGGTCCCTGGGGGATTTGGGATCTCCTCGGAAGGGTGTTGAGGGAGCAGACAATGGGGAGGGGAAATGTTATATAAAAGGGATATGCAGCTTATTCAGGGGAAATACCTTTTTTTCTCTTTGTGAAATCTCCTTACATTTATAAGAAAACTATCTTTTCCTTAATTGCACTCTGAAAAGGATTTTGTTTCTTTTCATCATACAAACAAGCAGAGAACATACCCAGTGTAGCACGATACAAAACAATGGTAACAGAGTCATCATAAATGCCCAACAGAGCTAGATTAATACCTGGTGATTCATCAGTAGGTCTTATTGTTCAGAGAGAAATGTCTTCTAGTCACTAATTAGGCAGCTGGGGGTATAGGCATAAATCCTTCTCAGGTGTGTAGACTTTAAGACACACTTTATCAGCAATTTCATTTTCATTCGGCAATATGACATTCTAAAATGATGCAGAACAAAGCAGGCACATGTGTAGAATAAATGCCTGGAAACTTCACTCTCTACACCTTCTGTAGCAAAAATCTTCTTTTTAAGAAAGGTCAAGACTTGCCCCAAGTAGTGACCCAGCAACAGGGAGCAAGTCTGCTCTGAAATCATCTTCGACAACTGGCAAGCTTCTTACTTTTCCTGCCGAAAAGATGAAATGACATTTTGGTTCTTATTTTGTACAAACATACCCTAAACCCAATTAAGTCCCACCTGGTTTTCTGCTTTGCCTTTAATTGATCGTCTGCCTTGGGCAAAGGACTGATAATGTTTTGACCAATGTGGCCAGATGAACGAGATGATCCAGGATATTGTTTTTCTTCTTATTCTCAGAGAAGTAAGTAACCTTGTCTTGAGACATTCTTCTTTAGGTTTAGTTCTAAAAAATCTACTCCCTGAGGAAGGAGAAGCAGAGAAGGTTTGGATGGCACTAATATGCAGTCTGCATGTTGCCATGGTTCTGAAACCACTGAGGTAGAGTCAATCAGAAAAATATTTACACTCCAGGAACCTTATTCCCCAGGAAGAGGAGCAAGTGCTTCCAAAGTCCTCCTGTGCCTCTTCTCTCCATATCTGTTTCCCTCTTGTCACCCCTCCCTTTTTAGAACAGAAAAATAACTTTCCCTCCCTGTGAGGATCAGGCTCCCACATGTCCCACAGCCTCACAAGGAAAGGGAAAGAGGGGGGGAAAGAGAGAGACAGAGAAGTAGATGGGCAAGGGATCATAGAGTAGGGGGGCAGCACAGCACTGGGAGGGGTCATTGGAAGTCCAAAAGAGGGATCCTCATGGCCAGTGAGATACAAGGTTATCAGTTGTCCCAGGCAGGTCCCACAGTCTTAATCCCCATTTTGCAGATGAGGTAACTGAGGCCCAGAGAAGTTAAGCGACTTACCCAGAGTCACACAGCTGACAAGTGGCAGAGCCGGGATTAGAATCCACGATCTCTGACTCCCAAGCCCATGATCTTTCCAACTAAGCCATGCTGCTTCTCCATGTTCTATTCTTTATGCTTGTTAGAAGATGCAAATGACAGTGGAGTTCATTTATAGGTGCATATGCAACTGAAAAGGCTAATGTGGGACCCAAAGTCCTGACTGCAGTGTGCAATCACAAAGACAGTCCCTTGTTATTTAATACTATAGTATTTCTTAAGCAATTATTATGTGCCAGACACTGTACTAAGTGCTGGGGTGGATAGAAGCAGCGTGGCACAGTGGAAAGAGCACGGGCTTTGGAGTCAGGGCTCATGAGTTCGAATCCCAGCTCTGCCACTTGTCAGCTGTGTGACTGTGGGCAAGTCACTTAACTTCTCTGTGCCTCAGTTCCCTCATCTGTAAAATGGGGATTAAGACTGTGAGCCCCACGTGGGACAACCTGATTCCCCTGTGTTTACCCCAGCGCTTAGAACAGTGCTCTGCACATAGTAAGCGCTTAACAAATACCAACATTATTATTATTATTACAAGCAAATCAAGTTGGGCACAGTCCTTGCCCTACATGGGACTCACAGTCTCAATCCCCATTTTTCAGATGAGGTCACTGAGGCATAGAGAAGTGAAGTGACTTACCCAGGTAACATGGCAGATGAATGGTGAAGCCACTTCTGAATCCCAGGCCCATGCTCTATCAACTCTGCCATGCTGCTTCTTCCACTTTTCAGCACTTAGCACTGCCCTCACTTTTGCATCCTTGTATCATGAAGCAGCATGGCCTCATGGCAAAAGCACGGGCTTGGGTGTTTTATTAAATCCTTAAAACATTTTCTCAGTCCTCCTTCCTTTAGGTTTCAGCTCAGCTCGGTTATCCTTCTACAATCCGCTGTTCTCACATGTCCCACCGAATGCAGTTATTTTGAATTGAGCAGAGCTTCGGTGCTAGGAGCCTGACTTCTTTAAGTACTTTGATGCATGTCATCCTGCTTTTCCAGTTGATGATGAGTATGGCTTATTAATGATGTCGGTGGAACTGCCAAAGGAGTCGAATGCAGCGTCTGTGTGGAGGCTAGGTTTCCCAGCCACCATCTCTAAGTAGAGAAGTCTGGACAGCACTACCTCTCTGTAGACCATCAGTTTGGTCTTCAGCCTAATACCTCGCTGCCATCACCCTCTGATAGTGTCCAGAAGAAAGTCTTCTAGATTCACTGGTCTACTTCCTTGTCTACTACTGCAACACTGTTTATTGTGCTGTTCGGGTAACAGAATTTTGTGACAGGTTTTCACTCTGTGTTGCCAAAACAGATTTTGGGTTGTGTGAGTGGCTTCCCGGATGCTGTCTGAGACATGATCTCAGTTTACATGAGCCTTGTTGTCAGCCCATAACACCTGGCTGATTTGGCATAGTGGTTTCCAGTGTCTTCTTGGGTGTGGGGAATGGAGCTGATAGGGCAGCCTTAGCTCCCACACAAACAACCACGCCTCCATGAACTACTATTAGGATCTTAATGAACTCTTCAGGGCACCGAGATGCAAATGATCAGGTTGCTGGGCATCGTGAATGGCTTTCTCTGACCCTGAGGAGAGGATGCCCTATAACCAAGTCCTTGAAAGAACACAAAAATGCAGAGTGCAGATACAGAGAAACACGCACTAACAATTGTGGCTTTGAGATAACGACTTCCCTTTCAACTCTGGAGAAGGATGAGTCAGGGAGAGCAAACTGTTTATCAAGCGGAGACTAGAGTGTATAGTTCTTGGATAAGCAAAGGTGGCTTCCCCAAGTCTTGTGATTCCAAGATACCAAAAAATTAACAGCAGCTAAGAGCCCATCACCCAGTGAAAACATCCATAGAAAGATATGAATACAACTTGGATTACAGGAATTGTAGACCGTCTGCTGGTTCTCTGGCAGCAGTTCCTCAAGGCGGCTGCCAGCTGGCCCCACTAATCACCTGTCTTCCAGGATGGGGAGAGGAATGCAGAAAAGGGCTAGAGACCTGAGCAAAAAGACACTAGAGTGTAAAGGCAGTCTGGAGGCAGTGTACTCCTAGGCAGCAGAGTTCTTTGCTTCTGCAAACCATGAATTGTGATTCCTAACAACCTTCCAAAAATAACCCCTAATCTAGTGTAGTATGGTGAGGAGGTCTCTCCCTTGTGTGCTCCTTAAATCTCTGCTCAGAGCTTCCAAATTCTGACAGGCCTGGGCTTCTAAGGGTTTAAAGGCTGATTCTGGGAGTTTAGGGCTGCTGCCTCCAGGGTTTTGAGTGTGATAGTTGGGCTGTCAGGTGCTCCAACTTGTTACAACTAACAACCCATATTGAGTGCTTACTATGTGCAGATCGCTGGGGAGAGTATGGAATTACTGAGTTGGTAGACATGTTCCCTGTCCACGACGAGCTTACCATCTAGAGGGGGAGACAGACATTAATATAAATGATTCATAATATATAATTTATAGTAATAAATATAAAGCATATACATAAGTACATATAATTCATAGTCTCCCACTTCTGCTTATAGCTTGAAAGAATGAGCCTAAATTTGGGGGTAAATTGGGAGGAAGAAGGGGATTTGGAATTTGAATGATGAGTTCATCAAAGAGACTGGTAGACTGAAGAGGGGAGGGAGGAGAGAGCCAAAGGTCATATTGATGCTAGTGATGCCTGTTTATTTGTTTTGTTTTGTTGTCTGTCTCCCCCCTTCTAGATTGTGAGCCAATTGTTGGTAGGGACTGTCTCTGTTGCTGAATTGTACTTTCCGAGTGCTTAGTACAGTTCTCTGCACACAGTAAGTGCTCAATAAAGATGACTGAATGAATGAATGAAGGAGTTTAGGGTGACTGGTGCCCCAAACCACCCATCCCCAGCATTGCACCCTGTCAGCCAATTCTCATCCAATCCACTCCCACCTCACACTGTGCCTCCTCCGCAGTGACCTGCCCCACATCTCTTCTCTAACTGTGGATCGTGGAATCTCCATTCCAACCTGGCCAAATCTACAATGATGGGTCAGGGGGAGGACAGAATTTGGCTGGGAAGAGGAGTTCTTCACATCCAGAAGCCCATTACTCTCCCCACCTTCAAAGCCCTTCTCAAATCACATCTCCTCCAGAAGGCCTTCCCCATTTTATTTCTATTCTCCCTACCTTATATCCCCTCAATTACCACTTCAGCATTGCCACACCACCTAAACCACCAACCTCGCCCCCCCATAATACTTACATACATTTCTTTAAACTATATTATTTCCACCTGTAGTCTGTACACTCCTGGTCGGAAGGGATCACGTCTACCAACTATACTGGATTGTACTTTCCCCAACACTTAGTACAGTCCTCTAGACTGGAGACTCTTTGAGGGCAGGGAATATGTCTGTTATATTGTTACATTGTATTCTCCCAAGCACTTCATACAATGCTCTGCACAGAGTAAGCACTCAGTAAGTTCCAATGATGACTGATTGATTGTATTCTATTATTTGATTAATTTAAGTAGAGGCAGGAGTGGACTATTTGACTATTTACATGTTGTAGAAGGAGCTACGAGAAGAAATTGCTGAACACATGACAAGAGCCTCTGTACAGCCACTGCAACTCCTATTTATCAGAGGGCTTCAGGGATGAGCCTGTGGATTAGTGCTTGGCACATAGTAAGCACTTAAAAAATACCATAATTATTATTATAGGCTGCTGGGCCTCCCTTTGATACCTGGAAGATTAGAAAAATAGATTATTTATCTTAGGATCAGTGAGCACTGATCCTAAACACAAGCTGTTAGGGGGAAAAATATCATGGGTTCCATAAGGGAGAATCGTGTCACCAATCAGAGTTCTTTGAAAGCATCAACAAGGATGTCCATAGAGAGGAACCACTGGACAAAACAGTCTTTGAATAGGATCCACGCTAAAGAGCTTTTTTTGAAAAATGGAGTAATCGTGGGGCCGGAGGGAATGCCTGACATGGATAGAAAACTGTCTAAATGATAGGAAACAGAAGGTAGGGATAAATGGCCACTTGACAGAATGGAGAAGTGTAAATAGTGGAGCCATACTGGAGTCAGTTTTAACATCTTTCAAATGATCTGGAAGATGGAATATGTTTTTAAATTTCCACATTGGCAGGTGATGCTAAGCTCTTCAAGCTGGTGAAATACCACCTCATTTTGTCAACCCCTTGAAGGAGAGATAATCAGATATTATTATGCCCATTTTACTGATGTGGAAACTGTGGCATAGAAAGGTAAAATCATTTGTTTTAGATCACACAGCATGGAAATTACAGCACTGCTTCATTTAGAAGCTTCACCTACTGTACCTGGTACCTAGGGAACATACAAGTGAAACTAATACACATAGACATGGAGAACATAAAGATGTAGTTACAAATAAATACATACACGTGCTGGGAAGCTGATGGGAAGGTGGAAATATCAGTCAGGAAATGCCTCTTGGAAGAGGTGATTTTTAGAGAGGTTTTGAAGGAGGGGAGAGACATACTTTAGGGAGGGGAGGAGAAGACGGATATTCCAGGAATGGAGAAAGAGCAGAGCAATAAGCTGGAGGTAAAAGTATAGAGAGTGCAGGATGGTTAGGAAGAGTGAGGTGCAAGAGCTGCAGTGTATCGGGATAAAGGAGCAGCGTGGTGAAAGGGAGTTAGCTGATATGGAGCATTCAAGTCCACAGTGTGGAGCTTTTGTTTCATATCAGAAGGAATGGGGAGTCATTGGGAAATATCCCCATTCTGAACGCAGACTCTCTTCTACAAAACACAGGTGAGATAATAGCATTTGGTGATCAAGGCTATACTGTCTTGCGGCCATGGTTTTTAGCAGCATCTCTACTATTATGATCATTTCAGTGGGGACTGTTGCCCGCTTGGCATTACCTCATTGGCTGCCAGTCTCTGGCACAGTTCAACATCATTACTTCAGGCAAGGTCTCTCTAAGCTGATTTCAGTCATTCAGTCGTATTTATTGTTTACTGCTGGCAGAGCATTGTACTAAGCTCTTGGAGGGCACAATATAACAATGAACATACACATTCCCTGCCTACAACAAGCTTACAGTCTAGAGAGAAGACAGACATTAATATAAATAAATACATTATAGATATTTACATAAGTCTGTAGGGCTGGGAAGAGGGATGAATAAAGGGAGCAAGTTAGGGAGATGCAGAGGGAGAAGACTATCCTTGTACTCCCTGACTTGGAATGTTTCAGCACAGCATATTTCATGACACCGTAGGAGGGATCAAAAATAACTCATATGTTTTTTACCCTCCAACCAATGGGCCGTTGTGGAGGAACTAGTTGTTTTACTAATTACTACCAAGGTAGATTAACTAAACCGTCAAAGCAGGAAACTTGCAAAGTTTGTGCTGTTCAAGCTTCATTATGCAAGGTCAAACTCTGCCTGGAAGACATGGCTCAACATGGAAAACTTCAAGGACAGAACCATTTTTGCTCATCAAATACTGGGGAGAATGCAGCAGATTGGAATCAAGGACTGTGGCCTGAAATCTGAAGAACCTCAGAACTGCCCCCACCAAAAACTGTTTATCTACCCATCTATGCTCTTAATATTTAATTCTTTCATTTTCCAATGCTCCCATTGCCTGCAATTTATTCCTGTTTTCTCTGTACCTGTCCTTACACACCTTAGATGGTGGGTAAGAATGTAACCTCTGGACTGTAAGCTCCATTAATCAATCAATGGTATTTATTGAGCGCTATGCACAGAATACTGTACTAAGCTCTTGGGAGATCACAATACAAAAGAATTAGCAGATACATTCCCTGCTCATAGCGAACAGCCAAATTTACTAAGCAATTTTCAGACTTTGGGATCTACTAATGGTATCACATGCCTTCATAAATCCTATAAAATCTGGATAGAGGTCTCAGGGCTATTTCCTGCACTTCTCCTTTATCTATTCTGACTGACTTCCAGTTTGCACCAGCCATTCCAAACATTTCACTCCCTCTTCAAACCTCCTGTGCCCCTTACCCCATCTTTTTCCCCTAATAACCTGGCCAAGTAACTTATTGATAAAATTGAAATCATCAAGTGTGATCACCCTAAAATCTCCCTGGATCCTCTAGAGCCCCTCCTCCAAATCTCTCACCTCCTCCAAAAACCTACCCTCTCCACCAGAGCCTCCAACCCCATCACTTCATATCTTATCAATATGTCTGCCTCCTGCTTTACCTTCAACCACTCACTTTCCAATGACTTCATCCCCACTGCTCTCAAACAAGTTGCATCCCCATCCCAAAAAAACCCTCCTTTGACTCAACAACTCCCTCCAGTTACTGTCCCACCTCCCTCCTACCATTCCTCTCCAAAATCCTTGAGTGTGTTGTCTACTCCCTCTGCCTCCACTTCTCCTCCTCCAATTCTCTCCTTGATTCCCTTGCCACTAATTTTTGCCCCTTTCATTCCAAGGACTCTGACCTCTCTTCTTGCCATATCTGAAGACCTCTATTCCATCCTAATCCTCCTCGACCTCTCAGATGCCTTTGACATTGTGGATGACCCCCTTTTCCTGAAAACATAATCCAATTTTTGCTTCCAAATAATGTCCTCTCCTGGTTCTCCTCCTGTCTTTCTGGCTACTCCTTCTCTGTCTCTTTCACAGCCTACTCCTTTGTCTCCTGCCCTCAGAGTGGCTGGCTCCCTTCTGGCTCTGGCTCCCTTCTATTATTAATTATACCCACTCCCTTGGAGAACCCATTCAGTCCCGTGGTTTCAACAACCATTTTACAGGGATGATTTCTAAATTTACCTCTCCAGCCCTGATCTTTCACCTTCTCTGCTGTCTTGCATTTCCTCCTGGCTTCAGGACCTCTCTACCTGGATGTTCCACTGACCCCTCAAACTAAACATGTCCAAAACAGAACTCCTCATATTCCTACCCAAATCTTGTTTTCCCCATGCCTTTCCCATCACCTATTCAACACTACTATCCTCCATATCGCACCAGCCCATAATCTTGGCATTATCCTTGACTCATTTCTCTCATTCAACCCACATATTCAATCTCTTACCAAATCTTGTTGGTTCTATCTTCTCAACATCAATAACATACACCTTTTCCTCTCCATCCAAACTACCAATGATCTCCTTCTTGCCAAATCCAACAACCTCTACTCTATCCTAATCCTCCTCAACCTCTCAGCTGCCTTCAACACTGTGGACCACACCTTTCTCCTGGAAACATTATCAAACCTTGGCTTCACTGTCTCTGTCCTCTCCTGGTTCTCCTCTTATCTCTCTGGCCATTTATTCACAGTTTCCTTCACAGGGTCCTCCTCTGCTCCCCACCCCCTAACTGTGGGGGTCCCTCAAGTTTCAGTTCTGGGCTCTTTCTATTCGCAATCTATACCCACTCCATTGGAGAACTCATTTGCTCCCATGACTTCAACTACCACCTCTATGAGGATGATATCCAGATCTACATCTCCTGCCCTGATCTCTCTCCCTCTCTCCAGTCTTGCATCCCATCACCACAAACTTAACATGTCCAAAACAGAACTTAAATTCCCAATCAAACCCTGTCCTCCCGCTGACTTTCTCATCACTGTAGACAGAACCACCATCCTTCCTGTCTCACAAGCCCAGAACCTTGGTGTTATCCTTGACTCTGCTCCAACCCACATATTCAAATCATCACTAAATTCTGTAGGTCACACCTTCTCAACATTGCTAAAATCTGCCCTTTCCTCTCCATCCAAACTGTTACCACGTTAATTCAATCACTCATCTTATCACACCTGGATTACTACATCAGCCTCCTTGCTGACCTCCCAGCCTCCTCGCTCTCTCCACTCCAGTCCATACTTCACTCTGCAGCCTGAATCACTTTTCTATAAAAACATTCAGGACATATCACTCCACCTCTCAAACAACTCCAGTGGTTGCCCATCCACCTCCACATCAAACAAAAACTTCTCACCATTGGCTTCAAAGCACTCCACCACTGTGCCCCCTCCTACCTCATCTCACTACTCTCCTTCTATAACCCAGCCTGCACACTTTGCTCCTCTAGTGCCAACCTTCTCACTGTGCCTCGATGTCGCCGCCGACTCCTAGCCCATTTCCTGCCTCTGGCCTAGAACGTCCTCCTTCCTCAAATCCGCCAGACAATTACTTTTCCCCTCTTGAAAGCCTTATCAAAGGCATATCTCCTCCAAGAGGCCTTCCCAGACTAAGCACTGACTACGCACTCCCTTTCCTCATCTCCCACACCCTTCTGCTCCCTGACTTGCTCCCTTTGCTCTTCTCTCCTCCCAGCCTTACAGCACTTATGTACATATCTGTACTTTATTAATTTGTATTGATGTCTATCTCCCCTCTCTAGACTGTAAGCTTGTTGTGGGCAGGGAATGTGTCTGTTTATTGTTGTATTGTAGTGATAATAATAATTGCAGTATTTGTTGATCACTTACTATGTGCGAGGCACTGTTCTAAGCACTGGGGTGGATACAACCAAATCGGGTTGGACACAGTCCCTGTCCCGCAGGGGGGCTCACAGCCTTAAACCCCATTTACAGATGAGGGAGCTGAGGCACAGAGAAGTGAAATGACTTGCCTAAGGCCACACAGCAGACAAGTGGAAGAGCCAGGATTAGAACCCACGTCCTCTGACTCCCAAGCAGAAACTCCTTACCACTGGCTTTAAAGCACTCATTCAGCTCATACACTTCTACATTACCTTGCTGATATCCTACGATAGCCCTCTAATGCTAGCTGCTCACCTTGCCTCGATCTCGTCTCTCTCACCACCGACCCCTTGCTCACATCTTTCCTCTGACTTGGAACTCCCTATCTCTCCATATATGACAGACTATCACTCTCCCCACATTCAAAGCCTGATTCATATTAATAATGTCTGTTTCCCCTCTAGACTACAAGCTCATTATGGGTAGGGAACATGTCTGCTAATTATGTTGTACTCTCCCCAGCGTGTAATACAGTGCTCCGCACATTGTAAGTGCTCAATAAATACCACTGATTGATTGATTATTAAAATCACATCTCCTCTAAGACTCCTTTCCCAATTAAACCCTCTTTTCCCCTACTTCCTCTCCCTTCTGGATAGCCTATGCACTTGTACTGTACAATAAGGACTTGATATTCACACCACTCTCAGTCCCACAGAACTTATGTATATATCTGTAATTTATTTTACTGTCCACCTCCCCCTCTAGACTGTAAACTCCTTATGGGCAAGGCATGTGTCTACCAAGTTAGTTACATTGTACTCTCCCAAGCGCTTAGCACAGTGCTCTGATTAATTGCTTTATTCGACACGTTTCTAAGGTTGTGTCCTCCGTGCCTTATTCTCTTCTCTAGACACAATGGGATTCCAGGAGTGTGCCATCAATAAAAGTCTTCAGGAACCAGTCCATGGGGATTCTGGCTCAACTCTTGCCTCAGTCAGATCTTTGACTTACTTTCTTGACAATGGAGAAGATGGAGGCATCTTTTGAGATCTTGTAGCCTCTCTTTTTTGTTTTGTATTTTGAATTCCTTCCGTGTTTAAAGAATGCAGTGGCAGTGCTATTGGATTTAGTTGATTTGTCAGTTTTCATGCCTGACTGCTGAGCCAGCTTCCTCAATAGTTGGGACAAATGGCATTTCCTTCACATGCTGATGGGCTTTTGTTTTATGCTCTGAGGGGTTCATCTTCAATCAGTCAATCAATAGTATTTATCGAGCACTTACCATGTGCAGAGTATGGTACTAAGTGCTTGGAAAAGTACAAGATAATGGAGTTGGTAGACATGTTCCCTGCCCACAAGGAGCTTACACTGAAGAAGCTGTTTTGGAGAATATTGAAGTGTTGTTGCAATCTCTTCAGGATCTCCTCTTTCTTGAAAATGAGACTGGAAACATCTTCAATCTTGAGAAGTACTGTAGAGGGCAGAATCAATCAATCAATGGCATTCACCAAGCAATTGCTGTGTGCAGAGCACTGTACTAATGCATGGTAGAGTACAATGCAATAGAATTGGAAGACAGGATCCCTGCCCTGAAGGAGTTTACAGTCTATATAACTTCTTTAGTGATGTATAGAAGATGTTGGGTCAGTGACAGTCTATAGTCTTGGGTGTCTCCTGCTTTGGTATCCAATTACCTGTTGTGTATGTTCCTGAACTTGATTTGCCTCTTGTGACAAAATTTTCTATAAATTCTCTCTCTTTTGTCTAGATTTTGAGGTGTGGAGAAGTGCTGTTGGTGTAGTACTTGTCTTTTTCCATAGTCATTTTATCTCTGAGTCAGTTTCATTGAAGCAGCACAGTGTAGTGGTTAGAGCATGGGCCTGGGACTCAGAGGACCTGGGTTCTAATCTGGTCTCCACCACATGTCTGTTGTGTGACCTTGGGCAAGTCACTTCATTTCTCTTTACCTCAGTTTGCCTCATCAGTAAAATGGAGAGCCACATGTGGGACAGGGACTGTGTCCAACCTGCCTGGCTTTTATCTACCCCAGCTTTCAGTAGCGTGCCTGGCACGTAGATAGCACTTAAAAAATACCATTAAAATAAAAAAAATTGAACCATCTTGGCACTTCAATTAATCATGCCCAATAACTCAGTGGCAGCCTGATAAACAGAATCACAAAAAAATGTCCATTCACTTTTTGAGGCATTGGCTGAATGTCAGTGTGAGCTCGGAGCCTAATAGACAAAAGCCCAACTTGCACTTTGCTCCGTGCATGGCTGCTGGGAATCTGTGATCTAATCCTGGTTCTGCCACATGAATGCTATGTGACCTTGGGAAAGTCACTTCACTTCTCTAGAAAATGGGGATTGAGACTGTGAGCTCCACGTGGGACAGGGACTGTGTCCAACCCAATCCACTCAGCGCTTAGTACAGTGCTTGGCATATAGTAAACACTTGAACAAATAACATTATTACTATTATAATTATTATCTGTACATCCTTCAAGTTCCCTGCTGCCCATTGAGATGCCACTATTCAGATCATGGATGCATCCAAGATGCTTAGCCTTTGTATGACAGACTGAAGAGAGTGTTGGTGATCACGAGAAGCAGGATGGCCTGGAAGTCAGAGGACCTGGGTTCTAAATCTGTCTCTGCCATGTGTCTGCTGTGTGACCTTGAGCAAGTCACTTCACTTTTCTGTGCCTCAGTTCCTTCATCTGCAAAATGGGGATTAAATATCTGTTCTCCCTCCTATTTAGATTGTAAACCCCAATGTGGAACCTGATCATCTTATATCTACCCCAGCATTTAGTTCAGTGCTTGGCACATAGTAAGTGCTGAGCAAATATCATTATCATTATCAGGTAGCAATGGGTATATTTACGAGTAAAAATAGATGATTTCTGTTTAGTTTGTCAATCCCACGTGGTCCAATGATTATTCTTCCATGTTTGGGCATCACTACCAACTCGAGCGTTAAAATCTACTATTGTGAATAGTTGGCACTCCTGCCCTGAGTCTAAATCTTTGTATAAGGGGACTTTCCCTCGCCATGAGGGCATAGTCACTGGTGATGTAAGCAAAAAGAGCTATTTTTTCAAGAGGTGGTATAGCATCAGCATTTATATACTTTAGCAGGTTTGGAAGGCCTGATATTGGGATTGGCTGACTGAGAATCGTATCCCATGCTAGCTGCTGTTCTGAAAAACGAAAGTCCAGTCAAAAGGAGGTGATTCCAGGACCAGTCTCTGTAAGCCATCCTTCATCAAAACAGCAACTAGCAAGGGAGTCGGGTTCTTAATCAGACGGCCTGGTGCTAAAATATCGACTCTATATCTGGCCAGTTCACATATTATAAGTGCTGTCATTTCTGGATGAAGACTCTTTTCAGGTTCACACAGTGTCCTGCTGTTCTATGATATAGGGTAATATTCTTAGTTATAAGACTGAAGAGTTTTTCATACCACCTGTGGGTCTTTTTATTGTTATATTGTACAATCCCAAGAGTTTAGTACAGTGCTGTGCACACAGTTAGTGCTCAGTATATACGACTGAACGATAGTTCACCAGACATGAACTACTGGTCAGTTTTGTTTGGCTTGGATGAAGCTGGCACTGTTCTATCAATAGGGAACTTTTTCTATCAATCAATCAATGGTATTTATTGAGTGCTTACTATGTGCAGAACATTATACTAAGCACTCAGGAGAGTACCACAGAGTTGGCAGACATGTTCCCTATGCACAATGAGACTTTTCACATTCAGGATAAGCAGTGAATTACTAACCCTCTAGACTGTAAGCTCGTTGTGGGCAGGGAATGTGTCTGTTGTGTTGTAGTCTCCCAAGCATTTAGTATAGTGCCCTGCACTCAGTAAGAGCTCAATAAATATGACTGATTGAATTACTAGACACATAACCAGTCAATGGTATAAGGCATAGTCTCTGCCTGCCAGGACCATAAAATTGTAAATGGAAGCCAGGACCAGAGTAAACGAAGAAAGAAGTATGAAATTCAAATGGCAGAAGGAGAAAAAATAACTCAACACATAGATATATAAGCCTACAAATAGCAGAACACAAATTTACTAAGATGTTCCTACGTTCCGGCAGGGGTAGACTCAGTCCTCACAAAAGGTGAGGACTGCATTCTTGCAAAATGACACATAGTAAGAGATTAACAAATATAACAACAAAAATAATAATAATAATGATGATAATAATGATAATATCCCCTTAGACTGTGAGCCAAATATGAGACAGGGACCGTGTCCAGCCTGATTCACTTGTATTTACCCCAGGGCTTAAAACAGTGCTTGTCACATTGTAAACACCTAACAAATACCATCATAATAATAACAGTAAAACCCCACATTAAAGAAAAGATGAACTGTAATACTCGCCACAACACCATGTGCGTATGTTGAAGCCATTTCTTTTGACGCTGTGGTTTCCTGTATCCAAATGGGCTCTTGTTGACAGATGGATATTTCCTAATTCCCTTACGTTGTAGGCACAGCCTGAAGCAAAAACATGTACTACGGCAGAATTGGGTCTTGTTTTAGTCCCTTGAGTGAGTTTTCCTGCTATTGCAGGTTCCTCTCCTTAAACCCCTCCAATCTGGCTTCCATCCCCTTCTCTCCACAGAAACCGCCCACTCAAAGGTCACAAATGATCTTCTTGTCAAATCCAGTGGCCTCTACTACATCCTAATCCTCCTCTACCACCCCTTTCTCCTGGAAGCATTATCCAACCTTGGCTTCACTGACACTGTCCTTTCCTGGATCTCCTCCTATCTCTCTGGCTGATCATTCTTAGTCTCTTTCACGGGCTCCTCCTCTGTCTCCCATCCCCTAACTGTGGGGGTCCCTCAAGGTTAAGTTCTGAGTCCCCTTCTATTCTCCATCTACACCCATTCCCTTGGAGAATTTATTCATTCCCATAGCTTCAACCACCACCTCTATGCGGATGTTTCCTAAATCTACATCTCCGGCCTTGATCTCTCTCCCTCTCTGCAGTTTCATATTTTCTCAAGACATGGATGTCCCTCTGACACCTCAAACTTAACATATCCAGAACAGAACTCCCTATCTTCCCACCCAAACGCTGTCCTCCTTCTGACATTCCCACCACTGCAAACAGCACCACCATCCTTCTTATCTCACCAGCCCATAACCTTGGCATTATCCTTGATTCATCTTATTCATCCCACATATTCAATCTATCACTAAATCCTCTAGGTTCAACCTTCACAACATCGCTAAAATCTGCTCTTTCCTCTCTATTCAAGCTGCTACCATGTTAATTCAAGCACTTATCCTATCCCACCTTGATTACTGTATATAATAATAATAATAATGGCATTTGTTTAGCACTTACTATGTGCCAGGCACTGTACTAAGCAGTGGGATGGATACAAGCAAATCGAGTTGTACACAGTCCATGTCCCACATGAGGCTCACAGACTCAATCCCCGTTTTACTGATGAGGTAAGTGAGGCAAAAAGAAGTGAGGTAACTTGCACAAGGTCACACAGCAGACAAGTGGTGGACTAGGACCCATGACCTTAATAATAATAATGTTGGTATTTGTTAAGCGCTTACTATGTGCCGAGCACTGTTCTAAGCGCCGGGGTAGATACAGGGTAATTAGGTTGTCCCACGTGAGGCTCACAGTCTTCATCCCCATTTTACAGATGAGGTAACTGAGGCACAGAGAAGGGAAGTGACTTGCCCACAGTCACACAGCTGACAAGTGGCAGAGCTGGGAGTCGAACTCATGACCTCTGACTCCGAAGCCCAGGCTCTTTTCCACTGAGCCATGCTGCTTCCTTGCTCTATTAAGCCTATGCTGTATGAGCCTCTTTGCTGACCTCCTTGCCTCCTGTATCTCCCCCCTCCAGTCCTTACTTCACTCTGCTGCCCAGATCATTTTTCTACAAAAATCATTCATTTCATGTTTCCCTCTCCTCAAAAACCGCCAGTAGTTGTCCATCCACCTCCACATGAAACAGAAACTCCTTTCCATCCACTTTGAAACACTCACTCACCTTGCCCCCTCCCTCCCTCACCTCTCTACTCTCTTAATTTGACCCATCCCGCACACTTCTCTCCTTTAATGCCAACCTTTTGGCTTAACTTGATCTTGTCTATCTCGCCACTGACCTCTCGCCCACACCCTGCCTCTGGCTTATAACATCCTCCCTCTTCATATCTGACAATTACCCTTCCCACCTTCAAAGCCTTACTGAAAGCACATCTTCTCCAAGAGGCCTTTCCTAACTAAGCCCTCATTTCCTCTTTTCCTCCCTTCTGCATTGCTCTGATTTGCTCTCTTTATTCACCCCGTCCCTCAGCCACACAGCACTTATTTACATATCCATAATTTATTTATATTAATATCTGCCTCCCCATCTAGTCTGTGAGATCATTATGGGCAAGGAATGTGTCTACCAACTCTGAACCAACTCTGAACTCAATAAATGTGATTGAATGATTACTGGAGTCATTTATTCATTCAATCATATTTATTGAGCGCTTACTGTGTGCAGAGCACTGTATTAAGGGCTTGGAAAGTACAATTCGGCAACAGATAGAGACAATCCCTACCCAACAACGGGCTCACAGTCTAAAAGGGGAAGACAGACAACAAAACAAAACAAGTAGACAGGCATCAATACCAACAAAATAGAGTCATAGATATATACACATCATTATTATCCGGCAGGTTTTGGTGATGGATTGGATGTGTGGGGTGAATGAGAGAGCAGAGTCAAGGATGACACCAAGGTTGCGAGCCTGTGAGACAAGAAGGATGGTAGTGCCATCCACAGAGATGGGGAAGTCAAGAAGGGGTCAGGGTTTGGGAGGGAAGATAAGGAGCTCAGTCTTGGACATGTTGAGTTTTAGGTGATGGGCGGACATCCAGGTGGAGGTGTCCTGAAGGCAGGAGGAGATACGAGCCTGGAGGGAGGGGGAGAGAACAGGGGAGGAGATGTAGGATATGGCTTTTTGTTAGAATCTTCAAAGGGGAAATCATAACCAGAATGGCCTTATAGAAAAAGCTGGCTCCACTTCCAAAACACCTATTAGTACCACTACCACTACTACTAACTATAATAATAACTTTGGCATTTATTAAGTACTTACTATATGCCAAGCAGGCGGAGCAGCATGGCTTAGTGGAAAGAGCAGGGCTTGGGAGTCAGAGGTCGTGGGTTCTAATCCCAGCTCCACCACTTATCAGCTGTGTGATTTTGGGCAAGTCACTTAACTTCTCTGTGCCTCAGTTACCTCATCTGTAAAATAGGGATTAAGACTGTGAGCCCCACGTGGGACCACCTGATTCCCCTGTGCCTACACCAGCGCTTAGAACAGTGTTCTGCACATAGTAAGTGCTTAACAAATACCATCATTATTATTATTAGAAGATAATCAGGTCAGACAAGGTTCCTGTCACACACGGGACATGTATATAGGTTGAATATGTTGAGCCCCCTCACTCTGGCTCATTTGGGATTTCTGAGGGTTGATTAGAAAAGGATGCTAAAGGATAGCATATATTTGGACTCTCCTCAGGTTAGGGTGGGATTCATGTTTGCCTGTTCATTCATTCCTCAGTAAAAACTCTCACTGGATGACCCAAAACACTTAGTCTGGAATCCAGTGGGAGATGCTGAATGACGTTGGCAGGGTGAGGAAGTATGCTCAGCTGCTTCTAGTTTAGGCAAGAACCATCAATTCCTCTTTCTGAAACATTAAATTTCATTCACCTGCTTCATCCTCACTGCTTTCAAACATGCTTACGTCTCACCTCTCCTTAAAAAAAGAAAAACTACCTTTGATCCCATGGCTCCTCCAGTTATCAGCCTATCTCCCTCTTACCATTCCTCTCCAAACTTCTTGAGAGAGGTGTTTACACTCACTGTCTCCACTTCCTCTCCTCCAGTTCTCTTCTGGATCCCCTCCACTCTGACTTTCTCCCCCTTTACTCTGCTGAAACAGCCCTCACAAGGTAACCAATGACCTTCTTCTTGCCAAATTTTATGACCTTTACTCCATTCTATTCCTCCTAGTCCTTTCAGCTGCCTTCGATACTGTAGACAACCCCCTTCTCCTTGAAACTTTATCCAACTTTGGCTTCACTGACTGTCCTCGCTTGGTTCTCCTCCTATCTCTCTGACCTCGTCAGTTTTTTTTTTTTGCTGGCTCCTCCTCTGCCTGCACTCTCTGACAGTGGAGGTTCCTCAAAGCTCAGTTTTAGGTCCCCTTCTATTTTCCACTTACACCCATTCCCTTGGAAAACTCATTCACTCCCATAACTTTAACTACCATCTTTACGCAGATGATTGCTAAACTTATCTCTCCAGCCCTGACCTTTCATCTTCTCTGCTGTCTTGCATTTCCTCCTGGCCTCAGGACATTTCTACCTGGATGTCCCACTGACACCTCAAAATAAACATGTTCGAAACAGAACTCCTCATCTTCCCACCCGAACCCTGTCTTCCCCTGTCTTTCCCATCACTGAAGACAATACACTATTCTCCCTATCTGATGAGCCCATAACCTTGGCGTATTTCTCTTCTCAACTCTCATTCCCCACCATTCTCAATCTGTCACTAAATCCTGTCGTTTCTACCTTTGCAACATTGCTAAAAGCCGCTCTTTTCTCTCAATCAATGATATTTATTGAGTGCTAAGTGCAGAGCACTGTACTAAGCGCTCGGGAGAGTATGATGCAACAGAATTAGCAGACATTCCCTGCCTATAATAAGCTCTCCATCCAAACTGCTACCACGCCAATCCAAGCACTTATTTTATCCTGCCTAGACTAATCTTTCTGCCTCCTTGCTGACTTCCCTGCCTTGTCTCTCACCACTCAAGTCCATACTTCACTCTGCTGCATGAATCATTTTTCTAAAAAGGATTGGCAGGGTGAGGAAGTCTGTCTCTTCATGTCTCTTCATTCCTCCAGAACCTCCAGTGGCTACCCATCCACCTGCACATCAAACAGAAACACCTTACTACTGGCTTTAAATCACTCAATCAGCTTCCCCCACACTACCTGACTCACTGATCTCCGACTACAGCCCAGCCCACACTCCGCTCCTCTAATGCCAGCTTACTCACCATGCCCCAATCTTGTTTTTTTTGCCATAGACCCCTTTCCCACGTTCTCCTCGCAGCCTGAAAATCCCACTCTCTCCATAAACGTCATATACGTCAGCCCGCCGCTCTCTCCACTTTTAAGGCATCATTAAAAGGCCTCCTCTTTTCATTCATTCATTCATTAGTATTTATTGAGCGCTTACTATGTGCAAAGCACTGTACTAAGCGCTTGGAATGTACAAAGCGGTAACAGAGACAGTCCCTGACCTTTGAAAGGCTTACACTCTAATCGGGGAAGACAGACAGACAAAAACAATGGCAATAAATAGAATCAAGGGGATGAACATCTCATTAAAAACAATAGCAAATAAATAGAATCAAGGTGATGTACATCTCATTAACAAAATAAATAGGGTAATGAAAATATAACAGTTGAGCGGATGAGTACACGAGTACAGTGCTGAGGGGAAGGGAAGGGAGAGGGGAAGGAGCAGAGGGAAAGGGGGGAAAAGAGGGCTTAGCTGAGGGGAGGAGAAGGGGGGGTAGAAGGGGAGCAGAGGGAGCAGAGGGAAAAGGGGGAGCTCAGTCTGGGAAGGCCTCTTGGAGGAGGTGAGCTCTAAGTAGGGTTTTGAAGAGGGGAAGAGAATTAGTTTGGCGGAGGTGAGGAGGGAGGCCATTCCAGGACAGAGGGAGGGCGTGGCCCAGGGGTCGACGGCGGGATAGGTGAGAACGGGGAATGGTGAGGAGATGGGCGGCAGAGGAGCGGAGCGTGGGGGTGGGCAGTAGAAAGAGAGAAGGGGGGTGAGGTAGGAGGGGGCAAGGTGATGGAGAGCCTTGAAGCCTAGAGTGAGAAGCTTTTGTTTCGTGCGGAGGTTGATAGGCAACCACTGGAGGTTTTTAAGAAAGGGAGTGTCATGCCCAGAGCGTTTCTGCAGGAAGATGAGCTGGGCAGAGGAATGAAGAATAGACTGGAGCGGGGAGAGACAGGAGGAAGGGAGATCAGAGAGAAGGCTGACACAGTAATCCAGCCGGGATATTATGAGAGCCTGTACCAATAAGATAGCCGTTTGGGTGGAGAGGAAAGAGCGGATCTTGGCGATATTATAAAGGTGAGATCGGCAGGTTTGGGTGATGGATTGGATGTGTGGGGTGAACGAGAGAGCCGAGTCAAAGATGACACTGAGGTTGCGGGTCTGAGAGAAGGGAAGGATGGTCGTACCATCCATGGTGATAGGGAAGTTAGGGAGAGGACCGGGTTTGGGAGGGAAGATGAGGAGCTCAGTTTTGGTCATGTTGAGTTTTAGGTGGCAGGCAGACATCCAGGTAGAGAGGTCCTGGAGGCAGGAGGAGATGCGAGCCTGAAGGGAGGGGGAGAGGACAGGGACAGAGATGTAGATTTGTGTGTCATCTGCATACAGATGATAGTTGAAGCCGTGAGAGCGAATGAGTTCACCAAGGGAGTGAGTGTAAATGGAGAACAGAAGAGGGCCAAGAACTGACCCTTGAGGAACCCCAACAGTTAGAGGATGGGAGGGGGAGGAGGAGCCTGCGAAGAAGACCGAGAATGAATGGCCAGAGAGATAAGAGGAGGACCAGGAGAGGACGGAGTCCGTGAAGCCAAGGTGAGATAAGGTGTGGTGGAGAAGGGGATGGTCAACAGTGTCAAAGGCAGCTGAAAGGTCAAGGAGGATTAGGATAGAGTAGGAGCCATTGGATTTGGCAAGAAGGAGGTCATGGGTGACCTTAGAGAGAGCAGTCTCTGAAGAGTGGAGGGGACGGAAGCCAGATTGGAGGGGGTCCAGGAGAGAATGGGAGTTAAAGAATTCTAGGCAGCGAGTGTAGACGACTCCTTCTAGGATCTTGGCAAGGAAGGGTAGTAGGGAGATAGGGCAATAACTGGAAGGGGAAGTGGGGTCGAGAGAGGGCTTTATTAGGATGGGGAGACATGGGCATGTTTGAAGGCAGAGGGGAAGAAGCCACTGGAGAGTGAGCGGTTAAAGATAGAAGTTAAGGAGGGGAGGAGGGCAGGGGCGATGGTTTTTATAAAGTGAGCGGGAACGGGGTCCAAGGCACAGGTGGAGGGGGTGGCACTTGCGAGGAGGGAGGAGATCGCCTCTGAGGATACTGTAGGGAAAGAAGGGAAAGTAGGGGAGAGGGTTGGGGGGGGGAGGTAGAAGAGGGAGGGGTGACTTTGGGGAGCTCAGACCTGATGGTGTTAATTTTCGTGATGAAGTAGGTGGCCAGATGATTGGGGGTGAGGGATGGGGGAGGGGGAGGAACAGGGGGCCTAAGGAGAGAATTAAAGGTCCGGAACAATTGGCGGGGGTGATGGGCATGGGTGTCAATGAGGGAAGAAAAGAAGTTTTGTCTGGCGGAGGAAAGGGCAGAGTTAAGGCAGGAAAGGATAAATTTGAAATGTATGAGGTTGGCTTGGTGCTTGGACCATCGCCAGCAGCGCTCAGCAGCTTGAGCATAGGAGCATAGGAGGCGGAGAGAGGCAGTGACCCAGGGCTGTGGGTTAGTGGAGCGAGAGCGGTGGAGGGAAAGGGGGGCGAGTGAGTTCAGATGAGTAGAGAGGTGGAGTTGAGAGTGGTGACCTGATCATCGAGAGTGGGAAGAGAGGACAGGGGGCAAGGTGGGGAGAGATGCTTTTGGAGAGATGGATGGGATCAAGAGAGCGGAGGTCTCTGTAGGGGAGTAGTACAGATTTGCTGGGGGAGAGAGTGTGAGAGATGAGGCAGGTGAGAAGGTTATGGTCTGAGAGAGGGATTTCAGAGTTGGTGAGGGAGAAGATGGTGCAGCGGTAGGAGATGATGAGATCGAGGGTGTGACCGAGTCGGTGAGTGGGCGAGGTGTGGTAGAGCAGGAGGTCGGCAGAGTCGAGGAGCGATAGCAGGCGGGCGCCAGAGGAGTCACCCGGTACATCCATGTGGATGTTGAAGTCTCCGAGGATCAGAATGGGGAGAGAGAAGGAGACAAGGAAGGTGAGAAAGGGGTCAAGGTGGTTGAAGAAGCTGGAGGTGGGACCGGGAGGGCGGTAGATGACAGCTACAATTATCTGGAGGGGGTGGTAGAGGCGAATGATATGGGCTTCCAAGGAGGGGAAGGAGAGGGAAGGGGGCGGGGAGGGATAGTGCGGAAGCGGCAACGGGGTGAGAGAAGCCGACGCCTACTCCCCTTCCGGTGAGTCTGGGGGAGTGGGAGAAGGAGAGGCCTCCGCTGGAGAGAGCAGTGGCGGAGACCGTGTTTTCAGGAGAGAGCCAGGTTTCCGTAAGGGCGAGGAGGAGGAGAGAGTGGCAAAGAAAAAGGTCAAGGGTGAAAGGTAGTTTACCTGTAATGGAGCGGGGGTTCCAGAGGCTACACTTGAAAGTAGCTGTGGGTGCAAGGGGGGGAGAGAGGGAAGAGCTGGGGGAGGGGAGGGTTTGGATGGGAAGGAGGTGGCGGGGCCCTGGACGGGGAGCGGGGGAGGAGGGGTGGCGGTGGGACAGGAGGACTGGGATGGAGCGTGGGTGGGGAAGAGGGAAGGGGGGAGGGAGGGAGGAGGGGGTTTGGTGGGGAGGAGCGTAGGCGGAGGGGGAAGAGGGATGGCACTGGTAAAGTGGGGTTTTAGGGAGGGGGAGAGGAGGGGGGGAAGAGGCAGAGGAGAGAGCAGGAAAGAGCTGGGTGACAGAGGCTAAGGGGAAGGAGAGGATTGGGAGGGGCAGATGGGAGGAGGGGGGGTGGGGGAACATGGTGAGGCCAGAGAGGTAGGTGGCAGCACTGACAACAATTAACGATAACATGCGAAAGCGGTAATCTAGTAACATGATAAAATAAAATAGTATTAATAAGCAGGTGATGACCAGGGTCGGGGGTTGACTTGACTAAGGGTCGACCTGATCAAAATCAAAGTTAAAGGCCAGTGGCAAGGAGAGTCCCGGGGCTCATGTCCAAATGTCTCTGAGGCGGCGGCGGGAGCCCTGAGGATGTCCGGGGTGGGTTGCGGGCGTAGGCGGCGGCTAAGGTAAAGTAACCCAGTGAGAACAAGGACATCGTTGCCCGGGGGCGGGACAGATCAATCACCTCACGGGGGAAGAGGGAGTGAGGCCTTCCCAAAATGGCGGCTTCGGGCGGAGTGGGGGGAGGGCGGTAGGGGAACACAATTTGTCTCCAGACCCGAGCAGGGGAGCACAATGTCCCAAAGGCCCGGGGTGGGAGGAGCAGGGGAGCACAATGTCCCCGGGCCCGAGCAGGGGAGCACAATGGGAGCTGGTGGCTGGGGGGTCTGCGGGGGCGGGGGTGGGGGGGGAGATCCTTAGTGTCGGAGTCCCTGAGCGGGGGTACAGAGGTCCGGGTTGCAGGGCTGACTATAAGCCCAGGGGCAGGTCATCGAGGACTGGTAGCGTGGCTCCAAGGAAGCAGAGGTCTTGAGTCGACGTGGCGGCGGTGACTGGAGGAGAAAGGTTCAGCCGGGAATGGGGCCGGGCAGTCCCAGGCTCAGCTCCCCAGGAGAGGCGGTGGCGGTGCGGATGAGTCGGCGATCAGCAGGCTAAGAGCTTGGCGGGAAAAGGGGCCGGGCGGTCCAAGGCTCCGCTGCAAGGGAGAGGAGCTCCCGAACCCAGGTGGCAGCCGATTCAGTGGGGAATAAGGGTACCGGCGGTCCAAAACTCACCCCCAGGGGAGCAGAGATCCCAAACCCAAGTGGCGATGGCAAGGCTCAGCTCCCAGGAGAGGCAGACACGGCGTGGATAGGTCGGCGATTGGCAGCCAAAGAGCTGCCAAAGAGCTAGCCGGGAATAGAGACCGGGCAGTCCAAGGCTCTGCTGCAAGGGAGAGGAGCTCCCGAGCCCATGTGGCGGCCGATTCAGTTGGGAATAAGGGGACCGGTGGTCCAAGGCTCAGCCCCAAGGGCTGCTTCCTCTTCCTTCCGTTGTCATCTATGCATTTAGATTTTTGACCTTTGGACATTTGATATTCACCCCACCCCGAACCCAAACACTATGTGTTATGTGTTACAACACTTATGTATATCTTTAAATTACAGTCCCCCTCTAGACTGCTAGCTCATAATGGTCAGGGGAACATGTCTGCTAATTCCTTTGTACTGTACTCTCCTAAGCACTTAATACAGTGCTCCACACATAAGTGCTCAATCAATACCACTGATTAATTCAACTGGCTTCTAGTGGGTGGGGAAGTCATGGAAAATGAGCCAGCACCATTAAAATAAAAAATAACATTTTAAATTCAAATGAAGCTCAGGAAGGTCTCCATTTCCCAATTTAAGGTCATATAATGTGTCATTATCAACAATGTACCTTTTCCTTAATTATTTCCCTAAAAACTGTCCTGTTGTGCCTACATATTGGGCCACATTTGCTTTGGTTCTCTTGTAGCTCAAAATCTACTCAACTGCCAGTTCTAGGTTTATGAAAGAGCTGTCCCACTGCTTTTCACTCGGTAGAAACTGGAGCATGCTGAGGGTGAGTTGTGTTTTTTTTTCTTGGTGCTGGGAGAGTTGTTTCACAAAGAGACAGCTTGATTAGTCTTATTTAAAATATAAATTTTCCTCAAGTCTTTGTGCATAAATCAATTTCAGTTGATTGTGTTCTCCCAGTCACCAGGTTCACATGGTTACCAGCTGAAAGGAGTCTTCAGCCCAAACAAAAGAGAGACAAATAAGAGGCAACAAGCCCACTAGTCTTATAAATTGAGAGCACCAATTTTCCCTAGAAAAAGCTTATTTAGGAGTTGTAAACAGAGGTAAATGAACCTTTCTGAGAATAATTTCCAATGTCTCTAGCAATTGTGTGCTCAGAAAAACTGGAATGGAATCCAACAGTGTGACAAATATGTAGATTAGTCTGAACACACACACACACACACACAATATTAAAGGAAGTTTAATTTGCTGTAACTGTTACAACAAATCTCAAACCACTCCCAGAACCTGTGAGCCCCTTGTGAGCAGGGATTGTCTCTCTGTATTGTTGTATTGTACTTCTCAAGCACTTAGTACAGTTCTCTGCACACAGTAAGTGCTCAATAAATACAATTGAATGAATAAAATGCCTTAACTTCAAAAGTTTGAATAGAATGCTGTCTACACTGTGTAATGCTCCTAAAGGCTGTGTGTTCTATTTCAGGAATCTGGACAAAATAAAAGTCATACCTGTTGAAAAAATATAACCAATAAATGGAAAATTTCCAACATGCCTAATGCCAAATTGGCACTATACCAGATTTGAATGTTATGGCCCACTATGATCAGGAAATGTGTCTGTTTATGTGTTTATTATACTGTACTCTCCCAAGTGCTTAGTACAGTGCTCTGGACACAGTAAGTGCTCAATGAATACGATTGAATGAATGAATGAATGAATATGGCCTAAAAGAAAACCAGTTGTTCCAAATATTTTGGATTCTAGAAATCATTCAAAATGGAAAGCGTTATGAGGTGAAATGGAGATTTTAGGGGTGAAAGACTTCTGATTTTTAAGTCAGGGTTGGAGGAAGAGGGTGAAGGGGGGAGTGAGGGAATTATATCAGGCCTCCTGCCAAGTGGTATGTGGCACCTTCCCTGATCCCAGAGCAGTGCTATCCCTGGTGCATATCGAAATACTCCGTAACTGAAGCCTCACCTCCTTGGATGCTCCCTCCCCGGAAACCCCCTCCCCAGGAACTGGCACCAGCTCCCTTCTGCACTATTGAGGAGACCCCATACCATCCTACTTTCTACCACTCCAGCAGGGAAAGGTAACAGCACCTGCAGCATGAGGTTGCATATAGACTCAGGAAAGCTAGTGGCTTCCACAGTTCCCTAGTGACTTGGGACTATTTGGACTATTGGACTATTTTCCATATTGTGTACTTGTCCTAGTGTCTTATGCTATTTTAATATTTTATTTTTTATTGCTCTTGATGAGTCTGTCTCAAATCCTCCCCAACACCTGTGCTCATAAATAATGAGCCCCTTGAGAAACAGCATCCATGTCTACTTCCCACCTGTATATTCTTTCTCAGGACTTAGTACAGTGCTTGCACACTGTAAGCACTTAATATTATTACTACTACTATTCAACCTATCAGTCTATTATCTTTACTGAGCACTTACTGTGCAAAGAGTAGTGTACTAAGCACTTCAGACAGTACAATATGACAGTTGATAATAATAATGTTGGTATTTGTTAAGCGCTTACTATGTGCAGAGCACTGTTCTAAGCGCTGGGGTAGACACAGGGGAATCAGGTTGTCCCACGCGGGGCTCACAGTCTTAATCCCCATTTTACGGATGAGGTAACTGAGGCACAGAGAAGTTAAGTGACTTGCCCACAGTCACACAGCTGACAAGTGGCAGAGCTGGGATTCGAACTCATGGTTCCCTGCCCACAACGAACTTACTCAATGCCACCACCTAGGCAGCTCATTACTCACCACCATCATCAACACTGTACTAGCCACTTAGGAATATACAGTAAAAAAGGAAAGGAGTTTACAATCTAATTATTGGGTCTCAATCTTGTCTTTCTCACCACTGACCTCTTTCATTCAATAGTATTTATTGAGCGCTTACTATGTGCAGAGCACTGTACTAAGCGCTTGGGATGAACAAGTCAGCAACAGATAGAGACAGTCCCTGCCGTTTGACGGGCTTACAGTCTAATCGACCTCTTGTTCACAACCTCCTGGAACCCCCTCCGCCCTCAAAATAATAATGATAATAGTATTTGTAAAGTGCATATTATGTGCCAAGCACCCTTCTAAGCACTAGGGTGGATATAAATTAATCAGGTTGTTCATAGTCCCTTGTCCTACATGAGGCTCACAGCCTAAGAAAGAAGGAGAACGGGTATTTAATTCCTATTTCACAGATAAGGAAACTGAGGCTCAGAGAAGTTAAGTGATTAGCCCAAAGTCACACAGCAGGCAAGTGGTGGAGCCAGGATTAGAACCCAGGTCTTCAGATTCCCAGGCCCGTGCTCTTTTAGATCCAATATGCCACTACTTTTCCCATCTTCGAATCCCTACTAAAGTCATATCTCCTCCAGGAAGTCTTTCTTGACTTACCTCTCATCTCCCCACCCTATTTACCCTCCTCTTCTGAATCACCTATACACTTGGGTCTGTACCCCTTCAACACTTTGAGTTTAGGAGAGACAAAGAAGGGAGTCGCTGGAGGCAGAGAGATGTGAAAGGAGACTTATCCAGCTGAACGTGATGGAGATTTGTACCAGGAGTTTGGCCATTAGGGGTGGATATGAGAAATATTGGGGAAAAAAGGCAGGATTTAGGAAGCAGACTGAATTCTAAAGCAAGCTGAAGCAGGGGAGGTGAAAGTTAGGAGTCAAAGATGACCACACATTTTCAAGCTTATGGTGTCTATCGCGATTAGAAAATTAGAGAAAAAATGAGTTCAGTTAGCCATCCATGTGGAGATATCCTGGAGCCAGGAGGAAAGGCAAAATTGTAAGGAAAGTGAGAAGTCAGGTCGGTGAGATGGGAATGTGAAAGCATGATGACTTTTACTTGTGGACCAATATATTTGCATGTCAAACCTTGATGACCTCCCCAGGAGTCAACCAGGTGAACCTCATACTAACCCTCTATTCCCTGCTCCGCCCTCACCTGCCCAACTTGCCCTGTGCTCTTCATGGCTCTTCAACACTTTCTTTGGCCATTACTCCATGGCTGCTGTGCACCCCCAAACCCCTCCAAATCTCCCCCCTACCCAAATCCCAAGGCCGTTCCTTTCCCTGGCTTTGCAGGCATCATTTCTGGGACAGTCAAAGCTGCAGGAATGGGGCCAGACTGGGAGAGATGGGAGGGACGGGTGGGGGTTGCAGAGGCAGTGGCAGATACCACTCAGGTTGGCTTTCCAGCCCCAGCCCAGACCCATCCCCATCCCCAGAGCTTTGACAGCCCCAGAAGCGATATCAGCACATCAGAATAATGGCCAAAGCTGGTAGTACAAGATCAAAAATAAATGACAAATGTCATGCTTGAAAGCTCTGCTCTGGCTGTAGGTGGGGGAGAGGGTTTGAACACATATGGGAGCGATTAGGAAATGGGGAAATTTTTAAAGAGATAGGGGAAGAGGCGGGGAGGGCACAGGGTGGAGCTTACCTGGTAACCACCCGAGAACATCAGGGTAGGATGACAGCCAATTTACTTTGGAATATGAGAGGTGAGTTCAGCAGCAGCAGTGGAGGTGGTGGGTTCTGGGGTCTGTCAATTTACAGCTGCAGAAGTGGATGTGGGGAGGTCAGTAAAGCTGGGAAACCTAGAGGGTGGGTGGGAGAGACAGTGAATGGGACACGTTTGGGGTGCAAAAAGCCAGCAGCAGAGGATGGGGACACAAAGAATCAATCAGTGCTATTTCTTGAGCACTCACTGTGTGCACAGCACTATACAAAATGTTTGCAAGACTAGAATACAACACAGTTGGTAAACACATTCTTTGCCCTCAAAGAGTTTATAGTCTAGGGGGAGACAGACATTAAAATAAATTGTGGATAGGTACACAAGTGCTATGGGGATGAGGGTGGGGTGACTATTTGAAAATCAATTTCCTTCGGGAGGATTTCCCTGATTGGTTTCTCATCTTGGGCAAGTCATTTCACTTCTCTGGGTCCCAGTTACCTCATCTGTAAAATGGGGGATTGAGACTGTGAGCCTCATATGGGATGGGGACTGTGTCCAATCCGATCTGCTTGTATACACCCCAGCACTTAGTACAGTGCCTGGAACATAGTTAACAGCTTAACAAGTACCATAATTATTATTATTACGATTATCGTCTCCCCATCCCCGACATATGAGAAGCAGCATGGCCTAATGGATACAGCATGGATCTGGGAGTCAGAAGGATCTGGGTTCTAATTCCAGCTCCACGACTTGTCTGCTGTGTGACCTAGGGCAAGTCACTTCCCTTCTATGTGCCTCAGTTACCTCATCTGTAAAATAGGGATTGAGACCATGAGCCCCATGTGGGACAGGGACTGTGTCCAACCTGATTAGCTTGTATCTACCCCATTCATTCATTTCATTCATTCAATTGTATTTCTTGAGCGCTTACTGTGTGCAGAGCACTGTACTAAGCGCTTGGAAAGTACAGTTCAGCAACAGATAGAAACAATCCCTACCCAACAACGGGCTCACAGTCTAGAAGGGGGAAACAGATGACAAAACAAAACAAGTAGACAGGCATCAATAGCATCAAAATAGATAGGTAATAATATCTAATATCTAATAATAAAATAGATAATAAATAAATAGAATTATAGATATATACACATCATTAATAAAATGAATAGAATAATAAATACAAATATACACAATTGCTGTTGGGCAGGGAGGGGGGTCGAGCAGATGGAGGGAGTAGGGAAGGGAAGGGAAGAGGAGGTTAGTAAGGGGGGCTTAGTTTGGGAAGGAGAGAAGGGAGGTGAGGTAGGAGGGGCAAGGGGATGGAGAGCTTTGAAGCCAAGAGTGAGGTGTTTTGCAACTTGCGAAGGTTGACAGGGCACCACTGGAGATTTTTGAGGAGGGGGGTGACATGACCAGAGAGTTTTTGTAGAAAGATAATCTAGGCAGCAGAGTGAAGTATAGACTGAAGTAGGGAGAGACAAAAGGTTGGGAGATCAGAAAAGATGCTGATACAGTCATCCAGTCGGGATATGATGAGCAATTGTACCAACAAGGTAATGGTTTGGATGGAGGGGAAACGGTGGATCTTGGTGAAGTTTTGAAGGTGAGACTGGCAAATTTTGGTGACGGATTGGATATGTGGGGTTAATGAGACAGCAGAGTCAAGGATGACACCAAGGTTGCTGGCTTGTGAGACAGAAAGGATGTGGTTTCTCCAACCGTCTTGGTGCCCATGTCTGAGGATTGATGTCTGGGCTGAATGGATCACATGTGAACTCCCATGATGGGTCACTGGAGGGAACATTCTCCCCTTGGATCCAGGGAGAAAAGCAACAGAGCCTGGAGTCATACTCAGAGTTCGCAGCTTCCGTCTGGCACACTGTAAGCACTTAACAAATACCATTACCAAAAAAAAAAAAAATTGCTCTTGCAAAGTTACCACAGTTAAGAAACTACAGAACAGAGATCGGTTTCCCATCTGTTTATCAATCCGAAGCCAGGAGGAGATTCAGTGAGGGAGGTGACCAAAGAAAAAGAAGATAAAACAAAACATAAAGGAGTTGTAGTGTACACCATCACACACCTACACAAGGCATTTTTCTAAGAACTGTTGTGGGATGACTTGCCAACACTGCATACAATACCGGTTCTCAAACTGCTTTGTTCATGTATTTGTACCTTGAGGAACAGGCCAGAAATAAAGATGACTGCTTAGAAAAATCAAACTTGGAGGGGAAATGTCAACCTTGTCGCTTGCATTAAAATGTTTTGGCAGTTCATAAAACCAAGGTTCACAATTATAGTACTGTACATCATGCTGAAAAAAAATCAATAGAATAGAAACCAGACTTATAGCAATCACACCTGACAAGCTCATGACCAACTACTTAACCCAGACACCAAAAAGGGAGCTTGTTCTGACAAGCATTAACCTTCCATTTCAAGATCCCTGAGCCAAGAGAGTAACTATACCTGCATGGGGAAAACGTGGGTCTTGAAATGGATTTTCCTAGTGAGATATTCCTTTCCTGACATATCTGCAGAAAGCAATTCTTATTCTTGGCACCAATCCTGCCCTAGAGGAGATATTCCTGGACCCACAGGGTGAAGCCAAGTACAGGTGTACCCCAGATTACAAGCACCCCACAGTATAAGCAGTCCGAGTATACATGTTACAATGTTTGCTGACAAAACCCACGATATGTCCGGTGGCAGTGAGATGGAATGGGGTCTCCTCGCTCGTGCAAAGGGGAGGTGGTGCTGATTTCTGGGAAGGCAGCGAGGTGTAACATGTAGGGAGCAGGGGGCCTAGGTGGTGGGAAGAGAAGGCTGTCTGCTCAGCTGTGGTGGAGGGGAACTAAGAGCATGCAGGGAGGTGAGGTTTCGGGTACTGAATATTTTGCTCTGCCCCAGGGATAGCCCTGTTCTGTGGTCAGCAAAGGTGCCACACACTGCTGTGGTCTCCTTGGCATGAAACCTGGTGCAGGGGAAGAGCATGACCTAGTGGATAGAGTGCAGGCCTGAAAGTCAGAAGGACCTGGGTTCTAATCCGGTTTCCGCCACTTGCCTGCTGTGTGACCTTGGGCAAGTCACTTCACTTCTCTGAGCCTCACTTACCTCATCTGTAAAATGGGGATAAATACTGTGAGTCCCTTGTGGGATAGGGTCTATGTCCAACCTGATTTGCTTGTATTTACTTCACTGCTTAGAACAGTGCCTGGCATAGCGCTTAACAAATACCACTATTATTATTATTATTGTTAATTCCCTCACCCCCCCACCCTCTTCCTCTAACCCTGACTTACAAATCAGAAGTCTTTCACCCATAACATCTCCATCTCACCTCATAACGTTTTCCATTTTGAATGATTTCTAGAATCCAAATCATTCAGAACAAGTGGCTTTCCTTAGGCCACAATATTTGAATCTGATATAGTGCAAATTTGATGCCTCCTTCTCCCCCTCTCACTCCTGCCAGTCCCTATTATTCCCAGTTGCTTTACTGCTTGCCCCAGCAACTATTTTGTGCTGAACTGCCCTGTAGAGTTCACCTCTTCTGCTATAAACCCCTTGCTTACATTCTCCCTCAGGCATGGAACTCCCTCCCCCTTCATATGCAATGGTGGACTGTTGAAAATCCTCTAAAAATCACACCTCCTATATGAAGCCTTCCCTGACTAAGCCTTTCTTTCACCCTACCTGCCCTCCTCACTGTGTTGACTGTGCATCTGGCTGTGTACCCTTTAAGCACTTTGATACTCACCCCTGTCCCACAGTATTTACGTAAATATTCTTATTCTCTTGTATTTCCTCTATCCCTAATCCATTTTAATATCTGTTCCCCCCACCCCCCTTAGACTGCACGGTCTTTGTGGGCAAGGAACACATCTACCAACTCTGTTGTGTTGTACTCTTCCAAGTGCTCAGTACAGTGCTCTTCACACAGTAAGCACTTAAGCACAGAAACAGCGTGGCAAGAGAATGGGCTTGGGAGTCAGAAGACATGGGTTCTAATCCTGGCTCTGCAACTTGTCTGCTGTGTGGCCTTGGGCATACCACTTAACTTCTCTGTGCCTCAGTTACTTCACCTGTAAAATGGGGATTAAGATTGTGAGCCCCATGAGGGATAACCTAATTAGAACTTAGAACAATGCTTGACATATAGTAAGCACTTAAATACCATTACTATCATTATTATTAATATTAAATTCATTCAATCATATTTATTTAACACTTACTGTGTGCAGAGCATTGTATTAAGGGCTTGGAAAGTACAATTCGGCAACAGATAGAGACAATCCCTGCCCACCAATGGGCTCACAGTCTAAACAGGGGAGACAGACAACAAAACAAAACAAGTAGTCAGACATCAATACCATCAAGATAAATAGAATCATAGATATATACACATCATTAATAAAATAGAGTAATAAATAATATATACAAATATGCACAAGTGCTGTGGGGAGGGGAAGGGGGAAGAGCAGAGGGAGGGAGTAAGGGGAATGGGGAGGGGAGGAAAGGCAGAGGGAAAGGGAGGGCTCAGTCTGGGAAGGTCTCCTGGAGGAGGTGAGCTCTCGGTAGGGCTGTGAAAAGGGGAAGAGAATTAATTTGGCAGATGTGAGGAGGGAGGGCATTCCAAGTCAGTGGTAGGACGTGGGCAGGAGGAGATACAAGCCTGGAGGGAGGGGAAGAGAACAGGCGAGGAGATTTAGATTTGGGGGTCATCTGAGTAGAGATGATAGTTGAAGCTGTGGAAGCGAATGAGTTCACCAAGGGAATGAGTATAGATAGAGAACAGAAGGGGGCCAAGAACTGACCCTTGAGGAATCCCTACAGTTAGAGGATGGGAAGGGGAGGAAGAGTCCGCAAAGGAGACCGAGAATGAATGGCCAGAGAGATAAGAGGAGAACCAGGAGAGGACAGAGTCTGTGAAGCCAAGGTTGGATAAAGTGTTGAGAAGAAAGGCATCCCACTGATTGATATAACACCCATTTTCTTCACGTGACTTGGATATAAGCTGATGGCAGAATTACAGTTATAATTATGGCATTTCTTAAGTGCTTATTGTGTCAATCAATCCATCAGTTGTATTTGCTGAGTGCTTACTTTGTGCAGAGCACTGCACTAAGGGCTTGGGAAAGTACAATATAACAATACAACAGAGGTGGTAGGCAAGTTCCCTGACCACAACGAGATTAGAGTCTAGAGTGGGAGACAGATATTAATATAAATAAATTATATTATACATAAGTGCTGTTTGAGGGAGTGGTGAATAAAGGGAGTGATGGAGTGGGAGAAGAGGAAAGAGGGACTTATGCTGAGAAGGCCTTTTGGAAGAGATGTGCCTTCAGTAAGGCTTTGAACATGTGGAGAGTAATTTTAAGTTGAATATGAAGAGGGAGGGCATTCCAGGCCAGAGGCAGGACATGGGTGAGAGATTGATGGCAAGATACACGAGATTGAGGTTCAGTGAATAGGTTGGCATTAGAGGAGTGTAGTGTGTGGGCTGGGTTGTAGTACGAGAGTAGTGAGTGATTGAGTGCTTTAAAGCCATTGGTAAGGAGTTTCTTTTTGATGCAGAGTTGGATGGACAATAACTGGAGTTGCTTGAGGAGTGGGGAAATGTGGACTGAATTTTTGTTTTTAAATGATCCAGCAGCAGAGTTTAGAATGGACTGGAGTGGGGAGAGACAGGAGGCAGAGAGGTTAGCAAGGAGGCTGATATAGTAATCAAGGAGGGGTAGGATAAGTAGTTGGATTAACATGGTAGCAGTTCAGATGGATAGGAAAGGGCCGATTTTCATAATGTTGTGAAGGTTGAACCAGAAGGATGTAGTGACAGATTGAATGTTTGTGTAGAAAGAGAGAGTTGAGTCGAGGATAATATCAAGGTTATTGGTTTGTGAGACAGGAAGGATAGTGGTGCTGTCTACAGTGATGAGAAAATCAAGGAGATGTGAGGGTTGGGTGGGAAGACTGCAGAGAGGGGAGATATATTAGGGCTGGAGATGTAGGTTTGGGAATCATCCGCTAAGAGGTGGTAGTTGAAGCCATGGGAGTGAATGAGTTCTCCTAGGAAGTGTGGGTGTAGATGAAGAATAGAGGTGGATCCAGAATGGAGCCTTGAGGGACTCCCACAGTTAGGGGGTGGGAGGCAGAGGAGGAACCCACAAAAGAAACTGAGAATGAGAGGCCAGAGATATAGGAGGAGAACCAGGAGAGGACAGTGTCAACATCTCCAGGAGAAGGGGGTTGACAGTGTCAAAGGCAGCTGAGAGGTCAAGGAGGATGAGGATGGAGTAGAGGCTGCTGGATTTGGCAAGGAGATAATAATAATAATAATGTTGGTATTTGTTAAGCGCTTACTATGTGCAGAGCACTGTTCTAAGCGCTGGGGTAAACACAGGGGAATCAGGTTGTCCCACGTGGGGCTCACAGTCTTAATCCCCATTTTACAGATGAGGGAACTGAGGCACAGAGAAGTGAAGTGACTTGCCCACAGTCACACAGTTGACAAGTGGCAGAGCTGGGATTTGAACTCATGAGCCCTGACTCCAAAGCCCGTGCTCTTTCCACTGCGCCACGCTGCTTCTCTAAGCAGCTTCAGTTGTGACCTTTGAGAGAGAGGTTTCTGTGGAGTGAAGGGGATGGAAGCCAGATTGGAAGAGGTCAAGGAGAGAATTCAAATTACGTGTAAAGTCCTGTTCTATGTGCTGGAGTAGATACAAGGCAATCAGGTTGCACACAGTCCCTAGCCATATGAGACTCAAGACTCAAGGGGGAAGAATAGACCTAGAGAAGCAGCGTGGCTCAGTGGAAAGGGCACAGGCTTAGGAGTCAGAGGTCATGGGTTCTAATCCCTGTCAGCTGTGTGATTTGGGGCAAGTCAATTAACTTCTCTGTTGCCTCAGTTACCTCATCTGTAAAATGGGGATTAAGACTGTGAGCCTCACGTGGGACAACCTGATTACCCTGTATCTACCCCAGTGCTTAGAACAGTGCTCAGCACATAGTAAGGGCTTAACAAATACCAATATTATGATTATTATTATTACAACAAGAACCAGTTGTGAAATATTACAATGCACCATTTGGTGCATTATAGATTTGGTGTTGGAAGAAACAATGGGGTTCACATATCAGTAAACCTCAGCTTTATTGAATGATACTTTGTGATTTTACACATTTATTGAAACAGAATAATAGTGAGTGGCAGAGGTATAAAGCCTTCTGCTGGTAGTAGACATAATGATACAGCAATTTGTTTAGAAAATTGTTAGTCACCAGGGTATCTTTGAACCTCCTACTCCTCAAAATGCCTCAATTTCTGCTGGATCAAAGGTTACTGGAAAACAGTTTTCTGATAACACGAGGTTCTTCAAGAACAGAAGAACCTTGAGACTGTAAGCTTGATGTGGACATGGAATATGTCTACCAACTCCAATATATTTTACTCACCCAAGGGCTTAGTATAGTGCCCTGCACACGATAGATGCTCAATAAATATTACTGATTGATTGAACAGAAGCCCCGTGTAATGGGAGAATGCCTTGTATAGCTTTCTTTCTTTCATCTTTATTCTAATCTTAGTTGCCACCATGGCTGCCCTTCCTTTTCTGCCACCCTGCTGTTCTTCATTCGCTGCCCCAGTTCTTTGCCCTAACCAAAGCTTCAGGAATGGAATCGGGGACAATTAGAATAACAGCTGACTCAGCTCCATGAACCACTTGGGGCTTCGTTTGGCTAGGAGATTGCTTCCCACTCTGCTGATCCAAAGAGACAAATCCAGAAAGAATCCCTAGAAATAACCACGTGTCTAAAAGAAAGGGCTTGCTTACTTTTTCTGCTGGTCTCCCTCTGCCATCACCTGCTTCTGGCTCCAAAAGAGGACCTTCCTCACCCAACAGGGGTCTTCTGTGTCAGGTGTCTGTGGTAGCTTCGGTAAGATGGCTTTATGGAGCAGGGCTTCAGGCTTCCAATCAATCAATTGAATTTATGGAGCACTTACTGATTGCAGAGCACTGTACTAAGCACTTGGGAGAGTACAATATAATGGAGTTGGTAGACACGTCCCCTGCCCACAACCCACTTACAATCTAGAGGGGGAGGCAGACATTTTTATGAATACATAAATTACAGAGATGTACATAAGTGCTGTGGGGCTGGGTTGGGACAAGGGTGAATAAAGAGTGCAAATCAAGGTGACCCAGAATGGGAGAAGAGGAAATGAGGGCTTAGTCAGGGAAGGCCTCTTGGCAGAGGCAGACCTTCAATTACCTGGTTGCCAATGACACCCTGAACTTCAACAACAGACCATTCTCATGTGGCAAATGCTGTCCAATTGGAGAATGTTTGTCATCAGGTTCTTGCTACCAGCCCTTTCTGTTAGTGGCTGGTGACAGCCCATTGCTGTAAAGCAGCATGGCCTAGAGGAAAGAGCACAGGCCTGAGAGTCAGAAGGACCTGGGTTCTAATCCTGGCTCTGCCATTTGTCTGCTGTGTGACCTTGGGCAAGCCAGTTAACCTCTCTGTGCCTCAGTTACCTCAGCTGTAAAATGGGGATTAAGATTGCGAGCCCCATGTTGGACAGGGACTGTGACCAACCCAACTGGCTTGTAACCACCCCAGTGCTTAGAACAGTGCCTAGCACATAGTAAACACTCAACAAATGCTACAATTATTGTTATAGCCTGGTGGACCCCTCCTACAGGTGGCTAGTTCCTGGATCAGGGCCAGAATATGATGCATCTGCCAGATGAACCCTATAACAACAATGGCCTGTTTCCACTTCTGCCAAGAAAGTGTGACATACCTGGAAAGAAACCAAGGATCTAGGTGCAGAGAGCCTAATGACTATAATACATCACCCAGCTGCCTAGGCCAAAGAGTACTCAGTACCCACCTGCAGCAAAAAATCTCCCACTTTCCAACTGTCTCCTTCTCCTTTCTCCTTTTATTCTTCACGATTTCAGGCTTCTCTGTCTGCCCTACAGGGAAACAGCGTGTCCCAGTGGAAAGAGCATGGGCCTGGACGTCAATGGACCTGGGTTCTAATCTTGGCTCTGCCACTCTCCTGCTGCGTGACCTTTGGCAAGTCACTTCACTTACCTGTGCCTCAGTTCCTTCATTTACAAAATGGGGATTCAATGCCTGTTCTCCCTCCTACTTAGACTGTGATCCCCTGAGGGACCTGATTATTGCTCGTACAGTGCTTGGGAAAGAGTAAACGCTTAACAAATACCACTATTATTATTGTTCCCTAGGCAACACCAGATTGTGTTGAATCAAAGGGAGCCTCATTTGTTCATAGCAATTAGTCACACTTATTTGGGAAAACCTCATTACCTTTCTCTGGTTGAAGGCTTTTTCTAGGGTCAGGCACAATCTGAGTGCTTATTTTGTGCCAGACACTGTACTAAGCCCTTGGGAGAGTACAATACAACAGAGTTGGTAGACACGATCCCTTTCCCTTTCAGTCCCCTTCTTCCCAAGGAAGGAAGCACAAGCTGTAAAAAACAGGCAGGACTTCATTTTTAATAACAGAAGCAAGGAGGAAGGAAACAAAAACAGAAGTACACAAAAGGAGGGAAACTCAGAATATATCATGATGGACTCAGAAAGACAGAAACCAGAGTGAATGACACCCAGTAATCTTCCAGTGTCAAGGGTAGAAATAGATCCTGCACAAAGTTCAGCTATTCCAGTGTCCCCGATACAAAAATCAGGAACATAATAATAATAAATTATAATTAAAATAATAATTAATTATAATTAATAATAATAATTAATTATAATTAATTATTATTGTTGTATTTGTTAAGCACTTACTATATGCCAGAGACTATACTAAGCACTGGTGTGGATGCAAGCAGATTGGGTTGGACACAGTCCCTTTCCCTTGTGGGGCTCACAATCTTAGTCCCCATTTTACAGGTAAGGGAACTGAGGCACAGAGAAGTGAAGTGATTTGCCCAAGGTCACACAGCAGACAAGTGGCAGAGCCAGAATTAGAACCCATGACCATCTGACTCCCAGGCCCGTGCTCTATCCATTATGCCAAGCTGCTTCCCATGGTACTTGTTTACTTGGACTTGGAGAAGGAGCATAGCCTAGTGAAAAGAGCACTGACTTGGGAGTTGGAAGACCTAGGTTCTAATCCTAGCTCTGCCCATTGGTTGCTGTGTGACCTAAGGCAAATCACCTAACTTCTCTACAACTCAGCTGGAAAAGGGGGATTCAATACCTGTTCTCGCTTCTACTTGGACTGAGCCCCATGTGGGACAGTGACTGTGTACAACCTGATTCACCTGTATCTTCCCTGGTGCTTAGAACAGTGCTTGACACATAATGAGTGCTTAACAAATACCATAATAATAATACTAACATACCTTTCAAGTATCCCCCTGCCTCCAGTGTTCAAAAATGATCCTCTCCAAAGTGACTGTCATGCATGCAACATTTTTGACTGTAGGCCAAGCCCGTTCCCTATTGCTAGTCCAAAGGTTTTAAGTGGGCTGATGATCACCTCAGATGACCCCTTGCTGAGAGGAAGTCTGGAGAGAGGGCACTAAGTTAGGGACCCTCTGGCTCTCAGGAAAATAAGCCCGCCTACAAGGGAGGCTACTAGCCAATTTGCATAGGGGTCTCTCCAACAGCCCACCTAACTCACCTTGTTGGGAAGGGTGTTCTAACTGCTAAATGGCAGTCTTGAAAGCCTCCACAGTCAGTCAATCATGGTTAATGAGCATTTACTTTGTATAGAGCACTGTACTAAGCACTTGGGAGAGTACCCAATAACGATATAACAGAAACATTCCCTGCCCAAATTGAGGTTACAGTCTAGAGGGGGGTGACAGATATGCATAAGGAAATTGCAGATATGTACATAAGTGCTGTGGGGCTGGAAGGGGGGTGTTTATTCAGGGCGATAAAGGGGGGAGTGGGAGAAAAGGAAAGGGGGGCTTAGTCAGGGAAGGCTCTTAAAGGAGTTGTGCCTTCAATAAGGCTTTGAAGGAGGGGAGAGTAACTGTCTGTCGGATTTGAGGAGGGAGGGCATTCCAGACCAGAGGCAGAACATGGGCGAGGGGTCAGCGGTGAGATAGACGAGGCAGAGGTACAGTGAGAAGGTTAGCATTAGAGGTGCAAAGCCTCTTGGAGGAGATTCTCTTGCGGCATCCCAGACAATGGAGCAGTTCCCACCCTCTAATAGGGAGGCCCAACTGTCCAGAGGAAGGAAACCTGAAGTGGAGAAAACTCAAAGTGGAGAAGCATTTTCTTAGACCCACAGAATCTTCAGCCCTCTGACAAGGTGGACATCCTACAAGGAGGAGGAAAGTGCCAAAACAAGCGAGTTGGACAACTCTATGGCAAACTAGTATTAGGATAAAACTTCAGGCCTCCTAAAAACAATCTAAGTCTTGGTCAAAGATGCAACTAAGTAGAATGCCTCTTCCACTTCTCCCTCTCTCTCCACGCAACACCTCCCCTCTCCACCCCACTGGATCATCCTTCTCCCTCTAGGAAAACTCCTGGAAGAGACAGTTGGCCCATGAGCATAACAACAATAATAATGATTGGGGGTAGTTGTTAAGTGCTTTTTATGTGCCCAGCTGGAGTAGATATAAGATGATAATAATAATAATAATGATTATAGTATTTGTTAAACATATACTATGTGCCAAACACTTTTCTAAGTGCTAGGGTAATAATAGTAATAATGGTGGTACTTGTTAAGCACTATGTGCAAAGCACTGTTCTAAGTGCTGGGGGGATACCAGGTGATCAGGTTGTCCCACGTGGGGCTTACAGTCTTAATCCCCATTTTACAGATGAGGTAACTGAGGCCCAGAGAAGTAAGTGACTTGCCCAAAGTCACCCAGCTGACAAGCGGTGGAGCGGGATTAGAACCCATGACCTCAGACTCCCAAGCCCGTGCTCTTGCCACTAGGCCATGCTGCTCCTAATCAGAGAGGAGGCAGTCCCTGTCCTATATGGAGCAATGCGGCCTAGTGGAAAGAGCCTGGACCTGGGGGTCAGAGGACCTGGGTTCTAATCCCAGCTCTGCCACTCTGCTCTGTGACCTAACCTTAATTTCTCTGTGCCTCAGTTTCCTCATCTGTAAAATGGGGATTAATCCTCCTCCCTCCAATTTTGACTGTGATCCCCATGCAGGACAGGGTCTAAGTGCTGGGGGGATACCAGGTGATCAGGTTGTCCCACGTGGGGCTTACAGTCTTAATCCCCATTTTACAGATGAGGTAACTGAGGCCCAGAGAAGTAAGTGACTTGCCCAAAGTCACCCAGCTGACAAGCGGTGGAGCGGGATTAGAACCCATGACCTCAGACTCCCAAGCCCGTGCTCTTGCCACTAGGCCATGCTGCTCCTAATCAGAGAGGACGCAGTCCCTGTCCTATATGGAGCAATGCGGCCTAGTGGAAAGAGCCTGGACCTGGGGGTCAGAGGACCTGGGTTCTAATCCCAGCTCTGCCACTCTGCTCTGTGACCTAACCTTAATTTCTCTGTGCCTCAGTTTCCTCATCTGTAAAATGGGGATTAATCCTCCTCCCTCCAATTTTGACTGTGATCCCCATGCAGGACAGGGACTGTGTCCAACCTGATCATTGTGTATCTACCCCAGCGCTTAGTATATAGTGACAGGTGAGACCACCTCTCAGGGTCATACCTGGAGAGTTTCCAGAACTCTACCAGTCTTGACTATGAGAGAGAGAGTCAAGCAGAGGCCTATCCATTCCATTACTAGCTTGGCCAGTGGCTAGCGAGTGGAAAGCAATCTGCTACAAGTCAAAACCCACCTGCAGCAGCAGCCTGGGAGAGAGTCAAGGGTGAATATTCAAGTTTACTGCACGGAAGGAGGCAGAGGTAAGCCACTTCCATATTTTTACCAAGAAAACTCTATGAATACACTACCAGAATGATTGCAGAAGGTGGGACGTTCTGGGAGAGATGTGTACATGGCATCGCTATGGGTCGAGTCATCTCCAACCTCGACAGCATAAGACAAGACATAGTAAGAGCTTAATGAGTACCATGAAAGGGGATTGAAGGAGAACAGGTATTTAATCCCCATTTTACGGATGAAGAAATTTAGGCACAAAGAGGTTAAGTGACTTGCCCAAGGTCAGCCAGCTGGCTCTGGCAGAACTAGTGCTCTTTCCACTAGGCCACACTGCTTCTCTAACTTCATCCCATCTAGGTCTGACTACAGTCCATATTACAGACCAAATATCATAAATTTCTTCAGTTCTACACTTGATTCTACCAGGAGACCTGATTTTGGGCCTGCTGTATGACTTTGGGCAATTCACTTAACATTTTTGGGCTTCAGTTTCCTCAGCTATGAAAAGGGGATGTGATATCTGCTCACCCTATCTCATAGATTGTTAGCCCCGTGTGGAACAGACTGGGTCAGTCGGTCAGTTAATTGTATTTATTGAGTGCTTACAGCATGGCTCAGTGGAATAAACCCGGGCTTGGGAGTCAGAGGTCATGGGTTCTAATCCCGGCTTCGTCACTTAGCTGTGTGACTTTGGGCAAGTCACTTAACTTCTCTGTGCCTCAGTTACCCCATCTGTAAAATGGGGGTTAAGACTGTGAGCCCCATGTGGGACAACCTGATTACCTTGTATCCCCAGTGCTTGGCACATAGTAAGCGCTTAACAAATGCCATTATTATTATTATTACTGTGTGCAGAGCACTGTATTAAGACTTTGGAAGAGTACAATATAACAATATAACAGATTCTCTGTGCACAACGAGCTTACAGTCTAGAGGGGGAGACAGATATTAATATAAATAAATAAAATTACAGATATGTACATAACTGTTGTGGGGCTGGGAGCAGGGGACGATTAAAGGGATCAAGTCAAGGTAGCACAGAAAGGAAAGGGAGAAAAGGAAATATTTTGTCAGGGAAGGCCTCTTGGAGAAGATGTACCTTCAGTAAGGCTTTGAAGAAGGGGAGGGTAATTGTCTGTCAGATATGAAGAGTGAGAGCATTCCAGGCCAGAGCCAGGACGTGGGTGAGACGTCGGCAGCAAGATAGACGGGACCGAAGTATGGTACCTACCTAATTAGAATATTGTGGAGATTCGATAACCACGAATCTGAATAGGAGTCAGAAAGACCTGGGTTCTAATCCCAGCTCCCCCACTTTTCTGTTGTATGACCTAGGGCAAGTCACTTCACTTCTCGAAGTCTGAGTTACCTCATCTGTAAAATACAGATTAAGACTGTGAGCCTTATATGGGACAGGGACTGTGTCCTTGTATCTACCCCAGTGCTTAGTACAGTGCCTGGCTGATAGTAAGCGCTTAACAAATGCCATTAAAAAAAGGAAGAATACCCAATGTCTGAAAGTCACTTGGGTTTTCCTAAGACTAGGACAACTTGGAGTAAATTGGTATTACGCTGTCCCCACAGATTTATTCCCTGTAACTGAATTGAAAAAGCTTATCTTTGGAAATCCAAAGGGCATCCCAAGCTTGGAAAAGTGGCTGTTTTTGAAAATCATCACTATCACCCTCAGCTTCTGTTTCTTCTTGCTTTTTTCTGTCAAGGGAAACATACAGAATGGGGCCACTTAAAATTGGTCTCTTTTAAAGCTTTGGGGCATTTACTGGAGACTGGTGATGAATGGGCCTCTCCTTTAAAATGCCAATTTTCTGAAGGATTCTGCCTCTCTTAATCTCACTTACCACCTTGCTTCCAGGAAAATATTCAGATGGATCTTACTTTATTTGGCTCAAATCTAAGAGAGGAGTTTGGAATGTGCATTCTCTGGCCTCCTCGCAGCTCTACCTGTCCATTGCTGTTTATGCTGTTCCTTTCTTCCATCTTCTAATTTGAAAGCCTTTGGGCTTTATCATTGTTATTTTTTATTAATATTAGGGTAATTACTATTATTATATTTATTAAGCACTTATCATTTAGCAAATCAAATATTTAACTTATCAAGAACAGTTCTAGGAGCTGGGGTGGATATGAGTTAATCAGGTTGGGTACGTTCCCAGTGCCACATGTGGCTCACAGTCTAAATAGGCAGGAGATCATGTGCTGAATCCCCATTTTACAGATGAGGAAAGTGATGAGGCAGAGAGAAATGAAGTGACTTGCCCAAGATCACCCAGCAGACAAGTGCCCAAACGGGGGTAAGAACCCAGGTTCTGTGACTCCCAGGCTCTGGGCTCTTTCCACGAGGCCATGCTGCTTTACCTTGTTAATAGAATCCACTCTGAGGAGTCCATTTCTATGTCTTTGCAAGTTTCTGCTCTCTAGCTCTCCCCAGAAACTGTGGCTGAAGCAGGTACTTTATTCTAACTTTAGACCTTTCTTTTCAGCTTCCGGGGCCTTTTCATTTAAACCAAAGATTTCTTTTCTTGACACTTTTTCATCTGATTTCTGTCTGACCTGTGAGGAAATACACTCATTTTCACATAAACTGGTGCTTCCTCTAGCATAATGTAAAATTTAGGATTGTATTTAATCTATGATGATTTTGATTAAGGATGATGTTCGATCTATGACTATTGATCATAGCCTAGATGATAGGGCATGGCACTGGAAGTTAGTAAACCTGGGTTCTAATCCCAGCCTTATCAGTAGCCTGATGTGACCTTAGATAGATATTCAACCTCTCAGTGCCTCAGTTTCCCATAATAAAATGGGGATCCATTCTCCTTGCATCTTAGATGGGGAGCCCCATGTGAGAAAGGGACCAAGTCCCATGTACTTTAATGTATCTTACATGGTGCCACTGTCCATATTAAGGGCTTAAGAAATAGGAACAAATAATAATGATCTATACCTCCAACTGTATCATGCCCCACAGGTAGTAAAAAACTATTTGAAATTATTGGCCCACAAGTAAAACATGCTCACAGATATTCGAGTGACATTAGTTCTGATATACTAATATAAGATCATAAGCAATGTCTTTACTGGGACAGGATAAAGGTCCATCCAGCCCAGCATTCTATCTCCAGCAATGGCAACAGGATGCATGTACAGAAGACAATTAGCTGTGAGTTGACACAGCCAGGAAATGATCTCACTTCCAAAGAAATGATCATCAGAATAATCTCTGTAGTGGATTTCATTAACTCATTCAGTCAATCATACTTACTGAGTGCTTACTGTGTGTAGGGCACTGTACTAAGCACTTGGGGGAGAACAATACAACCATAAACATGAGGAAATCACCTTTGCAGTCAGAGGCCTGATAATGGTAAAGTACCTGGATCTAATGGTCTGTCTGTGGCAATCCTTAAGCAAGGAGGGTATTTTTTCATGGTACTTGGTAAGCACTTACTATGTGCCAGGCACTGTACTAAGTGCTGGGGTAGATACATGCTAATCAGGTTGGACACAGTCCCCGCCCCACATGGGCTCACAGTCTTAAACCCCATTTAAAGATGAGGAAATGGAGGGCACAGAGAAGTGAAGTGACTTGCCCAAGATCACACAGCAGACAGGTGGTGGAGGCGGAATCAGAACCCAGGTCCTTCTGACTCAGGCCCATGCTCTATCCACTAGGCCATGCTGCACTGCTTTATCTCTGCCCAAGCTTTACTTTAGCATATGGAACACAGAAGAGGCCTTGAGTATGGCAGATGAGAGCAGACTAGGCTAAATATTGGGGCATCCACTTCAGGAAAAACCCTACCCAGAGACCAATTTGGCCAGCTATCAAAGAATATCATTAACTCTGCTTTCTTGCAATCCCAAAATTCCTTAGAACACTGCTTGACAATTTATAGGACATTAGATAGGGAAAAAGGGCAGGGAGAGGACCAAGCCTTCTAGATATAGATTGTAGATGTCTTTTGTTTTTGAAGATGATGCTACTGACTATTAGATGTGCAAATAAGTGTGATCAAAAAGACCAAAGTGAGACTTACACTCCCTTCAGATTGTTTGTATGTAAGGCAATTAAGTTGTTTGGTATAGGCCCCATTTCTATTTTCAAATCTGTTGGCATTTGCATCTTCCTAACGCTTCTGGTTGAGGAAAGCAACCCCAGTCCTCATTGTTTCATGCTGGTTTGTTCTGTTTCTCAATAGTCCAGGACTGTAGCATATTGTTTGATACCATATTTCACTATACGTTCATATCATGTATACTGCTCTCCTGGCTTTCATGCGTTTCTTTCAGTTCAACCTACAGCAGCTGTCTAGATATCCTGCTGTCATCCATTCTCATCATGTGCCCTACCCTGTGGGATTGTGTTGCCATGAGCACTGCTACAATGTTGGTGAGCAGATTGCATTCTTGGGACCAAAATGTTGGTCTCCTATCCCCACCATCTGATGCTGAATATGGTTTGTAAATGGCACTAGTGAAACTACTCAAGAAGCTGGATGTGTCCAGGTCTCACAGCCAGAGAGAAGGTTGGGCACCACGACAATCTCATAGATCTTCAACTTGGTGTGGAGCTTGATGCCCTCTGGTTGCCACACTCTGTTTTGCAGCCTATAAGAAGTCACACATACCTTTTAAATTGTTTCATTCCTTTTTATAAAGAGGAGAAGCAGTGTGTCTTAATGTAAAGCGCACGGTCCTGGGAGTCAGAGGACATGGGTTCTCAACCTGGCCCCGCTACTTGTCTCCTATGTGACCTTGAACAAGTCACTTCACTTCTCTGGGCCTCAGTTCCCTCATCTACAATATGGGGATACAATACCTGCTTTCTCCCCCATCCTTAGAGTGTGACCCCCATGTGGGACTTGATGATCTTGTATGTCCCCCAGTGCTTAGTACTTAAATACTACAATTATTATTGTCATTATTATTATTTACCCATGCATCATTGCTCTGTGTACTGCCTAAGTAGCAGAATTTGGTAACTACTTTAAATTGTATGTATCTGATGAAAACCTTGTGTTGTTTGTTGGGTCTACCGGGCCTAGGCTGGTACAGAGCTTCGGTTTTCTAAAGAGCTATTGTCACACCGCAGCACTGTGCAGAATCAGCAAAGCAATGCACGATCATTTGCATGCTTTCTTGGGTATGTGCCTCTAGAGCACAATCATCTGCATAAAGCAGTTCCTGAAGACTTTTGAGGATGCTCATAGTCTGTTCAGCTGAAACCACTTCCCAGTGGTTCAGAAACATATTCTGATTCCAGCTTCCACATCTCTCATTACAACCCTCAAGCATGGCAGGATAGAATCTTTTGAACAAAACTACACCTATCACATATCTCTGGGGCAGGGGGAAAGGGGAGAGGGAAGGTAGGGAATAAAGGGAGATGGTGGGAGTTGGGAAGAAATGGGGAGGCCAGAGGAGAAGACAAGGAGGAAAGGGGAGGGAAATGGTGGGGGCTAAGGGAGAGATATGAGGGGGAGAGATGGAAATAAAGTGGAGAGACCAGAAGATTGTGGAGGAGACAAAGGAATGGAAGGAGACAGTGGGAGATATGAGGGAGCACAGAAATTCTGTGAATACTTCACAGGACTCAGCTAGAAATGTCTAGGTCAGGGTTTAATTGAAGAGAAAAAATGGTTGCATTAATTATGACTGGAACAGTGCAGTTCAACACATGGATCAAACACTTGACTTTAGTGTCCTTGACAGGCCAAATCAAATTGGTCTTTCCATTAAGCCTGTTAACTCAAAATGATGTCCTTAAAACAACTGCAGGAAAAGAACACTACCATTTGAGCTGATTTTAGGAATTCAAATTACTATTAATCATAGCCAGGTTTGCTGTTTCTTCTATAGTTGTGGATATTCATTGTTTTTCACCATTTTAACCAACACAGTTTAGGACTCTCCAGGGGGTAATTTAGAAAGGAAAGTAAACCTGTGGAATATGTTAACAAGTAAACAGATAATCTGCTTGTTGTACACCACAGTTCACCTCCTGTCAGCTGGCAGAATGGCTGTTTAAATTAAGAGCAGCTTTGTCCCATGAAAATAAACATCACTTTCCATTTTCATTCCTGTTTATCATGATCATATTGTTCAGCTACAGTCGCATTATGCATCACGCTGGCTGCAACAAAATAGCTAACATAAGAAAATACTCTCTCTGACAAAAAAATAGAGATTCTCCCCAAAAATCACAGATCCCAGAACATAACAGCTCAATTATTATATAACTGACAAAAATGGACACTTTCCTTATTCACACCTTTAGTCACAAATCAATCACATCTGTTGCTGAGTACCTTTGCACACTGCAAATTTATTTAAGTGTGCTCCCACTGGCAACAATTGAAGTGTAAGGTACAGAGGTTAACTTGCATTCTCGCACCAAAATTGATCTGGCATAGGTTTCTGAGGTAGTCTCATTAGCATGCCTATTAAAAAGATTCCTAAATGATTCAACTGTCACACTTGGCAGAAGCTAACAGCTCCCTCTCTAAAGTAACCTCCAATTGAGACAAGCAGTGGGACTTACATAAGGTAGAAGCAATGGCCCAAACATATGGAGGGAAGACAAGAACAAGGAAAATAAGAGGAAGAGAGGAAGGGATGGGGAGAGAGAGAGGGAGACACAGAGAGAGAGAGAATCATGAGAGAATTATAGACATATGAACCCAGACACATACACATATTCTATCTTTCTCCCTCTCCCCCCCGCCCCCCTCTCACACACACACACACACATCCAGAACAGTCATCCTTGTTTTGAAGCAGAGCAGAAGTGACAGGACAAAGGAAGAAGAGAACACCAGTTAAGCGCAGCCCTCAATCAACCATTCAATCAATGGTATTTATTGAATGCTCACTGTGTGTGGAAAACTATACTAAGTGCTTATGAGACTACAATACAACAGAGTTGGTAGACATGTTCCTTATCCACTACTACCGATATCCCATTTCCTGTCTCTACTGGCATCTATGAGTTCTGTATTGGGCAGCTGTAGCTGCCTATCATTGATGTTTCTCTTCTTAACTTCTCTTGCCCTGCTCTGTGCCATGGTGGGCTTTGTCACTGTCAGCATCGTGAGAAATATTTTTATGAATTTCAACACTTTTTGAGATGATGGGACCTGAAAGCAAAGTTTGTGATAGCCCCCAAATGTCAGATAACTGGGTAAGTTGCCTATCCTGCAAAATTGGATTTATTTTTTTTCATCCCCTCTGGGACAAGCCTGGGAAAAGTATCCCAACACACTGATGGCTTCATCCAAACTAAACTTGCACTCAGAAGTCAGTGACTGTTGACTTCTACTCTTGAGATGCAAAAAAACTATAGAAAATTACATAATACCAAGAAAATAACTGCCACGCCATACAACATCAAAACACGAATGAAAATGAGAACAATCATTCCCCAGAGAGAAAGAAGAACAGAAGATAGAGTCAACATTGCAGCACTAGCAAAACTAGTCTTTCTGATAAAAAGACAGCATACAAAGTCAGGTGCCTGATACAGTTTCTTCTGCAGACAGTCTTCCTCTTCAGAGACGGCTGTCTGGTATTGGATTTATAATCAGTCTGAAGCTAGTCTCAGCCCTCCCAAATCAATCTGGAGGAATAAGTTGCTGATGACTGACCCCATCCCCCCTTTTAAAACAAAAGGACTTCGCCACCATAATTAGCCCCACCGTGAAAATGACCACTTCTACAAAGATTTTGCAAAACTCATCTTAGGGGCACTAGATCTTAGGGGCACTCATCTTAGGGGCACCAACTGAGCTGATTGTCCACTTTAGATTTCAATGGTCAAATTAAAAGTCATATCATACATGGAAAAAAAAAAACCCTCATCAGGCCACATGAGTTTGGTCAACGAACAGAAGTGGACTACTCTTACTCACCAAACGTGCCAAACATCAGCTGGTGGTCACCATTACAATCTCTGCCTACCAAGCAAAGGAAGGCCTTCTGGAGGTAACCTTGATCTAAATATCAGCAATTGGTTGATTATATCAGAGTGTAGCAGAGAGACCTGAAGGCGTCTGCATTACCGCTGTATTGTGTGAAGCCATGTGCTGGACTAATAATTGTGGTATTTGTTAAGCTCTTACATTAATGTCTATCTCCTCCTTTAGACTGGAAGCTCACTGTGACAGGGAATGTGTCCATTTATTAGTATATTGTACTCTTCCAAGCACTTAGTTCAGGGGTTTATACACAGTAAGTGCTCAATAAATATGACTGAATTGAATGTGCCAAGCACTGCACTAAGCACTGGGGTAGATACAAGATAACCAGGTCTTACATGAGGACCATCTTCTAGTATGTTCCAACTCTATGCTGAAAATGCAGTCCTTGTATTGAAAAGTGACCTCCAAACCTCCAAGACAACTCAATGTTTCACTCCTGAGGAACAATGTTACTTATGAGGAGCTCTGCAGAAACATTTCTGTCAGCTTTATTAGATCAAGGAATCCAGTTCACGAGTTCCAACATAAACCGTGAAAGGGAGCTTCTCCATACCAAACAGCCATTAAAGCACTGGGAATGGCTAACGATGCCACTAAGACTGGTATAATGAGAATAATTTGGAGATTAAAGGCTACATAGGGCAAAACAAACAATGCATGGAGAACATCTTGCAGCTTCTCATGATGTTGCCAAAAGAGAGCTGTGCCATGACATGTAAATCAAGTTAAGGCCTTGCTCAACAAATGGTAGGCGGCCAAGACTGAAGAGATCCAAGGTATGGCAGCCTGCCAAACTAAGTACCTCTATTTGTCACTTAAGAATTCATGTGGACAAGAATATGGACATTATCACAACCCTACTGAAGGGTAGCAGTGCTCCACCCTAATCCCAGACAAAGAAGGAGAACTGCAGAGATGATAACACTTTCTCATTCCGATGAAATAACTCCCAACCCCAAGGGGGCCCATCACCCTCATGGGACAGGCACAGAAATGGGCGAAGGAAGCTATTGGCTTTGCCTACATAGTTGTTTGGGCAGGCTGCCAGACAGAGCTAGGAGCCAGACAGAGATTGGGGATGAAGCCCAAGATGTCGGTGTCACCTTTGGCACCCTGATGGCAGGACACACAGCAGCTACTGCTGTTAGTCCTGACCCCCACTGGGGAGGTCTATTTGAGGAACCTGGCACTGCCAGAAATTCACCACCTACCCCGCCCCCCACACCTCCAGCCTCACCTCCACTCTACCCAGGCAGGCTCTCCAGAAGAGAGGCTCTGGAGCCGAAGGGTACTGACTTAAACTCCTCAGGGCTGCATACCACTTCCTGGTCAGCGGCAGCTCCGACTCCATTGTTGTTTGAGCAGCAGCAGCGGCTGTGGCTGGCCTCTTATCGCTGGGAAGGGGTGTGTAGGTCGTGGCCCCATGGGAAACAGCATGGCATAGTGGATGTAGCATGGGCCTGGGAGCCAGGAGGACCTGGGCTCTAATCCTGGCTCTGCCACTTGTCTTCTGTGTGACCTTGGGCAAGTCACTTCACTTCTCTGGGGCTCATCTGTAAAATGGGGATGGAGACTGAGCGCCCCATGTGGGACAGACACTGTGTCCAACCCTATTTGCTTGCGTCCATCCGAGCACTTAGTCCAGTGCCTGTCACACAGTAAGCACTTAACAAATACAATTGTTATTATTATTATTATTATTGTTATTATTTAGTCTGGTGCCTCAGTGGCTCTTGAGTCCGACCCCTAACTTGTCTCCAGAGGATATCCCTGCCCGGAGAGGCAGGGGAAGGCTTGTCCTCATAATAATAATAATAATAATGATAATGTTGGTATTTGTTAAGCGCTTACTATGTGCAGAGCACTGTTCTAAGCGCTGGGGTAGACACAGGGAATCAGGTCGTCCCACGTGGGGCTCACAGTCTTAATCCCCATTTTACAGATGAGGTAACTGAGGCACAGAGAAGTTAAGTGACTTGCCCACAGTCACACAGACAAGTGGCAGTACTGGGATTCAAACTCATGACTTCTGACTTCAAAGCCCATGCTCTTTCCACTGAGCCATGCTGCTTCTCTGGGACTGCTCATGGGACTCCAGATCCAGGGGTGGAGGCAAGAGAAATTAATCAGTGGTGGCATCAGAAGCCTGCACAACAGGAAGAGTAGTATGTTTATTCATTCACTAAATAGTGTTTATCGAGCACCTCCACTGTGCAGAGTGCTGCACTAGGTGCTTGAAAGTACACTAGAAGTAAAAGACTTGGCTCCTGTTCTTTTCCTTCCCCCCATCTTTTCCTCTTCTTCACCTTCCTTTCCTCCTTCTCCTCTTTCTTCTTCTTCTTTTCCTCCAACTCTTCACTCTCCTCATCCTCCCTCTATTCATCTTCACCTCCTACCCCTTCCTCCCCTCTCTTACCACCCCCTTCAATCTCTCCTTTCCTTCCTTTTCCTCCCTCTCGCTCCTTCTTTGACCTGACCTCAATTCCCCAAGTTCACCTCAGTATTCAAAATGAAAAGTGGCCTTCTAGAGAGTACAACTAATAGAGATTTTATCAACATATGAAAGTGATGTTCTCTTTCAACCAACAATAAAGTCACCACTGCAGTCAGAACCCTGGAAACTGGTAAAGCACTTGGAGTCGTTGGCATTTCTGTGAGATCTACAAGCCTGCTTAGGCATTTATACAAGCTTTTCCTCAATATATAGGACACTAGGGTGATGGCACCAAACACATCCATCTTCGAGAAGAAAGGTTGTAGATGACAGTGTGTGTGAGAACTATCCTGACATGCCACTGATCTTCATTGCAGGGAATCCTAAACATAGCCTTTCTGGGACAGCTACTGAAGAATATTGTTAACCATGCCCTCCTGGAATTGCACTATGACTTTGGATCACAGCATAATCAGCAGACGTGATCAGGAGCTGAGAAACAGAAGAAGTTCAGTGAAGAATACCAAGGTCTCGTCACTATTTTCATGGATCCTACAAAAATATTTAATGCCATTCATTAGTAGTTCTGGGCTCTAACAGCTACAGTATACTACAATCATCCAGGCTAACATCCCGCCGAAAAGGCATGAAAAATCGAAAATCCTTTATGAGGCAAAGTCAATGGTTTTTGGGTTCGAGTACATAGCAGTATCAAAGGCTCGACAGTACACCTGAGCTGAAAAACTTCCAAACTTTGTCACAAAGGTCAGAAACTTCTCACCTCAGGGGGTTTGCCTTAGAACAAGGGAAATGTATGCCTGGGGAGTGAGACTACCCCAAGGACAAATTAGATCAAGGTGAGAATTCTGGTCATTACTGATTAATTCAACTATCTGAGCAGGGTGGAGGTAGGGCCAGGTTTGTCCCTTGGATTAACAAAGGGCAGGGGGTTGAACTAAACACCCACTTGCTGCTCTGGTGAAAGGAGATGTTGACTTTCACTCCTGTTGTGACAAACCACAGCTATCCCCATCCTCAGTACTCTTATGAAATCCTACCTCCTCTAGGTAACTCCTTCTCTCTTGTCTCCTCAGCCCCTCTTCCCAGGCATGACTACTCCACTGCTCGGTGTTTGCAGCAGGAAAGAAAGGCCACCTCTCCTGTGCTTGGAATTAGAGGCATGGGAAGGGTCTTGGTCCCCTTCTAATATGCTCAGACGGTACACTCAGGGAGCAGACACTAGCACTGCCACTGAGGAAGTCATATGTGAGATCACATGCTTTAACATCATGTGTTAGGGCTACAGGCTTTTGTAAGTGGGTGGGTTGAGTGGGGCATGCAACAAAAATAAAAATGATGGTGGGGGGCTGCAGCTGCTAGCAGTGAGCATGAGGTAAGCTGGAACATGGGCTGGAGGCAGAGCTGGGTGCTGAAGCTTGGAATAACTAGCTCCTCTAGACTCTAAGCTTTAGACTGTAACTCCGTTGTGGGCTGGGAATGTGTCTGCTTGCTGTTATATTGTACTCACCCAAAAGCTTAATAAGGTGCTCTGCACACAGTAAGCACTCAATAAATATGACTGAATGAATGAACGATTGAAATGGAGCAGCAGGAGCAAGGGAAGACTTTAAGCAACCATCCCTGCACTTACCAAGTCCCGCCTGGTCTCCGAGGGAGCTGACAGAGTTAGTAGACAAGTTCCCTGCCTACAGGCAGTTTACAGTTCGTTATGGGTAGGGAATGTGTCCAATCATTCTATTGTATTGTACTCTCCCAAGTGCTTAGTACAGTGCTCTGCATGTAATAAATGCTCAATAAATAAAATTGATTGATTGATTTCAGTCTAGAAGAGGAGCTCACAGTTGTTATTACATGGCAAGAGAAGAATCCCAGTTAAGAAAGTTCTTAATAAATTCAGTCTCCTTGCATTAAAGCAATGTTTGAGGCAGTATAACTTTGCTGGGTGGATAGATGAGGAGAATGGGCCACAGCAGGATATTGAACAATTTCTGTATGTTGAGATGAAATGGGACAACTGAAAGCAAGGGAATTCTTTATGGGTTCAGTTAAGTGCAGCCCCAATTCTGATTGTTAGGAGACAATTGTCAAAGGCCAAGCTGCAAGAGGATCATGAACAGAAACACCAGCTGGGAAAACAGAAAACGTGTCAGGGAACAGGAGACATGCTTTGTGTGTTCATAGTGTGGTCTGGGCTAGCAGTCCCACTTTGACCTTTTCAGTCATGCTCACAGTCACTCAATAAATTCCACCCCAGTAGAATCATCTTTTGGATATCAAGGTCAGTTTCGTGTGCTCTGTGGGTGTGTGCATATTTGTGATGGATAAATTGGACGATTGCAATATTCAAATCACAAACCCAGGTCCGATTTCTCTACTGTCTTTTATGCATAAATTTCCCCTCGCTATTCAATCATCCAGTTACAACTACTGCCTTCTTCATCACAGCTTTTCCTCTCCTTGCTGTCTTTAATTTTTTTCCATATCTTTTATGATGATCTACTGCACCAAGGTTGATTTAAAATCTTGACTCCCATCTGTGAGAGACTTTAAAAAGCATCAAATCAAGCACTGCAGGAAATTCTCCCTGACTTCACTCTTCCCATTTAGCCTGTGATGCATCACAAAGAGCTTTTAGGTTTCAGTAATCGGGAGCTCAATCTGCCATTACATTGACTTGTGAAGCAGCGCTCCTCTGTGAGCTTGTTTGATATTTGACTGTCTATTGAGTCATTTGCTTGGCATCCTGTCATTACTTTTTGTGATGGGCAAGTGTTCTGGGAAATGGAAAGTCTGTCCAGGGTAAGGGAAAATTTTCAATGGGCTATCTTCATGTCACTCATTGTCAGCAGGAAACATGCCTACCAATTTTGTTATAGTGCATTCTCCCAAGCGCTTAGTACACTGTTCTGCCCAGAGTAAGCACTCAATGAATACCACTGAATGATTGATTGATATCTTTCCAGAAGCTACTTACCTGTTCAGATTCTGTTCAAACTATAGTATGCCTCTTTCAGCTGCCTAGCTGCAGTTCTGTAACACAAGAGCCTTGGTTCTAATGAATATATTTCATCTTGTCTCCAATTATGATGGAGTGTGTCATGCCATCCCCCACCCCCAGAAAAAGCTACAGCCCTCAAATACTAGATCTATTTCTACCCCTCAATTGCTCCTTTACTGCTGAAAGTCCTTTCTCTGGCCTGTAACTCACTTCCCTCTTTATTTAGGACAAACCACAATTTTCCCCACCTTTGAAATCTTGTGAAAAATCTCATCTTCTCCAAGAGACCTTTCTTGACAAAGCCCTGATTTTCCCTAATCCTCTCCCTCCTGCATCGCCTACGCATTGGATCTATACCCTTTATAGTTTATATACATGCATATCGGTACCCTTGAGATTCACCCCACCCTCAGTCCCACAGCACTTATTTACATATCTGTCATTTATTTTAATGTATGCCTCCCCTTCCAGATGGTAAGCTCCTTGTGGGCAGGGAACTTGCCTACCAACTCTGTTGTACTGTACTCTCACAAGTGTGAAGTAGAGTGCTCTGCACAAACTGAGTGCTCAACAAATATCATACCATTCATTGACTGATTAATCTTAGTGAGTGCCCCTTCTGATTCTCAGGGAAAATGCTTTATTTTCCCATTAAAGCTGCCATGCTAATTAGCATGTGTCTATAAGCCCTAAACCTGAAAGACTTTTGTTATAAAAGAAATCAGGCTGAGGACAAGGTATGAATATTAATAAAAATGGAAAACTGGTGTAATTTTTCTGTATTTTTAAGCTGCTGATTATCCTCCCAAAAGATGCATCATTAATGTATATCTGATAAGCATGGAAAGAGCTAGAGGAATTTGGCAGACTGGTAAACATTTTGGTGGATAGATAGGATCAGAATCTCGAAGGGCAGGTAAAATGTTTTAAAGACACAGTGAAGCACAGTCTCACACAATGAAACACAGCAGTGGACCACCAAGAGACCACTGCAGTAGATGGATCAGTAAGAAGGGCAGATATCTGGAGAGTAACAAAGACTTTGTGAAGATTGAAACATAAGGAGGCAGCGTTCTGATCTGGTTATACAGTATCTTCACCAGTACTTGGCATATAGTCAGTGTTTAACAAATACCACAACTGCATATTATATACTGTTAAAGAGTTGTAAACAGAGACAAGTCTGACATAGGACCAGCCCATTAGCCCAAGGAAGATCTATCCTTATCAATCAATGATGTTTACTGAGCACTTATTCTGTGCAGAGCACTGTACTAAGCTCTTGGGAGAGTACAATATTTATTCATATTAATGTCTGTCTCCCCCTCTAGAATGGAAGCTCACTGTGGGCAGGGAATGTGTCTGTTTATTGTTGTATTGTACTTTCCCAAACCCCTAGTACAGGGTTTTGCACACAATAAGCACTCAATAAATACAATTGAATGAATGAATGAATGAATTAATTAATGAACAGAGTTGGTAGACTCATTCCCTGCCCACAAGGAGTTTATATTCCAACAGGGGTGACGGAAATATTGAATGGGCACCTATACACAAGTACTGAGGATAGCCATAAATAAATACCTACATACATAAATACATAAGTACTAGAAGCAACGGACAGGTTGATAATCTTGAAACTGATCATTTGTCTAGGGAAGGCTTATTGGAAGAGGTGGGATTATTGGGCTTCAAAAGTTAAGCGGGATGAGGTCTGGTAGATTTGGGATGGGAAGAAGATTGAGACCGGAAGAACAGCATAAGTAAGGGATCAGAAGTGTGAGAGTTGAGAGGTTCCAAGGTGAGGTTGGGAGGAGGGAAGAGTGGGTGGGAACTGGGGAGTAGTGGGTGAAGTGAGCCCCTATGTAAAATGGAGAGAGCTGCTGGAGAACACAGAAGCCAACTGCGAGGAGCTTTTACTATGGGATGAAATTTATTTATATTAGACCATAAGCTCACTGCAGGAGGGAATGTGTCTTTTTGTTGTATTGTACTCGCCCAAGCACTTAGTACAGTGTTCTGCACACAATAAGTGCTCAATAAATATGAATGAATAATAATAATAATTGTGGTATTTGTTAAGCGTTTACTACATGTCAGGCACTGTACTAAGTACTGGGGTGGATACAAGCAAATTAAGTTGGACACAATCCCTGTCCCACATGGGGCTCACAGACTCAATTCCCATTTTTACAGATTAGGCAGAGAAGTGAAGTAATTTGTCCAAGGTCACACAGCAGACAAGCGGTGGAGCTAGGATTAGAAACCATGACCTTCTGACTCCCAAAGCCCGTGCTCTAGCCACTAGGCCATGCTGCTGCTTCTCATGTCTACTCATTCTATTTTACCCTGTCAAGCACATAATACCAAGCCCTTCCACAGCAGGGGCTCACAGATGTGGAGGGAGAGGAACAACCATTGGAGGATTCTGAGGAGAGAAAAGGGGGTGATTTGTGTTAAGTGACATGTCAGGAAGATTATCCAAGTAGTATGTTTGGAGTATGGACTGAAATGGAGAGAAGTTGTAGGTAGGAAGACAGAGACCGATACAGTAATCAATCTTTATGTGATGAAACTGAACGGTCTTACTGTTTTTTTTCACTTAGCCAGTGAGGTTGGAGGGTGAGGTCCAAGGTGCACACAATAAATACGATTGAATGAATTGAATGAATGAATGAAAGGTCTGGCTTTGGCCTCTCACCTGGTACAAGTTTGATGAGAAGATAGTAATGGACAGACTACAATACAAACCTCATATTGTACTGCATACAGATACTTAGATTATGCTTAACATTTGTATTCCATGAGCAGCTGACAGCATAATTAGCAATAAGGAGGAGAGGGAAAATTGCTGCTGAAGGATTTCTATTTACCTGGCCCACAATTCACATTTTGGAAGCAGAGTCATGGTCAGAAACTCTACTGGATTAATGATACCAACTTGCTCTTAGGCCATCTCCCTGGGCTATTGCATAAGATATTTTCTATTCCAAAGGCTCTCATTATTATAGAAATGAAATACAGATTCTGAACCTAATTCTGCAAAGAGACAAACTCCCCTGAAATCTCTTTCTCTTACATGTACTATCAATCGTCTCACACAGAATAGATTTGGGAGTCTGACCTAGGAAACTGGAAGCCTAAGTTCAGCTGAAGCAATAGATTTATAGTGATAATGGTTTGTGCAGTGTTAATCACAAGCTCTCTCATCCTTGTAAGTCACGTTTCCACTGGGGCACAGAGTGCAGCAAACTAAAAGATGGGCAGAGGTGCAGCATGCTGAGAAGTGCATGCAAACGTTTTTATTGTACTTTTCCATATCCTTAGCACTGATGTATGTATGATGCACAACACTATTGATGGTCATTAGAAAATACAACCCAGAACAATAGACCATCACTTTGATGAGCTTTGAGAAGCAGCATGGCCTAGAAGAAAGAGCATGGGCCTGGGAGTCAGAAGAATTTGATGCTATTCCCTGTCCTGCCACATAATAATAATAATGATTATAGTGGTATTTGTTAAGCCCTTACTATCTGCCAAGCATTGTACTAATTCCTGAAGTAGATATAAGACATTTAAGTCCCACATGAGGATCACAGTCTTATGAGGAGGAAGAACAGGTACTGTGTCCCCATTTTACAGATGAGGGAACTGAGGCACAAAGAAGTTTAGTGATTTGCCCAAGGTCATACAGCAGGTAAGTGGCGGAGCTGGAATTGTCTCCTGTGTGACCTTGAACAACTCACTTAACTTGTCTGTGCCTTAGTTATCATATCTGTAAAATGGGGATTAAGACTGTAAACCCTAAGTGAGACAGGGACTGGGTCCAACCTAATTATCTGGTACCTACCCCGCTTCTTAGGACAGTGCCTGGCCCAGAGAAAGTGCTTAATACCACACACACACACACACAAAAGGATCAAAAGTCCTCATGTGAATTCGCCTTGAAAGTGTACCAAGTTGTTTTACAATAATGGCAGAGGCCAATGAGGGGCAATGGCTTTCTTTTAAGGTACTAATAATAATTATGGTGTCTGTTAAGTGCTTCCTTTGTGCCAAGCACTGTTCTAAGCACTGGGGTAGATGCAAGTTAGTCAGGTTGGAGACAGTCCCTTTCCCACATAGGGCTCATACTCTTAATCTCCATTTTACAGATGAGGTAATTGAGGACCAGAGAAGTGAAATGATTTGCCCAAGATCACACGGTGGAGATGTGATGGAACCAGGAATAGAACCCATGACCAACTGACTCCAAGATACCAGCATCATTTTAAAGCCCACTATGGAGCTCCACTTGCATTAATGGAAACAAGGAATCTATTTCTTGGCTTTGCCCAAGCGGTGCTTATAATAGCCCCTCTCTGATTTTCCCTCTGAAAATCTCAAAGCTGCAGTCTTCCTTAAATAAAGCAACTAGAATGCTTGTGGTGGGTTTGAAATATAAATCCAGTGTAAGCATAACTTTTAACATGTCATTTGGTCAAGGTGGTGAACCCAGAAAATAGTTTGAATCATAATGTATCAAATATTAGCTCTTTGTTTTCTGTCTCTAACAGTGGTAGCAAAGAATGCATATAGAAACATTGTGCTGGCTAATCACTTAGTTCAGGATACACCTTCCAACATCTTTAACTCTTCCCTTTAATAATTACATTACTGACCTCTCGTCCGTGACTTTATTCAAACTCTTCTTGGATGTATTGATATGTTCTAGCCATGGTAACAAATTCCATAGGCTTGCCACATGATATGAAAAGAAGTATTTCCTATAGCCTTTTTTTAAAAACCTACCACCCTCTAGCTTTACTGGGCATCTCCTAGTCCTGGAGAGGTGAGATTTGGTAAAATAAAAATTCTGTATTCACCCTGCCCACACCATTTTCACTCTGTAAACTTCGCCTGAATCCTCTTTTCAGCTTTCATCTTTCCAGGTTGAAGAGTCTTAATCTTTCCAACCTAATCATCTATAGAAGCTGCCCCATTCCCCTATTTAATCTCTACACCTTCTCTCCAACAGCTGTATTTCAGAATTTGAAATCATAAATCTCTTTAAAAACATCCATGCCTAAATGTAAAATAGATTAATTTAATAATGCCATAAATGTTCAAAAATATAGGGGAAGGACAAAATGTTTAAAAATGAACATCTAAAAATGATTGAACAACAAATTCCAATCATCACCATCTGCATAACTCTCAAACCTCAAATGTCAAAATAAAAAAAAATAAATCACTGGACCAGATGCATGCTCCTCCTCTGGAAGAGGGGGCTTATGAAAGCAATGTAGCTTTCTCTCCTGGATATCTCTCTCCTAACCTTGGCTTCACTCACTCCCTCCTCTTCTGGTTCACCTCCTATGTCTCTGCCTGCTTTTTCTCAGTGTCTTTCATGGGCTCCTCCTCTGCCTCCCACCTCTAATTGTGAGAGTACCTCAAGTCTCAGTTCTGGGTCCCCATCTGTTCTCCATCTACACACACTCCCTTGGAGAACTCATTTGCTCCCATGGCTTCAACTACCACCTCTATGCAGATGTTTCCAAATTCTACATCTTCAGCCCTGATCTCACTCTTTCTCTGCAGTCTCACATTGCTTCCTGCCTCCAGGACATCTCTACTTAGATGTCTTACAGACACTTCAAATTTAGCATGTCCATAATGGAATTCCTCATATTCCCACTCAAACCTTATCCTTCCCATGACTTTCCCATGAATGTAAATGGCACTACCATTCTTCCTGTCTCACAAGCCCGTAACCCTGGCATTATCCTTAACTCGTCTCTCACATTCAATCCACAGATTCAATTTGTCACTAAATCCTGTCAGTTCAACCTTCACAACATTGCTATAATCCACCCTCTTCTCCAATCCTAATTCAAGGATTATCCTATCCTGCCTTGATTACTGTATCAGCCTCCTTGCTGACCTCTCTGCCTCCTGCCTCCCCCATTCCAGTCCATACTTCACTCTGCTGCCCTGATCATTTTTCTATAAAACTATTTAGTCCATCTTTCCCGACTCTTCAAGAACCTCCAGTGATTGCCCACCTACCTCCATGTCAAACAGAAACTTCTTGCCATCAGCTTTAAAGCACTTAATCACTTTGCCCCCTCCTACCTTACCTTGCTGCTTTCCTACTGCAACCCAGCCCACACACTTCACTCCTTTATTGCCATCCTACTCCCTCCACTTCAATCTCATCTAACTCACCACCAGTCTTTCCCATATCCTGACTCTGTCCTGAAACACCCTCGCTCTTCATATCCTTAGTGCTTAGTACAGTGTATGAATACTCTACAGACAATCACTCTAACCATCAGTCAGTAGTATTTATTGAGCACTTACTATGTGCAGAGCACTGTTCTAAACACTCTCCCCACATTCAAAGCCTTATTGAAGGCACATCTCTTCCAAGAGGCCTTCCCTAAGCCCTTATTTCCTCTTTTCCCACTCCCACTCCCACTCCCACTCCTGTCTGCATTGCTTTGCATTTGCACTTGGATTTGCACTTTTTATTCATCCCTCCCTTAGCCCCACAGCACTTATGAAGATACCCAAAATTTATTCATTTATATTAATGTCTATCTCCCCCTCTAGACTGTAAGCTCCTTGTGACCAGGGACCACGTCTACCAACTTAGTCACAGTGTACTCTTCCAAGTGCTTAGCATAGTTCTCCGCACACAGTAAGCACTCAATAAATGCAATTGATTGATCAATTGATTCTTGGCTGCAGTCAATAACTCAATGGTATTGATTGAGTGCTTATTTTGTGCAGAGCACTGTGCTAAGGGCTTGGGAGAATAGGATGAGGCAATGAGAGCTTTGACAGGGAAGGCTTCCAGAAGGAGGAATGATTTTAGTTGGGTTTTAGAGATGGAGAGAGTACTGGCCTTTCAGAAGGTAGTCCCAGGAAGGAGAGAGAGAGAGAGAGAGAGAGAGGGTGAGCAAAGGGTCGTTGGCATGTGAGGTGAGAGTGAGGGACAGTGATATTCAAGGACTGAAGTGTGAGGCCTGGATTGCAGTGAAAAAGGAGCAGGATAAGTAATGGGGAGAGAGCTGACTGAGTAGCTTGAATCCGATGGTGAGGAGTTTCTCTTTGACATAGTGATGGAATGGCATCCATTGGAGGTACTTGATGAGTGGAGAGGTGGAGTGATGAGTGGAGAGGTGTACACAGAACAATTTTTTAAGAAAAGTAATATGGGCAGCAGAATGAAATATGGACTAGAGAGGGGAGAGGCTGGATGCAAGGAGGTCAGTGAGGAGGCCGATGCAGTAGTTGAGATGGGATATGACAAATGCTTGAACAAGTGTGGTAGCAGTTTGGATGGAGAGGAAGGAGTGTATTGTGGCAATAGAATCAAAAGGATTCAGTGGCTGACAATATGCGGGTTGAAGGAAAGAAGGAAAGAAATGAAGTCAAGTGCCAAGACTGGGGGCTTATGAAACAGGGAGGGTGGTGGTGCAGTCTACAGGGATGGCAAAGTTGGGGAAGGAGAAAATTTTGGAGGGAAGATGAGGAGTTCAGTTTTGCCCACGTTGAGTTTGAGGTTACTATGGGGCAACCAAGTAAAGATGTCCTAAAACCAGGAGGAAATGAGACATGAGCGAGAGGGAAAGGTTAGGCTAGAGATGTAGATTTGGGAATCATCATCATAGAGTTGGTAGCTCAATCTGTGCGAGTGGACGTGTTCCCCAAGGGAATGGGTGCAAATCGAGAGTAGAAGGGGATCCCAAACTGAACCCTAAGGGACCCCTAAAGGCAGGAGTTTCACTTATTCATTTAATCATATCTATACAGAGTTTGCTGTGGGCAGAGCACTGTACTAAGCTCTTGGGAGAATACAATACAACAATAAGCAGACACATCCCCTACCCACAATGAGCTTGCAGTCTATAGGGAGAGACAGACATTAATATAAAGACAGCTGAGAAATCAAGGTGAATTACAATGGGGTATAGTCTATTGGATTTGTCAAGAGGTCATTGAGGACTTTGGAGGGCCCAATTTCAGTGGAGTGGAGGGGGCAGAAGCCAGATTGCAGGGGTCAAGAAGAGAGTCGGAGGAGAGGAATTGGAAGTTGTGGGAGTAAACTACTCTTTCAAGGACTTCGGATAGTAATGGTAGGATGGAGATGGGGCAATAGAAGGAGCAATGGGGTCAAAGTAGGATTTTTTTAGGATAGGGGAAACGTGGGTGTGTTTTTAAGTGGAGAGGAAGAAGCCATTGGAGAGTGAGTGGTTAAAGATAGCAGTGAGGGAAGGAAGAAGGGTGGGTGCAAGTATTACAAAAAGGTACGAAGGAATGAAATCGGAGGTGTAGGTGGAGGAGGTAGATTTCAAAAGGAGACTGGAGATCATCCCTTGAGAGATGGCTGGGAAGTATGAGTGGATGTGGAAGTTGGAGGAGTCATGGACTGGAAAGGTAAAGGGGAAATTTGGGGGAGTTTATTTAGTGGAGGTGGCTGACCCAATCTGGTACATTCTTTTTGTGCCAACAGTTGGCCTAGGTGACAATTCTACTGTCTTTACATTACATTCTACTTGACTTTACATTAGTATCAATAGGTTGATACTTTAACATCCAATGTTTAATTTTTTATTTCCTAATACTACTAAAAACACTTCCAGATATTTGAAAAACTACCAATTTATCCCCCGACGATCCACTGAGTAATTCTAATAGTTGAGTCAATGTGTTGACACTTTATGTTTAATTTATGGTTTGCTAGTACTGCTAAAAATACTTCCGGATATTTGAAGAACTATGAATTTATCCCCCGATGCTCCACTGAGTAATTATAATTTGTTTTTTATATTTAAAAAAATGCCCAGGTAGAATTAAATTGCAGGGGGAAGCACCAAGAAGAGCTTTCAGACAATAAGGGTTGTGAAACACTAGGTCACCTCATCAAGAAAAGTTGTGGAATCTCTTTTTCTGAAAACTTCAAAGGAAGAAATAGAAGAGGGGAGCATATAGGGAAGGTGCACATAGAGGTCTAGTGTAGTAAAACAATCAGTGGTATTTATTAAGCGGAAGAGTACAATATAATTGAGTATGTAGGCACGCTCCCTCCTGACATGAAGCTTACAGTCTAGAGTAAAGCAATTTGGGCTCTCCCAGAAATATGTGGAAAAGCATTCTGAATCTATTTCAGCAGGTTGATAAATAATTTATTTCACACCCCCCAGGCTATTCATTTGAATAAAGCCATACTCAACAGATCAATCTTTTGGATTGTAAGCCCTGTGTGGAACAGGAACTATGTCTGATCTGATTTACCTGTATCTACCCTAGCACTTGGCACAGTACATGGTATTGAGTGAACATTTAATAAATACCATTACTATTAGCCATACCACAGTAAACTGAACCGCTCACTTAGAATGTCAGCATCTTCTGGAGATGAGAGTCCTTCAGAGCTATGTGCAGGATTTAAGGCCAAATCATGCTCTCCCAAGGACATTCTATCTAGTACCAGCCTTAATGTTAAGTACCCATCTTAATTATCCACTTGTGTAAGCTTATGCCTACAGTTGCCTGTGTCTCCTGGGGAAAGAAGTGCTATTCCAGTTACTGAAATTGCTCTCACCTACGTGAACAAAGGCTCTGAAATTTCAGGGAGCTAGCTGGCAAGTGGATGGGGAAAGAGACAAGTGAGACAGATTATTTCTGAGGGTGGCCAGCTGCCATTAAAATAAGCAGCCTGTTGAGGAGGCCCTGCCCCTGAGGAATAGCCCTTAGAGGGCAAGCTTGGTTTCTGAATCACACCACCCCAGGAAATCTTTGCACCACTTGTAAGCAAAGGTCATGGGAGGCAGCTACATTCATCATCAGCTGGGGAAAAGCAAAGCTCTTGGGTTTTGCATAGATTTGAGAAAGAGAAAGAGAGAGAGAGAGAGAGAGAGCGAGCATGCAGCATGTGATTGTGAAGAATGTGTTTTGGCAAAAATGACAAGATCTACAGTCCCACAGTGCACACCTGTTACTGGATGGGTCATGATCTCCCATCCGTTTTCAGAGAACATGCTATAAATTAATCTTTAATTTCCTCTGCCGCTTCTTTGGTGCAGCTAATTGCTACTGCTACTTACTCCTGCAAGCTTCTCCTTTCCCTTTTGATGTTGTTATATTATATTATTTTCTATGCTTTGTGTCTATTTTATGGTTGGAAATACTTTTAATAGCTTAGTAAATTGAAAAAGGACTTTAGCACCATCTGACTTTACCAGCATTTTACTACCATTCAATTACTGGCATCAGATTCTTCCTTGATAATTAGGTAGTTAGTACTATTGTCAGGAAAACTATTAACTAAATTAATCCTAGGTTTCCTAGCTAATAGTACTTTAGGCTCCAAATGGAGAAATCCTAAAGTTGTAGGGCTGTCAGAAGGTATCACCATGATTTGCGGACTATAAATATCTTTTCAGAATATATGGTTTATTGTGGTGATAACATGTATTTGTAGCTTACATAAATCTGGGCATTCCTGCTGACAGAGGAAAAATGGTAGTGTGTGATGGTTTTCTTTGGTTGCTAGGAAATAGAGTTAGCTCTCAGATCTTTACATGCTTCAGTGAACTCTCATGATGGATGATAGATTCGGTCCACGTGTGGAGACCAGCCTGTCAGCAGTCTCAGAAGAAAGGTAAAGGGGAATCGACTCAAAATCCAGATTAATTTAAGCAAATACAGATGAGGCTAGAATTTTTGCCAAATACCCACAGAGGATCATTTTCTTTCTTATGGAGAAGATGGTCAAAAAGATGGTGAAAAAATTGAAAACAACTGAATCATCTATGTGTATAGGAATTTATGCTAAACTCTCATAATCAATCAGTAGTATTTACTGAGTGCTGACTATATGCAGAGCACTCCACTAAGTGCTTGGGAGAGTACAAAACATAATTAGCAGATACTTTCTAATAATAATAATAATAATAATAATAATAATATAAGCCCATAAAAGGCTTACAGTTTAGAGGACAAGTTACAGTCATAAATTCCAAAGGGATGGTGTGATTGAAATGGGCTAAACAATCAGAATCACTACATCTATTGCTTCTCCTGAAATTATATGCCCAAATGCTGAGAGACTGTTTTATAAAGAAGAATACAGCATTTAGCTCCCTTCTGTCAAGTGTTCCTTACTATAAAGACCTAAACAACCAACTGCACTCTTCAGAACTAAAACCACAGCATTTTCATTAGAGCACCAGTTTTGGACTGCCCAATTTAAAGGATGTGAACTTGAAAAAGGTCCATAACTAGAAGGAGAGTGGAAAAAGTGATTAAAAGATGTGAAAACAGGATGCGGAGGTGGGGAGAGGGCATTCCAATAACTAGTGGAAGAAAACTGCTTGAATTTCAAATCAACCTCTAGCAAAACATTACCCATCATTTTTTGTGATCTACTGCTCCTCAAGTCAACATCATTTTTGCAACCAGAGTGACTAAGATTAACATTTTCCTAGTCTTAATTTTAGATAGGAAGATTTTGGAACATCTGCTACAATTCCACAGTAAGGCTATTCCAACCACCGCTTACTTGATGCCGACTTGATTTGTGAAATCAATGGGGGTTTTTTCATCCTGAACCAAAATTGCATAACTGCCATCAAGAGAAACATTGATTCTGCAAGTATTTCCAAATATATAGGCATCATTTGGCTTCAAAGATGACACTCCCCATGGTCAAATTTTTTTATCAGTGTGTGCATGCGTGGCCAGTAGAACTAATGACTGGCTTGAGCAACAATCCAGTTGCTCAATCCAGTGGTGAGTGGTCTCTAATGGGTTACTGGAGGGAAAGTTAAGGGTATAGAGAGGAAAGGTTAAGGAACATGAGGTGATATATAATAATAATAATGATGTTGGTATTTGTTAAGCGCTTACTATGTGCCGAGCACTGCTCTAAGCGCTGGGGTAGACATAGGGAAATCAGGTTGTCCCACGTGGGGCTCACAGTCTTAATCCCCATTTTACAGATGAGGGAACAGAGGCACAGAGAAGTTAAGTGACTTGCCCACAGTCACACAGCCGACAAGTGGCAGAGCTGGGATTCGAACTCATGAGCCCTGACTCCAAAGCCCGTGCTCTTTCCACTGAGCCACGCTGCTTCTCTATCCTAACCATTAGGAACCATTAGGAAGGATGTTGGAGGGAAGCCATCACACAATTCCTCTATGTATCTTTTTGCCACCATCCGAGAGAGAATACCAGGATGGGTGAGTCAGTGGCTTGAACTAGAGAAGCAGCGTGGCCTAGCGAAATGAGCACAGGCCTGGAAGTTAGAAGACTTGGGTTCTAACCCCAGCTCTGCCACTTGTCTGTTATTTGACCTGGAGCAAGTCACTTAGCTTCTCTGGGCCTCAGTTTCCTCATTTGTAAAATGACTGAGAGCCCCAAAAGGGACCTTGACTTTATAATAATAATGATAGTATTTGTTAAGTGCTTATTATGTGCCAAGCACTGTTCTAAGTGCTGGGGGAGATACAAGGTAATCAGGTTGTCCCATGTGGGACTCATAGGCTTAATCCCAATTTTAAAGATGAGGTAACTGAGGCACAGACAAGTTTAAGTGACTTGCCCAAAATCACACAGCTGACAAGTGGCAGGGCTGGGATTAGAACCCATGACGTCTGACTCCCAAGCCCATGCTTTTTCCACTGAGCCACGCTTATTTGACCTCATTCTCTAGTACCTACCCTAGGGCTTAGTTACAGCAGTTACAAATACCTTCATGATAATTACCATTATCCATGGATATCATTGCTTACATTCTTATATTCAAAATCATTGCCCTCACAAGAGCCAATTAAGTGAAGCATCTCTCACTTCCCAAATACTTGACTGTAGTCTATTCAACCTGACAAATGTGAATAAGACAAAAATGGAATTATTCTTTACCATATCCCAAAACATTGACTGGGCTCACCCATTAAAGCTTGAAGGTGTGAAGGTGGTAGTTTTAAGACAAACAAAAGGACACCCTTTAGATAGCAGGTGGCAAAATGTGGATGGAATTATTGTCCCCAAGAAGTTTTTATAGGTGGAAGATATCAATAGATTCAGAGAGAGTTTGGTTAAATTCATGAATGAGAGATCCATAATGGATAGTCTGACCATATTATCTTCTTTGAATATTTCCAATCAAATAGAGTTGGTCTCTGGGTTTCAAACATGACACTATTGTTGATGAGATTTTATCAATGTGTACAGGCTTAGGTAGTAAGAATTATGAGTGGCCAACAATTCATTCAATTTGTCAATATAAAGATTACCCCTTTCTAGACTAGCATTTTCTCCCTGAAGTGCTTGACATTGTTTTCATCTCGCCTTCCTGGATTCACAGTCTTCTTTGAGAACATCTCTGCTCAAAAAGATTCACCCAGTTTTTAACTGGTGTGGCTGCCTGCTGCTGCTCTTGCTGTCTCTCATCTGTCGGCAAGTTACACCCTGTCATCTGAGAATTTGCTTCACTATATCTCTTTGTCTCCCCTTGAACCATTAAGAAATGCAGTGCTTTGCTTTCTCTGCTGTTCCTGGGTGGACCTCGTAAGTCATTTTTCAAGTTATTTTAATGTTCTCCCATGTTCTCCAAATGCTCTCATCACCACTGGCATTTAGCTACGGAATCCCTGAAATCGGGACTGGTTCCCGACATCAAGTTCCCCAACAGGTCTGTCTGTTGGCATGTCAATTGAGCCTCAACTTCAGGGAGAAATCTCTTTGTTAAAGAACAGCATGAAGCGCTCAGTAGCTAAAAGACTTTCCCACAAGTTCACCAAGGCTGAGTTCCAGGTCAGGCTACATTCTCACCCATCAAATATAAGAACAGGTGACAATCACCATGGCATTTGGATTTGCTCCCCTTTTTTCACCCCTCCCTAAGCCCCGTAGCAATTATGTACACATCCACAATTTATTTATTTATATTCATGTCTGTCTCCCCCTCTAAACTGTAAGCTCGTTGTGAGCAGGGAATGTGTCTACCAGCTGTGTTATATTGAACTCCCCCAAGCGCTTAGTATAGTGCTCTGCACACAGTAAGCACTCAATAAATATGATTGAGAGAGAGCGAGAATCTTCAATTTTCATGTTATTTGGGGATTTATAGTCCTAAATTTATTGCATGCCCACTGGAACCTCCTTAAATATGGCTTGCATGTTCCAATTCCTCAAACTCAGAAGTCCAACCATTTTTAGAACTATTCTGGCATAATTTTTTGTGATAGAGATCCTGGAGCTTAAAATAATTGTGGGTGGCCTCTCTCCCATAAAGAACGGGTCCCGTAGAAACCACGGGCACTCTCTGGCTGCCCCAATTGTAGCTCCTTCCCCTGGGAATTCTTCAATCAATCAATGGTATTTATTGAGTGCTTATTGGGTGGAGAGCATTGTACTAAGCACTTGGGAGAGTTCGATATAACAGAGTTGGTAGAAACATTCCCTGCACACAAGGAGTTTAGAGTCTAGTGAATTTCCAGTCTTGTGATGTATGGTCAAATAGCTCTGGTCAGGCAGGGTTATAGGAGCACAGCTACCCACACACAGGGTCTCCTCAAGGCCAATTATTAAAAGCAAAGCTTGGAAACCATCAGTTCTCTCCCAAAGTACAGTACATGTTCTGTTTGCTCAAATCCCTAGTGCATTTTTCCTAGCGGTTTTTAAATTAATGAACATTTAAAGGGAAATATGATCTGCATAATCTCTACATCATTAAAATCCTTAAAAAGTTGTCTTTCAGGAGCAATTTGATATCCCTGAAGCATTTTGAACCATTTTTGTTAAAAGTAAAAATAACTTCATTTTTGCTGAAAGCCAAAGACGAACATAAATGAAATTAAACACCAACTCCCCAATGTGAAGTGTATTCTGGTCTGGGGAAAAATGTTTTCCCATCCCAATTTTCTTCTTATTCTCAAAATTTAGACAGAGTTTCAAGCATTCCTAATCCTTCTGTAGGAAAAAATGTGTCTCAGGAAAGAGGTGAAAGACAATGAATCCATACATCTCTCTTGGAAACTACCATTTAGGAAAATCTTAGGAAGGCACAATGTCACATGAAACCAACAGAAGAAAATATTTATGCAATTCATCCTTGTGCACAAAGCCCATCAATTTGATAGCCCTGCCTGATTTATAAAATAAACCTTCTACATATATTTAAAAGATGGCATAGTGAGTGTCATAGGGGTATGCTACATTTTGAAGTAGCTAAATAAATATTAATGAAAAAAATGCACATCTTCAATGAAAAGTTGAACATTCAGTTCCTAAAAACAGTTTGGCCTTTGGAATCCCCGCTCCATTACAGGTAAACTACCTTTCATCCTTTCATCCTTGACCTTTTCCTTTCCCGCTCTCTTCTCCTCCTCGCCCTTACGGAGACCTGGCTCACTCCTGAAGACATGGCCTCCTCTGCTGCTCTATCCAGCGGAGGCCTCTCCTTCTCCCACTCCCCCAGACTCACTGGAAAAGGAGGAGGCGTTGGCTTCTTCTCTCACCCCATTGCCACTTCCGCACTATCCCTCCTCCCCCTTCCCTCTCCTTCCCCTCCTTTGAAGCCCATATTATTCGCCTCTACCACCCCCTCCAGATTCTTGTAGCCATCATTTCCCGCCCTCCTGGTCCCACCTCCAAATTCTTGAACCACCTTGACCCCTTTCTCAACTTCCTTCTCTCCTTCTCTCTGCCCACTCTGATCCTCGGAGACTTCAACATCCACATGGATATACACGGTGACTCCTCTGCCGCCTGCCTGCTATCGCTCCTTGACTCTGCCAACCTCCTGCTCCACCACACCTCGCCCACTCACCAACTTGGTCACACCCTCGATCTCGTCATCTCCTACCACTGCACTATCTCCTCCCTCACCAACTCTGAAATCCCCCTCTCGGGCCATAACCTTCTCACCTGCCTCCTCTCTCACACTCTCTCCACCTACAAATCTGTACTCCTCCCACACAGAGACCTCCGCTCTCTTGATCCCATCCATCTCTCCAAAAGCATCTCTCTCCACCTTGCCCCCCGTCCTCTCTTCCCACTCTCGATGATCAGGTTACCACTCTCAACTCCACCTCTCTACTCATCTCAACTCACTCGCCCCCCTTTCCCTCCACCGCTCTTGTTCCACTAACCCGCAGCCCTGGATCTCTGCCTCTGTCCACCTCCTTTGCTCTTATGCTCTAGCTGTTGAGCGCTGCTGGCGAAGGTCCAAGCACAAAGCCAACCCTTATCCATTTCAAATTTGTCCTTTTCTGCCTTAACTCTGCCCTCTCCACTGCCAGGCAAAACTACTTTTCTTCCCTCATTGACGCCCATGCCCGTCACCCCCGCCAATTGTTCCGGACTTTTAATTCTATCCTCAGGCCTCCTGTTCCTCTTCCTCCTCCATCCCTCACCCCCAACGATCTGGCCACCTACTTCATAACGAAATTTAACACAAGCAGGTGTGAGCTCCCCTCCCCAAGGTCACCCTTCCCCCTTCTGCTTCCCCCCACCAACCCTTTCCCCTACTTTCCCATCCTTCCCTGCAGTATCCTCAGAGGAGATCTCCTCCCTCCTCACAAGTGCCACCCCCTCCACCTGTCCTTCGGACCCCATTCCCACTCACCTTATAAAAACCATTGCCCTCTCCCTTCTCCCCTCCGAAACTTCTATCTTCAACCACTCACTCTCCAATGGCTTCTTCCCCTCTGCCTTCAAACATGCCCATGTCTCCCCATCCTAAAAAAACCCTCTCTTGACCCCACTTCCCCTTCCAGTTATCGTCCTATCTCCCTCCTATCCTTCCTTTCTAAACTCCTAGAACGAGTAGTCTACACTCGCTGCCTTGAATTCCTCAACTCCAACTCTCTCCTGGACCCCCTCCAATCTGGCTTCCATCCCCTCCACTCTAACGAGACTGCTCTCTCAAAGGTCACCCATAAACTTCTTCTTGACAAGTCCAATGGCTCCTACTCTATCCTAATCCTCTTCGACCTCTCAGCTACCTTTGACACTGTCGATCATCCCCTTCTCCTCCACATCTTATCTCACCTTGGCTTCACGGACTCCGCCCTCTCCTGGTTCTCCTCTTATCTTTCTGGCCGTTCATTCTCGGTCTCCTTTGCAGGCTCTTCCTCCCCCTCCCATCCTCTAACTGTAGGGGTTCCTCAAGGGTCAGTTCTTGGCCCTCTTCTGTTCTCCATCTACACTCACTCCCTTGGTGAACTCATTCGCTCCCATGGCTTCAACTATCATCTCTATGCAGATGACACACAGATCTACATCTCTGCCTCTGTCCTCTCCCCATCCCTTCAGGCTCATATCTCCTCCTGCCTCCAGGATGTCTCTACCTGGATGTCTGCCTGCCACCTAAAACTCAGCATGTCCAAAACTGAGCTCCTTATCTTCCCTCCCAAGCCCTGTCCTCTTCCTGATTTCCCTATCACTGTGGATGGTACAACCATCCTCCATCTCTCAAGCCCGCAACCTCGGTATCATCTTTGACTCAGCTCTCTCATTCACCCCACACATCCAATCCGTCACCAAGACCTGCCTGTCTCACCTTTATAATATTGCCAAGATCCACCCTTTCCTCTCCACCCAAACGGCTATCTTACTGGTACAGGCTCTCATAATATCCCGGCTGGATTATTGTGTCAGCCTTCTCTCTGATCTCCCTTCCTCCTGTCTCTCCCCGCTCCAGTCTATTCTTCATTCCTCTGCCCAGCTCATCTTCCTGCAGAAACGCTCTGGGCATGTCACTCCCCTTCTTAAAAACCTCCAGTGGTTGCCTATCAACCTCCGCATGAAACGAAAACTTCTCACTCTAGGCTTTAAGGATCTCCATCACCTTGGCCCCTCCTAACTCTCCTCCCTTCTCTCTTTCTACTCCCACCCCGTAGGCTCCCCTCCTCTGCCGCCCACCTCCTCACTGTCCCCCGTTCTCGCCTATCCTGCCGTCGACCCCTGGGCCACGTCCTCCTGCTGTCCTGGAATGCCCTCCCTCCTCACCTCTGCCAAACTAACTCTCTTTCCCACTTCAAAGCCCTACTGAGAGCTCACCTCCTCCAAGAGGCCTTCCCAGACTGAGCTTCCCCTTTTCCCTCTGCTCCCTCTCTGCTCCCCCTCTGCTCCCCCTCTGCCCTCTGCTCCCTCCTCCTTCCCCCCTTCACCTCCCCTCAGCTAAGTCCCCTTTCCCTCTGCTCCTTCCCCTCTCCCTTCCCCTCCCCTCAGCACTGAGCTCATTTGTATATATTTTTATTATCCTGTTTATTTTGTTAATGAGGTGTACATCCCCTTGATTCTATTTATTGTGTTTATGTTGTCTTGTTTTTGTCCGTGTGTCTCGCCCGATTAGACTGTGAGCCCATCATTGGGCAGGGATTGTCTCTATCTGTTGCCAAATTGTATATTCCAAGCACTTAGTACAATGTTCTGCACATAGTAAGCACTCAATAAATACTATTGAATGAATGAAAGGTTATCGTCCATGCTCCCTAGAAAAAGGGCTTAATGTGGCAAATCACTGATTTCTTGGCAATAATCCATAGACATGTCTTGGGAAATCTAACTAAGAGGTGATTTACACCTCTGTAGTGACTCTGTATGGACAAGGCTCAAATAAACTCAAATCAGAGAGAAAATGTGCTTCAAAGTTAAACTTTATTCACACACACAGAATTTCCAACATTTGGAAAAGTCTGTGATTCCTTTTCCATAAAGGTTGTTGCCATTTTCCTTCATTCCCTGAGGAAAGATTGCCACTGGCACCTGATCTACTCTCCAGCTGGTTCTTCCTCTATCAATGCAATATTGAAACTGAATCTAAAAACTCACTGCACAATAACTGCTCAAGTATCTTTGCAAAGGTGAGTTTAGGTTCATCAGTTCAGAAAACTGATGTCTGAATTATTTGGGGATTCAGAAAATAATGCATTACTGGTCAGAGATTTGGAAAGCAACTACAGAAACCTTTCTTTTAAAAACTCCAATAATTGGTCAATAAATGAACATTCGCTCATAAAGACTGTTAAAGCAAATGATTTACTGGAGCTCTAAAGGGGGAAAGAAAAGACTATGTGGATAAAGAGTGACATGTCAGAGAGCACAATGGAGTGATTATGGATAACCCTTGGAGCTGACCCAAGAAGAAGTACAAAAAAAGGTCCTGTGAAAGAATCAAAAGGAAGTTTAGTCTATGTGGAACACAAAACAAATGGTCAAATTGACTAGTCATTTTTAGAAACAATGGATTCTTTTTACCTCAGACGCATAAGAATGTATGCCTCTGAGGTGAATATATTAAAATAGTTTAATTTGCCTACTAACCAAACTGAAAGCAAAATAAGTGTGGCATTTGTTAAGTGCTTACTATGTGCCAAGCACCCCTCTCAGGGTCGCACCTGGAGAGTTTCCAGTCTTGGCTATGGGAGGGAGAGTCAAGTAGAGGCCTACCCATTCCATTCCTAGCTTGGCCAGTGGCTAGCGAGTGGAAGGCAATCTGCTATAAGTCAAAACACACCCGTGCTGGGCAGCAGTGGCACGGGAGAGAGTCGAGGGTGGAGACTCAAGTTTACTGTGAAGAAGAAGGCAATGGTAAAACACTTCCGTATTTTTACTAAGAAAACTCTACGGATACACTACAAAAATGATTGCAGGTGGAGAGCGGAGCATTCTGGGAGAGATGTGTCCATGGAGTCACTACGGGTCGGGAATGACTCGACAGCATAAGACAAATGTGCCAAGCACTGTACTAAGCGCTGTGGTAGATACAAGGTATTCAGGTCAGACACAGTCCTTGTCCAAACCAGGGTTCACATTCTAATTATGAGGGAAAAAAGATCTTTAATCCCCATTTTATGGATGAGGAACAGAGAAGTTATGTGACTTGCCCCAGGATCATACAGGAGGCAAGTGGGGAAGCTGGGATTAGAACCCAAGTCCTCAGACTCCCAAGCTGGTGCTCTTTCCACTAGGCCATACTGCTTGAGACCATCCACAATAGCCTCAAACTCCATTTCTAGCTGCTGAAATGTGATTTGCTAGAGTCTGAAAAATTGATTTATGAAATATTAGCAAACATAGGAAGGGCTGTAGCTGGAGGATCAGTGATTCATCCCACACGGTATTCTGACTTCAAATGTGGCAATGGGATACGTGGACAATGTGATGGTTGCCTTCTTTGATATCCAATCAAGGGATCAATCAAGGGTTAGGGATGGACCATTAAACATTCTGTACTTTTGCCCTCTACATCCCTAAATTTCCCTCCTGTACTTTAAAGGAAAATAGCACTTCAATAGAGTTCAAGGGAATGGAGCAAGAGTAGGCATCAGCCAGAAGTAAGAAATTACCAGACTAACCTGCCACGCTTTTCAGGGTTGCTCTTCTCATGCCTTGCCACCTCTCTCCTCCCACTAAACTTTTGTGTTTTGCTTCAGTTCCATCATGGGAAAAGAAACACAGCCCCCAGTGCTCTCAGCCCCAACCTAGACTCTTCTGCTGCAAAGCCAGAGTGGTAAGAAAATCCACCCAGGGGCAGAAGAAGCAAAAACACACATAAAGGACTGATAGTGTCAGCATTATCTCCACCCAACTGTCTCTCTGTCTCTTTTGTCAGTTCTTCCCCTGCCTCCCACTCCTCAACTGCGTGTGTCCCTCAAGGCTGTGTTCCGAGACCCTTTCTCTTCTCAATCAACCCTCGCTCCCTTGGAGAGCTTATTGCCCAACCTAGCCTTCACTGACACTGTCCTCTCCTGGTTCTCCTCCTGTGTCTCCGGTCGCTCATTCTCTTTCATCTTCCAACAGTGGGACTCACTCAAGCCCTGTTCTGGGTCCCTTCTATTCTCCCTCTACACCCATTCCCTTGTAGAACTCATTCACTCTAGGGCTTCAAATACCATCTCTATGCAGGTGATTCCCAAATCTTCCTTCCAGCCCTGACCTCTCTCCTTCTTGGCGTCTTGTATTTTCTCCTGCCTTCAGGACATCTCTACTTGGGTGTTCATTCATTCATTCATTCAATAGTATTTATTGAGCGCTTACTATGTGCAGAGCACTGTACTAAGCGCTTGGGATGAACGAGTCGGCAACAGATAGACAGTCCCTGCCGTTTGACGGGCTTACAGTCTAATCGGGGGAGACGGACAGACAAGAACCATGGCGATAAATAGAGTCAAGGGGAAGAACATCTCGTAAAAACAATGGCAACTAAATAGAATCAAGGCGATGTACAATTCATTAACAAAATAAATAGGGTAACGAAAATGTATACAGTTGAGCGAGGCCAGAGAGGTGGGTGGCAGCACTGACAACAATAAACAGTAATAAACGAAATCGGTAATATAGCAACATGATACAGTATGATACAATACGGTAGTGCTAATATAGCAACATGACACAGTATGATACAATATAGTCGTGTTAATAAAAGGGGCGATGACCAGGGTCGGGGGTAGACTCGATTAAGGGGCGACCTGATCAGATTCAAAGTCTGACGACAATAAACAATAACAAGCGAGATCGCAAATATAGCAACATGCTACAGTAAGGCACACTACAATAGTGTTAATAAGCAGGCGATGACCAGGGTCGGGGGACGAGCCGACCCTACCCGATCAGACTCAAAGTCAAGCGGCCAGCGGCCGAGAGAGTCCCAGAGCTCATGACAAAATAACCCTGTGGCGGCGGGGGGGGCCCTGAGGTTGTCCGGGGTGGGTGGCGGCCATAGGCGGCGGCTAAGGTAAGGTAACATGGTGAGAACAAGGACGTCGTCGCCCGGGGCGGGGGCGGGAGAGATGAATCACCTCAAGAGGGAAGAGGGAGTGAGGCCTTCCCTTCAGGCAGAGTGGGGGCTTCCCAAAATGGCCGCCTCGGGCGGAGTGGGGGAGCGGTTGGGGAGCACAATGTCCCCGGGCCCGAGCAGGGGACACAATGTCCCCCGAGGACACAATGTCCTTGGGGCCGAGAAGGGGAGCACAATGTCCCCAGGATCGAGAAGGGGAGCGCAATGTCCCCGGGCCCGAGCGGGGGGGGGGGGGGGGGTGGACTGGAAGCTGGTGGCTGGGGGTCTGTGGGGGCGAAGATCCTTAGTGTCGGAGTTCCCGAGCGGGGGTGCGGAGGTCCAGGTTGCGAAAGGCTGAGGCGGGCGCGGGTCCGGGCAGTCCGAGGCTCAGCTCCCCGGTGGAGGCGGAGGAAGCGCAGATGAGTCGGCGAGCGGCAGGCGAAGGGGGGCTTGTCGGGAATCGGGGCCGGGCGGGCCGAGGCTGCGCCTCAGGGGAGCAGAGATCCCGAGCCCACGCGGTAATGGCTCCAAGGGTCCGGGCGATGACAAGGCTCAGCTTCCCGGGAGGGGGGGTGGTCTCGGCGTGGATGAGTCGGCGGTCGGCGGCCAAAAAGCCGCTAAAGTCGGCGGTCGGTGGCCAGAAGGCTGCTAAAGAGCTAGCCTGGAAATGGGGGGCAGGCAGCCCAAGGAACCACCGCCTGGGAGGAGAGCTCCAGAGTCCATGTGGTGGTCGATTCGGCTGGGAAGAGGGGGCCCGGCGGTCTGAGACTCACCCCCAGGGGAGCAGAGATCCCGGGCCCACGTGGTAATGGCTCCAGGGCTCCGGGCGATGACAAGGCTCAGCTTTCCGGGAGAAGGGGGTGGTCTCGGCGTGGATGAGTCGGCGGTCGGTCCCATCAACAACTCATACTAAGCATGTCCAAAACGAAACTCCTCATCTTCCCACCCAAACTCTGCTCTCCCTGGTCTTTCCCATTACTGTAGACCACACCACTATCTTTCCTATCCTACAAGCCCATAACTTCGGCAATATCCTCTACTCATCTCTCATTTATCTCACAAATTCAATTTGTCACCAAATCTTGTCTGTTCTACCTTCACAACATCACTAGAATCTGCCCGTTCCTCCCCACCCAAACTGCTACTATGCTACTCCAAGCAAGTATATCCCACCTTGACTACTGCATCAGCCTCCTTGCTGATCTTCTTGTTTTTTGCCTCTCCCCACTTCAGTCCTTACTTCACTCTGCTGCCCGGATCATTTTTCCAAGAAAAGCAAAACAAAACAAAACAAAATTTAGTCCACATTTGCCCACCCCTCAGGATTCACCAGTAGCTATCCATCCACCTCTGCATCAAATAGAAATGCCTTACCATAGACTTTAAAGCACTCAATCAGCTCCCTCCTCTCCTACCTTATCTCACTGATTTCCTGTTACAAAGGAGTCTGCACAGTTCACTCAATGCCAACCTATTCCCTGTACCTTGATCTCATCTACCTCTCTGCTGACCCTTTGCTCATGTCCTCCCCATGGCCTCTCCCTCCATATATGACAGACGGTCACCCTCCCCACCTTCAAAGCCTTATTAAAATCACCTCTCCTCCAAAAGTCTTTCCCCAACTAAGCCCTCATTTCCCTTACTGGCCCTCCCTTCTGCATCGCCCATGCACAGATCCAAGCACTTGATATTCATCCCACCCTCAGCCCTACAGCACTTTTGTACATAACCGTAATTTATTTATATCAATATCTGTCTCCCCCGCTAGACTGTAAGCTCGTTGTGGACAGGAGATGTTAGACCTCTGATGTATTATACTCTCACAAACTTTTAGTACAGTGCTCTGCACACACTATGAGCTCAATAAATACCACTGATGGATAGATTGATTCATTACTGAGAAGCATTCATCCTGGAAAACATTCATCCCCAGGCTCTCTGTTCTTCACTCCCTACTCTTATTTTGTGCTAATATCTCCATCTTGCTTGATTTTCCTCAATTTGTCCAGCTCTCTTCCCCAGAACTGAGGCAACATTGCTCCACCTATTTAGAGAAATAAATTAATTGAGAAAATGGGAGGCATTGTAAAGAAGATGCTGCTTATACCCCAGGAAATGGCTCCAACAGGAGTAATTTCACATTTTAGGTGGAAATCTGCTACTTTTTTTCCTCCTTCTTCAGACTCAGCTAGTAAAATACACAGTTTATTCAAATTTGTCTGCTCCTAATGTATACTTTTAGACCAAGATAATATCTATTATTTATACCTCAACTCTTCAATACCCAATTTCCCAGAACATTCACTAGCATGTTCAAAGATCCTGGTTTCAGAAAAACATTTTCTTGGGATATTTTAAACCTAACCACATTAGAAAGAAAAAAACTCTAGTTGCAAGACTAATATTTGCATCAGTCAAGGCCTCTCTTTCATAGCCACCAGAAGACAGGAGAGCAAGCGAGAAATCTGGGCTCCATACCTTCTCCATCCTGGCTTGGTAGGACATTATTTATGCTGACTTTTCCTCTATTTTTCCAGTTCAGTTCAAGGAACCTTTGCTTTTTAATTGTTTGGAGGTCTGCAGCTAGACAGGTTAAAGTTCTTTCTATATGCTTTAGTAATCGGGATGTATTTGACAGTTCAATACAATGCTGCTGCTTCTGAAAACTCCAGATTTTCCTAAAATGGGTCGACTACCTCTAGTTATTTGTGGCAGTTTTTAAAAAATGCTCGCCAATACCCAGGCCTGGGGCAGGAAAGGGGTTAGGGGGGATGTTCCTTGTCCTTCAGGGGTCCCTCAGTGACTGAGAATCTCACAGTGGCATGGAATCTTTCCCTTACCCTACAAGGGAACTGCCTCTGGCACCACTGCCCTGACAGACTACACTGAACTGGGTGAGGTTTTCTGTCAGAAGGGAGCACTGCTATGAAGTCAGGAAAGGTGGGCAACAGAAACAGGAACCTTGGCCTGGCAAAAAGTATTCTGGAGGTAGCAAGATGCCCGGCTGGGATGAATGGTCTCCAGATCCAGCAACAGGGTGTTGAGACCAGAGGCTTCTTCAGGGTACAACAGCCACTGCAGACCTTTCCAGCTCAAGCCAGTGTGTCAGCCTTGTCTGTCAAGACCCTTCTGACCGCAACTTAACACTTCCTCCTGACATTTGGACTTGGCAATGACAACAGCAGCAGGAGAGTGATGATGGAATCTCCTGTAATATATGAAAGGGGATTCCAGGAAGAAAATGTTTGGGACCAAGACCCTGCGTGAAGGAATTGATTATAGCGCAAGTGGTTTGCCCAGGTCCCACCAGATTGCCATGGCTACGTACTCTATTGTACTCTATTGAGCATTTACTAGAGTGCTCTGCCCCAATAAATAAAGTGCTCAATAAATACCATTGATTAACTGATTGATGATGGATTAATAGATAGGTCCACTAGCACTGTCGGTCCCTGCCTGCCAGATTACCGCTGGGGCAGCGGATGCAAGACATGAGTAGGAAGGTTGCGGTGGAGCACATTACATTACATTCCTCCTCTAGACTGTAAAACCTCGTTATGGGCAGGGAATGTGTCTGGCAATTCTGTTATATTGTACTCTCCCAAGTGCTTAGTACAGTAGTGCTCTGCATTCAGTAAATACCATCGATTAAATATGAAGACAATCCATTTGCTGCAGGACAATGCTGATATTGTGATATAGCAACAGAGTCCAGCAGGTTATTACCAGGGTATCATCGTGGCTGGAAAACATCTCAATAGTCGCATATGCAGAGGTACAAGCTGCTGAACTGAAAATGGATTGGAATCCACTTTCTGACCCACATGCTGAGAAAAGATCCAAACCTTTTTGCATCTATTCCAAATCCACATAAAGAACTTTTCCATGGATCACTATCCTTTTCCAACTAAAGAATCCATAGATTGCCCGTGGTAGGGGCTCAGTAAATACCACTGATATCTGGATCACTGTCAGGTGCTTGTTAGTACTGTCCAGATCTTTCATGTTTGGAGGTTAAGTCATCACGAGCCAAACCTTGGACTGAAAATAGGAGAGTAGAAGCGTGGCCTAGTGGATAGAGCATGAGCCTGGAAGTCAAAAGGATCTGGGTTCTATTACCATCTCCACCACTTGTCTGCTTTTGACCTTGGGTGAGTCTCTTCATTTTCTGTGCCTCAATTACCTCATCTGTAAAATGGGGATTAAGATTGTGAGCCCCATATGGGACATGGACTGTGTCCAAACTTATTAGCTTGTATCTACCCCAATATTTAGTACAGTGCCTGGCACATGGTAAGCACTTAACAGATATCATAAAAAAGTCACAAAAGGCCACACTGTTTGGTCTCCAGAACTTTGGGTTTAGATGCATGCAGACTATGATAGACAATTCTCTTGTGATTGTTCAAGAATGTGCAAAGAAAATATTCTGGGACCAGAATTTTGACTGTTGGATGAAAATGCATAGAAGTCAATGTTTCTTTTTAAAATATAGAGAGAGAAGCATTGGTAGTATGGTCAGTGAAAGAATCATGACATTCTGTTAAAATAAATAAGGTGATAGATGTCAATTCATCTTTATGCATATTCTTCATGTGGAAAACTAAAAACAAAGGCTTCTGCAGAATTTGGTAAAGGTGTGAGGATTATGGGGGATTTATACTTTAATAAGTGACTCCATCTTATATTTAACAGAAACAAAATATAAACTCCATCATGAAGCAATCAAGAAATTTTCAGTTTCAAGCACTCTTGTCTTGTCCTATGCTGTCAAGTCATTTCTTACACATAGCGACGCCATGAAAACATCACTCACAGAATGCCCCACCTCCATTTGCAATCATTCTGGTAGTGTATCCATAGTTTTCTTGGTAAAAATATAGAAGAGGTTTACCACTGCCTTCTTCCGCCCAGAAAACTTGAGTCTCCACCCTCAACTCTCTCCCATGCCGCTGCTGCCCCGCATAGGGGAATTTTGACTGGTAGCAGATTGCCTTCCACTCTCTAGCCACTGCCTAAGCTAGGAACAGAATGGGTATGCCTCTGCTTGACTCTTCCTGTGGTAGCCGAGAATGGTGGAGTACTAGAAACTCTCCAGGTGCGATCCTGAGAGAGGTCAAGCACTCTACAGGCTAATAAAAAACAAAGTCCTACATTGAGGTACTAGGCCAGAAATTCCATTTTAAGAAAGGAAAATATAAAGCACCATTTTTACCAGACGCAATTGATTGATTGATTGAACAATTACCAAGCATTTATTAAAGATAATTGATTTTGCTGATTCAAGCACCAGTAAAATCTGAATGAATTCAAAGATCAGAAAACAGTTTTGAACTATGCCAAAAACATCGTAGATCTAATGCTAACACATCTCGGTAATAAATAGTTATTTAAATAGCCTTTTAAAATAATGTCCTGTTTCATAATTGAGTGTCTCGTCTTAGACTGTCTAGTCATCTCTGACCCATAGTGACAATTGGAAACTAATAAAAGGAGGAAACCATGATCAATCAATCAATCAATGCTGTTTACTTAATGCTTACTGTGAGCAGAGCACTGTACTAAGCACTTGAAAGACAACAGTATAAGTAGGTAGATACAATCCTTTTCCACAAGGAACTTATGAAAAAACATTTGTATCTGTCTCCCACTTTAAAGGGGTGGTATGTTTTCATCTTTTTTTGTTTATCAGTACTACATAAATTACCACAGTTGCTATCATCACTACTAATACTAATGATAGTAATAAGGTATTTCATAAATTTAGGTTTCATTTCACAAGCCAAATTCTACAATACTGGATTGAACAGGAGAAAAATTATTCTCTCTCTCTCAAGTTTACTATCTGAAAAAAAATGATTTACTGCAATATCGTGCACCCACTGAAAGATAACTTCCTCCAATGTTTTTTAGGTAACATCAATTTTGTAACATAGTTTTTTGGTACTGTACGATCGTGTCCAGTACCAAAAAACTATGGTACAAAATTGATGTTAGTGTACAATCTTATCCCCACTCTCAGGATCACACCTGGAGAGTTTCCAAAACTCTACCAGTCTCAGCTACAGGAGGGAGAGTCAAATAGAGGCATACCCATTCCATTCCTATCTTGGCCAGTGGCTAGAGAGTAGAAGGCAATCAGCTACAAGTCAAAACTCACCTGTGCTGGGCAGCAGCAACATGGGAGAGAGTTGAGGATGGAGACTTAAGTTCACTGCTTGGAAAAAGGAAATGACAAACCACTTCCGTATTTTTACCAAGAAAACTCTATGGATACACCACCAGAACGATTGCAGATGGAGGTGGAGTGTTGGAGTGTTCTGGGAGAGTTGTGTCCATGGAGTTTCTATGGGTCAGAGATAACTCGACAGCATAAGACAAGATGATCGTGTCCAGATTTTCATTTTTAAAACTGGTAAAATGAAACTCTTGCAATAAAACATAGGAAATGTATTAGGAAGGCTAATCTCCTATTCAGCCCAGCCCGCGCACTCCACTCATCTAACATCAACCTATTCGTAATGTCTCAATCTCATCAGTTTTGACACCGACCCCCTGCTCACATCCTTCAACTGGGAAGGAACTCCCTGTCCCTTCATAACATGACAGACCACCATTCTCGCCACCTCTAATGCCCTACTAAAATCATCTATCTTCCAGGAAGCCTTTCCCGATTAACGTCTCTTCTCCCCAGTCTATTCTTCCTTTCTTCTGCTTTTCCTATGCACTTGGTTCCATATCCCCTCTGCACTTTGATACTCACCCCTTCCACTGCACATTTATGTATATCCCTTAATGCTCTGCCATTTCCCTTATCTGTAATTTATTTTAACTTCTGTCTCCATTACTAGACCATAAGCTTCTTGAGGGCAGGATCGTGTCAACCAACCCTAATGCATTATACTCTCCCAAGTGCTTAGTAAAGTGCCCCACAAACAATAAGCACTCAAGAAATACCATTGATGGATTGATCATCACTTGCAACTTCTAACTTTAAATAGCTGGTTAATTTCTGAGCTCTTCATATTCTTTAGCATCAAACTTATACACCAGAGGACGCAAGCTGGTTATTTAAGGTTAGTGGTAGAAAAACCAATGAAAACTTCATAACTGTGCCATCTATTCCCAAACCATCACAGGAGTCTTCGATACATGTATTTTCACTGCAACACAATGAGAGAGCAAAGAGGGAGAGCAACCTAATCTCTAATCCCTAATTATACAAGCTTCAATAATGACACAGATTTTAAGGAATCGCACAGGCTTTCTTGGGACTGAGAACAAGTGCCTAGCCATGGTGTACAGATACCAAATGGAGGAAGTTGACTGTCTGCCAGAGCTGACAGAGAGCAAAAGAAAAACAGAGAAAAAGTTTGTAAGGAAGAGTGAGAGAGTGGAGTGGAGGTTGGGGGAGGATGGTGGGAGAGAGCTCCACACAGGAATTGTGCCTGTAAGGACAGCAATGCTGTTCTCTGGAAAGTCCTTTAAAGAGGATAGGATAGCGGGCCGACAACACTTCTCCAAGTCCTTTAAGTCTGTCTTTTACCAGTACTGGCAAAAGGGGGTGGGGTGGGGAAAGAAGCAGAGTCCCCCTCATGTCTACCGCAACCCCCATCTCCCTCATGTCCACTTCCCCCTCCATGTCTCAAGGCCTCTCCCAACCTCCCCTCATCTCCCTTGTCTACCCCCATATCTCACCACATCCCCTCGTCTCCCACCGTGTCCCACCATGTCCACCAGTCTCCCCACGTCCATTGCCTGGACCCATTTGGATGGCAAAGTTTTCCCTACACACACTTTAACACGAAAACTTAATCTTGTTGGGGGGTTTTCAGGGATTCTAGGACATTTCATGAAACGTGAAATTCCCAGCAAATGTTGCAGCCAATTCAGCCACTGCTGCTGCTGTCCTTTTCCTCCCTCCCCCCGCCACCCCCCGGCCCTAACCACCACTCAGATTCTTCTCAGGAAACCAATCAGAGGAAGCCGTGAGTCAACAGACTCTATTTTTTGCTGTATTGTAATTTCCAAGTGCTTAGTACAGTGCTCTGCACACAGTAAGTGCTCAATAATTCTACCCACTCTTGTTAATAATAATAATAATAATGTTAGTATTTGTTAAGTGCTATGTGCCAAGCACTGTTCTAAGCACTGGGGTAGATACAAGGTAATCAGGTTGTCCCACGTGAGGCTCACAGTTTTAATCCCTATTTTACAGATGAGGTAACTGAGGCACCGAGAAGTTAAGTGACTTGCCCAAAGTCACACAGCTGACAGGTGGTGGAGCCGGGATTAGAACCCATGACCTCTGACTCTTAAGCCCATGTTCTTTCCACAGAGCCACGCTGCTTCTCCACTGAGCCACTCTGCTTGTTGACCAAATAGATGCTCTCAACTCCACCCTCTCTACTCAACTCACTCGCTCCCCTATCCCTTCGTCACTCTCGCACTAACCCACAGCCCTGGATTACCTGCACTGTCTGCCTACTTCGTTCTTATGCTTGAGCCTCTGAACGCTGCTGGCAGAAATATAAACATCAGGCCGACCCTGTCCACTTCAAGTTTGTCCTTTCTTGCCTTAACTCTGCCCTCCCCTCTGCCCGACAAAACTATTTCTCTTCCCTTATTGACACCCATGCCCATCACTCTCGTCATTTGTTCCAGACATTTAACTTCCTCCTCAGGCCCCCTGTCCCTCTCCCCACCCATCTCTCATCCCCAATGATCTGGCCACCTACTTCATTAGGAAAATTAACACCATCAGGGCTGCGCTTCCCCAAATCACCCCTCCCCCTCCTTCACCCTCACCCTCACCCTCCTTCCTCTCGGCCCCTCTTCAACTTTCACATCCTTCCCAGCAGTATCTCCAGAGGAGATCTCCTGCCTCCTCCCAGATGCCACCCCCTCCACATGGGCATGGCTCCGAGTAGAGGCAAGAGGAAATGTAGAATTATACATTAGATCAGAGGTCAGAGCTGGAGAACTGGATGCGTAGTAGTTGAAGCCAAGCAACCAGATGAGCTCCTTGACAGAGAAAATATAGCCCGAGGAAGGTAGGAGAACAGAGAAAAAAGCCATGTGGGACAACCAAATTAGAAGATGAGAGATGGAAGAAGAGCTAGCAAACAAGATTGAGAATAGCAGCATGGCCTAGTGGAAAGAAAATGGGTTCTAATCCCAGCTCTGCTACTTGTCTGTTGTGTGATCTAGCACAAGTCACTTCACTTCTCTGTGTATCAGTTTCCTCAACTGTAAATTGGGGGATTCAATACTTCCTACACGAGACTGTGAGCCCCATATGGGACAGGACTGTGACCGATCTGGTTAACTTATATCTAGCCCAGTGCTTAGAATGGTGCTTGACACATAGTAAGGCCTTAACAAATATCATAATATCATACAAGTAATATCATGGGAAGCAGTGTGTCCTAGTGGATAAAGCTTGGGCCTGGGAGTTAGAAGACCTGGGTTCTAACCCTGATTCTGCCACTTGGTTGCTATGTGACCTTAGGTAAATCATTAAACTTCTCTGTGCCTCAGTTTCCTCAACTATAAAATGGGGATTCAATGCCTATTTTCCTGTTTTCTCCTACTTGACTGTGAGCCCCATGTGGGGCAGGGGCTGTATCCAGCCTGATTAACTTATATCTACCCCCAGTGCTTGGCACATAGTGAGCACTTAACAGATACCATTTAAAAAGAACATTAAAAAACAGAGCTTACAGACTAGAGGAGAAAGAAGGAATAGTCACTGAGAAGCAGAATCCACTGAGTATCATGATCAGGGAAACCAAGTTCTCAAAGTGTTCCAAGGAGGAAGTTTTAGACCCCAGTGTCGGTCGCAGGGGAGGAGGGGTGTTGAAGACAGGTCAAGGAGGATTTAGGCCAGAGCTGCAGTTGGCTATGAGGTAGTCATGCGAAAGCAAGGAGAGCACAGTCTCAATGGAGTGAAAAGAGTAAAAATCTGATTTTAATGGATCAAGAAGAGACACCTAATGGAAAGGAATAAAAGCAGGCAATGAAAATACAATTAAAATATTATGAGCACTTCCCACACTGCAACCCAGGGGGGCCTGCTCTGTCCTCATAGGAAAAAGGAGCAATTGCTACAGGCCATACAAAATTGGGAAGATTGGGAAGGTGGCGCTTGCTGTGACCAGTGCTCTCTGGAGTGGCCTGCCTCAGTGATGTGAAGCCTCCAAATGGCTCCCTTTTGTGTAGCCTTACAGTAGCACTTACTGTTTTATCATTATTGTTTTCCTCAGTGGTATTTCCTCTCAAAATCCAACCCCTCCACCTCCGACCCCATTCCTTTACATCTTATCAAAGCACCTGCCCCCTCCTTTCTTCCTTCACTGACTGCCGTCTTCAACTGTTCACTCTCCAGTGGCTTCTTCCCCACTGCTTTCAAGCATGCTCCTCTATCCCCTGTCCTTAAAAAAAACCCTCCCTTGATTTTATGGCTTCTTCCAGTTATGGCCCCATCTCCCTCCTACCATTCCTCTACAAACCCTTGAGTGAGTTGTCTATACCTGTTGTCTCAAATTCCTCTCCTCCAATTCTCTCCTTGACCACCCTTTAATCTAGCTTCCTCCCCCTTCACTCCACAGAAGCTGCCCTCTCAAAGGTCACCAGTCATCTCCTTCTAGCTAAATCCAACAGTCTCTACTCAATCCTAATTCTCTTCGATCTCTCATTGCCTTGGACTCTGTCAACCACTCCCTTCTCCTGGAAACATTGTCCAACCTTAGCTTTGCTGATATTGTCCTTTCCCAGTTCGTTTGTATGTCCCTGGTCTCTCCTTCTCAGTCTCTTTCACAGGCTCCTCCTCTGCTTCCCACCCACTGAACTGGGGGTGTTTCAAGACTCAGTTCTGGGTCCCCATCTGTTCTCCATCTATACCCACTCCCTTGGAGAACTCCTTCACTCCCATAGCTTCAACTACCATCTCTGTGCAAATGATTCCCAAATCTACATCTGATTGCTCTCCTTCTCTGAAGTCTCACATGACTTCCTGCCTTAAGGACATGTCTTCTGGGATGTTCCCCTGACATCTTAACCTTAACATGTTCTAAATAGATCACCTCATCTTCCTACCATAATCTTGTCCTCCCTCTGACTTTCCCATCACTATATTATTATTATGGTATTTGTTAAGTGCTTACTATGTGCCAAGCATTGTACTAAGCACTGGGGTAGATAGAAGGTAATCAGGTTGTCCAATGTCAACCCACATACTCAATTCATCAGTTCAACCTTCACAACCTCACTATAATCTGCTCGTTCCTCTCCATCCAAACTGTTACCCTGTTTAACTAACCACTTATCCTATCCCGCCTTGATTTCTGCATCGGCCTCCTTAGTCACCTCCATGCTTCTTGTTTCTCCCAATTTCGGTCCCTACTTCACTCTGCTGCTCGGATCATTTTTCTACAAAAACATTCAGTAATTATAATAATAATGTTGGTATTTGTTAAGCGCTTACCATGTGCTGAGCACTGTTCTAAGCGCTGGGGGAGATACAGGGTAATCAGGTCGTCCCACGTGAGGCTCACAGTTAATCCCCATTTTACAGATGAGGTAACTGAGGCACAGAGAAGTTAAGTGACTTGCCCACAGTCACACAGCTGACAAGTGGCAGAGCCGGGAGTCGAACCCATGACCTCTGACTCCAAAGCCCAGGCTCTTTCCACTCAGCCACGCTGCTTCCCAATAATGTTGGTATTTGTTAAGCACTTATTATGTGCAGAGCACTGTTCTAAGCGCTGGGTTAGATACAGGGTCATCAGGTTGTCCCACGTGAGGCTCACAGTTAATCCCCATTTTACAGATGAGGGAACTGAGGCCCAGAGGAGTGAAGTGACTTGCCCAAAGTCACACAGCTGGCAAGTGGCAGAGGCGGGATTCGAACCCATGACCTCTGGCTCCCAAGCCCAGGCTCTTTCCACTGAGTCACGCTGCTTCAGTCAATGTTTCCCCACTCCTCAAGAATCTCCAGTGGATGTTGATTGACCTCCATATCAAACAGATACTCCTTATCATCAGTTTTAAAGCACTCAATCACCTTGGGCCCTTCTACCTTACATTGCCGCTCTCCTACTACAACCCAGCCCACACACTTCATTCCAATCTACTCACTATACCTTGATCTCATCTATCTCACCACTGACCTCTTGCTCATGTCAGTCGTCAATTCTATTTATTGAGTGCTTACTGTGTGCCGAACACTGTACTAAGTGTTTGGGAAAGTTCAGTATAACAATAAACAAACACATTCCCTGCCCACAATGAGCTTATAGTCTGAGAAGCAGCGTGGCTCATTGGAAAGAGCACGGGCTTTGGAGTCAGGGCTCATGAGTTCGAATCCCAGCTCTGCCACTTGTCAGCTGTGTGACTGTGGGCGAGTCACTTAACTTCTCTGGGCCTCAGTTCCCTCATCTGTAAAATGGGGATGAAGACTGGGAGCCCCACGTGGGACAACCTGATTCCCCTGTGTCTACCCCAGCACTTAGAACAGTGCTCGGCACATAGTAAGCGCTTAACAAATACCAACATTAATTAAATGATGAGACAGACACTAATATAAATGAATTACAGCTATGTACTTAAGTACTGTGGAGCTGGGAGGTGGGGATGATTAAGGGGAGCAAGTCAGGGCAACACAGAAGGGAGTGGTACAAGAGGAAATGAGGGTTTAGTCAGGGAAGGCCTCCTGGAGGAGATGTGCCTTCAATAAGGCCTTGAAGTGGGCCAGAGTAATTGTCTGCAGGATATAAGGAGGGAGGGCATTCCAGCCCAGATGCAAGATGTGGGTGAGAGGTAGGCAGCGAGATAGACGAGATCAAGACACAAGGAGGTTCACATTGGCACATTGGCAGCCTCCCTGGCAGGGCCTTTCAAAGTGGCCTCAACTGCTGTGGCTGTAGAGCTCTGGATGTTTTGACCCCAGGGTTCCAACTGAGCTCCTTATCTTCCCTCCCAAACCCTGTCCTCTCCCTGACTTCCCTGTCACTGTGGACGACACGACCATTCTTCCCGTCTCACAGGCCCGCAACTTTGGTATGATCCTTGACTCAGCTCTCTCATTCATCCCACACAACCAATCCGTCACCAACGCCTGCTGGTCTCACCTTTACAATATCGCCAAGATCCGCCCTTTCCTCTCCATCCAAACAGCTATCATGCTGGTACAAGCTCTCATAATATCCCGACTGGATTATTGTGTCAGCCTTCTCTCTGATCTCCTTTCCTCCTGTCTCTCCCCATTCCAGTCTATTCTTCATTCTGCTGCCCAGATCATCTTCCTACAGAAATACTCTGGGCATGTCACTCTCCTCTTTAAAAACCTCCAATGGTTGCCTATCAACCTCTGTACGAAACAAAAACTCCTCACTCTTGGCTTCAACGCTTTCCATCACCTTGCCCCCTCCTACCTCACCTCCCTTCTCTCTTTCTACTGCCCAACCCATACACTCTGCTCCTCTGCTACTCACCTCCTCACTGATCCCGCATTCACGCCTATCCCGCCATCGACCCCTGGCCCACGTCCTACCGCTGTCCTGGAATGCCCTCCCCATCACATCTGCCAAACTAACTCTCTTCCCCTCTTCAAAGCCCTACTGAGAGCTCACCTCCTCCAAGAGGCCTTCCCAGACTGAGCCCCCCTTTCCCTCTGCTCCCCCTCCCCTCCCCACCCAACCCTCTGCTCCCCCTCCCCTCCCCACCCAACCCTCTGCTCCCCCTTCCCTCCCCACCCAACCCTCTGCTCCTCCCCCTTCCCCCTTCCCCTCAGCACTGTGCTCATTTGTATATATTATTTATTACCCTATGTATTTTGTTAATGAGATGTACATCCCCTTGATTCTATTTATCGTGATAATTTTGTCCTGTTTTCATTTTGTTCTGTTTTGCTCTGCTGTCTGCCTCCCCTGATTAGACTGTGAGCCCGTCAATGTGCAGGAATTGTCTCTATCTGTTGCCGAATTGTACATTTCAAGCGCTTAGTACAGTGCTCTGCACATAGTAAGTGCTCAATAAATACTACTATTGAATTGAATTATTTCAATGGCAGCTGGTTCTTATGGGGAGAGGGGGGGCGGGGGAGGGAGCCCTGAGGTTTCCCTTTAGCAACACTTCATTCCGTCTCCACACAGGTAAAATCCAACCATAAGCAGGCAGCAGAGCTCTAACCTGAGCATTTGATCAGCTCTCAACAAGTGCCTCTTCTTTAACTTGTCACAGCTAGAGATCCACTAGAATCTAAGACTTAACTAAAAGAGACTCATCTCCTGTTGCTTAACCACAATTTATAACAAAATTCCCCAAACAAATTTCCCCTTGCCAAGTAGCCCCCAGTCATTTTTGTTACCTTGTTTCAGCATTCCAGGCATATTGCCAGGATAATAATAATTATCGTGGTATTCGTTATGTGCCAAGTACTGTACTAAGCATTGGGGTATACACGATTCAATCAGATTAATAATAAATAATAATGTTGGTATTTGTTAAGCGCTTACTATGTGCAGAGCACTGTTCTGAGCACTGGGGTAGACACAGGGGAATCAGCTTGTCCCACGTGGGGCTCACAATCTTAATCCCCATTTTACAGATGAGGTAACTGAGGCACAAAGAAGTTAAGTGACTTGCCCACAGTCACACAGCTGACAAGTGGCAGAGCCGGGATTCGAACCCATAGACCTCTGATTCCAAAGCCTGTGCCCTTTTCAATGAGCCATGCTGCTTCTCAATGAGCCACGCTACTTCACTGCACAGTCCCTGTCCCACGTGGGGCTCACAGTCAAATAGGGAGGGAGAAGAGGCAATTCATCTCCATTCTATAGATGGGGAAACTGAGGTATTTCCCCATTTCCCTCTGCTCCTCCCCCCTCCCTTGCCATCCCCTAAGCACTGTACTCATCTGCTCAACTGTATATATTTTCATTACCCTATTTATTTTGTTAATTTTGTTAATGAAATGTACATCGCCTTGATTCTATTTAGTTGCCATTGTTTTTACGAGATATTCTTCCCCTTGACTTTATTTATTGCCATTGTTCTTGTCTGTCTGTCTCCCCCGATTAGACTGTAAGCCCGTCAAACGGCAGGGACTGTCTCTATCTGTTGCCGACTTGTTCATTCCAAGTGCTTAGTACAGTGCTCTGCATATAGTAAGTGCTCAATAAATACTATTGAATGAATTGAATGAATGAAAGGTACAGAAAAGTTAAGTGACTTGCCCAAGATCCTGCAGCAGGCAAGGGGAGAAAGTGGGACTAGAATCCAGGACTCCTGGCTCTCTGTCCTGTGCAATTTTCACTAGGTCATGCTTCTCCCTTCTGACCACTCAAAGAAATGGCATCATACTACAAGTGCTTAAGTGCTTAGTGTGTGCAGAGCACTATAGTAAGTGCTGGGGAAGATCGCACAGGTGCGAATTAGACATGGTCACTATCCCTCAGAGGCTCACAGTCTAAAAATAAAAGGTGAAGAGGGGGCTGGAGGAGTGATGAAAGAAAACACTAAGGCAACATAAAGAATGTAAAAACAAAGCTCACTAGGGTACTATGGCTAAAGGAGCAGAATTACAGGCTCCTAGCAGCTCACAGCCCACAGACACAACAGTGGCCACAGTGATCGCTACAGCAGCAGCCAGCACAGTCATCCCCAAGTTGTATGGAGCTAGTGCCAGGCTGTGGCTGCTTCTCTCTCTGGGCTGGTGGAAGGCGGGTCAGGATGGAGATTCCTTGGTGACTTGGAGGACAACCAGTGCAGAATCTCAGGGATGCAGTGTAGCAGTCTGGTATAAGATGCTGAGGGACCTGGCAATGTGAGGGCTGCAGGCACCCAGAGGAGTTGTGTGAGTCATCTGGTGGAGAGGTCTGGGGGTAAAGGTAGGGGATGGAATCAGCAGCAGATTAAGTCCACATGGCACAGGAAATGCTGGGAACAGAGCTTTGGGAGCTGTGAGGGTGCTTGGGAATCAGGGCACAGGGCACGCTTCTCTTCCTCCCCACCAGTTGCAAGCCTCCAAGTCAAACACCCAAATTGGCAACATCTTCTATAAATACAGTTGTGATTACATAGGTTTTTGTTGTTGATATTAAATGGAATGTCAGCTTTGTTGTTTATCAGGTGAGTGTGGCTTGGTGATTTGGTTTGATTTCTCATAGCTAGGTTTTGCCTAATTCAGTGGACATCTTCAAAGTGTTCCTCAGGCAATAGATACATCTTTGCAAGTTTATTACTACCAAACTGAGGCATCCAACAAGTATTTAATTTGAACTGGGAGAACTGTCAGGGCAGTGCAAGTAGGCAACCCTAGTGGTGGCTGAAATGCCTCTTTTTTTTTAATGGCATGTGTCAAGCACTGTTCTTAGCATTGAGGTAGATCAGTCAGTCATATTTATTGAGCACTTACTGTGGGACACAGCACTGTCCTAAGAGCTTGGGAGAGTACCATATAACAATATAACAGACACATTCCCTAGCTTACAGCCTAGAGGGGGAAACAGTCATTAATATAAATAAATAAATTACAGTTATGTACACAAGTGCTGTGGAGCTGGGGGGCGGGGAGGGGGTGTGAATAAAGGGAGCAAATCCGGGCAACACAGAAGGGAGTTGGAGAACAGAAAATGAGGGTTTAGTCAAGGAAGACCTCTTGGAGGAGATGAGCTTCCAAATAAGGGTCTGAAAGTAGGGAGACTAATTGTCTGTCATATAAGAAGAGGAAGGGCATGCCAGGTCAGAGGCAGAATGTGGGTGAGAGGTCTGTGGTGAGATAAATGAGATCAAGGTACGGTGAGTAAATTGGGGAGGAAAGTGTGTGGGCTGGGTTGTAGTAGCAGAGTAGCGAGGTGGGAGGAGCGGGCAAGATGATTGAGTGCTTTAAAGTAAGGCATTTCTGTTTGATGCGGAAGTTCTTAAGGAGTGAGGAAACACAGAGTGAGTGTTTCTGTAGAAAAGTGGTCTGGGCAGCAGAGTTAAGTATGGACTGGAGTGGGGAGATACAGGAGGCAGGAAGGTCAGCAAAGAGACTGATAGAGTAAACAAGGTGGGACAAGATAAGTGGTTGGATTAAAGTAGTAGAAGTTTGGATGTAGAAGAAAGCAGAAAAGCAGCGTGGCTCAGTGGAAAGAGCCCGGGCTTTGGAGTCAGAGGTCATGAGTTCGAATCCCAGCTCTGCCACTTGTCAGCTGTGTGACTGTGGGCAAGTCACTTCACTTCTCTGTGCCTCAGTTCCCTCATCTGTAAAATGGGGATGAAGACTGTGAGCCCCACGTGGGACAACCTGATTCCCCTGTGTCTACCCCAGCGCTTAGAACAGTGCTCTGCACAGAGTAAGCGCTTAACAAATACCAACATTATTAAGAAAGGGAGGATTACAGCAATGTTGTGAAGGTTGATCTGACAGGATTTCGTGATAGATTTAATACGTGGGTTGACAGAGAGAGGAGTCAAAGATAATGCCAAGGTTATGGGCTTGTGAGACAAGGAGGATGGGTGATGTCATCTACAGTGATGAGAAAGGCAGGGGGAGGTCAGGTTTGGGTGGGAAGATAAGGAGTTCTGTTTTGGACATGTCAAATCTGAGGTGACAGCAGGACATCCAAGTAGAGATGTCTTGAAGGCAGGAGGAAATGAGAGACTGCAGAGAGAACAGGGGTGGAGATGTGGAAGCCATGGGAGAGAATGAGTTCTCCAAGGGAGTGGGTGTAGATGGAGAATAGGAGACCCAAAACTGAATCTTGAGGGCCAAAACAGAGAGTGGGTGGCAGAGGAGGAGCCTGTGAAAGAGACTGAGAATGAGCAGCCAGAAAGATACAATATAATCAAGTTGGATACAGTTCCTGTCCCATATAGGGCTTACAGTTTAATCAGAGGGAGGATGATTTAATCCCCATTTTACAAATGAGGTAACTGAGGCACAGAAAAGTCAAGTGACTTACCCAATGTCACACAGCAGACAAGCAGCAGAGCAGGGATTATAACTCAGGTCCTCTGACTCCCAGTCCCATGCTCTTCCATTAAGCAATAGTGCTTCCTCCTCTGCTTGTTTGAGAGACTTAAGAATGAAGTTTTAATTGATAAAATCTTCAGACAGATTTTACCCTGGCAAGATCAAAGTCAGGAATCCCAACACAACAGGTGGAAGTAACGGAATTCCTGAATTCCGCTTTATTGCTTTATTGTAATTGCTTACTCATCTCGCTGGATTAGCAATCTGCCAAGACCTGGTTGACCCACTCTGGCTCCTTTAAAACACTGCTAAGGGCCTCTGGATGAATCTTTGAGTCATTTTCATCGAATCTGCCTTGATAATGTCTCCTTGTCATTCTCAGTTTTGATATCTGCCTAGTAGAAAGTGGTTGCAAAAGTGCCTATTAACTGTTAGTCAAGTAAGCATTTCTGGCTGAGGCTCCTGTTTTCTTAGTAGAGCTACTGCTGGGATGTTGTGGCACTATTTTTTGCAGGATTCTTTATTCTCCAAGAACTTGACATTTAGCCTTCTTGCTGGTTTAGATGCTGCTTTTTCATGCATTAGTTGTATCGACTTTCTGACTGCAAATCCAACATACAGAGTGGTGTCGCTCTGAAGAGCTGGGGCCTTTCTAGAAGGGGTTCTCAGCATCTGTATCTGTGAGCTGTTCTTCATCAACTAGTCTATCCTTGCTCAAAGCTGAGATGATGGCTCTCTGTCTATCCAATTCAGGAGTGATAAATTTCAACCTTCTTTTGAGACAACCGTTATTGTCAAGTAGCATCCTGATTTTCTATGACATGAGTGTTATTTTCTTTCTACACATTAATTTTCTGTTTGCCATGGCACTGCAAGACTAAAGTTCACCAGGCACAGAACGGCGATAATCAGTGAAGAGGGAGGACAATGAATAAAGACCAAGACCTGAGAATTCAGGGAAACCTTGGATTTGTCTTAAAATTCACACTTCAAGTGCATCTACTCTCTGTCCCCAAATGCCCCAAAATTGGAAGGCACTCACAGTCTAAGTAGGAAGTGAGAACAGGCCCTATTTTACACGTGAGGAAACTGAGGCACCAAAAACCCACTCAGGGTCCTAGATCAGCTTGGACACGCCGCCACTGACCAAAAAATCAAACCAGAGGCACCAAACTGCCTTCATTACAGACAATAACACTACAGTGAACGCTCCAGTGACCTTCTGCACTGATTTAGAAGCTATATGGTAATGAACCAGGACTCAAACCTTATGTTCATTGTGATCCAAGGAAGATGAGCATTTAAAAACTCCAAGGCTCTGGCCAAACCAGATTCCCAAACTAGATAATGATCAGAGTAGGGATTTAATCATTATTACAAATCGGAAAGAACAACAGAGAATACCTCAGTTGATGTTTACAGGACGATATTTGAAACCACTGCGGTACAAAGGTGAAAGGGTCAAGCTTGATGATCTGATGAGCAGAAATCAGTTACCATGTGGTTTGTCTCACGGCTGTCTTAAGACTTTGCTTGGGGGAGAGGCTACACTAGAAGGGTTTAGCTTCAATGAATCCTTATTTAGGTTTACCCGTGGGTTGGGCTGGCCAATGGAATGGAGACAAATTCAGAAAGTTTCCCACAACTCTCCTCCCCTCCAGAATCATGTCAGATTTCTTCGGGCTCGATCGTGAACTCAGGCAATCACAGTGACTGTGCTGCCAGCCTGTTGGTTTGAAATCAATAGATCAATAGTGCAGCGTGGCTCAGTGGAAAGAGCCTGGGCTTCGGAGTCAGAGGTCATGAGTTCGACTCCCGGCTCTGCCACTTGTCAGCTGTGTGACTGTGGGCAAGTCACTTCACTTCTCTGGCCCTCAGTTACCTCATCTGTAAAATAGGGATTAACTGTGAGCCTCACGTGGGACAACCTGATTACCCTGGATCTACCCCAGCGCTTAGAACAGTGCTCTGCACATAGTAAGCATTTAACAAATACCAACATTATTATTGAGCACTTACTGTGTGCAGAGCACTATACTGAGCGCATGGGAGAGTACAAGTCTTGGTTCATCTGCTGGGATTGCCAATGAATTATTGTGGTATTTAAGTGCCTGCTATATGGCAAGCACTATACTAAGCACTGGGGTGGATGCAAGAAAACCAGGTCAGATACAGTCCCCATCCCACACAGTCTAAGGAGGGGGGAGAGCAGGTATTGAATCCCCATTTTGCAGCTGAGCTGAGGAAACTGAGTCCCAGAGAATAATAATAATGATGGTATTCGTTAAGCATTTACTATGTGCCAGGCACTGTACTATGTGCTGGGGTAGATACAAGCAAGTAAGGTTGGACACAGTCTCTGTCCCATGTGGGGCTCACAGTCTCAATCCACATTTTACAGATAAGGGAACTGAGGCACAGAGTAGTAAAGTGATTTGCCCAATGTCACACAGCAGGCAGTTAGCAGAGCCGGAATTAGAACCCAAGACCTTCTGACTCCGTTAAGAGACTTGCCTAAGGTCATATTAGCAGGCAGTTGGCAGATCCAGGATTAGAACCCAGGTCCTCTGATTCCCGGGCCTGTGCTCTTTCCAATGGGTCACACTGCTTCTCTGCAAATTCTCAGTAACCCCAGGGAAAAACCCTCCTGCTTAACTTCCTTCAATCGATGGTATTTATTGAGCACTTACTGTGTGCAGAGCACTGTACTAAGCACTTCAGAAAATACAACACAGTTGATGACACATTCCCTGCCCATGACGAGATTACAGTTTAGAGAAAATTGAAATCATCAGGCATGATCTCCCTAAAATCCCCCTGCTTCTCTCCAGTCCCTCCCTCCTCCTGCCACTTGTTCAGGTCACCCATATTTCTCATCAGCATTTCAAATATCTAAAGAGGAAATCTCCTGCCTTCTCTCAAAATCCACCCTCTACCTCCCCCTCCAACCCCGCCCCATGCACTCTATCAAACCACTTGCCTACTTCCTTCTTCCCTCCCTGACCACCATCTTCAATTGTTCACTCTCCAATGGCTTCTTCCCTACCAATTTCAAACATTCTCATCTGTCCTCTCCAGTTATCATCCCATCTCCCTCCTGCCATTCCTCTCCAAACTTCTTGATCAAGTTGTCTAAACCTGCTGTCTCCATTTTCTCTCCTCCAATTGTCCTCTTGACTCCCTCCAGTCTGGCTTCTGCTCCCTTTACTCCACCCAAACCATCCTCTCAAAGGTCACCAATGACCTCTACTCCATCTTAATCCTCTTCAAAGGCTTAGCTGCCTTCGACACTGACAACCACCCCTGACATCATCCTCTAATGGATTCTCCTCCTAGCTCCCTGGCTGCTCGTTCTCAGTCTCTTTCATGGGCTCTTCCTCTTTCTCCCACCCTCTAATTGTGGGTCAATTTGGGGTCCCCTTCTATTCTCCATCTGCACCCCCTCCCTTAGCAAACTCGTTCACTGACATAGCTTCATCTACAATCTCTACCATTACAATACCAAATCTATATCTCCAGCCCTATTTGCTCTTTCTCTGCAGTCTCATGTGTCCTCCTGCCTTCAGGACATCTCTACTTGGATGTTCCATGGACACCTCAAATTAAACATGTCCAAAACCAAACTCCTCATCTTTCCACCCAAACCCTGTCCTCCTGCCTTTCCCATCATTACAGACAGCACCACCATCCTTCCTGTCTCACAAGCCCGTAACCTTGGCATTATCCTTGACTCATCTCTCTCATGCAATCCACATATTCAATCTTTCACCAAATCCTGTTGGTTCAACCTCTCCAGAATCGCTAAAATCTACCTTTTCCTCTCCATCCTGCTACCATGCTAATCCAATCACTTATCCTTTCCTGCATTAGCCTCCTTGCTGACTTCACTGCCTCCTGTCTCACCCAACTCCAGTCCATACTTCATTCTGGACATGTCACCCCCCTCCTCAAAAATCTCCAGTGGTTGTCTATCAACCTCCATATCAAACAAAAACTCCTCACTGTTGGCTTCAAAGCTCTCCATCACCTTGCCCCTTCTTACCTCACCTTCCTTTTCTCATTCTACATCCCAGCCCACAAACTCTGCTCCTCTGGTGCTAACCTTTTCAGTGTGCCTCAATCTCACCTGTCCCTCCTTCGACCCCTGGCCCACATTCTACCTCTTTCCAGGAATGCCCTCCCTCCTCAAATCTGCCAAACAATCAGTCTTCCCCCCTTTGAAGCCCTACTGAAGGCTAACCTCCTCCAAGAGGCCTTCCCAGATTAAGTCCCCCTCTTCCTCAGCTATCCCTCCCTTCCACATTACCTCGACTTGCTCCCCTTGCTCTTTCCCCCCTCTCCTCACCCCACAGCACTTATGTATGTATGTATATATCTATAATTCTATTTATTTATATTGATGCCAGTTTACTTGTTTTGATGTCTGTCTCCCCCTCTAGATTGTAAACCCAGTGTGGACAGAAATTGTCTCTCTATTGCTGAATTGTACTTTCCAAGCACTTAGTACAGTGCTCTGCACAAAGTAAACACTCAATAAATATGATTGAATTGAACTGAATTCTGCTGCCTGGCTCATTTTTCTATGTAACTGTTTAGTCGATGATTCCCCACTCAATCACCTTTCCCCTTCCTACCTCCCTGATTTCCTTCTACAACCCAGTCCCCACATTCTGCTCCTCTAATGCCAAACTACTCACGTCATTCATTCATTCATCTATTCAATTGTATTTATTTAGTGCTTAGCACTGTACTAAGCACTTGGAAAGTACAATTTGGCAACAAATAGAGACAATACCTACCCAACAATGGGCTCACAGTCTAGAAGTGGGGAGACGGACAACAAAACGAAACAAGTAGACAGGCATTAACAGCATCAGAATAAGCACCTCTCATCCACTTCCTGCCTCTGGCCTGCCTTTTCAAAACACAGGATCACTCTCCCCACCTTCAAAGCCTTATTAAAATCACATCTCCTCCAAGAGGCCTTCTCTGACTATGCCATTATTTCCTCTTCTCCCACTTCCTTTGGTATCGCCTTTGCACTTGGATTTGCTCCATTCATTCACCCCCACCTCAAGCTCCAGATCACTTATGTACATATCCATAAATTATTCATATTAATGTCTATCTCACCACCCACTCCAGTTACTTGTCGCCGTCATCTACCGCCCTCCCGGTCCCACCTCCGACTTCTTCAACCACCTTGACCCCTTTCTCACCTTCCTCCTCTCCTTCTCTCTGCCCACTCTGATCCTTGGAGACTTCAACATCCATACGGATGTACCCGACGACTCCTCTACCGCCCGCCTGCTATCCCTCCTCGACTCTGCCGACCTCCTCCTCCACCATACCGCGCCCACTCACCGACTCGGTCACACCCTCGATCTCGTCATCTCCTACCGCTGCACTATCTCCTCACTCACCAACTCTGAAATCCCTCTCTCTGACCATAACCTTCTCACCTGCCTCATCTCTCACACTCCCTCCCCCTGCAAATCTTCGCTACGGCCCCACAGAGACCTCCGCTCTCTCGATCCCATCCGTCTTTCCAATAGCATCTCTCCTCACCTTGCCGCCCTGTCCTCTCTTCCCACTCTCGACGATCAGGTCTCCGCTCTCAACTCCACCCTCTCTACTCATCTCGACTCTCTCGCCCCCCTTTCCCTCCGCCGCTCTCGCTCCACTAACCCACAGCCCTGGATCACCTCCTCCGTCCGCCTCCTACGCTCCTATGCTCGAGCTGCTGAGCGCTGCTGGCGAAAGTCCAAGCACCGAGCCGACCTCACACACTTCAAATTTATCCTTTCCTGCCTTAACTCTGCCCTCTCCTCCGCCAGGCAAAGCTTCTTCTCCTCCCTCATCGACACCCATGCCCGTCACCCCCGCCGATTGTTCCGGACCTTTAACTCTCTCCTTAGGCCCCCTGTTCCTCCCCCTCCCCCATCTCTCACCCCTAATGATCTGGCCACCTATTTCCTCACGAAAATCAACACGATCAGGTCTGAGCTCCCCAAAGTCACCCCTCCGCCTCTCTCCTCCCCCCCAACAACCCCCTCCCCTACTTTCCCATCCTTCCCTGCAGTATCCTCAGAGGAGATCTCCTCCCTCCTCGCAAGTGCCAGCCCCTCCACCTGCGCCTCGGACCCCATTCCCTCTCACCTTCTTAAAACCATCGCCCCTGCCATCCTCCCTTCCTTAACTTCTATTTTTAACCACTCAATCTCCAAGGGCTCCTTCCCCTCTGCCTTCAAACATGCCCACGTCTCCCCCATCCTAAAAAAACCCGCTCTTGACCCCACTTCCCCCTCCAGTTATCGTCCTATCTCCCTACTACCCTTCCTTTCCAAAATCTTAGAACAAGTCGTCTACAATCGATGCCTAGAATTCCTTAACTCCCATTCTCTCCTAGACCCCCTCCAATCTGGCTTCCGTCCCCTCCACTCTACCGAGACTGCTCTCTCTAAGGTCACCCATGACCTCCTTCTTGCCAAATCCAATGGCTCCTACTCCATTCTGATCCTCCTTGACCTCTCTGCTGCCTTTGACACTGTCGACCATCCCCTCCTCCTCCATACCTTATCTCACCTTGGCTTCACGGACTCTGTCCTCTCCTGGTTCTCCTCTTACCTCTCTGGCCGATCATTCTCGGTCTCCTACGCTGGAGCCTCCTCCCCCTCCCATCCTTTAACTGTTGGAGTTCCTCAAGGGTCAGTTCTTGGCCCTCTTCTGTTCTCCATTTACACTCACTCCCTCGGTGAACTCATCCGCTCTCACGGCTTTGACTACCATCTCTACGCAGATGACACGCAGATCTACATCTCCGCCCCTGTCCTCTCCCCCTCCCTTCAGGCTCGCATCTCCTCCTGCCTCCGGGACGTCTCCACCTGGATGTCGGCCCGCCACCTAAAACTCAACATGAGCAAGACTGAGCTCCTCATCTTCCCTCCCAAGCCCGGTCCGCTCCCAGACTTCTCCATCACCGTGGATGGCACGACCATCCTTCCCGTCCCGCAGGCCCGCAATCTCGGTGTCATCCTTGACTCGTCCCTCTCGTTCACCCCACACATCCTATCCGTTACCAAGACCTGCCGGTTTCACCTCTACAATATCGCCAAGATCCGCCCTTTCCTCTCCACCCAAACGGCTACCTTACTATTACGGGCTCTCGTTATATCCCGGCTAGACTACTGTGTCAGCCTTCTCTCTGACCTCCCTTCCTCCTCTCTCGCCCCGCTCCGGTCTATTCTTCACTCCGCTGCCCGGCTCATCTTCCTGCAGAAACGATCTGGGCATGTCACTCCCCTTCTTAAACAACTCCAGTGGTTGCCTATCGACCTCCGCTCCAAACAAAAACTCCTCACTCTAGGCTTCAAGGCTCTCCATCACCTTGCCCCTTCCTACCTCTCCTCCCTTCTCTCTTTCTACCGCCCACCCCGCACGCTCCGCTCCTCCGCCGCCCACCTCCTCGCCGTCCCTCGGTCTCGCCTATCCCGCCGTCGACCCCTGGGTCACGTCCTCCCGCGGTCCTGGAACGCCCTCCCTCCTCACCTCCGCCAAACTGATTCTCTTTCCCTCTTCAAAACCTTACTTAAAAATCACCTCCTCCAAGAGGCCTTCCCAGACTGAGCTCCTCTTCCCCCTCTACTCCCTCTGCCATCCCCCCTTTACCTCTCCGCAGCTAAAGCCTCATTTTCCCCTTTTCCCTCTGCTCCTCCACCTCTCCCTTCCCATCCCCACAGCACTGTACTCGTCCGCTCAACTGTATATATTTTCGTTACCCTATTTATTTTGTTAATGAATTGTACATCGCCTTGATTCTATTTAGTTGCCATTGTTTTTACGAGATGTTCTTCCCCTTGACGCTGTTTAGTGCCATTGTTCTTGTCTGTCCGTCTCCCCCGATTAGACTGTAAGCCCATCAAACGGCAGGGACTGTCTCTATCTGTTGCCGACTTGTTCATCCCAAGCGCTTAGTACAGTGCTCTGCACATAGTAAGCGCTCAATAAATACTATTGAATGAATGAATGAATGAATAGACTCTTAGCTCATTGTAGGCAGGGAACATGTTTACCAGCTCTGTTACATTGTACTCTCTCTGCACACAGAAAGCACTCAATACATTTATCTATCTATCTATCTATCTATCTATCTATCTATCTATCTATCTATCTATCTATCTATCTATCTATGTTTGTTTATTTATTTATTTATTTATTTATTTATTTATTTATTTATTTATGCATGTGTGTATGTATGTATGTATGTATGTATGTATTTATTGATATTATTGTCTGTCTCCCCCTCTAGACTGTGCACTCATTGTGGGCAAGAACATGTCTGTTTGTTGGTTATGTTGTACTCTCCCAAGTGGTTGGTGCAGTGCTTTGCATACAGTAAGCGCTCAATAAATACAATTGAGTGAATGTATATGATTGATTGATTGAGGGGAAGTTTACTGTCTTCTCCTCTTCCCTCTCCCTCTAATTCCACTCCCCCCAAAGTAAGGTTAGGGTTAGTCAAGCACAACCAGAAGAAAAATGATTGTTTGGTAGGTTTCAGGCCCTGTAGTAATAACAATAATAATAATAATAATTATGGTATTTGTTAAGCTCTTATTATGTGCCCTATAGAAATCGTGTTCTTCAGGCTGTGGAGCTCAGGTCCCTCTCCCTACCTTAGTGTACAGAACAAGAAGCCAAAAGCGGCAAAGTAGTGAACCATTCCAGGATCATCTATTTTCCTCTCTGGATACCCCTGGAGGACAGGAAAATTGGGAAAATAAAGTGTTATGAGCTGGTAAATTTTTTGTAGTTTGCAAAGCTGGTTATCTGCTTAGCTCATAATGGTTATTACAGTCTTATGAGCATGTAAATACAATAGTAATTAAATCTCAAGGAAAACGGCATGGCCCAGTGGATAAAGCCCAGGCCTGAAAGTCAGAATAACCTGGAATCTAATCCCAGCTCTGTCACTTGTCTGCTGTTTGACCTTGGGCAAGTCACTCCATTTCTCTGTGCCTCGGTTACCTCATCAGTAAAATGGGGATTAAGACTGTGAGTTCCATGTGAAACACAGACTTTGTCTAACCTGATCAACTTGTACTTTGTACGTGCCTGAAACTTAGTAAGTGCTTAACAAATACCATTAAAAAACCCTTCCTTTCATCATCTTACATAATGGCCAAGTAATTTACCTAGGCATGGATTTTTTAAGTATCTTTCTTTCTTTAATACCAAATAAAAATCTCACTCCAGCATGGAAATCCAATCAATATAGGAAATGTGTTATTCCCCATCAGTGGTGGAACTGAGGGGGGGGTGAACAGGAGTTTGTGGTAGAATGATAGTTTATTATTCCAAACACAAGGCAGAGAAATGCCGGGAGATGGAGATGTATTAGAGTACTTGGGAAAGAAGATTTAGGAAACGCTTCACTTCTGTGCTTAGCTCCCCAAACCCAAGCCCACTCTTACAAATCCCAGAGTTTCACTGGGCCTGTTCCCATAGGAAGTAGTGGGAGCAAGTAGTCTATGGACCCTGGCCTAATGGAGATCAGTCTCAATCAATCATTCAATCATATTTATTGAGCACTTACTCTGAGCAGAGCACTGTACAGTAACAGAATTGGTAGACATGTTCCCTGCCCACAAGGAGCTAAGTCTTCTAGCACTCACTGTGGGCAGGGAACATTTCTACAAACTCTGTAATATTGACTCTCCCAAGCACTTAGTACAGTGCCCTGCACATAGTAAACACTCAATAAATATGTTTGATTCATTCATTGAAGCTATTCTCACTGTAATACAACTGCACTGAGTGGGACATTTGAGGAGAAAGGATGAATGACGGTTTGATATCCAAACAACTGCTGAAAGGCGAGCTGAAATTGGTAAACTGAAAGCAGAGAGGACAGAGAAAACATTTTAAGGGTGCAGTTTAAACAAAGACTCACACAATGCTGCATCTCATCTAAAAACTGCAGTCAACAAACGAGCAGCTCTTTTTGAGCAAAAGCACCCTAAGGATCATGAGATAAGAAAGGCAAAGCGAAACCAGTACCTGCAAACTGCAAACATGCCAACAAATAAAAGACAGTCTTTGTGTGTGCATAGTATAGGCTTATGCTTCAAGTTGGACAATTCTGGTTCTCATAGAACTATCTAATACTCAGCCTTGAGTTAAAATAAGACTGTCAAAAGGTTGAAACTGGAGTTTCAGGCAACTATAGGCAAGGCATTTATATGCATTGATTACTCCCAACTTTCAAATCTGCCATCTTGGAAACCACCCTCTTGGCAGGAGTGCTTGACAGTCCTGATGCAACTGAAGCCAAGACATTGTCTGCTTTGATCCCATATGGAAAGGGGATTTGGGGGCAATGGGAAAGGGGGAGAAAATAACTTATATGGCCAAGAGTGCTTCTCCTTAAGCTGGATCTCTTCAAATAGCCCAACTGATCTCAAAAGTATTTCCCAGAGTGTCCGATTAAGGCCAAATATTTACTATTATTTTGAAGTGAACCTGAAGATGTTGAGCAGAGTAGATCCTTAATCAGATGCAATGTATGCCAGGAATGTTTTATAAGTCACAGCTTACCAAACCTTGGACCCTTATACTGAGCCCCTTTGTCCCTTTCCTCACTCACTCTTTATCTCCTTTTCTTTTCACTGGTAATGATAATAATAATAACAATACTTGTTCAGTACTTACTCTGTGCCAAGCACAAGATACAAAATGATCAGATCCCACATGGGACTCATGGCCTAAGTAGGAGGGAGAACAGGTATTTTATCCACATTTTGCAGATAACTGAGGTCCAGAGAGGTCAACTGAATTGCCCAAGGTCACGCAGGAGACAAGTGGCAGAGCCAGGAGTAGAACCCAGGTCCTCTGACTCTCAGGCCCATGCTCTATCCACTAGGCCACACTGTTGCTACTCTTACAGGGGCTGACTCTCTTCCTTTCCCCTCAAAGATAGCTGCCTCCAGAGGCAAACAGGTGGCTGGGCCTCAGACCGCTGTGGGGGTAGTTAGACTACAAAGGGAGAGAATGTTGTTCTACAGAGAAGCAGCGTGGTTTAGTGGAAAGAGCATGGGCTTGGGAATCAGAGGACATGAGTTGTAATCCCAGCTCCGCTACTTGTCTGCTGTGTGACCTTGGGCAAGTCACTTGACTTCTCTGGGCCTCAGTTCTCTCGTCTGCAAAATGCGGATGGAATACCTATTCTCCACTTCACTGGGCCTCAGTTACCTCATCCGAAAAATGGGGATTAAGACTGTGAGCCCCACAAGGGACAACCTGATTACCTTGTATCTACCCCAGCGCTTTGAACAGTGCTTGGCACATGGTAAGTGCTTAACAAATACCATTATTATTATCATTACTGGCCTCAAGCTATATGAGCTCCTCCTCTCCCTGCTTCCTTCCCTTTCCCACTCTCTCATGTCTATCTTCTCCTCACCACTCCCCTTCCTTGCTGCACCCATCCCAGAAGAGGTGGGACCAACCCCCGTGACCCATCTCCCTATCCTCCTCCCATCTAGGACCCTCCCCACTACCCCTACCCTGCCTCAGACTGTGCACTAAGCACAGCAGCTTTCCCACTAGGTAAGAGAGTGAGAGGCAACTAAAGAGGTGGACAATAGACCAGAGAAGCTGCATGGCCTAGTGGGTAGAGCACGGGTCTGGGAGTCAGAAGGACCTGGGTTCTAGTCCTCGCTCTGCACTTTGTCTGCTGAGTGACCTTGGGTAAGTCACTGTGAACCCGTTGTGGGCAGGGATTGTCTCTTTTGTTGCTGAATTGTACTTTCCAAGTACTTAGTACAGTGCTCTGCACACTGTAAGCACTAAATAAATACAATTGAACGAATGAATGTCACTTCTCTGGGCTTCAGTTACCTTATCTGTAAAATGGGGATTAAGATTGAGAGCCCCATGTGTCCAACCCAATTACCTTGCATCTACCCCAGCACTTACTACAGTGCCTGGCACAGAGTAAACACTTTAATACCACAATCATAATTATTATCATTATTATTATTGTTACCAGCTTTCCTCTGTCCTCCCCCTCTCCCTGAGCTATGCTGGCTTGTTGCAGAAGCTGCTTTACTGCGCACTTAGACTGTGTCTGACCTAATTAATTTGTGTCTACCCCAGCATTTACTACAGTGGTTGACATATAGTAAACATTTAACAAATACAAATTATCATCATTTCAGAGATGTTGGTGGCCAACTCTACCTGGTACACTGCAATTTGGGATTCTGTACTACAGCCTCGGTTGGTGATTGGGCAAATCCACCCCTGGTATCCTACCAGTGAGGTGCAGCCCAGATCCTGGGGTACTGAGGAGACCCTGGTCAAGGTGGCTTATCTCAGGGCCTCCCCCTCCACCCCCCAAAATCCCCAATATCCACATTTAAATAATTCAAACAGGAATGGGTGTTACAGCACTAATTCTTTCATCTATCAGTGGTATTTATTGAGCACTTCATTCATTCATTCAATAATATTTATTGAGCGCTTACTATGTGCAGAGCACTGTACTAAGCGCTTGGAATGAACAAGTCGGCAACAGATAGAGACAGTCCCTGCCGTTTGACGGGCTTACAGTCTAATCGGGGGAGATGGACAGACAAGAACAATGGCAATAGAGTCAAGGGGAAGAACATCTCGTAAAAACAATGGCAACTAAATTGAATCAAGGCAATGTACAATTCATTAACAAAATAAATAGGGTAATGGAAATATATACAGTTGAGCGGACGAGTACAGTGCTGAGGGGATGGGAAGGGAGAGTGGGAGGAGCAGAGGAAAAGGGGGAAAAGAGGGTTTAGCTGCGGAGAGGTGAAGGGGGGGTGGTAGAGGGAGTAGAGGGAGAAGAGGAGCTCAGTCTGGGAAGGCCTCTTGGAGGAGGTGAATTTTAAGCAGGGTTTTGAAGAGGGGAAGAGAATCAGTTTGGCGGAGGTGAGGAGGGAGGGCGTTCCAGGACCGCGGGAGGATGTGGCCCAGGGGTCGATGGCGGGATAGGCGAGACCGAGGGACGGTGAGGAGGTGGGTGGCAGAGGAGCGGAGCGTGCGGGGTGGGCAGTAGAAAGGTGGGCAGTGGGAGGAGAGGTAGGAAGGGGCAAGGTGATGGAGAGCCTCGAAGCCTAGAGTGAGGAGTTTTTGTTTGGAGCGGAGGTTGATAGGCAACCACTGGAGGTGTTTAAGAAGGGGAGTGACATGCCCAGATCGTTTCTGCAGGAAGATGAGCCGGGCAGCGGAGTGAAGAATAGACTGGAGCGGGGTGAGAGAGGAGGAAGGGAGGTCAGAGAGAAGGCTGACACAGTAGTCTAGCCGGGATATAACGAGAGCCTGTAGCAGTAAGGTAGCCGTTTGGGTGGAGAGGAAAGGGCGGATCTTGGTGATATTGTAGAGGTGAAACCGGCAGGTCTTGGTAACGGATAGGATGTGTGGGGCGAATGAGAGAGACGAGTCAAGGATGACACCGAGATTGCGGGTCTGAGAGACGGGAAGGATGGTCGTGCCATCCACGGTGATAGAGAAGTCTGGGAGAGGACCGGGTTTGGGAGGGAAGATGAGGAGCTCAGTTTTGCTCATGTTGAGTTTTAGGTGGCGGGCCGACATCCAGGTGGAGACGTCCTGGAGGCAGGAGGAGATGCGAGCCTGAAGGGAGGGGGAGAGGACAGGGGCGGAGATGTAGATCTGCGTGTCATCTGCGTAGAGATGGTAGTCAAAGCCGTAAAGCAGTACAGAGCACTGTACTAAGTGCTTGGGAGAGTTGAGTATAACAGACTCATTAGACATGTTCCCTGCCCACAGCAAGCTTACAGTGTAGAGGAGAAAGCTTACAGTCTAGAGGGGGAGTCCAGGTTAACTTGTATCTATCCCAGTGCTTAGAACAGTGCTTGGCACATAGTAAGTGCTTAATGAGTGCCATCATCATCATCATCATTATTATTATTTTTATTATTTTACCAGTGCCCCATTCAGGACCATTCATTGTGACTACAAGCCATCTCAGTGTCCCTGCCACATAGCTGTAAAAGAAATCTACTGATCTTGGCTGAACCACAACTTTGGGGGAATTACAGGTCTCTCAGGCAGGTTGGTCAGCATGGCTGCCTATGTACCTCCATCAATCATATTTACTAAGTGTTTTCTGCATGCAGATTGCTGAACTAAGTGCTTGGGGGAGTATAATACAATATCAGACATTGTAAACACATTCCTTGGCTACAATAAAGCAATCCATCAATAGCATTAATTGAGTGCTTGATATGTGCGGACCACATAGGACCTTAGCATTTCTTTGCCTGTCCTGCCTTGCTGGTCTTCTCTTGGGACAGAGTGAGGTGGGCTAGAGTCAGGAAAGGGGAAGGAAAAGGAGGGGCAGTCCCAAGACAGAAGTGAACTAGTTCATTCATTCAATCCTATTTATTGAGCACTTACTGTGTACAAAACACTGTACTCTGGCCATTGGTTAACCTCAGCATCCTGACAGTGGTAGTGTTGGTGGCTACTCCATTCATTCATTCATTTGTCCATTTGTTCATTCATTCATTCATTCACACATTTGCTCATTCATTCATTCATCAATTCACTCATTCATTCATCAATTCACTCATTCAGAACAGCAGAATTTACCTACACCTAACTCCTACCTGCATACCTAATATTAATAATCCCACCCACAATTTTGCTGCAGATACTCATGGGTCAGATAACTTGCAGTAGATGAGGAAGGCCCAAAAAGCAGGACTGTAAGCCTGGGAGTCAGAAGGTCCTGGTTTCTAATCTCAGCTCTGCCACATGTCTGCTGTGTGATCTCGGGCAAGTCACTTCACTTCTCTGTGCCTCAGTTACCTCATCTGAAAAATAAGGGATTAAGACTGTGAGTCCAGTATAGGACAGGGACTGTGTCCAACCTGATTAACTTGGAGCTACCCCAGCACTTAGAACAGTGCTTGGCACATTATAAGCATTTAATAAGTACTATAATTATAATTATTATTTTTATTAACTCCTTGCAGAAAAGACTAACTCATGCTGGATAGGTGGCTCCTATTCTTTTCAAAAATCACTGGTACCCTCTCCACCTTCTTCCTTTTGTCTAACTTAGCTCTTCCTTAGTGTAGCTTAAACTTATTTCTCCTTATTTTGTTTCTTGGCCTTAGGAGAACAACTACTCAGCACCTCTAGACCATAAGCTCCTTTTAGGCAGGGAACACATCTACCAACTCTGTTGTATTCCCCCCACCCCCAAGATCTTAATATGGAGCTCTGCACATATTAGGCACTCAAGAAATACCATTGATGATTTGGCCGAGCCTCCTAAGGTATGGACCTTGCAGGAATGGGCAACAGCACCAATGAATTAAGAGCCCAGCAACACTTGGGTGTAATTCACACCACTTTATCAGGGCCTGATGAAAAAAATTTACTCCTTTATTTCCAAATTCATTTCCTGATATTTACTACCCCCAGCATATGTATTTTCTCACCTCACTGCCTGGAGTCATGTTTTGAAGTTTCCCCATTTTATAAGTGGCCCCTCAAAGAAAAATGATTGATTGAGTGAATCCACATCTAATGAAGTCCAGGGAGAGGGATCTATCAAAATATATTCAATTCTAGTTTATGATACTGTTTGGAAAGGAAATATTCCAAAGTTTCCCAAATTATGAAAACACCAAATTACTCCCAGACACTGTTTGGCTGAATGTATTTATTTGTAATAATGACTGGGGCTTTATGTGGCTTTGTGTGAGCAGATGGGAAGTCCCTCGGAGAATGATTTGTTGCCTTCTTTCTTACTTCAAGATGTATTTTATGATTTCAGGAGGTCAGTGGCTGCCATGTGTTTCTTTCTAATCGGTAAGTGCTTTTTGTGTGCTTCATTCTTGGCAGCAGTAATATTTACCAAAGAGATCAGACACGGACAGATGATGGCTACGTTCCAACCCTCTTGAGAGTTCAGTGCTGGGATGTTGGCAACAGATGAAGAAATATGGATTGTTGTTGTTAGTTCAAACTTTTCAGGGTTCCCCCTCCAGCCCCCTCCTACACTATTTCTGTTATCTTACATTGGGCTTTTCTCTCCACTTCCTCTCTGCAGCATTTTATGATGCAGCCCAACTAGTGTACGAAGAACAAAGGTCAGTCATACTAGGCATTTGGTTGGAGACCTGGTTTGTTATGAATCTTCCTTGACCAGTCATCTCTGAACTCCCAAAAAGGCATTTCTTCTGGAATACGCTACCAGGATTTCCCGGTCTGTGTTTTCACTGTTAGTACTCTGATCATTAAAATGGCCCATTCCTACATGGTATAATTAGAAGCAATCTGTCCTTTGCTTTGCTAAGTAATAAGCCCCTCCTGGGATGACACCCAGATAACAGATTTTTTTTCTTTTTCGTGATATCTGTTAAGCATTTACTATGTGCCAGGCATTGAACTAGGCACTGGAGCAGATACAAGCTAGTCAGGTTGGAGACACTCCATGTCCCCCATGGGACTCACAGTCTTACTCCTCATTTTATAGATGAAGTAACTGAGGCACAGAGAAGTTAAGTGACTTGCCGAAGGTAATTCAGTCAATCGTATTTATTGAACGCTTATTGTATGCAGAGCAATGTACTAAGTGCTTGGGAGAGTACAATATAACAGACACATTCTCTGCCCACAACGAGCTTACAGTCTAGAGGTCACACAGCAGACAAATGGCGGAGCTGGAATTAAAACCCAGCTTGGCTCCCAAGCCAGTGTTTTATCCCCTAGGTCATGCTGCTTCTTCGATTCCCCAGATCCTATTCCTACCTGGTAGTTACTCTACCAGCCACGTGCTCTGTCCACTAAAGAGAAGCACTGTGGCTAAAGAAAAGCAGCGTGCTTAGTGGAAAGAGCATGGGCTTGGGAGTCAGAGGACGTGGGTTCTAATCCTGGCTCTGCCACTTGTCAGCTGTGTGGCCTTGGGCAAGTCACTTAACTTTTCTGTGCCTCAGTTACCTCATCTGTAAAATGGGGATTAAAAGTGTGAGCTCCACGTGGGACAATCTGATTACCCTGTATCTACCCCAGCACTTAGAACGGTGCTTAGCACATAGTAAGGGCTTAACAAATACCGTAATTATCTTATTATTATTACCTTATCGGACCATGCTGCTTCTGTGGTGGTGATGAAGGTAGAGTCCAGGAAGGAGGAGGCTAGATTACATCTCCTTGTAACTGATGCACGTCTACCACTATTGTTAACAGGGGATGGGGATGGGCTGGGGGGGAAGCCCACCCACCTCGGGGAACCACCTGCAATGATCAGAAGCGCCAGCCATGGTCAACCTCACAGCAACCCATGCTGTGATCTCTGGCCACAGCCACTGCTCAGATTAAAGGAGAACTCATTCGCTCCCATGGCTTCTACTAACATCTCTTTGAGGATGGTTCCCAAATCTTCCTCTCCAGCACTGATCTCTCATCCCCTGCTGCCTTTAGAACATCTCCACTTGGATGTCTCATCGAAACCTCAAACTTAATATGTCCAAAACAGAACTCCTCATCTTCCCACCCAAACCCTATCCTACCTGTGAGTTTCCCATCACTGTAGGCATCACCACCATTCTTCCTATCTCACAAGCCTGTCACCCTACGCTATCCTTGACTCATTTCTCTCCTTCAACCCACATATTCAATCTGTCACCACACCCTGTCAGTTCAACTTTCATAGCATCGCTATAATCCACCCTATCCTCTCCATTCAAATTGCTTCCACATTAATCCAAGCATTTATCCTGCCCCATCTAGATTACTGCATCAGCCTCCTTGCCGACCTCCCTGCCTCCTGTCTCTCCCCACCCATACTTAACTCTGTTAACTGGATCATTTTTTTTTACAAAAACATTCAGTCCATGTTTTCTCACTCTAGCACTTAGTACAGAACCTGGCACTTAGTAAGCACCTAACAAATGCCATAATTATTATTATTACTCCTCAAAAACCTCCAGTGGTTGTCCATTCACCTCCGTATCAAACAGAACCTCCTGACCACTGGCTCAAAAGCACTCAATAACCTTGGCCCCTCCTACCTCATCTTGCTGCTCTCCTCCTTCAACCAAGCCCGCACACTTCGCTCCTCTAATGCCAACCTACTAGCTGCACCTCAATATCATCTATCTCACCACCTACCTCTTGCCCACATCCTGCCTCTGGCCTAGAATGCTCTCCCTCTTCACATCCAACAGACAATCACTCTCCCCACCTTCAAAACCTTATTAAAAGCATATCTTCTCCAAGGGGGCCTTCCCCAGCTGAGCCTTCATTTCCTCTTCTCCCACTCCCTTCTGAACTGCCCTTGCACTGGGATTTGCACTGTTTTTTCACCCTTCCGTCAGCCCCACAGCACTTATGTCCATATCCATAATTTACTCATATTAAAATCTGTCTCCCCCTCTAGACTGTAAGCTTGTTGTGGGCAGGGAATGTGTCTACCAACTCTCCCAAGTGCTTAGAACTGTGCTCCGCCCACAGTAAGTGCTCAGTAAGTATGATTGATTGATTAAAAGTAGTTCCAACAGTCCCAGGGAAAGGAATGTTGAAGTAAGAGCATAGGGAGTTCAGGGAGGTTGGGAGGGAATGAACCTTTGGCCTGGGGGACACCCCAATTTTTACCACCTTTGGCCCACTAGAGCTAAAAATGGGTTCAGCCAGCCCCAGTACTTCTTTTAAACCCAAATAGGTTGTATTTGCAACTTGAACTACTACAATTGCTTCCATGAAAGTTACAGGAAACCTATCCTTGATATTTTTTTCTGGCTCTGCCACAATTCAGTAGCCCATCTTGAGATGCCATACACCTTCTTTTCATGGTACAGGTAATTAACATTACTTTGCCTTATTGAAAAACCTTTCAATTGAAGAGCTCAGAGTGCTTAGCAAACATTACAAACACAGATTCATTCTTCCTCACAAAGATTTTCAAGGTACAAGTATTATTACTTTCTATTTAGAGAGACAACTTGAAGAACAAGAAAGTTAAGAGATTTAACAAGACCCACACCTCATGTTAGTGACAGCCAAATACAGAATTCAGAAATCATGACTCAAAGATCTTGGGGTGCACACCATACCCTACTTGTCAAACCCAATCACTATTTTATGCTGAGTCCCTATGCAAATTTCAACTATTAGAATATGTTTACTCAAGCAAAAAGGTATTTCCTTTGACCAGTGTTGTCTTTGGGGCCCAAATTTGTTTTCACTCAAATGCATGCACATGTTGGTATGCATCAAGCAAGCAGTGTATTTTTTAAGCTGTAGATTATCACTTAGGGAAGGAACACTTCATTCAACATAGGACTTTTCTATGCTAATAACGCACTTCCAGTCTCCTGAAATTACATATCTAGACTTGTTTTCTATAAACCTTAGGCAAGTTATGCTTAAGCAAATGTGACTAGCACCCAAATAGCATCATCAGATTGTATTTAAACCATTTTAATTGTGGGGGGGGTGTTAATGAAGTTTTCTCCCCAGAAGCTTGACCCCTTTACATGCTCCCACAACCATACACAGACACGCACTCACACACACACACACACACAGAAGACTAAAATAATAACTGTGCTATTTGTTAAGCATTTACTGTAAGCCAAGCCCTGTACTAAAAGCTGGGATAGATACAAGATCATCAGATCCCTCCTGGCGCTCACAGTAGGAGGGAGAACCTCCATTTTACAGATGAGGGAACTAAGGCATAGACAAGTTAAGTGACTTCCCCAAGGTCACTCAGCAGGCAAGTGACAGAGCTGGAATTAGAACCCCGGTCCTCTGACTCTCAGCCCCATGCTCTTTCCACTAGACCATGCTGCTTCTAAAATGACACAAGGAAGGAAACGGCAGTTGGCAACTTTTTGCAGACCTTCTCCGTTCTCCAGAAACAGAGTGAAGAATCTACGACATACTCAGGATTCAGTATGTAGAGGACTTCACTTTGTAAATGAATACATGTTAAAGTTGAGTCTTCCGGAGCCTAAGCTTTCTCCTCATCTTCGGCAAACGTCATCTCTAGCTGGATGAAAGCAGCAGCAGCCTTGTCACCTGGGTCAAGAGGAGCCAGTCAAGCAATTCATTCATTCATTTGATCGTACTTATTGAGCCCTTATCGTGTGCCGAGCACTGTAGTAAGCACTTGGGAGAATACAATATAACAATAAACAGACATTCCCTGCCCACAATGAGCTTACACTCTAGAGGACAAGCTTACGATCTAGAGCTAGCAGCTGCAGTCACCACCACTGCTTCCCCCTAGGTGGTGGTGGCATGGGGGGGCGGGTTTCCTGACTGAACTGACTGGTTTTAAGCCAGACTATCTCCAGAACTGCCACGATGACCAAGCAGAAAGGGCAGAAGCACCGGCTCTAGAACAAGCCGGTTCAGCTGGGGCTGCTGCTGTCAGGTTGGAAGTATCAGTGACTTTGGTAGCAGCCACAGCCCTAGCAGCCGCATCAGCTCAGCTGGCCTCTCCTAGGACTGAATACAGCTGAGCCCTTCATTCATTCAATGATATTTACTGAGTGCTTACTGTGTGCCAGGCACTGTACTAAGGGCTGGGGGTGGGTTGGGGGAATACAAGCAAATCTGCTTGGGCACAGGCCCTGTCCCACATGGGGTTCATAGTCAACCCCCATTTTACAGATGAGGTAGGTAACTGAGGCCCAGAGAAGTTCATTCATTCATTCATTCAATCGTATTTATTGAGCGCTTACTGTGTGCAGAACACTGTACTAAGTGCTTGGAATGTACAATTCAGCAACAGATAGAGACAAGCTAGCCAACAACAGCCTCACAGTCTAAAAAGGGGAGTCAGACAACAAGACAAGTAGTCAGGCATCAATAGCATCAAAATTGATAAATAGAATCATAGATATATACACATCTTTAATAAAATTAATAGAGTAATAAATAATATATAAAAATATACACAAATACTGTGGGGAGGAGAAGGGGGTAGAGCAGAGGAAGGGAGTAGGGGGAATGGGAGGGGAGGAGAGGCAGAGGGAAAGGGAGGGCTCAGTCTGGGAAGGCCTTCTAGAGGAGGTGAGCTTTCAGTAGGGCTTTGAAGAGGGGAAGAGAGTTAGTTTGGCAGATATGAGGAGGGAGGGCATTCCAGGTCAGTGGTAGGATGTGGGCCAGGGGTCGACGGCAGGACAGGCGAGAACGAGGCACAGCGAGAAGGTTACAGGCAGAGAAGCAGAGTTTATGGGGTGGGCTGTAGAAGGAGAGAAGGGAGGTGAAGTAGGGGGGGCAAGGTGATGGAGAGCTTTGAAGCCAAGAGTGAGGAGTTTTTCCTTCATGCGAAAGTTGATAGGCAACCACTGGAGATTTTTGAGGAGGGGGGTGATGACACGCCCAGAGCGTTTCTGTAGAAAGATAATCTGGGCAGCAGAGTGAAGCAGGGAGAGAGAGGAGGATGGGAAATCAGAAAGGAGACTGATGCAGTAATCCAATTGGGATATGATGTACCAGCAAGGTAGCAATTTGGATGGAGAGGAAAGGGTGGATCTTGGCGATGTTGTGAAGTTGAGACTGGCAGGTTTAGGTGATGGATTGGATGTGTGGGGTGAATGAGACAGCCCAGTCAAGGATGACACTGAGGTTGCGGGCCTGTGAGACAGGAAGGATGGTAGTTCCATCTACACTTGGGAAAGTCAGGGAGAGGACAGAGTTTGGGAGGGAAGATAAGGAGCTCAGTTTTGGACATGTTGAGTTTTAGGTGATGGGTGGACATCCAGGTGGAGATGTCCTGAAGGAAGGAGGAGATACAAGCCTGGAGGGAGGGAGAGAGAACAGGGGAGGAGATGTAGATTTGGGTGTCATCTGAGTAGAGATGATAGTTAAAGTGTGGGAGCAAATGAGTTCACCAAGGGAGTGAGTATAGATGGAGAACAGAAGGGGACCAAGACCTGACCCTTGAGGAACCCCTACAGTTAGGGGATGGGAGGGAGAGGATGAGCCCGTGAAGGAGACCAAGAATGAACGGCCAGAAAGATAAGAGAACCAGGAGCGGACGGAGTCCGTGAAGCCAAGGTTGGATAATGTGTGGAGGAGAAGGGGATGGTCAACAGTGTCCAAGGCAGCTGAGAGGTTGAGGAGGATTAGGATAGAGTAGGAGCCATTGGATTTGTCAAGAAGGAGGTCACAGGTGACCTTTGAGAGGGTAGTTTTGGTGGAGTGGAGGGGACAGAAGCCAGATTGGAGGGGGTCCAGGAGAGAGTTGGAGTTGAGGAATTCAAGGTGGCGAGTGTACATGATTCGTTCTAGGAGCTTAGAAAGGAAGGGTAGGAGGGAGAAAGGACGATAACTGGAAGGGGAAGTGGGGTCAAGAGAGGGTTTTTTTAGGAAGGCAGAGGGGAAGAAGCCATTGGAGAGTGAGTGGTTAAAGATGGAAGTTAAGGAGGGGAGGAGGGAAGGGGCGATAGTTTTTATAAGATGAGCGAGAATGGGGTCCGAAGCATAGATGGAAGGGGTGGCACTTGCGAGGAGGGAGGAGATCTCCTCTGAGGATACTCCTGGGAAGGATGGGAAAGTAGGGGAGAGAGTTGGGGGGGGAGGATGGTGAAGGGGGAGGGGTGACTTTGGGGAGCTCAGACCTGATGGTGTTAATTTTCCTAATGAAGTAGGTGGCCAGATCGTTGGGGGTGAGGGATGGGGGAGGGGGGCCTGAGGAGGGAATTAAATGTCTGGAACAGTTGGCGGGGGTGATGGGAATGGGTGTCAATGAGGGAAGAAAAATAATTTCGCCTGGCTGAGGACAGGGCAGAGTTAAGGCAGGAAAGGATAAATTTCAAGTGAACAAGGTTGGTTTGGTGCTTAGACCTTCACCAGCACCTTGAGCATAAGAGTGAAAGAGGCGGACAGTGGCAGTAATCCAGGGCTGTGGGTTAGTGGAGCAAGAGCGATGGAGGGAAAGGGGAGCGAGTGAGTTGAGTAGAGAGGGTGGAGTTGACTTGCCCAAGATCACACAGCAGACAAGTGGCAGAGCCAGGATTAGAATCCATGACTTTCTGACTCCCAGGCCCCTGCTCTATCCAATATAAAAATAAACAGACACATTCCCTGCTCGTGAACTTTGCCGAAAACCTCCCAAAAGCCAAAATGCACCAGTCCAGCCTGGGCAGAAGCAGCAACGGAGGTCATTGTTGTTAAAAAGGAGGAAGAGGAAGAATCTGGGTGGCTCCTTTCTCTTCTTCCTCCTCCTCCTCTCCCACATTTTCATCTCTATTGTCCAAGTGCCCCATGGGATCACCTCCTACCACTCCCATGTACATTATGCTTTAGGGTTTCAGTGGCAGGGTAGAACCCCACAATTTGCTACCATTTTCACCTGAATTGGACTGTCCAGTCCTGGCTCGCTAGCCACCATGTTTCTTAGCCACCGATTCTTCCTGAATTTTTAATTCTATCCCTTCTGCTTCTTTTACATATTGCCAGGTTTGTTTTCAAAACAATTTAGAATTGCGTAAAATATCAAAGTAACATTGCAGGTGGTGTTTATAGTTTAAAGGTAACAAAATTATGTTGTCAAATATGAACGCAAGAAAATTAATTTGGAAGACTCTGATCACTTAACACCTAACTGTAAGAGTCCCTCAAGGCTCAGTTCTGGGTCTCCCCTTCTATTCTCCATCTGCACCTACTCCCTTGGAGAACTCATTCGCTCCCATGGCTTTAGTTGCTATCTCTAAGCAGATGATTCCTAAATCTACCCAATAAAAATAATGTTGGTATTTGTTAAGTGATTACTATGTGCAGAGCACTGTTCTAAGCGCTGGGGGGGATACGGGGTAATCAGGTTGTCCCATGTGAGGCTCACAGTCTTCATCCCCATTTTACAGATGAGGGAACTGAGGCCCAAAGAAGTTAAGTGACTTGCCCACAGTCACACAGCTGACAAGTGGCAGATCCGGGATTCGAACTCATGACCTCTGACTCCCAAGCCCATGCTCTTTCCACTCAGCCACGCTGCTTCTCTATGCTACATCTCCAACCCTGATCTCTCTCCCTCTCTACACTCTTGCAATTCCTCCTACCTTAGGACATCTCTACTTGGATGTACCACTGACACCTCAAAATTATCATGTCTAAAACAGAATTCATCTTTCCACCAAACCCTGTCGTCCCCTTGGCTGATTTTCCCATCACTGTAGATAGCACCACCATCCTCCCCATCTCACAAACCTGGAAGCTTGGTGTTATGCTCGTCTCATCTGTCTCTTTCAACCCACATATTCAATCTGTCACCAAATCCTGTTGTTTCAGCCTTCACAACATCACTAAAATTTTCCCTTTCCTCTCCATCCAAACCTCCTGCCTCCTGTCTCTCCCCACTTCAGTTCCACTACACTCTGCTGCCCAGGTCACTTTTTAGCAGCGTTGCCTAATGGATAGAGCACAGACCTGGGAGTCAAAGACCTTGGTTCTAATCCCGGCTCCTCCACTTGTCTGCTGTGTGACCTTGGGCAAATCACTTCACTTCTCTGTGCCTCAGTTACCCCATCTGTAAAATGGCAATTAAAACTGTGAGCCCCATGTGGGACAGGGTCTGTGTCCAACCCAATCACCTTGTATCTACCCCAGTGCTTACTACAGTGCCTGGCACATAATAAGCACTTAAAAAACACCACAATTATTATTATTATTGTTACAAAACTGTTCAGCCCAGTTAGAGAAGTAGCATGGCCTAGTGGACAGTGCACAGGCCTGGAAGTCAAAAGGACCTGGGTTCTAATACCAGCTCTGTCACTTATCTGCTGTGAGACTTTGGGCAAATCACTTCACTTCTCTATGCCTGAGTTGCCTCATCTACAAAATGGGGATTAAGACTGTGAGTCCCAAGTGGGAAAAGGACTGTGTGCAACCCAATTTCCTTGTATCCACCCAATGCTCAGTACAGTGCCTGGCACATAATAGTTGCTTAACAAATACAAAAAAAAGTCCATGTTTCCCGACTCCTCAAGAACCTCCAGTGTATGCCCATCCACTTCTGCATCAAGCAGAAATTCTTTACCATCAGCTTTAAAGCACTCTAACAACTTGCCCTCCCACACCTTCCCTCACTGATTTCCTACTTCAAGCCAGCCCGCACATTTCACTCCTTTAATGCCAACCTGCTTGCCGTAACTAGATCTCATTTATCTCAATGCTGACCTCTCACCCATATCCTGCCACTGGCCTAGAACTTCTGCTTTATATCCAACAGATGATCACTCCTCCCCACCTTCAAAGCCTTCTTAAAAGCACATCTTCTCCAAGAGGCCTTCTCTGACTAAGTCCTCATTTCCTCACCCCTGACCTGCTTCGCTCTGATTTGCTCCCTTTATTCACTCTGCCCTCACTCCCACCACACTTATTTACATAATTTATTTATTAATGTCTGTCTTTCTGCTCTGTGCTCTGCACACACTAAGTGCTCAATGAATACAATTGATTGATTGATTGCTATTCTTCTCCTGGGCCTCATACGGTGCTCTGCACACAGTGATATGTGATTAATTGATTAAGGAAGCTATTTGTCCATACATAGTCCAGGTAAAAGAAGTTAAGCATAATGGCAGTCAAGCCAAGAATATCTTTGGCTCAATCAACCATATTTCGTATTTATAGAGTGCTTGCTGTGTGCAGGGCACTGTACTAAGCATTTGGGAGAATACAGCACAAAAAAATATAACAGGCACATTCCCTGCAACATTCCATTTCATGGGAAATACTATATTGAAAACTGAATTGACATTAAAAGATTGTAAATGCTTTGAGGACAGAGCCCATATACAAAATATACAATGAATGGTTTTATCAAATTTGAGGTATTATTAAAATGTTAAATGTTAAATGAAGTTAGAGTTAGAAGTTAATTGAGGAAGCTAATATGGGTTGAACTTGCCTCTGTATGTTAGGATCAGTCAGGTGCCCAGTACTAATAAACAATAATTATTACTATGGTGTTTGTTTCCCAGACTAAGCCCCCATTTTCATCTGCTCCCCCTCCCCTCCTGACTCACTCCCTTTGTTCTACCCCCCCGCCCCAGTGCACTTGTGTATATATATGTACATATTTATAATTATATTTATTTTTATTAATAATGTGCATATGTCTATAATTATTTTTATTTATAATGATGCTACTGATGCGTGTTTACTTGTTTTGATGTCTGTCTCCCCCCTTCTAGACTGTGAGTCCATTGTGGGCAGGGATTGTCTCTGTTGCTGAACTGTACTTTCTGAGCACTTAGTACAGTGCTCGGCACACAGCAAGTACTCAAAAAATACGATTGAATGAGTGACTGAGTGAATGTTAAGCACTTACTATATTGTCCAGCACTGTACTAAGTGATGGGGTAGATATAAAACAATCAGATCAGAGGTGGAGTGGGGAGAACAAGTATTTTACTTGATTTTGGAGATGAGGCACAGAAAAATCTCTTTCCCCTAGATCCCTCCTTTCCCTTATATGCCCTTCCTGTCTTTCCTGGTAGGATCTGCTTCTAGCCTCGATATCCTGGGCAAACCCTTGAGGGCTCAGTCTGTAAAATGTAGATTTAACCCCAATATTGGGTCCAAAGTGGAAGCCAACTTTCCTTTCTGACCCCAAGTAGGCTTTGCCCCTGTGATCTCTGCCCCTCTGAGCCCTGAATCACTGGGTGATCATAAGGCGTGGTCTAATGGGTACAGCCCAGGCCTGGAAGTCAGAAGGACCTGGGTTCTAATCCTGGCTCCGCCACTTGTCTGCTCTGTGACCTTGGGCAAGTCACTTCACTTCTGTGCTCCTCATCTGGAAAATGGGTATTAAGATTGTGAGCCCCATGTGCGACATGAACTGTGTCTAACCTGATTGGCTTCTTTCTACTGCATCTTGGCACATAGCGCTTAACAAATATCTTAAAAAAAAAAGTCCCAGACCACCAATCTGACTGATACCCATCTATCTGGGCCTAGGGTTTCCTGCTCCATCCCTTCTCATCCCTCCTCTTCTCCCCTGACCACACCCCGCACTCTGCGGGCATTACCAAGAGAAGCAGCTTAGCCTAGAGAAGCTGCTTGGCCTAGTGGCTAGATCACAGGCCTGGGAGTCAGAAGGAGCTGGGCTCTAATACCAGCTCTGCCACTTGTCGATGTGTGACCTTGGGCAGGTCACTTGACTTCTCTGTGCCTCATCTGTCTCAACTGTGAAATGGGGATTGGCGCTGTGAGCCCCAAGGGGGACATGGACTGTATCCAACCTGATTGGCTTGTATCTCCCCCAAGTGCTTAGAACAGTGCTTGGCACACAGTGAGCACTTAACAAATATCACTATTATTATTATTATTACTATTATTAAGATAAGTGACTTGTCCAAGGTCACACAACAGACAATTGGCAGAGCTGGAATTAGAACCCAGGTCCCTTGACTCCCAGGCCCATCCTCTTTCCAATGGTCCCTACTGCTTGTTTAGTGCACCAAATTCATTCATTTTTACCAGTAGTACAATAAATAATCTTTTAGTGGCTTGAAAACATTAAAGCACCTAACTGCTTTGGGAATATATTAGAGGCAGAATTTTGTATCTTTGCTTGATTTTTAAAGTATTGCTAATATGATGTAATAAACTTTGTTTACTTATTAAGCACTTACTATGTGCCAGGCACTATACTAAGTGCTGGAGTAAATACAAGGTAATTTGGTTGGACACAGTCCCTATCCCCCATGGGGCTCATAATCTTAATCCCCATTTTACAGATGAGGTAATTGAGGTACGGAGAAGTGAAGTGACTTGCCCAAGATGACACAGCGGGCAAGTGGCGGAGCCGGGTTTGGAATCCAGGTCCTTCCAACTCCCAGGCCCCTGCTCTATCCACTAGGCCATGCTGCTTCCCATGGAAATTATGTCCCTGCCCACTTCACTTCCCTTACATTCAAATGGCGGCTTAGCCAAGCCAAGATGGGCCAAAGTGAGAGGACTCAAGTCCATAACGTTGGCTTTATCCTCAACATCTCTCCCATTCAACATGCAAATGTGTCCTATCACAAAATCCTGTCAAGTTCTCCCTTCATATCACCTCTAGAATCTACCCTTTCCTTTCCATTCAAACTGCTACCACATTGATCCAAGCACTCATACCCTAACTACTGCATCATCCTCCTTGTTGACCTCCCTACCGCCTGTCTTTTCCCTCTCCTGTCCTCACTCCACTTTGCTGCCCAAATCATTTTTCAAAACACAACAACATTCAGTCCATGTTTCCCCATTCCTCAGAACCTCAAATGGTTGCTGACCCATCTCCACATCAAACAGAAATTCCTTAACATTGGCTTTAAGGCACCTTACCCCCTCCTACATTACCTTACCGATTTCCTACTACAACTCAGCCCGCACACTTCTCTCCTCTACCACCGACATACTTACAGTACCTCGATCTTGTCTACCTTGCCCCAGACCCCCTGCCCACATCCTCCTTCTGGCCTGAAATTCCCTTCCCACATCTTATACTAAAGGCTACCACTCTCCCCACCTTCAAAGCTCTCCTAAAATCACATCTCCTCCAAGAGTCTTTCCCTGACTACGCCCTCATTTCCCCACCCTACTCACCTTCTCTTCTGCACTGCTCTGCACTTGAGTGGTTACCCCTTAAGCACTTGGATATTCACCCCTCCCCCAGCCCCACAGCACTTATGTACATATCCATCTGTGATTTATTTTAATGTCTGCATGGCCTCCCTCCTCCATACTGTAAGCTCTCTGTGGGTAGGGATTGTGTGTACCTACTCAATTGCCTCATACTCTTTCCAGTGCTTAGTACAAGCATTCTGCACCCAGTAAGCAGCGTGGCCTAGGGGAAAGAGCCTGGGCCTGGGAGTCAGAAGACCTGGGTTATAATCCCGGTACCATCATTTATCTATAATAACAATAATAATAATAATTATGGTATTTGTTAAGCGCTTACTATGTGCCAAGTGCTGTTCTAAGCACTGAGGTAAATACAAGGTAATCTGGTTGTCCCATGTAGGGCTCACAGTCTTAATCCCCATTTTACAGATGAGGTAACTGAGGCACATAAAAGTTAAGTGGCTTGCCCAAGGTCACACAGCAGACAAGTGTCGGAGCCAGGATCAGAACCCATGTCCTCTGACTTCCAAGCCCGGGTTCTTTCCACTAAACCATGATGTTCTGTGTGACCTTGGGCAAGTCACTTAACTTCTCTGTTCCTCAGTTCCTTTATCCGTAAAATGAGGATTCAATGCCTGTTCTCCCCCCTCCTTTGACTGTGAGCCCCATGTGGGACCCGATCACCTTATACCTACCCCAGTGCTTAGTACAGTACTTGGCACATAATAAGCCCTCAATAAATACAATTATTATTAGTAGTAATAATAATAATGATGATGATATTTGTTAAGCACTTACTATGCGCTAGGCACTGTACTAAGTGCTGGGGTGAATACAAACAAATTGAGTTGGACACAGTCCCTGTCCCATGTGAGGGTCCCAGTCTCAGTCCCCATTTTACAGATGCCATAACTGAGGCCCAGAGAAGTGAAGTGACTCACCCAAGGTCACACTGCAGACAATTGGCAGAGCTGGGATTAAAACCTGTGACCTTCTGACTCCCAGACCCGTGCTCTATCCACTGTGCCATACTGTAGTAAACCCTCAATGAATATCAATAATTGTTGGACTGACATGGGAAAAATATGAATAGCCCCAAAATGTGGCCTCCAGGGCCTCTACCAAAGGCAGAATGGAAGTGGGGCCACCCTCCACTCTTCCACCATTTTCCATCACTGTCCCCATCCAGCCCTCACACCATTAGTGGCACTAAGACCCTGTGTGCTGGAGGATGGAAAGCCAGGCTGGGAATGTGGGAAGAGAGGAAGGCCAGAGAGTGGGGAGGACAGAAACATATTCAGGAACAACTATTTCCTCCAGACCTCCAAAACGATCTTATTACACCAAAATTGAAATGTAGTTCAGGAGCATTTCTAGTGCTAACAATAAAACCCACCTTAAAAGAGAAATCCAAACAACCGCTTCACACCCTCCTCTCTATTCCTGTTGCTCTTCTCACTCCTAAGAGATAAGGCAGATCCTAGGATGGGAAATGCCAAAGGAAGAGAGGCCTCTGGCTGCCTGTCGTCACCTCCTGGTGCCTCTTCAACACATCTTCCATCTGCCTTAGGCTTTGACAACTGTACCCAAGCGGGTGTGCCCAAAAAAGGATCTAGCATGTAAACATAAGGAAAAAAAAAGGACAAGATAAAGAGGGATGTCCAGTGAAGTGATCTGCAGCGTTGGGAGACAAGTGACATATATTAAGGGGAGGAGAAAAGTGGCTGGAGGGAAGGGCTCCTTTTTCCATTCAGAAGCAGCCAGAAGCAGCTGATTAGGTCCCACATTCTGCCTCAGAACCCAGTATCCACAAACATAACCTCTGCCAAGGAAATAAACCGTCTCCTCTTTCCAGGGGAATGCCTCAAAATGCATTCACACCAACCACAATGTTATAGTATCTACTCAACATGAGCCAGCCTCACTTTATCATGCCAGGACAGAGTCCCTTAATGGTCCTTTCCCCCAATCTACAAGGCCTGAGGGGAAAGCCTGCTCACCTGCTTAATGATCTAAATGCAGAAGAGATGCAAGAAGTGCTCCTTGGGGGGAGGGTATTATGAGTTCCAGTAGCCATCAGCCAAACTCTCCATAACCCAAGCTCTCATAGCAACCACTTGCTCAACATTAACAACATCATGCTGATACCTCAGGAGAGAAGGTTCGAACTAGTAAAAGAACCTGAATTGGAACTGAAAGGTTCCATTCATGTCTCTTTCTTTCCTCCCCTTTGCCCCTTCTCTTCTCCCGTTCTGGCTTGTCTGGCTTGTCACTAATCACCCTCACCTAAATGATTAAAGGGGTGGGAGAAGTTGGAGTGGGATGGGAAATACATGTAACAGCCAGCCTCAAGGCAACCAGCATTTCTGCAGGGATGGGTCTATCAACTCTATTGTCCTTCCCCATATGCTCAGTACAGTACTCTGCACACAGTAAGCACTCAGTAAATACCACTGATTGATTTGACACCTGGCATCCTCAAGTGAGCAATGTGGTCCGGTGAAAAGAGCACGGGTCCAGGAATCAGAGGACCTGGGTTCTAATCCCAGCTCTGCCACCAGTCTGCTGTGAGACCTTGGACAAGTCATTTAACTCCTCTGGACCTCAGTTACCTCATCTGTAAAATGGGGATTAATCAATCAATCATATTTATTAAGCATTTACTGCATGCAGATCACTGTACTAAGCACTTGAGTAAGTACAATACAACAGATGGTGGACGAAACAAGCTAACAGTCTAAAGGTAGAGAAAGACATTACTATAAATAAATTACATATAGGCACATAAGCGCTGTGGGGCTGAAGGAGTGGAGAATAAAGGGTGCATATCCAAGTAAAGAGTGACAAAGAAGGGAGTGGGAGAAGAGGAAATGAGGGCCTACTACTTCATCACAAAAATTAACACCATCAGGTCTGAGCTCCACAAAGTCACCCCTTCCCCTTCTGCCTCCCCCCTCAACCCTCTCCCCTACTTTCCCTTCTTTCCCTGCAGTATCCTCAGAGGTGATCTCCTCCCTCCTTGCAAGTGCCACCCCCTCCACCTGTGCCTCGGACCCCATTCCCGCTCACCTTATAAAAACCATCGCCCCTTCCCTCCTCCCCTCCTTCACTTCTATTTTTAACTGCTCACTCTCCAATGGCTTCTTCCCTGCTGCCTTCAAACCCCATGTCTCCCCCATCCTAAAAAAACCCTCTCTCTACCCCACTTCCCCTTCCAGTTATCATCCCATCTCCCTACTACCCTTCCTTTCCAAGCTCCCAGAATGAGTCATTTACAATAGCTGCCTAGAATTCCTTAACTCCCATTCTCCCCTGGACCCCCTCCAATCTGGCTTCCGTCCCCTCCACTCTACCGAGACTGCTCTCTCAAAGGTCACCCATGACCTCCTTCTTGACAAGTCCAATGGCTCTTACTCAATCCTAATCCTCCTTGACCTCTCAGCTGCCTTTGACACTGTTGACCATCCCCTTCTCCTCCACACCTTATCTCACCTTGGCTTCACAGACTCCATCCTCTCCTGGTTCTCCTCTTATCTTTCTGGCCGTTCATTCTCGGTCTCCTTCACAGGCTCCTCCTTCCCCTCCCATCCTCTAATTGTAGGGGTTCCTCAAGGGTCAGTTCTTGGCCCTCTTCTGTTCTCCATCTACACTGACTCCCTTGGTGAACTCATTCGCTCTCATGGCTTCAACTATCATCTCTATGCAGATGACACACAGGTCTTCATCTCTGCCTCTGTCCTCTCCCCATCCCTTCAGGCTCATATCTCCTCCTGCCTCCAGGACGTCTCTACCTGGATGTCTACCTGCCACCTAAAACTCAACATGTCCAAAACTGACCTCCTTATCTTCCCTCCCAAGCCCTGTCCTCTTCCTGGAGAAGCAGCGTGGCTGGAGAAGCAGCGTGGCTCAGTAGAAAGAGCCCAGGCTTGGGAGTCAGAGGTCATGGGTTCAAATCCCGGCTCTGCCACTTGTCAGCTGTGTGACTGTGGGCAAGTCACTTCACTTCTCTGGGCCTCAGTTCCCTCATCTGTAAAATGGGGATTAAGACTGTGAGCCCCACATGGGCCAACCTGATTACCCTGTATCTACCCAGCGCTTAGAACAGTGCTTGGCACATAGTAAGCGCTTAACAAATACCAACATTATTATTATTATTATTCCTGACTTCCCTATCACTGTGGATGGTACGAGCATCCTTCCCGTCACTCAAGCCTGCAACCTCGGTGTCATCTTTGACTCAGCTCTCTCATTCGCCCCACACATCCGATCCGTCACCAAGCCTTGCCTGTCTCACCTTTATAGTACTGCCAAGATCCGCCCTTTCCTCTCCACACAAACGGCTATTTTACTGGTACAGGTTCTCATAATATCCCGGCTGGATTATTGTGTCAGCCTTCTCTCTGATCTCCCTTTCTCCTGTCTCTCCCTGTTCCAGTCTATTCTTCATTCCGCTCCCTGGCTCATCTTCCTGCAAAAACACTCTGGGCATGTCACTCCCCTTCTTAAAACCTCCAGTGGTTGCCTATCAACCTCCGCTCCAAACAAAAACTTCTCACTCTAGGCTTTGAGGCTCTCCATCACCTTGCCCCCTCCTACCTCTCCTCCCTTCTCTCTTTCTACTCCCACCCCATAGGCTCCACTCCTCTGCCGCCCACCTCCTCACCGTCCCCCGTTCTCACCTATCCTGCCGTTGACCCCTGGGCCACGTCCTCCCGCTGTCCTGGAATGCCCTCCCTTCTCACCTCCGCCAAACTAATTCTCTTTCCCTCTTCAAAACCCTACTTAGAGCTCACCTCCTCCAAGAGGCCTTCCCAGACTGAGCTTCCCCTTTTCCCTCTGCTCCCTCTGTTCCCCCTCTACCCCCCCTTCACCTCCCCTCAGCTAAGCCCCCTTTTCCTCCCCTTTCCCTCTGCTCCTCCCTCCTCCTTTCCCCTCCCCTCAGCACTGTGCTCGCCCACTCATTTGTATATATTTTTAATTACCCTATTTATTTTGTTAATGAGATGTACATCCCCTTGTTTCTCTTTATTGCTATTGTTTTTGTCTGTCTCCCCCGATTAGACTATAAGCCCGTCAGTGAGTAGGGATTGTCTCTATCTGTTACAGAATTGTACATTCCAAGCGCTTAGTACAGTGGTCTGCACATAGTAAGTGCTCAATAAATACTATTGAATGAATGAATGAATGAATGAATGAATAAGGAGTTCTGTTTCAGACATGTTAAGTTTGAGGTGACAGCAGGACATCCAAGCAGCGATGTCTTGAAGGCAGGAGGAAATGTGAAACTGCAGAGAGGGAGAGAGATCAGGGCTGGAGGTGTAGATTTGGGAATCATCTGCATAGAGATAGTAGCTTCGGCCATGGAAGTGGATTAAATACCTGATCTCCCTCCTACTTAGACTGTGAACCCTTCTCTGTGCCTCAGTTACCTCATCTGTAAAATGGGGATTCAGACTATGAGCCCACATGGGACAACCTGATTACCTTGTATCTACCCCAGCACTTAGAACAGTGCTTGGTACATAGTAAGTGCTTAACAAATACCATCATCATTATTATTATGGGTCAGGGACTGTGTCCAACCTGATTATCTTGTCCCAGTGCTTAGTACGGTGCTTGGTACATAGTAAGCACTTAGCAAATACCATAAATGAAAAGGTGAGGGGCAGTAACAGCTGGATTAGCCTCCTTTCCCCTATCCAAGCTTGGGTTACTTCTCTGAGACAGCAGAACAAATTTTACGATTTGACTGCCTTCTAGACTTGAAGACCCTTAATTAAAGTTTCCAAATCCGCCTGCCTCCCATGTCACTAACCCAGAGAACTGACTGTGCTATCTGCTACCGGGCTGCAGCATGGCCTAGGGGAAAGAGCACGGGTCTGGGAATCAGAGGATGTGGGTTCTAATCCTGCCCCTGCCACTTGTCTGCTCTATGACCTTGGGTAAGTCACTTTGCTTCCCTGTGCCTCCTGTAAAATGGAGATTCGATACCATTCATTCATTCAATAGTATTTATTGAGCGCTTACTATGTGCAGAGCACTGTACTAAGCGCTTGGGATGAACAAGTCGGCAACAGATAGAGACAGTCCCTGCCGTTTGACGGGCTTACGGTCTAATCGGGGGAGACGGACAGATGAGAACAATGGCAATAAATAGAGTCAAGGGGAAGAACATCTTGTAAAAACAATGGCAACTAAATAGAATCAAGGCAATGTACAATTCATTAACAAAATAAATAGGGTAATGGAAATATATACAGTTGAGCGGACGAGTACAGTGCTGTGGGGATGGGAAGGGAGAGGTGGAGGAGCAGAGGGAAAAGGGGAAAAAGAGGGTTTAGCTGCGGAGAGGTAAAGGGGGGGTGGCAGAGGGAGTAGAGGGAGAATAGGAGCTCAGTCTGGGAAGGCCTCTTGGAGGAGGTGAGTTTTAAGTAGAGTTTTGAAGAGGGGAAGAGAATCAGTTTGGCGGAGGTGAGGAGGGAGGGCGTTCCAGGACCGTGGGAGGACGTGGCCCAGGGGTCGACGACGGGATAGGCGAGACCGAGGGACGGTGAGGAGGTGGGCGGCAGAGGAGCGGAGCGTGCGGGGTGGGTGGTAGAAAGAGAGAAGGGAGGAGAGGTAGGAAGGGGCAAGGTGATGTAGAGCCTCGAAGCCTAGAGTGAGGAGTTTTTGTTTGGAGCGGAGGTTGATAGGAACCACTGGAGTTGTTTAAGAAGGGGAGTGACATGCCCAGATCGTTTCTGCAGGAAGATGAGCCGGGCAGTGGAGTGAAGAATAGACTGGAGCGGGGCGAGAGAGGAGGAAGGGAGGTCAGAGAGAACTCTCTCCTACTTAGATTCTGAGCCCCATGTGGGGCAGGGACTGTGAGTGGCCCGATTAACCTGTATCTTCCCCAGAGCTCAGAACAAGGCCTGGTACACAGTAAGCACTTAAATACCATAAAAAAAAAAAAGCAGTTTACCCCGTTCAGAAACAGCCAGAGGATGCAGTTCCACATTCAAACACCAAGCGGTACACAAGAGCAGCTCCTGCTTCATTAGCACCAGCAGCAAGAATTAGGAAGAGCCTCAGGGAGCTTCAATCAAAGAGAATTGGGGTGAAGATGGCAGAAGCAAAGGACATCTAGCCACCAAGAAAAATGCACTGACCTGTAAAGTGGAAGAAACACTACTGATTGACTCATTTTACACTCTCAAGCACTTAATATAATGCTCTGCACATAGTAAGCACTCAATAAATACCATGGATTGATTGATTGAGAGGGTGGTTTTGGAAAGGAAAAAGCAGAAAGAGAATGGGAGTTGGAGACTGCAGGGGGAGCCAGGAAGGGTGAACTGATGAGGAAGAGCACTAAAAAGAACAATAATCCCCAAACCCTCACCTAAGAATTAGTAGTAGGTATATGATCGCGTTTCTCAGCTCCCAGTAAACATCAGGTGTCAAAGCTGCCTTAAATTTTCTGGGAGGGACTATGCCTTAACCATGTTCTGCCCCTTTAGTCTCTGGACTAAAAGCTCCTTTTTTAAATGGTATTAACCACTTACTATCTGCCAGGCACTGTCTTAAGCACTGGGGTAGATACAAGCTAATCAGGTTGGGCACAGTCCATGTCCCACGTGGGACTCACCATCTTAATCCCCATTTTACAGATGAGAGAACTGAGACACAGAGAAGTTAAGTGACTTGTCCGAGATCACCCAGCAGACAAGCGGTGAAGCCGAAATTGTGGGCAGGGACCATGTCTATTAACTCTGCTGTATCATACTCTCTCAAGCGCTAGTACACTGCTCCGCTTGCTGTTGGCATTCAGTAAATACCATTGATTGATTGATTTAGACCCCACACCGTCAAAGTGGCCTCTCCTATGACATTATGAAAATTCCCAGCCTACTCTGAGGTCAGCTGTCCAGCCTTCATAAACCACCGTCAAAAGCTTTACATGGCTACTCTGCCAACATTTGTTCTTTTTATTGCTTTTTGCTCTTCTGTCTTCAGACCTTACAGTCAAACACTGCCAGGTCAAGGTGACCAAAAACCTGTTCTGTGGGGCTTGTTGAGTAACTTTCGTAACGTGAACTAACAGTGTCAAACTAGTTTCTAGCCAAAGGGAGTCCTGGTCGCAATGGTTTGATGCTTTCGTTGTCTAACTCAGAGGAGAGGTCAAACGGGAGTGAGTTATAGGCCAGGGGTTTTCGTGTACTCTCTCTCCCTTAGAAGGAAATGTGTGTGTGGTGAAGTAGGACTGCAAGATCACTGTGGAAGAAGATCAACAATGAGCTCTAAATTGCTCAGTAAACACAATATGATGGGAGTTTACACTTGGATAAGGTGGCAGAATTATTTACTCAGACTGTCGGGCAGGGACTGGGTCTAACCTGATTGTCTTGTCTCTGCTCCAATTGCTTAGAACAGTGCCTGGCATATAGTAAGTGCTTAACAAATACCATAAAAAAAATCTCTGGCACTCTGCTGTGTGACTTTGGGCAAATTGCTTCACTTCTGTGTGCCTCAGTTACTTCCTCTGTAAAATGGGGCTAGAGAATGTGAGCACCATGTGGGACAGGGACTGTGTCTAACCTGATGATCTTGTATCTATGCCAGTGCTTAGTACAGTGCTTGGCACATATTAAGCACTTG